>NW_028139226.1:0-1256338 GCF_964270905.1 Leucopleurus acutus | reverse complement strand
TGTTTACGGTACAAGTTCAAAATCACAGAAAGTGAAAAATGGATAAAGAAGTTGTGGTACTTACGTACAATGCAATATCACTCAGCAATGAAATCTATGTCATCAGGCCCGTAGCAGCATAATGAGTGGATTCAGGTATGATGATTCTAACTGAAATAAGTCACACAGAAAAAGAAACATCATAAGATATCACTAATACACGGAATGTAAACTTGGCTACACAGGAACTGGATTACAAAACAGAACAGGGTCTCAAATTTAGAAAACCAACTTATGCTTGCTTAAGGGGAAAGGTGAGTTGGGGTGCTGCATAAAACAAGAGATTGAAATGAGCACAGATAAAGTTTCTTAAGCCAAATATGGAATAGACAAGAACTACTCCTTGCTCAACGAAATGGACTCAACACTCTATATTAAACGCCTAAGAATGTACCTGACTAGTAAGTATCTTAAAACCTATGGATTGCTATGTCTCTGAAAGAAAATCAAGCGTGTGTACAGGGACATAAACGCAGCAGTGATAGGATTGGAGAGGTTCGGTGAGCAAATGAAGACCCTTTGAAGTCATATTGCATGGTACCCATTCCATGGGTCTCAACTCTCCAGGTTTAAGGGATTCTGCCTTCAGGTAAAACATGCACGTGGAACCCAGAGTATGATCAACCGTGTGATCGGGAGACGTGTTCCAATATGTCTCAGTTCTCGTCCCCTGGTACTCGGGTGCAACATTCCAGACGCTTTACTAACACTCTCCCGACTTGGAGAGTCAGTGCCTTTAACCTCCTGTTTGGCCCATTTGCAATTTCTGAGGAAGATGAACAGGAATAGGGAGAACCAATGAGATTCTAGGTGGAGGTGTCTGGACGGGCAAATTTAACTCTCATTTCCCACCAGGAAGAGGAATTAACCAAAGGCTCAGCGTGCCGTGCCGGAACCAGATTAGGGCCTGAAGCAATCCTGCGGTGTTGCGGCCAGCTCACAAGAAAGCGAGTTGAAGAAAGGAGCTCAGGGGCACTGTAATTCACAAACCTGCAGAGTTATAAATGACAGCTATCGTCCAAAAATATACTGAAGTAAGGCTGCCAAGAGGACTTGAAAGCGGGGCAGAATTGCAGGAAACCGATTTCAGGAGGTAGACTGGAATTGCATTTAAAGCATAGGAAAAGAGGCAGAACGTCCACAATGATGCACTTGGCCAAAAAGGGCGTATGCGTTTTTTCCTGAATATATTCAGGAAAAAACGCATACGCCCTTTTTGGCCAACCAAGCAAGCTTGCAAAGGAAATCTGCACTACAATGAAGTCTCACTTCCCCCCGGTCAAAAGGGCCATCTGAAAAAAGTGTAAAATCCAGAAAGGCAGGACAGGCCATGGAGAACTGGGAGCCTTGTTATGCTGATGGGCGGGATGTAAATTGCCAGAGCCACTCGGGAGAGGTGTATGGTGTTTCCTGAAACATCTAAAAAACAAAGCAACAGAGCCTAGGGCACTTCCACTTATGGTCCTATAGCTTAGGGAAATTAAAATCAAAAAGACACAGCCACCCCAAAGTTTGGACGGCTCTGTTTACAAGAACCTCATTTACGGTACAAGTTCAATATCGCAGAAAGTGAAAAATGGATAAAGAAGTTGTGGTACTTACGTACAATGCAATATCACTCAGCAATGAAATCTATGTCATCAGGCCCGTAGCAGCATAATGAGTGGATTCAGGTATGATGATTCTAACTGAAATAAGTCACACAGAAAAAGAAACATCATAAGATATCACTAATACACGGGATGTAAACTTGGCTACACAGGAACTGGATTACAAAACAGAACAGGGTCTCAAATTTAGAAAACCAACTTATGCTTGCTTAAGGGGAAAGGTGAGTTGGGGTGCTGCATAAAACCAGAGATTTAAATGAACACAGATAAAGTTCCTTAAAACAAATATAGAATAGACAAGAACTACTCCTTGCTCAACGAAATGGACTCAACACCCCATATTAAACGCCTAAGAATGTACCTGACTAGTAAGTATCTTAAAACCTATGGATTGCTATGTCTCTGAAAGAAAATCAAGCGTGTGTACAGGGGCATAAACGCAGCAGTGATAGGATTGGAGAGGTTCGGTGAGCAAATGAAGACCCTTTGAAGTCATATTGCATGGTACCCATTCCACGGGTCTCAACTCTCCAGGTTTAAGGGATTCTGCCTTCAGGTAAAACATGCACGTGGAACCCAGAGTATGATCAACCGTGATATCGGGAGACATGTTCCAATATGTCTCAGTTCTTGTCCCCTGGTACTCGGGTGCAACATTCCAGACGCTTTACTAACACTCTCCCGACTTGGAGAGTCAGTGCCTTTAACCTCCTGTTTGGCCCATTTGCAAATTCTGAGGAAGATGAACAGGAATAGGGAGAACCAATGAGATTCTAGGTGGAGGTGTCTGGACGGGCAAATTTAACTCTCATTTCCCACCAGGAAGAGGAATTAACCAAAGGCTCAGCGTGCCGTGCCGGAACCAGATTAGGGCCTGAAGCAATCCTGCGGTGATGCGGCCAGCTCACAAGAAAGCGAGTTGAAGAAAGGAGCTCAGGGGCACTGTAATTCACAAACCTGCAGAGTTATAAATGACAGCTATCGTCCAAAAATATACTGAAGTAAGGCTGCCAAGAGGACTTGAAAGCGGGGCAGAATTGCAGGAAACCGATTTCAGGAGGTAGACTGGAATTGCATTTAAAGCATAGGAAAAGAGGCAGAACGTCCACAATGATGCACTTGGCCAAAAAGGGCGTATGCGTTTTTTCCTGAATATATTCAGGAAAAAACGCATACGCCCTTTTTGGCCAACCAAGCAAGCTTGCAAAGGAAATCTGCACTACAATGAAGTCTCACTTCCCCCTGGTCAAAAGGGCCATCTGAAAAAAGTGTAAAATCCAGAAAGGCAGGACAGGCCATGGATAACTGGGAGCCTTGTTATGCTGATGGGCGGGATGTAAATTGCCAAGAGCCACTCCGGAGAGGTGTATGGTGTTTCCTGAAACATCTGAAAAACAAAGCAACAGAGCCTAGGGCACTTCCACTTATGGTCCTATAGCTTAGGGAAATTAAAATCAAAAAGACACAGCCACCCCAAAGTTTGGGATGGCTCTGTTTACAAGAAGGTTGTTTACGGTACAAGTTCAATATCACAGAAAGTGAAAAATGGATAAAGAAGTTGTGGTACTTACGTACAATGCAATATCACTCAGCAATGAAATCTATGTCATCAGGCCCATAGCAGCATAATGAGTGGATTCAGGTATGATGATTCTAACTGAAATAAGTCACACAGAAAAAGAAACATCATAAGATATCACTAATACACGGAATGTAAACTTGGCTACACAGGAACTGGATTACAAAACAGAACAGGGTCTCAAATTTAGAAAACCAACTTATGCTTGCTTAAGGGGAAAGGTGAGTTGGGGTGCTGCATAAAACAAGAGATTGAAATGAGCACAGATAAAGTTCCTTAAGCCAAATATGGAATAGACAAGAACTACTCCTTGCTCAACGAAATGGACTCAACACTCCATATTAAACGCCTAAGAATGTACCTGACTAGTAAGTATCTTAAAACCTATGGATTGCTATGTCTCTGAAAGAAAATCAAGCGTGTGTACAGGGGCATAAAAGCAGCAGTGATAGGATTGGAGAGGTTCGGTGAGCAAATGAAGACCCTTTGAAGTCATATTGCATGGTACCCATTCCACGGGTCTCAACTCTCCAGGTTTAAGGGATTCTTCCTTCAGCTAAAACATGCACGTGGAACCCAGAGTATGATCAACCGTGTGATCGGGAGACGTGTTCCAATATGTCTCAGTTCTCGTCCCCTGGTACTCGGGTGCAACATTCCAGACGCTTTAATAACACTCTCCCGACTTGGAGAGTCAGTGCCTTTAACCACCTGTTTGGCCCAGTTTGCAATTTCTGCGGAAGATGAACAGGAATAGGGAGAACCAAAGAGAGACTAGCTGGAGGTGTCTGGACGCGCAAAATTTAACTCTCATATCCCACCAGGAAGAGGAATTAACCAAAGGCTCAGCGTGCCGTGCCAGAACCAGATTAGGGCCTGAAGCAATCCTGCGGTGTTGCGGCCAGCTCACAATAAAGCGAGTTGAAGAAAGGAGCTCAGGGGCACTGTAATTCACAAACCTGCAGAGTTATAAATGACAGCTATCGTCCAAAAATATACTGAAGTAAGGCTGCCAAGAGGACTTGAAAGCGGGGCAGAATTGCAGGAAACCGATTTCAGGAGGTAGACTGGAATTGCATTTAAAGCATAGGAAAAGAGGCAGAACGTCCACAATGATGCACTTGGCCAAAAAGGACGTATGCGTTTTTTCCTGAATATATTCAGGAAAAAACGCATACGCCCTTTTTGGCCAACCAAGCAAGCTTGCAAAGGAAATCTGCACTACAATGAAGTCTCACTTCCCCCCGGTCAAAAGGGCCACCTGAAAAAAGTGTAAAATCCAGAAAGGCAGGACAGGCCATGGAGAACTGGGAGCCTTGTTATGCTGATGGGCGGGATGTAAATTGCCAACAGCCACTCCAGAGAAGTGTATGGTGATTCCTGAAACATCTAAAAAACAAAGCAACAGAGCCTAGGGCACTTCCACTTATGGTCCTATAGTTTAGGGAAATTAAAATCAAAAAGACACAGCCACCCCAAAGTTTGGGACGGCTCTGTTTACAAGAACTTCATTTACGGTACAAGTTCAATATCACAGAAAGTGAAAAATGGATAAAGAAGTTGTGGAACTTACGTACAATGCAATATCACTCAGCAATGAAATCTATGTCATCAGGCCCGTAGCAGCATAATGAGTGGATTCAGGTATGATGATTCTAACTGAAATAAGTCACACAGAAAAAGAAACATCATAAGATATCACTAATACACGGGATGTAAACTTGGCTACACAGGAACTGGATTACAAAACAGAACAGGGTCTCAAATTTAGAAAACCAACTTATGCTTGCTTAAGGGGAAAGGTGAGTTGGGGTGCTGCATAAAACCAGAGATTTAAATGAACACAGATAAAGTTCCTTAAGCCAAATATAGAATAGACAAGAACTACTCCTTGCTCAACGAAATGGACTCAACACCCCATATTAAACGCCTAAGAATGTACCTGACTAGTAAGTATCTTAAAACCTATGGATTGCTATGTCTCTGAAAGAAAATCAAGCGTGTGTACAGGGGCATAAACGCAGCAGTGATAGGATTGGAGAGGTTCGGTGAGCAAATGAAGACCCTTTGAAGTCATATTGCATGGTACCCATTCCACGGGTCTCAACTCTCCAGGTTTAAGGGATTCTTCCTTCAGCTAAAACATGCACGTGGAACCCAGAGTATGATCAACCGTGTGATCGGGAGACGTGTTCCAATATGTCTCAGTTCTCGTCCCCTGGTACTCGGGTGCAACATTCCAGACGCTTTAATAACACTCTCCCGACTTGGAGAGTCAGTGCCTTTAACCACCTGTTTGGCCCAGTTTGAAATTTCTGCGGAAGATGAACAGGAATAGGGAGAACCAAAGAGAGACTAGCTGGAGGTGTCTGGATGCGCAAAATTTAACTCTCATATCCCACCAGGAAGAGGAATTAACCAAAGGCTCAGCGTGCCGTGCCGGAACCAGATTAGGGCCTGAAGCAATGCTGCGGTATTCCGGCCAGCTCCCATAAAAGCGAGTTGAAAAAAGGAGCTCAGGGGCACTGTAATTCACAAACCTGCAGAGTTATAAATGACAGCTATCGTCCAAAAATATACTGAAGTAAGGCTGCCAAGAGGACTTGAAAGCGGGGCAGAATTGCAGGAAACCGATTTCAGCAGGTAGACCGGAATTGCATTTAAAGCATAGGAAAAGAGGCAGAACGTCCACAATGATGCACTTGGCCAAAAAGGGCGTAGAGTTTTTTCCTGAATATATTCAGGAAAAAACGCATACGCACTTTTTGGCCAACCAAGCAAGCTTGCAAAGGAAATCTGCACTACAATGAAGTCTCACTTCCCCCTGGTCAAAAGGGCCATCTGAAAAAAGTGTAAAATCCAGAAAGGCAGGACAGGCCATGGAGAACTGGGAGCCTTGTTATGCTGATGGGTGGGATGTAAATTGCCAAGAGCCACTCCGGCGAGGTGTATGGTGTTTCCTGAAACATCTAAAGAACAAAGCAACAGAGCCTAGGGCAATTCCACTTATGGTCCTATAGCTTAGGGAAATTAAAATCAAAAAGACACAGCCACCCCAAAGTTTGGGACGGCTCTGTTTACAAGAAGGTTGTTTACGGTACAAGTTCAATATCACAGAAAGTGAAAAATGGATAAAGAAGTTGTGGTACTTACGTACAATGCAATATCACTCAGCAATGAAATCTATGTCATCAGGCCCATAGCAGCATAATAAGTGGATTCAGGTATGATGATTCTAACCGAAATAAGTCACACAGAAAAAGAAACATCATAAGATATCACTAATACACGGAATGTAAACTTGGCTACACAGGAACTGGATTACAAAACAGAACAGGGTCTCAAATTTAGAAAACCAACTTATGCTTGCTTAAGGGGAAAGGTGAGTTGGGGTGCTGCATAAAACAAGAGATTGAAATGAGCACAGATAAAGTTCCTTAAGCCAAATATGGAATAGACAAGAACTACTCCTTGCTCAACGAAATGGACTCAACACCCCATATTAAACGCCTAAGAATGTACCTGACTAGTAAGTATCTTAAAACCTATGGATTGCTATGTGTCTGAAAGAAAATCAAGCGTGTGTACAGGGGCATAAACGCAGCAGTGATAGGATTGGAGAGGTTCGGTGAGCAAATGAAGACCCTTTGAAGTCATATTGCATGGTACCCATTCCACGGGTCTCAACTGTCCAGGTTTAAGGGATTCTTCCTTCAGCTAAAACATGCACGTGGAACCCAGAGTATGATCAACCGTGTGATCGGGAGACGTGTTCCAATATGTCTCAGTTCTCGTCCCCTGGTACTCGGGTGCAACATTCCAGACGCTTTACTAACACTCTCCCGACTTGGAGAGTCAGTGCCTTTAACCTCCTGTTTGGTCCACTTTGCAATTTCTCCGGAAGATGAACAGGAATAGGGAGAACCAATGAGAGACTAGCTGAGGTGTCTGGACGGGCAAATTTAACTCTCATTTCCCACCAGGAAGAGGAATTAACCAAAGGCTCAGCGTGCCGTGCCAGAACCAGATTAGGGCCTGAAGCAATCCTGCGGTGTTGCGGCCAGCTCACAAGAAAGCGAGTTGAAGAAAGGAGCTCAGGGGCACTGTAATTCACAAACCTGCAGAGTTATAAATGACAGCTATCGTCCAAAAATATACTGAAGTAAGGCTGCCAAGAGGACTTGAAAGCGGGGCAGAATTGCAGGAAACCGATTTCAGGAGGTAGACTGGAATTGCATTTAAAGCATAGGAAAAGAGGCAGAACGTCCACAATGATGCACTTGGCCAAAAAGGACGTATGCGTTTTTTCCTGAATATATTCAGGAAAAAACGCATACGCCCTTTTTGGCCAACCAAGCAAGCTTGCAAAGGAAATCTGCACTACAATGAAGTCTCACTTCCCCCCGGTCAAAAGGGCCACCTGAAAAAAGTGTAAAATCCAGAAAGGCAGGACAGGCCATGGAGAACTGGGAGCCTTGTTATGCTGATGGGCGGGATGTAAATTGCCAACAGCCACTCCAGAGAAGTGTATGGTGATTCCTGAAACATCTAAAAAACAAAGCAACAGAGCCTAGGGCACTTCCACTTATGGTCCTATAGTTTAGGGAAATTAAAATCAAAAAGACACAGCCACCCCAAAGTTTGGGACGGCTCTGTTTACAAGAACTTCATTTACGGTACAAGTTCAATATCACAGAAAGTGAAAAATGGATAAAGAAGTTGTGGTACTTACGTACAATGCAATATCACTCAGCAATGAAATCTATGTCATCAGGCCCGTAGCAGCATAATGAGTGGATTCAGGTATGATGATTCTAACTGAAATAAGTCACACAGAAAAAGAAACATCATAAGATATCACTAATACACGGAATGTAAACTTGGCTACACAGGAACTGGATTACAAAACAGAACAGGGTCTCAAATTTAGAAATCCTACTTATGCTTGCTTAAGGGGAAAGGTGAGTTGGGGTGCTGCATAAAACCTGAGATTGAAATGAGCACAGATAAAGTTCCTTAAGCCAAATAAGGAATAGACAAGAACTACTCCTTGCTCAACGAAATGGACTCAACACCCCATATTAAACGCCTAAGAATGTACCTGACTAGTAAGTATCTTAAAACCTATGGATTGCTATGTCTCTGAAAGAAAATCAAGCGTGTGTACAGGGGCATAAACGCAGCAGTGATAGGATTGGAGAGGTTCGGTGAGCAAATGAAGACCCTTTGAAGTCATATTGCATGGTACCCATTCCACGGGTCTCAACTCTCCAGGTTTAAGGGATTCTTCCTTCAGCTAAAACATGCACGTGGAACCCAGAGTATGATCAACCGTGTGATCGGGAGACGTGTTCCAATATGTCTCAGTTCTCGTCCCCTGGTACTCGGGTGCAACATTCCAGACGCTTTACTAACACTCTCCCGACTTGGAGAGTCAGTGCCTTTAACCTCCTGTTTGGCCCAGTTTGCAATTTCTGCGGAAGATGAACAGGAATAGGGAGAACCAATGAGAGACTAGCTGGAGGTGTCTGGACGGGCAAATTTAACTCTCATTTCCCACCAGGAAGAGGAATTAAGCAAAGGCTCAGCGTGCCGTGCCGGAACCAGATTAGGGCCTGAAGCAATCCTGCGGTGTTGCGGCCAGCTCACAAGAAAGCGAGTTGAAGAAAGGAGCTCAGGGGCACTGTAATTCACAAACCTGCAGAGTTATAAATGACAGCTATCGTCCAAAAATATACTGAAGTAAGGCTGCCAAGAGGACTTGAAAGCGGGGCAGAATTGCAGGAAACCGATTTCAGGAGGTAGACTGGAATTGCATTTAAAGCATAGGAAAAGAGGCAGAACGTCCACAATGATGCACTTGGCCAAAAAGGACGTATGCGTTTTTTCCTGAATATATTCAGGAAAAAACGCATACGCCCTTTTTGGCCAACCAAGCAAGCTTGCAAAGGAAATCTGCACTACAATGAAGTCTCACTTCCCCCTGGTCAAAAGGGCCATCTGAAAAAAGTGTAAAATCCAGAAAGGCAGGACAGGCCATGGAGAACTGGGAGCCTTGTTATGCTGATGGGCGGGATGTAAATTGCCAAGAGCCACTCCGGAGAGGTGTATGGTGTTTCCTGAAACATCTGAAAAACAAAGCAACAGAGCCTAGGGCACTTCCACTTATGGTCCTATAGCTTAGGGAAATTAAAATAAAAAAGACACAGCCACCCCAAAGTTTGGGATGGCTCTGTTTACAAGAAGGTTGTTTACGGTACAAGTTCAAAATCACAGAAAGTGAAAAATGGATAAAGAAGTTGTGGTACTTACGTACAATGCAATATCACTCAGCAATGAAATCTATGTCATCAGGCCCGTAGCAGCATAATGAGTGGATTCAGGTATGATGATTCTAACTGAAATAAGTCACACAGAAAAAGAAACATCATAAGATATCACTAATACACGGAATGTAAACTTGGCTACACAGGAACTGGATTACAAAACAGAACAGGGTCTCAAATTTAGAAAACCAACTTATGCTTGCTTAAGGGGAAAGGTGAGTTGGGGTGCTGCATAAAACAAGAGATTGAAATGAGCACAGATAAAGTTTCTTAAGCCAAATATGGAATAGACAAGAACTACTCCTTGCTCAACGAAATGGACTCAACACTCTATATTAAACGCCTAAGAATGTACCTGACTAGTAAGTATCTTAAAACCTATGGATTGCTATGTCTCTGAAAGAAAATCAAGCGTGTGTACAGGGACATAAACGCAGCAGTGATAGGATTGGAGAGGTTCGGTGAGCAAATGAAGACCCTTTGAAGTCATATTGCATGGTACCCATTCCATGGGTCTCAACTCTCCAGGTTTAAGGGATTCTGCCTTCAGGTAAAACATGCACGTGGAACCCAGAGTATGATCAACCGTGTGATCGGGAGACGTGTTCCAATATGTCTCAGTTCTCGTCCCCTGGTACTCGGGTGCAACATTCCAGACGCTTTACTAACACTCTCCCGACTTGGAGAGTCAGTGCCTTTAACCTCCTGTTTGGCCCATTTGCAATTTCTGAGGAAGATGAACAGGAATAGGGAGAACCAATGAGATTCTAGGTGGAGGTGTCTGGACGGGCAAATTTAACTCTCATTTCCCACCAGGAAGAGGAATTAACCAAAGGCTCAGCGTGCCGTGCCGGAACCAGATTAGGGCCTGAAGCAATCCTGCGGTGTTGCGGCCAGCTCACAAGAAAGCGAGTTGAAGAAAGGAGCTCAGGGGCACTGTAATTCACAAACCTGCAGAGTTATAAATGACAGCTATCGTCCAAAAATATACTGAAGTAAGGCTGCCAAGAGGACTTGAAAGCGGGGCAGAATTGCAGGAAACCGATTTCAGGAGGTAGACTGGAATTGCATTTAAAGCATAGGAAAAGAGGCAGAACGTCCACAATGATGCACTTGGCCAAAAAGGGCGTATGCGTTTTTTCCTGAATATATTCAGGAAAAAACGCATACGCCCTTTTTGGCCAACCAAGCAAGCTTGCAAAGGAAATCTGCACTACAATGAAGTCTCACTTCCCCCCGGTCAAAAGGGCCATCTGAAAAAAGTGTAAAATCCAGAAAGGCAGGACAGGCCATGGAGAACTGGGAGCCTTGTTATGCTGATGGGCGGGATGTAAATTGCCAGAGCCACTCGGGAGAGGTGTATGGTGTTTCCTGAAACATCTAAAAAACAAAGCAACAGAGCCTAGGGCACTTCCACTTATGGTCCTATAGCTTAGGGAAATTAAAATCAAAAAGACACAGCCACCCCAAAGTTTGGACGGCTCTGTTTACAAGAACCTCATTTACGGTACAAGTTCAATATCGCAGAAAGTGAAAAATGGATAAAGAAGTTGTGGTACTTACGTACAATGCAATATCACTCAGCAATGAAATCTATGTCATCAGGCCCGTAGCAGCATAATGAGTGGATTCAGGTATGATGATTCTAACTGAAATAAGTCACACAGAAAAAGAAACATCATAAGATATCACTAATACACGGGATGTAAACTTGGCTACACAGGAACTGGATTACAAAACAGAACAGGGTCTCAAATTTAGAAAACCAACTTATGCTTGCTTAAGGGGAAAGGTGAGTTGGGGTGCTGCATAAAACCAGAGATTTAAATGACCACAGATAAAGTTCCTTAAGCCAAATATAGAAAAGACAAGAACTACTCCTTGCTCAACGAAATGAACTCAACACCCCATATTAAACGCCTAAGAATGTACCTGACTAGTAAGTATCTTAAAACCTATGGATTGCTATGTCTCTGAAAGAAAATCAAGCGTGTGTACAGGGGCATAAACGCAGCAGTGATAGGATTGGAGAGGTTCGGTGAGCAAATGAAGACCCTTTGAAGTCATATTGCATGGTACCCATTCCACGGGTCTCAACTCTCCAGGTTTAAGGGATTCTTCCTTCAGCTAAAACATGCACGTGGAACCCAGAGTATGATCAACCGTGTGATCGGGAGACGTGTTCCAATATGTCTCAGTTCTCGTCCCCTGGTACTCGGGTGCAACATTCCAGACGCTTTAATAACACTCTCCCGACTTGGAGAGTCAGTGCCTTTAACCACCTGTTTGGCCCAGTTTGCAATTTCTGCGGAAGATGAACAGGAATAGGGAGAACCAATGAGAGACTAGGTGGAGGTGTCTGGACGGGCAAATTTAACTCTCATTTCCCACCAGGAAGAGGAATTAACCAAAGGCTCAGCGTGCCGTGCCGGAACCAGATTAGGGCCTGAAGCAATCCTGCGGTGTTGCGGCCAGCTCACAAGAAAGCGAGTTGAAGAAAGGAGCTCAGGGGCACTGTAATTCACAAACCTGCAGAGTTATAAATGACAGCTATCGTCCAAAAATATACTGAAGTAAGGCTGCCAAGAGGACTTGAAAGCGGGGCAGAATTGCACGAAACCGATTTCAGGAGGTAGACTGGAATTGCATTTAAAGCATAGGAAAAGAGGCAGAACGTCCACAATGATGCAATTGGCCAAAAAGGGCATATGCGTTTTATCCTGAATATATTCAGGAAAAAACGCATACGCCCTTTTTGGCCAACCAAGCAAGCTTGCAAAGGAAATCTGCACTACAATGAAGTCTCACTTCCCCCTGGTCAAAAGGGCCATCTGAAAAAAGTGTAAAATCCAGAAAGGCAGGACAGGCCATGGAGAAATGGGAGCCTTGTTATGCTGATGGGCGGGATGTAAATTGCCAAGAGCCACTCCGGAGAGGTGTATGGTGTTTCCTGAAACATCTGAAAAACAAAGCAACAGAGCCTAGGGCACTTCCACTTATGGTCCTATAGCTTAGGGAAATTAAAATCAAAAAGACACAGCCACCCCAAAGTTTGGGATGGCTCTGTTTACAAGAAGGTTGTTTACGGTACAAGTTCAATATCACAGAAAGTGAAAAATGGATAAAGAAGTTGTGGTACCTACGTACAATGCAATATCACTCAGCAATGAAATCTATGTCATCAGGCCCATAGCAGCATAATGAGTGGATTCAGGTATGATGATTCTAACTGAAATAAGTCACACAGAAAAAGAAACATCATAAGATATCACTAATACACGGAATGTAAACTTGGCTACACAGGAACTGGATTACAAAACAGAACAGGGTCTCAAATTTAGAAAACCAACTTATGCTTGCTTAAGGGGAAAGGTGAGTTGGGGTGCTGCATAAAACAAGAGATTGAAATGAGCACAGATAAAGTTCCTTAAGCCAAATATGGAATAGACAAGAACTACTCCTTGCTCAACGAAATGGACTCAACACTCCATATTAAACGCCTAAGAATGTACCTGACTAGTAAGTATCTTAAAACCTATGGATTGCTATGTCTCTGAAAGAAAATCAAGCGTGTGTACAGGGGCATAAAAGCAGCAGTGATAGGATTGGAGAGGTTCGGTGAGCAAATGAAGACCCTTTGAAGTCATATTGCATGGTACCCATTCCACGGGTCTCAACTCTCCAGGTTTAAGGGATTCTTCCTTCAGCTAAAACATGCACGTGGAACCCAGAGTATGATCAACCGTGTGATCGGGAGACGTGTTCCAATATGTCTCAGTTCTCGTCCCCTGGTACTCGGGTGCAACATTCCAGACGCTTTAATAACACTCTCCCGACTTGGAGAGTCAGTGCCTTTAACCACCTGTTTGGCCCAGTTTGCAATTTCTGCGGAAGATGAACAGGAATAGGGAGAACCAAAGAGAGACTAGCTGGAGGTGTCTGGACGCGCAAAATTTAACTCTCATATCCCACGAGGAAGAGGAATTAACCAAAGGCTCAGCGTGCCGTGCCGGAACCAGATTAGGGCCTGAAGCAATCCTGCGGTGTTGCGGCCAGCTCACAATAAAGCGAGTTGAAGAAAGGAGCTCAGGGGCACTGTAATTCACAAACCTGCAGAGTTATAAATGACAGCTATCGTCCAAAAATATACTGAAGTAAGGCTGCCAAGAGGACTTGAAAGCGGGGCAGAATTGCAGGAAACCGATTTCAGGAGGTAGACTGGAATTGCATTTAAAGCATAGGAAAAGAGGCAGAACGTCCACAATGATGCACTTGGCCAAAAAGGACGTATGCGTTTTTTCCTGAATATATTCAGGAAAAAACGCATACGCCCTTTTTGGCCAACCAAGCAAGCTTGCAAAGGAAATCTGCACTACAATGAAGTCTCACTTCCCCCCGGTCAAAAGGGCCACCTGAAAAAAGTGTAAAATCCAGAAAGGCAGGACAGGCCATGGAGAACTGGGAGCCTTGTTATGCTGATGGGCGGGATGTAAATTGCCAAGAGCCACTCGGGAGAAGTGTATGGTGTTTCCTGAAACATCTAAAAAACAAAGCAACAGAGCCTAGGGCACTTCCACTTATGGTCCTATAGTTTAGGGAAATTAAAATCAAAAAGACACAGCCACCCCAAAGTTTGGGACGGCTCTGTTTACAAGAACTTCATTTACGGTACAAGTTCAATATCACAGAAAGTGAAAAATGGATAAAGAAGTTGTGGAACTTACGTACAATGCAATATCACTCAGCAATGAAATCTATGTCATCAGGCCCGTAGCAGCATAATGAGTGGATTCAGGTATGATGATTCTAACTGAAATAAGTCACACAGAAAAAGAAACATCATAAGATATCACTAATACACGGAATGTAAACTTGGCTACACAGGAACTGGATTACAAAACAGAACAGGGTCTCAAATTTAGAAAACCTACTTATGCTTGCTTAAGGGGAAAGGTGAGTTGGGGTGCTGCATAAAACCTGAGATTGAAATGAGCACAGATAAAGTTCCTTAAGCCAAATAAGGAATAGACAAGAGCTACTCCTTGCTCAACGAAATGGACTCAACACCCCATATTAAACGCCTAAGAATGTACCTGACTACTAAGTATCTTAAAACCTATGGATTGCTATGTCTCTGAAACAAAATCAAGCGTGTGTACAGGGGCATAAACGCATCAGTGATAGGATTGGAGAGGTTCGGTGAGCAAATGAAGACCCTTTGAAGTCATATTGCATGGTACCCATTCCACGGGTCTCAACTCTCCAGGTTTAAGGGATTCTTCCTTCAGCTAAAACATGCACGTGGAACCCAGAGTATGATCAACCGTGTGATCGGGAGACGTGTTCCAATATGTCTCAGATCTCGTCCCCTGGTACTCGGGTGCAACATTCCAGACGCTTTAATAACACTCTCCCGACTTGGAGAGTCAGTGCCTTTAACCACCTGTTTGGCCCAGTTTGCAATTTCTGCGGAAGATGAACAGGAATAGGGAGAACCAAAGAGAGACTAGCTGGAGGTGTCTGGACGTGCAAAATTTAACTCTCATATCCCACCAGGAAGAGGAATTAACCAAAGGCTCAGCGTGCCGTGCCGGAACCAAATTAGGGCCTGAAGCAATCCTGTGGTGTTGCGGCCAGCTCACAAGAAAGCGAGTTGAAGAAAGGAGCTCAGGGGCACTGTAATTCACAAACCTGCAGAGTTATAAATGACAGCTATCGTCCAACAATATACTGAAGTAAGGCTGCCAAGAGGACTTGAAAGCGGGGCAGAATTGCAGGAAACCGATTTCAGGAGGTAGACTGGAATTGCATTTAAAGCATAGGAAAAGAGGCAGAACGTCCACAATGATGCACTTGGCCAAAAAGGGCGTATGCGTTTTTTCCTGAATATATTCAGGAAAAAACGCATACGCCCTTTTTGGCCAACCAAGCAAGCTTGCAAAGGAAATCTGCACTACAATGAAGTCTCACTTCCCCCCGGTCAAAAGGGCCATCTGAAAAAAGTGTAAAATCCAGAAAGGCAGGACAGGCCATGGAGAACTGGGAGCCTTGTTATGCTGATGGGCGGGATGTAAATTGCCAAGAGCCACTCGGGAGAGGTGTATGGTGTTTCCTGAAACATCTAAAAAACAAAGCAACAGAGCCTAGGGCACTTCCACTTATGGTCCTATAGCTTAGGGAAATTAAAATCAAAAAGACACAGCCACCCCAAAGTTTGGACGGCTCTGTTTACAAGAACCTCGTTTACGGTACAAGTTCAATATCGCAGAAAGTGAAAAATGGATAAAGAAGTTGTGGTACTTACGTACAATGCAATATCACTCAGCAATGAAATCTATGTCATCAGGCCCATAGCAGCATAATGAGTGGATTCAGGTATGATGATTCTAACTGAAATAAGTCACACAGAAAAAGAAACATCATAAGATATCACTAATACACGGGATGTAAACTTGGCTACACAGGAACTGGATTACAAAACAGAACAGGGTCTCAAATTTAGAAAACCAACTTATGCTTGCTTAAGGGGAAAGGTGAGTTGGGGTGCTGCATAAAACCAGAGATTTAAATGAACACAGATAAAGTTCCTTAAGCCAAATATAGAATAGACAAGAACTACTCCTTGCTCAACGAAATGGACTCAACACCCCATATTAAACGCCTAAGAATGTACCTGACTAGTAAGTATCTTAAAACCTATGGATTGCTATGTCTCTGAAAGAAAATCAAGCGTGTGTACAGGGGCATAAACGCAGCAGTGATAGGATTGGAGAGGTTCGGTGAGCAAATGAAGACCCTTTGAAGTCATATTGCATGGTACCCATTCCACGGGTCTCAACTCTCCAGGTTTAAGGGATTCTGCCTTCAGGTAAAACATGCACGTGGAACCCAGAGTATGATCAACCATGATATCGGGAGACATGTTCCAATATGTCTCACTTCTTGTCCCCTGGTACTCGGGTGCAACATTCCAGACGCTTTACTAACACTCTCCCGACGTGGAGAGTCAGTGCCTTTAACCTCCTGTTTGGCCCATTTGCAATTTCTGAGGAAGATGAACAGGAATAGGGAGAACCAATGAGATTCTAGGTGGAGGTGTCTGGACGGGCAAATTTAACTCTCATTTCCCACCAGGAAGAGGAATTAACCAAAGGCTCAGCGTGCCGTGCCGGAACCAGATTAGGGCCTGAAGCAATCCTGCGGTGATGCGGCCAGCTCACAAGAAAGCGAGTTGAAGAAAGGAGCTCAGGGGCACTGTAATTCACAAACCTGCAGAGTTATAAATGACAGCTATCGTCCAAAAATATACTGAAGTAAGGCTGCCAAGAGGACTTGAAAGCGGGGCAGAATTGCAGGAAACCGATTTCAGGAGGTAGACTGGAATTGCATTTAAAGCATAGGAAAAGAGGCAGAACGTCCACAATGATGCACTTGGCCAAAAAGGGCGTATGCGTTTTTTCCTGAATATATTCAGGAAAAAACGCATACGCCCTTTTTGGCCAACCAAGCAAGCTTGCAAAGGAAATCTGCACTACAATGAAGTCTCACTTCCCCCGGTCAAAAGGGCCATCTGAAAAAAGTGTAAAATCCAGAAAGGCAGGACAGGCCATGGAGAACTGGGAGCCTTGTTATGCTGATGGGCGGGATGTAAATTGCCAACAGCCACTCGGGAGAGGTGTATGGTGTTTCCTGAAACATCTAAAAAACAAAGCAACAGAGCCTAGGGCACTTCCACTTATGGTCCTATAGCTTAGGGAAATTAAAATCAAAAAGACACAGCCACCCCAAAGTTTGGGACGGCTCTGTTTACAAGAACCTCGTTTACGGTACAAGTTCAATATCGCAGAAAGTGAAAAATGGATAAAGAAGTTGTGGTACTTACGTACAATGCAATATCACTCAGCAATGAAATCTATGTCATCAGGCCCGTAGCAGCATAATGAGTGGATTCAGGTATGATGATTCTAACTGAAATAAGTCACACAGAAAAAGAAACATCATAAGATATCACTAATACACGGAATGTAAACTTGGCTACACAGGAACTGGATTACAAAACAGAACAGGGTCTCAAATTTAGAAAACCAACTTATGCTTGCTTAAGGGGAAAGGTGAGTTGGGGTGCTGCATAAAACCAGAGATTTAAATGACCACAGATAAAGTTCCTTAAGCCAAATATAGAATAGACAAGAACTACTCCTTGCTCAACGAAATGGACTCAACACCCCATATTAAACGCCTAAGAATGTACCTGACTAGTAAGTATCTTAAAAGCTATGGATTGCTATGTCTCCGAAAGAGAATCAATCGTGTGTACAGGGGCATAAACGCAGCAGTGATAGGATTGGAGAGGTTCGGTGAGCAAATGAAGACCCTTTGAAGTCATATTGCATGGTACCCATTCCACGGGTCTCAACTCTCCAGGTTTAAGGGATTCTTCCTTCAGCTAAAACATGCACATGGAACCCAGAGTATGATCAACCGTGTGATCGGGAGACGTGTTCCAATATGTCTCAGTTCTCGTCCCCTGGTACTCGGGTGCAACATTCCAGACGCTTTAATAACACTCTCCCGACTTGGAGAGTCAGTGCCTTTAACCACCTGTTTGGCCCAGTTTGCAATTTCTGCGGAAGATGAACAGGAATAGGGAGAACCAATGAGAGACTAGGTGGAGGTTTCTGGACGGGCAAATTTAACTCTCATTTCCCACCAGGAAGAGGAATTAACCAAAGGCTCAGCGTGCCGTGCCGGAACCAGATTAGGGCCTGAAGCAATCCTGCGGTGTTGCGGCCAGCTCACAAGAAAGCGAGTTGAAGAAAGGAGCTCAGGGGCACTGTAATTCACAAACCTGCAGAGTTATAAATGACAGCTATCGTCCAAAAATATACTGAAGTAAGGCTGCCAAGAGGACTTGAAAGCGGGGCAGAATTGCACGAAACCGATTTCAGGAGGTAGACTGGAATTGCATTTAAAGCATAGGAAAAGAGGCAGAACGTCCACAATGATGCAATTGACCAAAAAGGGCGTATGCGTTTTATCCTGAATATATTCAGGAAAAAACGCATACGCCCTTTTTGGCCAACCAAGCAAGCTTGCAAAGGAAATCTGCACTACAATGAAGTCTCACTTCCCCCTGGTCAAAAGGGCCATCTGAAAAAAGTGTAAAATCCAGAAAGGCAGGACAGGCCATGGATAACTGGGAGCCTTGTTATGCTGATGGGCGGGATGTAAATTGCCAAGAGCCACTCCGGAGAGGTGTATGGTGTTTCCTGAAACATCTGAAAAACAAAGCAACAGAGCCTAGGGCACTTCCACTTATGGTCCTATAGCTTAGGGAAATTAAAATCAAAAAGACACAGCCACCCCAAAGTTTGGGATGGCTCTGTTTACAAGAAGGTTGTTTACGGTTCAAGTTCAATATCACAGAAAGTGAAAAATGGATAAAGAAGTTGTGGTACTTACGTACAATGCAATATCACTCAGCAATGAAATCTATGTCATCAGGCCCGTAGCAGCATAATGAGTGGATTCAGGTATGATGATTCTAACTGAAATAAGTCACACAGAAAAAGAAACATCATAAGATATCACTAATACACGGAATGTAAACTTGGCTACACAGGAACTGGATTACAAAACAGAACAGGGTCTCAAATTTAGAAAACCAACTTATGCTTGCTTAAGGGGAAAGGTGAGTTGGGGTGCTGCATAAAACAAGAGATTGAAATGAGCACAGATAAAGTTCCTTAAGCCAAATATGGAATAGACAAGAACTACTCCTTGCTCAACGAAATGGACTCAACACTCCATATTAAACGCCTAAGAATGTACCTGACTAGTAAGTATCTTAAAACCTATGGATTGCTATGTCTCTGAAACAAAATCAAGCGTGTGTACAGGGACATAAACGCAGCAGTGATAGGATTGGAGAGGTTCGGTGAGCAAATGAAGACCCTTTGAAGTCATATTGCATGGTACCCATTCCACGGGTCTCAACTCTCCAGGTTTAAGGGATTCTGCCTTCAGGTAAAACATGCACGTGGAACCCAGAGTATGATCAACCGTGTGATCGGGAGACATGTTCCAATATGTCTCAGTTCTTGTCCCCTGGTACTCGGGTGCAACATTCCAGACGCTTTACTAACACTCTCCCGACTTGGAGAGTCAGTGCCTTTAACCTCCTGTTTGGCCCATTTGCAATTTCTGAGGAAGATGAACAGGAATAGGGAGAACCAATGAGATTCTAGGTGGAGGTGTCTGGACGGGCAAATTTAACTCTCATTTCCCACCAGGAAGAGGAATTAACCAAAGGGTCAGCGTGCCGTGCCGGAACCAGATTAGGGCCTGAAGCAATCCTGCGGTGTTGCGGCCAGCTCACAAGAAAGCGAGTTGAAGAAAGGAGCTCAGGGGCACTGTAATTCACAAACCTGCAGAGTTATAAATGACAGCTATCGTCCAAAAATATACTGAAGTAAGGCTGCCAAGAGGACTTGAAAGCGGGGCAGAATTGCAGGAAACCGATTTCAGGAGGTAGACTGGAATTGCATTTAAAGCATAGGAAAAGAGGCAGAACGTCCACAATGATGCACTTGGCCAAAAAGGGCGTATGCGTTTTTTCCTGAATATATTCAGGAAAAAACGCATACGCCCTTTTGGCCAACCAAGCAAGCTTGCAAAGGAAATCTGCACTACAATGAAGTCTCACTTCCCCCCGGTCAAAAGGGCCATCTGAAAAAAGTGTAAAATCCAGAAAGGCAGGACAGGCCATGGAGAACTGGGAGCCTTGTTATGCTGATGGGCGGGATGTAAATTGCCAACAGCCACTCCGGAGAGGTGTATGGTGTTTCCTGAAACATCTAAAAAACAAAGCAACAGAGCCTAGGGCACTTCCACTTATGGTCCTATAGCTTAGGGAAATTAAAATCAAAAAGACACAGCCACCCCAAAGTTTGGGACGGCTCTGTTTACAAGAACCTCGTTTACGGTACAAGTTCAATATCGCAGAAAGTGAAAAATGGATAAAGAAGTTGTGGTACTTACGTACAATGCAATATCACTCAGCAATGAAATCTATGTCATCAGGCCCGTAGCAGCATAATGAGTGGATTCAGGTATGATGATTCTAACTGAAATAAGTCACACAGAAAAAGAAACATCATAAGATATCACTAATACACGGAATGTAAACTTGGCTACACAGGAACTGGATTACAAAACAGAACAGGGTCTCAAATTTAGAAAACCAACTTATGCTTGCTTAAAGGGAAAGGTGAGTTGGGCTGCTGCATAAAACCAGAGATTTAAATGAACACAGATAAAGTTCCTTAAGCCAAATATAGAATAGACAAGAACTACTCCTTGCTCAACGAAATGGACTCAACACCCCATATTAAACGCCTAAGAATGTACCTGACTAGTAAGTATCTTAAAACCTATGGATTGCTATGTGTCTGAAAGAAAATCAAGCGTGTGTACAGGGGCATAAACGCAGCAGTGATAGGATTGGAGAGGTTCGGTGAGCAAATGAAGACCCTTTGAAGTCATATTGCATGGTACCCATTCCACGGGTCTCAACTCTCCAGGTTTAAGGGATTCTTCCTTCAGCTAAAACATGCACGTGGAACCCAGAGTATGATCAACCGTGTGATCGGGAGACGTGTTCCAATATGTCTCAGTTCTCGTCCCCTGGTACTCGGGTGCAACATTCTAGACGCTTTAATAACACTCTCCCGACTTGGAGAGTCAGTGCCTTTAACCACCTGTTTGGCCCAGTTTGCAATTTCTGCGGAAGATGAACAGGAATAGGGAGAACCAAAGAGAAACTAGCTGGAGGTGTCTGGACGTGCAAAATTTAACTCTCATATCCCACCAGGAAGAGGAATTAACCAAAGGCTCAGCGTGCCGTGCCGGAACCCGATTAGGGCCTGAAGCAATCCTGCGGTGTTGCGGCCAGCTCACAAGAAAGCGAGTTGAAGAAAGGAGCTCAGGGGCACTGTAATTCACAAACCTGCAGAGTTATAAATGACAGCTATCGTCCAAAAATATACTGAAGTAAGGCTGCCAAGAGGACTTGAAAGCGGGGCAGAATTGCAGGAAACCGATTTCAGGAGGTAGACTGGAATTGCATTTAAAGCATAGGAAAAGAGGCAGAACGTCCACAATGATGCACTTGGCCAAAAAGGACATATGCGTTTTTTCCTGAATATATTCAGGAAAAAACGCATACGCCCTTTTTGGCCAACCAAGCAAGCTTGCAAAGGAAATCTGCACTACAATGAAGTCTCACTTCCCCCCGGTCAAAAGGGCCACCTGAAAAAAGTGTAAAATCCAAAAAGGCAGGACAGGCCATGGAGAACTGGGAGCCTTGTTATGCTGATGGGCGGGATGTAAATTGCCAACAGCCACTCCAGAGAAGTGTATGGTGATTCCTGAAACATCTAAAAAACAAAGCAACAGAGCCTAGGGCACTTCCACTTATGGTCCTATAGTTTAGGGAAATTAAAATCAAAAAGACACAGCCACCCCAAAGTTTGGGACGGCTCTGTTTACAAGAACTTCATTTACGGTACAAGTTCAATATCACAGAAAGTGAAAAATGGATAAAGAAGTTGTGGTACTTACGTACAATGCAATATCACTCAGCAATGAAATCTATGTCATCAGGCACGTAGCAGCATAATGAGTGGATTCAGGTATGATGATTCTAACTGAAATAAGTCACACAGAAAAAGAAACATCATAAGATATCACTAATACACGGAATGTAAACTTGGCTACACAGGAACTGGATTACAAAACAGAACAGGGTCTCAAATTTAGAAAACCTACTTATGCTTGCTTAAGGGGAAAGGTGAGTTGGGGTGCTGCATAAAACCTGAGATTGAAATGAGCACAGATAAAGTTCCTTAAGCCAAATAAGGAATAGACAAGAGCTACTCCTTGCTCAACGAAATGGACTCAACACCCCATATTAAACGCCTAAGAATGTACCTGACTAGTAAGTATCTTAAAACCTATGGATTGCTATGTCTCTGAAACAAAATCAAGCGTGTGTACAGGGGCATAAACGCAGCAGTGATAGGATTGGAGAGGTTCGGTGAGCAAATGAAGACCCTTTGAAGTCATATTGCATGGTACCCATTCCACGGGTCTCAACTCTCCAGGTTTAAGGGATTCTTCCTTCAGCTAAAACATGCACGTGGAACCCAGAGTATGATCAACCGTGTGATCGGGAGACGTGTTCCAATATGTCTCAGATCTCGTCCCCTGGTACTCGGGTGCAACATTCCAGACGCTTTAATAACACTCTCCCGACTTGGAGAGTCAGTGCCTTTAACCACCTGTTTGGCCCAGTTTGCAATTTCTGCGGAAGATGAACAGGAATAGGGAGAACCAAAGAGAGACTAGCTGGAGGTGTCTGGGCGCGCAAAATTTAACTCTCATATCCCACCAGGAAGAGGAATTAACCAAAGGCTCAGCGTGCCGTGCCGGAACCAGATTAGGGCCTGAAGCAATCCTGCGGTGTTGCGGCCAGCTCACAAGAAAGCGAGTTGAAGAAAGGAGCTCAGGGGCACTGTAATTCACAAACCTGCAGAGTTATAAATGACAGCTATCGTCAAAAAATATACTGAAGTAAGGCTGCCAAGAGGACTTGAAAGCGGGGCAGAAGTGCAGGAAACCGATTTCAGGAGGTAGACTGGAATTGCATTTAAAGCATAGGAAAAGAGGCAGAACGTCCACAATGATGCACTTGGCCAAAAAGGACGTATGCGTTTTTTCCTGAATATATTCAGGAAAAAACGCATACGCCCTTTTTGGCCAACCAAGCAAGCTTGCAAAGGAAATCTGCACTACAATGAAGTCTCACTTCCCCCCGGTCAAAAGGGCCACCTGAAAAAAGTGTAAAATCCAGAAAGGCAGGACAGGCCATGGAGAACTGGGAGCCTTGTTATGCTGATGGGCGGGATGTAAATTGCCAACAGCCACTCGGGAGAGGTGTATGGTGTTTCCTGAAACATCTAAAAAACAAAGCAACAGAGCCTAGGGCACTTCCACTTATGGTCCTATAGCTTAGGGAAATTAAAATCAAAAAGACACAGCCACCCCAAAGTTTGGGACGGCTCTGTTTACAAGAACCTCGTTTACGGTACAAGTTCAATATCGCAGAAAGTGAAAAATGGATAAAGAAGTTGTGGTACTTACGTACAATGCAATATCACTCAGCAATGAAATCTATGTCATCAGGCCCGTAGCAGCATAATGAGTGGATTCAGGTATGATGATTCTAACTGAAATAAGTCACACAGAAAAAGAAACATCATAAGATATCACTACTACACGGGATGTAAACTTGGCTACACAGGAACTGGATTACAAAACAGAACAGGGTCTCAAATTTAGAAAACCAACTTATGCTTGCTTAAGGGGAAAGGTGAGTTGGGGTGCTGCATAAAACCAGAGATTGAAATGAGCACAGATAAAGTTCCTTAAGCCAAATATGGAATAGACAAGAACTACTCCTTGCTCAACGAAATGGACTCAACACCCCATATTAAACGCCTAAGAATGTACCTGACTAGTAAGTATCTTAAAACCTATGGATTGCTATGTGTCTGAAAGAAAATCAAGCGTGCGTACAGGGGCATAAACGTAGCAGTGATAGGATTGGAGAGGTTTGGTGAGCAAATGAAGACCCTTTGAAGTCATATTGCATGGTACCCATTCCACGGGTCTCAACTCTCCAGGTTTAAGGGATTCTTCCTTCAGGTAAAACATGCACATGGAACCCAGAGTATGATCAACCGTGTGGTCGGGAGACATGTTCCAATATGTCTCAGTTCTCGTCCCCTGGTACTCGGGTGCAACATTCCAGACGCTTTACTAACACTCTCCCGACGTGGAGAGTCAGTGCCTTTAACCTCCTGTTTGGCCCATTTGCAATTTCTGAGGAAGATGAACAGGAATAGGGAGAACCAATGAGAGACTAGCTGGAGGTGTCTGGACGGGCAAATTTAACTCTCATTTCCCACCAGGAAGAGGAATTAACCAAAGGCTCAGCGAGCCGTGCCGGAACCAGATTAGGGCCTGAAGCAATCCTGCGGTGTTGCGGCCAGCTCACAAGAAAGCGAGTTGAAGAAAGGAGCTCAGGGGCACTGTAATTCACAAACCTGCAGAGTTATAAATGACAGCTATCGTCCAAAAATATACTGAAGTAAGGCTGCCAAGAGGACTTGAAAGCGGGGCAGAATTGCAGGAAACCGATTTCAGGAGGTAGACTGGAATTGCATTTAAAGCATAGGAAAAGAGGCAGAACGTCCACAATGATGCACTTGGCCAAAAAGGGCGTATGCGTTTTTTCCTGGGAAAAAAACGCATACGCCCTTTTTGGCCAACCAAGCAAGCTTGCAAAGGAAATCTGCACTACAATGAAGTCTCACTTCCCCCCGGTCAAAAGGGCCATCTGAAAAATGTGTAAAATCCAGAAAGGCAGGACAGGCCATGGAGAACTGGGAGCCTTGTTATGCTGATGGGCGGGATGTAAATTGCCAAGAGCCACTCCGGAGAGGTGTATGGTGTTTCCTGAAACATCTAAAAAACAAAGCAACAGAGCCTAGGGCACTTCCACTTATGGTCCTATAGCTTAGGGAAATTAAAATCAAAAAGACACAGCCACCCCAAAGTTTGGGACGGCTCTGTTTACAAGAACCACGTTTACGGTACAAGTTCAATATCGCAGAAAGTGAAAAATGGATAAAGAAGTTGTGGTACTTACGTACAATGCAATATCACTCAGCAATGAAATCTATGTCATCAGGCCCGTAGCAGCATAATGAGTGGATTCAGGTATGATGATTCTAACTGAAATAAGTCACACAGAAAAAGAAACATCATAAGATATCACTAATACACGGAATGTAAACTTGGCTACACAGGAACTGGATTACAAAACAGAACAGGGTCTCAAATTTAGAAAACCAACTTATGCTTGCTTAAGGGGAAAGGTGAGTTGGGGTGCTGCATAAAACCAGAGATTTAAATGAACACAGATAAAGTTCCTTAAGCCAAATATGGAATAGACAAGAACTACTCCTTGCTCAACGAAATGGACTCAACACCCCATATTAAACGCCTAAGAATGTACCTGACTAGTAAGTATCTTAAAACCTATGAATTGCTATGTCTCTGAAAGAAAATCAAGCATGTGTACAGGGGCATAAACGCAGCAGTGATAGGATTGGAGAGGTTCGGTGAGCAAATGAAGACCCTTTGAAGTCATATTGCATGGTACCCATTCCACGGGTCTCAACTCTCCAGGTTTAAGGGATTCTTCCTTCAGCTAAAACATGCACGTGGAACCCAGAGTATGATCAACCGTGTGGTCGGGAGACATGTTCCAATATGTCTCAGTTCTCGTCCCCTGGTACTCAGGTGCAACATTCCAGACGCTTTACTAACACTCTCCCGACGTGGAGAGTCAGTGCCTTTAACCTCCTGTTTGGCCCATTTGCAATTTCTGAGGAAGATGAACAGGAATAGGGAGAACCAATGAGAGACTAGTTGGAGGTGTCTGGACGAGCAAATTTAACTCTCATTTCCCACCAGGAAGAGGAATTAACCAAAGGCTCAGCGTGCCGTGCCGGAACCAGATTAGGGCCTGAAGCAATCCTGCGGTGTTGCGGCCAGCTCACAAGAAAGCGAGTTGAAGAAAGGAGCTCAGGGACACTGTAATTCACAAACCTGCAGAGTTATAAATGACAGCTATCGTCCAAAAATATACTGAAGTAAGGCTGCCAAGAGGACTTGAAAGCGGGGCAGAATTGCAGGAAACCGATTTCAGGAGGTAGACTGGAATTGCATTTAAAGCATAGGAAAAGAGGCAGAACGTCCACAATGATGCACTTGGCCAAAAAGGGCGTATGCGTTTTTTCCTGAATATATTCAGGAAAAAACGCATACGCCCTTTTTGGCCAACCAAGCAAGCTTGCAAAGGAAATCTCCACTACAATGAAGTCTCACTTCCCCCCGGTCAAAAGGGCCATCTGAAAAACGTGTAAAATCCAGAAAGGCAGGACAGGCCATGGAGAACTGGGAGCCTTGTTATGCTGATGGGCGGGATGTAAATTGCCAACAGCCACTCGGGAGAGGTGTATGGTGTTTCCTGAAACATCTAAAAAACAAAGCAACAGAGCCTAGGGCACTTCCACTTATGGTCCTATAGCTTAGGGAAATTAAAATCAAAAAGACACAGCCACCCCAAAGTTTGGGACGGCTCTGTTTACAAGAACCTCGTTTACGGTACAAGTTCAATATCGCAGAAAGTGAAAAATGGATAAAGAAGTTGTGGTACTTACGTACAATGCAATATCACTCAGCAATGAAATCTATGTCATCAGGCCCGTAGCAGCATAATGAGTGGATTCAGGTATGATGATTCTAACTGAAATAAGTCACACAGAAAAAGAAACATCATAAGATATCACTAATACACGGGATGTAAACTTGGCTACACAGGAACTGGATTACAAAACAGAACAGGGTCTCAAATTTAGAAAACCAACTTATGCTTGCTTAAGGGGAAAGGTGAGTTGGGGTGCTGCATAAAACCAGAGATTGAAATGAGCACAGATAAAGTTCCTTAAGCCAAATATAGAATAGACAAGAACTACTCCTTGCTCAACGAACTGAACTCAACACCCCATATTAAACGCCTAAGAATGTACCTGACTAGTAAGTATCTTAAAACCTATGGATTACTATGTCTCTGAAAGAAAATCAAGCGTGTGTACAGGGGCATAAACGCAGCAGTGATAGGATTGGAGAGGTTCGGTGAGCAAATGAAGACCCTTTGAAGTCATATTGCATGGTACCCATTCCACGGGTCTCAACTCTCCAGGTTTAAGGGATTCTGCCTTCAGGTAAAACATGCACGTGGAACCCAGAGTATGATCAACCGTGTGATCGGGAGACGTGTTCCAATATGTCTCAGTTCTCGTCCCCTGGTACTCGGGTGCAACATTCCAGACGCTTTACTAACACTCTCCCGACTTGGAGAGTCAGTGCCTTTAACCTCCTGTTTGGCCCATTTGCAATTTCTGAGGAAGATGAACAGGAATAGGGAGAACCAATGAGATTCTAGGTGGAGGTGTCTGGACGGGCAAATTTAACTCTCATTTCCCACCAGGAAGAGGAATTAACCAAAGGCTCAGCGTGCCGTGCCAGAACCAGATTAGGGCCTGAAGCAATCCTGCGGTGTTGCGGCCAGCTCACAAGAAAGCGAGTTGAAGAAAGGAGCTCAGGGACACTGTAATTCACAAACCTGCAGAGTTATAAATGACAGCTATCGTCCAAAAATATACTGAAGTAAGGCTGCCAAGAGGACTTGAAAGCGGGGCAGAATTGCAGGAAACCGATTTCAGGAGGTAGACTGGAATTGCATTTAAAGCATAGGAAAAGAGGCAGAACGTCCACAATGATGCACTTGGCCAAAAAGGGCGTATGCGTTTTTTCCTGAATATATTCAGGAAAAAACGCATACGCCCTTTTTGGCCAACCAAGCAAGCTTGCAAAGGAAATCTGCACTACAATGAAGTCTCACTTCCCCCCGGTCAAAAGGGCCATCTGAAAAACGTGTAAAATCCAGAAAGGCAGGACAGGCCATGGAGAACTGGGAGCCTTGTTATGCTGATGGGCGGGATGTAAATTGCCAACAGCCACTCGGGAGAGGTGTATGGTGTTTCCTGAAACATCTAAAAAACAAAGCAACAGAGCCTAGGGCACTTCCACTTATGGTCCTATAGCTTAGGGAAATTAAAATCAAAAAGACACAGCCACCCCAAAGTTTGGGACGGCTCTGTTTACAAGAACCTCGTTTACGGTACAAGTTCAATATCGCAGAAAGTGAAAAATGGATAAAGAAGTTGTGGTACTTACGTACAATGCAATATCACTCAGCAATGAAATCTATGTCATCAGGCCTGTAGCAGCATAATGAGTGGATTCAGGTATGATGATTCTAACTGAAATAAGTCACACAGAAAAAGAAACATCATAAGATATCACTAATACACGGGATGTAAACTTGGCTACACAGGAACTGGATTACAAAACAGAACAGGGTCTCAAATTTAGAAAACCAACTTATGCTTGCTTAAGGGGAAAGGTGAGTTGGGGTGCTGCATAAAACCAGAGATTGAAATGAGCACAGATAAAGTTCCTTAAGCCAAATATAGAATAGACAAGAACTACTCCTTGCTCAACGAACTGAACTCAACACCCCATATTAAACGCCTAAGAATGTACCTGACTAGTAAGTATCTTAAAACCTATGGATTGCTATGTCTCTGAAAGAAAATCAAGCGTGTGTACAGGGGCATAAACGCAGCAGTGATAGGATTGGAGAGGTTCGGTGAGCAAATGAAGACCCTTTGAAGTCATATTGCATGGTACCCATTCCACGGGTCTCAACTCTCCAGGTTTAAGGGATTCTGCCTTCAGGTAAAACATGCACGTGGAACCCAGAGTATGATCAACCGTGTGATCGAGAGACGTGTTCCAATATGTCTCAGTTCTCGTCCCCTGGTACTCGGGTGCAACATTCCAGACGCTTTACTAACACTCTCCCGACGTGGAGAGTCAGTGCCTTTAACCTCCTGTTTGGCCCATTTGCAATTTCTGAGGAAGATGAACAGGAATAGGGAGAACCAATGAGATTCTAGGTGGAGGTGTCTGGACGGGCAAATTTAACTCTCATTTCCCACCAGGAAGAGGAATTAACCAAAGGCTCAGCGTGCCGTGCCGGAACCAGATTAGGGCCTGAAGCAATCCTGCGGTGTTGCGGCCAGCTCACAAGAAAGCGAGTTGAAGAAAGGAGCTCAGGGGCACTGTAATTCACAAACCTGCAGAGTTATAAATGACAGCTATCGTCCAAAAATATACTGAAGTAAGGCTGCCAAGAGGACTTGAAAGCGGGGCAGAATTGCAGGAAACCGATTTCAGGAGGTAGACTGGAATTGCATTTAAAGCATAGGAAAAGAGGCAGAACGTCCACAATGATGCACTTGGCCAAAAAGGGCGTATGCGTTTTTTCCTGAATATATTCAGGAAAAAACGCATACGCCCTTTTTGGCCAACCAAGCAAGCTTGCAAAGGAAATCTGCACTACAATGAAGTCTCACTTCCCCCTGGTGAAAAGGGCCATCTGAAAAAAGTGTAAAATCCAGAAAGGCAGGACAGACCATGGAGAACTGGGAACCTTGTTATGCTGATGGGCGGGATGTAAATTGCCAACAGCCACTCGGGAGAGGTGTATGGTGTTTCCTGAAACATCTAAAAAACAAAGCAACAGAGCCTAGGGCACTTCCACTTATGGTCCTATAGCTTAGGGAAATTAAAATCAAAAAGACACAGCCACCCCAAAGTTTGGGACGGCTCTGTTTACAAGAACCTCGTTTACGGTACAAGTTCAATATCGCAGAAAGTGAAAAATGGATAAAGAAGTTGTGGTACTTACGTACAATGCAATATCACTCAGCAATGAAATCTATGTCATCAGGCCCGTAGCAGCATAATGAGTGGATTCAGGTATGATGATTCTAACTGAAATAAGTCACACAGAAAAAGAAACCTCATAAGATATCACTAATACACGGGATGTAAACTTGGCTACACAGGAACTGGATTACAAAACAGAACAGGGTCTCAAATTTAGAAAACCAACTTATGCTTGCTTAAGGGGAAAGGTGAGTTGGGGTGCTGCATAAAAGCAGAGATTGAAATGAGCACAGATAAAGTTCCTTAAGCCAAATATAGAATAGACAAGAACTACACCTTGCTCAACGAAATGAACTCAACACCCCATATTAAACGCCTAAGAATGTACCTGACTAGTAAGTATCTTAAAACCTATGGATTGCTATGTCTCTGAAAGAAAATCAAGCGTGTGTACAGGGGCATAAACGCAGCAGTGATAGGATTGGAGAGGTTCGGTGAGCAAATGAAGACCCTTTGAAGTCATATTGCATGGTACCCATTCCACGGGTCTCAACTCTCCAGGTTTAAGGGATTCTTCCTTCAACTAAAACATGCACTTGGAACCCAGAGTATGATCAACCGTGTGGTCGGGAGACATGTTCCAATATGTCTCAGTTCTCGTCCCCTGGTACTCGGGTGCAACATTCCAGACGCTTTACTAACACTCTCCCGACGTGGAGAGTCAGTGCCTTTAACCTCCTGTTTGGCCCATTTGCAATTTCTGAGGAAGATGAACAGGAATAGGGAGAACCAATGAGAGACTAGGTGGAGGTGTCTGGACGGGCAAATTTAACTCTCATTTCCCACCAGGAAGAGGAATTAACCAAAGGGTCAGCGTGCCGTGCCGGAACCAGATTAGGGCCTGAAGCAATCCTGCAGTGTTGCGGCCAGCTCACAAGAAAGCGAGTTGAAGAAAGGAGCTCAGGGGCACTGTAATTCACAAACCTGCAGAGTTATAAATGACAGCTATCGTCCAAAAATATACTGAAGTAAGGCTGCCAAGAGGACTTGAAAGCGGGGCAGAATTGCAGGAAACCGATTTCAGGAGGTAGACTGGAATTGCATTTAAAGCATAGGAAAAGAGGCAGAACGTCCACAATGATGCACTTGGCCAAAAAGGGCGTATGCGTTTTTTCCTGAATATATTCAGGAAAAAACGCATACGCCCTTTTTGGCCAACCAAGCAAGCTTGCAAAGGAAATCTGCACTACAATGAAGTCTCACTTCCCCCCGGTCAAAAGGGCCATCTGAAAAAAGTGTAAAATCCAGAAAGGCAGGACAGGCCATGGAGAACTGGGAGCCTTGTTATGCTGATGGGCGGGATGTAAATTGCCAACAGCCACTCGGGAGAGGTGTATGGTGTTTCCTGAAACATCTAAAAAACAAAGCAACAGAGCCTAGGGCACTTCCACTTATGGTCCTATAGCTTAGGGAAATTAAAATCAAAAAGACACAGCCACCCCAAAGTTTGGGACGGCTCTGTTTACAAGAACCTCGTTTACGGTACAAGTTCAATATCGCAGAAAGTGAAAAATGGATAAAGAAGTTGTGGTACTTACGTACAATGCAATATCACTCAGCAATGAAATCTATGTCATCAGGCCCGTAGCAGCATAATGAGTGGATTCAGGTATGATGATTCTAACTGAAATAAGTCACACAGAAAAAGAAACATCATAAGATATCACTAATACACGGAATGTAAACTTGGCTACACAGGAACTGGATTACAAAACAGAACAGGGTCTCAAATTTAGAAAACCAACTTATGCTTGCTTAAAGGGAAAGGTGAGTTGGGCTGCTGCATAAAACCAGAGATTTAAATGAACACAGATAAAGTTCCTTAAGCCAAATATAGAATAGACAAGAACTACTCCTTGCTCAACGAAATGGACTCAACACCCCATATTAAACGCCTAAGAATGTACCTGACTAGTAAGTATCTTAAAACCTATGGATTGCTATGTGTCTGAAAGAAAATCAAGCGTGTGTACAGGGGCATAAACGCAGCAGTGATAGGATTGGAGAGGTTCGGTGAGCAAATGAAGACCCTTTGAAGTCATATTGCATGGTACCCATTCCACGGGTCTCAACTCTCCAGGTTTAAGGGATTCTTCCTTCAGCTAAAACATGCACGTGGAACCCAGAGTATGATCAACCGTGTGGTCGGGAGACGTGTTCCAATATGTCTCAGTTCTCGTCCCCTGGTACTCGGGTGCAACATTCCAGACGCTTTAATAACACTCTCCCGACTTGGAGAGTCAGTGCCTTTAACCTCCTGTTTGGCCCAGTTTGCAATTTCTGCGGAAGATGAACAGGAATAGGGAGAACCAATGAGAGACTAGGTGGAGGTGTCTGGACGGGCAAATTTAACTCTCATTTCCCACCAGGAAGAGGAATTAACCAAAGGCTCAGCGTGCCGTGCCGGAACCAGATTAGGGCCTGAAGCAATCCTGCGGTGTTGCGGCCAGCTCACAAGAAAGCGAGTTGAAGAAAGGAGCTCAGGGGCACTGTAATTCACAAACCTGCAGAGTTATAAATGACAGCTATCGTCCAAAAATATACTGAAGTAAGGCTGCCAAGAGGACTTGAAAGCGGGGCAGAATTGCAGGAAACCGATTTCAGGAGGTAGACTGGAATTGCATTTAAAGCATAGGAAAAGAGGCAGAACGTCCACAATGATGCACTTGGCCAAAAAGGGCATATGCGTTTTTTCCTGAATATATTCAGGAAAAAACGCATACGCCCTTTTTGGCCAACCAAGCAAGCTTGCAAAGGAAATCTGCACTACAATGAAGTCTCACTTCCCCCCGGTCAAAAGGGCCATCTGAAAAAAGTGTAAAATCCAGAAAGGCAGGACAGGCCATGGAGAACTGGGAGCCTTGTTATGCTGATGGGCGGGATGTAAATTGCCAAGAGCCACCGGGAGAGGTGTATGGTGTTTCCTGAAACATCTAAAAAACAAAGCAACAGAGCCTAGGGCACTTCCACTTATGGTCCTATAGATTAGGGAAATTAAAATCAAAAAGACACAGCCACCCCAAAGTTTGGGACGGCTCTGTTTACAAGAACCTCGTTTACGGTACAAGTTCAATATCGCAGAAAGTGAAAAATGGATAAAGAAGTTGTGGTACTTACGTACAATGCAATATCACTCAGCAATGAAATCTATGTCATCAGGCCCGTAGCAGCATAATGAGTGGATTCAGGTATGATGATTCTAACTGAAATAAGTCACACAGAAAAAGAAATATCATAAGATATCACTAATACACGGAATGTAAACTTGGCTATACAGGAACTGGATTACAAAACAGAACAGGGTCTCAAATTTAGAAAACCAACTTATGCTTGCTTAAAGGGAAAGGTGAGTTGGGGTGCTGCATAAAACCAGAGATTGAAATGAGCACAGATAAAGTTCCTTAAGCCAAATATGGAATAGACAAGAACTACTCCTTGCTCAACGAAATGGACTCAACACCCCATATTAAACGCCTAAGAATGTACCTGACTAGTAAGTATCTTAAAACCTATGGATTGCTATGTCTCTGAAAGAAAATCAAGCGTGTGTACAGGGGCATAAAAGCAGCAGTGATAGGATTGGAGAGGTTCGGTGAGCAAATGAAGACCCTTTGAAGTCATATTGCATGGTACCCATTCCACGGGTCTCAACTCTCCAGGTTTAAGGGATTCTTCCTTCAGCTAAAACATGCACGTGGAACCCAGAGTATGATCAACCGTGTGATCGGGAGACGTGTTCCAATATGTCTCAGTTCTCGTCCCCTGGTACTCGGGTGCAACATTCTAGACGCTTTAATAACACTCTCCCGACTTGGAGAGTCAGTGCCTTTAACCACCTGTTTGGCCCAGTTTGCAATTTCTGCGGAAGATGAACAGGAATAGGGAGAACCAAAGAGAAACTAGCTGGAGGTGTCTGGACGTGCAAAATTTAACTCTCATATCCCACCAGGAAGAGGAATTAACCAAAGGCTCAGCGTGCCGTGCCGGAACCAGATTAGGGCCTGAAGCAATCCTGCGGTGTTGCGGCCAGCTCACAAGAAAGCGAGTTGAAGAAAGGAGCTCAGGGGCACTGTAATTCACAAACCTGCAGAGTTATAAATGACAGCTATCGTCCAAAAATATACTGAAGTAAGGCTGCCAAGAGGACTTGAAAGCGGGGCAGAATTGCAGGAAACCGATTTCAGGAGGTAGACTGGAATTGCATTTAAAGCATAGGAAAAGAGGCAGAACGTCCACAATGATGCACTTGGCCAAAAAGGACATATGCGTTTTTTCCTGAATATATTCAGGAAAAAACGCATACGCCCTTTTTGGCCAACCAAGCAAGCTTGCAAAGGAAATCTGCACTACAATGAAGTCTCACTTCCCCCCGGTCAAAAGGGCCACCTGAAAAAAGTGTAAAATCCAAAAAGGCAGGACAGGCCATGGAGAACTGGGAGCCTTGTTATGCTGATGGGCGGGATGTAAATTGCCAACAGCCACTCCAGAGAAGTGTATGGTGATTCCTGAAACATCTAAAAAACAAAGCAACAGAGCCTAGGGCACTTCCACTTATGGTCCTATAGTTTAGGGAAATTAAAATCAAAAAGACACAGCCACCCCAAAGTTTGGGACGGCTCTGTTTACAAGAACTTCATTTACGGTACAAGTTCAATATCACAGAAAGTGAAAAATGGATAAAGAAGTTGTGGTACTTACGTACAATGCAATATCACTCAGCAATGAAATCTATGTCATCAGGCACGTAGCAGCATAATGAGTGGATTCAGGTATGATGATTCTAACTGAAATAAGTCACACAGAAAAAGAAACATCATAAGATATCACTAATACACGGAATGTAAACTTGGCTACACAGGAACTGGATTACAAAACAGAACAGGGTCTCAAATTTAGAAAACCTACTTATGCTTGCTTAAGGGGAAAGGTGAGTTGGGGTGCTGCATAAAACCTGAGATTGAAATGAGCACAGATAAAGTTCCTTAAGCCAAATAAGGAATAGACAAGAGCTACTCCTTGCTCAACGAAATGGACTCAACACCCCATATTAAACGCCTAAGAATGTACCTGACTAGTAAGTATCTTAAAACCTATGGATTGCTATGTCTCTGAAACAAAATCAAGCGTGTGTACAGGGGCATAAACGCAGCAGTGATAGGATTGGAGAGGTTCGGTGAGCAAATGAAGACCCTTTGAAGTCATATTGCATGGTACCCATTCCACGGGTCTCAACTCTCCAGGTTTAAGGGATTCTTCCTTCAGCTAAAACATGCACGTGGAACCCAGAGTATGATCAACCGTGTGATCGGGAGACGTGTTCCAATATGTCTCAGATCTCGTCCCCTGGTACTCGGGTGCAACATTCCAGACGCTTTAATAACACTCTCCCGACTTGGAGAGTCAGTGCCTTTAACCACCTGTTTGGCCCAGTTTGCAATTTCTGCGGAAGATGAACAGGAATAGGGAGAACCAAAGAGAGACTAGCTGGAGGTGTCTGGGCGCGCAAAATTTAACTCTCATATCCCACCAGGAAGAGGAATTAACCAAAGGCTCAGCGTGCCGTGCCGGAACCAGATTAGGGCCTGAAGCAATCCTGCGGTGTTGCGGCCAGCTCACAAGAAAGCGAGTTGAAGAAAGGAGCTCAGGGGCACTGTAATTCACAAACCTGCAGAGTTATAAATGACAGCTATCGTCAAAAAATATACTGAAGTAAGGCTGCCAAGAGGACTTGAAAGCGGGGCAGAAGTGCAGGAAACCGATTTCAGGAGGTAGACTGGAATTGCATTTAAAGCATAGGAAAAGAGGCAGAACGTCCACAATGATGCACTTGGCCAAAAAGGACGTATGCGTTTTTTCCTGAATATATTCAGGAAAAAACGCATACGTCCTTTTTGGCCAACCAAGCAAGCTTGCAAAGGAAATCTGCACTACAATGAAGTCTCACTTCCCCCCGGTCAAAAGGGCCACCTGAAAAAAGTGTAAAATCCAGAAAGGCAGGACAGGCCATGGAGAACTGGGAGCCTTGTTATGCTGATGGGCGGGATGTAAATTGCCAACAGCCACTCGGGAGAGGTGTATGGTGTTTCCTGAAACATCTAAAAAACAAAGCAACAGAGCCTAGGGCACTTCCACTTATGGTCCTATAGCTTAGGGAAATTAAAATCAAAAAGACACAGCCACCCCAAAGTTTGGGACGGCTCTGTTTACAAGAACCTCGTTTACGGTACAAGTTCAATATCGCAGAAAGTGAAAAATGGATAAAGAAGTTGTGGTACTTACGTACAATGCAATATCACTCAGCAATGAAATCTATGTCATCAGGCCCGTAGCAGCATAATGAGTGGATTCAGGTATGATGATTCTAACTGAAATAAGTCACACAGAAAAAGAAACATCATAAGATATCACTACTACACGGGATGTAAACTTGGCTACACAGGAACTGGATTACAAAACAGAACAGGGTCTCAAATTTAGAAAACCAACTTATGCTTGCTTAAGGGGAAAGGTGAGTTGGGGTGCTGCATAAAACCAGAGATTGAAATGAGCACAGATAAAGTTCCTTAAGCCAAATATGGAATAGACAAGAACTACTCCTTGCTCAACGAAATGGACTCAACACCCCATATTAAACGCCTAAGAATGTACCTGACTAGTAAGTATCTTAAAACCTATGGATTGCTATGTGTCTGAAAGAAAATCAAGCGTGCGTACAGGGGCATAAACGTAGCAGTGATAGGATTGGAGAGGTTTGGTGAGCAAATGAAGACCCTTTGAAGTCATATTGCATGGTACCCATTCCACGGGTCTCAACTCTCCAGGTTTAAGGGATTCTGCCTTCAGGTAAAACATGCACATGGAACCCAGAGTATGATCAACCGTGTGGTCGGGAGACATGTTCCAATATGTCTCAGTTCTCGTCCCCTGGTACTCGGGTGCAACATTCCAGACGCTTTACTAACACTCTCCCGACGTGGAGAGTCAGTGCCTTTAACCTCCTGTTTGGCCCATTTGCAATTTCTGAGGAAGATGAACAGGAATAGGGAGAACCAATGAGAGACTAGCTGGAGGTGTCTGGACGGGCAAATTTAACTCTCATTTCCCACCAGGAAGAGGAATTAACCAAAGGCTCAGCGAGCCGTGCCGGAACCAGATTAGGGCCTGAAGCAATCCTGCGGTGTTGCGGCCAGCTCACAAGAAAGCGAGTTGAAGAAAGGAGCTCAGGGGCACTGTAATTCACAAACCTGCAGAGTTATAAATGACAGCTATCGTCCAAAAATATACTGAAGTAAGGCTGCCAAGAGGACTTGAAAGCGGGGCAGAATTGCAGGAAACCGATTTCAGGAGGTAGACTGGAATTGCATTTAAAGCATAGGAAAAGAGGCAGAACGTCCACAATGATGCACTTGGCCAAAAAGGGCGTATGCGTTTTTTCCTGAATATATTCAGGAAAAAACGCATACGCCCTTTTTGGCCAACCAAGCAAGCTTGCAAAGGAAATCTCCACTACAATGAAGTCTCACTTCCCCCCGGTCAAAAGGGCCATCTGAAAAACGTGTAAAATCCAGAAAGGCAGGACAGGCCATGGAGAACTGGGAGCCTTGTTATGCTGATGGGCGGGATGTAAATTGCCAACAGCCACTCGGGAGAGGTGTATGGTGTTTCCTGAAACATCTAAAAAACAAAGCAACAGAGCCTAGGGCACTTCCACTTATGGTCCTATAGCTTAGGGAAATTAAAATCAAAAAGACACAGCCACCCCAAAGTTTGGGACGGCTCTGTTTACAAGAACCTCGTTTACGGTACAAGTTCAATATCGCAGAAAGTGAAAAATGGATAAAGAAGTTGTGGTACTTACGTACAATGCAATATCACTCAGCAATGAAATCTATGTCATCAGGCCCGTAGCAGCATAATGAGTGGATTCAGGTATGATGATTCTAACTGAAATAAGTCACACAGAAAAAGAAACATCATAAGATATCACTAATACACGGGATGTAAACTTGGCTACACAGGAACTGGATTACAAAACAGAACAGGGTCTCAAATTTAGAAAACCAACTTATGCTTGCTTAAGGGGAAAGGTGAGTTGGGGTGCTGCATAAAACCAGAGATTGAAATGAGCACAGATAAAGTTCCTTAAGCCAAATATAGAATAGACAAGAACTACTCCTTGCTCAACGAACTGAACTCAACACCCCATATTAAACGCCTAAGAATGTACCTGACTAGTAAGTATCTTAAAACCTATGGATTACTATGTCTCTGAAAGAAAATCAAGCGTGTGTACAGGGGCATAAACGCAGCAGTGATAGGATTGGAGAGGTTCGGTGAGCAAATGAAGACCCTTTGAAGTCATATTGCATGGTACCCATTCCACGGGTCTCAACTCTCCAGGTTTAAGGGATTCTGCCTTCAGGTAAAACATGCACGTGGAACCCAGAGTATGATCAACCGTGTGATCGGGAGACGTGTTCCAATATGTCTCAGTTCTCGTCCCCTGGTACTCGGGTGCAACATTCCAGACGCTTTACTAACACTCTCCCGACTTGGAGAGTCAGTGCCTTTAACCTCCTGTTTGGCCCATTTGCAATTTCTGAGGAAGATGAACAGGAATAGGGAGAACCAATGAGATTCTAGGTGGAGGTGTCTGGACGGGCAAATTTAACTCTCATTTCCCACCAGGAAGAGGAATTAACCAAAGGCTCAGCGTGCCGTGCCAGAACCAGATTAGGGCCTGAAGCAATCCTGCGGTGTTGCGGCCAGCTCACAAGAAAGCGAGTTGAAGAAAGGAGCTCAGGGACACTGTAATTCACAAACCTGCAGAGTTATAAATGACAGCTATCGTCCAAAAATATACTGAAGTAAGGCTGCCAAGAGGACTTGAAAGCGGGGCAGAATTGCAGGAAACCGATTTCAGGAGGTAGACTGGAATTGCATTTAAAGCATAGGAAAAGAGGCAGAACGTCCACAATGATGCACTTGGCCAAAAAGGGCGTATGCGTTTTTTCCTGAATATATTCAGGAAAAAACGCATACGCCCTTTTTGGCCAACCAAGCAAGCTTGCAAAGGAAATATGCACTACAATGAAGTCTCACTTCCCCCCGGTCAAAAGGGCCATCTGAAAAACGTGTAAAATCCAGAAAGGCAGGACAGGCCATGGAGAACTGGGAGCCTTGTTATGCTGATGGGCGGGATGTAAATTGCCAACAGCCACTCGGGAGAGGTGTATGGTGTTTCCTGAAACATCTAAAAAACAAAGCAACAGAGCCTAGGGCACTTCCACTTATGGTCCTATAGCTTAGGGAAATTAAAATCAAAAAGACACAGCCACCCCAAAGTTTGGGACGGCTCTGTTTACAAGAACCTCGTTTACGGTACAAGTTCAATATCGCAGAAAGTGAAAAATGGATAAAGAAGTTGTGGTACTTACGTACAATGCAATATCACTCAGCAATGAAATCTATGTCATCAGGCCTGTAGCAGCATAATGAGTGGATTCAGGTATGATGATTCTAACTGAAATAAGTCACACAGAAAAAGAAACATCATAAGATATCACTAATACACGGGATGTAAACTTGGCTACACAGGAACTGGATTACAAAACAGAACAGGGTCTCAAATTTAGAAAACCAACTTATGCTTGCTTAAGGGGAAAGGTGAGTTGGGGTGCTGCATAAAACCAGAGATTGAAATGAGCACAGATAAAGTTCCTTAAGCCAAATATAGAATAGACAAGAACTACTCCTTGCTCAACGAACTGAACTCAACACCCCATATTAAACGCCTAAGAATGTACCTGACTAGTAAGTATCTTAAAACCTATGGATTGCTATGTCTCTGAAAGAAAATCAAGCGTGTGTACAGGGGCATAAACACAGCAGTGATAGGATTGGAGAGGTTCGGTGAGCAAATGAAGACCCTTTGAAGTCATATTGCATGGTACCCATTCCACGGGTCTCAACTCTCCAGGTTTAAGGGATTCTGCCTTCAGGTAAAACATGCACGTGGAACCCAGAGTATGATCAACCGTGTGATCGAGAGACGTGTTCCAATATGTCTCAGTTCTCGTCCCCTGGTACTCGGGTGCAACATTCCAGACGCTTTACTAACACTCTCCCGACGTGGAGAGTCAGTGCCTTTAACCTCCTGTTTGGCCCATTTGCAATTTCTGAGGAAGATGAACAGGAATAGGGAGAACCAATGAGATTCTAGGTGGAGGTGTCTGGACGGGCAAATTTAACTCTCATTTCCCACCAGGAAGAGGAATTAACCAAAGGCTCAGCGTGCCGTGCCGGAACCAGATTAGGGCCTGAAGCAATCCTGCGGTGTTGCGGCCAGCTCACAAGAAAGCGAGTTGAAGAAAGGAGCTCAGGGGCACTGTAATTCACAAACCTGCAGAGTTATAAATGACAGCTATCGTCCAAAAATATACTGAAGTAAGGCTGCCAAGAGGACTTGAAAGCGGGGCAGAATTGCAGGAAACCGATTTCAGGAGGTAGACTGGAATTGCATTTAAAGCATAGGAAAAGAGGCAGAACGTCCACAATGATGCACTTGGCCAAAAAGGGCGTATGCGTTTTTTCCTGAATATATTCAGGAAAAAACGCATACGCCCTTTTTGGCCAACCAAGCAAGCTTGCAAAGGAAATCTGCACTACAATGAAGTCTCACTTCCCCCTGGTGAAAAGGGCCATCTGAAAAAAGTGTAAAATCCAGAAAGGCAGGACAGACCATGGAGAACTGGGAACCTTGTTATGCTGATGGGCGGGATGTAAATTGCCAACAGCCACTCGGGAGAGGTGTATGGTGTTTCCTGAAACATCTAAAAAACAAAGCAACAGAGCCTAGGGCACTTCCACTTATGGTCCTATAGCTTAGGGAAATTAAAATCAAAAAGACACAGCCACCCCAAAGTTTGGGACGGCTCTGTTTACAAGAACCTCGTTTACGGTACAAGTTCAATATCGCAGAAAGTGAAAAATGGATAAAGAAGTTGTGGTACTTACGTACAATGCAATATCACTCAGCAATGAAATCTATGTCATCAGGCCCGTAGCAGCATAATGAGTGGATTCAGGTATGATGATTCTAACTGAAATAAGTCACACAGAAAAAGAAACCTCATAAGATATCACTAATACACGGGATGTAAACTTGGCTACACAGGAACTGGATTACAAAACAGAACAGGGTCTCAAATTTAGAAAACCAACTTATGCTTGCTTAAGGGGAAAGGTGAGTTGGGGTGCTGCATAAAACCAGAGATTGAAATGAGCACAGATAAAGTTCCTTAAGCCAAATATAGAATAGACAAGAACTACTCCTTGCTCAACGAACTGAACTCAACACCCCATATTAAACGCCTAAGAATGTACCTGACTAGTAAGTATCTTAAAACCTATGGATTACTATGTCTCTGAAAGAAAATCAAGCGTGTGTACAGGGGCATAAACGCAGCAGTGATAGGATTGGAGAGGTTCGGTGAGCAAATGAAGACCCTTTGAAGTCATATTGCATGGTACCCATTCCACGGGTCTCAACTCTCCAGGTTTAAGGGATTCTGCCTTCAGGTAAAACATGCACGTGGAACCCAGAGTATGATCAACCGTGTGATCGGGAGACGTGTTCCAATATGTCTCAGTTCTCGTCCCCTGGTACTCGGGTGCAACATTCCAGACGCTTTACTAACACTCTCCCGACTTGGAGAGTCAGTGCCTTTAACCTCCTGTTTGGCCCATTTGCAATTTCTGAGGAAGATGAACAGGAATAGGGAGAACCAATGAGATTCTAGGTGGAGGTGTCTGGACGGGCAAATTTAACTCTCATTTCCCACCAGGAAGAGGAATTAACCAAAGGCTCAGCGTGCCGTGCCAGAACCAGATTAGGGCCTGAAGCAATCCTGCGGTGTTGCGGCCAGCTCACAAGAAAGCGAGTTGAAGAAAGGAGCTCAGGGACACTGTAATTCACAAACCTGCAGAGTTATAAATGACAGCTATCGTCCAAAAATATACTGAAGTAAGGCTGCCAAGAGGACTTGAAAGCGGGGCAGAATTGCAGGAAACCGATTTCAGGAGGTAGACTGGAATTGCATTTAAAGCATAGGAAAAGAGGCAGAACGTCCACAATGATGCACTTGGCCAAAAAGGGCGTATGCGTTTTTTCCTGAATATATTCAGGAAAAAACGCATACGCCCTTTTTGGCCAACCAAGCAAGCTTGCAAAGGAAATCTGCACTACAATGAAGTCTCACTTCCCCCCGGTCAAAAGGGCCATCTGAAAAACGTGTAAAATCCAGAAAGGCAGGACAGGCCATGGAGAACTGGGAGCCTTGTTATGCTGATGGGCGGGATGTAAATTGCCAACAGCCACTCGGGAGAGGTGTATGGTGTTTCCTGAAACATCTAAAAAACAAAGCAACAGAGCCTAGGGCACTTCCACTTATGGTCCTATAGCTTAGGGAAATTAAAATCAAAAAGACACAGCCACCCCAAAGTTTGGGACGGCTCTGTTTACAAGAACCTCGTTTACGGTACAAGTTCAATATCGCAGAAAGTGAAAAATGGATAAAGAAGTTGTGGTACTTACGTACAATGCAATATCACTCAGCAATGAAATCTATGTCATCAGGCCTGTAGCAGCATAATGAGTGGATTCAGGTATGATGATTCTAACTGAAATAAGTCACACAGAAAAAGAAACATCATAAGATATCACTAATACACGGGATGTAAACTTGGCTACACAGGAACTGGATTACAAAACAGAACAGGGTCTCAAATTTAGAAAACCAACTTATGCTTGCTTAAGGGGAAAGGTGAGTTGGGGTGCTGCATAAAACCAGAGATTGAAATGAGCACAGATAAAGTTCCTTAAGCCAAATATAGAATAGACAAGAACTACTCCTTGCTCAACGAACTGAACTCAACACCCCATATTAAACGCCTAAGAATGTACCTGACTAGTAAGTATCTTAAAACCTATGGATTGCTATGTCTCTGAAAGAAAATCAAGCGTGTGTACAGGGGCATAAACGCAGCAGTGATAGGATTGGAGAGGTTCGGTGAGCAAATGAAGACCCTTTGAAGTCATATTGCATGGTACCCATTCCACGGGTCTCAACTCTCCAGGTTTAAGGGATTCTGCCTTCAGGTAAAACATGCACGTGGAACCCAGAGTATGATCAACCGTGTGATCGAGAGACGTGTTCCAATATGTCTCAGTTCTCGTCCCCTGGTACTCGGGTGCAACATTCCAGACGCTTTACTAACACTCTCCCGACGTGGAGAGTCAGTGCCTTTAACCTCCTGTTTGGCCCATTTGCAATTTCTGAGGAAGATGAACAGGAATAGGGAGAACCAATGAGATTCTAGGTGGAGGTGTCTGGACGGGCAAATTTAACTCTCATTTCCCACCAGGAAGAGGAATTAACCAAAGGCTCAGCGTGCCGTGCCGGAACCAGATTAGGGCCTGAAGCAATCCTGCGGTGTTGCGGCCAGCTCACAAGAAAGCGAGTTGAAGAAAGGAGCTCAGGGGCACTGTAATTCACAAACCTGCAGAGTTATAAATGACAGCTATCGTCCAAAAATATACTGAAGTAAGGCTGCCAAGAGGACTTGAAAGCGGGGCAGAATTGCAGGAAACCGATTTCAGGAGGTAGACTGGAATTGCATTTAAAGCATAGGAAAAGAGGCAGAACGTCCACAATGATGCACTTGGCCAAAAAGGGCGTATGCGTTTTTTCCTGAATATATTCAGGAAAAAACGCATACGCCCTTTTTGGCCAACCAAGCAAGCTTGCAAAGGAAATCTGCACTACAATGAAGTCTCACTTCCCCCTGGTGAAAAGGGCCATCTGAAAAAAGTGTAAAATCCAGAAAGGCAGGACAGACCATGGAGAACTGGGAACCTTGTTATGCTGATGGGCGGGATGTAAATTGCCAACAGCCACTCGGGAGAGGTGTATGGTGTTTCCTGAAACATCTAAAAAACAAAGCAACAGAGCCTAGGGCACTTCCACTTATGGTCCTATAGCTTAGGGAAATTAAAATCAAAAAGACACAGCCACCCCAAAGTTTGGGACGGCTCTGTTTACAAGAACCTCGTTTACGGTACAAGTTCAATATCGCAGAAAGTGAAAAATGGATAAAGAAGTTGTGGTACTTATGTACAATGCAATATCACTCAGCAATGAAATCTATGTCATCAGGCCCGTAGCAGCATAATGAGTGGATTCAGGTATGATGATTCTAACTGAAATAAGTCACACAGAAAAAGAAACCTCATAAGATATCACTAATACACGGGATGTAAACTTGGCTACACAGGAACTGGATTACAAAACAGAACAGGGTCTCAAATTTAGAAAACCAACTTATGCTTGCTTAAGGGGAAAGGTGAGTTGGGGTGCTGCATAAAAGCAGAGATTGAAATGAGCACAGATAAAGTTCCTTAAGCCAAATATAGAATAGACAAGAACTACACCTTGCTCAACGAAATGAACTCAACACCCCATATTAAACGCCTAAGAATGTACCTGACTAGTAAGTATCTTAAAACCTATGGATTGCTATGTCTCTGAAAGAAAATCAAGCGTGTGTACAGGGGCATAAACGCAGCAGTGATAGGATTGGAGAGGTTCGGTGAGCAAATGAAGACCCTTTGAAGTCATATTGCATGGTACCCATTCCACGGGTCTCAACTCTCCAGGTTTAAGGGATTCTTCCTTCAACTAAAACATGCACTTGGAACCCAGAGTATGATCAACCGTGTGGTCGGGAGACATGTTCCAATATGTCTCAGTTCTCGTCCCCTGGTACTCGGGTGCAACATTCCAGACGCTTTACTAACACTCTCCCGACGTGGAGAGTCAGTGCCTTTAACCTCCTGTTTGGCCCATTTGCAATTTCTGAGGAAGATGAACAGGAATAGGGAGAACCAATGAGAGACTAGGTGGAGGTGTCTGGACGGGCAAATTTAACTCTCATTTCCCACCAGGAAGAGGAATTAACCAAAGGGTCAGCGTGCCGTGCCGGAACCAGATTAGGGCCTGAAGCAATCCTGCGGTGTTGCGGCCAGCTCACAAGAAAGCGAGTTGAAGAAAGGAGCTCAGGGGCACTGTAATTCACAAACCTGCAGAGTTATAAATGACAGCTATCGTCCAAAAATATACTGAAGTAAGGCTGCCAAGAGGACTTGAAAGCGGGGCAGAATTGCAGGAAACCGATTTCAGGAGGTAGACTGGAATTGCATTTAAAGCATAGGAAAAGAGGCAGAACGTCCACAATGATGCACTTGGCCAAAAAGGGCGTATGCGTTTTTTCCTGAATATATTCAGGAAAAAACGCATACGCCCTTTTTGGCCAACCAAGCAAGCTTGCAAAGGAAATCTGCACTACAATGAAGTCTCACTTCCCCCCGGTCAAAAGGGCCATCTGAAAAAAGTGTAAAATCCAGAAAGGCAGGACAGGCCATGGAGAACTGGGAGCCTTGTTATGCTGATGGGCGGGATGTAAATTGCCAACAGCCACTCGGGAGAGGTGTATGGTGTTTCCTGAAACATCTAAAAAACAAAGCAACAGAGCCTAGGGCACTTCCACTTATGGTCCTATAGCTTAGGGAAATTAAAATCAAAAAGACACAGCCACCCCAAAGTTTGGGACGGCTCTGTTTACAAGAACCTCGTTTACGGTACAAGTTCAATATCGCAGAAAGTGAAAAATGGATAAAGAAGTTGTGGTACTTACGTACAATGCAATATCACTCAGCAATGAAATCTATGTCATCAGGCCCGTAGCAGCATAATGAGTGGATTCAGGTATGATGATTCTAACTGAAATAAGTCACACAGAAAAAGAAACATCATAAGATATCACTAATACACGGAATGTAAACTTGGCTACACAGGAACTGGATTACAAAACAGAACAGGGTCTCAAATTTAGAAAACCAACTTATGCTTGCTTAAAGGGAAAGGTGAGTTGGGCTGCTGCATAAAACCAGAGATTTAAATGAACACAGATAAAGTTCCTTAAGCCAAATATAGAATAGACAAGAACTACTCCTTGCTCAACGAAATGGACTCAACACCCCATATTAAACGCCTAAGAATGTACCTGACTAGTAAGTATCTTAAAACCTATGGATTGCTATGTGTCTGAAAGAAAATCAAGCGTGTGTACAGGGGCATAAACGCAGCAGTGATAGGATTGGAGAGGTTCGGTGAGCAAATGAAGACCCTTTGAAGTCATATTGCATGGTACCCATTCCACGGGTCTCAACTCTCCAGGTTTAAGGGATTCTTCCTTCAGCTAAAACATGCACGTGGAACCCAGAGTATGATCAACCGTGTGATCGGGAGACGTGTTCCAATATGTCTCAGTTCTCGTCCCCTGGTACTCGGGTGCAACATTCCAGACGCTTTAATAACACTCTCCCGACTTGGAGAGTCAGTGCCTTTAACCTCCTGTTTGGCCCAGTTTGCAATTTCTGCGGAAGATGAACAGGAATAGGGAGAACCAATGAGAGACTAGGTGGAGGTGTCTGGACGGGCAAATTTAACTCTCATTTCCCACCAGGAAGAGGAATTAACCAAAGGCTCAGCGTGCCGTGCCGGAACCAGATTAGGGCCTGAAGCAATCCTGCGGTGTTGCGGCCAGCTCACAAGAAAGCGAGTTGAAGAAAGGAGCTCAGGGGCACTGTAATTCACAAACCTGCAGAGTTATAAATGACAGCTATCGTCCAAAAATATACTGAAGTAAGGCTGCCAAGAGGACTTGAAAGCGGGGCAGAATTGCAGGAAACCGATTTCAGGAGGTAGACTGGAATTGCATTTAAAGCATAGGAAAAGAGGCAGAACGTCCACAATGATGCACTTGGCCAAAAAGGGCATATGCGTTTTTTCCTGAATATATTCAGGAAAAAACGCATACGCCCTTTTTGGCCAACCAAGCAAGCTTGCAAAGGAAATCTGCACTACAATGAAGTCTCACTTCCCCCCGGTCAAAAGGGCCATCTGAAAAAAGTGTAAAATCCAGAAAGGCAGGACAGGCCATGGAGAACTGGGAGCCTTGTTATGCTGATGGGCGGGATGTAAATTGCCAAGAGCCACCGGGAGAGGTGTATGGTGTTTCCTGAAACATCTAAAAAACAAAGCAACAGAGCCTAGGGCAATTCCACTTATGGTCCTATAGATTAGGGAAATTAAAATCAAAAAGACACAGCCACCCCAAAGTTTGGGACGGCTCTGTTTACAAGAACCTCGTTTACGGTACAAGTTCAATATCGCAGAAAGTGAAAAATGGATAAAGAAGTTGTGGTACTTACGTACAATGCAATATCACTCAGCAATGAAATCTATGTCATCAGGCCCGTAGCAGCATAATGAGTGGATTCAGGTATGATGATTCTAACTGAAATAAGTCACACAGAAAAAGAAATATCATAAGATATCACTAATACACGGAATGTAAACTTGGCTATACAGGAACTGGATTACAAAACAGAACAGGGTCTCAAATTTAGAAAACCAACTTATGCTTGCTTAAAGGGAAAGGTGAGTTGGGGTGCTGCATAAAACCAGAGATTGAAATGAGCACAGATAAAGTTCCTTAAGCCAAATATGGAATAGACAAGAACTACTCCTTGCTCAACGAAATGGACTCAACACCCCATATTAAACGCCTAAGAATGTACCTGACTAGTAAGTATCTTAAAACCTATGGATTGCTATGTCTCTGAAAGAAAATCAAGCGTGTGTACAGGGGCATAAAAGCAGCAGTGATAGGATTGGAGAGGTTCGGTGAGCAAATGAAGACCCTTTGAAGTCATATTGCATGGTACCCATTCCACGGGTCTCAACTCTCCAGGTTTAAGGGATTCTTCCTTCAGCTAAAACATGCACGTGGAACCCAGAGTATGATCAACCGTGTGATCGGGAGACGTGTTCCAATATGTCTCAGTTCTCGTCCCCTGGTACTCGGGTGCAACATTCTAGACGCTTTAATAACACTCTCCCAACTTGGAGAGTCAGTGCCTTTAACCACCTGTTTGGCCCAGTTTGCAATTTCTGCGGAAGATGAACAGGAATAGGGAGAACCAAAGAGAAACTAGCTGGAGGTGTCTGGACGTGCAAAATTTAACTCTCATATCCCACCAGGAAGAGGAATTAACCAAAGGCTCAGCGTGCCGTGCCGGAACCAGATTAGGGCCTGAAGCAATCCTGCGGTGTTGCGGCCAGCTCACAAGAAAGCGAGTTGAAGAAAGGAGCTCAGGGGCACTGTAATTCACAAACCTGCAGAGTTATAAATGACAGCTATCGTCCAAAAATATACTGAAGTAAGGCTGCCAAGAGGACTTGAAAGCGGGGCAGAATTGCAGGAAACCGATTTCAGGAGGTAGACTGGAATTGCATTTAAAGCATAGGAAAAGAGGCAGAACGTCCACAATGATGCACTTGGCCAAAAAGGACATATGCGTTTTTTCCTGAATATATTCAGGAAAAAACGCATACGCCCTTTTTGGCCAACCAAGCAAGCTTGCAAAGGAAATCTGCACTACAATGAAGTCTCACTTCCCCCCGGTCAAAAGGGCCACCTGAAAAAAGTGTAAAATCCAAAAAGGCAGGACAGGCCATGGAGAACTGGGAGCCTTGTTATGCTGATGGGCGGGATGTAAATTGCCAACAGCCACTCCAGAGAAGTGTATGGTGATTCCTGAAACATCTAAAAAACAAAGCAACAGAGCCTAGGGCACTTCCACTTATGGTCCTATAGTTTAGGGAAATTAAAATCAAAAAGACACAGCCACCCCAAAGTTTGGGACGGCTCTGTTTACAAGAACTTCATTTACGGTACAAGTTCAATATCACAGAAAGTGAAAAATGGATAAAGAAGTTGTGGTACTTACGTACAATGCAATATCACTCAGCAATGAAATCTATGTCATCAGGCACGTAGCAGCATAATGAGTGGATTCAGGTATGATGATTCTAACTGAAATAAGTCACACAGAAAAAGAAACATCATAAGATATCACTAATACACGGAATGTAAACTTGGCTACACAGGAACTGGATTACAAAACAGAACAGGGTCTCAAATTTAGAAAACCTACTTATGCTTGCTTAAGGGGAAAGGTGAGTTGGGGTGCTGCATAAAACCTGAGATTGAAATGAGCACAGATAAAGTTCCTTAAGCCAAATAAGGAATAGACAAGAGCTACTCCTTGCTCAACGAAATGGACTCAACACCCCATATTAAACGCCTAAGAATGTACCTGACTAGTAAGTATCTTAAAACCTATGGATTGCTATGTCTCTGAAACAAAATCAAGCGTGTGTACAGGGGCATAAACGCAGCAGTGATAGGATTGGAGAGGTTCGGTGAGCAAATGAAGACCCTTTGAAGTCATATTGCATGGTACCCATTCCACGGGTCTCAACTCTCCAGGTTTAAGGGATTCTTCCTTCAGCTAAAACATGCACGTGGAACCCAGAGTATGATCAACCGTGTGATCGGGAGACGTGTTCCAATATGTCTCAGATCTCGTCCCCTGGTACTCGGGTGCAACATTCCAGACGCTTTAATAACACTCTCCCGACTTGGAGAGTCAGTGCCTTTAACCACCTGTTTGGCCCAGTTTGCAATTTCTGCGGAAGATGAACAGGAATAGGGAGAACCAAAGAGAGACTAGCTGGAGGTGTCTGGGCGCGCAAAATTTAACTCTCATATCCCACCAGGAAGAGGAATTAACCAAAGGCTCAGCGTGCCGTGCCGGAACCAGATTAGGGCCTGAAGCAATCCTGCGGTGTTGCGGCCAGCTCACAAGAAAGCGAGTTGAAGAAAGGAGCTCAGGGGCACTGTAATTCACAAACCTGCAGAGTTATAAATGACAGCTATCGTCAAAAAATATACTGAAGTAAGGCTGCCAAGAGGACTTGAAAGCGGGGCAGAAGTGCAGGAAACCGATTTCAGGAGGTAGACTGGAATTGCATTTAAAGCATAGGAAAAGAGGCAGAACGTCCACAATGATGCACTTGGCCAAAAAGGACGTATGCGTTTTTTCCTGAATATATTCAGGAAAAAACGCATACGCCCTTTTTGGCCAACCAAGCAAGCTTGCAAAGGAAATCTGCACTACAATGAAGTCTCACTTCCCCCCGGTCAAAAGGGCCACCTGAAAAAAGTGTAAAATCCAGAAAGGCAGGACAGGCCATGGAGAACTGGGAGCCTTGTTATGCTGATGGGCGGGATGTAAATTGCCAACAGCCACTCGGGAGAGGTGTATGGTGTTTCCTGAAACATCTAAAAAACAAAGCAACAGAGCCTAGGGCACTTCCACTTATGGTCCTATAGCTTAGGGAAATTAAAATCAAAAAGACACAGCCACCCCAAAGTTTGGGACGGCTCTGTTTACAAGAACCTCGTTTACGGTACAAGTTCAATATCGCAGAAAGTGAAAAATGGATAAAGAAGTTGTGGTACTTACGTACAATGCAATATCACTCAGCAATGAAATCTATGTCATCAGGCCCGTAGCAGCATAATGAGTGGATTCAGGTATGATGATTCTAACTGAAATAAGTCACACAGAAAAAGAAACATCATAAGATATCACTACTACACGGGATGTAAACTTGGCTACACAGGAACTGGATTACAAAACAGAACAGGGTCTCAAATTTAGAAAACCAACTTATGCTTGCTTAAGGGGAAAGGTGAGTTGGGGTGCTGCATAAAACCAGAGATTGAAATGAGCACAGATAAAGTTCCTTAAGCCAAATATGGAATAGACAAGAACTACTCCTTGCTCAACGAAATGGACTCAACACCCCATATTAAACGCCTAAGAATGTACCTGACTAGTAAGTATCTTAAAACCTATGGATTGCTATGTGTCTGAAAGAAAATCAAGCGTGCGTACAGGGGCATAAACGTAGCAGTGATAGGATTGGAGAGGTTTGGTGAGCAAATGAAGACCCTTTGAAGTCATATTGCATGGTACCCATTCCACGGGTCTCAACTCTCCAGGTTTAAGGGATTCTGCCTTCAGGTAAAACATGCACATGGAACCCAGAGTATGATCAACCGTGTGGTCGGGAGACATGTTCCAATATGTCTCAGTTCTCGTCCCCTGGTACTCGGGTGCAACATTCCAGACGCTTTACTAACACTCTCCCGACGTGGAGAGTCAGTGCCTTTAACCTCCTGTTTGGCCCATTTGCAATTTCTGAGGAAGATGAACAGGAATAGGGAGAACCAATGAGAGACTAGCTGGAGGTGTCTGGACGGACAAATTTAACTCTCATTTCCCACCAGGAAGAGGAATTAACCAAAGGCTCAGCGAGCCGTGCCGGAACCAGATTAGGGCCTGAAGCAATCCTGCGGTGTTGCGGCCAGCTCACAAGAAAGCGAGTTGAAGAAAGGAGCTCAGGGGCACTGTAATTCACAAACCTGCAGAGTTATAAATGACAGCTATCGTCCAAAAATATACTGAAGTAAGGCTGCCAAGAGGACTTGAAAGCGGGGCAGAATTGCAGGAAACCGATTTCAGGAGGTAGACTGGAATTGCATTTAAAGCATAGGAAAAGAGGCAGAACGTCCACAATGATGCACTTGGCCAAAAAGGGCGTATGCGTTTTTTCCTGGGAAAAAAACGCATACGCCCTTTTTGGCCAACCAAGCAAGCTTGCAAAGGAAATCTGCACTACAATGAAGTCTCACTTCCCCCCGGTCAAAAGGGCCATCTGAAAAATGTGTAAAATCCAGAAAGGCAGGACAGGCCATGGAGAACTGGGAGCCTTGTTATGCTGATGGGCGGGATGTAAATTGCCAAGAGCCACTCCGGAGAGGTGTATGGTGTTTCCTGAAACATCTAAAAAACAAAGCAACAGAGCCTAGGGCACTTCCACTTATGGTCCTATAGCTTAGGGAAATTAAAATCAAAAAGACACAGCCACCCCAAAGTTTGGGACGGCTCTGTTTACAAGAACCACGTTTACGGTACAAGTTCAATATCGCAGAAAGTGAAAAATGGATAAAGAAGTTGTGGTACTTACGTACAATGCAATATCACTCAGCAATGAAATCTATGTCATCAGGCCCGTAGCAGCATAATGAGTGGATTCAGGTATGATGATTCTAACTGAAATAAGTCACACAGAAAAAGAAACATCATAAGATATCACTAATACACGGAATGTAAACTTGGCTACACAGGAACTGGATTACAAAACAGAACAGGGTCTCAAATTTAGAAAACCAACTTATGCTTGCTTAAGGGGAAAGGTGAGTTGGGGTGCTGCATAAAACCAGAGATTTAAATGAACACAGATAAAGTTCCTTAAGCCAAATATGGAATAGACAAGAACTACTCCTTGCTCAACGAAATGGACTCAACACCCCATATTAAACGCCTAAGAATGTACCTGACTAGTAAGTATCTTAAAACCTATGAATTGCTATGTCTCTGAAAGAAAATCAAGCATGTGTACAGGGGCATAAACGCAGCAGTGATAGGATTGGAGAGGTTCGGTGAGCAAATGAAGACCCTTTGAAGTCATATTGCATGGTACCCATTCCACGGGTCTCAACTCTCCAGGTTTAAGGGATTCTTCCTTCAGCTAAAACATGCACGTGGAACCCAGAGTATGATCAACCGTGTGGTCGGGAGACATGTTCCAATATGTCTCAGTTCTCGTCCCCTGGTACTCAGGTGCAACATTCCAGACGCTTTACTAACACTCTCCCGACGTGGAGAGTCAGTGCCTTTAACCTCCTGTTTGGCCCATTTGCAATTTCTGAGGAAGATGAACAGGAATAGGGAGAACCAATGAGAGACTAGTTGGAGGTGTCTGGACGAGCAAATTTAACTCTCATTTCCCACCAGGAAGAGGAATTAACCAAAGGCTCAGCGTGCCGTGCCGGAACCAGATTAGGGCCTGAAGCAATCCTGCGGTGTTGCGGCCAGCTCACAAGAAAGCGAGTTGAAGAAAGGAGCTCAGGGACACTGTAATTCACAAACCTGCAGAGTTATAAATGACAGCTATCGTCCAAAAATATACTGAAGTAAGGCTGCCAAGAGGACTTGAAAGCGGGGCAGAATTGCAGGAAACCGATTTCAGGAGGTAGACTGGAATTGCATTTAAAGCATAGGAAAAGAGGCAGAACGTCCACAATGATGCACTTGGCCAAAAAGGGCGTATGCGTTTTTTCCTGAATATATTCAGGAAAAAACGCATACGCCCTTTTTGGCCAACCAAGCAAGCTTGCAAAGGAAATCTCCACTACAATGAAGTCTCACTTCCCCCCGGTCAAAAGGGCCATCTGAAAAACGTGTAAAATCCAGAAAGGCAGGACAGGCCATGGAGAACTGGGAGCCTTGTTATGCTGATGGGCGGGATGTAAATTGCCAACAGCCACTCGGGAGAGGTGTATGGTGTTTCCTGAAACATCTAAAAAACAAAGCAACAGAGCCTAGGGCACTTCCACTTATGGTCCTATAGCTTAGGGAAATTAAAATCAAAAAGACACAGCCACCCCAAAGTTTGGGACGGCTCTGTTTACAAGAACCTCGTTTACGGTACAAGTTCAATATCGCAGAAAGTGAAAAATGGATAAAGAAGTTGTGGTACTTACGTACAATGCAATATCACTCAGCAATGAAATCTATGTCATCAGGCCCGTAGCAGCATAATGAGTGGATTCAGGTATGATGATTCTAACTGAAATAAGTCACACAGAAAAAGAAACATCATAAGATATCACTAATACACGGAATGTAAACTTGGCTACACAGGAACTTGATTACAAAACAGAACAGGGTCTCAAATTTAGAAAACCAACTTATGCTTGCTTAAAGGGAAAGGTGAGTTGGGCTGCTGCATAAAACCAGAGATTTAAATGAACACAGATAAAGTTCCTTAAGCCAAATATAGAATAGACAAGAACTACTCCTTGCTCAACGAAATGGACTCAACACCCCATATTAAACGCCTAAGAATGTACCTGACTAGTAAGTATCTTAAAACCTATGGATTGCTATGTGTCTGAAAGAAAATCAAGCGTGTGTACAGGGGCATAAACGCAGCAGTGATAGGATTGGAGAGGTTCGGTGAGCAAATGAAGACCCTTTGAAGTCATATTGCATGGTACCCATTCCACGGGTCTCAACTCTCCAGGTTTAAGGGATTCTTCCTTCAGCTAAAACATGCACGTGGAACCCAGAGTATGATCAACCGTGTGATCGGGAGACGTGTTCCAATATGTCTCAGTTCTCGTCCCCTGGTACTCGGGTGCAACATTCCAGACGCTTTAATAACACTCTCCCGACTTGGAGAGTCAGTGCCTTTAACCTCCTGTTTGGCCCAGTTTGCAATTTCTGCGGAAGATGAACAGGAATAGGGAGAACCAATGAGAGACTAGGTGGAGGTGTCTGGACGGGCAAATTTAACTCTCATTTCCCACCAGGAAGAGGAATTAACCAAAGGCTCAGCGTGCCGTGCCGGAACCAGATTAGGGCCTGAAGCAATCCTGCGGTGTTGCGGCCAGCTCACAAGAAAGCGAGTTGAAGAAAGGAGCTCAGGGGCACTGTAATTCACAAACCTGCAGAGTTATAAATGACAGCTATCGTCCAAAAATATACTGAAGTAAGGCTGCCAAGAGGACTTGAAAGCGGGGCAGAATTGCAGGAAACCGATTTCAGGAGGTAGACTGGAATTGCATTTAAAGCATAGGAAAAGAGGCAGAACGTCCACAATGATGCACTTGGCCAAAAAGGGCATATGCGTTTTTTCCTGAATATATTCAGGAAAAAACGCATACGCCCTTTTTGGCCAACCAAGCAAGCTTGCAAAGGAAATCTGCACTACAATGAAGTCTCACTTCCCCCCGGTCAAAAGGGCCATCTGAAAAAAGTGTAAAATCCAGAAAGGCAGGACAGGCCATGGAGAACTGGGAGCCTTGTTATGCTGATGGGCGGGATGTAAATTGCCAAGAGCCACCGGGAGAGGTGTATGGTGTTTCCTGAAACATCTAAAAAACAAAGCAACAGAGCCTAGGGCACTTCCACTTATGGTCCTATAGATTAGGGAAATTAAAATCAAAAAGACACAGCCACCCCAAAGTTTGGGACGGCTCTGTTTACAAGAACCTCGTTTACGGTACAAGTTCAATATCGCAGAAAGTGAAAAATGGATAAAGAAGTTGTGGTACTTACGTACAATGCAATATCACTCAGCAATGAAATCTATGTCATCAGGCCCGTAGCAGCATAATGAGTGGATTCAGGTATGATGATTCTAACTGAAATAAGTCACACAGAAAAAGAAATATCATAAGATATCACTAATACACGGAATGTAAACTTGGCTATACAGGAACTGGATTACAAAACAGAACAGGGTCTCAAATTTAGAAAACCAACTTATGCTTGCTTAAAGGGAAAGGTGAGTTGGGGTGCTGCATAAAACCAGAGATTGAAATGAGCACAGATAAAGTTCCTTAAGCCAAATATGGAATAGACAAGAACTACTCCTTGCTCAACGAAATGGACTCAACACCCCATATTAAACGCCTAAGAATGTACCTGACTAGTAAGTATCTTAAAACCTATGGATTGCTATGTCTCTGAAAGAAAATCAAGCGTGTGTACAGGGGCATAAAAGCAGCAGTGATAGGATTGGAGAGGTTCGGTGAGCAAATGAAGACCCTTTGAAGTCATATTGCATGGTACCCATTCCACGGGTCTCAACTCTCCAGGTTTAAGGGATTCTTCCTTCAGCTAAAACATGCACGTGGAACCCAGAGTATGATCAACCGTGTGATCGGGAGACGTGTTCCAATATGTCTCAGTTCTCGTCCCCTGGTACTCGGGTGCAACATTCTAGACGCTTTAATAACACTCTCCCGACTTGGAGAGTCAGTGCCTTTAACCACCTGTTTGGCCCAGTTTGCAATTTCTGCGGAAGATGAACAGGAATAGGGAGAACCAAAGAGAAACTAGCTGGAGGTGTCTGGACGTGCAAAATTTAACTCTCATATCCCACCAGGAAGAGGAATTAACCAAAGGCTCAGCGTGCCGTGCCGGAACCAGATTAGGGCCTGAAGCAATCCTGCGGTGTTGCGGCCAGCTCACAAGAAAGCGAGTTGAAGAAAGGAGCTCAGGGGCACTGTAATTCACAAACCTGCAGAGTTATAAATGACAGCTATCGTCCAAAAATATACTGAAGTAAGGCTGCCAAGAGGACTTGAAAGCGGGGCAGAATTGCAGGAAACCGATTTCAGGAGGTAGACTGGAATTGCATTTAAAGCATAGGAAAAGAGGCAGAACGTCCACAATGATGCACTTGGCCAAAAAGGGCGTATGCGTTTTTTCCTGAATATATTCAGGAAAAAACGCATACGCCCTTTTTGGCCAACCAAGCAAGCTTGCAAAGGAAATCTGCACTACAATGAAGTCTCACTTCCCCCCGGTCAAAAGGGCCACCTGAAAAAAGTGTAAAATCCAAAAAGGCAGGACAGGCCATGGAGAACTGGGAGCCTTGTTATGCTGATGGGCGGGATGTAAATTGCCAACAGCCACTCCAGAGAAGTGTATGGTGATTCCTGAAACATCTAAAAAACAAAGCAACAGAGCCTAGGGCACTTCCACTTATGGTCCTATAGTTTAGGGAAATTAAAATCAAAAAGACACAGCCACCCCAAAGTTTGGGACGGCTCTGTTTACAAGAACTTCATTTACGGTACAAGTTCAATATCACAGAAAGTGAAAAATGGATAAAGAAGTTGTGGTACTTACGTACAATGCAATATCACTCAGCAATGAAATCTATGTCATCAGGCACGTAGCAGCATAATGAGTGGATTCAGGTATGATGATTCTAACTGAAATAAGTCACACAGAAAAAGAAACATCATAAGATATCACTAATACACGGAATGTAAACTTGGCTACACAGGAACTGGATTACAAAACAGAACAGGGTCTCAAATTTAGAAAACCTACTTATGCTTGCTTAAGGGGAAAGGTGAGTTGGGGTGCTGCATAAAACCTGAGATTGAAATGAGCACAGATAAAGTTCCTTAAGCCAAATAAGGAATAGACAAGAGCTACTCCTTGCTCAACGAAATGGACTCAACACCCCATATTAAACGCCTAAGAATGTACCTGACTAGTAAGTATCTTAAAACCTATGGATTGCTATGTCTCTGAAACAAAATCAAGCGTGTGTACAGGGGCATAAACGCAGCAGTGATAGGATTGGAGAGGTTCGGTGAGCAAATGAAGACCCTTTGAAGTCATATTGCATGGTACCCATTCCACGGGTCTCAACTCTCCAGGTTTAAGGGATTCTTCCTTCAGCTAAAACATGCACGTGGAACCCAGAGTATGATCAACCGTGTGATCGGGAGACGTGTTCCAATATGTCTCAGATCTCGTCCCCTGGTACTCGGGTGCAACATTCCAGACGCTTTAATAACACTCTCCCGACTTGGAGAGTCAGTGCCTTTAACCACCTGTTTGGCCCAGTTTGCAATTTCTGCGGAAGATGAACAGGAATAGGGAGAACCAAAGAGAGACTAGCTGGAGGTGTCTGGGCGCGCAAAATTTAACTCTCATATCCCACCAGGAAGAGGAATTAACCAAAGGCTCAGCGTGCCGTGCCGGAACCAGATTAGGGCCTGAAGCAATCCTGCGGTGTTGCGGCCAGCTCACAAGAAAGCGAGTTGAAGAAAGGAGCTCAGGGGCACTGTAATTCACAAACCTGCAGAGTTATAAATGACAGCTATCGTCAAAAAATATACTGAAGTAAGGCTGCCAAGAGGACTTGAAAGCGGGGCAGAAGTGCAGGAAACCGATTTCAGGAGGTAGACTGGAATTGCATTTAAAGCATAGGAAAAGAGGCAGAACGTCCACAATGATGCACTTGGCCAAAAAGGACGTATGCGTTTTTTCCTGAATATATTCAGGAAAAAACGCATACGTCCTTTTTGGCCAACCAAGCAAGCTTGCAAAGGAAATCTGCACTACAATGAAGTCTCACTTCCCCCCGGTCAAAAGGGCCACCTGAAAAAAGTGTAAAATCCAGAAAGGCAGGACAGGCCATGGAGAACTGGGAGCCTTGTTATGCTGATGGGCGGGATGTAAATTGCCAACAGCCACTCGGGAGAGGTGTATGGTGTTTCCTGAAACATCTAAAAAACAAAGCAACAGAGCCTAGGGCACTTCCACTTATGGTCCTATAGCTTAGGGAAATTAAAATCAAAAAGACACAGCCACCCCAAAGTTTGGGACGGCTCTGTTTACAAGAACCTCGTTTACGGTACAAGTTCAATATCGCAGAAAGTGAAAAATGGATAAAGAAGTTGTGGTACTTACGTACAATGCAATATCACTCAGCAATGAAATCTATGTCATCAGGCCCGTAGCAGCATAATGAGTGGATTCAGGTATGATGATTCTAACTGAAATAAGTCACACAGAAAAAGAAACATCATAAGATATCACTACTACACGGGATGTAAACTTGGCTACACAGGAACTGGATTACAAAACAGAACAGGGTCTCAAATTTAGAAAACCAACTTATGCTTGCTTAAGGGGAAAGGTGAGTTGGGGTGCTGCATAAAACCAGAGATTGAAATGAGCACAGATAAAGTTCCTTAAGCCAAATATGGAATAGACAAGAACTACTCCTTGCTCAACGAAATGGACTCAACACCCCATATTAAACGCCTAAGAATGTACCTGACTAGTAAGTATCTTAAAACCTATGGATTGCTATGTGTCTGAAAGAAAATCAAGCGTGCGTACAGGGGCATAAACGTAGCAGTGATAGGATTGGAGAGGTTTGGTGAGCAAATGAAGACCCTTTGAAGTCATATTGCATGGTACCCATTCCACGGGTCTCAACTCTCCAGGTTTAAGGGATTCTGCCTTCAGGTAAAACATGCACATGGAACCCAGAGTATGATCAACCGTGTGGTCGGGAGACATGTTCCAATATGTCTCAGTTCTCGTCCCCTGGTACTCGGGTGCAACATTCCAGACGCTTTACTAACACTCTCCCGACGTGGAGAGTCAGTGCCTTTAACCTCCTGTTTGGCCCATTTGCAATTTCTGAGGAAGATGAACAGGAATAGGGAGAACCAATGAGAGACTAGCTGGAGGTGTCTGGACGGGCAAATTTAACTCTCATTTCCCACCAGGAAGAGGAATTAACCAAAGGCTCAGCGAGCCGTGCCGGAACCAGATTAGGGCCTGAAGCAATCCTGCGGTGTTGCGGCCAGCTCACAAGAAAGCGAGTTGAAGAAAGGAGCTCAGGGGCACTGTAATTCACAAACCTGCAGAGTTATAAATGACAGCTATCGTCCAAAAATATACTGAAGTAAGGCTGCCAAGAGGACTTGAAAGCGGGGCAGAATTGCAGGAAACCGATTTCAGGAGGTAGACTGGAATTGCATTTAAAGCATAGGAAAAGAGGCAGAACGTCCACAATGATGCACTTGGCCAAAAAGGGCGTATGCGTTTTTTCCTGGGAAAAAAACGCATACGCCCTTTTTGGCCAACCAAGCAAGCTTGCAAAGGAAATCTGCACTACAATGAAGTCTCACTTCCCCCCGGTCAAAAGGGCCATCTGAAAAATGTGTAAAATCCAGAAAGGCAGGACAGGCCATGGAGAACTGGGAGCCTTGTTATGCTGATGGGCGGGATGTAAATTGCCAAGAGCCACTCCGGAGAGGTGTATGGTGTTTCCTGAAACATCTAAAAAACAAAGCAACAGAGCCTAGGGCACTTCCACTTATGGTCCTATAGCTTAGGGAAATTAAAATCAAAAAGACACAGCCACCCCAAAGTTTGGGACGGCTCTGTTTACAAGAACCACGTTTACGGTACAAGTTCAATATCGCAGAAAGTGAAAAATGGATAAAGAAGTTGTGGTACTTACGTACAATGCAATATCACTCAGCAATGAAATCTATGTCATCAGGCCCGTAGCAGCATAATGAGTGGATTCAGGTATGATGATTCTAACTGAAATAAGTCACACAGAAAAAGAAACATCATAAGATATCACTAATACACGGAATGTAAACTTGGCTACACAGGAACTGGATTACAAAACAGAACAGGGTCTCAAATTTAGAAAACCAACTTATGCTTGCTTAAGGGGAAAGGTGAGTTGGGGTGCTGCATAAAACCAGAGATTTAAATGAACACAGATAAAGTTCCTTAAGCCAAATATGGAATAGACAAGAACTACTCCTTGCTCAACGAAATGGACTCAACACCCCATATTAAACGCCTAAGAATGTACCTGACTAGTAAGTATCTTAAAACCTATGAATTGCTATGTCTCTGAAAGAAAATCAAGCATGTGTACAGGGGCATAAACGCAGCAGTGATAGGATTGGAGAGGTTCGGTGAGCAAATGAAGACCCTTTGAAGTCATATTGCATGGTACCCATTCCACGGGTCTCAACTCTCCAGGTTTAAGGGATTCTTCCTTCAGCTAAAACATGCACGTGGAACCCAGAGTATGATCAACCGTGTGGTCGGGAGACATGTTCCAATATGTCTCAGTTCTCGTCCCCTGGTACTCAGGTGCAACATTCCAGACGCTTTACTAACACTCTCCCGACGTGGAGAGTCAGTGCCTTTAACCTCCTGTTTGGCCCATTTGCAATTTCTGAGGAAGATGAACAGGAATAGGGAGAACCAATGAGAGACTAGTTGGAGGTGTCTGGACGAGCAAATTTAACTCTCATTTCCCACCAGGAAGAGGAATTAACCAAAGGCTCAGCGTGCCGTGCCGGAACCAGATTAGGGCCTGAAGCAATCCTGCGGTGTTGCGGCCAGCTCACAAGAAAGCGAGTTGAAGAAAGGAGCTCAGGGACACTGTAATTCACAAACCTGCAGAGTTATAAATGACAGCTATCGTCCAAAAATATACTGAAGTAAGGCTGCCAAGAGGACTTGAAAGCGGGGCAGAATTGCAGGAAACCGATTTCAGGAGGTAGACTGGAATTGCATTTAAAGCATAGGAAAAGAGGCAGAACGTCCACAATGATGCACTTGGCCAAAAAGGGCGTATGCGTTTTTTCCTGAATATATTCAGGAAAAAACGCATACGCCCTTTTTGGCCAACCAAGCAAGCTTGCAAAGGAAATCTCCACTACAATGAAGTCTCACTTCCCCCCGGTCAAAAGGGCCATCTGAAAAACGTGTAAAATCCAGAAAGGCAGGACAGGCCATGGAGAACTGGGAGCCTTGTTATGCTGATGGGCGGGATGTAAATTGCCAACAGCCACTCGGGAGAGGTGTATGGTGTTTCCTGAAACATCTAAAAAACAAAGCAACAGAGCCTAGGGCACTTCCACTTATGGTCCTATAGCTTAGGGAAATTAAAATCAAAAAGACACAGCCACCCCAAAGTTTGGGACGGCTCTGTTTACAAGAACCTCGTTTACGGTACAAGTTCAATATCGCAGAAAGTGAAAAATGGATAAAGAAGTTGTGGTACTTACGTACAATGCAATATCACTCAGCAATGAAATCTATGTCATCAGGCCCGTAGCAGCATAATGAGTGGATTCAGGTATGATGATTCTAACTGAAATAAGTCACACAGAAAAAGAAACATCATAAGATATCACTAATACACGGGATGTAAACTTGGCTACACAGGAACTGGATTACAAAACAGAACAGGGTCTCAAATTTAGAAAACCAACTTATGCTTGCTTAAGGGGAAAGGTGAGTTGGGGTGCTGCATAAAACCAGAGATTGAAATGAGCACAGATAAAGTTCCTTAAGCCAAATATAGAATAGACAAGAACTACTCCTTGCTCAACGAACTGAACTCAACACCCCATATTAAACGCCTAAGAATGTACCTGACTAGTAAGTATCTTAAAACCTATGGATTACTATGTCTCTGAAAGAAAATCAAGCGTGTGTACAGGGGCATAAACGCAGCAGTGATAGGATTGGAGAGGTTCGGTGAGCAAATGAAGACCCTTTGAAGTCATATTGCATGGTACCCATTCCACGGGTCTCAACTCTCCAGGTTTAAGGGATTCTGCCTTCAGGTAAAACATGCACGTGGAACCCAGAGTATGATCAACCGTGTGATCGGGAGACGTGTTCCAATATGTCTCAGTTCTCGTCCCCTGGTACTCGGGTGCAACATTCCAGACGCTTTACTAACACTCTCCCGACTTGGAGAGTCAGTGCCTTTAACCTCCTGTTTGGCCCATTTGCAATTTCTGAGGAAGATGAACAGGAATAGGGAGAACCAATGAGATTCTAGGTGGAGGTGTCTGGACGGGCAAATTTAACTCTCATTTCCCACCAGGAAGAGGAATTAACCAAAGGCTCAGCGTGCCGTGCCAGAACCAGATTAGGGCCTGAAGCAATCCTGCGGTGTTGCGGCCAGCTCACAAGAAAGCGAGTTGAAGAAAGGAGCTCAGGGACACTGTAATTCACAAACCTGCAGAGTTATAAATGACAGCTATCGTCCAAAAATATACTGAAGTAAGGCTGCCAAGAGGACTTGAAAGCGGGGCAGAATTGCAGGAAACCGATTTCAGGAGGTAGACTGGAATTGCATTTAAAGCATAGGAAAAGAGGCAGAACGTCCACAATGATGCACTTGGCCAAAAAGGGCGTATGCGTTTTTTCCTGAATATATTCAGGAAAAAACGCATACGCCCTTTTTGGCCAACCAAGCAAGCTTGCAAAGGAAATCTGCACTACAATGAAGTCTCACTTCCCCCCGGTCAAAAGGGCCATCTGAAAAACGTGTAAAATCCAGAAAGGCAGGACAGGCCATGGAGAACTGGGAGCCTTGTTATGCTGATGGGCGGGATGTAAATTGCCAACAGCCACTCGGGAGAGGTGTATGGTGTTTCCTGAAACATCTAAAAAACAAAGCAACAGAGCCTAGGGCACTTCCACTTATGGTCCTATAGCTTAGGGAAATTAAAATCAAAAAGACACAGCCACCCCAAAGTTTGGGACGGCTCTGTTTACAAGAACCTCGTTTACGGTACAAGTTCAATATCGCAGAAAGTGAAAAATGGATAAAGAAGTTGTGGTACTTACGTACAATGCAATATCACTCAGCAATGAAATCTATGTCATCAGGCCTGTAGCAGCATAATGAGTGGATTCAGGTATGATGATTCTAACTGAAATAAGTCACACAGAAAAAGAAACATCATAAGATATCACTAATACACGGGATGTAAACTTGGCTACACAGGAACTGGATTACAAAACAGAACAGGGTCTCAAATTTAGAAAACCAACTTATGCTTGCTTAAGGGGAAAGGTGAGTTGGGGTGCTGCATAAAACCAGAGATTGAAATGAGCACAGATAAAGTTCCTTAAGCCAAATATAGAATAGACAAGAACTACTCCTTGCTCAACGAACTGAACTCAACACCCCATATTAAACGCCTAAGAATGTACCTGACTAGTAAGTATCTTAAAACCTATGGATTGCTATGTCTCTGAAAGAAAATCAAGCGTGTGTACAGGGGCATAAACGCAGCAGTGATAGGATTGGAGAGGTTCGGTGAGCAAATGAAGACCCTTTGAAGTCATATTGCATGGTACCCATTCCACGGGTCTCAACTCTCCAGGTTTAAGGGATTCTGCCTTCAGGTAAAACATGCACGTGGAACCCAGAGTATGATCAACCGTGTGATCGAGAGACGTGTTCCAATATGTCTCAGTTCTCGTCCCCTGGTACTCGGGTGCAACATTCCAGACGCTTTACTAACACTCTCCCGACGTGGAGAGTCAGTGCCTTTAACCTCCTGTTTGGCCCATTTGCAATTTCTGAGGAAGATGAACAGGAATAGGGAGAACCAATGAGATTCTAGGTGGAGGTGTCTGGACGGGCAAATTTAACTCTCATTTCCCACCAGGAAGAGGAATTAACCAAAGGCTCAGCGTGCCGTGCCGGAACCAGATTAGGGCCTGAAGCAATCCTGCGGTGTTGCGGCCAGCTCACAAGAAAGCGAGTTGAAGAAAGGAGCTCAGGGGCACTGTAATTCACAAACCTGCAGAGTTATAAATGACAGCTATCGTCCAAAAATATACTGAAGTAAGGCTGCCAAGAGGACTTGAAAGCGGGGCAGAATTGCAGGAAACCGATTTCAGGAGGTAGACTGGAATTGCATTTAAAGCATAGGAAAAGAGGCAGAACGTCCACAATGATGCACTTGGCCAAAAAGGGCGTATGCGTTTTTTCCTGAATATATTCAGGAAAAAACGCATACGCCCTTTTTGGCCAACCAAGCAAGCTTGCAAAGGAAATCTGCACTACAATGAAGTCTCACTTCCCCCTGGTGAAAAGGGCCATCTGAAAAAAGTGTAAAATCCAGAAAGGCAGGACAGACCATGGAGAACTGGGAACCTTGTTATGCTGATGGGCGGGATGTAAATTGCCAACAGCCACTCGGGAGAGGTGTATGGTGTTTCCTGAAACATCTAAAAAACAAAGCAACAGAGCCTAGGGCACTTCCACTTATGGTCCTATAGCTTAGGGAAATTAAAATCAAAAAGACACAGCCACCCCAAAGTTTGGGACGGCTCTGTTTACAAGAACCTCGTTTACGGTACAAGTTCAATATCGCAGAAAGTGAAAAATGGATAAAGAAGTTGTGGTACTTACGTACAATGCAATATCACTCAGCAATGAAATCTATGTCATCAGGCCCGTAGCAGCATAATGAGTGGATTCAGGTATGATGATTCTAACTGAAATAAGTCACACAGAAAAAGAAACCTCATAAGATATCACTAATACACGGGATGTAAACTTGGCTACACAGGAACTGGATTACAAAACAGAACAGGGTCTCAAATTTAGAAAACCAACTTATGCTTGCTTAAGGGGAAAGGTGAGTTGGGGTGCTGCATAAAAGCAGAGATTGAAATGAGCACAGATAAAGTTCCTTAAGCCAAATATAGAATAGACAAGAACTACACCTTGCTCAACGAAATGAACTCAACACCCCATATTAAACGCCTAAGAATGTACCTGACTAGTAAGTATCTTAAAACCTATGGATTGCTATGTCTCTGAAAGAAAATCAAGCGTGTGTACAGGGGCATAAACGCAGCAGTGATAGGATTGGAGAGGTTCGGTGAGCAAATGAAGACCCTTTGAAGTCATATTGCATGGTACCCATTCCACGGGTCTCAACTCTCCAGGTTTAAGGGATTCTTCCTTCAACTAAAACATGCACTTGGAACCCAGAGTATGATCAACCGTGTGGTCGGGAGACATGTTCCAATATGTCTCAGTTCTCGTCCCCTGGTACTCGGGTGCAACATTCCAGACGCTTTACTAACACTCTCCCGACGTGGAGAGTCAGTGCCTTTAACCTCCTGTTTGGCCCATTTGCAATTTCTGAGGAAGATGAACAGGAATAGGGAGAACCAATGAGAGACTAGGTGGAGGTGTCTGGACGGGCAAATTTAACTCTCATTTCCCACCAGGAAGAGGAATTAACCAAAGGGTCAGCGTGCCGTGCCGGAACCAGATTAGGGCCTGAAGCAATCCTGCGGTGTTGCGGCCAGCTCACAAGAAAGCGAGTTGAAGAAAGGAGCTCAGGGGCACTGTAATTCACAAACCTGCAGAGTTATAAATGACAGCTATCGTCCAAAAATATACTGAAGTAAGGCTGCCAAGAGGACTTGAAAGCGGGGCAGAATTGCAGGAAACCGATTTCAGGAGGTAGACTGGAATTGCATTTAAAGCATAGGAAAAGAGGCAGAACGTCCACAATGATGCACTTGGCCAAAAAGGGCGTATGCGTTTTTTCCTGAATATATTCAGGAAAAAACGCATACGCCCTTTTTGGCCAACCAAGCAAGCTTGCAAAGGAAATCTGCACTACAATGAAGTCTCACTTCCCCCCGGTCAAAAGGGCCATCTGAAAAAAGTGTAAAATCCAGAAAGGCAGGACAGGCCATGGAGAACTGGGAGCCTTGTTATGCTGATGGGCGGGATGTAAATTGCCAACAGCCACTCGGGAGAGGTGTATGGTGTTTCCTGAAACATCTAAAAAACAAAGCAACAGAGCCTAGGGCACTTCCACTTATGGTCCTATAGCTTAGGGAAATTAAAATCAAAAAGACACAGCCACCCCAAAGTTTGGGACGGCTCTGTTTACAAGAACCTCGTTTACGGTACAAGTTCAATATCGCAGAAAGTGAAAAATGGATAAAGAAGTTGTGGTACTTACGTACAATGCAATATCACTCAGCAATGAAATCTATGTCATCAGGCCCGTAGCAGCATAATGAGTGGATTCAGGTATGATGATTCTAACTGAAATAAGTCACACAGAAAAAGAAACATCATAAGATATCACTAATACACGGAATGTAAACTTGGCTACACAGGAACTGGATTACAAAACAGAACAGGGTCTCAAATTTAGAAAACCAACTTATGCTTGCTTAAAGGGAAAGGTGAGTTGGGCTGCTGCATAAAACCAGAGATTTAAATGAACACAGATAAAGTTCCTTAAGCCAAATATAGAATAGACAAGAACTACTCCTTGCTCAACGAAATGGACTCAACACCCCATATTAAACGCCTAAGAATGTACCTGACTAGTAAGTATCTTAAAACCTATGGATTGCTATGTGTCTGAAAGAAAATCAAGCGTGTGTACAGGGGCATAAACGCAGCAGTGATAGGATTGGAGAGGTTCGGTGAGCAAATGAAGACCCTTTGAAGTCATATTGCATGGTACCCATTCCACGGGTCTCAACTCTCCAGGTTTAAGGGATTCTTCCTTCAGCTAAAACATGCACGTGGAACCCAGAGTATGATCAACCGTGTGATCGGGAGACGTGTTCCAATATGTCTCAGTTCTCGTCCCCTGGTACTCGGGTGCAACATTCCAGACGCTTTAATAACACTCTCCCGACTTGGAGAGTCAGTGCCTTTAACCTCCTGTTTGGCCCAGTTTGCAATTTCTGCGGAAGATGAACAGGAATAGGGAGAACCAATGAGAGACTAAGTGGAGGTGTCTGGACGGGCAAATTTAACTCTCATTTCCCACCAGGAAGAGGAATTAACCAAAGGCTCAGCGTGCCGTGCCGGAACCAGATTAGGGCCTGAAGCAATCCTGCGGTGTTGCGGCCAGCTCACAAGAAAGCGAGTTGAAGAAAGGAGCTCAGGGGCACTGTAATTCACAAACCTGCAGAGTTATAAATGACAGCTATCGTCCAAAAATATACTGAAGTAAGGCTGCCAAGAGGACTTGAAAGCGGGGCAGAATTGCAGGAAACCGATTTCAGGAGGTAGACTGGAATTGCATTTAAAGCATAGGAAAAGAGGCAGAACGTCCACAATAATGCACTTGGCCAAAAAGGGCATATGCGTTTTTTCCTGAATATATTCAGGAAAAAACGCATACGCCCTTTTTGGCCAACCAAGCAAGCTTGCAAAGGAAATCTGCACTACAATGAAGTCTCACTTCCCCCCGGTCAAAAGGGCCATCTGAAAAAAGTGTAAAATCCAGAAAGGCAGGACAGGCCATGGAGAACTGGGAGCCTTGTTATGCTGATGGGCGGGATGTAAATTGCCAAGAGCCACCGGGAGAGGTGTATGGTGTTTCCTGAAACATCTAAAAAACAAAGCAACAGAGCCTAGGGCACTTCCACTTATGGTCCTATAGATTAGGGAAATTAAAATCAAAAAGACACAGCCACCCCAAAGTTTGGGACGGCTCTGTTTACAAGAACCTCGTTTACGGTACAAGTTCAATATCGCAGAAAGTGAAAAATGGATAAAGAAGTTGTGGTACTTACGTACAATGCAATATCACTCAGCAATGAAATCTATGTCATCAGGCCCGTAGCAGCATAATGAGTGGATTCAGGTATGATGATTCTAACTGAAATAAGTCACACAGAAAAAGAAATATCATAAGATATCACTAATACACGGAATGTAAACTTGGCTATACAGGAACTGGATTACAAAACAGAACAGGGTCTCAAATTTAGAAAACCAACTTATGCTTGCTTAAAGGGAAAGGTGAGTTGGGGTGCTGCATAAAACCAGAGATTGAAATGAGCACAGATAAAGTTCCTTAAGCCAAATATGGAATAGACAAGAACTACTCCTTGCTCAACGAAATGGACTCAACACCCCATATTAAACGCCTAAGAATGTACCTGACTAGTAAGTATCTTAAAACCTATGGATTGCTATGTCTCTGAAAGAAAATCAAGCGTGTGTACAGGGGCATAAAAGCAGCAGTGATAGGATTGGAGAGGTTCGGTGAGCAAATGAAGACCCTTTGAAGTCATATTGCATGGTACCCATTCCACGGGTCTCAACTCTCCAGGTTTAAGGGATTCTTCCTTCAGCTAAAACATGCACGTGGAACCCAGAGTATGATCAACCGTGTGATCGGGAGACGTGTTCCAATATGTCTCAGTTCTCGTCCCCTGGTACTCGGGTGCAACATTCTAGACGCTTTAATAACACTCTCCCGACTTGGAGAGTCAGTGCCTTTAACCACCTGTTTGGCCCAGTTTGCAATTTCTGCGGAAGATGAACAGGAATAGGGAGAACCAAAGAGAAACTAGCTGGAGGTGTCTGGACGTGCAAAATTTAACTCTCATATCCCACCAGGAAGAGGAATTAACCAAAGGCTCAGCGTGCCGTGCCGGAACCAGATTAGGGCCTGAAGCAATCCTGCGGTGTTGCGGCCAGCTCACAAGAAAGCGAGTTGAAGAAAGGAGCTCAGGGGCACTGTAATTCACAAACCTGCAGAGTTATAAATGACAGCTATCGTCCAAAAATATACTGAAGTAAGGCTGCCAAGAGGACTTGAAAGCGGGGCAGAATTGCAGGAAACCGATTTCAGGAGGTAGACTGGAATTGCATTTAAAGCATAGGAAAAGAGGCAGAACGTCCACAATGATGCACTTGGCCAAAAAGGGCGTATGCGTTTTTTCCTGAATATATTCAGGAAAAAACGCATACGCCCTTTTTGGCCAACCAAGCAAGCTTGCAAAGGAAATCTGCACTACAATGAAGTCTCACTTCCCCCCGGTCAAAAGGGCCATCTGAAAAAAGTGTAAAATCCAGAAAGGCAGGACAGGCCATGGAGAACTGGGAGCCTTGTTATGCTGATGGGCGGGATGTAAATTGCCAACAGCCACTCGGGAGAGGTGTATGGTGTTTCCTGAAACATCTAAAAAACAAAGCAACAGAGCCTAGGGCACTTCCACTTATGGTCCTATAGCTTAGGGAAATTAAAATCAAAAAGACACAGCCACCCCAAAGTTTGGGACGGCTCTGTTTACAAGAACCTCGTTTACGGTACAAGTTCAATATCGCAGAAAGTGAAAAATGGATAAAGAAGTTGTGGTACTTACGTACAATGCAATATCACTCAGCAATGAAATCTATGTCATCAGGCCCGTAGCAGCATAATGAGTGGATTCAGGTATGATGATTCTAACTGAAATAAGTCACACAGAAAAAGAAACATCATAAGATATCACTAATACACGGAATGTAAACTTGGCTACACAGGAACTGGATTACAAAACAGAACAGGGTCTCAAATTTAGAAAACCAACTTATGCTTGCTTAAAGGGAAAGGTGAGTTGGGCTGCTGCATAAAACCAGAGATTTAAATGAACACAGATAAAGTTCCTTAAGCCAAATATAGAATAGACAAGAACTACTCCTTGCTCAACGAAATGGACTCAACACCCCATATTAAACGCCTAAGAATGTACCTGACTAGTAAGTATCTTAAAACCTATGGATTGCTATGTGTCTGAAAGAAAATCAAGCGTGTGTACAGGGGCATAAACGCAGCAGTGATAGGATTGGAGAGGTTCGGTGAGCAAATGAAGACCCTTTGAAGTCATATTGCATGGTACCCATTCCACGGGTCTCAACTCTCCAGGTTTAAGGGATTCTTCCTTCAGCTAAAACATGCACGTGGAACCCAGAGTATGATCAACCGTGTGATCGGGAGACGTGTTCCAATATGTCTCAGTTCTCGTCCCCTGGTACTCGGGTGCAACATTCCAGACGCTTTAATAACACTCTCCCGACTTGGAGAGTCAGTGCCTTTAACCTCCTGTTTGGCCCAGTTTGCAATTTCTGCGGAAGATGAACAGGAATAGGGAGAACCAATGAGAGACTAAGTGGAGGTGTCTGGACGGGCAAATTTAACTCTCATTTCCCACCAGGAAGAGGAATTAACCAAAGGCTCAGCGTGCCGTGCCGGAACCAGATTAGGGCCTGAAGCAATCCTGCGGTGTTGCGGCCAGCTCACAAGAAAGCGAGTTGAAGAAAGGAGCTCAGGGGCACTGTAATTCACAAACCTGCAGAGTTATAAATGACAGCTATCGTCCAAAAATATACTGAAGTAAGGCTGCCAAGAGGACTTGAAAGCGGGGCAGAATTGCAGGAAACCGATTTCAGGAGGTAGACTGGAATTGCATTTAAAGCATAGGAAAAGAGGCAGAACGTCCACAATAATGCACTTGGCCAAAAAGGGCATATGCGTTTTTTCCTGAATATATTCAGGAAAAAACGCATACGCCCTTTTTGGCCAACCAAGCAAGCTTGCAAAGGAAATCTGCACTACAATGAAGTCTCACTTCCCCCCGGTCAAAAGGGCCATCTGAAAAAAGTGTAAAATCCAGAAAGGCAGGACAGGCCATGGAGAACTGGGAGCCTTGTTATGCTGATGGGCGGGATGTAAATTGCCAAGAGCCACCGGGAGAGGTGTATGGTGTTTCCTGAAACATCTAAAAAACAAAGCAACAGAGCCTAGGGCACTTCCACTTATGGTCCTATAGATTAGGGAAATTAAAATCAAAAAGACACAGCCACCCCAAAGTTTGGGACGGCTCTGTTTACAAGAACCTCGTTTACGGTACAAGTTCAATATCGCAGAAAGTGAAAAATGGATAAAGAAGTTGTGGTACTTACGTACAATGCAATATCACTCAGCAATGAAATCTATGTCATCAGGCCCGTAGCAGCATAATGAGTGGATTCAGGTATGATGATTCTAACTGAAATAAGTCACACAGAAAAAGAAATATCATAAGATATCACTAATACACGGAATGTAAACTTGGCTATACAGGAACTGGATTACAAAACAGAACAGGGTCTCAAATTTAGAAAACCAACTTATGCTTGCTTAAAGGGAAAGGTGAGTTGGGGTGCTGCATAAAACCAGAGATTGAAATGAGCACAGATAAAGTTCCTTAAGCCAAATATGGAATAGACAAGAACTACTCCTTGCTCAACGAAATGGACTCAACACCCCATATTAAACGCCTAAGAATGTACCTGACTAGTAAGTATCTTAAAACCTATGGATTGCTATGTCTCTGAAAGAAAATCAAGCGTGTGTACAGGGGCATAAAAGCAGCAGTGATAGGATTGGAGAGGTTCGGTGAGCAAATGAAGACCCTTTGAAGTCATATTGCATGGTACCCATTCCACGGGTCTCAACTCTCCAGGTTTAAGGGATTCTTCCTTCAGCTAAAACATGCACGTGGAACCCAGAGTATGATCAACCGTGTGATCGGGAGACGTGTTCCAATATGTCTCAGTTCTCGTCCCCTGGTACTCGGGTGCAACATTCTAGACGCTTTAATAACACTCTCCCGACTTGGAGAGTCAGTGCCTTTAACCACCTGTTTGGCCCAGTTTGCAATTTCTGCGGAAGATGAACAGGAATAGGGAGAACCAAAGAGAAACTAGCTGGAGGTGTCTGGACGTGCAAAATTTAACTCTCATATCCCACCAGGAAGAGGAATTAACCAAAGGCTCAGCGTGCCGTGCCGGAACCAGATTAGGGCCTGAAGCAATCCTGCGGTGTTGCGGCCAGCTCACAAGAAAGCGAGTTGAAGAAAGGAGCTCAGGGGCACTGTAATTCACAAACCTGCAGAGTTATAAATGACAGCTATCGTCCAAAAATATACTGAAGTAAGGCTGCCAAGAGGACTTGAAAGCGGGGCAGAATTGCAGGAAACCGATTTCAGGAGGTAGACTGGAATTGCATTTAAAGCATAGGAAAAGAGGCAGAACGTCCACAATGATGCACTTGGCCAAAAAGGACATATGCGTTTTTTCCTGAATATATTCAGGAAAAAACGCATACGCCCTTTTTGGCCAACCAAGCAAGCTTGCAAAGGAAATCTGCACTACAATGAAGTCTCACTTCCCCCCGGTCAAAAGGGCCACCTGAAAAAAGTGTAAAATCCAAAAAGGCAGGACAGGCCATGGAGAACTGGGAGCCTTGTTATGCTGATGGGCGGGATGTAAATTGCCAACAGCCACTCCAGAGAAGTGTATGGTGATTCCTGAAACATCTAAAAAACAAAGCAACAGAGCCTAGGGCACTTCCACTTATGGTCCTATAGTTTAGGGAAATTAAAATCAAAAAGACACAGCCACCCCAAAGTTTGGGACGGCTCTGTTTACAAGAACTTCATTTACGGTACAAGTTCAATATCACAGAAAGTGAAAAATGGATAAAGAAGTTGTGGTACTTACGTACAATGCAATATCACTCAGCAATGAAATCTATGTCATCAGGCACGTAGCAGCATAATGAGTGGATTCAGGTATGATGATTCTAACTGAAATAAGTCACACAGAAAAAGAAACATCATAAGATATCACTAATACACGGAATGTAAACTTGGCTACACAGGAACTGGATTACAAAACAGAACAGGGTCTCAAATTTAGAAAACCTACTTATGCTTGCTTAAGGGGAAAGGTGAGTTGGGGTGCTGCATAAAACCTGAGATTGAAATGAGCACAGATAAAGTTCCTTAAGCCAAATAAGGAATAGACAAGAGCTACTCCTTGCTCAACGAAATGGACTCAACACCCCATATTAAACGCCTAAGAATGTACCTGACTAGTAAGTATCTTAAAACCTATGGATTGCTATGTCTCTGAAACAAAATCAAGCGTGTGTACAGGGGCATAAACGCAGCAGTGATAGGATTGGAGAGGTTCGGTGAGCAAATGAAGACCCTTTGAAGTCATATTGCATGGTACCCATTCCACGGGTCTCAACTCTCCAGGTTTAAGGGATTCTTCCTTCAGCTAAAACATGCACGTGGAACCCAGAGTATGATCAACCGTGTGATCGGGAGACGTGTTCCAATATGTCTCAGATCTCGTCCCCTGGTACTCGGGTGCAACATTCCAGACGCTTTAATAACACTCTCCCGACTTGGAGAGTCAGTGCCTTTAACCACCTGTTTGGCCCAGTTTGCAATTTCTGCGGAAGATGAACAGGAATAGGGAGAACCAAAGAGAGACTAGCTGGAGGTGTCTGGGCGCGCAAAATTTAACTCTCATATCCCACCAGGAAGAGGAATTAACCAAAGGCTCAGCGTGCCGTGCCGGAACCAGATTAGGGCCTGAAGCAATCCTGCGGTGTTGCGGCCAGCTCACAAGAAAGCGAGTTGAAGAAAGGAGCTCAGGGGCACTGTAATTCACAAACCTGCAGAGTTATAAATGACAGCTATCGTCAAAAAATATACTGAAGTAAGGCTGCCAAGAGGACTTGAAAGCGGGGCAGAAGTGCAGGAAACCGATTTCAGGAGGTAGACTGGAATTGCATTTAAAGCATAGGAAAAGAGGCAGAACGTCCACAATGATGCACTTGGCCAAAAAGGACGTATGCGTTTTTTCCTGAATATATTCAGGAAAAAACGCATACGCCCTTTTTGGCCAACCAAGCAAGCTTGCAAAGGAAATCTGCACTACAATGAAGTCTCACTTCCCCCCGGTCAAAAGGGCCACCTGAAAAAAGTGTAAAATCCAGAAAGGCAGGACAGGCCATGGAGAACTGGGAGCCTTGTTATGCTGATGGGCGGGATGTAAATTGCCAACAGCCACTCGGGAGAGGTGTATGGTGTTTCCTGAAACATCTAAAAAACAAAGCAACAGAGCCTAGGGCACTTCCACTTATGGTCCTATAGCTTAGGGAAATTAAAATCAAAAAGACACAGCCACCCCAAAGTTTGGGACGGCTCTGTTTACAAGAACCTCGTTTACGGTACAAGTTCAATATCGCAGAAAGTGAAAAATGGATAAAGAAGTTGTGGTACTTACGTACAATGCAATATCACTCAGCAATGAAATCTATGTCATCAGGCCCGTAGCAGCATAATGAGTGGATTCAGGTATGATGATTCTAACTGAAATAAGTCACACAGAAAAAGAAACATCATAAGATATCACTACTACACGGGATGTAAACTTGGCTACACAGGAACTGGATTACAAAACAGAACAGGGTCTCAAATTTAGAAAACCAACTTATGCTTGCTTAAGGGGAAAGGTGAGTTGGGGTGCTGCATAAAACCAGAGATTGAAATGAGCACAGATAAAGTTCCTTAAGCCAAATATGGAATAGACAAGAACTACTCCTTGCTCAACGAAATGGACTCAACACCCCATATTAAACGCCTAAGAATGTACCTGACTAGTAAGTATCTTAAAACCTATGGATTGCTATGTGTCTGAAAGAAAATCAAGCGTGCGTACAGGGGCATAAACGTAGCAGTGATAGGATTGGAGAGGTTTGGTGAGCAAATGAAGACCCTTTGAAGTCATATTGCATGGTACCCATTCCACGGGTCTCAACTCTCCAGGTTTAAGGGATTCTGCCTTCAGGTAAAACATGCACATGGAACCCAGAGTATGATCAACCGTGTGGTCGGGAGACATGTTCCAATATGTCTCAGTTCTCGTCCCCTGGTACTCGGGTGCAACATTCCAGACGCTTTACTAACACTCTCCCGACGTGGAGAGTCAGTGCCTTTAACCTCCTGTTTGGCCCATTTGCAATTTCTGAGGAAGATGAACAGGAATAGGGAGAACCAATGAGAGACTAGCTGGAGGTGTCTGGACGGGCAAATTTAACTCTCATTTCCCACCAGGAAGAGGAATTAACCAAAGGCTCAGCGAGCCGTGCCGGAACCAGATTAGGGCCTGAAGCAATCCTGCAGTGTTGCGGCCAGCTCACAAGAAAGCGAGTTGAAGAAAGGAGCTCAGGGGCACTGTAATTCACAAACCTGCAGAGTTATAAATGACAGCTATCGTCCAAAAATATACTGAAGTAAGGCTGCCAAGAGGACTTGAAAGCGGGGCAGAATTGCAGGAAACCGATTTCAGGAGGTAGACTGGAATTGCATTTAAAGCATAGGAAAAGAGGCAGAACGTCCACAATGATGCACTTGGCCAAAAAGGGCGTATGCGTTTTTTCCTGGGAAAAAAACGCATACGCCCTTTTTGGCCAACCAAGCAAGCTTGCAAAGGAAATCTGCACTACAATGAAGTCTCACTTCCCCCCGGTCAAAAGGGCCATCTGAAAAATGTGTAAAATCCAGAAAGGCAGGACAGGCCATGGAGAACTGGGAGCCTTGTTATGCTGATGGGCGGGATGTAAATTGCCAAGAGCCACTCCGGAGAGGTGTATGGTGTTTCCTGAAACATCTAAAAAACAAAGCAACAGAGCCTAGGGCACTTCCACTTATGGTCCTATAGCTTAGGGAAATTAAAATCAAAAAGACACAGCCACCCCAAAGTTTGGGACGGCTCTGTTTACAAGAACCACGTTTACGGTACAAGTTCAATATCGCAGAAAGTGAAAAATGGATAAAGAAGTTGTGGTACTTACGTACAATGCAATATCACTCAGCAATGAAATCTATGTCATCAGGCCCGTAGCAGCATAATGAGTGGATTCAGGTATGATGATTCTAACTGAAATAAGTCACACAGAAAAAGAAACATCATAAGATATCACTAATACACGGAATGTAAACTTGGCTACACAGGAACTGGATTACAAAACAGAACAGGGTCTCAAATTTAGAAAACCAACTTATGCTTGCTTAAGGGGAAAGGTGAGTTGGGGTGCTGCATAAAACCAGAGATTTAAATGAACACAGATAAAGTTCCTTAAGCCAAATATGGAATAGACAAGAACTACTCCTTGCTCAACGAAATGGACTCAACACCCCATATTAAACGCCTAAGAATGTACCTGACTAGTAAGTATCTTAAAACCTATGAATTGCTATGTCTCTGAAAGAAAATCAAGCATGTGTACAGGGGCATAAACGCAGCAGTGATAGGATTGGAGAGGTTCGGTGAGCAAATGAAGACCCTTTGAAGTCATATTGCATGGTACCCATTCCACGGGTCTCAACTCTCCAGGTTTAAGGGATTCTTCCTTCAGCTAAAACATGCACGTGGAACCCAGAGTATGATCAACCGTGTGGTCGGGAGACATGTTCCAATATGTCTCAGTTCTCGTCCCCTGGTACTCAGGTGCAACATTCCAGACGCTTTACTAACACTCTCCCGACGTGGAGAGTCAGTGCCTTTAACCTCCTGTTTGGCCCATTTGCAATTTCTGAGGAAGATGAACAGGAATAGGGAGAACCAATGAGAGACTAGTTGGAGGTGTCTGGACGAGCAAATTTAACTCTCATTTCCCACCAGGAAGAGGAATTAACCAAAGGCTCAGCGTGCCGTGCCGGAACCAGATTAGGGCCTGAAGCAATCCTGCGGTGTTGCGGCCAGCTCACAAGAAAGCGAGTTGAAGAAAGGAGCTCAGGGACACTGTAATTCACAAACCTGCAGAGTTATAAATGACAGCTATCGTCCAAAAATATACTGAAGTAAGGCTGCCAAGAGGACTTGAAAGCGGGGCAGAATTGCAGGAAACCGATTTCAGGAGGTAGACTGGAATTGCATTTAAAGCATAGGAAAAGAGGCAGAACGTCCACAATGATGCACTTGGCCAAAAAGGGCGTATGCGTTTTTTCCTGAATATATTCAGGAAAAAACGCATACGCCCTTTTTGGCCAACCAAGCAAGCTTGCAAAGGAAATCTCCACTACAATGAAGTCTCACTTCCCCCCGGTCAAAAGGGCCATCTGAAAAACGTGTAAAATCCAGAAAGGCAGGACAGGCCATGGAGAACTGGGAGCCTTGTTATGCTGATGGGCGGGATGTAAATTGCCAACAGCCACTCGGGAGAGGTGTATGGTGTTTCCTGAAACATCTAAAAAACAAAGCAACAGAGCCTAGGGCACTTCCACTTATGGTCCTATAGCTTAGGGAAATTAAAATCAAAAAGACACAGCCACCCCAAAGTTTGGGACGGCTCTGTTTACAAGAACCTCGTTTACGGTACAAGTTCAATATCGCAGAAAGTGAAAAATGGATAAAGAAGTTGTGGTACTTACGTACAATGCAATATCACTCAGCAATGAAATCTATGTCATCAGGCCCGTAGCAGCATAATGAGTGGATTCAGGTATGATGATTCTAACTGAAATAAGTCACACAGAAAAAGAAACATCATAAGATATCACTAATACACGGGATGTAAACTTGGCTACACAGGAACTGGATTACAAAACAGAACAGGGTCTCAAATTTAGAAAACCAACTTATGCTTGCTTAAGGGGAAAGGTGAGTTGGGGTGCTGCATAAAACCAGAGATTGAAATGAGCACAGATAAAGTTCCTTAAGCCAAATATAGAATAGACAAGAACTACTCCTTGCTCAACGAACTGAACTCAACACCCCATATTAAACGCCTAAGAATGTACCTGACTAGTAAGTATCTTAAAACCTATGGATTACTATGTCTCTGAAAGAAAATCAAGCGTGTGTACAGGGGCATAAACGCAGCAGTGATAGGATTGGAGAGGTTCGGTGAGCAAATGAAGACCCTTTGAAGTCATATTGCATGGTACCCATTCCACGGGTCTCAACTCTCCAGGTTTAAGGGATTCTGCCTTCAGGTAAAACATGCACGTGGAACCCAGAGTATGATCAACCGTGTGATCGGGAGACGTGTTCCAATATGTCTCAGTTCTCGTCCCCTGGTACTCGGGTGCAACATTCCAGACGCTTTACTAACACTCTCCCGACTTGGAGAGTCAGTGCCTTTAACCTCCTGTTTGGCCCATTTGCAATTTCTGAGGAAGATGAACAGGAATAGGGAGAACCAATGAGATTCTAGGTGGAGGTGTCTGGACGGGCAAATTTAACTCTCATTTCCCACCAGGAAGAGGAATTAACCAAAGGCTCAGCGTGCCGTGCCAGAACCAGATTAGGGCCTGAAGCAATCCTGCGGTGTTGCGGCCAGCTCACAAGAAAGCGAGTTGAAGAAAGGAGCTCAGGGACACTGTAATTCACAAACCTGCAGAGTTATAAATGACAGCTATCGTCCAAAAATATACTGAAGTAAGGCTGCCAAGAGGACTTGAAAGCGGGGCAGAATTGCAGGAAACCGATTTCAGGAGGTAGACTGGAATTGCATTTAAAGCATAGGAAAAGAGGCAGAACGTCCACAATGATGCACTTGGCCAAAAAGGGCGTATGCGTTTTTTCCTGAATATATTCAGGAAAAAACGCATACGCCCTTTTTGGCCAACCAAGCAAGCTTGCAAAGGAAATCTGCACTACAATGAAGTCTCACTTCCCCCCGGTCAAAAGGGCCATCTGAAAAACGTGTAAAATCCAGAAAGGCAGGACAGGCCATGGAGAACTGGGAGCCTTGTTATGCTGATGGGCGGGATGTAAATTGCCAACAGCCACTCGGGAGAGGTGTATGGTGTTTCCTGAAACATCTAAAAAACAAAGCAACAGAGCCTAGGGCACTTCCACTTATGGTCCTATAGCTTAGGGAAATTAAAATCAAAAAGACACAGCCACCCCAAAGTTTGGGACGGCTCTGTTTACAAGAACCTCGTTTACGGTACAAGTTCAATATCGCAGAAAGTGAAAAATGGATAAAGAAGTTGTGGTACTTACGTACAATGCAATATCACTCAGCAATGAAATCTATGTCATCAGGCCCGTAGCAGCATAATGAGTGGATTCAGGTATGATGATTCTAACTGAAATAAGTCACACAGAAAAAGAAACATCATAAGATATCACTAATACACGGGATGTAAACTTGGCTACACAGGAACTGGATTACAAAACAGAACAGGGTCTCAAATTTAGAAAACCAACTTATGCTTGCTTAAGGGGAAAGGTGAGTTGGGGTGCTGCATAAAACCAGAGATTGAAATGAGCACAGATAAAGTTCCTTAAGCCAAATATAGAATAGACAAGAACTACTCCTTGCTCAACGAACTGAACTCAACACCCCATATTAAACGCCTAAGAATGTACCTGACTAGTAAGTATCTTAAAACCTATGGATTGCTATGTCTCTGAAAGAAAATCAAGCGTGTGTACAGGGGCATAAACGCAGCAGTGATAGGATTGGAGAGGTTCGGTGAGCAAATGAAGACCCTTTGAAGTCATATTGCATGGTACCCATTCCACGGGTCTCAACTCTCCAGGTTTAAGGGATTCTGCCTTCAGGTAAAACATGCACATGGAACCCAGAGTATGATCAACCGTGTGGTCGGGAGACATGTTCCAATATGTCTCAGTTCTCGTCCCCTGGTACTCGGGTGCAACATTCCAGACGCTTTACTAACACTCTCCCGACGTGGAGAGTCAGTGCCTTTAACCTCCTGTTTGGCCCATTTGCAATTTCTGAGGAAGATGAACAGGAATAGGGAGAACCAATGAGAGACTAGCTGGAGGTGTCTGGACGGGCAAATTTAACTCTCATTTCCCACCAGGAAGAGGAATTAACCAAAGGCTCAGCGAGCCGTGCCGGAACCAGATTAGGGCCTGAAGCAATCCTGCGGTGTTGCGGCCAGCTCACAAGAAAGCGAGTTGAAGAAAGGAGCTCAGGGGCACTGTAATTCACAAACCTGCAGAGTTATAAATGACAGCTATCGTCCAAAAATATACTGAAGTAAGGCTGCCAAGAGGACTTGAAAGCGGGGCAGAATTGCAGGAAACCGATTTCAGGAGGTAGACTGGAATTGCATTTAAAGCATAGGAAAAGAGGCAGAACGTCCACAATGATGCACTTGGCCAAAAAGGGCGTATGCGTTTTTTCCTGGGAAAAAAACGCATACGCCCTTTTTGGCCAACCAAGCAAGCTTGCAAAGGAAATCTGCACTACAATGAAGTCTCACTTCCCCCCGGTCAAAAGGGCCATCTGAAAAATGTGTAAAATCCAGAAAGGCAGGACAGGCCATGGAGAACTGGGAGCCTTGTTATGCTGATGGGCGGGATGTAAATTGCCAAGAGCCACTCCGGAGAGGTGTATGGTGTTTCCTGAAACATCTAAAAAACAAAGCAACAGAGCCTAGGGCACTTCCACTTATGGTCCTATAGCTTAGGGAAATTAAAATCAAAAAGACACAGCCACCCCAAAGTTTGGGACGGCTCTGTTTACAAGAACCACGTTTACGGTACAAGTTCAATATCGCAGAAAGTGAAAAATGGATAAAGAAGTTGTGGTACTTACGTACAATGCAATATCACTCAGCAATGAAATCTATGTCATCAGGCCCGTAGCAGCATAATGAGTGGATTCAGGTATGATGATTCTAACTGAAATAAGTCACACAGAAAAAGAAACATCATAAGATATCACTAATACACGGAATGTAAACTTGGCTACACAGGAACTGGATTACAAAACAGAACAGGGTCTCAAATTTAGAAAACCAACTTATGCTTGCTTAAGGGGAAAGGTGAGTTGGGGTGCTGCATAAAACCAGAGATTTAAATGAACACAGATAAAGTTCCTTAAGCCAAATATGGAATAGACAAGAACTACTCCTTGCTCAACGAAATGGACTCAACACCCCATATTAAACGCCTAAGAATGTACCTGACTAGTAAGTATCTTAAAACCTATGAATTGCTATGTCTCTGAAAGAAAATCAAGCATGTGTACAGGGGCATAAACGCAGCAGTGATAGGATTGGAGAGGTTCGGTGAGCAAATGAAGACCCTTTGAAGTCATATTGCATGGTACCCATTCCACGGGTCTCAACTCTCCAGGTTTAAGGGATTCTTCCTTCAGCTAAAACATGCACGTGGAACCCAGAGTATGATCAACCGTGTGGTCGGGAGACATGTTCCAATATGTCTCAGTTCTCGTCCCCTGGTACTCAGGTGCAACATTCCAGACGCTTTACTAACACTCTCCCGACGTGGAGAGTCAGTGCCTTTAACCTCCTGTTTGGCCCATTTGCAATTTCTGAGGAAGATGAACAGGAATAGGGAGAACCAATGAGAGACTAGTTGGAGGTGTCTGGACGAGCAAATTTAACTCTCATTTCCCACCAGGAAGAGGAATTAACCAAAGGCTCAGCGTGCCGTGCCGGAACCAGATTAGGGCCTGAAGCAATCCTGCGGTGTTGCGGCCAGCTCACAAGAAAGCGAGTTGAAGAAAGGAGCTCAGGGACACTGTAATTCACAAACCTGCAGAGTTATAAATGACAGCTATCGTCCAAAAATATACTGAAGTAAGGCTGCCAAGAGGACTTGAAAGCGGGGCAGAATTGCAGGAAACCGATTTCAGGAGGTAGACTGGAATTGCATTTAAAGCATAGGAAAAGAGGCAGAACGTCCACAATGATGCACTTGGCCAAAAAGGGCGTATGCGTTTTTTCCTGAATATATTCAGGAAAAAACGCATACGCCCTTTTTGGCCAACCAAGCAAGCTTGCAAAGGAAATCTGCACTACAATGAAGTCTCACTTCCCCCCGGTCAAAAGGGCCATCTGAAAAACGTGTAAAATCCAGAAAGGCAGGACAGGCCATGGAGAACTGGGAGCCTTGTTATGCTGATGGGCGGGATGTAAATTGCCAACAGCCACTCGGGAGAGGTGTATGGTGTTTCCTGAAACATCTAAAAAACAAAGCAACAGAGCCTAGGGCACTTCCACTTATGGTCCTATAGCTTAGGGAAATTAAAATCAAAAAGACACAGCCACCCCAAAGTTTGGGACGGCTCTGTTTACAAGAACCTCGTTTACGGTACAAGTTCAATATCGCAGAAAGTGAAAAATGGATAAAGAAGTTGTGGTACTTACGTACAATGCAATATCACTCAGCAATGAAATCTATGTCATCAGGCCCGTAGCAGCATAATGAGTGGATTCAGGTATGATGATTCTAACTGAAATAAGTCACACAGAAAAAGAAACATCATAAGATATCACTAATACACGGGATGTAAACTTGGCTACACAGGAACTGGATTACAAAACAGAACAGGGTCTCAAATTTAGAAAACCAACTTATGCTTGCTTAAGGGGAAAGGTGAGTTGGGGTGCTGCATAAAACCAGAGATTGAAATGAGCACAGATAAAGTTCCTTAAGCCAAATATAGAATAGACAAGAACTACTCCTTGCTCAACGAACTGAACTCAACACCCCATATTAAACGCCTAAGAATGTACCTGACTAGTAAGTATCTTAAAACCTATGGATTACTATGTCTCTGAAAGAAAATCAAGCGTGTGTACAGGGGCATAAACGCAGCAGTGATAGGATTGGAGAGGTTCGGTGAGCAAATGAAGACCCTTTGAAGTCATATTGCATGGTACCCATTCCACGGGTCTCAACTCTCCAGGTTTAAGGGATTCTGCCTTCAGGTAAAACATGCACGTGGAACCCAGAGTATGATCAACCGTGTGATCGGGAGACGTGTTCCAATATGTCTCAGTTCTCGTCCCCTGGTACTCGGGTGCAACATTCCAGACGCTTTACTAACACTCTCCCGACTTGGAGAGTCAGTGCCTTTAACCTCCTGTTTGGCCCATTTGCAATTTCTGAGGAAGATGAACAGGAATAGGGAGAACCAATGAGATTCTAGGTGGAGGTGTCTGGACGGGCAAATTTAACTCTCATTTCCCACCAGGAAGAGGAATTAACCAAAGGCTCAGCGTGCCGTGCCAGAACCAGATTAGGGCCTGAAGCAATCCTGCGGTGTTGCGGCCAGCTCACAAGAAAGCGAGTTGAAGAAAGGAGCTCAGGGACACTGTAATTCACAAACCTGCAGAGTTATAAATGACAGCTATCGTCCAAAAATATACTGAAGTAAGGCTGCCAAGAGGACTTGAAAGCGGGGCAGAATTGCAGGAAACCGATTTCAGGAGGTAGACTGGAATTGCATTTAAAGCATAGGAAAAGAGGCAGAACGTCCACAATGATGCACTTGGCCAAAAAGGGCGTATGCGTTTTTTCCTGAATATATTCAGGAAAAAACGCATACGCACTTTTTGGCCAACCAAGCAAGCTTGCAAAGGAAATCTGCACTACAATGAAGTCTCACTTCCCCCCGGTCAAAAGGGCCATCTGAAAAACGTGTAAAATCCAGAAAGGCAGGACAGGCCATGGAGAACTGGGAGCCTTGTTATGCTGATGGGCGGGATGTAAATTGCCAACAGCCACTCGGGAGAGGTGTATGGTGTTTCCTGAAACATCTAAAAAACAAAGCAACAGAGCCTAGGGCACTTCCACTTATGGTCCTATAGCTTAGGGAAATTAAAATCAAAAAGACACAGCCACCCCAAAGTTTGGGACGGCTCTGTTTACAAGAACCTCGTTTACGGTACAAGTTCAATATCGCAGAAAGTGAAAAATGGATAAAGAAGTTGTGGTACTTACGTACAATGCAATATCACTCAGCAATGAAATCTATGTCATCAGGCCCATAGCAGCATAATGAGTGGATTCAGGTATGATGATTCTAACTGAAATAAGTCACACAGAAAAAGAAACATCATAAGATATCACTAATACACGGGATGTAAACTTGGCTACACAGGAACTGGATTACAAAACAGAACAGGGTCTCAAATTTAGAAAACCAACTTATGCTTGCTTAAGGGGAAAGGTGAGTTGGGGTGCTGCATAAAACCAGAGATTGAAATGAGCACAGATAAAGTTCCTTAAGCCAAATATAGAATAGACAAGAACTACTCCTTGCTCAACGAACTGAACTCAACACCCCATATTAAACGCCTAAGAATGTACCTGACTAGTAAGTATCTTAAAACCTATGGATTGCTATGTCTCTGAAAGAAAATCAAGCGTGTGTACAGGGGCATAAACGCAGCAGTGATAGGATTGGAGAGGTTCGGTGAGCAAATGAAGACCCTTTGAAGTCATATTGCATGGTACCCATTCCACGGGTCTCAACTCTCCAGGTTTAAGGGATTCTGCCTTCAGGTAAAACATGCACGTGGAACCCAGAGTATGATCAACCGTGTGATCGAGAGACGTGTTCCAATATGTCTCAGTTCTCGTCCCCTGGTACTCGGGTGCAACATTCCAGACGCTTTACTAACACTCTCCCGACGTGGAGAGTCAGTGCCTTTAACCTCCTGTTTGGCCCATTTGCAATTTCTGAGGAAGATGAACAGGAATAGGGAGAACCAATGAGATTCTAGGTGGAGGTGTCTGGACGGGCAAATTTAACTCTCATTTCCCACCAGGAAGAGGAATTAACCAAAGGCTCAGCGTGCCGTGCCGGAACCAGATTAGGGCCTGAAGCAATCCTGCGGTGTTGCGGCCAGCTCACAAGAAAGCGAGTTGAAGAAAGGAGCTCAGGGGCACTGTAATTCACAAACCTGCAGAGTTATAAATGACAGCTATCGTCCAAAAATATACTGAAGTAAGGCTGCCAAGAGGACTTGAAAGCGGGGCAGAATTGCAGGAAACCGATTTCAGGAGGTAGACTGGAATTGCATTTAAAGCATAGGAAAAGAGGCAGAACGTCCACAATGATGCACTTGGCCAAAAAGGGCGTATGCGTTTTTTCCTGAATATATTCAGGAAAAAACGCATACGCCCTTTTTGGCCAACCAAGCAAGCTTGCAAAGGAAATCTGCACTACAATGAAGTCTCACTTCCCCCTGGTGAAAAGGGCCATCTGAAAAAAGTGTAAAATCCAGAAAGGCAGGACAGACCATGGAGAACTGGGAACCTTGTTATGCTGATGGGCGGGATGTAAATTGCCAACAGCCACTCGGGAGAGGTGTATGGTGTTTCCTGAAACATCTAAAAAACAAAGCAACAGAGCCTAGGGCACTTCCACTTATGGTCCTATAGCTTAGGGAAATTAAAATCAAAAAGACACAGCCACCCCAAAGTTTGGGACGGCTCTGTTTACAAGAACCTCGTTTACGGTACAAGTTCAATATCGCAGAAAGTGAAAAATGGATAAAGAAGTTGTGGTACTTACGTACAATGCAATATCACTCAGCAATGAAATCTATGTCATCAGGCCCGTAGCAGCATAATGAGTGGATTCAGGTATGATGATTCTAACTGAAATAAGTCACACAGAAAAAGAAACCTCATAAGATATCACTAATACACGGGATGTAAACTTGGCTACACAGGAACTGGATTACAAAACAGAACAGGGTCTCAAATTTAGAAAACCAACTTATGCTTGCTTAAGGGGAAAGGTGAGTTGGGGTGCTGCATAAAAGCAGAGATTGAAATGAGCACAGATAAAGTTCCTTAAGCCAAATATAGAATAGACAAGAACTACACCTTGCTCAACGAAATGAACTCAACACCCCATATTAAACGCCTAAGAATGTACCTGACTAGTAAGTATCTTAAAACCTATGGATTGCTATGTCTCTGAAAGAAAATCAAGCGTGTGTACAGGGGCATAAACGCAGCAGTGATAGGATTGGAGAGGTTCGGTGAGCAAATGAAGACCCTTTGAAGTCATATTGCATGGTACCCATTCCACGGGTCTCAACTCTCCAGGTTTAAGGGATTCTTCCTTCAACTAAAACATGCACTTGGAACCCAGAGTATGATCAACCGTGTGGTCGGGAGACATGTTCCAATATGTCTCAGTTCTCGTCCCCTGGTACTCGGGTGCAACATTCCAGACGCTTTACTAACACTCTCCCGACGTGGAGAGTCAGTGCCTTTAACCTCCTGTTTGGCCCATTTGCAATTTCTGAGGAAGATGAACAGGAATAGGGAGAACCAATGAGAGACTAGGTGGAGGTGTCTGGACGAGCAAATTTAACTCTCATTTCCCACCAGGAAGAGGAATTAACCAAAGGCTCAGCGTGCCGTGCCGGAACCAGATTAGGGCCTGAAGCAATCCTGCGGTGTTGCGGCCAGCTCACAAGAAAGCGAGTTGAAGAAAGGAGCTCAGGGACACTGTAATTCACAAACCTGCAGAGTTATAAATGACAGCTATCGTCCAAAAATATACTGAAGTAAGGCTGCCAAGAGGACTTGAAAGCGGGGCAGAATTGCAGGAAACCGATTTCAGGAGGTAGACTGGAATTGCATTTAAAGCATAGGAAAAGAGGCAGAACGTCCACAATGATGCACTTGGCCAAAAAGGGCGTATGCGTTTTTTCCTGAATATATTCAGGAAAAAACGCATACGCCCTTTTTGGCCAACCAAGCAAGCTTGCAAAGGAAATCTGCACTACAATGAAGTCTCACTTCCCCCCGGTCAAAAGGGCCATCTGAAAAAAGTGTAAAATCCAGAAAGGCAGGACAGGCCATGGAGAACTGGGAGCCTTGTTATGCTAATGGGCGGGATGTAAATTGCCAAGAGCCACTCGGGAGAGGTGTATGGTGTTTCCTGAAACATCTAAAAAACAAAGCAACAGAGCCTAGGGCACTTCCACTTATGGTCCTATAGCTTAGGGAAATTAAAATCAAAAAGACACAGCCACCCCAAAGTTTGGGACGGCTCTGTTTACAAGAACCTCGTTTACGGTACAAGTTCAATATCGCAGAAAGTGAAAAATGGATAAAGAAGTTGTGGTACTTACGTACAATGCAATATCACTCAGCAATGAAATCTATGTCATCAGGCCCGTAGCAGCATAATGAGTGGATTCAGGTATGATGATTCTAACTGAAATAAGTCACACAGAAAAAGAAACATCATAAGATATCACTAATACACGGGATGTAAACTTGGCTACACAGGAACTGGATTACAAAACAGAACAGGGTCTCAAATTTAGAAAACCAACTTATGCTTGCTTAAGGGGAAAGGTGAGTTGGGGTGCTGCATAAAACCAGAGATTGAAATGAGCACAGATAAAGTTCCTTAAGCCAAATATAGAATAGACAAGAACTACTCCTTGCTCAACGAAATGAACTCAACACCCCATATTAAACGCCTAAGAATGTACCTGACTAGTAAGTATCTTAAAACCTATGGATTGCTATGTCTCTGAAAGAAAATCAAGCGTGTGTACAGGGGCATAAACGCAGCAGTGATAGGATTGGAGAGGTTCGGTGAGCAAATGAAGACCCTTTGAAGTCATATTGCATGGTACCCATTCCACGGGTCTCAACTCTCCAGGTTTAAGGGATTCTGCCTTCAGGTAAAACATGCACGTGGAACCCAGAGTATGATCAACCGTGTGATCGGGAGACGTGTTCCAATATGTCTCAGTTCTCGTCCCCTGGTACTCGGGTGCAACATTCCACACGCTTTACTAACACTATCCCGACTTGGAGAGTCAGTGCCTTTAACCTCCTGTTTGGCCCATTTGCAATTTCTGAGGAAGATGAACAGGAATAGGGAGAACCAATGAGATTCTAGGTGGAGGTGTCTGGACGGGCAAATTTAACTCTCATTTCCCACCAGGAAGAGGAATTAACCAAAGGCTCAGCGTGCCGTGCCAGAACCAGATTAGGGCCTGAAGCAATCCTGCGGTGTTGCGGCCAGCTCACAAGAAAGCGAGTTGAAGAAAGGAGCTCAGGGGCACTGTAATTCACAAACCTGCAGAGTTATAAATGACAGCTATCGTCCAAAAATATACTGAAGTAAGGCTGCCAAGAGGACTTGAAAGCGGGGCAGAATTGCAGGAAACCGATTTCAGGAGGTAGACTGGAATTGCATTTAAAGCATAGGAAAAGAGGCAGAACGTCCACAATGATGCACTTGGCCAAAAAGGGCGTATGCGTTTTTTCCTGAATATATTCAGGAAAAAACGCATACGCCCTTTTTGGCCAACCAAGCAAGCTTGCAAAGGAAATCTGCACTACAATGAAGTCTCACTTCCCCCCGGTCAAAAGGGCCATCTGAAAAAAGTGTAAAATCCAGAAAGGCAGGACAGACCATGGAGAACTGGGAACCTTGTTATGCTGATGGGCGGGATGTAAATTGCCAACAGCCACTTGGGAGAGGTGTATGGTGTTTCCTGAAACATCTAAAAAACAAAGCAACAGAGCCTAGGGCACTTCCACTTATGGTCCTATAGCTTAGGGAAATTAAAATCAAAAAGACACAGCCACCCCAAAGTTTGGGACGGCTCTGTTTACAAGAACCTCGTTTACGGTACAAGTTCAACATCGCAGAAAGTGAAAAATGGATAAAGAAGTTGTGGTACTTACGTACAATGCAATATCACTCAGCAATGAAATCTATGTCATCAGGCCCGTAGCAGCATAATGAGTGGATTCAGGTATGATGATTCTAACTGAAATAAGTCACACAGAAAAAGAAACATCATAAGATATCACTAATACACGGGATGTAAACTTGGCTACACAGGAACTGGATTACAAAACAGAACAGGGTCTCAAATTTAGAAAACCAACTTATGCTTGCTTAAGGGGAAAGGTGAGTTGGGGTGCTGCATAAAAGCAGAGATTGAAATGAGCACAGATAAAGTTCCTTAAGCCAAATATAGAATAGACAAGAACTACTCCTTGCTCAACGAAATGAACTCAACACCCCATATTAAACGCCTAAGAATGTACCTGACTAGTAAGTATCTTAAAACCTATGGATTGCTATGTCTCTGAAAGAAAATCAAGCGTGTGTACAGGGGCATAAACGCAGCAGTGATAGGATTGGAGAGGTTCGGTGAGCAAATGAAGACCCTTTGAAGTCATATTGCATGGTACCCATTCCACGGGTCTCAACTCTCCAGGTTTAAGGGATTCTGCCTTCAGGTAAAACATGCACGTGGAACCCAGAGTATGATCAACCATGTGATCGGGAGACGTGTTCCAATATGTCTCAGTTCTCGTCCCCTGGTACTCGGGTGCAACATTCCAGACGCTTTACTAACACTCTCCCGACTTGGAGAGTCAGTGCCTTTAACCTCCTGTTTGGCCCATTTGCAATTTCTGAGGAAGATGAACAGGAATAGGGAGAACCAATGAGATTCTAGGTGGAGGTGTCTGGACGGGCAAATTTAACTCTCATTTCCCACCAGGAAGAGGAATTAACCAAAGGCTCAGCGTGCCGTGCCGGAACCAGATTAGGGCCTGAAGCAATCCTGCGGTGTTGCGGCCAGCTCCCAAGAAAGCGAGTTGAAGAAAGGAGCTCAGGGGCACTGTAATTCACAAACCTGCAGAGTTATAAATGACAGCTATCGTCCAAAAATATACTGAAGTAAGGCTGCCAAGAGGACTTGAAAGCGGGGCAGAATTGCAGGAAACCGATTTCAGGAGGTAGACTGGAATTGCATTTAAAGCATAGGAAAAGAGGCAGAACGTCCACAATGATGCACTTGGCCAAAAAGGGCGTATGCGTTTTTTCCTGAATATATTCAGGAAAAAACGCATACGCCCTTTTTGGCCAACCAAGCAAGCTTGCAAAGGAAATCTGCACTACAATGAAGTCTCACTTCCCCCCGGTCAAAAGGGCCATCTGAAAAAAGTGTAAAATCCAGAAAGGCAGGACAGACCATGGAGAACTGGGAACCTTGTTATGCTGATGGGCGGGATGTAAATTGCCAACAGCCACTCGGGAGAGGTGTATGGTGTTTCCTGAAACATCTAAAAAACAAAGCAACAGAGCCTAGGGCACTTCCACTTATGGTCCTATAGCTTAGGGAAATTAAAATCAAAAAGACACAGCCACCCCAAAGTTTGGGACGGCTCTGTTTACAAGAACCTCGTTTACGGTACAAGTTCAATATCGCAGAAAGTGAAAAATGGATAAAGAAGTTGTGGTACTTACGTACAATGCAATATCACTCAGCAATGAAATCTATGTCATCAGGCCCTTAGCAGCATAATGAGTGGATTCAGGTATGATGATTCTAACTGAAATAAGTCACACAGAAAAAGAAACATCATAAGATATCACTAATACACGGAATGTAAACTTGGCTACACAGGAACTGGATTACAAAACAGAACAGGGTCTCAAATTTAGAAAACCAACTTATGCTTGCTTAAGGGGAAAGGTGAGTTGGGGTGCTGCATCAAACCAGAGATTGAAATGAGCACAGATAAAGTTCCTTAAGCCAAATATGGAATAGACAAGAACTACTCCTTGCTCAACGAAATGGACTCAACACCCCATATTAAACGCCTAAGAATGTACCTGACTAGTAAGTATCTTAAAACCTATGGATTGCTATGTCTCTGAAAGAAAATCAAGCGTGTGTACAGGGGCATAAACGCAGCAGTGATAGGATTGGAGAGGTTCGGTGAGCAAATGAAGACCCTTTGAAGTCATATTGCATGGTACCCATTCCACGGGTCTCAACTCTACAGGTTTAAGGGATTCTTCCTTCAGCTAAAACATGCACGTGGAACCCAGAGTATGATCAACCATGTGATCGGGAGACGTGTTCCAATATGTCTCAGTTCTCGTCCCCTGGTACTCGGGTGCAACATTCCAGACGCTTTAATAACACTCTCCCGACTTGGAGAGTCAGTGCCTTTAACCTCCTGTTTGGCCCAGTTTGCAATTTCTGCGGAAGATGAACAGGAATAGGGAGAACCAATGAGAGACTAGGTGGAGGTGTCTGGACGGGCAAATTTAACTCTCATTTCCCACCAGGAAGAGGAATTAACCAAAGGCTCAGCGTGCCGTGCCGGAACCAGATTAGGGCCTGAAACAATCCTGCGGTGTTGCGGCCAGCTCACAAGAAAGCGAGTTGAAGAAAGGAGCTCAGGGGCACTGTAATTCACAAACCTGCAGAGTTATAAATGACAGCTATCGTCCAAAAATATACTGAAGTAAGGCTGCCAAGAGGACTTGAAAGCGGGGCAGAATTGCAGGAAACCGATTTCAGGAGGTAGACTGGAATTGCATTTAAAGCATAGGAAAAGAGGCAGAACGTCCACAATGATGCACTTGGCCAAAAAGGGCGTATGCGTTTTTTCCTGAATATATTCAGGAAAAAACGCATACGCCCTTTTTGGCCAACCAAGCAAGCTTGCAAAGGAAATCTGCACTACAATGAAGTCTCACTTCCCTCCGGTCAAAAGGGCCATCTGAAAAAAGTGTAAAATCCAGAAAGGCAGGACAGACCATGGAGAACTGGGAACCTTGTTATGCTGATGGGCGGGATGTAAATTGCCAACAGCCACTCGGGAGAGGTGTATGGTGTTTCCTGAAACATCTAAAAAACAAAGCAACAGAGCCTAGGGCACTTCCACTTATGGTCCTATAGCTTAGGGAAATTAAAATCAAAAAGACACAGCCACCCCAAAGTTTGGGACGGCTCTGTTTACAAGAACCTCGTTTACGGTACAAGTTCAATATCGCAGAAAGTGAAAAATGGATAAAGAAGTTGTGGTACTTACGTACAATGCAATATCACTCAGCAATGAAATCTATGTCATCAGGCCCGTAGCAGCATAATGAGTGGATTCAGGTATGATGATTCTAACTGAAATAAGTCACACAGAAAAAGAAACATCATAAGATATCACTAATACACGGAATGTAAACTTGGCTACACAGGAACTGGATTACAAAACAGAACAGTGTCTCAAATTTAGAAAACCAACTTATGCTTGCTTAAGGGGAAAGGTGAGTTGGGGTGCTGCATCAAACCAGAGATTGAAATGAGCACAGATAAAGTTCCTTAAGCCAAATATAGAATAGACAAGAACTACTCCTTGCTCAACGAACTGAACTCAACACCCCATATTAAACGCCTAAGAATGTACCTGACTAGTAAGTATCTTAAAACCTATGGATTGCTATGTCTCTGAAAGAAAATCAAGCGTGTGTACAGGGGCATAAACGCAGCAGTGATAGGACTGGAGAGGTTCGGTGAGCAAATGAAGACCCTTTGAAGTCATATTGCATGGTACCCATTCCACGGGTCTCAACTCTCCAGGTTTAAGGGATTCTGCCTTCAGGTAAAACATGCACGTGGAACCCAGAGTATGATCAACCGTGTGATCGGGAGACGTGTTCCAATATGTCTCAGTTCTCGTCCCCTGGTACTCGGGTGCAACATTCCAGACGCTTTACTAACACTCTCCCGACGTGGAGAGTCAGTGCCTTTAACCTCCTGTTTGGCCCATTTGCAATTTCTGAGGAAGATGAACAGGAATAGGGAGAACCAATGAGATTCTAGGTGGAGGTGTCTGGACGGGCAAATTTAACTCTCATTTCCCACCAGGAAGAGGAATTAACCAAAGGCTCAGCGTGCCGTGCCGGAACCAGATTAGGGCCTGAAGCAATCCTGCGGTGTTGCGGCCAGCTCACAAGAAAGCGAGTTGAAGAAAGGAGCTCAGGGGCACTGTAATTCACAAACCTGCAGAGTTATAAATGACAGCTATCGTGCAAAAATATACTGAAGTAAGGCTGCCAAGAGGACTTGAAAGCGGGGCAGAATTGCAGGAAACCGATTTCAGGAGGTAGACTGGAATTGCATTTAAAGCATAGGAAAAGAGGCAGAACGTCCACAATGATGCACTTGGCCAAAAAGGGCGTATGCGTTTTTTCCTGAATATATTCAGGAAAAAACGCATACGCCCTTTTTGGCCAACCAAGCAAGCTTGCAAAGGAAATCTGCACTACAATGAAGTCTCACTTCCCCCTGGTGAAAAGGGCCATCTGAAAAAAGTGTAAAATCCAGAAAGGCAGGACAGACCATGGAGAACTGGGAACCTTGTTATGCTGATGGGCGGGATGTAAATTGCCAACAGCCACTCGGGAGAGGTGTATGGTGTTTCCTGAAACATCTAAAAAACAAAGCAACAGAGCCTAGGGCACTTCCACTTATGGTCCTATAGCTTAGGGAAATTAAAATCAAAAAGACACAGCCACCCCAAAGTTTGGGACGGCTCTGTTTACAAGAACCTCGTTTACGGTACAAGTTCAATATCGCAGAAAGTGAAAAATGGATAAAGAAGTTGTGGTACTTACGTACAATGCAATATCACTCAGCAATGAAATCTATGTCATCAGGCCCGTAGCAGCATAATGAGTGGATTCAGGTATGATGATTCTAACTGAAATAAGTCACACAGAAAAAGAAACATCATAAGATATCACTAATACACGGGATGTAAACTTGGCTACACAGGAACTGGATTACAAAACAGAACAGGGTCTCAAATTTAGAAAACCAACTTATGCTTGCTTAAGGGGAAAGGTGAGTTGGGGTGCTGCATAAAAGCAGAGATTGAAATGAGCACAGATAAAGTTCCTTAAGCCAAATATAGAATAGACAAGAACTACTCCTTGCTCAACGAAATGAACTCAACACCCCATATTAAACGCCTAAGAATGTACCTGACTAGTAAGTATCTTAAAACCTATGGATTGCTATGTCTCTGAAAGAAAATCAAGCGTGTGTACAGGGGCATAAACGCAGCAGTGATAGGATTGGAGAGGTTCGGTGAGCAAATGAAGACCCTTTGAAGTCATATTGCATGGTACCCATTCCACGGGTCTCAACTCTCCAGGTTTAAGGGATTCTGCCTTCAGGTAAAACATGCACGTGGAACCCAGAGTATGATCAACCGTGTGATCGGGAGACGTGTTCCAATATGTCTCAGTTCTCGTCCCCTGGTACTCGGGTGCAACATTCCAGACGCTTTACTAACACTCTCCCGACTTGGAGAGTCAGTGCCTTTAACCTCCTGTTTGGCCCATTTGCAATTTCTGAGGAAGATGAACAGGAATAGGGAGAACCAATGAGATTCTAGGTGGAGGTGTCTGGACGGGCAAATTTAACTCTCATTTCCCACCAGGAAGAGGAATTAAGCAAAGGCTCAGCGTGCCGTGCCGGAACCAGATTAGGGCCTGAAGCAATCCTGCGGTGTTGCGGCCAGCTCACAAGAAAGCGAGTTGAAGAAAGGAGCTCAGGGGCACTGTAATTCACAAACCTGCAGAGTTATAAATGACAGCTATCGTCCAAAAATATACTGAAGTAAGGCTGCCAAGAGGACTTGAAAGCGGGGCAGAATTGCAGGAAACCGATTTCAGGAGGTAGACTGGAATTGCATTTAAAGCATAGGAAAAGAGGCAGAACGTCCACAATGATGCACTTGGCCAAAAAGGGCGTATGCGTTTTTTCCTGAATATATTCAGGAAAAAACGCATACGCCCTTTTTGGCCAACCAAGCAAGCTTGCAAAGGAAATCTGCACTACAATGAAGTCTCACTTCCCCCCGGTCAAATGGGCCATCTGAAAAAAGTGTAAAATCCAGAAAGGCAGGAGAGACCATGGAGAACTGGGAACCTTGTTATGCTGATGGGCGGGATGTAAATTGCCAACAGCCACTCGGGAGAGGTGTATGGTGTTTCCTGAAACATCTAAAAAACAAAGCAACAGAGCCTAGGGCACTTCCACTTATGGTCCTATAGCTTAGGGAAATTAAAATCAAAAAGACACAGCCACCCCAAAGTTTGGGACGGCTCTGTTTACAAGAACCTCGTTTACGGTACAAGTTCAATATCGCAGAAAGTGAAAAATGGATAAAGAAGTTGTGGTACTTACGTACAATGCAATATCACTCAGCAATGAAATCTATGTCATCAGGCCCTTAGCAGCATAATGAGTGGATTCAGGTATGATGATTCTAACTGAAATAAGTCACACAGAAAAAGAAACATCATAAGATATCACTAATACACGGAATGTAAACTTGGCTACACAGGAACTGGATTACAAAACAGAACAGGGTCTCAAATTTAGAAAACCAACTTATGCTTGCTTAAGGGGAAAGGTGAGTTGGGGTGCTGCATCAAACCAGAGATTGAAATGAGCACAGATAAAGTTCCTTAAGCCAAATATGGAATAGACAAGAACTACTCCTTGCTCAACGAAATGGACTCAACACCCCATATTAAACGCCTAAGAATGTACCTGACTAGTAAGTATCTTAAAACCTATGGATTGCTATGTCTCTGAAAGAAAATCAAGCGTGTGTACAGGGACATAAACGCAGCAGTGATAGGATTGGAGAGGTTCGGTGAGCAAATGAAGACCCTTTGAAGTCATATTGCATGGTACCCATTCCACGGGTCTCAACTCTCCAGGTTTAAGGGATTCTTCCTTCAGCTAAAACATGCACGTGGAACCCAGAGTATGATCAACCGTGTGATCGGGAGACGTGTTCCAATATGTCTCAGTTCTCGTCCCCTGGTACTCGGGTGCAACATTCCAGACGCTTTAATAACACTCTCCCGACTTGGAGAGTCAGTGCCTTTAACCTCCTGTTTGGCCCAGTTTGCAATTTCTGCGGAAGATGAACAGGAATAGGGAGAACCAATGAGAGACTAGGTGGAGGTGTCTGGACGGGCAAATTTAACTCTCATTTCCCACCAGGAAGAGGAATTAAGCAAAGGCTCAGCGTGCCGTGCCGGAACCAGATTAGGGCCTGAAACAATCCTGCGGTGTTGCGGCCAGCTCACAAGAAAGCGAGTTGAAGAAAGGAGCTCAGGGGCACTGTAATTCACAAACCTGCAGAGTTATAAATGACAGCTATCGTCCAAAAATATACTGAAGTAAGGCTGCCAAGAGGACTTGAAAGCGGGGCAGAATTGCAGGAAACCAATTTCAGGAGGTAGACTGGAATTGCATTTAAAGCATAGGAAAAGAGGCAGAACGTCCACAATGATGCACTTGGCCAAAAAGGGCGTATGCGTTTTTTCCTGAATATATTCAGGAAAAAACGCATACGCCCTTTTTGGCCAACCAAGCAAGCTTGCAAAGGAAATCTGCACTACAATGAAGTCTCACTTCCCTCCGGTCAAAAGGGCCATCTGAAAAAAGTGTAAAATCCAGAAAGGCAGGACAGACCATGGAGAACTGGGAACCTTGTTATGCTGATGGGCGGGATGTAAATTGCCAACAGCCACTCGGGAGAGGTGTATGGTGTTTCCTGAAACATCTAAAAAACAAAGCAACAGAGCCTAGGGCACTTCCACTTATGGTCCTATAGCTTAGGGAAATTAAAATCAAAAAGACACAGCCACCCCAAAGTTTGGGACGGCTCTGTTTACAAGAACCTCGTTTACGGTACAAGTTCAATATCGCAGAAAGTGAAAAATGGATAAAGAAGTTGTGGTACTTACGTACAATGCAATATCACTCAGCAATGAAATCTATGTCATCAGGCCCGTAGCAGCATAATGAGTGGATTCAGGTATGATGATTCTAACTGAAATAAGTCACACAGAAAAAGAAACATCATAAGATATCACTAATACACGGAATGTAAACTTGGCTACACAGGAACTGGATTACAAAACAGAACAGTGTCTCAAATTTAGAAAACCAACTTATGCTTGCTTAAGGGGAAAGGTGAGTTGGGGTGCTGCATCAAACCAGAGATTGAAATGAGCACAGATAAAGTTCCTTAAGCCAAATATGGAATAGACAAGAACTACTCCTTGCTCAACGAAATGGACTCAACACCCCATATTAAACGCCTAAGAATGTACCTGACTAGTAAGTATCTTAAAACCTATGGATTGCTATGTGTCTGAAAGAAAATCAAGCGTGTGTACAGGGGCATAAACGCAGCAGTGATAGGATTGGAGAGGTTCGGTGAGCAAATGAAGACCCTTTGAAGTCATATTGCATGGTACCCATTCCACGGGTCTCAACTCTCCAGGTTTAAGGGATTCTTCCTTCAGCTAAAACATGCACGTGGAACCCAGAGTATGATCAACCGTGTGATCGGGAGACGTGTTCCAATATGTCTCAGTTCTCGTCCCCTGGTACTCGGGTGCAACATTCCAGACGCTTTAATAACACTCTCCCGACTTGGAGAGTCAGTGCCTTTAACCTCCTGTTTGGCCCAGTTTGCAATTTCTGCGGAAGATGAACAGGAATAGGGAGAACCAATGAGAGACTAGGTGGAGGTGTCTGGACGGGCAAATTTAACTCTCATTTCCCACCAGGAAGAGGAATTAACCAAAGGCTCAGCGTGCCGTGCCGGAACCAGATTAGGGCCTGAAGCAATCCTGCGGTGTTGCGGCCAGCTCACAAGAAAGCGAGTTGAAGAAAGGAGCTCAGGGGCACTGTAATTCACAAACCTGCAGAGTTATAAATGACAGCTATCGTCCAAAAATATACTGAAGTAAGGCTGCCAAGAGGACTTGAAAGCGGGGCAGAATTGCAGGAAACCGATTTCAGGAGGTAGACTGGAATTGCATTTAAAGCATAGGAAAAGAGGCAGAACGTCCACAATGATGCACTTGGCCAAAAAGGGCGTATGCGTTTTTTCCTGAATATATTCAGGAAAAAACGCATACGCACTTTTTGGCCAACCAAGCAAGCTTGCAAAGGAAATCTGCACTACAATGAAGTCTCACTTCCCCCCGGTCAAAAGGGCCATCTGAAAAAACTGTAAAATCCAGAAAGGCAGGACAGGCCATGGAGAACTGGGAGCCTTGTTATGCTGATGGGCGGGATGTAAATTGCCAAGAGCCACTCGGGAGAGGTGTATGGTGTTTCCTGAAACATCTAAAAAACAAAGCAACAGAGCCTAGGGCACTTCCACTTATGGTCCTATAGCTTAGGGAAATTAAAATCAAAAAGACACAGCCACCCCAAAGTTTGGGACGGCTCTGTTTACAAGAACCTCGTTTACGGTACAAGTTCAATATCGCAGAAAGTGAAAAATGGATAAAGAAGTTGTGGTACTTACGTACAATGCAATATCACTCAGCAATGAAATCTATGTCATCAGGCCCGTAGCAGCATAATGAGTGGATTCAGGTATGATGATTCTAACTGAAATAAGTCACACAGAAAAAGAAATATCATAAGATATCACTAATACACGGAATGTAAACTTGGCTATACAGGAACTGGATTACAAAACAGAACAGGGTCTCAAATTTAGAAAACCAACTTATGCTTGCTTAAGGGGAAAGGTGAGTTGGGGTGCTGCATAAAACCAGAGATTGAAATGAGCACAGATAAAGTTCCTTAAGCCAAATATGGAATAGACAAGAACTACTCCTTGCTCAACGAAATGGACTCAACACCTTATATTAAACGCCTAAGAATGTACCTGACTAGTAAGTATCTTAAAACCTATGGATTGCTATGTCTCTGAAAGAAAATCAAGCGTGTGTACAGGGGCATAAAAGCAGCAGTGATAGGATTGGAGAGGTTCGGTGAGCAAATGAAGACCCTTTGAAGTCATATTGCATGGTACCCATTCCACGGGTCTCAACTCTCCAGGTTTAAGGGATTCTTCCTTCAGCTAAAACATGCACGTGGAACCCAGAGTATGATCAACCGTGTGATCGAGAGACGTGTTCCAATATGTCTCAGTTCTCGTCCCCTGGTACTCGGGTGCAACATTCCAGACGCTTTAATAACACTCTCCCGACTTGGAGAGTCAGTGCCTTTAACCACCTGTTTGGCCCAGTTTGCAATTTCTGCGGAAGATGAACAGGAATAGGGAGAAACAAAGAGAGACTAGCTGGAGGTGTCTGGACGCGCAAAATTTAACTCTCATATCCCACCAGGAAGAGGAATTAACCAAAGGCTCAGCGTGCCGTGCCGGAACCAGATTAGGGCCTGAAGCAATCCTGCGGTGTTGCGGCCAGCTCACAAGAAAGCGAGTTGAAGAAAGGAGCTCAGGGGCACTGTAATTCACAAACCTGCAGAGTTATAAATGACAGCTATCTTCCAAAAATATACTGAAGTAAGGCTGCCAAGAGGACTTGAAAGCGGGGCAGAATTGCAGGAAACCGATTTCAGGAGGTAGACTGGAATTGCATTTAAAGCATAGGAAAAGAGGCAGAACGTCCACAATGATGCACTTGGCCAAAAAGGACGTATGCGTTTTTTCCTGAATATATTCAGGAAAAAACGCATACGCACTTTTTGGCCAACCAAGCAAGCTTGCAAAGGAAATCTGCACTACAATGAAGTCTCACTTCCCCCCGGTCAAAAGGGCCACCTGAAAAAAGTGTAAAATCCAGAAAGGCAGGACAGGCCATGGAGAACTGGGAGCCTTGTTATGCTGATGGGCGGGATGTAAATTGCCAACAGCCACTCCAGAGAAGTGTATGGTGATTCCTGAAACATCTAAAAAACAAAGCAACAGAGCCTAGGGCACTTCCACTTATGGTCCTATAGTTTAGGGAAATTAAAATCAAAAAGACACAGCCACCCCAAAGTTTGGGACGGCTCTGTTTACAAGAACTTCATTTACGGTACAAGTTCAATATCACAGAAAGTGAAAAATGGATAAAGAAGTTGTGGTACTTACGTACAATGCAATATCACTCAGCAATGAAATCTATGTCATCAGGCCCGTAGCAGCATAATGAGTGGATTCAGGTATGATGATTCTAACTGAAATAAGTCACACAGAAAAAGAAACATCATAAGATATCACTAATACACGGAATGTAAACTTGGCTACACAGGAACTGGATTACAAAACAGAACAGGGTCTCAAATTTAGAAAACCAACTTATGCTTGCTTAAGGGGAAAGGTGAGTTGGGGTGCTGCATAAAACCAGAGATTTAAATGAACACAGATAAAGTTCCTTAAGCCAAATATGGAATAGACAAGAACTACTCCTTGCTCAACGAAATGGACTCAACACCCCATATTAAACGCCTAAGAATGTACCTGACTAGTAAGTATCTTAAAACCTATGGATTGCTATGTCTCTGAAAGAAAATCAAGCGTGTGTACAGGGGCATAAACGCAGCAGTGATAGGATTGGAGAGGTTCGGTGAGCAAATGAAGACCCTTTGAAGTCATATTGCATGGTACCCATTCCACGGGTCTCAACTCTCCAGGTTTAAGGGATTCTGCCTTCAGGTAAAACATGCACGTGGAACCCAGAGTATGATCACCCGTGTGATCGGGAGACGTGTTCCAATATGTCTCAGTTCTCGTCCCCTGGTACTCGGGTGCAACATTCCAGACGCTTTACTAACACTCTCCCGACTTGGAGAGTCAGTGCCTTTAACCTCCTGTTTGGCCCAGTTTGCAATTTCTGCGGAAGATGAACAGGAATAGGGAGAACCAATGAGAGACTAGGTGGAGGTGTCTGGACGGGCAAATTTAACTCTCATTTCCCACCAGGAAGAGGAATTAACCAAAGGCTCAGCGTGCCGTGCCGGAACCAGATTAGGGCCTGAAGCAATCCTGCGGTGTTGCGGCCAGCTCACAAGAAAGCGAGTTGAAGAAAGGAGCTCAGGGGCACTGTAATTCACAAACCTGCAGAGTTATAAATGACAGCTATCGTCCAAAAATATACTGAAGTAAGGCTGCCAAGAGGACTTGAAAGCGGGGCAGAATTGCAGGAAACCGATTTCAGGAGGTAGACTGGAATTGCATTTAAAGCATAGGAAAAGAGGCAGAACGTCCACAATGATGCACTTGGCCAAAAAGGGCGTATGCGTTTTTTCCTGAATATATTCAGGAAAAAACGCATACGCCCTTTTTGGCCAACCAAGCAAGCTTGCAAAGGAAATCTGCACTACAATGAAGTCTCACTTACCCCCGGTCAAAAGGGCCATCTGAAAAAAGTGTAAAATCCAGAAAGGCAGGACAGGCCATGGAGAACTGGGAGCCTTGTTATGCTGATGGGCGGGATGTAAATTGCCAAGAGCCACTCGGGAGAGATGTATGGTGTTTCCTGAAACATCTAAAAAACAAAGCAACAGAGCCTAGGGCACTTCCACTTATGGTCCTATAGCTTAGGGAAATTAAAATCAAAAAGACACAGCCACCCCAAAGTTTGGGACGGCTCTGTTTACAAGAACCTCGTTTACGGTACAAGTTCAATATCGCAGAAAGTGAAAAATGGATAAAGAAGTTGTGGTACTTACGTACAATGCAATATCACTCAGCAATGAAATCTATGTCATCAGGCCCGTAGCAGCATAATGAGTGGATTCAGGTATGATGATTCTAACTGAAATAAGTCACACAGAAAAAGAAACATCATAAGATATCACTAATACACGGAATGTAAACTTGGCTACACAGGAACTGGATTACAAAACAGAACAGGGTCTCAAATTTAGAAAACCAACTTATGCTTGCTTAAGGGGAAAGGTGAGTTGGGGTGCTGCATAAAACCAGAGATTGAAATGAGCACAGATAAAGTTCCTTAAGCCAAATATGGAATAGACAAGAACTACTCCTTGCTCAACGAAATGGACTCAACACCCCATATTAAACGCCTAAGAATGTACCTGACTAGTAAGTATCTTAAAACCTATGGATTGCTATGTCTCTGAAAGAAAATCAAGCGTGTGTACAGGGGCATAAACGCAGCAGTGATAGGATTGGAGAGGTTCGGTGAGCAAATGAAGACCCTTTGAAGTCATATTGCATGGTACCCATTCCACGGGACTCAACTCTCCTTGTTTAAGGGATTCTGCCTTCAGGTAAAACATGCACGTGGAACCCAGAGTATGATCAACCGTGTGGTCGGGAGACATGTTCCAATATGTCTCAGTTCTCGTCCCCTGGTACTCGGGTGCAACATTCCAGACGCTTTACTAACACTCTCCCGACGTGGAGAGTCAGTGCCTTTAACCTCCTGTTTGGCCCAGTTTGCAATTTCTGAGGAAGATGAACAGGAATAGGGAGAACCAATGAGAGACTAGGTGGAGGTGTCTGGACGGGCAAATTTAACTCTCATTTCCCACCAGGAAGAGGAATTAACCAAAGGCTCAGCGAGCCGTGCCGGAACCAGATTAGGGCCTGAAGCAATCCTGCGGTGTTGCGGCCAGCTCACAAGAAAGCGAGTTGAAGAAAGGAGCTCAGGGGCACTGTAATTCACAAACCTGCAGAGTTATAAATGACAGCTATCGTCCAAAAATATACTGAAGTAAGGCTGCCAAGAGGACTTGAAAGCGGGGCAGAATTGCAGGAAACCGATTTCAGCAGGTAGACCGGAATTGCATTTAAAGCATAGGAAAAGAGGCAGAACGTCCACAATGATGCACTTGGCCAAAAAGGGCGTATGCGTTTTTTCCTGGGAAAAAACGCATACGCCCTTTTTGGCCAACCAAGCAAGCTTGCAAAGGAAATCTGCACTACAATGAAGTCTCACTTCCCCCCGGTCAAAAGGGCCATCTGAAAAAAGTGTAAAATCCAGAAAGGCAGGACAGGCCATGGAGAACTGGGAGCCTTGTTATGCTGATGGGCGGGATGTAAATTGCCAAGAGCCACTCCGGAGAGGTGTATGGTGTTTCCTGAAACATCTAAAAAACAAAGCAACAGAGCCTAGGGCACTTCCACTTATGGTCCTATAGCTTAGGGAAATTAAAATCAAAAAGACACAGCCACCCCAAAGTTTGGGACGGCTCTGTTTACAAGAACCTCGTTTACGGTACAAGTTCAATATCGCAGAAAGTGAAAAATGGATAAAGAAGTTGTGGTACTTACGTACAATGCAATATCACTCAGCAATGAAATCTATGTCATCAGGCCCGTAGCAGCATAATGAGTGGATTCAGGTATGATGATTCTAACTGAAATAAGTCACACAGAAAAAGAAACATCATAAGATATCACTAATACACGGAATGTAAACTTGGCTACACAGGAACTGGATTACAAAACAGAACAGGGTCTCAAATTTAGAAAACCAACTTATGCTTGCTTAAGGGGAAAGGTGAGTTGGGGTGCTGCATAAAACCAGAGATTTAAATGAACACAGATAAAGTTCCTTAAGCCAAATATGGAATAGACAAGAACTACTCCTTGCTCAACGAAATGGACTCAACACCCCATATTAAACGCCTAAGAATGTACCTGACTAGTAAGTATCTTAAAACCTATGAATTGCTATGTCTCTGAAAGAAAATCAAGCGTGTGTACAGGGGCATAAACGCAGCAGTGATAGGATTGGAGAGGTTCGGTGAGCAAATGAAGACCCTTTGAAGTCATATTGCATGGTACCCATTCCACGGGTCTCAACTCTCCAGGTTTAAGGGATTCTGCCTTCAGGTAAAACATGCACGTGGAACCCAGAGTATGATCAACCGTGTGGTCGGGAGACATGTTCCAATATGTCTCAGTTCTCGTCCCCTGGTACTCGGGTGCAACATTCCAGACGCTTTACTAACACTCTCCCGACGTGGAGAGTCAGTGCCTTTAACCTCCTGTTTGGCCCATTTGCAATTTCTGAGGAAGATGAACAGGAATAGGGAGAACCAATGAGAGACTAGGTGGAGGTGTCTGGACGAGCAAATTTAACTCTCATTTCCCACCAGGAAGAGGAATTAACCAAAGGCTCAGCGTGCCGTGCCGGAACCAGATTAGGGCCTGAAGCAATCCTGCGGTGTTGCGGCCAGCTCACAAGAAAGCGAGTTGAAGAAAGGAGCTCAGGGGCACTGTAATTCACAAACCTGCAGAGTTATAAATGACAGCTATCGTCCAAAAATATACTGAAGTAAGGCTGCCAAGAGGACTTGAAAGTGGGGCAGAATTGCAGGAAACCGATTTCAGGAGGTAGACTGGAATTGCATTTAAAGCATAGGAAAAGAGGCAGAACGTCCACAATGATGCACTTGGCCAAAAAGGGCGTATGCGTTTTTTCCTGAATATATTCAGGAAAAAACGCATACGCCCTTTTTGGCCAACCAAGCAAGCTTGCAAAGGAAATCTGCACTACAATGAAGTCTCACTTCCCCCCGGTCAAAAGGGCCATCTGAAAAAAGTGTAAAATCCAGAAAGGCAGGACAGACCATGGAGAACTGGGAACCTTGTTATGCTGATGGGCGGGATGTAAATTGCCAACAGCCACTCAGGAGAGGTGTATGGTGTTTCCTGAAACATCTAAAAAACAAAGCAACAGAGCCTAGGGCACTTCCACTTATGGTCCTATAGCTTAGGGAAATTAAAATCAAAAAGACACAGCCACCCCAAAGTTTGGGACGGCTCTGTTTACAAGAACCTCGTTTACGGTACAAGTTCAATATCACAGAAAGTGAAAAATGGATAAAGAAGTTGTGGTACTTACGTACAATGCAATATCACTCAGCAATGAAATCTATGTCATCAGGCCCGTAGCAGCATAATGAGTGGATTCAGGTATGATGATTCTAACTGAAATAAGTCACACAGAAAAAGAAACATCATAAGATATCACTAATACACGGGATGTAAACTTGGCTACACAGGAACTGGATTACAAAACAGAACAGGATCTCAAATTTAGAAAACCAACTTATGCTTGCTTAAGGGGAAAGGTGAGTTGGGGTGCTGCATAAAACCAGAGATTGAAATGACCACAGATAAAGTTCCTTAAGCCAAATATAGAATAGACAAGAACTACTCCTTGCTCAATGAAATGAACTCAACACCCCATATTAAACGCCTAAGAATGTACCTGACTAGTAAGTATCTTAAAACCTATGGATTGCTATGTCTCTGAAAGAAAATCAAGCGTGTGTACAGGGGCATAAACGCAGCAGTGATAGGATTGGAGAGGTTCGGTGAGCAAATGAAGACCCTTTGAAGTCATATTGCATGGTACCCATTCCACGGGTCTCAACTCTCCAGGTTTAAGGGATTCTGCCTTCAGGTAAAACATGCACGTGGAACCCAGAGTATGATCCACCGTGTGATCGGGAGACGTGTTCCAATATGTCTCAGTTCTCGTTCCCTGGTACTCGGGTGCAACATTCCAGACGCTTTACTAACACTCTCCCGACTTGGAGAGTCAGTGCCTTTAACCTCCTGTTTGGCCCAGTTTGCAATTTCTGCGGAAGATGAACAGGAATAGGGAGAACCAATGAGAGACTAGCTGGAGGTGTCTGGACGGGCAAATTTAACTCTCATTTCCCACCAGGAAGAGGAATTAACCAAAGGCTCAGCGTGCCGTGCCGGAACCAGATTACGGCCTGAAGCAATCCTGCGGTGTTGCGGCCAGCTCACAAGAAAGCGAGTTGAAGAAAGGAGCTCAGGGGCACTGTAATTCACAAACCTGCAGAGTTATAAATGACAGCTATCGTCCAAAAATATACTGAAGTAAGGCTGCCAAGAGGACTTGAAAGCGGGGCAGAATTGCAGGAAACCGATTTCAGGAGGTAGACTGGAATTGCATTTAAAGCATAGGAAAAGAGGCAGAACGTCCACAATGATGCACTTGGCCGAAAAGGGTGTATGCGTTTTTTCCTGAATATATTCAGGAAAAAACGCATACGCCCTTTTTGGCCAACCAAGCAAGCTTGCAAAGGAAATCTGCACTACAATGAAGTCTCACTTCCCCCCGGTCAAAAGGGCCATCTGAAAAAACTGTAAAATCCAGAAAGGCAGGACAGGCCATGGAGAACTGGGAGCCTTGTTATGCTGATGGGCGGGATGTAAATTGCCAACAGCCACTCGGGAGAGGTGTATGGTGTTTCCTGAAACATCTAAAAAACAAAGCAACAGAGCCTAGGGCACTTCCACTTATGGTCCTATAGCTTAGGGAAATAAAAATCAAAAAGACACAGCCACCCCAAAGTTTGGGACGGCTCTGTTTACAAGAACCTCGTTTACGGTACAAGTTCAATATCGCAGAAAGTGAAAAATGGATAAAGAAGTTGTGGTACTTACGTACAATGCAATATCACTCAGCAATGAAATCTATGTCATCAGGCCCGTAGCAGCATAATGAGTGGATTCAGGTATGATGATTCTAACTGAAATAAGTCACACAGAAAAAGAAACATCATAAGATATCACTAATACACGGAATGTAAACTTGGCTACACAGGAACTGGATTACAAAACAGAACAGGGTCTCAAATTTAGAAAACCAACTTATGCTTGCTTAAGGGGAAAGGTGAGTTGGGGTGCTGCATAAAACCAGAGATTGAAATGAGCACAGATAAAGTTCCTTAAGCCAAATATGGAATAGACAAGAACTACTCCTTGCTCAACGAAATGGACTCAACACCCCATATTAAACGCCTAAGAATGTACCTGACTAGTAAGTATCTTAAAACCTATGGATTGCTATGTCTCTGAAAGAAAATCAAGCGTGTGTACAGGGGCATAAACGCAGCAGTGATAGGATTGGAGAGGTTCGGTGAGCAAATGAAGACCCTTTGAAGTCATATTGCATGGTACCCATTCCACGGGACTCAACTCTCCTTGTTTAAGGGATTCTGCCTTCAGGTAAAACATGCACGTGGAACCCAGAGTATGATCAACCGTGTGGTCGGGAGACATGTTCCAATATGTCTCAGTTCTCGTCCCCTGGTACTCGGGTGCAACATTCCAGACGCTTTACTAACACTCTCCCGACGTGGAGAGTCAGTGCCTTTAACCTCCTGCTTGGCCCAGTTTGCAATTTCTGAGGAAGATGAACAGGAATAGGGAGAACCAATGAGAGACTAGGTGGAGGTGTCTGGACGGGCAAATTTAACTCTCATTTCCCACCAGGAAGAGGAATTAACCAAAGGCTCAGCGAGCCGTGCCGGAACCAGATTAGGGCCTGAAGCAATCCTGCGGTGTTGCGGCCAGCTCACAAGAAAGCGAGTTGAAGAAAGGAGCTCAGGGGCACTGTAATTCACAAACCTGCAGAGTTATAAATGACAGCTATCGTCCAAAAATATACTGAAGTAAGGCTGCCAAGAGGACTTGAAAGCGGGGCAGAATTGCAGGAAACCGATTTCAGCAGGTAGACCGGAATTGCATTTAAAGCATAGGAAAAGAGGCAGAACGTCCACAATGATGCACTTGGCCAAAAAGGGCGTATGCGTTTTTTCCTGGGAAAAAACGCATACGCCCTTTTTGGCCAACCAAGCAAGCTTGCAAAGGAAATCTGCACTACAATGAAGTCTCACTTCCCCCCGGTCAAAAGGGCCATCTGAAAAAAGTGTAAAATCCAGAAAGGCAGGACAGGCCATGGAGAACTGGGAGCCTTGTTATGCTGATGGGCGGGATGTAAATTGCCAAGAGCCACTCCGGAGAGGTGTATGGTGTTTCCTGAAACATCTAAAAAACAAAGCAACAGAGCCTAGGGCACTTCCACTTATGGTCCTATAGCTTAGGGAAATTAAAATCAAAAAGACACAGCCACCCCAAAGTTTGGGACGGCTCTGTTTACAAGAACCACGTTTACGGTACAAGTTCAATATCGCAGAAAGTGAAAAATGGATAAAGAAGTTGTGGTACTTACGTACAATGCAATATCACTCAGCAATGAAATCTATGTCATCAGGCCCGTAGCAGCATAATGAGTGGATTCAGGTATGATGATTCTAACTGAAATAAGTCACACAGAAAAAGAAACATCATAAGATATCACTAATACACGGAATGTAAACTTGGCTACACAGGAACTGGATTACAAAACAGAACAGGGTCTCAAATTTAGAAAACCAACTTATGCTTGCTTAAGGGGAAAGGTGAGTTGGGGTGCTGCATAAAACCAGAGATTTAAATGAACACAGATAAAGTTCCTTAAGCCAAATATGGAATAGACAAGAACTACTCCTTGCTCAACGAAATGGACTCAACACCCCATATTAAACGCCTAAGAATGTACCTGACTAGTAAGTATCTTAAAACCTATGAATTGCTATGTCTCTGAAAGAAAATCAAGCGTGTGTACAGGGGCATAAACGCAGCAGTGATAGGATTGGAGAGGTTCGGTGAGCAAATGAAGACCCTTTGAAGTCATATTGCATGGTACCCATTCCACGGGTCTCAACTCTCCAGGTTTAAGGGATTCTGCCTTCAGGTAAAACATGCACGTGGAACCCAGAGTATGATCAACCGTGTGGTCGGGAGACATGTTCCAATATGTCTCAGTTCTCGTCCCCTGGTACTCGGGTGCAACATTCCAGACGCTTTACTAACACTCTCCCGACGTGGAGAGTCAGTGCCTTTAACCTCCTGTTTGGCCCATTTGCAATTTCTGAGGAAGATGAACAGGAATAGGGAGAACCAATGAGAGACTAGGTGGAGGTGTCTGGACGAGCAAATTTAACTCTCATTTCCCACCAGGAAGAGGAATTAACCAAAGGCTCAGCGTGCCGTGCCGGAACCAGATTAGGGCCTGAAGCAATCCTGCGGTGTTGCGGCCAGCTCACAAGAAAGCGAGTTGAAGAAAGGAGCTCAGGGGCACTGTAATTCACAAACCTGCAGAGTTATAAATGACAGCTATCGTCCAAAAATATACTGAAGTAAGGCTGCCAAGAGGACTTGAAAGTGGGGCAGAATTGCAGGAAACCGATTTCAGGAGGTAGACTGGAATTGCATTTAAAGCATAGGAAAAGAGGCAGAACGTCCACAATGATGCACTTGGCCAAAAAGGGCGTATGCGTTTTTTCCTGAATATATTCAGGAAAAAACGCATACGCCCTTTTTGGCCAACCAAGCAAGCTTGCAAAGGAAATCTGCACTACAATGAAGTCTCACTTCCCCCCGGTCAAAAGGGCCATCTGAAAAAAGTGTAAAATCCAGAAAGGCAGGACAGACCATGGAGAACTGGGAACCTTGTTATGCTGATGGGCGGGATGTAAATTGCCAACAGCCACTCAGGAGAGGTGTATGGTGTTTCCTGAAACATCTAAAAAACAAAGCAACAGAGCCTAGGGCACTTCCACTTATGGTCCTATAGCTTAGGGAAATTAAAATCAAAAAGACACAGCCACCCCAAAGTTTGGGACGGCTCTGTTTACAAGAACCTCGTTTACGGTACAAGTTCAATATCGCAGAAAGTGAAAAATGGATAAAGAAGTTGTGGTACTTACGTACAATGCAATATCACTCAGCAATGAAATCTATGTCATCAGGCCCGTAGCAGCATAATGAGTGGATTCAGGTATGATGATTCTAACTGAAATAAGTCACACAGAAAAAGAAACATCATAAGATATCACTAATACACGGGATGTAAACTTGGCTACACAGGAACTGGATTACAAAACAGAACAGGATCTCAAATTTAGAAAACCAACTTATGCTTGCTTAAGGGGAAAGGTGAGTTGGGGTGCTGCATAAAACCAGAGATTGAAATGACCACAGATAAAGTTCCTTAAGCCAAATATAGAATAGACAAGAACTACTCCTTGCTCAACGAAATGAACTCAACACCCCATATTAAACGCCTAAGAATGTACCTGACTAGTAAGTATCTTAAAACCTATGGATTGCTATGTCTCTGAAAGAAAATCAAGCGTGTGTACAGGGGCATAAACGCAGCAGTGATAGGATTGGAGAGGTTCGGTGAGCAAATGAAGACCCTTTGAAGTCATATTGCATGGTACCCATTCCACGGGTCTCAACTCTCCAGGTTTAAGGGATTCTGCCTTCAGGTAAAACATGCACGTGGAACCCAGAGTATGATCCACCGTGTGATCGGGAGACGTGTTCCAATATGTCTCAGTTCTCGTTCCCTGGTACTCGGGTGCAACATTCCAGACGCTTTACTAACACTCTCCCGACTTGGAGAGTCAGTGCCTTTAACCTCCTGTTTGGCCCAGTTTGCAATTTCTGCGGAAGATGAACAGGAATAGGGAGAACCAATGAGAGACTAGCTGGAGGTGTCTGGACGGGCAAATTTAACTCTCATTTCCCACCAGGAAGAGGAATTAACCAAAGGCTCAGCGTGCCGTGCCGGAACCAGATTAGGGCCTGAAGCAATCCTGCGGTGTTGCGGCCAGCTCACAAGAAAGCGAGTTGAAGAAAGGAGCTCAGGGGCACTGTAATTCACAAACCTGCAGAGTTATAAATGACAGCTATCGTCCAAAAATATACTGAAGTAAGGCTGCCAAGAGGACTTGAAAGCGGGGCAGAATTGCAGGAAACCGATTTCAGGAGGTAGACTGGAATTGCATTTAAAGCATAGGAAAAGAGGCAGAACGTCCACAATGATGCACTTGGCCGAAAAGGGTGTATGCGTTTTTTCCTGAATATATTCAGGAAAAAACGCATACGCCCTTTTTGGCCAACCAAGCAAGCTTGCAAAGGAAATCTGCACTACAATGAAGTCTCACTTCCCCCCGGTCAAAAGGGCCATCTGAAAAAACTGTAAAATCCAGAAAGGCAGGACAGGCCATGGAGAACTGGGAGCCTTGTTATGCTGATGGGCGGGATGTAAATTGCCAACAGCCACTCGGGAGAGGTGTATGGTGTTTCCTGAAACATCTAAAAAACAAAGCAACAGAGCCTAGGGCACTTCCACTTATGGTCCTATAGCTTAGGGAAATTAAAATCAAAAAGACACAGCCACCCCAAAGTTTGGGACGGCTCTGTTTACAAGAACCTCGTTTACGGTACAAGTTCAATATCGCAGAAAGTGAAAAATGGATAAAGAAGTTGTGGTACTTACGTACAATGCAATATCACTCAGCAATGAAATCTATGTCATCAGGCCCGTAGCAGCATAATGAGTGGATTCAGGTATGATGATTCTAACTGAAATAAGTCACACAGAAAAAGAAACATCATAAGATATCACTAATACACGGAATGTAAACTTGGCTACACAGGAACTGGATTACAAAACAGAACAGGGTCTCAAATTTAGAAAACCAACTTATGCTTGCTTAAGGGGAAAGGTGAGTTGGGGTGCTGCATCAAACCAGAGATTGAAATGAGCACAGATAAAGTTCCTTAAGCCAAATATGGAATAGACAAGAACTACTCCTTGCTCAACGAAATGGACTCAACACCCCATATTAAACGCCTAAGAATGTACCTGACTAGTAAGTATCTTAAAACCTATGGATTGCTATGTCTCTGAAAGAAAATCAAGCGTGTGTACAGGGGCATAAACGCAGCAGTGATAGGATTGGAGAGGTTCGGTGAGCAAATGAAGACCCTTTGAAGTCATATTGCATGGTACCCATTCCACGGGACTCAACTCTCCTTGTTTAAGGGATTCTGCCTTCAGGTAAAACATGCACGTGGAACCCAGAGTATGATCAACCGTGTGGTCGGGAGACATGTTCCAATATGTCTCAGTTCTCGTCCCCTGGTACTCGGGTGCAACATTCCAGACGCTTTACTAACACTCTCCCGACGTGGAGAGTCAGTGCCTTTAACCTCCTGTTTGGCCCAGTTTGCAATTTCTGAGGAAGATGAACAGGAATAGGGAGAACCAATGAGAGACTAGGTGGAGGTGTCTGGACGGGCAAATTTAACTCTCATTTCCCACCAGGAAGAGGAATTAACCAAAGGCTCAGCGAGCCGTGCCGGAACCAGATTAGGGCCTGAAGCAATCCTGCGGTGTTGCGGCCAGCTCACAAGAAAGCGAGTTGAAGAAAGGAGCTCAGGGGCACTGTAATTCACAAACCTGCAGAGTTATAAATGACAGCTATCGTCCAAAAATATACTGAAGTAAGGCTGCCAAGAGGACTTGAAAGCGGGGCAGAATTGCAGGAAACCGATTTCAGCAGGTAGACCGGAATTGCATTTAAAGCATAGGAAAAGAGGCAGAACGTCCACAATGATGCACTTGGCCAAAAAGGGCGTATGCATTTTTTCCTGGGAAAAAACGCATACGCCCTTTTTGGCCAACCAAGCAAGCTTGCAAAGGAAATCTGCACTACAATGAAGTCTCACTTCCCCCCGGTCAAAAGGGCCATCTGAAAAAAGTGTAAAATCCAGAAAGGCAGGACAGGCCATGGAGAACTGGGAGCCTTGTTATGCTGATGGGCGGGATGTAAATTGCCAAGAGCCACTCCGGAGAGGTGTATGGTGTTTCCTGAAACATCTAAAAAACAAAGCAACAGAGCCTAGGGCACTTCCACTTATGGTCCTATAGCTTAGGGAAATTAAAATCAAAAAGACACAGCCACCCCAAAGTTTGGGACGGCTCTGTTTACAAGAACCACGTTTACGGTACAAGTTCAATATCGCAGAAAGTGAAAAATGGATAAAGAAGTTGTGGTACTTACGTACAATGCAATATCACTCAGCAATGAAATCTATGTCATCAGGCCCGTAGCAGCATAATGAGTGGATTCAGGTATGATGATTCTAACTGAAATAAGTCACACAGAAAAAGAAACATCATAAGATATCACTAATACACGGAATGTAAACTTGGCTACACAGGAACTGGATTACAAAACAGAACAGGGTCTCAAATTTAGAAAACCAACTTATGCTTGCTTAAGGGGAAAGGTGAGTTGGGGTGCTGCATAAAACCAGAGATTTAAATGAACACAGATAAAGTTCCTTAAGCCAAATATGGAATAGACAAGAACTACTCCTTGCTCAACGAAATGGACTCAACACCCCATATTAAACGCCTAAGAATGTACCTGACTAGTAAGTATCTTAAAACCTATGAATTGCTATGTCTCTGAAAGAAAATCAAGCGTGTGTACAGGGGCATAAACGCAGCAGTGATAGGATTGGAGAGGTTCGGTGAGCAAATGAAGACCCTTTGAAGTCATATTGCATGGTACCCATTCCACGGGTCTCAACTCTCCAGGTTTAAGGGATTCTGCCTTCAGGTAAAACATGCACGTGGAACCCAGAGTATGATCAACCGTGTGGTCGGGAGACATGTTCCAATATGTCTCAGTTCTCGTCCCCTGGTACTCGGGTGCAACATTCCAGACGCTTTACTAACACTCTCCCGACGTGGAGAGTCAGTGCCTTTAACCTCCTGTTTGGCCCATTTGCAATTTCTGAGGAAGATGAACAGGAATAGGGAGAACCAATGAGAGACTAGGTGGAGGTGTCTGGACGAGCAAATTTAACTCTCATTTCCCACCAGGAAGAGGAATTAACCAAAGGCTCAGCGTGCCGTGCCGGAACCAGATTAGGGCCTGAAGCAATCCTGCGGTGTTGCGGCCAGCTCACAAGAAAGCGAGTTGAAGAAAGGAGCTCAGGGGCACTGTAATTCACAAACCTGCAGAGTTATAAATGACAGCTATCGTCCAAAAATATACTGAAGTAAGGCTGCCAAGAGGACTTGAAAGTGGGGCAGAATTGCAGGAAACCGATTTCAGGAGGTAGACTGGAATTGCATTTAAAGCATAGGAAAAGAGGCAGAACGTCCACAATGATGCACTTGGCCAAAAAGGGCGTATGCGTTTTTTCCTGAATATATTCAGGAAAAAACGCATACGCCCTTTTTGGCCAACCAAGCAAGCTTGCAAAGGAAATCTGCACTACAATGAAGTCTCACTTCCCCCCGGTCAAAAGGGCCATCTGAAAAAAGTGTAAAATCCAGAAAGGCAGGACAGACCATGGAGAACTGGGAACCTTGTTATGCTGATGGGCGGGATGTAAATTGCCAACAGCCACTCCGGAGAGGTGTATGGTGTTTCCTGAAACATCTAAAAAACAAAGCAACAGAGCCTAGGGCACTTCCACTTATGGTCCTATAGCTTAGGGAAATTAAAATCAAAAAGACACAGCCACCCCAAAGTTTGGGACGGCTCTGTTTACAAGAACCTCGTTTACGGTACAAGTTCAATATCGCAGAAAGTGAAAAATGGATAAAGAAGTTGTGGTACTTACGTACAATGCAATATCACTCAGCAATGAAATCTATGTCATCAGGCCCGTAGCAGCATAATGAGTGGATTCAGGTATGATGATTCTAACTGAAATAAGTCACACAGAAAAAGAAACATCATAAGATATCACTAATACACGGAATGTAAACTTGGCTACACAGGAACTGGATTACAAAACAGAACAGGGTCTCAAATTTAGAAAACCAACTTATGCTTGCTTAAGGGGAAAGGTGAGTTGGGGTGCTGCATAAAACCAGAGATTTAAATGAACACAGATAAAGTTCCTTAAGCCAAATATGGAATAGACAAGAACTACTCCTTGCTCAACGAAATGGACTCAACACCCCATATTAAACGCCTAAGAATGTACCTGACTAGTAAGTATCTTAAAACCTATGAATTGCTATGTCTCTGAAAGAAAATCAAGCGTGTGTACAGGGGCATAAACGCAGCAGTGATAGGATTGGAGAGGTTCGGTGAGCAAATGAAGACCCTTTGAAGTCATATTGCATGGTACCCATTCCACGGGTCTCAACTGTCCAGGTTTAAGGGATTCTGCCTTCAGGTAAAACATGCACGTGGAACCCAGAGTATGATCAACCGTGTGGTCGGGAGACATGTTCCAATATGTCTCAGTTCTCGTCCCCTGGTACTCGGGTGCAACATTCCAGACGCTTTACTAACACTCTCCCGACGTGGAGAGTCAGTGCCTTTAACCTCCTGTTTGGCCCATTTGCAATTTCTGAGGAAGATGAACAGGAATAGGGAGAACCAATGAGAGACTAGGTGGAGGTGTCTGGACGAGCAAATTTAACTCTCATTTCCCACCAGGAAGAGGAATTAACCAAAGGCTCAGCGTGCCGTGCCGGAACCAGATTAGGGCCTGAAGCAATCCTGCGGTGTTGCGGCCAGCTCACAAGAAAGCGAGTTGAAGAAAGGAGCTCAGGGGCACTGTAATTCACAAACCTGCAGAGTTATAAATGACAGCTATCGTCCAAAAATATACTGAAGTAAGGCTGCCAAGAGGACTTGAAAGTGGGGCAGAATTGCAGGAAACCGATTTCAGGAGGTAGACTGGAATTGCATTTAAAGCATAGGAAAAGAGGCAGAACGTCCACAATGATGCACTTGGCCAAAAAGGGCGTATGCGTTTTTTCCTGAATATATTCAGGAAAAAACGCATACGCCCTTTTTGGCCAACCAAGCAAGCTTGCAAAGGAAATCTGCACTACAATGAAGTCTCACTTCCCCCCGGTCAAAAGGGCCATCTGAAAAAAGTGTAAAATCCAGAAAGGCAGGACAGACCATGGAGAACTGGGAACCTTGTTATGCTGATGGGCGGGATGTAAATTGCCAACAGCCACTCAGGAGAGGTGTATGGTGTTTCCTGAAACATCTAAAAAACAAAGCAACAGAGCCTAGGGCACTTCCACTTATGGTCCTATAGCTTAGGGAAATTAAAATCAAAAAGACACAGCCACCCCAAAGTTTGGGACGGCTCTGTTTACAAGAACCTCGTTTACGGTACAAGTTCAATATCGCAGAAAGTGAAAAATGGATAAAGAAGTTGTGGTACTTACGTACAATGCAATATCACTCAGCAATGAAATCTATGTCATCAGGCCCGTAGCAGCATAATGAGTGGATTCAGGTATGATGATTCTAACTGAAATAAGTCACACAGAAAAAGAAACATCATAAGATATCACTAATACACGGGATGTAAACTTGGCTACACAGGAACTGGATTACAAAACAGAACAGGATCTCAAATTTAGAAAACCAACTTATGCTTGCTTAAGGGGAAAGGTGAGTTGGGGTGCTGCATAAAACCAGAGATTGAAATGACCACAGATAAAGTTCCTTAAGCCAAATATAGAATAGACAAGAACTACTCCTTGCTCAACGAAATGAACTCAACACCCCATATTAAACGCCTAAGAATGTACCTGACTAGTAAGTATCTTAAAACCTATGGATTGCTATGTCTCTGAAAGAAAATCAAGCGTGTGTACAGGGGCATAAACGCAGCAGTGATAGGATTGGAGAGGTTCGGTGAGCAAATGAAGACCCTTTGAAGTCATATTGCATGGTACCCATTCCACGGGTCTCAACTCTCCAGGTTTAAGGGATTCTGCCTTCAGGTAAAACATGCACGTGGAACCCAGAGTATGATCCACCGTGTGATCGGGAGACGTGTTCCAATATGTCTCAGTTCTCGTTCCCTGGTACTCGGGTGCAACATTCCAGACGCTTTACTAACACTCTCCCGACTTGGAGAGTCAGTGCCTTTAACCTCCTGTTTGGCCCAGTTTGCAATTTCTGCGGAAGATGAACAGGAATAGGGAGAACCAATGAGAGACTAGCTGGAGGTGTCTGGACGGGCAAATTTAACTCTCATTTCCCACCAGGAAGAGGAATTAACCAAAGGCTCAGCGTGCCGTGCCGGAACCAGATTAGGGCCTGAAGCAATCCTGCGGTGTTGCGGCCAGCTCACAAGAAAGCGAGTTGAAGAAAGGAGCTCAGGGGCACTGTAATTCACAAACCTGCAGAGTTATAAATGACAGCTATCGTCCAAAAATATACTGAAGTAAGGCTGCCAAGAGGACTTGAAAGCGGGGCAGAATTGCAGGAAACCGATTTCAGGAGGTAGACTGGAATTGCATTTAAAGCATAGGAAAAGAGGCAGAACGTCCACAATGATGCACTTGGCCAAAAAGGGCGTATGCGTTTTTTCCTGAATATATTCAGGAAAAAACGCATACGCCCTTTTTGGCCAACCAAGCAAGCTTGCAAAGGAAATCTGCACTACAATGAAGTCTCACTTCCCCCCGGTCAAAAGGGCCATCTGAAAAAACTGTAAAATCCAGAAAGGCAGGACAGGCCATGGAGAACTGGGAGCCTTGTTATGCTGATGGGCGGGATGTAAATTGCCAACAGCCACTCGGGAGAGGTGTATGGTGTTTCCTGAAACATCTAAAAAACAAAGCAACAGAGCCTAGGGCACTTCCACTTATGGTCCTATAGCTTAGGGAAATTAAAATCAAAAAGACACAGCCACCCCAAAGTTTGGGACGGCTCTGTTTACAAGAACCTCGTTTACGGTACAAGTTCAATATCGCAGAAAATGAAAAATGGATAAAGAAGTTGTGGTACTTACGTACAATGCAATATCACTCAGCAATGAAATCTATGTCATCAGGCCCGTAGCAGCATAATGAGTGGATTCAGGTATGATGATTCTAACTGAAATAAGTCACACAGAAAAAGAAACATCATAAGATATCACTAATACACGGAATGTAAACTTGGCTACACAGGAACTGGATTACAAAACAGAACAGGGTCTCAAATTTAGAAAACCAACTTATGCTTGCTTAAGGGGAAAGGTGAGTTGGGGTGCTGCATAAAACCAGAGATTGAAATGAGCACAGATAAAGTTCCTTAAGCCAAATATGGAATAGACAAGAACTACTCCTTGCTCAACGAAATGGACTCAACACCCCATATTAAACGCCTAAGAATGTACCTGACTAGTAAGTATCTTAAAACCTATGGATTGCTATGTCTCTGAAAGAAAATCAAGCGTGTGTACAGGGGCATAAACGCAGCAGTGATAGGATTGGAGAGGTTCGGTGAGCAAATGAAGACCCTTTGAAGTCATATTGCATGGTACCCATTCCACGGGACTCAACTCTCCTTGTTTAAGGGATTCTGCCTTCAGGTAAAACATGCACGTGGAACCCAGAGTATGATCAACCGTGTGGTCGGGAGACATGTTCCAATATGTCTCAGTTCTCGTCCCCTGGTACTCGGGTGCAACATTCCAGACGCTTTACTAACACTCTCCCGACGTGGAGAGTCAGTGCCTTTAACCTCCTGTTTGGCCCAGTTTGCAATTTCTGAGGAAGATGAACAGGAATAGGGAGAACCAATGAGAGACTAGGTGGAGGTGTCTGGACGGGCAAATTTAACTCTCATTTCCCACCAGGAAGAGGAATTAACCAAAGGCTCAGCGAGCCGTGCCGGAACCAGATTAGGGCCTGAAGCAATCCTGCGGTGTTGCGGCCAGCTCACAAGAAAGCGAGTTGAAGAAAGGAGCTCAGGGGCACTGTAATTCACAAACCTGCAGAGTTATAAATGACAGCTATCGTCCAAAAATATACTGAAGTAAGGCTGCCAAGAGGACTTGAAAGCGGGGCAGAATTGCAGGAAACCGATTTCAGCAGGTAGACCGGAATTGCATTTAAAGCATAGGAAAAGAGGCAGAACGTCCACAATGATGCACTTGGCCAAAAAGGGCGTATGCGTTTTTTCCTGGGAAAAAACGCATACGCCCTTTTTGGCCAACCAAGCAAGCTTGCAAAGGAAATCTGCACTACAATGAAGTCTCACTTCCCCCCGGTCAAAAGGGCCATCTGAAAAAAGTGTAAAATCCAGAAAGGCAGGACAGGCCATGGAGAACTGGGAGCCTTGTTATGCTGATGGGCGGGATGTAAATTGCCAAGAGCCACTCCGGAGAGGTGTATGGTGTTTCCTGAAACATCTAAAAAACAAAGCAACAGAGCCTAGGGCACTTCCACTTATGGTCCTATAGCTTAGGGAAATTAAAATCAAAAAGACACAGCCACCCCAAAGTTTGGGACGGCTCTGTTACAAGAACCACGTTTACGGTACAAGTTCAATATCGCAGAAAGTGAAAAATGGATAAAGAAGTTGTGGTACTTACGTACAATGCAATATCACTCAGCAATGAAATCTATGTCATCAGGCCCGTAGCAGCATAATGAGTGGATTCAGGTATGATGATTCTAACTGAAATAAGTCACACAGAAAAAGAAACATCATAAGATATCACTAATACACGGAATGTAAACTTGGCTACACAGGAACTGGATTACAAAACAGAACAGGGTCTCAAATTTAGAAAACCAACTTATGCTTGCTTAAGGGGAAAGGTGAGTTGGGGTGCTGCATAAAACCAGAGATTTAAATGAACACAGATAAAGTTCCTTAAGCCAAATATGGAATAGACAAGAACTACTCCTTGCTCAACGAAATGGACTCAACACCCCATATTAAACGCCTAAGAATGTACCTGACTAGTAAGTATCTTAAAACCTATGAATTGCTATGTCTCTGAAAGAAAATCAAGCGTGTGTACAGGGGCATAAACGCAGCAGTGATAGGATTGGAGAGGTTCGGTGAGCAAATGAAGACCCTTTGAAGTCATATTGCATGGTACCCATTCCACGGGTCTCAACTCTCCAGGTTTAAGGGATTCTGCCTTCAGGTAAAACATGCACGTGGAACCCAGAGTATGATCAACCGTGTGGTCGGGAGACATGTTCCAATATGTCTCAGTTCTCGTCCCCTGGTACTCGGGTGCAACATTCCAGACGCTTTACTAACACTCTCCCGACGTGGAGAGTCAGTGCCTTTAACCTCCTGTTTGGCCCATTTGCAATTTCTGAGGAAGATGAACAGGAATAGGGAGAACCAATGAGAGACTAGGTGGAGGTGTCTGGACGAGCAAATTTAACTCTCATTTCCCACCAGGAAGAGGAATTAACCAAAGGCTCAGCGTGCCGTGCCGGAACCAGATTAGGGCCTGAAGCAATCCTGCGGTGTTGCGGCCAGCTCACAAGAAAGCGAGTTGAAGAAAGGAGCTCAGGGGCACTGTAATTCACAAACCTGCAGAGTTATAAATGACAGCTATCGTCCAAAAATATACTGAAGTAAGGCTGCCAAGAGGACTTGAAAGTGGGGCAGAATTGCAGGAAACCGATTTCAGGAGGTAGACTGGAATTGCATTTAAAGCATAGGAAAAGAGGCAGAACGTCCACAATGATGCACTTGGCCAAAAAGGGCGTATGCGTTTTTTCCTGAATATATTCAGGAAAAAACGCATACGCCCTTTTTGGCCAACCAAGCAAGCTTGCAAAGGAAATCTGCACTACAATGAAGTCTCACTTCCCCCCGGTCAAAAGGGCCATCTGAAAAAAGTGTAAAATCCAGAAAGGCAGGACAGACCATGGAGAACTGGGAACCTTGTTATGCTGATGGGCGGGATGTAAATTGCCAACAGCCACTCAGGAGAGGTGTATGGTGTTTCCTGAAACATCTAAAAAACAAAGCAACAGAGCCTAGGGCACTTCCACTTATGGTCCTATAGCTTAGGGAAATTAAAATCAAAAAGACACAGCCACCCCAAAGTTTGGGACGGCTCTGTTTACAAGAACCTCGTTTACGGTACAAGTTCAATATCGCAGAAAGTGAAAAATGGATAAAGAAGTTGTGGTACTTACGTACAATGCAATATCACTCAGCAATGAAATCTATGTCATCAGGCCCGTAGCAGCATAATGAGTGGATTCAGGTATGATGATTCTAACTGAAATAAGTCACACAGAAAAAGAAACATCATAAGATATCACTAATACACGGGATGTAAACTTGGCTACACAGGAACTGGATTACAAAACAGAACAGGGTCTCAAATTTAGAAAACCAACTTATGCTTGCTTAAGGGGAAAGGTGAGTTGGGGTGCTGCATAAAACCAGAGATTGAAATGAGCACAGATAAAGTTCCTTAAGCCAAATATAGAATAGACAAGAACTACTCCTTGCTCAACGAAATGAACTCAACACCCCATATTAAACGCCTAAGAATGTACCTGACTAGTAAGTATCTTAAAACCTATGGATTGCTATGTCTCTGAAAGAAAATCAAGCGTGTGTACAGGGGCATAAACGCAGCAGTGATAGGATTGGAGAGGTTCGGTGAGCAAATGAAGACCCTTTGAAGTCATATTGCATGGTACCCATTCCACGGGTCTCAACTCTCCAGGTTTAAGGGATTCTGCCTTCAGGTAAAACATGCACGTGGAACCCAGAGTATGATCCACCGTGTGATCGGGAGACGTGTTCCAATATGTCTCAGTTCTCGTCCCCTGGTACTCGGGTGCAACATTCCAGACGCTTTACTAACACTCTCCCGACTTGGAGAGTCAGTGCCTTTAACCTCCTGTTTGGCCCAGTTTGCAATTTCTGCGTAAGATGAACAGGAATAGGGAGAACCAATGAGAGACTAGCTGGAGGTGTCTGGACGGGCAAATTTAACTCTCATTTCCCACCAGGAAGAGGAATTAACCAAAGGCTCAGCGTGCCGTGCCGGAACCAGATTAGGGCCTGAAGCAATCCTGCGGTGTTGCGGCCAGCTCACAAGAAAGCGAGTTGAAGAAAGGAGCTCAGGGGCACTGTAATTCACAAACCTGCAGAGTTATAACTGACAGCTATCGTCCAAAAATATACTGAAGTAAGGCTGCCAAGAGGACTTGAAAGCGGGGCAGAATTGCAGGAAACCGATTTCAGCAGGTAGACCGGAATTGCATTTAAAGCATAGGAAAAGAGGCAGAACGTCCACAATGATGCACTTGGCCAAAACGGGCGTATGCGTTTTTTCCTGAATATATTCAGGAAAAAACGCATACGCCCTTTTTGGCCAACCAAGCAAGCTTGCAAAGGAAATCTGCACTACAATGAAGTCTCACTTCCCACCGGTCAAAAGGGCCATCTGAAAAAAGTGTAAAATCCAGAAAGGCAGGACAGGCCATGGAGAACTGGGAGCCTTGTTATGCTGATGGGCGGGATGTAAATTGCCAAGAGCCACTCGGGAGAGGTGTATGGTGTTTCCTGAAACATCTAAAAAACAAAGCAACAGAGCCTAGGGCACTTCCACTTATGGTCCTATAGCTTAGGGAAATTAAAATCAAAAAGACACAGCCACCCCAAAGTTTGGGACGGCTCTGTTTACAAGAACCACGTTTACGGTACAAGTTCAATATCGCAGAAAGTGAAAAATGGATAAAGAAGTTGTGGTACTTACGTACAATGCAATATCACTCAGCAATGAAATCTATGTCATCAGGCCCGTAGCAGCATAATGAGTGGATTCAGGTATGATGATTCTAACTGAAATAAGTCACACAGAAAAAGAAACATCATAAGATATCACTAATACACGGAATGTAAACTTGGCTACACAGGAACTGGATTACAAAACAGAACAGGGTCTCAAATTTAGAAAACCAACTTATGCTTGCTTAAGGGGAAAGGTGAGTTGGGGTGCTGCATAAAACCAGAGATTTAAATGAACACAGATAAAGTTCCTTAAGCCAAATATGGAATAGACAAGAACTACTCCTTGCTCAACGAAATGGACTCAACACCCCATATTAAACGCCTAAGAATGTACCTGACTAGTAAGTATCTTAAAACCTATGGATTGCTATGTCTCTGAAAGAAAATCAAGCGTGTGTACAGGGGCATAAACGCAGCAGTGATAGGATTGGAGAGGTTCGGTGAGCAAATGAAGACCCTTTGAAGTCATATTGCATGGTACCCATTCCACGGGTCTCAACTCTCCAGGTTTAAGGGATTCTGCCTTCAGGTAAAACATGCACGTGGAACCCAGAGTATGATCAACCGTGTGGTCGGGAGACATGTTCCAATATGTCTCAGTTCTCGTACCCTGGTACTCGGGTGCAACATTCCAGACGCTTTACTAACACTCTCCCGACGTGGAGAGTCAGTGCCTTTAACCTCATGTTTGGCCCATTTGCAATTTCTGAGGAAGATGAACAGGAATAGGGAGAACCAATGAGAGACTAGGTGGAGGTGTCTGGACGAGCAAATTTAACTCTCATTTCCCACCAGGAAGAGGAATTAACCAAAGGCTCAGCGTGCCGTGCCGGAACCAGATTAGGGCCTGAAGCAATCCTGCGGTGTTGCGGCCAGCTCACAAGAAAGCGAGTTGAAGAAAGGAGCTCAGGGGCACTGTAATTCACAAACCTGCAGAGTTATAAATGACAGCTATCGTCCAAAAATATACTGAAGTAAGGCTGCCAAGAGGACTTGAAAGCGGGGCAGAATTGCAGGAAACCGATTTCAGGAGGTAGACTGGAATTGCATTTAAAGCATAGGAAAAGAGGCAGAACGTCCACAATGATGCACTTGGCCAAAAAGGGCGTATGCGTTTTTTCCTGAATATATTCAGGAAAAAACGCATACGCCCTTTTTGGCCAACCAAGCAAGCTTGCAAAGGAAATCTGCACTACAATGAAGTCTCAATTCCCCCCGGTCAAAAGGGCCATCTGAAAAAAGTGTAAAATCCAGAAAGGCAGGACAGGCCATGGAGAACTGGGAGCCTTGTTATGCTGATGGGCGGGATGTAAATTGCCAAGAGCCACTCGGGAGAGGTGTATGGTGTTTCCTGAAACATCTAAAAAACAAAGCAACAGAGCCTAGGGCACTTCCACTTATGGTCCTATAGCTTAGGGAAATTAAAATCAAAAAGACACAGCCACCCCAAAGTTTGGGACGGCTCTGTTTACAAGAACCTCGTTTACGGTACAAGTTCAATATCGCAGAAAGTGAAAAATGGATAAAGAAGTTGTGGTACTTACGTACAATGCAATATCACTCAGCAATGAAATCTATGTCATCAGGCCCGTAGCAGCATAATGAGTGGATTCAGGTATGATGATTCTAACTGAAATAAGTCACACAGAAAAAGAAACATCATAAGATATCCCTAATACACGGAATGTAAACTTGGCTACACAGGAACTGGATTACAAAACAGAACAGGGTCTCAAATTTAGAAAACCAACTTATGCTTGCTTAAGGGGAAAGGTGAGTTGGGGTGCTGCATCAAACCAGAGATTGAAATGAGCACAGATAAAGTTCCTTAAGCCAAATATAGAATAGACAAGAACTACTCCTTGCTCAACGAAATGAACTCAACACCCCATATTAAACGCCTAAGAATGTACCTGACTAGTAAGTATCTTAAAACCTATGGATTGCTATGTCTCTGAAAGAAAATCAAGCGTGTGTACAGGGGCATAAACGCAGCAGTGATAGGATTGGAGAGGTTCGGTGAGCAAATGAAGACCCTTTGAAGTCATATTGCATGGTACCCATTCCACGGGTCTCAACTCTCCAGGTTTAAGGGATTCTGCCTTCAGCTAAAACATGCACGTGGAACCCAGAGTATGATCAACCGTGTGATCGGGAGACGTGTTCCAATATGTCTCAGTTCTCGTCCCCTGGTACTCGGGTGCAACATTCCAGACGCTTTACTAACACTCTCCCGACTTGGAGAGTCAGTGCCTTTAACCTCCTGTTTGGCCCATTTGCAATTTCTGAGGAAGATGAACAGGAATAGGGAGAACCAATGAGAGACTAGCTGGAGGTGTCTGGACGGGCAAATTTAACTCTCATTTCCCACCAGGAAGAGGAATTAACCAAAGGCTCAGCGTGCCGTGCCGGAACCAGATTAGGGCCTGAAGCAATCCTGCGGTGTTGCGGCCAGCTCACAAGAAAGCGAGTTGAAGAAAGGAGCTCAGGGGCACTGTAATTCACAAACCTGCAGAGTTATAAATGACAGCTATCGTCCAAAAATATACTGAAGTAAGGCTGCCAAGAGGACTTGAAAGCGGGGCAGAATTGCAGGAAACCGATTTCAGGAGGTAGACTGGAATTGCATTTAAAGCATAGGAAAAGAGGCAGAACGTCCACAATGATGCACTTGGCCAAAAAGGGCGTATGCGTTTTTTCCTGAATATATTCAGGAAAAAACGCATACGCCCTTTTTGGCCAACCAAGCAAGCTTGCAAAGGAAATCTGCACTACAATGAAGTCTCACTTCCCACCGGTCAAAAGGGCCATCTGAAAAAAGTGTAAAATCCAGAAAGGCAGGACAGGCCATGGAGAACTGGGAGCCTTGTTATGCTGATGGGCGGGATGTAAATTGCCAACAGCCACTCTGGAGAGGTGTATGGTGTTTCCTGAAACATCTAAAAAACAAAGCAACAGAGCCTAGGGCACTTCCACTTATGGTCCTATAGCTTAGGGAAATTAAAATCAAAAAGACACAGCCACCCCAAAGTTTGGGACGGCTCTGTTTACAAGAACTTCATTTACGGTACAAGTTCAATATCACAGAAAGTGAAAAATGGATAAAGAAGTTGTGGTACTTACGTACAATTCAATATCACTCAGCAATGAAATCTATGTCATCAGGCCCGTAGCAGCATAATGAGTGGATTCAGGTATGATGATTCTAACTGAAATAAGTCACACAGAAAAAGAAACATCATAAGATATCACTAATACATGGGATGTAAACTTGGCTACACAGGAACTGGATTACAAAACAGAACAGGGTCTCAAATTTAGAAAACCAACTTATGCTTGCTTAAGGGGAAAGTTGAGTTGGGGTGCTGCATAAAACCAGAGATTGAAATGAGCACAGATAAAGTTCCTTCAGCCAAATATAGAATAGACAAGAACTACTCCTTGCTCAACGAAATGGACTCAACACCCCATATTAAAGGCCTAAGAATGTACCTGACTAGTAAGTATCTTAAAACCTATGGATTGCTATGTCTCTGAAAGAAAATCAAGCATGTGTACAGGGGCATAAACGCAGCAGTGATAGGATTGTGGAGGTTCGGTGAGCAAATGAAGACCCTTTGAAGTCATATTGCATGGTACCCATTCCACGGGTCTCAACTCTCCAGGTTTAAGGGATTCTTCCTTCAGCTAAAACATGCACGTGGAACCCAGAGTATGATCAACCGTGTGATCGGGAGACGTGTTCCAATATGTCTCAGTTCTCGTCCCCTGGTACTCGGGTGCAACATTCCCGACGCTTTACTAACACTCTCCCGACTTGGAGAGTCAGTGCCTTTAACCTCCTGTTTGGCCCATTTGCAATTTCTGAGGAAGATGAACAGGAATAGGGAGAACCAATGAGAGACTAGGTGGAGGTGTCTGGACGGGCAAATTTAACTCTCATTTCCCACCAGGAAGAGGAATTAACCAAAGGCTCAGCGAGCCGTGCCGGAACCAGATTAGGGCCTGAAGCAATCCTGCGGTGTTGCGGCCAGCTCACAAGAAAGCGAGTTGAAGAAAGGAGCTCAGGGGCACTGTAATTCACAAACCTGCAGAGTTATAAATGACAGCTATCGTCCAAAAATATACTGAAGTAAGGCTGCCAAGAGGACTTGAAAGCGGGGCAGAATTGCAGGAAACCGATTTCAGGAGGTAGACTGGAATTGCATTTAAAGCATAGGAAAAGAGGCAGAACGTCCACAATGATGCACTTGGCCAAAAAGGGCGTATGCGTTTTTTCCTGAATATATTCAGGAAAAAATGCATACGCCCTTTTTGGCCAACCAAGCAAGCTTGCAAAGGAAATCTGCACTACAATGAAGTCTCACTTCCCCCCGGTCAAAAGGGCCATCTGAAAAAAGTGTAAAATCCAGAAAGGCAGGACAGGCCATGGAGAACTGGGAGCCTTGTTATGCTGATGGGCGGGATGTAAATTGCCAACAGCCACTGGGGAGAGGTGTATGGTGTTTCCTGAAACATCTAAAAAACAAAGCAACAGAGCCTAGGGCACTTCCACTTATGGTCCTATAGCTTAGGGAAATTAAAATCAAAAAGACACAGCCACCCCAAAGTTTGGGACGGCTCTGTTTACAAGAACCTCGTTTACGGTACAAGTTCAATATCGCAGAAAGTGAAAAATGGATAAAGAAGTTGTGGTACTTACGTACAATGCAATATCACTCAGCAATGAAATCTATGTCATCAGGCCCGTAGCAGCATAATGAGTGGATTCAGGTATGATGATTCTAACTGAAATAAGTCACACAGAAAAAGAAACATCATAAGATATCACTAATACACGGAATGTAAACTTGGCTACACAGGAACTGGATTACAAAACAGAACAGGGTCTCAAATTTAGAAAACCAACTTATGCTTGCTTAAGGGGAAAGGTGAGTTGGGGTGCTGCATCAAACCAGAGATTGAAATGAGCACAGATAAAGTTCCTTAAGCCAAATATGGAATAGACAAGAACTACTCCTTGCTCAACGAAATGGACTCAACACCCCATATTAAACGCCTAAGAATGTACCTGACTAGTAAGTATCTTAAAACCTATGGATTGCTATGTCTCTGAAAGAAAATCAAGCGTGTGTACAGGGGCATAAACGCAGCAGTGATAGGATTGGAGAGGTTCGGTGAGCAAATGAAGACCCTTTGAAGTCATATTGCATGGTACCCATTCCACGGGTCTCAACTCTCCAGGTTTAAGGGATTCTTCCTTCAGCTAAAACATGCACGTGGAACCCAGAGTATGATCAACCGTGTGATCGGGAGACGTGTTCCAATATGTCTCAGTTCTCGTCCCCTGGTACTCGGGTGCAACATTCCAGACGCTTTACTAACACTCTCCCGACTTGGAGAGTCAGTGCCTTTAACCTCCTGTTTGGCCCAGTTTGCAATTTCTGCGGAAGATGAACAGGAATAGGGAGAACCAATGAGAGACTAGCTGGAGGTGTCTGGACGGGCAAATTTAACTCTCATTTCCCACCAGGAAGAGGAATTAACCAAAGGCTCAGTGTGCCGTGCCGGAACCAGATTAGGGCCTGAAGCAATCCTGCGGTGTTGCGGCCAGCTCACAAGAAAGCGAGTTGAAGAAAGGAGCTCAGGGGCACTGTAATTCACAAACCTGCAGAGTTATAAATGACAGCTATCGTCCAAAAATATACTGAAGTAAGGCTGCCAAGAGGACTTGAAAGCGGGGCAGAATTGCAGGAAACGGATTTCAGGAGGTAGACTGGAATTGCATTTAAAGCATAGGAAAAGAGGCAGAACGTCCACAATGATGCACTTGGCCAAAAAGGGCGTATGCGTTTTTTCCTGAATATATTCAGGAAAAAATGCATACGCCCTTTTTGGCCAACCAAGCAAGCTTGCAAAGGAAATCTGCACTACAATGAAGTCTCACTTCCCCCCGGTCAAAAGGGCCATCTGAAAAAAGTGTAAAATCCAGAAAGGCAGGACAGGCCATGGAGAACTGGGAGCCTTGTTATGCTGATGGGCGGGATGTAAATTGCCAACAGCCACTCGGGAGAGGTGTATGGTGTTTCCTGAAACATCTAAAAAACAAAGCAACAGAGCCTAGGGCACTTCCACTTATGGTCCTATAGCTTAGGGAAATTAAAATCAAAAAGACACAGCCACCCCAAAGTTTGGGACAGCTCTGTTTACAAGAACCTCGTTTATGGTACAAGTTCAATATCACAGAAAGTGAAAAATGGATAAAGAAGTTTTGGTACTTACGTACAATGCAATATCACTCAGCAATGAAATCTATGTCATCAGGCCCGTAGCAGCATAATGAGTGGATTCAGGTATGATGATTCTAACTGAAATAAGTCACACAGAAAAAGAAACATCATAAGATATCACTAATACACGGGATGTAAACTTGGCTACACAGGAACTGGATTACAAAACAGAACAGGGTCTCAAATTTAGAAAACCAACTTATGCTTGCTTAAGGGGAAAGCTGAGTTGGGGTGCTGCATCAAACCAGAGATTGAAATGAGCACAGATAAAGTTCCTTAAGCCAAATATGGAATAGACAAGAACTACTCCTTGCTCAACGAAATGGACTCAACACCCCATATTAAACGCCTAAGAATGTACCTGACTAGTAAGTATCTTAAAACCTATGGATTGCTATGTCTCTGAAAGAAAATCAAGCGTGTGTACAGGGGCATAAACGCAGCAGTGATAGGATTGGAGAGGTTCGGTGAGCAAATGAAGACCCTTTGAAGTCATATTGCATGGTACCCATTCCACGGGTCTCAACTCTCAAGGTTTAAGGGATTCTGCCTTCAGGTAAAACATGCACGTGGAACCCAGAGTATGATCAACCGTATGATCGGGAGACGTGTTCCAATATGTCTCAGTTCTCGTCCCCTGGTACTCGGGTGCAACATTCCACACGCTTTACTAACACTCTCCCGACTTGGAGAGTCAGTGCCTTTAACCTCCTGTTTGGCCCATTTGCAATTTCTGAGGAAGATGAACAGGAATAGGGAGAACCAATGAGAGACTAGGTGGAGGTGTCTGGACGGGCAAATTTAACTCTCATTTCCCACCAGGAAGAGGAGTTAACCAAAGGCTCAGCGTGCCGTGCCGGAACCAGATTAGGGCCTGAAGCAATCCTGCGGTGTTGCGGCCAGCTCACAAGAAAGCGAGTTGAAGAAAGGAGCTCAGGGACACTGTAATTCACAAACCTGCAGAGTTATAAATGACAGCTATCGTCCAAAAATATACTGAAGTAAGGCTGCCAAGAGGACTTGAAAGCGGGGCAGAATTGCAGGAAACCGATTTCAGGAGGTAGACTGGAATTGCATTTAAAGCATAGGAAAAGAGGCAGAACGTCCACAATGATGCACTTGGCCAAAAAGGGCGTATGCGTTTTTTCCTGAATATATTCAGGAAAAAACGCATACGCCCTTTTTGGCCAACCAAGCAAGCTTGCAAAGGAAATCTGCACTACAATGAAGTCTCACTTCCCCCCGGTCAAAAGGGCCATCTGAAAAAAGTGTAAAATCCAGAAAGGCAGGACAGGCCACGGAGAACTGGGAACCTTGTTATGCTGATGGGCGGGATGTAAATTGCCAACAGACACTCGGGAGAGGTGTATGGTGTTTCCTGAAACATCTAAAAAACAAAGCAACAGAGCCTAGGGCACTTCCACTTATGGTCCTATAGCTTAGGGAAATTAAAATCAAAAAGACACAGCCACCCCAAAGTTTGGGACAGCTCTGTTTACAAGAACCTCGTTTACGGTACAAGTTCAATATCGCAGAAAGTGAAAAATGGATAAAGAAGTTGTGGTACTTACGTACAATGCAATATCACTCAGCAATGAAATCTATGTCATCAGGCCCGTAGCAGCATAATGAGTGGATTCAGGTATGATGATTCTAACTGAAATAAGTCACACAGAAAAAGAAACATCATAAGATATCACTAATACACGGGATGTAAACTTGGCTACACAGGAACTGGATTACAAAACAGAACAGGGTCTCAAATTTAGAAAACCAACTTATGCTTGCTTAAGGGGAAAGGTGAGTTGGGGTGCTGCATCAAACCAGAAATTGAAATGAGCACAGATAAAGTTCCTTAAGCCAAATATGGAATAGACAAGAACTACTCCTTGCTCAACGAAATGGACTCAACACCCCATATTAAACGCCTAACAATGTACCTGACTAGTAAGTATCTTAACACCTATGGATTGCTATGTCTCTGAAAGAAAATCAAGCGTGTGTACAGGGGCATAAACGCAGCAGTGATAGGATTGGAGAGGTTCGGTGAGCAAATGAAGACCCTTTGAAGTCATATTGCATGGTACCCATTCCACGGGTCTCAACTCTCAAGGTTTAAGGGATTCTGCCTTCAGGTAAAACATGCACGTGGAACCCAGAGTATGATCAACCGTGTGATCGGGAGACGTGTTCCAATATGTCTCAGTTCTCGTCCCCTGGTACTCGGGTGCAACATTCCACACGCTTTACTAACACTCTCCCGACTTGGAGAGTCAGTGCCTTTAACCTCCTGTTTGGCCCAGTTTGCAATTTCTGCGGAAGATGAACAGGAATAGGGAAAACCAATGAGAGACTAGCTGGAGGTGTCTGGACGGGCAAATTTAACTCTCATTTCCCACCAGGAAGAGGAATTAACCAAAGGCTCAGCGTGCCGTGCCGGAACCAGATTAGGGCCTGAAGCAATCCTGCGGTGTTGCGGCCAGCTCACAATAAAGCGAGTTGAAGAAAGGAGCTCAGGGACACTGTAATTCACAAACCTGCAGAGTTATAAATGACAGCTATCGTCCAAAAATATCCTGAAGTAAGGCTGCCAAGAGGACTTGAAAGCGGGGCAGAATTGCAGGAAACCGATTTCAGGAGGTAGACTGGAATTGCATTTAAAGCATAGGAAAAGAGGCAGAACGTCCACAATGATGCACTTGGCCAAAAAGGGCGTATGCGTTTTTTCCTGAATATATTCAGGAAAAAACGCATACGCCCTTTTTGGCCAACCAAGCAAGCTTGCAAAGGAAATCTGCACTACAATGAAGTCTCACTTCCCCCCGGTCAAAAGGGCCATCTGAAAAACGTGTAAAATCCAGAAAGGCAGGACAGGCCATGGAGAACTGGGAGCCTTGTTATGCTGATGGGCGGGATGTAAATTGCCAACAGCCACTCAGGAGAGGTGTATGGTGTTTCCTGAAACATCTAAAAAACAAAGCAACAGAGCCTAGGGCACTTCCACTTATGGTCCTATAGCTTAGGGAAATTAAAATCAAAAAGACAAAGCCACCCCAAATTTTGGGACGGCTCTGTTTACAAGAACCTCGTTTACGGTACAAGTTCAATATCGCAGAAAGTGAAACATGGATAAAGAAGTTGTGGTACTTACGTACAATGCAATATCACTCAGCAATGAAATCTATGTCATCAGGCCCGTAGCAGCATAATGAGTGGATTCAGGTATGATGATTCTAACTGAAATAAGTCACACAGAAAAAGAAACATCATAAGATATCACTAATACACGGGATGTAAACTTGGCTACACAGGAACTGGATTACAAAACAGAACAGGGTCTCAAATTTAGAAAACCAACTTATGCTTGCTTAAAGGGAAAGGTGAGTTGGGGTGCTGCATCAAACCAGAGATTGAAATGAGCACAGATAAAGTTCCTTAAGCCAAATATGGAATAGACAAGAACTACTCCTTGCTCAACGAAATGGACTCAACACCCCATATTAAACGCCTAAGAATGTACCTGACTAGTAAGTATCTTAAAACCTATGGATTGCTATGTCTCTGAAAGAAAATCAAGCGTGTGTACAGGGGCATAAACGCAGCAGTGATAGGATTGGAGAGGTTCGGTGAGCAAATGAAGACCCTTTGAAGTCATATTGCATGGTACCCATTCCACGGGTCTCAACTCTCAAGGTTTAAGGGATTCTGCCTTCAGGTAAAACATGCACGTGGAACCCAGAGTATGATCAACCGTGTGATCGGGAGACGTGTTCCAATATGTCTCAGTTCTCGTCCCCTGGTACTCGGGTGCAACATTCCAGACGCTTTACTAACACTCTCCCGACTTGGAGAGTCAGTGCCTTTAACCTCCTGTTTGGCCCAGTTTGCAATTTCTGCGGAAGATGAACAGGAATAGGGAGAACCAATGAGAGACTAGCTGGAGGTGTCTGGACGGGCAAATTTAACTCTCATTTCCCACCAGGAAGAAGAATTGACCAAAGGCTCAGCGTGCCATGCCGGAACCAGATTAGGGCCTGAAGCAATCCTGCGGTGTTGCGGCCAGCTCACAAGAAAGCGAGTTGAAGAAAGGAGCTCAGGGGCACTGTAATTCACAAACCTGCAGAGTTATAAATGACAGCTATCGTCCAAAAATATACTGAAGTAAGGCTGCCAAGAGGACTTGAAAGCGGGGCAGAATTGCAGGAAACCGATTTCAGGAGGTAGACTGGAATTGCATTTAAAGCATAGGAAAAGAGGCAGAACGTCCACAATGATGCACTTGGCCAAAAAGGGCGTATGCGTTTTTTCCTGAATATATTCAGGAAAAAACGCATACGCCCTTTTTGGCCAACCAAGCAAGCTTGCAAAGGAAATCTGCACTACAATGAAGTCTCACTTCCCCCCGGTCAAAAGGGCCATCTGAAAAAAGTGTAAAATCCAGAAAGGCAGGACAGGCCATGGAGAACTGGGAGCCTTGTTATGCTGATGGGCGGGATGTAAATTGCCAACAGCCACTGGGGAGAGGTGTATGGTGTTTCCTGAAACATATAAAAAACAAAGCAACAGAGCCTAGGGCACTTCCACTTATGGTCCTATACCTTAGGGAAATTAAAATCAAAAAGACACAGCCACCCCAAAGTTTGGGACGGCTCTGTTTACAAGAACCACGTTTACGGTACAAGTTCAATATCGCAGAAAGTGAAAAATGGATAAAGAAGTTGTGGTACTTACGTACAATGCAATATCACTCAGCAATGAAATCTATGTCATCAGGCCCGTAGCAGCATAATGAGTGGATTCAGGTATGATGATTCTAACTGAAATAAGTCACACAGAAAAAGAAACATCATAAGATATCACTAATACACGGAATGTAAACTTGGCTACACAGGAACTGGATTACAAAACAGAACAGGGTCTCAAATTTAGAAAACCAACTTATGCTTGCTTAAGGGGAAAGGTGAGTTGGGGTGCTGCATAAAACCAGAGATTTAAATGAACACAGATAAAGTTCCTTAAGCCAAATATGGAATAGACAAGAACTACTACTTGCTCAACGAAATGGACTCAACACCCCATATTAAACGCCTAAGAATGTACCTGACTAGTAAGTATCTTAAAACCTATGAATTGCTATGTCTCTGAAAGAAAATCAAGCGTGTGTACAGGGGCATAAACGCAGCAGTGATAGGATTGGAGAGGTTCGGTGAGCAAATGAAGACCCTTTGAAGTCATATTGCATGGTACCCATTCCACGGGTCTCAACTCTCCAGGTTTAAGGGATTCTGCCTTCAGGTAAAACATGCACGTGGAACCCAGAGTATGATCAACCGTGTGATCGGGAGACGTGTTCCAATATGTCTCAGTTCTCGTCCCCTGGTACTCGGGTGCAACATTCCAGACGCTTTACTAACACTCTCCCGACTTGGACAGTCAGTGCCTTTAACCTCCTGTTTGGCCCAGTTTGCAATTTCTGTGGAAAATGAACAGGAATAGGGAGAACCAATGAGAGACTAGGTGGAGGTGTCTGGACGGGCAAATTTAACTCTCATTTCCCACCAGGAAGAGGAATTAACCAAAGGCTCAGCGAGCCGTGCCGGAACCAGTTTAGGGCCTGAAGCAATCCTGCGGTGTTGCGGCCAGCTCACAAGAAAGCGAGTTGAAGAAAGGAGCTCAGGGACACTGTAATTCACAAACCTGCAGAGTTATAAATGACAGCTATCGTCCAAAAATATACTGAAGTAAGGCTGCCAAGAGGACTTGAAAGCGGGGCAGAATTGCAGGAAACCGATTTCAGCAGGTAGACCGGAATTTCATTTAAAGCATAGGAAAAGAGGCAGAACGTCCACAATGATGCACTTGGCCAAAAAGGACGTATGCGTTTTTTCCTGAATATATTCAGGAAAAAACGCATACGCCCTTTTTGGCCAACCAAGCAAGCTTGCAAAGGAAATCTGCACTACAATGAAGTCTCACTTCCCACCGGTCAAAAGGGCCATCTGAAAAAAGTGTAAAATCCAGAAAGGCAGGACAGGCCATGGAGAACTGGGAGCCTTGTTATGCTGATGGGCGGGATGTAAATTGCCAACAGCCACTCGGGAGAGGTGTATGGTGTTTCCTGAAACATATAAAAAACAAAGCAACAGAGCCTAGGGCACTTCCACTTATGGTCCTATAGCTTAGGGAAATTAAAATCAAAAAGACACAGCCACCCCAAAGTTTGGGACGGCTCTGTTTACAAGAACCTCGTTTACGGTACAAGTTCAATATCGCAGAAAGTGAAAAATGGATAAAGAAGTTGTGGTACTTACGTACAATGCAATATCACTCAGCAATGAAATCTATGTCATCAGGCCCGTAGCAGCATAATGAGTGGATTCAGGTATGATGATTCTAACTGAAATAAGTCACACAGAAAAAGAAACATCATAAGATATCACTAATACACGGGATGTAAACTTGGCTACACAGGAACTGGATTACAAAACAGAACAGGGTCTCAAATTTAGAAAACCAACTTATGCTTGCTTAAGGGGAAAGGTGAGTTGGGGTGCTGCATAAAACCAGAGATTGAAATGAGCACAGATAAAGTTCCTTAAGCCAAATATAGAATAGACAAGAACTACTCCTTGCTCAACAAAATGGACTCAACACCCCATATTAAACGCCTAAGAATGTACCTGACTAGTAAGTATCTTAAAACCTATGGATTGCTATGTCTCTGAAAGAAAATCAAGCGTGTGTACAGGGGCATAAACGCAGCAGTGATAGGATTGGAGAGGTTCGGTGAGCAAATGAAGACCCTTTGAAGTCATATTGCATGGTACCCATTCCACGGGTCTCAACTCTCAAGGTTTAAGGGATTCTGCCTTCAGGTAAAACATGCACGTGGAACCCAGAGTATGATCAACCGTGTGATCGGGAGACGTGTTCCAATATGTCTCAGTTCTCGTCCCCTGGTACTCGGGTGCAACATTCCAGACGCTTTACTAACACTCTCCCGACTTGGAGAGTCAGTGCCTTTAACCTCCTGTTTGGCCCAGTTTGCAATTTCTGTGGAAGATGAACAGGAATAGGGAGAACGAATGAGAGACTAGCTGGAGGTGTCTGGACGGGCAAATTTAACTCTCATTTCCCACCAGGAAGAGGAATTAACCAAAGGCTCAGCGTGCCGTGCCGGAACCAGATTAGGGCCTGAAGCAATCCTGCAGTGTTGCGGCCAGCTCACAAGAAAGCGAGTTGAAGAAAGGAGCTCAGGGGCACTGTAATTCACAAACCTGCAGAGTTATAAATGACAGCTATCGTCCAAAAATATACTGAAGTAAGGCTGCCAAGAGGACTTGAAAGCGGGGCAGAATTGCAGGAAACCGATTTCAGGAGGTAGACTGGAATTGCATTTAAAGCATAGGAAAAGAGGCAGAACGTCCACAATGATGCACTTGGCCAAAAAGGGTGTATGCGTTTTTTCCTGAATATATTCAGGAAAAAACGCATACACCCTTTTTGGCCAACCAAGCAAGCTTGCAAAGGAAATCTGCACTACAATGAAGTCTCACTTCCCCCCGGTCAAAAGGGCCATCTGAAAAAAGTGTAAAATCCAGAAAGGCAGGACAGGCCATGGAGAACTGGGAGCCTTGTTATGCTGATGGGCGGGATGTAAATTGCCAACAGCCACTCGGGAGAGGTGTATGGTGTTTCCTGAAACATCTAAAAAACAAAGCCACAGAGCCTAGGGCACTTCCACTTATGGTCCTATAGCTTAGGGAAATTAAAATCAAAAAGACACAGCCACCCCAAAGTTTGGGACGGCTCTGTTTACAAGAACCTCGTTTACGGTACAAGTTCAATATCGCAGAAAGTGAAAAATGGATAAAGAAGTTGTGGTACTTACGTACAATGCAATATCACTCAGCAATGAAATCTATGTCATCAGGCCCGTAGCAGCATAATGAGTGGATTCAGGTATGATGATTCTAACTGAAATAAGTCACACAGAAAAAGAAACATCATAAGATATCACTAATACACGGGATGTAAACTTGGCTACACAGGAACTGGATTACAAAACAGAACAGGGTCTCAAATTTAGAAAACCAACTTATGCTTGCTTAAGGGGAAAGGTGAGTTGGGGTGCTGCATCAAACCAGAGATTGAAATGAGCACAGATAAAGTTCCTTAAGCCAAATATGGAATAGACAAGAACTACTCCTTGCTCAACGAAATGGACTCAACACCCCATATTAAACGCCTAAGAATGTACCTGACTAGTAAGTATCTTAAAACCTATGGATTGCTATGTCTCTGAAAGAAAATCAAGCGTGTGTACAGGGGCATAAACGCAACAGTGATAGGATTGGAGAGGTTCGGTGAGCAAATGAAGACCCTTTGAAGTCATATTGCATGGTACCCATTCCACGGGTCTCAACTCTCCAGGTTTAAGGGATTCTTCCTTCAGCTAAAACATGCACGTGGAACCCAGAGTATGATCAACCGTGTGATCGGGAGACGTGTTCCAATATGTCTCAGTTCTCGTCCCCTGGTACTCGGGTGCAACATTCCAGACGCTTTACTAACACTCTCCCGACTTGGAGAGTCAGTGCCTTTAACCTCCTGTTTGGCCCATTTGCAATTTCTGAGGAAGATGAACAGGAATAGGGAGAACCAATGAGAGACTAGGTGGAGGTGTCTGGACGGGCAAATTTAACTCTCATTTCCCACCAGGAAGAGGAATTAACCAAAGGCTCAGCGAGCCGTGCCGGAACCAGATTAGGGCCTGAAGCAATCCTGCGGTGTTGCGGCCAGCTCACAAGAAAGCGAGTTGAAGAAAGGAGCTCAGGGGCACTGTAATTCACAAACCTGCAGACTTATAAATGACAGCTATCGTCCAAAAATATACTGAAGTAAGGCTGCCAAGAGGACTTGAAAGCGGGGCAGAATTGCAAGAAACCGATTTCAGCAGGTAGACCGGAATTGCATTTAAAGCATAGGAAAAGAGGCAGAACGTCCACAATGATGCACTTGGCCAAAAAGGGCGTATGCGTTTTTTCCTGAATATATTCAGGAAAAAACGCATACGCCCTTTTTGGCCAACCAAGCAAGCTTGCAAAGGAAATCTGCACTACAATGAAGTCTCACATCCCCCCGGTCAAAAGGGCCATCTGAAAAAAGTGTAAAATCCAGAAAGGCAGGACAGGCCATGGAGAACTGGGAGCCTTGTTATGCTGATGGGCGGGATGTAAATTGCCAACACCACTCGGGAGAGGTGTATGGTGTTTCCTGAAACATCTAAAAAACAAAGCAACAGAGCCTAGGGCACTTCCACTCATGGTCCTATAGCTTAGGGAAATTAAAATCAAAAAGACACAGCCACCCCAAAGTTTGGGACGGCTCTGTTTACAAGAACCTCGTTTACGGTACAAGTTCAATATCGCAGAAAGTGAAAAATGGATAAAGAAGTTTTGGTACTTACGTACAATGCAATATCACTCAGCAATGAAATCTATGTCATCAGGCCCGTAGCAGCATAATGAGTGGATTCAGGTATGATGATTCTAACTGAAATAAGTCACACAGAAAAAGAAACATCATAAGATATCACTAATACACGGGATGTAAACTTGGCTACACAGGAACTGGATTACAAAACAGAACAGGGTCTCAAATTTAGAAAACCAACTTATGCTTGCTTAAGGGGAAAGGTGAGTTGGGGTGCTGCATCAAACCAGAGATTGAAATGAGCACAGATAAAGTTCCTTAAGCCAAATATGGAATAGACAAGAACTACTCCTTGCTCAACGAAATGGACTCAACACCCCATATTAAACGCCTAAGTATGTACCTGACTAGTAAGTATCTTAAAACCTATGGATTGCTATGTCTCTGAAAGAAAATCAAGCGTGTGTACAGGGGCATAAAAGCAGCAGTGATAGGATTGGAGAGGTTCGGTGAGCAAATGAAGACCCTTTGAAGTCATATTGCATCGTACCCATTCCACGGGTCTCAACTCTCAAGGTTTAAGGGATTCTGCCTTCAGGTAAAACATGCACGTGGAACCCAGAGTATGATCAACCGTGTGATCGGGAGACGTGTTCCAATATGTCTCAGTTCTCGTCCCCTGGTACTCGGGTGCAACATTCCACACGCTTTACTAACACTCTCCCGACTTGGAGAGTCAGTGCCTTTAACCTCCTGTTTGGCCCATTTGCAATTTCTGAGGAAGATGAACAGGAATAGGGAGAACCAATGAGAGACTAGGTGGAGGTGTCTGGACGGGCCAATTTAACTCTCATTTCCCACCAGGAAGAGGAATTAACCAAAGGCTCAGCGTGCCGTGCCGGAACCAGATTAGGGCCTCAAGCAATCCTGCGGTGTTGCGGCCAGCTCACAAGAAAGCGAGTTGAAGAAAGGAGCTCAGGGACACTGTAATTCACAAACCTGCAGAGTTATAAATGACAGCTATCGTCCAAAAATATACTGAAGTAAGGCTGCCAAGAGGACTTGAAAGCGGGGCAGAATTGCAGGAAACCGATTTCAGGAGGTAGACTGGAATTGCATTTAAAGCATAGGAAAAGAGGCAGAACGTCCACAATGATGCACTTGGCCAAAAAGGGCGTATGCGTTTTTTCCTGAATATATTCAGGAAAAAACGCATACGCCCTTTTTGGCCAACCAAGCAAGCTTGCAAAGGAAATCTGCACTACAATGAAGTCTCACTTCCCCCAGGTCAAAAGGGCCATCTGAAAAAAGTGTAAAATCCAGAAAGGCAGGACAGGCCATGGAGAACTGGGAACCTTGTTATGCTGATGGGCGGGATGTAAATTGCCAACAGCCACTCGGGAGAGGTGTATGGTGTTTCCTGAAACATCTAAAAAACAAAGCAACAGAGCCTAGGGCACTTCCACTTATGGTCCTATAGCTTAGGAAATTAAAATCAAAAAGACACAGCCACCCCAAAGTTTGGGACGGCTCTGTTTACAAGAACCTCGTTTACGGTACAAGTTCTATATCGCAGAAAGTGAAAAATGGATAAAGAAGTTGTGGTACTTACATACAATGCAATATCACTCAGCAATGAAATCTATGTCATCAGGCCCGTAGCAGCATAATGAGTGGATTCAGGTATGATGATTCTAACTGAAATAAGTCACACAGAAAAAGAAACATCATAAGATATCACTAATACACGGAATGTAAACTTGGCTACACAGGAACTGGATTACAAAACAGAACAGGGTCTCAAATTTAGAAAACCAACTTATGCTTGCTTAAGGGGAAAGGTGAGTTGGGGTGCTGCATCAAACCAGAGATTGAAATGAGCACAGATAAAGTTCCTTAAGCCAAATATGGAATAGACAAGAACTACTCCTTGCTCAACGAAATGGACTCAACACCCCATATTAAACGCCTAAGAATGTACCTGACTAGTAAGTATCTTAAAACCTATGGATTGCTATGTCTCTGAAAGAAAATCAAGCGTGTGTACAGGGGCATAAACGCAGCAGTGATAGGATTGGAGAGGTTCGGTGAGCAAATGAAGACCCTTTGAAGTCATATTGCATGGTACCCATTCCACGGGTCTCAACTCTCCAGGTTTAAGGGATTCTTCCTTCAGCTAAAACATGCACGTGGAACCCAGAGTATGATCAACCGTGTGATTGGGAGACGTGTTCCAATATGTCTCAGTTCTCGTCCCCTGGTACTCGGGTGCAACATTCCAGACGCTTTACTAACACTCTCCCGACTTGGAGAGTCAGTGCCTTTAACCTCCTGTTTGGCCCAGTTTGCAATTTCTGCGGAAGATGAACAGGAATAGGGAGAACCAATGAGAGACTAGCTGGAGGTGTCCGGACGGGCAAATTTAACTCTCATTTCCCACCAGGAAGAGGAATTAACCAAAGGCTCAGCGTGCCGTGCCGGAACCAGATTACGGCCTGAAGCAATCCTGCGGTGTTGCGGCCAGCTCACAAGAAAGCGAGTTGAAGAAAGGAGCTCAGGGGCACTGTAATTCACAAACCTGCAGAGTTATAAATGACAGCTATCGTCCAAAAATATACTGAAGTAAGGCTGCCAAGAGGACTTGAAAGCGGGGCAGAATTGCAGGAAACCGATTTCAGGAGGTAGACTGGAATTGCATTTAAAGCATAGGAAAAGAGGCAGAACGTCCACAATGATGCACTTGGACAAAAAGGGCATATGCGTTTTTTCCTGAATATATTCAGGAAAAAACTCATACGGCCTTTTTGGCGAACCAAGCAAGCTTGCAAAGGAAATCTGCACTACAATGAAGTCTCACTTCCCCCCGGTCAAAAGGGCCATCTGAAAAAAGTGTAAAATCCAGAAAGGCAGGACAGGCCATGGAGAACTGGGAGCCTTGTTATGCTGATGGGCGGGATGTAAATTGCCAACAGCCACTTGGGAGAGGTGTATGGTGTTTCCTGAAACATATAAAAAACAAAGCAACAGAGCCTAGGGCACTTCCACTTATGGTCCTATAGCTTAGGGAAATTAAAATCAAAAAGACACAGCCACCCCAAAGTTTGGGACAGCTCTGTTTACAAGAACCTCGTTTACGGTACAAGTTCAATATCGCAGAAAGTGAAAAATGGATAAAGAAGTTGTGGTACTTACGTACAATGCAATATCACTCAGCAATGAAATCTATGTCATCAGGCCCGTAGCAGCATAATGAGTGGATTCAGGTATGATGATTCTAACTGAAATAAGTCACACAGAAAAAGAAACATCATAAGATATCACTAAGACACGGAATGTAAACTTGGCTACACAGGAACTGGATTACAAAACAGAACAGGGTCTCAAATTTAGAAAACCAACTTATGCTTGCTTAAGGGGAAAGGTGAGTTGGGGTGCTGCATCAAACCAGAGATTGAAATGAGCACAGATAAAGTTCCTTAAGCCAAATATGGAATAGACAAGAACTACTCCTTGCTCAACGAAATGGACTCAACACCCCATATTAAATGCCTAAGAATGTACCTGACTAGTAAGTATCTTAAAACCTATGGATTGCTATGTCTCTGAAAGAAAATCAAGCGTGTGTACAGGGGCATAAACGCAGCAGTGATAGGATTGGAGAGGTTCGGTGAGCAAATGAAGACCCTTTGAAGTCATATTGCATGGTACCCATTCCACGGGTCTCAACTCTCCAGGTTTAAGGGATTCTGCCTTCAGCTAAAACATGCACGTGGAACCCAGAGTATGATCAACCGTGTGATCGGGAGACGTGTTCCAATATGTCTCAGTTCTCGTCCCCTGGTACCCGGGTGCAACATTCCAGACGCTTTACTAACACTCTCCTGACTTGGAGAGTCAGTGCCTTTAACCTCCTGTTTGGCCCAGTTTGCAATTTCTGCGGAAGATGAACAGGAATAGGGAGAACCAATGAGAGACTAGCTGGAGGTGTCCGGACGGGCAAATTTAACTCTCATTTCCCACCAGGAAGAGGAATTAACCAAAGGCTCAGCGTGCCGTGCCGGAACCAGATTAGGGCCTGAAGCAATCCTGCGGTGTTGCGGCCAGCTCACAAGAAAGCGAGTTGAAGAAAGGAGCTCAGGGGCACTGTAATTCACAAACCTGCAGAGTTATAAATGACAGCTATCGTCCAAAAATATACTGAAGTAAGGCTGCCAAGAGGACTTGAAAGCGGGGCAGAATTGCAGGAAACCGATTTCAGGAGGTAGACTGGAATTGCATTTAAAGCATAGGAAAAGAGGCAGAACGTCCACAATGATGCACTTGGCCAAAAAGGGCGTATGCGTTTTTTCCTGAATATATTCAGGAAAAAACGCATACGCCCTTTTTGGCCAACCAAGCAAGCTTGCAAAGGAAATCTGCACTACAATGAAGTCTCACTTCCCCCCGGTCAAAAGGGCCATCTGAAAAAAGTGTAAAATCCAGAAAGGCAGGACAGGCCATGGAGAACTGGGAACCTTGTTATGCTGATGGGCGGGATGTAAATTGCCAACAGCCACTGGGGAGAGGTGTATGGTGTTTCCTGAAACATCTAAAAAACAAAGCAACAGAGCCTAGGGCACTTCCACTTATGGTCCTATAGCTTAGGGAAATTAAAATAAAAAAGACACAGCCACCCCAAAGTTTGGGACCGCTCTGTTTACAAGAACCTCGTTTACGGTACAAGTTCAATATCGCAGAAAGTGAAAAATGGATAAAGAAGTTGTGGTACTTACGTACAATGCAATATCACTCAGCAATGAAATCTATGTCATCAGGCCCGTAGCAGCATAATGAGTGGATTCAGGTATGATGATTCTAACTGAAATAAGTCACACAGAAAAAGAAACATCATAAGATATCACTAAGACACGGAATGTAAACTTGGCTACACAGGAACTGGATTACAAAACAGAACAGGGTCTCAAATTTAGAAAACCAACTTATGCTTGCTTAAGGGGAAAGGTGAGTTGGGGTGCTGCATCAAACCAGAGATTGAAATGAGCACAGATAAAGTTCCTTAAGCCAAATATGGAATAGACAAGAACTACTCCTTGCTCAACGAAATGGACTCAACACCCCATATTAAACGCCTAAGAATGTACCTGACTAGTAAGTATCTTAAAACCTATGGATTGCTATGTCTCTGAAAGAAAATCAAGCATGTGTACAGGGGCATAAACGCAGCAGTGATAGGATTGGAGAGGTTCGGTGAGCAAATGAAGACCCTTTGAAGTCATATTGCATGGTACCCATTCCACGGGTCTCAACTCTCCAGGTTTAAGGGATTCTTCCTTCAGCTAAAACATGCACGTGGAACCCAGAGTATGATCAACCGTGTGATCGGGAGACGTGTTCCAATATGTCTCAGTTCTCGTCCCCTGGTACCCGGGTGCAACATTCCAGACGCTTTACTAACACTCTCCTGACTTGGAGAGTCAGTGCCTTTAACCTCCTGTTTGGCCCAGTTTGCAATTTCTGCGGAAGATGAACAGGAATAGGGAGAACCAATGAGAGACTAGCTGGAGGTGTCCGGACGGGCAAATTTAACTCTCATTTCCCACCAGGAAGAGGAATTAACCAAAGGCTCAGCGTGCCGTGCCGGAACCAGATTAGGGCCTGAAGCAATCCTGCGGTGTTGCGGCCAGCTCCCAAGAAAGCGAGTTGAAGAAAGGAGCTCAGGGACACTGTAATTCACAAACCTGCAGAGTTATAAATGACAGCTATCGTCCAAAAATATACTGAAGTAAGGCTGCCAAGAGGACTTGAAAGCGGGGCAGAATTGCAGGAAACCGATTTCAGGAGGTAGACTGGAATTGCATTTAAAGCATAGGAAAAGAGGCAGAACGTCCACAATGATGCACTTGGCCAAAAAGGGCGTATGCGTTTTTTCCTGAATATATTCAGGAAAAAACGCATACGCCCTTTTTGGCCAACCAAGCAAGCTTGCAAAGGAAATCTGCACTACAATGAAGTCTCACTTCCCCCCGGTCAAAAGGGCCATCTGAAAAAAGTGTAAAATCCAGAAAGGCAGGACAGGCCATGGAGAACTGGGAACCTTGTTATGCTGATGGGCGGGATGTAAATTGCCAACAGCCACTGGGGAGAGGTGTATGGTGTTTCCTGAAACATCTAAAAAACAAAGCAACAGAGCCTAGGGCACTTCCACTTATGGTCCTATAGCTTAGGGAAATTAAAATCAAAAAGACACAGCCACCCCAAAGTTTGGGACCGCTCTGTTTACAAGAACCTCGTTTACGGTACAAGTTCAATATCGCAGAAAGTGAAAAATGGATAAAGAAGTTGTGGTACTTACGTACAATGCAATATCACTCAGCAATGAAATCTATGTCATCAGGCCCGTAGCAGCATAATGAGTGGATTCAGGTATGATGATTCTAACTGAAATAAGTCACACAGAAAAAGAAACATCATAAGATATCACTAAGACACGGAATGTAAACTTGGCTACACAGGAACTGGATTACAAAACAGAACAGGGTCTCAAATTTAGAAAACCAACTTATGCTTGCTTAAGGGGAAAGGTGAGTTGGGGTGCTGCATCAAACCAGAGATTGAAATGAGCACAGATAAAGTTCCTTAAGCCAAATATGGAATAGACAAGAACTACTCCTTGCTCAACGAAATGGACTCAACACCCCATATTAAACGCCTAAGAATGTACCTGACTAGTAAGTATCTTAAAACCTATGGATTGCTATGTCTCTGAAAGAAAATCAAGCGTGTGTACAGGGGCATAAACGCAGCAGTGATAGGATTGGAGAGGTTCGGTGAGCAAATGAAGACCCTTTGAAGTCATATTGCATGGTACCCATTCCACGGGTCTCAACTCTCAAGGTTTAAGGGATTCTGCCTTCAGGTAAAACATGCACATGGAACCCAGAGTATGATCAACCGTGTGATCGGGAGACGTGTTCCAATATGTCTCAGTTTTCGTCCCCTGGTACTCGGGTGCAACATTCCACACGCTTTACTAACACTCTCCCGACTTGGAGAGTCAGTGCCTTTAACCTCCTGTTTGGTCCATTTGCAATTTCTGAGGAAGATGAACAGGAATAGGGAGAACCAATGAGAGACTAGCTGGAGGTGTCCGGACGGGCAAATTTAACTCTCATTTCCCACCAGGAAGAGGAATTAACCAAAGGCTCAGCGTGCCGTGCCGGAACCAGATTAGGGCCTGAAGCAATCCTGCGGTGTTGCGGCCAGCTCACAAGAAAGCGAGTTGAAGAAAGGAGCTCAGGGGCACTGTAATTCACAAACCTGCAGAGTTATAAATGACAGCTATCGTCCAAAAATATACTGAAGTAAGGCTGCCAAGAGGACTTGAAAGCGGGGCAGAATTGCAGGAAACCGATTTCAGGAGGTAGACTGGAATTGCATTTAAAGCATAGGAAAAGAGGCAGAACGTCCACAATGATGCACTTGGCCAAAAAGGGCGTATGCGTTTTTTCCTGAATATATTCAGGAAAAAACGCATACGCCCTTTTTGGCCAACCAAGCAAGCTTGCAAAGGAAATCTGCACTACAATGAAGTCTCACTTCCCCCCGGTCAAAAGGGCCATCTGAAAAAAGTGTAAAATCCAGAAAGGCAGGACAGGCCATGGAGAACTGGGAACCTTGTTATGCTGATGGGCGGGATGTAAATTGCCAACAGCCACTGGGGAGAGGTGTATGGTGTTTCCTGAAACATCTAAAAAACAAAGCAACAGAGCCTAGGGCACTTCCACTTATGGTCCTATAGCTTAGGGAAATTAAAATCAAAAAGACACAGCCACCCCAAAGTTTGGGACCGCTCTGTTTACAAGAACCTCGTTTACGGTACAAGTTCAATATCGCAGAAAGTGAAAAATGGATAAAGAAGTTGTGGTACTTACGTACAATGCAATATCACTCAGCAATGAAATCTATGTCATCAGGCCCGTAGCAGCATAATGAGTGGATTCAGGTATGATGATTCTAACTGAAATAAGTCACACAGAAAAAGAAACATCATAAGATATCACTAATACACGGGATGTAAACTTGGCTACACAGGAACTGGATTACAAAACAGAACAGGGTCTCAAATTTAGAAAACCAACTTATGCTTGCTTAAGGGGAAAGGTGAGTTGGGGTGCTGCATCAAACCAGAGATTGAAATGAGCACAGATAAAGTTCCTTAAGCCAAATATGGAATAGACAAGAACTACTCCTTGCTCAACGAAATGGACTCAACATCCCATATTAAACGCCTAAGAATGTACCTGACTAGTAAGTATCTTAAAACCTATGGATTGCTATGTCTCTGAAAGAAAATGAAGCATGTATACAGGGGCATAAACGCAGCAGTGATAGGATTGGAGAGGTTCAGTGAGCAAATGAAGACCCTTTGAAGTCATATTGCATGGTACCCATTCCACGGGTCTCAACTGTCCAGGTTTAAGGGATTCTTCCTTCAGCTAAAACATGCACGTGGAACCCAGAGTATGATCAACCATGTGATTGGGAGACGTGTTCCAATATGTCTCAGATCTCGTCCCCTGGTACTCGGGTGCAACATTCCAGACGCTTTACTAACACTCTCCCGACTTGGAAAGTCAGTGCCTTTAACCTCCTGTTTGACCCATTTGCAATTTCTGCGGAAGATGAACAGGAATAGGGAGAACCAATGAGAGACTAGCTGGAGGTGTCTGGACAGGCAAATTTAACTCTCATTTCCCACCAGGAAGAGGAATTAACCAAAGGCTCAGCGTGCCGTGCCGGAACCAGATTAGGGCCTGAAGCAATCCTGCGGTGTTGCGGCCAGCTCACAAGAAAGCGAGTTGAAGAAAGGAGCTCAGGGGCACTGTAATTCACAAACCTGCAGAGTTATAAATGACAGCTATCGTCCACAAATATACTGAAGTAAGGCTGCCAAGAGGACTTGAAAGCAGGGCAGAATTGCAGGAAACCGATTTCAGGAGGTAGACTGGAATTGCATTTAAAGCATAGGAAAAGAGGCAGAACGTCCACAATGATGCACTTGGCCAAAAAGAGCGTATGCGTTTTTTCCTGAATATATTCAGGAAAAAACGCATACGCCCTTTTTGGCGAACCAAGCAAGCTTGCAAAGGAAATCTGCACTACAATGAAGTCTCACTTCCCCACGGTCAAAAGGGCCATCTGAAAAAAGTATAAAATCCAGAAAGGCAGGACAGGCCATGGAGAACTGGGAGCCTTGTTATGCTGATGGGCGGGATGTAAATTGCCAACAGCCACTCGGTAGAGGTGTATGGTGTTTCCTGAAACATCTAAAAAACAAAGCAACAGAGCCTAGGGCACTTCCACTTATTTAACTATAGCTTAGGGAAACTAAAATCAAAAAGACACAGCCACCCCAAAGTTTGGGACGGCTCTGTTTACAAGAACCTCATTTACGGTTAAGGTTCAATATCGCAGAAAGTGAAAAATGGATAAAGAAGTTGTGGTACTTACGTACAATGCAATATCACTCAGCAATGAAATCTATGTCATCAGGCCCGTAGAAGCATAATGAGTGGATTCAGGTATGATGATTCTAAGTGAAATAAGTCACACAGAAAAAGAAACATCATAAGATATCACTAATACACGGAATGTAAACTTGGCTACACAGGAACTGGATTACAAAACACAACAGGGTCTCAACTGTAGAAAACCAACTTATGCTTGCTTAATGGGGAAGGTGAGTTGGGGTGCTGCATAAACCAGAGATTGAAATGAGCACAGATAAAGTTCCTTAAGCCAAACATGGAATAGACAAGAGCTACTCCTTGCTCAACGAAATGGACTCAACACCCCATATTAAACGCCTAAGAATGTACCTGACTACTAAGTACATTAAAACCTATGGATTGCTATGTCTCTGAAAGAGAATCAAGCATGTGTACAGGGGTATAAACGCAGCAGTGATAGGATTGGAGAGGTTCGGTGAGCAAATGAAGACCCTTTGAAGTCATATTGCATGGTACCCATTCCACGGGTCTCAATTCTCCAGGTTTAAGGGATTCTTCCTTCAGCTAAAACATGCATGTGGAACGCAGAGTATGATCAACCGTGTGATCGGGAGATGTGTTCCAATATGTCTCAGTTTTTGTCCCCTGGTACTCAGGTGCAAGATTCCAGATGCTTTACTAACACTCTCCCGACTTGGAGAGTCAGTGCCTTTAACCTCCTGTTTGGCCCAGTTTGCAATTTCTGCGGAAGATGAACAGGAATAGGGAGAACCAATGAGAGACTAGCTGGACGTGTCTGGACAGGCAAATTTAACTCTCATTTCCCACCAGGAAGAGGAATTAACCAAAGGCTCAGCGTGCCGTGCCAGAGCCACATCAGGGCCTGAAGCTCTCATGTGGTGTTGCGGCCAGCTCACAAGAAAGCGAGTTGAAGAAAGGAGCTCAGGGGCACTGTAATTCACAAACCTGCAGAGTTATAAATGACAGCAATCGTCCAAAAATATACTGAAGTAAGGCTGCCAAGAGGACTTGAAAGCGGGGCAGAAGTGCAGGAAATCGATTTCTGGAGGCAGACTGGAATTGCATTTAAAGCATAGGAAAAGAGGCAGAACGTCCACAATGATGCACTTGGCCAAAAGGGGCGTATGCATTTTTTCCTGAATATATTCAGGAAAAAACGCATACGCACTTTTTGGCCAACCAAGCAAGCTTGCAAAGGAAATCTGCACTACAATGAAGTCTCACTTCCCCCCGGTCAAAAGGGCCATCTGAAAAAAGTGTAAAATCCAGAAAGGCAGGACAGGCCATGGAGAACTGGGAGCCTTGTTACGCTGATGGGCGGGATGTAAATTGCCAAGAGCCACTTGGGAGAGTTGTATGGTGTTTCCTGAAACATCTAAAAAACAAAGCAACAGAGCCTAGGGCACTACCACTTATGGTCCTATAGCTTAGGGAAATTAAAATCAAAAAGACACAGCCACCCCAAAGTTTGGGACGGCTCTGTTTACAAGAACCTCGTTTACGGTACAAGTTCAATATCGCAGAAAGTGAAAAATGGATAAAGAAGTTGTGGTACTTACGTACAATGCAATATCACTCAGCAATGAAATCTATGTCATCAGGCCCGTAGCAGCATAATGAGTGGATTCAGGTATGATGATTCTAACTGAAATAAGTCACACAGAAAAAGAAACATCATAAGATATCACTAATACATGGGATGTAAACTTGGCTACACAGGAACTGGATTACAAAACAGAACAGGGTCTCAAATTTAGAAAACCAACTTATGCTTGCTTAAGGGGAAAGGTGAGTTGGGGTGCTGCATAAAACCAGAGATTGAAATGAGCACAGATAAAGTTCCTTAAGCCAAATATAGAATAGACAAGAACTACTCCTTGCTCAACGAAATGGACTCAACACCCCATATTAAACGCCTAAGAATGTACCTGACTAGTAAGTATCTTAAAACCTATGGATTGCTATGTCTCTGAAAGAAAATCAAGCGTGTGTACAGGGGCATAAACGCAGCAGTGATAGGATTGGAGAGGTTCGGTGAGCAAATGAAGACCCTTTGAAGTCATATTGCATGGTACCCATTCCACGAGTCTCAACTCTCCAGGTTTAAGGGATTCTTCCTTCAGCTAAAACATGCACGTGGAACCCAGAGTATGATCAACCGTGTGATCGGGAGACGTGTTCCAATATGTCTCAGTTCTCGTCCCCTGGTACTCGGGTGCAACATTCCAGACGCTTTACTAACACTCTCCCGACTTGGAGAGTCAGTGCCTTTAACCTCCTGTTTGGCCCAGTTTGCAATTTCTGCGGAAGATGAACAGGAATAGGGAGAACCAATGAGAGACTAGCTGGAGGTGTCTGGACGGGCAAATTTAACTCTCATTTCCCACCAGGAAGAGGAATTAACCAAAGGCTCAGCGTGCCGTGCCGGAACCAGATTAGGGCCTGAAGCAATCCTGCGGTGTTGCGGCCAGCTCACAAGAAAGCGAGTTGAAGAAAGGAGCTCAGGGACACTGTAATTCACAAACCTGCAGAGTTATAAATGACAGCTATCATCCAAAAATATACTGAAGTAAGGCTGCCAAGAGTACTTGAAAGCGGGGCAGAATTGCAGGAAACCGATTTCAGGAGGTAGACTGGAATTGCATTTAAAGCATAGAAAAAGAGGCAGAACGTCCACAATGATGCACTTGGCCAAAAAGGGCGTATGCGTTTTTTCCTGAATATATTCAGGAAAAAACGCATACGCCCTTTTTGGTGAACCAAGCAAGCTTGCAAAGGAAATCTGCACTACAATGAAGTCTCACTTCCCCCCAGTCAAAAGGGCCATCTGAAAAAAGTGTAAAATCCAGAAAGGCAGGACAGGCCATGGAGAACTGGGAGCCTTGTTACGCTGATGGGCGGGATGTAAATTGCCAACAGCCACTCGGTAGAGGTGTATGGTGTTTCCTGAAACATCTAAAAAACAAAGCAACAGAGCCTAGGGCACTTCCACTTATTTAACTATAGCTTAGGGAAATTAAAATCAAAAAGACACAGCCACCCCAAAGTTTGGGACGGCTCTGTTTACAAGAACCTCGTTTACGGTACAAGTTCAATATCGCAGAAAGTGAAAAATGGATAAAGAAGTTGTGGTACTTACGTACAATGCAATATCACTCAGCAATGAAATCTATGTCATCAGGCCCGTAGCAGCATAATGAGTGGATTCAGGTATGATGATTCTAAGTGAAATAAGTCACACAGAAAAAGAAACATCATAAGATATCACTAATACACGGAATGTAAACTTGGCTACACAGGAACTGGATTACAAAACACAACAGGGTCTCAAATGTAGAAAACCAACTTATGCTTGCTTAAGGGGGAAGGTGAGTTGGGGTGCTGCATAAAACCAGAGATTGAAATGAGCACAGATAAAGTTCCTTAAGCCAAACATGGAATAGACAAGAACTACTCCTTGCTCAACGAAATGGACTCAACACCCCATATTAAACGCCTAAGAATGTACCTGACTAGTAAGTATCTTAAAACCTATGGATTGCTATGTCTCTGAAAGAGAATCAAGCGTGTGTACAGGGGCATAAACGCAGCAGTGATAGGATTGGAGAGGTTCGGTGAGCAAATGAAGACCCTTTGAAGTCATATTGCATGGTACCCATTCCACGGGTCTCAACTCTCCAGGTTTAAGGGATTCTTCCTTCAGCTAAAACATGCACGTGGAACCCAGAGTATGATCAACCGTGTGATCGGGAGACGTGTTCCAATATGTCTCAGTTCTCGTCCCCTGGTACTCGGGTGCAACATTCCAGACGCTTTACTAAGACTCTCCCGACTTGGAGAGTCAGTGCCTTTAACCTCCTGTTTGGCCCAGTTTGCAATTTCTGCGGAAGATGAACAGGAATAGGGAGAACCAATGAGAGACTAGCTGGAGGTGTCTGGACGGGCAAATTTAACTCTCATTTCCCACCAGGAAGAGGAATTAACCAAAGGCTCAGCGTGCCGTGCCGGAACCAGATTAGGGCCTGAAGCAATCCTGCGGTGTTGCGGCCAGCTCACAAGAAAGCGAGTTGAAGAAAGGAGCTCAGGGACACTGTAATTCACAAACCTGCAGAGTTATAAATGACAGCTATCATCCAAAAATATACTGAAGTAAGGCTGCCAAGAGTACTTGAAAGCGGGGCAGAATTGCAGGAAACCGATTTCAGGAGGTAGACTGGAATTGCATTTAAAGCATAGAAAAAGAGGCAGAACGTCCACAATGATGCACTTGGCCAAAAAGGGCGTATGCGTTTTTTCCTGAATATATTCAGGAAAAAACGCATACGCCCTTTTTGGTGAACCAAGCAAGCTTGCAAAGGAAATCTGCACTACAATGAAGTCTCACTTCCCCCCAGTCAAAAGGGCCATCTGAAAAAAGTGTAAAATCCAGAAAGGCAGGACAGGCCATGGAGAACTGGGAGCCTTGTTACGCTGATGGGCGGGATGTAAATTGCCAACAGCCACTCGGTAGAGGTGTATGGTGTTTCCTGAAACATCTAAAAAACAAAGCAACAGAGCCTAGGGCACTTCCACTTATTTAACTATAGCTTAGGGAAATTAAAATCAAAAAGACACAGCCACCCCAAAGTTTGGGACGGCTCTGTTTACAAGAACCTCGTTTACGGTACAAGTTCAATATCGCAGAAAGTGAAAAATGGATAAAGAAGTTGTGGTACTTACGTACAATGCAATATCACTCAGCAATGAAATCTATGTCATCAGGCCCGTAGCAGCATAATGAGTGGATTCAGGTATGATGATTCTAAGTGAAATAAGTCACACAGAAAAAGAAACATCATAAGATATCACTAATACACGGAATGTAAACTTGGCTACACAGGAACTGGATTACAAAACACAACAGGGTCTCAAATGTAGAAAACCAACTTATGCTTGCTTAAGGGGGAAGGTGAGTTGGGGTGCTGCATAAAACCAGAGATTGAAATGAGCACAGATAAAGTTCCTTAAGCCAAACATGGAATAGACAAGAACTACTCCTTGCTCAACGAAATGGACTCAACACCCCATATTAAACGCCTAAGAATGTACCTGACTAGTAAGTATCTTAAAACCTATGGATTGCTATGTCTCTGAAAGAGAATCAAGCGTGTGTACAGGGGCATAAACGCAGCAGTGATAGGATTGGAGAGGTTCGGTGAGCAAATGAAGACCCTTTGAAGTCATATTGCATGGTACCCATTCCACGGGTCTCAACTCTCCAGGTTTAAGGGATTCTTCCTTCAGCTAAAACATGCACGTGGAACCCAGAGTATGATCAACCGTGTGATCGGGAGACGTGTTCCAATATGTCTCAGTTCTCGTCCCCTGGTACTCGGGTGCAACATTCCAGACGCTTTACTAAGACTCTCCCGACTTGGAGAGTCAGTGCCTTTAACCTCCTGTTTGGCCCAGTTTGCAATTTCTGCGGAAGATGAACAGGAATAGGGAGAACCAATGAGAGACTAGCTGGAGGTGTCTGGACGGGCAAATTTAACTCTCATTTCCCACCAGGAAGAGGAATTAACCAAAGGCTTAGCATGCCGTGCCGGAACCAGATTAGGGCCTGAAGCAATCCTGCGGTGTTGCGGCCAGCTCCCAAGAAAGCAAGTTGAAGAAAGGAGTTCAGGGGCACTGTAATTCACAAACCTGCAGAGTTATAAATGACAGCTATCGTCCACAAATATACTGAAGTAAGGCTGCCAAGAAGACATGAAAGCGGGGCAGAATTGCAGGAATCCGATTTCAGGAGGTAGACTGGAATTGCATTTAAAGTATAGGAAAAGAGGCAGAACGTCAACAATGATACACTTGGCCAATATATATTCAGGAAATATATTCAGAATATATTCAGGAAAAAACGCATACGCCCTTTTTGGCCAACCAAGCAAGCTTGCAAAGGAAATCTGCACTACAATGAAGTCTCACTTCCCCCCGGTCAAAAGGGCCATCTGAAAAAAGTGTAAAATCCAGAAAGGCAGGACAGGCCATGGAGAACTGGGAACCTTGTTATGCTGATGGGCGGGATGTAAATTGCCAACAGCCACTGGGGAGAGGTGTATGGTGTTTCCTGAAACATCTAAAAAACAAAGCAACAGAGCCTAGGGCACTTCCACTTATGGTCCTATAGCTTAGGGAAATTAAAATCAAAAAGACACAGCCACCCCAAAGTTTGGGACCGCTCTGTTTACAAGAACCTCGTTTACGGTACAAGTTCAATATCGCAGAAAGTGAAAAATGGATAAAGAAGTTGTGGTACTTACGTACAATGCAATATCACTCAGCAATGAAATCTATGTCATCAGGCCCGTAGCAGCATAATGAGTGGATTCAGGTATGATGATTGTAACTGAAATAAGTCACACAGAAAAAGAAACATCATAAGATATCACTAATACACGGGATGTAAACTTGGCTACACAGGAACTGGATTACAAAACAGAACAGGGTCTCAAATTTAGAAAACCAACTTATGCTTGCTTAAGGGGAAAGGTGAGTTGGGGTGCTGCATAAAACCAGAGATTGAAATGAGCACAGATAAAGTTCCTTAAGCCAAATATGGAATAGACAAGAACTACTCCTTGCTCAACGAAATGGACTCAACATCCCATATTAAACGCCTAAGAATGTACCTGACTAGTAAGTATCTTAAAACCTATGGATTGCTATGTCTCTGAAAGAAAATGAAGCATGTATACAGGGGCATAAACGCAGCAGTGATAGGATTGGAGAGGTTCAGTGAGCAAATGAAGACCCTTTGAAGTCATATTGCATGGTACCCATTCCACGGGTCTCAACTGTCCAGGTTTAAGGGATTCTTCCTTCAGCTAAAACATGCACGTGGAACCCAGAGTATGATCAACCGTGTGATTGGGAGACGTGTTCCAATATGTCTCAGATCTCGTCCCCTGGTACTCGGGTGCAACATTCCAGACGCTTTACTAACACTCTCCCGACTTGGAAAGTCAGTGCCTTTAACCTCCTGTTTGACCCATTTGCAATTTCTGCGGAAGATGAACAGGAATAGGGAGAACCAATGAGAGACTAGCTGGAGGTGTCTGGACAGGCAAATTTAACTCTCATTTCCCACCAGGAAGAGGAATTAACCAAAGGCTCAGCGTGCCGTGCCGGAACCAGATTAGGGCCTGAAGCAATCCTGCGGTGTTGCGGCCAGCTCACAAGAAAGCGAGTTGAAGAAAGGAGCTCAGGGGTACTGTAATTCACAAACCTGCAGAGTTATAAATGACAGCTATCGTCCACAAATATACTGAAGTAAGGCTGCCAAGAGGACTTGAAAGCAGGGCAGAATTGCAGGAAACCGATTTCAGGAGGTAGACTGGAATTGCATTTAAAGCATAGGAAAAGAGGCAGAACGTCCACAATGATGCACTTGGCCAAAAAGAGCGTATGCGTTTTTTCCTGAATATATTCAGGAAAAAACGCATACGCCCTTTTTGGCGAACCAAGCAAGCTTGCAAAGGAAATCTGCACTACAATGAAGTCTCACTTCCCTCCGGTCAAAAGGGCCATCTGAAAAAAGTGTAAAATCCAGAAAGGCAGGACAGGCCATGGAGAACTGGGAGCCTTGTTATGCTGATGGGCGGGATGTAAATTGCCAACAGCCACTCGGTAGAGGTGTATGGTGTTTCCTGAAACATCTAAAAAACAAAGCAACAGAGCCTAGGGCACTTCCACTTATTTAACTATAGCTTAGGGAAACTAAAATCAAAAAGACACAGCCACCCCAAAGTTTGGGACGGCTCTGTTTACAAGAACCTCATTTACGGTTAAGGTTCAATATCGCAGAAAGTGAAAAATGGATAAAGAAGTTGTGGTACTTACGTACAATGCAATATCACTCAGCAATGAAATCTATGTCATCAGGCCCGTAGAAGCATAATGAGTGGATTCAGGTATGATGATTCTAAGTGAAATAAGTCACACAGAAAAAGAAACATCATAAGATATCACTAATACACGGAATGTAAACTTGGCTACACAGGAACTGGATTACAAAACACAACAGGGTCTCAAATGTAGAAAACCAACTTATGCTTGCTTAATGGGGAAGGTGAGTTGGGGTGCTGCATAAACCAGAGATTGAAATGAGCACAGATAAGTTCCTTAAGCCAAACATGGAATAGACAAGAGCTACTCCTTGCTCAACGAAATGGACTCAACACCCCATATTAAACGCCTAAGAATGTACCTGACTACTAAGTACATTAAAACCTATGGATTGCTATGTCTCTGAAAGAGAATCAAGCATGTGTACAGGGGTATAAACGCAGCAGTGATAGGATTGGAGAGGTTCGGTGAGCAAATGAAGACCCTTTGAAGTCATATTGCATGGTACCCATTCCACGGGTCTCAATTCTCCAGGTTTAAGGGATTCTTCCTTCAGCTAAAACATGCATGTGGAACGCAGAGTATGATCAACCGTGTGATCGGGAGATGTGTTCCAATATGTCTCAGTTTTTGTCCCCTGGTACTCAGGTGCAAGATTCCAGATGCTTTACTAACACTCTCCCGACTTGGAGAGTCAGTGCCTTTAACCTCCTGTTTGGCCCAGTTTGCAATTTCTGCGGAAGATGAACAGGAATAGGGAGAATCAATGAGAGACTAGCTGGACGTGTCTGGACAGGCAAATTTAACTCTCATTTCCCACCAGGAAGAGGAATTAACCAAAGGCTCAGCGTGCCGTGCCAGAGCCACATCAGGGCCTGAAGCTCTCATGTGGTGTTGCGGCCAGCTCACAAGAAAGCGAGTTGAAGAAAGGAGCTCAGGGGCACTGTAATTCACAAACCTGCAGAGTTATAAATGACAGCAATCGTCCAAAAATATACTGAAGTAAGGCTGCCAAGAGGACTTGAAAGCGGGGCAGAATTGCAGGAAACCGATTTCTGGAGGCAGACTGGAATTGCATTTAAAGCATAGGAAAAGAGGCAGAACGTCCACAATGATGCACTTGGCCAAAAGGGGCGTATGCATTTTTTCCTGAATATATTCAGGAAAAAACGCATACGCACTTTTTGGCCAACCAAGCAAGCTTGCAAAGGAAATCTGCACTACAATGAAGTCTCACTTCCCCCCGGTCAAAAGGGCCATCTGAAAAAAGTGTAAAATCCAGAAAGGCAGGACAGGCCATGGAGAACTGGGAGCCTTGTTACGCTGATGGGCGGGATGTAAATTGCCAAGAGCCACTTGGGAGAGTTGTATGGTGTTTCCTGAAACATCTAAAAAACAAAGCAACAGAGCCTAGGGCACTACCACTTATGGTCCTATAGCTTAGGGAAATTAAAATCAAAAAGACACAGCCACCCCAAAGTTTGGGACGGCTCTGTTTACAAGAACCTCGTTTACGGTACAAGTTCAATATCGCAGAAAGTGAAAAATGGATAAAGAAGTTGTGGTACTTACGTACAATGCAATATCACTCAGCAATGAAATCTATGTCATCAGGCCCGTAGCAGCATAATGAGTGGATTCAGGTATGATGATTCTAACTGAAATAAGTCACACAGAAAAAGAAACATCATAAGATATCACTAATACATGGGATGTAAACTTGGCTACACAGGAACTGGATTACAAAACAGAACAGGGTCTCAAATTTAGAAAACCAACTTATGCTTGCTTAAGGGGAAAGGTGAGTTGGGGTGCTGCATAAAACCAGAGATTGAAATGAGCACAGATAAAGTTCCTTAAGCCAAATATAGAATAGACAAGAACTACTCCTTGCTCAACGAAATGGACTCAACACCCCATATTAAACGCCTAAGAATGTACCTGACTAGTAAGTATCTTAAAACCTATGGATTGCTATGTCTCTGAAAGAAAATCAAGCGTGTGTACAGGGGCATAAACGCAGCAGTGATAGGATTGGAGAGGTTCGGTGAGCAAATGAAGACCCTTTGAAGTCATATTGCATGGTACCCATTCCACGAGTCTCAACTCTCCAGGTTTAAGGGATTCTTCCTTCAGCTAAAACATGCACGTGGAACCCAGAGTATGATCAACCGTGTGATCGGGAGACGTGTTCCAATATGTCTCAGTTCTCGTCCCCTGGTACTCGGGTGCAACATTCCAGACGCTTTACTAACACTCTCCCGACTTGGAGAGTCAGTGCCTTTAACCTCCTGTTTGGCCCAGTTTGCAATTTCTGCGGAAGATGAACAGGAATAGGGAGAACCAATGAGAGACTAGCTGGAGGTGTCTGGACGGGCAAATTTAACTCTCATTTCCCACCAGGAAGAGGAATTAACCAAAGGCTCAGCGTGCCGTGCCGGAACCAGATTAGGGCCTGAAGCAATCCTGCGGTGTTGCGGCCAGCTCACAAGAAAGCGAGTTGAAGAAAGGAGCTCAGGGACACTGTAATTCACAAACCTGCAGAGTTATAAATGACAGCTATCATCCAAAAATATACTGAAGTAAGGCTGCCAAGAGTACTTGAAAGCGGGGCAGAATTGCAGGAAACCGATTTCAGGAGGTAGACTGGAATTGCATTTAAAGCATAGAAAAAGAGGCAGAACGTCCACAATGATGCACTTGGCCAAAAAGGGCGTATGCGTTTTTTCCTGAATATATTCAGGAAAAAACGCATACGCCCTTTTTGGTGAACCAAGCAAGCTTGCAAAGGAAATCTGCACTACAATGAAGTCTCACTTCCCCCCAGTCAAAAGGGCCATCTGAAAAAAGTGTAAAATCCAGAAAGGCAGGACAGGCCATGGAGAACTGGGAGCCTTGTTACGCTGATGGGCGGGATGTAAATTGCCAACAGCCACTCGGTAGAGGTGTATGGTGTTTCCTGAAACATCTAAAAAACAAAGCAACAGAGCCTAGGGCACTTCCACTTATTTAACTATAGCTTAGGGAAATTAAAATCAAAAAGACACAGCCACCCCAAAGTTTGGGACGGCTCTGTTTACAAGAACCTCGTTTACGGTACAAGTTCAATATCGCAGAAAGTGAAAAATGGATAAAGAAGTTGTGGTACTTACGTACAATGCAATATCACTCAGCAATGAAATCTATGTCATCAGGCCCGTAGCAGCATAATGAGTGGATTCAGGTATGATGATTCTAACTGAAATAAGTCACACAGAAAAAGAAACATCATAAGATATCACTAATACACGGAATGTAAACTTGGCTACACAGGAACTGGATTACAAAACACAACAGGGTCTCAAATGTAGAAAACCAACTTATGCTTGCTTAAGGGGGAAGGTGAGTTGGGGTGCTGCATAAAACCAGAGATTGAAATGAGCACAGATAAAGTTCCTTAAGCCAAACATGGAATAGACAAGAACTACTCCTTGCTCAACGAAATGGACTTAACACCCCATATTAAACGCCTAAGAATGTACCTGACTAGTAAGTATCTTAAAACCTATGGATTGCTATGTCTCTGAAAGAGAATCAAGCATGTGTACAGGGGCATAAACGCAGCAGTGATAGGATTGGAGAGGTTCGGTGAGCAAATGAAGACCCTTTGAAGTCATATTGCATGGTACCCATTCCACGGGTCTCAACTCTCCAGGTTTAAGGGATTCTTCCTTCAGCTAAAACATGCACGTGGAACCCAGAGTATGATCAACCGTGTGATCGGGAGACGTGTTCCAATATGTCTCAGTTCTCGTCCCCTGGTACTCGGGTGCAACATTCCAGACGCTTTACTAAGACTCTCCCGACTTGGAGAGTCAGTGCCTTTAACCTCCTGTTTGGCCCAGTTTGCAATTTCTGCGGAAGATGAACAGGAATAGGGAGAACCAATGAGAGACTAGCTGGAGGTGTCTGGACGGGCAAATTTAACTCTCATTTCCCACCAGGAAGAGGAATTAACCAAAGGCTTAGCATGCCGTGCCGGAACCAGATTAGGGCCTGAAGCAATCCTGCGGTGTTGCGGCCAGCTCCCAAGAAAGCAAGTTGAAGAAAGGAGCTCAGGGGCACTGTAATTCACAAACCTGCAGAGTTATAAATGACAGCTATCGTCCACAAATATACTGAAGTAAGGCTGCCAAGAAGACATGAAAGCGGGGCAGAATTGCAGGAATCCGATTTCAGGAGGTAGACTGGAATTGCATTTAAAGTATAGGAAAAGAGGCAGAACGTCAACAATGATACACTTGGCCAATATATATTCAGGAAATATATTCAGAATATATTCAGGAAAAAACGCATAGGCCATTTTTGGCCAACCAAGCAAGCTTGCAAAGGAAATCTGCACTACAATGAAGTCTCACTTCCCCCCGGTCAAAAGGGCCATCTGAAAAAAGTGTAAAATCCAGAAAGGCAGGACAGGCCATGGAGAACTGGGAGCCTTGTTATGCTGATGGGCGGGATGTAAATTGCCAAGAGCCACTCGGGAAAAGTGTATGGTGTTTCCTGAAACATCTAAAAAACAAAGCAACAGAGCCTAGGGCACTTCCACTTATGGTCCTATAGCTTAGGGAAATTAAAATCAAAAAGACACAGCCACCCCAAAATTTGGGACGGCTCTGTTTACAAGAACCTCATTTATGGTACAAGTTTAATATCGCCGAAAGCCAAAAATGGATAAAGAAATTGTGGTACTTACGTACAATGCAATATCACTCAACAATGAAATCTATGTCATCAGGCCCGTAGCAGCATAATCAGTGGATTCAGGTATGATGATTCTAACTGAAATAAGTCACACAGAAAAAGAAACATCATAAGATATCACTAATACACGGGATGTAATCTTGGCTACACAGGAACTGGATTACAAAACAGAACAGGGTCTCAAATTTAGAAAACCAACTTATGCTTGCTTAAGGGGAAAGGTGAGTTGGGGCGCTGCATAAAACCAGAGATTGAAATGAGCACAGATAAAGTTCCTTAAGCCAAATATGGAATAGACAAGAACTACTCCTTGCTCAACGAAATGGACTCAACACCCCATATTAAAGGCCTAAGAATGTACCTGACTAGTAAGTATCTTAAAACCTATGAATTGCTATGTCTCTGAAAGAAAATCAAGCGTGTGTACAGGGGCATAAACGCAGCAGTGATAGGATTGGAGAGGTTCGGTGAGCAAATGAAGACCCTTTGAAGTCATATTGCATGGTACCCATTCCACGGGTCTCAACTCTCCAGGTTTAAGGGATTCTTCCTTCAGCTAAAACATGCACGTGGAACCCAGAGTATGATCAACCGTGTGATCGGGAGACGTGTTCCAATATGTCTCAGTTCTCGTCCCCTGGTACTCGGGTGCAACATTCCAGATGCTTTACTAACAAACACTCTCCCGACTTGGAGAGTCAGTGCCTTTAAGCTCCTGTTTGGCCCAGTATGCAATTTCTGCGGAAGATGAACAGGAATAGGGAGAATCAATGAGAGACTAGCTGGAGGTGTCTGGACGGGCAAATTTAACTCTCATTTCCCACCAGAAAGAGGAATTAACCAAAGGCTCGGCGTGCCGTGCCGCAACCAGATTAGGGCCTGAAGCAATCCTGCGGTGTTGCGGCCAGCTCACAAGAAAGCGAGTTGAAGAAAGGAGCTCAGGGGCACTGAAATTCACAAACCTGCAGAGTTATAAATGACAGCTATCGTCCAAAAATATACTGAAGTAAGGTTGCCAAGAGGACTTGAAAGCAGGGCAGAATTGCAGGAAACCGATTTCAGGAGGTAGACTGGAATTGCATTTAAAGCATAGGAAAAGAGGCAGAACGTCCCCAATGATGCACTTGGCCAAAAAGGGCGTATGCGTTTTTTCCTGAATGTATTCAGGAAAAAACGCATACGCCCTTTTTGGCCAACCAAGCAAGCTTGCAAAGGAAATCTGCACTACAATGAAGTCTCACTTCCCCCCGGTCAAAAGGGCCATCTGAAAAAAGTGTAAAATCCAGAAAGGCAGGACAGGCCATGGAGAACTGGGAGCCTTGTTATGCTGAAGGGCGGGATGTGAATTGCCAACAGCCACTTGGGAAAAGTGTATGGTGCTTCCTGAAACATCTAAGAAACATAGCAGCGGAGCCTAGGGCACTTCCACTTATGGTCCTATAGCTTAGGGAAATTAAAATCAAAAAGACACAGCCACCCCAAAGTTTGGGACGGCTCTGTTTACAAGAACCCCGTTTATGGTACAAGTTCAATATCGCAGAAACCGAAAAATGAATAAAAATTGTGGTACTTACGTACAATGCAATATCACTCAGCAATGAAATCTATGTCATCAGGCCCGTAGCAGCATAATCAGTGGATTCAGGTATGATGATTCTACCTGAAATAACTCACACAGAAAAAGAAACATCATAAGATATCACTAATACATGGAATGTAAACTTGGCTACACAGGAACTGATTACAAAACAAAACAGGGTCTCAAATTTAGAAAACCAACTTATGCTTGCTTAAGGGGAAAGGTGAGTTGGGGTGCTGCATAAAACCAGAGATTGAAATGAGCACAGATAAAGTTCCTTAAGCTAAATATGGAATAGACAAGAGCTACTCCTTGCTCAAAGAAATGGACTCAACACACCATATTAAACGCCTAAGAATGTACCTGACTAGTAAGTATCTTAAAACCTATGGATTGCTATGTCTCCGAAAGAGAATCAAGCATGTGTACAGGGTCATAAATGTAGCATTGATAGGATTGGAAAGGTTCGGTGAGCAAATGAAGACCCTTTGAAGACATATTGCATGGTACCCATTCCACAGGTCTCAACTCTCCAGGTTTAAGGGATTCTGCCTTCAGCTAAAACATGCATGTGGAACCCAGAGTATGATCAACCGTGTGATCGGGAGACATGTTCCGATATGTCTCAGTTCTCGTTCCCTGGTACTCGGGTGCAACATTCCAGACGCTTTACTAAGACTCTCCCGACTTGGAGAGTCAGTGCCTTTAACCTCCTGTTTGGCCCAGTTTGCAATTTCTGCGGAAGATGAACAGGAATAGGAGAACCAATGAGAGACTAGCTGGAGGTGTCTGGACGGGCAAATTTAACTCTCATTTCCCACCAGAAAGAGGAATTAACCAAAGGTTCAGCGTGCCGTGCCGCAACCAGATTAGGGCCTGAAGCAATCCTGCGGTGTTGCGGCCAGCTCACAAGAAAGCGAGTTGAAGAAAGGAGCTCAGGGGCACTGTAATTCACAAACCTGCAGAGTTATAAATGACAGCTATCGTCCAAAAATATACTGAAGTAAGGCTGCCAAGAGGACTTGAAAGCGGGGCAGAATTGCAGGAAACCGATTTCAGGAGGTAGACTGGAATTGCATTTAAAGCATAGGAAAAGCGGCAGAACGTCCACAATGATGCACTTGGCCAATAAGTGCATATGCGTTTTTTCCTGAATATATTCAGGAAAAAACGCATACGCCCTTTTTGGCCAACCAAGCAAGCTTGCAAAGGAAATCTGCACTACAATGAAGTGTCACTTCCCCCCGGTCAAAAGGGCCATCTGAAAAAAGTGTAAAATCCAGAAAGGCAGGACAGGCCATGGAGAACTGGGAGCCTTGTTATGCTGATGGGCGGGATGTAAATTGCCAACAGCCACTAGGGTGAGGTGTATGGTGTTTCCTGAAACATCTAAAAAACAAAGCAACAGAGCCTAGGGCACTTCCACTTATGGTCCTATAGCTTAGGGAAATTAAAATCAAAAAGACACAGCCACCCCAAAGTTTGGGATGGCTCCGTTTACAAGAACCTCGTTTACGGTACAAGTTCAATATCGCAGAAAGTGAAAAATGGATAAAGAAGTTGTGGTACTTACGTACAATGCAATATCACTCAGCAATGAAATCTACGTCATCAGACCCGTAGCAGCATAATGAGTGGATTCAGGTATGATGATTCTACCTGAAATAAGTCACACAGAAAAAGAAACATCATAAGATATCACTAATACACGGAATGTAAACTTGGCTACACAGGAACTGGATTGCAAAACAGAACAGGGTCTCAAATTTAGAAAACCAACTTATGCTTGCTTAAGGGGAAAGGTGAGTTGGGGTGCTGCATAAAACCAGAGATTGAAATGAGCACAGATAAAGTTCCTTAAGCCAAATATGGTATAGACAAGAACTACTCCTTCCTCAACGAAATGGACTCAACACCCCATATTAAACGCCTAAGAATGTACCTGACTAGTAAGTATCTTAAAACCTATGCACTGCTATGTCTCTGAAAGAAAATCAAGCATGTGTACAGGGGCATAACCGCAGCAGTGATAGGATTGGAGAGGTTCGGTGAGCAAATGAAGACCCTTTGAAGTCATATTGCATGGTACCCATTCCACGGGTATCAACTCTCCAGGTTTAAGGGATTCTGCCTTCAGCTAAAACATGCATGTGGAACCCAGAGTATGATCAACCGTGTGATCGGGAGACGTGTTCCAATATGTCTCAGTTCTCGTCCCCTGGTACTCGGGTGCAACATTCCAGACGCTTTACTAACACTCTCCCGACTTGGAGAGTCAGTGCCTTTAACCTCCTGTTGGCCCAGTTTGCAATTTCTGCGGAAGATGAACAGGAATAGGAGAACCAATGAGAGACTAGCTGGAGGTGTCTGGACGGGCAAATTTAACTCTCATTTCCCACCAGGAAGAGGAATTAACCAAAGGCTCAGCGTGCCGTGTCGGAACCAGATTAGGGCCTGAAGCAATCCTGCGGTGTTGCGGCCAGCTCACAAGAAAGCGAGTTGAAGAAAGGAGCTCAGGGGCACTGTAATTCACAAACCTGCAGAGTTTTAAATGACAGCTATCGTCCACAAATATACTGAAGTAAGGCTGCCAAGAGGACTTGAAAGCGGGGCAGAATTGCAGGAAACCGATTTCAGGAGGTAGACTGGAATTGCATTTAAAGCATAGGAAAAGAGGCAGAACGTCCACAATGATGCACTTGGCCAAAAAGAGCGTATGCGTTTTTTCCTGAATATATTCAGGAAAAAACGCATAGGCCATTTTTGGCCAAACAAGCAAGCTTGCAAAGGAAATCTGCACTACAATGAAGTCTCACTTCCCCCCGGTCAAAAGGGCCATCTGAAAAAAGTGTAAAATCCAGAAAGGCAGGACAGGCCATGGAGAACTGGGAGCCTTGTTATGCTGATGGGCGGGATGTAAATTGCCAAGAGCCACTGGGAAGAAGTGTATGGTGCTCCTGAAACATCTAAAAAACTAAGCAACGGAGCCTAGGGCACTTCCACTTATGGTCCTATAGATTAGGGAAACTAAAATCAAAAAGACACAGCCACCCCAAAGTTTGGGACGGCTCTGTTTACAAGAACCTCGTTTACGGTACAAGTTCAATATCGCAGAAAGCGAAAAATGGATAAAGAAGTTGTGGTACTTACGTACAATGCAATATCACTCAGCAATGTAATCTATGTCATCAGGCCCGTAGCAGCATAATGAGTGGATTCAGGTATGATGATTCTAACTGAAATAAGTCACACAGAAAAAGAAACATCATAAGATATCACTAATTCACGGAATGTAAACTTGGCTACACAGGAACTGGATTACAAATCAGAACAGGGTCTCAAATTTAGAAAACCAACTTATGCTTGCTTAAGCGAAAAGGTGAGTTGGGGTGCTGCATCAAACCAGAGATTGAAATGAGCACAGATAAAATTCCTTAAGCCAAATATGGAATAGACAAGAACTACTCCTTGCTCAACGAAATGGACTCAACATCCCATATTAAACGCCTAAGAATGTACCTGACTAGTAAGTATCTTAAAACCTATGGATTGCTATGTCTCTGAAAGAAAATGAAGCATGTATACAGGGGCATAAACGCAGCAGTGATAGGATTGGAGAGGTTCAGTGAGCAAATGAAGACCCTTTGAAGTCATATTGCATGGTACCCATTCCACGGGTCTCAACTGTCCAGGTTTAAGGGATTCTTCCTTCAGCTAAAACATGCACGTGGAACCCAGAGTATGATCAACCGTGTGATAGGGAGACGTGTTCCAATATGTCTCAGATCTCGTCCCCTGGTACTCGGGTGCAACATTCCAGACGCTTTACTAACACTCTCCCGACTTGGAAAGTCAGTGCCTTTAACCTCCTGTTTGACCCATTTGCAATTTCTGCGGAAGATGAACAGGAATAGGGAGAACCAATGAGAGACTAGCTGGAGGTGTCTGGACAGGCAAATTTAACTCTCATTTCCCACCAGGAAGAGGAATTAACCAAAGGCTCAGCGTGCCGTGCCGGAACCAGATTAGGGCCTGAAGCAATCCTGCGGTGTTGCGGCCAGCTCACAAGAAAGCGAGTTGAAGAAAGGAGCTCAGGGGCACTGTAATTCACAAACCTGCAGAGTTATAAATGACACCTATCATCCAAAAATATACTGAAGTAAGGCTGCCAAGAGTACTTGAAAGCGGGGCAGAATTGCAGGAAACCGATTTCAGGAGGTAGACTGGAATTGCATTTAAAGCATAGGAAAAGAGGCAGAACGTCCACAATGATGCACTTGGCCAAAAAGGGCGTATGCGTTTTTTCCTGAATATATTCAGGAAAAAACGCATACGCCCTTTTTGGCGAACCAAGCAAGCTTGCAAAGGAAATCTGCACTACAATGAAGTCTCACTTCCCCCCGGTCAAAAGGGCCATCTGAAAAAAGTGTAAAATCCAGAAAGGCAGGACAGGCCATGGAGAACTGGGAGCCTTGTTATGCTGATGGGCGGGATGTAAATTGCCAACAGCCACTAGGTAGAGGTGTATGGTGTTTCCTGAAACATCTAAAAAACAAAGCAACAGAGCCTAGGGCACTTCCACTTATTTAACTATAGCTTAGGGAAACTAAAATCAAAAAGACACAGCCACCCCAAAGTTTGGGACGGCTCTGTTCACAAGAACCTCATTTACGGTTAAGGTTCAATATCGCAGAAAGTGAAAAATGGATAAAGAAGTTGTGGTACTTACGTACAATGCAATATCACTCAGCAATGAAATCTACGTCATCAGGCCCGTAGCAGCATAATGAGTGGATTCAGGTATGATGATTCTACCTGAAATAAGTCACACAGAAAAAGAAACATCATAAGATATCACTAATACACGGAATGTAAACTTGGCTACACAGGAACTGGATTACAAAACAGAACAGGGTCTCAAATTTAGAAAACCAACTTATGCTTGCTTAAGGGGAAAGGTGAGTTGGGGTGCTGCATAAAACCAGAGATTGAAATGAGCACAGATAATGTTCCTTAAGCCAAATATGGTATAGACTAGAACTACTCCTTGCTCAACGAAATGGACTCAACACCCCATATTAAACGCCTAAGAATGTACCTGACTAGTAAGTATCTTAAAACCTATGCACTGCTATGTCTCTGAAAGAAAATCAAGCGTGTGTACAGGGGCATAAACGCAGCAGTGATAGGATTGGAGAGGTTCGGTGAGCAAATGAAGACCCTTTGAAGTCATATTGCATGGTACCCATTCCACGGGTCTCAACTCTCCAGGTTTAAGGGATTCTGCCTTCAGCTAAAACATGCATGTGGAACCCAGAGTATGATCAACCGTGTGATCGGGAGACGTGTTCCAATATGTCTCAGTTCTCGTCCCCTGGTACTCGGGTGCAACATTCCAGACGCTTTACTAACACTCTCCCGACTTGGAGAGTCAGTGCCTTTAACCTCCTGTTGGCCCAGTTTGCAATTTCTGCGGAAGATGAACAGGAATAGGAGAACCAATGATAGACTAGCTGGAGGTGTCTGGACGGGCAAATTTAACTCTCATTTCCCACCAGGAAGAGGAATTAACCAAAGGCTCAGCGTGCCGTGCCGGAACCAGATTAGGGCCTGAAGCAATCGTGCGGTGTTGCAGCCAGCTTACAAGAAAGCGAGTTGAAGAAAGGAGCTCAGGGGCACTGTAATTCACAAACCTGCAGAGTTATAAATGACAGCTATCGTCCAAAAATATACTGAAGTAAGGCTGCCAAGAAGACTTGAAAGCGGGACAGAATTGCAGGAAAGCAATTTCAGGAGGTAGACTGGAATTGCATTTAAAGCATAGGAAAAGAGGCAGAACGTCCACAATGATGCACTTGGCCAAAAAGGGCGTATGCGTTTTTTCCTGAATATATTCAGGAAAAAACGCATACGCTCTTTTTGGCCAACCAAGCAAGCTTGCAAAGGAAATCTGCACTACAATGAAGTGTCACTTCCCCCCGGTCAAAAGGGCCATCTGAAAAAAGTGTAAAATCCAGAAAGGCAGGACAGGCCATGGAGAACTGGGAGCCTTGTTATGCTGATGGGCGGGATGTAAATTGCCAACAGCCACTAGGGTGAGGTGTATGGTGTTTCCTGAAACATCTAAAAAACAAAGCAACAGAGCCTAGGGCACTTCCACTTATGGTCCTATAGCTTAGGGAAATTAAAATCAAAAAGACACAGCCACCCCAAAGTTTGGGATGGCTCCGTTTACAAGAACCTCGTTTACGGTACAAGTTCAATATCGCATAAAGTGAAAAATGGATAAAGAAGTTGTGGTACTTACGTACAATGCAATATCACTCAGCAATAAAATCTACGTCATCAGACCCGTAGCAGCATAATGAGTGGATTCAGGTATGATGATTCTACCTGAAATAAGTCACACAGAAAAAGAAACATCATAAGATATCACTAATACACGGAATGTAAACTTGGCTACACAGGAACTGGATTGCAAAACAGAACAGGGTCTCAAATTTAGAAAACCAACTTATGCTTGCTTAAGGGGAAAGGTGAGTTGGGGTGCTGCATAAAACCAGAGATTGAAATGAGCACAGATAAAGTTCCTTAAGCCAAATATGGTATAGACAAGAACTACTCCTTCCTCAACGAAATGGACTCAACACCCCATATTAAACGCCTAAGAATGTACCTGACTAGTAAGTATCTTAAAACCTATGCACTGCTATGTCTCTGAAAGAAAATCAAGCATGTGTACAGGGGCATAAACGCAGCAGTGATAGGATTGGAGAGGTTCGGTGAGCAAATGAAGACCCTTTGAAGTCATATTGCATGGTACCCATTCCACGGGTATCAACTCTCCAGGTTTAAGGGATTCTGCCTTCAGCTAAAACATGCATGTGGAACCCAGAGTATGATCAACCGTGTGATCGGGAGACGTGTTCCAATATGTCTCAGTTCTCGTCCCCTGGTACTCGGGTGCAACATTCCAGACGCTTTACTAACACTCTCCCGACTTGGAGAGTCAGTGCCTTTAACCTCCTGTTGGCCCAGTTTGCAATTTCTGCGGAAGATGAACAGGAATAGGAGAACCAATGAGAGACTAGCTGGAGGTGTCTGGACGGGCAAATTTAACTCTCATTTCCCACCAGGAAGAGGAATTAACCAAAGGCTCAGCGTGCCGTGTCGGAACCAGATTAGGGCCTGAAGCAATCCTGCGGTGTTGCGGCCAGCTCACAAGAAAGCGAGTTGAAGAAAGGAGCTCAGGGGCACTGTAATTCACAAACCTGCAGAGTTTTAAATGACAGCTATCGTCCACAAATATACTGAAGTAAGGCTGCCAAGAGGACTTGAAAGCGGGGCAGAATTGCAGGAAACCGATTTCAGGAGGTAGACTGGAATTGCATTTAAAGCATAGGAAAAGAGGCAGAACGTCCACAATGATGCACTTGGCCAAAAAGAGCGTATGCGTTTTTTCCTGAATATATTCAGGAAAAAACGCATAGGCCATTTTTGGCCAAACAAGCAAGCTTGCAAAGGAAATCTGCACTACAATGAAGTCTCACTTCCCCCCGGTCAAAAGGGCCATCTGAAAAAAGTGTAAAATCCAGAAAGGCAGGACAGGCCATGGAGAACTGGGAGCCTTGTTATGCTGATGGGCGGGATGTAAATTGCCAAGAGCCACTGGGAAGAAGTGTATGGTGCTCCTGAAACATCTAAAAAACTAAGCAACGGAGCCTAGGGCACTTCCACTTATGGTCCTATAGATTAGGGAAACTAAAATCAAAAAGACACAGCCACCCCAATGTTTGGGACGGCTCTGTTTACAAGAACCTCGTTTACGGTACAAGTTCAATATCGCAGAAAGCGAAAAATGGATAAAGAAGTTGTGGTACATACGTACAATGCAATATCACTCAGCAATGTAATCTATGTCATCAGGCCCGTAGCAGCATAATGAGTGGATTCAGGTATGATGATTCTAACTGAAATAAGTCACACAGAAAAAGAAACATCATAAGATATCACTAATTCACGGAATGTAAACTTGGCTACACAGGAACTGGATTACAAATCAGAACAGGGTCTCAAATTTAGAAAACCAACTTATGCTTGCTTAAGCGAAAAGGTGAGTTGGGGTGCTGCATCAAACCAGAGATTGAAATGAGCACAGATAAAGTTCCTTAAGCCAAATATGGAATAGACAAGAACTACTCCTTGCTCAACGAAATGGACTCAACATCCCATATTAAACGCCTAAGAATGTACCTGACTAGTAAGTATCTTAAAAGCTATGGATTGCTATGTCTCCGAAAGAGAATCAATCGTGTGTACAGGGGCATAAACGCAGCAGTGATAGGATTGGAGAGGTTCGGTGAGCAAATGAAGACCCTTTGAAGTCATATTGCATGGTACCCATTCCACGGGTCTCAACTCTCCAGGTTTAAGGGATTCTTCCTTCAGCTAAAACGTGCATGTGGAACCCAGAGTATGATCAACCGTGTGATCAGGAGACGTGTTCCAATATGTCTCAGTTCTCGTCCCCTGGTACTCGGGTGCAACATTCCAGACGCTTTACTAAGACTCTCCCGACTTGGAGAGTCAGTGCCTTTAACCTCCTGTTTGGCCCAGTTTGCAATTTCTGCGGAAGATGAACAGGAATAGGGAGAACCAATGAGAGACTAGCTGGAGGTGTCTGGACGGGCAAATTTAACTCTCATTTCCCACCAGGAAGAGGAATTAACCAAAGGCTTAGCATGCCGTGCCGGAACCAGATTAGGGCCTGAAGCAATCCTGCGGTGTTGCGGCCAGCTCCCAAGAAAGCAAGTTGAAGAAAGGAGCTCAGGGGCACTGTAATTCACAAACCTGCAGAGTTATAAGTGACAGCTATCGTCCACAAATATACTGAAGTAAGGCTGCCAAGAAGACATGAAAGCGGGGCAGAATTGCAGGAATCCGATTTCAGGAGGTAGACTGGAATTGCATTTAAAGTATAGGAAAAGAGGCAGAACGTCAACAATGATACACTTGGCCAATATATATTCAGGAAATATATTCAGAATATATTCAGGAAAAAACGCATAGGCCATTTTTGGCCAACCAAGCAAGCTTGCAAAGGAAATCTGCACTACAATGAAGTGTCACTTCCCCCTGTCAAAAGGGCCATCTGAAAAAAGTGTAAAATCCAGAAAGGCAGGACAGGCCATGGAGAACTGGGAGCCTTGTTATGCTGATGGGCGGGATGTAAATTGCCAAGAGCCACTCGGGAAAAGTGTATGGTGTTTCCTGAAACATCTAAAAAACAAAGCAACAGAGCCTAGGGCACTTCCACTTATGGTCCTATAGCTTAGGGAAATTAAAATCAAAAAGACACAGCCACCCCAAAATTTGGGACGGCTCTGTTTACAAGAACCTCGTTTATGGTACAAGTTTAATATCGCCGAAAGCCAAAAATGGATAAAAAAATTGTGGTACTTACGTACAATGCAATATCACTCAACAATGAAATCTATGTCATCAGGCCCGTAGCAGCATAATCAGTGGATTCAGGTATGATGATTCTAACTGAAATAAGTCACACAGAAAAAGAAACATCATAAGATATCACTAATACACGGGATGTAAACTTGGCTACACAGGAACTGGATTACAAAACAGAACAGGGTCTCAAATTTAGAAAACCAACTTATGCTTGCTTAAGGGGAAAGGTGAGTTGGGGCGCTGCATAAAACCAGAGATTGAAATGAGCACAGATAAAGTTCCTTAAGCCAAATATGGAATAGACAAGAACTACTCCTTGCTCAACGAAATGGACTCAACACCCCATATTAAAGGCCTAAGAATGTACCTGACTAGTAAGTATCTTAAAACCTATGAATTGCTATGTCTCTGAAAGAAAATCAAGCGTGTGTACAGGGGCATAAACGCAGCAGTGATAGGATTGGAGAGGTTCGGTGAGCAAATGAAGACCCTTTGAAGTCATATTGCATGGTACCCATTCCACGGGTCTCAACTCTCCAGGTTTAAGGGATTCTTCCTTCAGGTAAAACATGCACGTGGAACCCAGAGTATGATCAACCGTGTGATCGGGAGACGTGTTCCAATATGTCTCAGTTCTCGTCCCCTGGTACTCGGGTGCAACATTCCAGATGCTTTACTAACAAACACTCTCCCGACTTGGAGAGTCAGTGCCTTTAACCTCCTGTTTGGCCCAGTATGCAATTTCTGCGGAAGATGAACAGGAATAGGGAGAATCAATGAGAGACTAGCTGGAGGTGTCTGGACGGGCAAATTTAACTCTCATTTCCCACCAGAAAGAGGAATTAACCAAAGGCTCAGCGTGCCGTGCCGCAACCAGATTAGGGCCTGAAGCAATCCTGCGGTGTTGCGGCCAGCTCACAAGAAAGCGAGTTGAAGAAAGGAGCTCAGGGGCACTGAAATTCACAAACCTGCAGAGTTATAAATGACAGCTATCGTCCAAAAATATACTGAAGTAAGGTTGCCAAGAGGACTTGAAAGCAGGGCAGAATTGCAGGAAACCGATTTCAGGAGGTAGACTGGAATTGCATTTAAAGCATAGGAAAAGAGGCAGAACGTCCCCAATGATGCACTTGGCCAAAAAGGGCGTATGCGTTTTTTCCTGAATGTATTCAGGAAAAAACGCATACGCCCTTTTTGGCCAACCAAGCAAGCTTGCAAAGGAAATCTGCACTACAATGAAGTCTCACTTCCCCCCGGTCAAAAGGGCCATCTGAAAAAAGTGTAAAATCCAGAAAGGCAGGACAGGCCATGGAGAACTGGGAGCCTTGTTATGCTGATGGGCGGGATGTGAATTGCCAACAGCCACTTGGGAAAAGTGTATGGTGCTTCCTGAAACATCTAAGAAACATAGCAGCGGAGCCTAGGGCACTTCCACTTATGGTCCTATAGCTTAGGGAAATTAAAATCAAAAAGACACAGCCACCCCAAAGTTTGGGACGGCTCTGTTTACAAGAACCCCGTTTATGGTACAAGTTCAATATCGCAGAAACCGAAAAATGAATAAAAATTGTGGTACTTACGTACAATGCAATATCACTCAGCAATGAAATCTATGTCATCAGGCCCGTAGCAGCATAATCAGTGGATTCAGGTATGATGATTCTACCTGAAATAACTCACACAGAAAAAGAAACATCATAAGATATCACTAATACACGGAATGTAAACTTGGCTACACAGGAACTGATTACAAAACAAAACAGGGTCTCAAATTTAGAAAACCAACTTATGCTTGCTTAAGGGGAAAGGTGAGTTGGGGTGCTGCATAAAACCAGAGATTGAAATGAGCACAGATAAAGTTCCTTAAGCTAAATATGGAATAGACAAGAGCTACTCCTTGCTCAACGAAATGGACTCAACACACCATATTAAACGCCTAAGAATGTACCTGACTAGTAAGTATCTTAAAACCTATGGATTGCTATGTCTCCGAAAGAGAATCAAGCATGTGTACAGGGTCATAAATGTAGCAGTGATAGGATTGGAAAGGTTCGGTGAGCAAATGAAGACCCTTTGAAGTCATATTGCATGGTACCCATTCCACAGGTCTCAACTCTCCAGGTTTAAGGGATTCTGCCTTCAGCTAAAACATGCATGTGGAACCCAGAGTATGATCAACCGTGTGATCGGGAGACGTGTTCCGATATGTCTCAGTTCTCGTTCCCTGGTACTCGGGTGCAACATTCCAGACGCTTTACTAAGACTCTCCCGACTTGGAGAGTCAGTGCCTTTAACCTCCTGTTTGGCCCAGTTTGCAATTTCTGCGGAAGATGAACAGGAATAGGAGAACCAATGAGAGACTAGCTGGAGGTGTCTGGACGGGCAAATTTAACTCTCATTTCCCACCAGGAAGAGGAATTAACCAAAGGCTCAGTGTGCCGTGCCGGAACCAGATTAGGGCCTGAAGCAATCCTGCGGTGTTGCGGCCAGCTCACAAGAAAGCGAGTTGAAGAAAGGAGCTCAGGGGCACTGTAATTCACAAACCTGCAGAGTTATAAATGACAGCTATCGTCCAAAAATATACTGAAGTAAGGCTGCCAAGAGGACTTGAAAGCGGGGCAGAATTGCAGGAAACCGATTTCAGGAGGTAGACTGGAATTGCATTTAAAGCATAGGAAAAGCGGCAGAACGTCCACAATGATGCACTTGGCCAATAAGTGCATATGCGTTTTTTCCTGAATATATTCAGGAAAAAACGCATACGCCCTTTTTGGCCAACCAAGCAAGCTTGCAAAGGAAATCTGCACTACAATGAAGTGTCACTTCCCCCCGGTCAAAAGGGCCATCTGAAAAAAGTGTAAAATCCAGAAAGGCAGGACAGGCCATGGAGAACTGGGAGCCTTGTTATGCTGATGGTTGGGATGTAAATTGCCAACAGCCACTCGGAAGAAGTGTATGGTGCTTCCTGAAACATCTAAAAAACATAGCAGCGGAGCCTAGGGCACTTCCACTTATGGTCCTATAGCTTAGGGAAATTAAAATCAAAAAGACACAGCCACCCCAAAGTTTGGGATGGCTCCGTTTACAAGAACCTCGTTTACGGTACAAGTTCAATATCGCAGAAAGTGAAAAATGGATAAAGAAGTTGTGGTACTTACGTACAATGCAATATCACTCAGCAATGAAATCTACGTCATCAGACCCGTAGCAGCATAATGAGTGGATTCAGGTATGATGATTCTACCTGAAATAAGTCACACAGAAAAAGAAACATCATAAGATATCACTAATACACGGAATGTAAACTTGGCTACACAGGAACTGGATTGCAAAACAGAACAGGGTCTCAAATTTAGAAAACCAACTTATGCTTGCTTAAGGGGAAAGGTGAGTTGGGGTGCTGCATAAAACCAGAGATTGAAATGAGCACAGATAAAGTTCCTTAAGCCAAATATGGTATAGACAAGAACTACTCCTTGCTCAACGAAATGGACTCAACACCCCATATTAAACGCCTAAGAATGTACCTGACTAGTAAGTATCTTAAAACCTATGCACTGCTATGTCTCTGAAAGAAAATCAAGCATGTGTACAGGGGCATAAACGCAGCACTGATAGGATTGGAGAGGTTCGGTGAGCAAATGAAGACCCTTTGAAGTCATATTGCATGGTATCCATTCCACGGGTCTCAACTCTCCAGGTTTAAGGGATTCTGCCTTCAGCTAAAACATGCATGTGGAACCCAGAGTATGATCAACCGTGTGATCGGGAGACGTGTTCCAATATGTCTCAGTTCTCGTCCCCTGGTACTCGGGTGCAACATTCCAGACGCTTTACTAACACTCTCCCGACTTGGAGAGTCAGTGCCTTTAACCTCCTGTTTGGCCCAGTTTGCAATTTCTGCGGAAGATGAACAGGAATAGGGAGAACCAATGAGAGACTAGCTGGAGGTGTCTGGACGGGCAAATTTAACTCTCATTTCCCACCAGGAAGAGGAATTAACCAAAGGCTCAGCGTGCCGTGCCGGAACCAGATTAGGGCCTGAAGCAATCCTGCGGTGTTGCGGCCAGCTCACAATAAAGCGAGTTGAAGAAAGGAGCTCAGGGACACTGTAATTCACAAACCTGCAGAGTTATAAATGACAGCTATCGTCCAAAAATATACTGAAGTAAGGCTGCCAAGAGGACTTGAAAGCGGGGCAGAATTGCAGGAAACCGATTTCAGGAGGTAGACTGGAATTGCATTTAAAGCATAGGAAAAGAGGCAGAACGTCCACAATGATGCACTTGGCCAAAAAGGGCGTATGCGTTTTTTCCTGAATATATTCAGGAAAAAACGCATACGCCCTTTTTGGCCAACCAAGCAAGCTTGCAAAGGAAATCTGCACTACAATGAAGTCTCACTTCCCCCCGGTCAAAAGGGCCATCTGAAAAAAGTGTAAAATCCAGAAAGGCAGGACAGGCCATGGAGAACTGGGAGCCTTGTTATGCTGATGGGCGGGATGTAAATTGCCAACAGCCACTTGGGAGAGGTGTATGGTGTTTCCTGAAACATATAAAAAACAAAGCAACAGAGCCTAGGGCACTTCCACTTATGGTCCTATAGCTTAGGGAAATTAAAATCAAAAAGACACAGCCACCCCAAAGTTTGGGACAGCTCTGTTTACAAGAACCTCGTTTACGGTACAAGTTCAATATCGCAAAAAGTGAAAAATGGATAAAGAAGTTGTGGTACTTACGTACAATGCAATATCACTCAGCAATGAAATCTATGTCATCAGGCCCGTAGCAGCATAATGAGTTGATTCAGGTATGATGATTCTAACTGAAATAAGTCACACAGAAAAAGAAACATCATAAGATATCACTAATACACAGGATGTAAACTTGGCTACAGAGGAACTGGATTACAAAACAGAACAGGGTCTCAAATTTAGAAAACCAACTTATGCTTGCTTAAGGGGAAAGGTGAGTTGGGATGCTGCATAAAACCAGAGATTGAAATGACCACAGATAAAGTTCCTTAAGCCAAATATAGAATAGACAAGAACTACTCCTTGCTCAACGAAATGAACTCAACACCCCATATTAAACGCCTAAGAATGTACCTGACTATTAAGTAACTTAAAACCTATGGATTGCTATGTGTCTGAAAGAAAATCAAGCGTGTGTACAGGGGCATAAACGCAGCAGTGATAGGATTGGAGAGGTTCGGTGAGCAAATGAAGACCCTTTGAAGTCATATTGCATGCTACCCATTCCACGGGTCTCAACTCTCCAGGTTGAAGGGAATCTTCCTTCAGCTAAAACATGCACGTGGAACCCAGAGTATGATCAACCGTGTGATCGGGAGACGTGTTCCAATATGTCTCAGTTGTAGTCCCCTGGTACTCGGGTGCAACATTCCAGACGCTTTACTAACACTCTCCCGACTTGGAGAGTCAGTGCCTTTAACCTCCTGTTTGGCCCAATTTGCAATTTCTGCGGAAGATGAACAGGAATAGGGAGAACCAATGAGAGACTAGCTGGAGGTGTCTGGACGGGCAAATTTAACTCTCATTTCCCACCAGGAAGAGGAATTAACCAAAGGCTCAGTGTGCCGTGCCAGAACCAGATTAGGGCCTGAAGCAATCCTGCGGTGTTGCGGCCAGCTCACAAGAAAGCGAGTTGAAGAAAGGATCTCAGGGGCACTGTAATTCACAAACCTGCAGACTTATAAATGACAGCTATCGTCCAAAAATATACTGAAGTAAGGCTGCCAAGAGGACTTGAAAGCGGGGCAGAATTGCAGGAAATCGATTTCAGGAGGTAGACTGCAATTGCATTTAAAGCATAGGAAAAGAGGCAGAACGTCCACAATGATGCACTTGGACAAAAAGGGCATATGCGTTTTTTCCTGAATATATTCAGGAAAAAACTCATACGGCCTTTTTGGCCAACCAAGCAAGCTTGCAAAGGAAATCTGCACTACAATGAAGTCTCACTTCCCCCCGGTCAAAAGGGCCATCTGAAAAAAGTGTAAAATCCAGAAAGGCAGGACAGGCCATGGAGAACTGGGAGCCTTGTTATGCTGATGGGCGGGATGTAAATTGCCAACAGCCACTTGGGAGAGGTGTATGGTGTTTCCTGAAACATATAAAAAACAAAGCAACAGAGCCTAGGTCACTTCCACTTATGGTCCTATAGCTTAGGGAAATTAAAATCAAAAAGACACAGCCACCCCAAAGTTTGGGACAGCTCTGTTTACAAGAACCTCGTTTACGGTACAAGTTCAATATCGCAGAAAGTGAAAAATGGATAAAGAAGTTGTGGTACTTACGTACAATGCAATATCACTCAGCAATGAAATCTATGTCATCAGGCCCGTAGCAGCATAATGAGTGGATTCAGGTATGATGATTCTAACTGAAATAAGTCACACAGAAAAAGAAACATCATTAGATATCACTAAGACACGGAATGTAAACTTGGCTACACAGGAACTGGATTACAAAACAGAACAGGGTCTCAAATTTAGAAAACCAACTTATGCTTGCTTAAGGGGAAAGGTGAGTTGGGGTGCTGCATCAAACCAGAGATTGAAATGAGCACAGATAAAGTTCCTTAAGCCAAATATGGAATAGACAAGAACTACTCCTTGCTCAACGAAATGGACTCAACACCCCATATTAAATGCCTAAGAATGTACCTGACTAGTAAGTATCTTAAAACCTATGGATTGCTATGTCTCTGAAAGAAAATCAAGCGTGTGTACAGGGGCATAAACGCAGCAGTGATAGGATTGGAGAGGTTCGGTGAGCAAATGAAGACCCTTTGAAGTCATATTGCATGGTACCCATTCCACGGGTCTCAACTCTCCAGGTTTAAGGGATTCTGCCTTCAGCTAAAACATGCACGTGGAACCCAGAGTATGATCAACCGTGTGATCGGGAGACGTGTTCCAATATGTCTCAGTTCTCGTCCCCTGGTACCCGGGTGCAACATTCCAGACGCTTTACTAACACTCTCCTGACTTGGAGAGTCAGTGCCTTTAACCTCCTGTTTGGCCCAGTTTGCAATTTCTGCGGAAGATGAACAGGAATAGGGAGAACCAATGAGAGACTAGCTGGAGGTGTCCGGACGGGCATATTTAACTCTCATTTCCCACCAGGAAGAGGAATTAACCAAAGGCTCAGCGTGCCGTGCCGGAACCAGATTAGGGCCTGAAGCAATCCTGCGGTGTTGCGGCCAGCTCACAAGAAAGCGAGTTGAAGAAAGGAGCTCAGGGGCACTGTAATTCACAAACCTGCAGAGTTATAAATGACAGCTATCGTCCAAAAATATACTGAAGTAAGGCTGCCAAGAGGACTTGAAAGCGGGGCAGAATTGCAGGAAACCGATTTCAGGAGGTAGACTGGAATTGCATTTAAAGCATAGGAAAAGAGGCAGAACGTCCACAATGATGCACTTGGCCAAAAAGGGCGTATGCGTTTTTTCCTGAATATATTCAGGAAAAAACGCATACGCCCTTTTTGGCCAACCAAGCAAGCTTGCAAAGGAAATCTGCACTACAATGAAGTCTCACTTCCCCCCGGTCAAAAGGGCCATCTGAAAAAAGTGTAAAATCCAGAAAGGCAGGACAGGCCATGGAAAACTGGGAACCTTGTTATGCTGATGGGCGGGATGTAAATTGCCAACAGCCACTGGGGAGAGGTGTATGGTGTTTCCTGAAACATCTAAAAAACAAAGCAACAGAGCCTAGGGCACTTCCACTTATGGTCCTATAGCTTAGGGAAATTAAAATCAAAAAGACACAGCCACCCCAAAGTTTGGGACCGCTCTGTTTACAAGAACCTCGTTTACGGTACAAGTTCAATATCGCAGAAAGTGAAAAATGGATAAAGAAGTTGTGGTACTTACGTACAATGCAATATCACTCAGCAATGAAATCTATGTCATCAGGCCCGTAGCAGCATAATGAGTGGATTCAGGTATGATGATTCTAACTGAAATAAGTCACACAGAAAAAGAAACATCATAAGATATCACTAAGACACGGAATGTAAACTTGGCTACACAGGAACTGGATTACAAAACAGAACAGGGTCTCAAATTTAGAAAACCAACTTATGCTTGCTTAAGGGGAAAGGTGAGTTGGGGTGCTGCATCAAACCAGAGATTGAAATGAGCACAGATAAAGTTCCTTAAGCCAAATATGGAATAGACAAGAACTACTCCTTGCTCAACGAAATGGACTCAACACCCCATATTAAACGCCTAAGAATGTACCTGACTAGTAAGTATCTTAAAACCTATGGATTGCTATGTCTCTGAAAGAAAATCAAGCGTGTGTACAGGGGCATAAACGCAGCAGTGATAGGATTGGAGAGGTTCGGTGAGCAAATGAAGACCCTTTGAAGTCATATTGCATGGTACCCATTCCACGGGTCTCAACTCTCAAGGTTTAAGGGATTCTGCCTTCAGGTAAAACATGCACGTGGAACCCAGAGTATGATCAACCGTGTGATCGGGAGACGTGTTCCAATATGTCTCAGTTTTCGTCCCCTGGTACTCGGGTGCAACATTCCACACGCTTTACTAACACTCTCCCGACTTGGAGAGTCAGTGCCTTTAACCTCCTGTTTGGTCCATTTGCAATTTCTGAGGAAGATGAACAGGAATAGGGAGAACCAATGAGAGACTAGCTGGAGGTGTCTGGACGGGCAAATTTAACTCTCATTTCCCACCAGGAAGAGGAATTAACCAAAGGCTCAGTGTGCCGTGCCGGAACCAGATTAGGGCCTGAAGCAATCCTGCGGTGTTGCGGCCAGCTCACAAGAAAGCGAGTTGAAGAAAGGAGCTCAGGGACACTGTAATTCACAAACCTGCAGAGTTATAAATGACAGCTATCGTCCAAAAATATACTGAAGTAAGGCTGCCAAGAGGACTTGAGAGCGGGGCAGAATTGCAGGAAACCGATTTCAGGAGGTAGACTGGAATTGCATTTAAAGCATAGGAAAAGAGGCAGAACGTCCACAATGATGCACTTGGCCAAAAAGGGCGTATGCGTTTTTTCCTGAATATATTCAGGAAAAAACGCATACGCCCTTTTTGGCCAACCAAGCAAGCTTGCAAAGGAAATCTGCACTACAATGAAGTCTCACTTCCCCCCGGTCAAAAGGGCCATCTGAAAAAAGTGTAAAATCCAGAAAGGCAGGACAGGCCATGGAGAACTGGGAGCCTTGTTATGCTGATGGGCGGGATGTAAATTGCCAACAGCCACTCGGGAGAGGTGTATGGTGTTTCCTGAAACATCTAAAAAACAAAGCAACAGAGCCTAGGGCACTTCCACTTATGGTCCTGTAGCTTAGGGAAATTAAAATCAAAAAGACACAGCCACCCCAAAGTTTGGGACAGCTCTGTTTACAAGAACCTTGTTTACGGTACAAGTTCAATATCGCAGAAAGTGAAAAATGGATAAAGAAGTTGTGGTACTTACGTACAATGCAATATCACTCAGCAATGAAATCTATGTCATCAGGCCCGTAGCAGCATAATGAGTGGATTCAGGTATGATGATTCTAACTGAAATAAGTCACACAGAAAAAGAAACATCATAAGATATCACTAATACACGGAATGTAAACTTGGCTACACAGGAACTGGATTACAAAACAGAACAGGGTCTCAAATTTAGAAAACCAACTTATGCTTGCTTAAGGGGAAAGGTGAGTTGGGGTGCTGCATAAAACCAGAGATTGAAATGAGCACAGATAAAGTTCCTTAAGCCAAATATGGAATAGACAAGAACTACTCCTTGCTCAACGAAATGGACTCAACACCCCATATTAAAGGCCTAAGAATGTACATGACTAGTAAGTATCTTAAAACCTATGGATTGCTATGTCTCTGAAAGAAAATCAAGCATGTGTACAGGGGCATAAACGCAGCAGTGATAGGATTGGAGAGGTTCGGTGAGCAAATGAAGACCCTTTGAAGTCATATTGCATGGTACCCATTCCACGGGTCTCAACTCTCCAGGTTTAAGGGATTCTTCCTTCAGCTAAAACATGCACGTGGAACCCAGAGTATGATCAACCGTGTGATCGGGAGACGTGTTCCAATATGTCTCAGTTCTCGTCCCCTGGTACCCGGGTGCAACATTCCAGACGCTTTACTAACACTCTCCTGACTTGGAGAGTCAGTGCCTTTAACCTCCTGTTTGGCCCAGTTTGCAATTTCTGCGGAAGATGAACAGGAATAGGGAGAACCAATGAGAGACTAGCTGGAGGTGTCCGGACGGGCAAATTTAACTCTCATTTCCCACCAGGAAGAGGAATTAACCAAAGGCTCAGCGTGCCGTGCCGGAACCAGATTAGGGCCTGAAGCAATCCTGCGGTGTTGCGGCCAGCTCACAAGAAAGCGAGTTGAAGAAAGGAGCTCAGGGGCACTGTAATTCACAAACCTGCAGAGTTATAAATGACAGCTATCGTCCAAAAATATACTGAAGTAAGGCTGCCAAGAGGACTTGAAAGCGGGGCAGAATTGCAGGAAACCGATTTCAGGAGGTAGACTGGAATTGCATTTAAAGCATAGGAAAAGAGGCAGAACGTCCACAATGATGCACTTGGCCAAAAAGGGCGTATGCGTTTTTTCCTGAATATATTCAGGAAAAAACGCATACGCCCTTTTTGGCCAACCAAGCAAGCTTGCAAAGGAAATCTGCACTACAATGAAGTCTCACTTCCCCCCAGTCAAAAGGGCCATCTGAAAAAAGTGTAAAATCCAGAAAGGCAGGACAGGCCATGGAAAACTGGGAACCTTGTTATGCTGATGGGCGGGATGTAAATTGCCAACAGCCACTGGGGAGAGGTGTATGGTGTTTCCTGAAACATCTAAAAAACAAAGCAACAGAGCCTAGGGCACTTCCACTTATGGTCCTATAGCTTAGGGAAATTAAAATCAAAAAGACACAGCCACCCCAAAGTTTGGGACCGCTCTGTTTACAAGAACCTCGTTTACGGTACAAGTTCAATATCGCAGAAAGTGAAAAATGGATAAAGAAGTTGTGGTACTTACGTACAATGCAATATCACTCAGCAATGAAATCTATGTCATCAGGCCCGTAGCAGCATAATGAGTGGATTCAGGTATGATGATTCTAACTGAAATAAGTCACACAGAAAAAGAAACATCATAAGATATCACTAAGACACGGAATGTAAACTTGGCTACACAGGAACTGGATTACAAAACAGAACAGGGTCTCAAATTTAGAAAACCAACTTATGCTTGCTTAAGGGGAAAGGTGAGTTGGGGTGCTGCATCAAACCAGAGATTGAAATGAGCACAGATAAAGTTCCTTAAGCCAAATATGGAATAGACAAGAACTACTCCTTGCTCAACGAAATGGACTCAACACCCCATATTAAACGCCTAAGAATGTACCTGACTAGTAAGTATCTTAAAACCTATGGATTGCTATGTCTCTGAAAGAAAATCAAGCGTGTGTACAGGGGCATAAACGCAGCAGTGATAGGATTGGAGAGGTTCGGTGAGCAAATGAAGACCCTTTGAAGTCATATTGCATGGTACCCATTCCACGGGTCTCAACTCTCAAGGTTTAAGGGATTCTGCCTTCAGGTAAAACATGCACGTGGAACCCAGAGTATGATCAACCGTGTGATCGGGAGACGTGTTCCAATATGTCTCAGTTTTCGTCCCCTGGTACTCGGGTGCAACATTCCACACGCTTTACTAACACTCTCCCGACTTGGAGAGTCAGTGCCTTTAACCTCCTGTTTGGTCCATTTGCAATTTCTGAGGAAGATGAACAGGAATAGGGAGAACCAATGAGAGACTAGCTGGAGGTGTCTGGACGGGCAAATTTAACTCTCATTTCCCACCAGGAAGAGGAATTAACCAAAGGCTCAGTGTGCCGTGCCAGAACCAGATTAGGGCCTGAAGCAATCCTGCGGTGTTGCGGCCAGCTCACAAGAAAGCGAGTTGAAGAAAGGAGCTCAGGGACACTGTAATTCACAAACCTGCAGAGTTATAAATGACAGCTATCGTCCAAAAACATACTGAAGTAAGGCTGCCAAGAGGACTTGAGAGCGGGGCAGAATTGCAGGAAACCGATTTCAGGAGGTAGACTGGAATTGCATTTAAAGCATAGGAAAAGAGGCAGAACGTCCACAATGATGCACTTGGCCAAAAAGGGCGTATGCGTTTTTTCCTGAATATATTCAGGAAAAAACGCATACGCCCTTTTTGGCCAACCAAGCAAGCTTGCAAAGGAAATCTGCACTACAATGAAGTCTCACTTCCCCCCGGTCAAAAGGGCCATCTGAAAAAAGTGTAAAATCGAGAAAGGCAGGACAGGCCATGGAGAACTGGGAGCCTTGTTATGCTGATGGGCGGGATGTAAATTGCCAACAGCCACTCGGGAGAGGTGTATGGTGTTTCCTGAAACATCTAAAAAACAAAGCAACAGAGCCTAGGGCACTTCCACTTATGGTCCTGTAGCTTAGGGAAATTAAAATCAAAAAGACACAGCCACCCCAAAGTTTGGGACAGCTCTGTTTACAAGAACCTCGTTTACGGTACAAGTTCAATATCGCAGAAAGTGAAAAATGGATAAAGAAGTTGTGGTACTTACGTACAATGCAATATCACTCAGCAATGAAATCTATGTCATCAGGCCCGTAGCAGCATAATGAGTGGATTCAGGTATGATGATTCTAACTGAAATAAGTCACACAGAAAAAGAAACATCATAAGATATCACTAATACACGGAATGTAAACTTGGCTACACAGGAACTGGATTACAAAACAGAAAAGGGTCTCAAATTTAGAAAACCAACTTATGCTTGCTTAAGGGGAAAGGTGAGTTGGGGTGCTGCATAAAACCAGAGATTGAAATGAGCACAGATAAAGTTCCTTAAGCCAAATATGGAATAGACAAGAACTACTCCTTGCTCAACGAAATGGACTCAACACCCCATATTAAAGGCCTAAGAATGTACATGACTAGTAAGTATCTTAAAACCTATGGATTGCTATGTCTCTGAAAGAAAATCAAGCGTGTGTACAGGGGCATAAACGCAGCAGTGATAGGATTGGAGAGGTTCGGTGAGCAAATGAAGACCCTTTGAAGTCATATTGCATGGTACCCATTCCACGAGTCTCAACTCTCCAGGTTTAAGGGATTCTTCCTTCAGCTAAAACATGCACGTGGAACCCAGAGTATGATCAACCGTGTGATCGGGAGACGTGTTCCAATATGTCTCAGTTCTCGTCCCCTGGTACTCGGGTGCAACATTCCAGACGCTTTACTAACACTCTCCCGACTTGGAGAGTCAGTGCCTTTAACCTCCTGTTTGGCCCAGTTTGCAATTTCTGCGGAAGATGAACAGGAATAGGGAGAACCAATGAGAGACTAGCTGGAGGTGTCTGGACGGGCAAATTTAACTCTCATTTCCCACCAGGAAGAGGAATTAACCAAAGGCTCAGCGTGCCGTGCCGGAACCAGATTAGGGCCTGAAGCAATCCTGCGGTGTTGCGGCCAGCTCACAAGAAAGCGAGTTGAAGAAAGGAGCTCAGGGACACTGTAATTCACAAACCTGCAGAGTTATAAATGACAGCTATCATCCAAAAATATACTGAAGTAAGGCTGCCAAGAGTACTTGAAAGCGGGGCAGAATTGCAGGAAACCGATTTCAGGAGGTAGACTGGAATTGCATTTAAAGCATAGAAAAAGAGGCAGAACGTCCACAATGATGCACTTGGCCAAAAAGGGCGTATGCGTTTTTTCCTGAATATATTCAGGAAAAAACGCATACGCCCTTTTTGGTGAACCAAGCAAGCTTGCAAAGGAAATCTGCACTACAATGAAGTCTCACTTCCCCCCAGTCAAAAGGGCCATCTGAAAAAAGTGTAAAATCCAGAAAGGCAGGACAGGCCATGGAGAACTGGGAGCCTTGTTACGCTGATGGGCGGGATGTAAATTGCCAACAGCCACTCGGTAGAGGTGTATGGTGTTTCCTGAAACATCTAAAAAACAAAGCAACAGAGCCTAGGGCACTTCCACTTATTTAACTATAGCTTAGGGAAATTAAAATCAAAAAGACACAGCCACCCCAAAGTTTGGGACGGCTCTGTTTACAAGAACCTCGTTTACGGTACAAGTTCAATATCGCAGAAAGTGAAAAATGGATAAAGAAGTTGTGGTACTTACGTACAATGCAATATCACTCAGCAATGAAATCTATGTCATCAGGCCCGTAGCAGCATAATGAGTGGATTCAGGTATGATGATTCTAAGTGAAATAAGTCACACAGAAAAAGAAACATCATAAGATATCACTAATACACGGAATGTAAACTTGGCTACACAGGAACTGGATTACAAAACACAACAGGGTCTCAAATGTAGAAAACCAACTTATGCTTGCTTAAGGGGGAAGGTGAGTTGGGGTGCTGCATAAAACCAGAGATTGAAATGAGCACAGATAAAGTTCCTTAAGCCAAACATGGAATAGACAAGAACTACTCCTTGCTCAACGAAATGGACTCAACACCCCATATTAAACGCCTAAGAATGTACCTGACTAGTAAGTATCTTAAAACCTATGGATTGCTATGTCTCTGAAAGAGAATCAAGCGTGTGTACAGGGGCATAAACGCAGCAGTGATAGGATTGGAGAGGTTCGGTGAGCAAATGAAGACCCTTTGAAGTCATATTGCATGGTACCCATTCCACGGGTCTCAACTCTCCAGGTTTAAGGGATTCTTCCTTCAGCTAAAACATGCACGTGGAACCCAGAGTATGATCAACCGTGTGATCGGGAGACGTGTTCCAATATGTCTCAGTTCTCGTCCCCTGGTACTCGGGTGCAACATTCCAGACGCTTTAATAACACTCTCCCGACTTGGAGAGTCAGTGCCTTTAACCTCCTGTTTGGCCCAGTTTGCAATTTCTGCGGAAGATGAACAGGAATAGGGAGAACCAATGAGAGACTAGCTGGAGGTGTCTGGACGGGCAAATTTAACTCTCATTTCCCACCAGGAAGAGGAATTAACCAAAGGCTTAGCATGCCGTGCCGGAACCAGATTAGGGCCTGAAGCAATCCTGCGGTGTTGCGGCCAGCTCCCAAGAAAGCAAGTTGAAGAAAGGAGCTCAGGGGCACTGTAATTCACAAACCTGCAGAGTTATAAATGACAGCTATCGTCCACAAATATACTGAAGTAAGGCTGCCAAGAAGACATGAAAGCGGGGCAGAATTGCAGGAATCCGATTTCAGCAGGTAGACTGGAATTGCATTTAAAGTATAGGAAAAGAGGCAGAACGTCAACAATGATACACTTGGCCAATATATATTCAGGAAATATATTCAGAATATATTCAGGAAAAAACGCATAGGCCATTTCTGGCCAACCAAGCAAGCTTGCAAAGGAAATCTGCACTACAATGAAGTGTCACTTCCCCCCGGTCAAAAGGGCCATCTGAAAAAAGTGTAAAATCCAGAAAGGCAGGACAGGCCATGGAGAACTGGGAGCCTTGTTATGCTGATGGGCGGGATGTAAATTGCCAAGAGCCACTCGGGAAAAGTGTATGGTGTTTCCTGAAACATCTAAAAAACAAAGCAACAGAGCCTAGGGCACTTCCACTTATGGTCCTATAGCTTAGGGAAATTAAAATCAAAAAGACACAGCCACCCCAAAGTTTGGGACGGCTCTGTTTACAAGAACCTCATTTATGGTACAAGTTTAATATCGCCGAAAGCCAAAAATGGATAAAGAAATTGTGGTACTTACGTACAATGCAATATCACTCAACAATGAAATCTATGTCATCAGGCCCGTAGCAGCATAATCAGTGGATTCAGGTATGATGATTCTAACTGAAATAAGTCACACAGAAAAAGAAACATCATAAGATATCACTAATACACGGGATGTAAACTTGGCTACACAGGAACTGGATTACAAAACAGAACAGGGTCTCAAATTTAGAAAACCAACTTATGCTTGCTTAAGGGGAAAGGTGAGTTGGGGCGCTGCATAAAACCAGAGATTGAAATGAGCACAGATAAAGTTCCTTAAGCCAAATATGGAATAGACAAGAACTACTCCTTGCTCAACGAAATGGACTCAACACCCCATATTAAAGGCCTAAGAATGTACCTGACTAGTAAGTATCTTAAAACCTATGAATTGCTATGTCTCTGAAAGAAAATCAAGCGTGTGTACAGGGGCATAAACGCAGCAGTGATAGGATTGGAGAGGTTCGGTGAGCAAATGAAGACCCTTTGAAGTCATATTGCATGGTACCCATTCCACGGGTCTCAACTCTCCAGGTTTAAGGGATTCTTCCTTCAGCTAAAACATGCATGTGGAACCCAGAGTATGATCAACCGTGTGATCGGGAGACGTGTTCCAATATGTCTCAGTTCTCGTCCCCTGGTACTCGGGTGCAACATTCCAGATGCTTTACTAACAAACACTCTCCCGACTTGGAGAGTCAGTGCCTTTAAGCTCCTGTTTGGCCCAGTATGCAATTTCTGCGGAAGATGAACAGGAATAGGGAGAATCAATGAGAGACTAGCTGGAGGTGTCTGGACGGGCAAATTTAACTCTCATTTCCCACCAGAAAGAGGAATTAACCAAAGGCTCAGCGTGCCGTGCCGCAACCAGATTAGGGCCTGAAGCAATCCTGCGGTGTTGCGGCCAGCTCACAAGAAAGCGAGTTGAAGAAAGGAGCTCAGGGGCACTGAAATTCACAAACCTGCAGAGTTATAAATGACAGCTATCGTCCAAAAATATACTGAAGTAAGGTTGCCAAGAGGACTTGAAAGCAGGGCAGAATTGCAGGAAACCGATTTCAGGAGGTAGACTGGAATTGCATTTAAAGCATAGGAAAAGAGGCAGAACGTCCCCAAAGATGCACTTGGCCAAAAAGGGCGTATGCGTTTTTTCCTGAATGTATTCAGGAAAAAACGCATACGCCCTTTTTGGCCAACCAAGCAAGCTTGCAAAGGAAATCTGCACTACAATGAAGTCTCACTTCCCCCCGGTCAAAAGGGCCATCTGAAAAAAGTGTAAAATCCAGAAAGGCAGGACAGGCCATGGAGAACTGGGAGCCTTGTTATGCTGATGGGCGGGATGTGAATTGCCAACAGCCACTTGGGAAAAGTGTATGGTGCTTCCTGAAACATCTAAGAAACATAGCAGCGGAGCCTAGGGCACTTCCACTTATGGTCCTATAGCTTAGGGAAATTAAAATCAAAAAGACACAGCCACCCCAAAGTTTGGGACGGCTCTGTTTACAAGAACCCCGTTTATGGTACAAGTTCAATATCGCAGAAACCGAAAAATGAATAAAAATTGTGGTACTTACGTACAATGCAATATCACTCAGCAATGAAATCTATGTCATCAGGCCCGTAGCAGCATAATCAGTGGATTCAGGTATGATGATTCTACCTGAAATAACTCACACAGAAAAAGAAACATCATAAGATATCACTAATACATGGAATGTAAACTTGGCTACACAGGAACTGATTACAAAACAAAACAGGGTCTCAAATTTAGAAAACCAACTTATGCTTGCTTAAGGGGAAAGGTGAGTTGGGGTGCTGCATAAAACCAGAGATTGAAATGAGGACAGATAAAGTTCCTTAAGCTAAATATGGAATAGACAAGAGCTACTCCTTGCTCAACGAAATGGACTCAACACACCATATTAAACGCCTAAGAATGTACCTGACTAGTAAGTATCTTAAAACCTATGGATTGCTATGTCTCCGAAAGAGAATCAAGCATGTGTACAGGGTCATAAATGTAGCATTGATAGGATTGGAAAGGTTCGGTGAGCAAATGAAGACCCTTTGAAGACATATTGCATGGTACCCATTCCACAGGTCTCAACTCTCCAGGTTTAAGGGATTCTGCCTTCAGCTAAAACATGCATGTGGAACCCAGAGTATGATCAACCGTGTGATCGGGAGACGTGTTCCGATATGTCTCAGTTCTCGTTCCCTGGTACTCGGGTGCAACATTCCAGACGCTTTACTAAGACTCTCCCGACTTGGAGAGTCAGTGCCTTTAACCTCCTGTTTGGCCCAGTTTGCAATTTCTGCGGAAGATGAACAGGAATAGGAGAACCAATGAGAGACTAGCTGGAGGTGTCTGGACGGGCAAATTTAACTCTCATTTCCCACCAGAAAGAGGAATTAACCAAAGGTTCAGCGTGCCGTGCCGCAACCAGATTAGGGCCTGAAGCAATCCTGCGGTGTTGCGGCCAGCTCACAAGAAAGCGAGTTGAAGAAAGGAGCTCAGGGGCACTGAAATTCACAAACCTGCAGAGTTATAAATGACAGCTATCGTCCAAAAATATACTGAAGTAAGGTTGCCAAGAGGACTTGAAAGCAGGGCAGAATTGCAGGAAACCGATTTCAGGAGGTAGACTGGAATTGCATTTAAAGCATAGGAAAAGAGGCAGAACGTCCCCAATGATGCACTTGGCCAAAAAGGGCGTATGCGTTTTTTCCTGAATGTATTCAGGAAAAAACGCATACGCCCTTTTTGGCCAACCAAGCAAGCTTGCAAAGGAAATCTGCACTACAATGAAGTCTCACTTCCCCCCCGGTCAAAAGGGCCATCTGAAAAAAGTGTAAAATCCAGAAAGGCAGGACCGGCCATGGAGAACTGGGAGCCTTGTTATGCTGATGGGCGGGATGTGAATTGCCAACAGCCACTTGGGAAAAGTGTATGGTGCTTCCTGAATCATCTAAGAAACATAGCAGCGGAGCCTAGGGCACTTCCACTTATGGTCCTATAGCTTAGGGAAATTAAAATCAAAAAGACACAGCCACCCCAAAGTTTGGGACGGCTCTGTTTACAAGAACCCCATTTATGGTACAAGTTCAATATCGCAGAAACCGAAAAATGAATAAAAATTGTGGTACTTACGTACAATGCAATATCACTCAGCAATGAAATCTATGTCATCAGGCCCGTAGCAGCATAATCAGTGGATTCAGGTATGATGATTCTACCTGAAATAACTCACACAGAAAAAGAAACATCATAAGATATCACTAATACATGGAATGTAAACTTGGCTACACAGGAACTGATTACAAAACAAAACAGGGTCTCAAATTTAGAAAACCAACTTATGCTTGCTTAAGGGGAAAGGTGAGTTGGGGTGCTGCATAAAACCAGAGATTGAAATGAGCACAGATAAAGTTCCTTAAGCTAAATATGGAATAGACAAGAGCTACTCCTTGCTCAACGAAATGGACTCAACACACCATATTAAACGCCTAAGAATGTACCTGACTAGTAAGTATCTTAAAACCTATGGATTGCTATGTCTCCGAAAGAGAATCAAGCATGTGTACAGGGTCATAAATGTAGCAGTGATAGGATTGGAAAGGTTCGGTGAGCAAATGAAGACCCTTTGAAGTCATATTGCATGGTACCCATTCCACAGGTCTCAACTCTCCAGGTTTAAGGGATTCTGCCTTCAGCTAAAACATGCATGTGGAACCCAGAGTATGATCAACCGTGTGATCGGGAGACGTGTTCCGATATGTCTCAGTTCTCGTTCCCTGGTACTCGGGTGCAACATTCCAGACGCTTTACTAAGACTCTCCCGACTTGGAGAGTCAGTGCCTTTAACCTCCTGTTTGGCCCAGTTTGCAATTTCTGCGGAAGATGAACAGGAATAGGAGAACCAATGAGAGACTAGCTGGAGGTGTCTGGACGGGCAAATTTAACTCTCATTTCCAACCAGGAAGAGGAATTAACCAAAGGCTCAGTGTGCCGTGCCGGAACCAGATTAGGGCCTATAGCAATCCTGCGGTGTTGCGGCCAGCTCACAAGAAAGCGAGTTGAAGAAAGGAGCTCAGGGGCACTGTAATTCACAAACCTGCAGAGTTATAAATGACAGCTATCGTCCAAAAATATACTGAAGTAAGGCTGCCAAGAGGACTTGAAAGCGGGGCAGAATTGCAGGAAACCGATTTCAGGAGGTAGACTGGAATTGCATTTAAAGCATAGGAAAAGCGGCAGAACGTCCACAATGATGCACTTGGCCAATAAGTGCATATGCGTTTTTTCCTGAATATATTCAGGAAAAAACGCATACGCCCTTTTTGGCCAACCAAGCAAGCTTGCAAAGGAAATCTGCACTACAATGAAGTGTCACTTCCCCCCGGTCAAAAGGGCCATCTGAAAAAAGTGTAAAATCCAGAAAGGCAGGACAGGCCATGGAGAACTGGGAGCCTTGTTATGCTGATGGGCGGGATGTAAATTGCCAACAGCCACTAGGGTGAGGTGTATGGTGTTTCCTGAAACATCTAAAAAACAAAGCAACAGAGCCTAGGGCACTTCCACTTATGGTCCTATAGCTTAGGGAAATTAAAATCAAAAAGACACAGCCACCCCAAAGTTTGGGATGGCTCCGTTTACAAGAACCTCGTTTACGGTACAAGTTCAATATCGCAGAAAGTGAAAAATGGATAAAGAAGTTGTGGTACTTACGTACAATGCAATATCACTCAGCAATGAAATCTACGTCATCAGACCCGTAGCAGCATAATGAGTGGATTCAGGTATGATGATTCTACCTGAAATAAGTCACACAGAAAAAGAAACATCATAAGATATCACTAATACACGGAATGTAAACTTGGCTACACAGGAACTGGATTGCAAAACAGAACAGGGTCTCAAATTTAGAAAACCAACTTATGCTTGCTTAAGGGGAAAGGTGAGTTGGGGTGCTGCATAAAACCAGAGATTGAAATGAGCACAGATAAAGTTCCTTAAGCCAAATATGGTATAGACAAGAACTACTCCTTCCTCAACAAAATGGACTCAACACCCCATATTAAACGCCTAAGAATGTACCTGACTAGTAAGTATCTTAAAACCTATGCACTGCTATGTCTCTGAAAGAAAATCAAGCATGTGTACAGGGGCATAAACGCAGCAGTGATAGGATTGGAGAGGTTCGGTGAGCAAATGAAGACCCTTTGAAGTCATATTGCATGGTACCCATTCCACGGGTATCAACTCTCCAGGTTTAAGGGATTCTGCCTTCAGCTAAAACATGCATGTGGAACCCAGAGTATGATCAACCGTGTGATCGGGAGACGTGTTCCAATATGTCTCAGTTCTCGTCCCCTGGTACTCGGGTGCAACATTCCAGACGCTTTACTAACACTCTCCCGACTTGGAGAGTCAGTGCCTTTAACCTCCTGTTGGCCCAGTTTGCAGTTTCTGCGGAAGATGAACAGGAATAGGAGAACCAATGAGAGACTAGCTGGAGGTGTCTGGACGGGCAAATTTAACTCTCATTTCCCACCAGGAAGAGGAATTAACCAAAGGCTCAGCGTGCCGTGTCGGAACCAGATTAGGGCCTGAAGCAATCCTGCGGTGTTGCGGCCAGCTCACAAGAAAGCGAGTTGAAGAAAGGAGCTCAGGGGCACTGTAATTCACAAACCTGCAGAGTTTTAAATGACAGCTATCGTCCACAAATATACTGAAGTAAGGCTGCCAAGAGGACTTGAAAGCGGGGCAGAATTGCAGGAAACCGATTTCAGGAGGTAGACTGGAATTGCATTTAAAGCATAGGAAAAGAGGCAGAACGTCCACAATGATGCACTTGGTCAAAAAGAGCGTATGCGTTTTTTCCTGAATATATTCAGGAAAAAACGCATAGGCCATTTTTGGCCAAACAAGCAAGCTTGCAAAGGAAATCTGCACTACAATGAAGTCTCACTTCCCCCCGGTCAAAAGGGCCATCTGAAAAAAGTGTAAAATCCAGAAAGGCAGGACAGGCCATGGAGAACTGGGAGCCTTGTTATGCTGATGGGCGGGATGTAAATTGCCAAGAGCCACTGGGAAGAAGTGTATGGTGCTCCTGAAACATCTAAAAAACTAAGCAACGGAGCCTAGGGCACTTCCACTTATGGTCCTATAGATTAGGGAAACTAAAATCAAAAAGACACAGCCACCCCAAAGTTTGGGACGGCTCTGTTTACAAGAACCTCGTTTACGGTACAAGTTCAATATCGCAGAAAGCGAAAAATGGATAAAGAAGTTGTGGTACTTACGTACAATGCAATATCACTCAGCAATGTAATCTATGTCATCAGGCCCGTAGCAGCATAATGAGTGGATTCAGGTATGATGATTCTAACTGAAATAAGTCACACAGAAAAAGAAACATCATAAGATATCACTAATTCACGGAATGTAAACTTGGCTACACAGGAACTGGATTACAAATCAGAACAGGGTCTCAAATTTAGAAAACCAACTTATGCTTGCTTAAGCGAAAAGGTGAGTTGGGGTGCTGCATCAAACCAGAGATTGAAATGAGCACAGATAAAGTTCCTTAAGCCAAATATGGAATAGACAAGAACTACTCCTTGCTCAACGAAATGGACTCAACATCCCATATTAAACGCCTAAGAATGTACCTGACTAGTAAGTATCTTAAAACCTATGGATTGCTATGTCTCTGAAAGAAAATGAAGCATGTATACAGGGGCATAAACGCAGCAGTGATAGGATTGGAGAGGTTCAGTGAGCAAATGAAGACCCTTTGAAGTCATATTGCATGGTACCCATTCCACGGGTCTCAACTGTCCAGGTTTAAGGGATTCTTCCTTCAGCTAAAACATGCACGTGGAACCCAGAGTATGATCAACCGTGTGATAGGGAGACGTGTTCCAATATGTCTCAGATCTCGTCCCCTGGTACTCGGGTGCAACATTCCAGACGCTTTACTAACACTCTCCCGACTTGGAAAGTCAGTGCCTTTAACCTCCTGTTTGACCCATTTGCAATTTCTGCGGAAGATGAACAGGAATAGGGAGAACCAATGAGAGACTAGCTGGAGGTGTCTGGACAGGCAAATTTAACTCTCATTTCCCACCAGGAAGAGGAATTAACCAAAGGCTCAGCGTGCCGTGCCGGAACCAGATTAGGGCCTGAAGCAATCCTGCGGTGTTGCGGCCAGCTCCCAAGAAAGCGAGTTGAAGAAAGGAGCTCAGGGGCACTGTAATTCACAAACCTGCAGAGTTATAAATGACAGCTATCATCCAAAAATATACTGAAGTAAGGCTGCCAAGAGTACTTGAAAGCGGGGCAGAATTGCAGGAAACCGATTTCAGGAGGTAGACTGGAATTGCATTTAAAGCATAGGAAAAGAGGCAGAACGTCCACAATGATGCACTTGGCCAAAAAGGGCGTATGCGTTTTTTCCTGAATATATTCAGGAAAAAACGCATACGCCCTTTTTGGCGAACCAAGCAAGCTTGCAAAGGAAATCTGCACTACAATGAAGTCTCACTTCCCCCCGGTCAAAAGGGCCATCTGAAAAAAGTGTAAAATCCAGAAAGGCAGGACAGGCCATGGAGAACTGGGAGCCTTGTTATGCTGATGGGCGGGATGTAAATTGCCAACAGCCACTCGGTAGAGGTGTATGGTGTTTCCTGAAACATCTAAAAAACAAAGCAACAGAGCCTAGGGCACTTCCACTTATTTAACTATAGCTTAGGGAAACTAAAATCAAAAAGACACAGCCACCCCAAAGTTTGGGACGGCTCTGTTCACAAGAACCTCATTTACGGTTAAGGTTCAATATCGCAGAAAGTGAAAAATGGATAAAGAAGTTGTGGTACTTACGTACAATGCAATATCACTCAGCAATGAAATCTACGTCATCAGGCCCGTAGCAGCATAATGAGTGGATTCAGGTATGATGATTCTACCTGAAATAAGTCACACAGAAAAAGAAACATCATAAGATATCACTAATACACGGAATGTAAACTTGGCTACACAGGAACTGGATTACAAAACAGAACAGGGTCTCAAATTTAGAAAACCAACTTATGCTTGCTTAAGGGGAAAGGTGAGTTGGGGTGCTGCATAAAACCAGAGATTGAAATGAGCACAGATAATGTTCCTTAAGCCAAATATGGTATAGACTAGAACTACTCCTTGCTCAACGAAATGGACTCAACACCCCATATTAAACGCCTAAGAATGTACCTGACTAGTAAGTATCTTAAAACCTATGCACTGCTATGTCTCTGAAAGAAAATCAAGCGTGTGTACAGGGGCATAAACGCAGCAGTGATAGGATTGGAGAGGTTCGGTGAGCAAATGAAGACCCTTTGAAGTCATATTGCATGGTACCCATTCCACGGGTCTCAACTCTCCAGGTTTAAGGGATTCTGCCTTCAGCTAAAACATGCATGTGGAACCCAGAGTATGATCAACCGTGTGATCGGGAGACGTGTTCCAATATGTCTCAGTTCTCGTCCCCTGGTACTCGGGTGCAACATTCCAGACGCTTTACTAACACTCTCCCGACTTGGAGAGTCAGTGCCTTTAACCTCCTGTTGGCCCAGTTTGCAATTTCTGCGGAAGATGAACAGGAATAGGAGAACCAATGATAGACTAGCTGGAGGTGTCTGGACGGGCAAATTTAACTCTCATTTCCCACCAGGAAGAGGAATTAACCAAAGGCTCAGCGTGCCGTGCCGCAACCAGATTAGGGCCTGAAGCAATCCTGCGGTGTTGCGGCCAGCTCACAAGAAAGCGAGTTGAAGAAAGGAGCTCAGGGGCACTGAAATTCACAAACCTGCAGAGTTATAAATGACAGCTATCGTCCAAAAATATACTGAAGTAAGGTTGCCAAGAGGACTTGAAAGCAGGGCAGAATTGCAGGAAACCGATTTCAGGAGGTAGACTGGAATTGCATTTAAAGCATAGGAAAAGAGGCAGAACGTCCCCAAAGATGCACTTGGCCAAAAAGGGCGTATGCGTTTTTTCCTGAATGTATTCAGGAAAAAACGCATACGCCCTTTTTGGCCAACCAAGCAAGCTTGCAAAGGAAATCTGCACTACAATGAAGTCTCACTTCCCCCCGGTCAAAAGGGCCATCTGAAAAAAGTGTAAAATCCAGAAAGGCAGGACAGGCCATGGAGAACTGGGAGCCTTGTTATGCTGATGGGCGGGATGTGAATTGCCAACAGCCACTTGGGAAAAGTGTATGGTGCTTCCTGAAACATCTAAGAAACATAGCAGCGGAGCCTAGGGCACTTCCACTTATGGTCCTATAGCTTAGGGAAATTAAAATCAAAAAGACACAGCCACCCCAAAGTTTGGGACGGCTCTGTTTACAAGAACCCCGTTTATGGTACAAGTTCAATATCGCAGAAACCGAAAAATGAATAAAAATTGTGGTACTTACGTACAATGCAATATCACTCAGCAATGAAATCTATGTCATCAGGCCCGTAGCAGCATAATCAGTGGATTCAGGTATGATGATTCTACCTGAAATAACTCACACAGAAAAAGAAACATCATAAGATATCACTAATACATGGAATGTAAACTTGGCTACACAGGAACTGATTACAAAACAAAACAGGGTCTCAAATTTAGAAAACCAACTTATGCTTGCTTAAGGGGAAAGGTGAGTTGGGGTGCTGCATAAAACCAGAGATTGAAATGAGCACAGATAAAGTTCCTTAAGCTAAATATGGAATAGACAAGAGCTACTCCTTGCTCAACGAAATGGACTCAACACACCATATTAAACGCCTAAGAATGTACCTGACTAGTAAGTATCTTAAAACCTATGGATTGCTATGTCTCCGAAAGAGAATCAAGCATGTGTACAGGGTCATAAATGTAGCATTGATAGGATTGGAAAGGTTCGGTGAGCAAATGAAGACCCTTTGAAGACATATTGCATTGTACCCATTCCACAGGTCTCAACTCTCCAGGTTTAAGGGATTCTGCCTTCAGCTAAAACATGCATGTGGAACCCAGAGTATGATCAACCGTGTGATCGGGAGACGTGTTCCGATATGTCTCAGTTCTCGTTCCCTGGTACTCGGGTGCAACATTCCAGACGCTTTACTAAGACTCTCCCGACTTGGAGAGTCAGTGCCTTTAACCTCCTGTTTGGCCCAGTTTGCAATTTCTGCGGAAGATGAACAGGAATAGGAGAACCAATGAGAGACTAGCTGGAGGTGTCTGGACGGGCAAATTTAACTCTCATTTCCCACCAGAAAGAGGAATTAACCAAAGGTTCAGCGTGCCGTGCCGCAACCAGATTAGGGCCTGAAGCAATCCTGCGGTGTTGCGGCCAGCTCACAAGAAAGCGAGTTGAAGAAAGGAGCTCAGGGGCACTGAAATTCACAAACCTGCAGAGTTATAAATGACAGCTATCGTCCAAAAATATACTGAAGTAAGGTTGCCAAGAGGACTTGAAAGCAGGGCAGAATTGCAGGAAACCGATTTCAGGAGGTAGACTGGAATTGCATTTAAAGCATAGGAAAAGAGGCAGAACGTCCCCAATGATGCACTTGGCCAAAAAGGGCGTATGCGTTTTTTCCTGAATGTATTCAGGAAAAAACGCATACGCCCTTTTTGGCCAACCAAGCAAGCTTGTAAAGGAAATCTGCACTACAATGAAGTCTCACTTCCCCCCCGGTCAAAAGGGCCATCTGAAAAAAGTGTAAAATCCAGAAAGGCAGGACCGGCCATGGAGAACTGGGAGCCTTGTTATGCTGATGGGCGGGATGTGAATTGCCAACAGCCACTTGGGAAAAGTGTATGGTGCTTCCTGAATCATCTAAGAAACATAGCAGCGGAGCCTAGGGCACTTCCACTTATGGTCCTATAGCTTAGGGAAATTAAAATCAAAAAGACACAGCCACCCCAAAGTTTGGGACGGCTCTGTTTACAAGAACCCCATTTATGGTACAAGTTCAATATCGCAGAAACCGAAAAATGAATAAAAATTGTGGTACTTACGTACAATGCAATATCACTCAGCAATGAAATCTATGTCATCAGGCCCGTAGCAGCATAATCAGTGGATTCAGGTATGATGATTCTACCTGAAATAACTCACACAGAAAAAGAAACATCATAAGATATCACTAATACATGGAATGTAAACTTGGCTACACAGGAACTGATTACAAAACAAAACAGGGTCTCAAATTTAGAAAACCAACTTATGCTTGCTTAAGGGGAAAGGTGAGTTGGGGTGCTGCATAAAACCAGAGATTGAAATGAGCACAGATAAAGTTCCTTAAGCTAAATATGGAATAGACAAGAGCTACTCCTTGCTCAACGAAATGGACTCAACACACCATATTAAACGCCTAAGAATGTACCTGACTAGTAAGTATCTTAAAACCTATGGATTGCTATGTCTCCGAAAGAGAATCAAGCATGTGTACAGGGTCATAAATGTAGCAGTGATAGGATTGGAAAGGTTCGGTGAGCAAATGAAGACCCTTTGAAGTCATATTGCATGGTACCCATTCCACAGGTCTCAACTCTCCAGGTTTAAGGGATTCTGCCTTCAGCTAAAACATGCATGTGGAACCCAGAGTATGATCAACCGTGTGATCGGGAGACGTGTTCCGATATGTCTCAGTTCTCGTTCCCTGGTACTCGGGTGCAACATTCCAGACGCTTTACTAAGACTCTCCCGACTTGGAGAGTCAGTGCCTTTAACCTCCTGTTTGGCCCAGTTTGCAATTTCTGCGGAAGATGAACAGGAATAGGAGAACCAATGAGAGACTAGCTGGAGGTGTCTGGACGGGCAAATTTAACTCTCATTTCCCACCAGGAAGAGGAATTAACCAAAGGCTCAGTGTGCCGTGCCGGAACCAGATTAGGGCCTGAAGCAATCCTGCGGTGTTGCGGCCAGCTCACAAGAAAGCGAGTTGAAGAAAGGAGCTCAGGGGCACTGTAATTCACAAACCTGCAGAGTTATAAATGACAGCTATCGTCCAAAAATATACTGAAGTAAGGCTGCCAAGAGGACTTGAAAGCGGGGCAGAATTGCAGGAAACCGATTTCAGGAGGTAGACTGGAATTGCATTTAAAGCATAGGAAAAGCGGCAGAACGTCCACAATGATGCACTTGGCCAATAAGTGCATATGCGTTTTTTCCTGAATATATTCAGGAAAAAACGCATACGCCCTTTTTGGCCAACCAAGCAAGCTTGCAAAGGAAATCTGCACTACAATGAAGTGTCACTTCCCCCCGGTCAAAAGGGCCATCTGAAAAAAGTGTAAAATCCAGAAAGGCAGGACAGGCCATGGAGAACTGGGAGCCTTGTTATGCTGATGGTCGGGATGTAAATTGCCAACAGCCACTCGGAAGAAGTGTATGGTGCTTCCTGAAACATCTAAAAAACATAGCAGCGGAGCCTAGGGCACTTCCACTTATGGTCCTATAGCTTAGGGAAATTAAAATCAAAAAGACACAGCCACCCCAAAGTTTGGGACGGCTCTGTTTACAAGAACCTCGTTTACGGTACAAGTTCAATATCGCAAAAAGTGAAAAATGGATAAAGAAGTTGTGGTACTTACGTACAATGCAATATCACTCAGCAATGAAATCTATGTCTTCAGGGCCTTAGCAGCATAATGAGTGGATTCAGGTATGATGATTCTAACTGAAATAAGTCACACAGAAAAAGAAACATCATAAGATATCACTAATACACGGAATGTAAACTTGGCTACAGAGGAACTGGATTACAAAACAGAACAGGGTCTCAAATTTAGAAAACCAACTTATGCTTGCTTAAGGGGAAAGGTGAGTTGGGGTGCTGCATCAAACCAGAGATTGAAATGAGCACAGATAAATTTCCTTAAGCCAAATATGGTATAGACAAGAACTACTCCTTGCTCAACGAAATGAACTCAACACCCCATATTAAACGCCTAAGAATGTACCTGACTAGTAAGTATCTTAAAACCTATGCACTGCTATGTCTCTGAAAGAAAATCAAGCATGTGTCCAGGGGTATAAACGCAGCACTGATAGGATTGGAGAGGTTCGGTGAGCAAATGAAGACCCTTTGAAGTCATATTGCATGGTATCCATTCCACGGGTCTCAACTCTCCAGGTTTAAGGGATTCTGCCTTCAGCTAAAACATGCATGTGGAACCCAGAGTATGATCAACCGTGTGATCGGGAGACGTGTTCCAATATGTCTCAGTTCTCGTCCCCTGGTACTCGGGTGCAACATTCCAGACGCTTTACTAACACTCTCCCGACTTGGAGAGTCAGTGCCTTTAACCTCCTGTTTCGCCCAGTTTGCAATTTCTGCGGAAGATGAACAGGAATAGGGAGAACCAATGAGAGACTAGCTGGAGGTGTCTGGACGGGCAAATTTAACTCTCATTTCCCACCAGGAAGAGGAATTAACCAAAGGCTCAGCGTGCCGTGCCGGAACCAGATTAGGGCCTGAAGCAATCCTGCGGTGTTGCAGCCAGCTTACAAGAAAGCGAGTTGAAGAAAGGAGCTCAGGGGCACTGTAATTCACAAACCTGCAGAGTTATAAATGACAGCTATCGTCCAAAAATATACTGAAGTAAGGCTGCCAAGAAGACTTGAAAGCGGGACAGAATTGCAGGAAAGCAATTTCAGGAGGTAGACTGGAATTGCATTTAAAGCATAGGAAAAGAGGCAGAACGTCCACAATGATGCACTTGGCCAAAAAGGGCGTATGCGTTTTTTCCTGAATATATTCAGGAAAAAACGCATACGCCCTTTTTGGCCAACCAAGCAAGCTTGCAAAGGAAATCTGCACTACAATGAAGTGTCACTTCCCCCCGGTCAAAAGGGCCATCTGAAAAAAGTGTAAAATCCAGAAAGGCAGGACAGGCCATGGAGAACTGGGAGCCTTGTTATGCTGATGGGCGGGATGTAAATTGCCAACAGCCACTAGGGTGAGGTGTATGGTGTTTCCTGAAACATCTAAAAAACAAAGCAACAGAGCCTAGGGCACTTCCACTTATGGTCCTATAGCTTAGGGAAATTAAAATCAAAAAGACACAGCCACCCCAAAGTTTGGGATGGCTCCGTTTACAAGAACCTCGTTTACGGTACAAGTTCAATATCGCAGAAAGTGAAAAATGGATAAAGAAGTTGTGGTACTTACGTACAATGCAATATCACTCAGCAATGAAATCTACGTCATCAGACCCGTAGCAGCATAATGAGTGGATTCAGGTATGATGATTCTACCTGAAATAAGTCACACAGAAAAAGAAACATCATAAGATATCACTAATACACGGAATGTAAACTTGGCTACACAGGAACTGGATTGCAAAACAGAACAGGGTCTCAAATTTAGAAAACCAACTTATGCTTGCTTAAGGGGAAAGGTGAGTTGGGGTGCTGCATAAAACCAGAGATTGAAATGAGCACAGATAAAGTTCCTTAAGCCAAATATGGTATAGACAAGAACTACTCCTTCCTCAACAAAATGGACTCAACACCCCATATTAAACGCCTAAGAATGTACCTGACTAGTAAGTATCTTAAAACCTATGCACTGCTATGTCTCTGAAAGAAAATCAAGCATGTGTACAGGGGCATAAACGCAGCAGTGATAGGATTGGAGAGGTTCGGTGAGCAAATGAAGACCCTTTGAAGTCATATTGCATGGTACCCATTCCACGGGTATCAACTCTCCAGGTTTAAGGGATTCTGCCTTCAGCTAAAACATGCATGTGGAACCCAGAGTATGATCAACCGTGTGATCGGGAGACGTGTTCCAATATGTCTCAGTTCTCGTCCCCTGGTACTCGGGTGCAACATTCCAGACGCTTTACTAACACTCTCCCGACTTGGAGAGTCAGTGCCTTTAACCTCCTGTTGGCCCAGTTTGCAGTTTCTGCGGAAGATGAACAGGAATAGGAGAACCAATGAGAGACTAGCTGGAGGTGTCTGGACGGGCAAATTTAACTCTCATTTCCCACCAGGAAGAGGAATTAACCAAAGGCTCAGCGTGCCGTGTCGGAACCAGATTAGGGCCTGAAGCAATCCTGCGGTGTTGCGGCCAGCTCACAAGAAAGCGAGTTGAAGAAAGGAGCTCAGGGGCACTGTAATTCACAAACCTGCAGAGTTTTAAATGACAGCTATCGTCCACAAATATACTGAAGTAAGGCTGCCAAGAGGACTTGAAAGCGGGGCAGAATTGCAGGAAACCGATTTCAGGAGGTAGACTGGAATTGCATTTAAAGCATAGGAAAAGAGGCAGAACGTCCACAATGATGCACTTGGTCAAAAAGAGCGTATGCGTTTTTTCCTGAATATATTCAGGAAAAAACGCATAGGCCATTTTTGGCCAAACAAGCAAGCTTGCAAAGGAAATCTGCACTACAATGAAGTCTCACTTCCCCCCGGTCAAAAGGGCCATCTGAAAAAAGTGTAAAATCCAGAAAGGCAGGACAGGCCATGGAGAACTGGGAGCCTTGTTATGCTGATGGGCGGGATGTAAATTGCCAAGAGCCACTGGGAAGAAGTGTATGGTGCTCCTGAAACATCTAAAAAACTAAGCAACGGAGCCTAGGGCACTTCCACTTATGGTCCTATAGATTAGGGAAACTAAAATCAAAAAGACACAGCCACCCCAAAGTTTGGGACGGCTCTGTTTACAAGAACCTCGTTTACGGTACAAGTTCAATATCGCAGAAAGCGAAAAATGGATAAAGAAGTTGTGGTACTTACGTACAATGCAATATCACTCAGCAATGTAATCTATGTCATCAGGCCCGTAGCAGCATAATGAGTGGATTCAGGTATGATGATTCTAACTGAAATAAGTCACACAGAAAAAGAAACATCATAAGATATCACTAATTCACGGAATGTAAACTTGGCTACACAGGAACTGGATTACAAATCAGAACAGGGTCTCAAATTTAGAAAACCAACTTATGCTTGCTTAAGCGAAAAGGTGAGTTGGGGTGCTGCATCAAACCAGAGATTGAAATGAGCACAGATAAAGTTCCTTAAGCCAAATATGGAATAGACAAGAACTACTCCTTGCTCAACGAAATGGACTCAACATCCCATATTAAACGCCTAAGAATGTACCTGACTAGTAAGTATCTTAAAACCTATGGATTGCTATGTCTCTGAAAGAAAATGAAGCATGTATACAGGGGCATAAACGCAGCAGTGATAGGATTGGAGAGGTTCAGTGAGCAAATGAAGACCCTTTGAAGTCATATTGCATGGTACCCATTCCACGGGTCTCAACTGTCCAGGTTTAAGGGATTCTTCCTTCAGCTAAAACATGCACGTGGAACCCAGAGTATGATCAACCGTGTGATAGGGAGACGTGTTCCAATATGTCTCAGATCTCGTCCCCTGGTACTCGGGTGCAACATTCCAGACGCTTTACTAACACTCTCCCGACTTGGAAAGTCAGTGCCTTTAACCTCCTGTTTGACCCATTTGCAATTTCTGCGGAAGATGAACAGGAATAGGGAGAACCAATGAGAGACTAGCTGGAGGTGTCTGGACAGGCAAATTTAACTCTCATTTCCCACCAGGAAGAGGAATTAACCAAAGGCTCAGCGTGCCGTGCCGGAACCAGATTAGGGCCTGAAGCAATCCTGCGGTGTTGCGGCCAGCTCCCAAGAAAGCGAGTTGAAGAAAGGAGCTCAGGGGCACTGTAATTCACAAACCTGCAGAGTTATAAATGACAGCTATCATCCAAAAATATACTGAAGTAAGGCTGCCAAGAGTACTTGAAAGCGGGGCAGAATTGCAGGAAACCGATTTCAGGAGGTAGACTGGAATTGCATTTAAAGCATAGGAAAAGAGGCAGAACGTCCACAATGATGCACTTGGCCAAAAAGGGCGTATGCGTTTTTTCCTGAATATATTCAGGAAAAAACGCATACGCCCTTTTTGGCGAACCAAGCAAGCTTGCAAAGGAAATCTGCACTACAATGAAGTCTCACTTCCCCCCGGTCAAAAGGGCCATCTGAAAAAAGTGTAAAATCCAGAAAGGCAGGACAGGCCATGGAGAACTGGGAGCCTTGTTATGCTGATGGGCGGGATGTAAATTGCCAACAGCCACTCGGTAGAGGTGTATGGTGTTTCCTGAAACATCTAAAAAACAAAGCAACAGAGCCTAGGGCACTTCCACTTATTTAACTATAGCTTAGGGAAACTAAAATCAAAAAGACACAGCCACCCCAAAGTTTGGGACGGCTCTGTTCACAAGAACCTCATTTACGGTTAAGGTTCAATATCGCAGAAAGTGAAAAATGGATAAAGAAGTTGTGGTACTTACGTACAATGCAATATCACTCAGCAATGAAATCTACGTCATCAGGCCCGTAGCAGCATAATGAGTGGATTCAGGTATGATGATTCTACCTGAAATAAGTCACACAGAAAAAGAAACATCATAAGATATCACTAATACACGGAATGTAAACTTGGCTACACAGGAACTGGATTACAAAACAGAACAGGGTCTCAAATTTAGAAAACCAACTTATGCTTGCTTAAGGGGAAAGGTGAGTTGGGGTGCTGCATAAAACCAGAGATTGAAATGAGCACAGATAATGTTCCTTAAGCCAAATATGGTATAGACTAGAACTACTCCTTGCTCAACGAAATGGACTCAACACCCCATATTAAACGCCTAAGAATGTACCTGACTAGTAAGTGTCTTAAAACCTATGCACTGCTATGTCTCTGAAAGAAAATCAAGCGTGTGTACAGGGGCATAAACGCAGCAGTGATAGGATTGGAGAGGTTCGGTGAGCAAATGAAGACCCTTTGAAGTCATATTGCATGGTACCCATTCCACGGGTCTCAACTCTCCAGGTTTAAGGGATTCTGCCTTCAGCTAAAACATGCATGTGGAACCCAGAGTATGATCAACCGTGTGATCGGGAGACGTGTTCCAATATGTCTCAGTTCTCGTCCCCTGGTACTCGGGTGCAACATTCCAGACGCTTTACTAACACTCTCCCGACTTGGAGAGTCAGTGCCTTTAACCTCCTGTTGGCCCAGTTTGCAATTTCTGCGGAAGATGAACAGGAATAGGAGAACCAATGATAGACTAGCTGGAGGTGTCTGGACGGGCAAATTTAACTCTCATTTCCCACCAGGAAGAGGAATTAACCAAAGGCTCAGCGTGCCGTGCCGGAACCAGATTAGGGCCTGAAGCAATCGTGCGGTGTTGCAGCCAGCTTACAAGAAAGCGAGTTGAAGAAAGGAGCTCAGGGGCACTGTAATTCACAAACCTGCAGAGTTATAAATGACAGCTATCGTCCAAAAATATACTGAAGTAAGGCTGCCAAGAAGACTTGAAAGCGGGACAGAATTGCAGGAAAGCAATTTCAGGAGGTAGACTGGAATTGCATTTAAAGCATAGGAAAAGAGGCAGAACGTCCACAATGATGCACTTGGCCAAAAAGGGCGTATGCGTTTTTTCCTGAATATATTCAGGAAAAAACGCATACGCCCTTTTTGGCCAACCAAGCAAGCTTGCAAAGGAAATCTGCACTACAATGAAGTGTCACTTCCCCCCGGTCAAAAGGGCCATCTGAAAAAAGTGTAAAATCCAGAAAGGCAGGACAGGCCATGGAGAACTGGGAGCCTTGTTATGCTGATGGGCGGGATGTAAATTGCCAACAGCCACTAGGGTGAGGTGTATGGTGTTTCCTGAAACATCTAAAAAACAAAGCAACAGAGCCTAGGGCACTTCCACTTATGGTCCTATAGCTTAGGGAAATTAAAATCAAAAAGACACAGCCACCCCAAAGTTTGGGATGGCTCCGTTTACAAGAACCTCGTTTACGGTACAAGTTCAATATCGCAGAAAGTGAAAAATGGATAAAGAAGTTGTGGTACTTACGTACAATGCAATATCACTCAGCAATGAAATCTACGTCATCAGACCCGTAGCAGCATAATGAGTGGATTCAGGTATGATGATTCTACCTGAAATAAGTCACACAGAAAAAGAAACATCATAAGATATCACTAATACACGGAATGTAAACTTGGCTACACAGGAACTGGATTGCAAAACAGAACAGGGTCTCAAATTTAGAAAACCAACTTATGCTTGCTTAAGGGGAAAGGTGAGTTGGGGTGCTGCATAAAACCAGAGATTGAAATGAGCACAGATAAAGTTCCTTAAGCCAAATATGGTATAGACAAGAACTACTCCTTCCTCAACGAAATGGACTCAACACCCCATATTAAACGCCTAAGAATGTACCTGACTAGTAAGTATCTTAAAACCTATGCACTGCTATGTCTCTGAAAGAAAATCAAGCATGTGTACAGGGGCATAAACGCAGCAGTGATAGGATTGGAGAGGTTCGGTGAGCAAATGAAGACCCTTTGAAGTCATATTGCATGGTACCCATTCCACGGGTATCAACTCTCCAGGTTTAAGGGATTCTGCCTTCAGCTAAAACATGCATGTGGAACCCAGAGTATGATCAACCGTGTGATCGGGAGACGTGTTCCAATATGTCTCAGATCTCGTCCCCTGGTACTCGGGTGCAACATTCCAGACGCTTTACTAACACTCTCCCGACTTGGAAAGTCAGTGCCTTTAACCTCCTGTTTGACCCATTTGCAATTTCTGCGGAAGATGAACAGGAATAGGGAGAACCAATGAGAGACTAGCTGGAGGTGTCTGGACAGGCAAATTTAACTCTCATTTCCCACCAGGAAGAGGAATTAACCAAAGGCTCAGCGTGCCGTGCCGGAACCAGATTAGGGCCTGAAGCAATCCTGCGGTGTTGCGGCCAGCTCCCAAGAAAGCGAGTTGAAGAAAGGAGCTCAGGGGCACTGTAATTCACAAACCTGCAGAGTTATAAATGACACCTATCATCCAAAAATATACTGAAGTAAGGCTGCCAAGAGTACTTGAAAGCGGGGCAGAATTGCAGGAAACCGATTTCAGGAGGTAGACTGGAATTGCATTTAAAGCATAGGAAAAGAGGCAGAACGTCCACAATGATGCACTTGGCCAAAAAGGGCGTATGCGTTTTTTCCTGAATATATTCAGGAAAAAACGCATACGCCCTTTTTGGCGAACCAAGCAAGCTTGCAAAGGAAATCTGCACTACAATGAAGTCTCACTTCCCCCCGGTCAAAAGGGCCATCTGAAAAAAGTGTAAAATCCAGAAAGGCAGGACAGGCCATGGAGAACTGGGAGCCTTGTTATGCTGATGGGCGGGATGTAAATTGCCAACAGCCACTCGGTAGAGGTGTATGGTGTTTCCTGAAACATCTAAAAAACAAAGCAACAGAGCCTAGGGCACTTCCACTTATTTAACTATAGCTTAGGGAAACTAAAATCAAAAAGACACAGCCACCCCAAAGTTTGGGACGGCTCTGTTCACAAGAACCTCATTTACGGTTAAGGTTCAATATCGCAGAAAGTGAAAAATGGATAAAGAAGTTGTGGTACTTACGTACAATGCAATATCACTCAGCAATGAAATCTACGTCATCAGGCCCGTAGCAGCATAATGAGTGGATTCAGGTATGATGATTCTACCTGAAATAAGTCACACAGAAAAAGAAACATCATAAGATATCACTAATACACGGAATGTAAACTTGGCTACACAGGAACTGGATTACAAAACAGAACAGGGTCTCAAATTTAGAAAACCAACTTATGCTTGCTTAAGGGGAAAGGTGAGTTGGGGTGCTGCATAAAACCAGAGATTGAAATGAGCACAGATAAAGTTCCTTAAGCCAAATATGGTATAGACAAGAACTACTCCTTCCTCAACGAAATGGACTCAACACCCCATATTAAACGCCTAAGAATGTACCTGACTAGTAAGTATCTTAAAACCTATGCACTGCTATGTCTCTGAAAGAAAATCAAGCATGTGTACAGGGGCATAAACGCAGCAGTGATAGGATTGGAGAGGTTCGGTGAGCAAATGAAGACCCTTTGAAGTCATATTGCATGGTACCCATTCCACGGGTATCAACTCTCCAGGTTTAAGGGATTCTGCCTTCAGCTAAAACATGCATGTGGAACCCAGAGTATGATCAACCGTGTGATCGGGAGACGTGTTCCAATATGTCTCAGTTCTCGTCCCCTGGTACTCGGGTGCAACATTCCAGACGCTTTACTAACACTCTCCCGACTTGGAGAGTCAGTGCCTTTAACCTCCTGTTGGCCCAGTTTGCAATTTCTGCGGAAGATGAACAGGAATAGGAGAACCAATGAGAGACTAGCTGGAGGTGTCTGGACGGGCAAATTTAACTCTCATTTCCCACCAGGAAGAGGAATTAACCAAAGGCTCAGCGTGCCGTGTCGGAACCAGATTAGGGCCTGAAGCAATCCTGCGGTGTTGCGGCCAGCTCACAAGAAAGCGAGTTGAAGAAAGGAGCTCAGGGGCACTGTAATTCACAAACCTGCAGAGATTTAAATGACAGCTATCGTCCACAAATATACTGAAGTAAGGCTGCCAAGAGGACTTGAAAGCGGGGCAGAATTGCAGGAAACCGATTTCAGGAGGTAGACTGGAATTGCATTTAAAGCATAGGAAAAGAGGCAGAACGTCCACAATGATGCACTTGGCCAAAAAGAGCGTATGCGTTTTTTCCTGAATATATTCAGGAAAAAACGCATAGGCCATTTTTGGCCAAACAAGCAAGCTTGCAAAGGAAATCTGCACTACAATGAAGTCTCACTTCCCCCCGGTCAAAAGGGCCATCTGAAAAAAGTGTAAAATCCAGAAAGGCAGGACAGGCCATGGAGAACTGGGAGCCTTGTTATGCTGATGGGCGGGATGTAAATTGCCAAGAGCCACTGGGAAGAAGTGTATGGTGCTCCTGAAACATCTAAAAAACTAAGCAACGGAGCCTAGGGCACTTCCACTTATGGTCCTATAGATTAGGGAAACTAAAATCAAAAAGACACAGCCACCCCAATGTTTGGGACGGCTCTGTTTACAAGAACCTCGTTTACGGTACAAGTTCAATATCGCAGAAAGCGAAAAATGGATAAAGAAGTTGTGGTACATACGTACAATGCAATATCACTCAGCAATGTAATCTATGTCATCAGGCCCGTAGCAGCATAATGAGTGGATTCAGGTATGATGATTCTAACTGAAATAAGTCACACAGAAAAAGAAACATCATAAGATATCACTAATTCACGGAATGTAAACTTGGCTACACAGGAACTGGATTACAAATCAGAACAGGGTCTCAAATTTAGAAAACCAACTTATGCTTGCTTAAGCGAAAAGGTGAGTTGGGGTGCTGCATCAAACCAGAGATTGAAATGAGCACAGATAAAGTTCCTTAAGCCAAATATGGAATAGACAAGAACTACTCCTTGCTCAACGAAATGGACTCAACATCCCATATTAAACGCCTAAGAATGTACCTGACTAGTAAGTATCTTAAAACCTATGGATTGCTATGTCTCTGAAAGAAAATGAAGCATGTATACAGGGGCATAAACGCAGCAGTGATAGGATTGGAGAGGTTCAGTGAGCAAATGAAGACCCTTTGAAGTCATATTGCATGGTACCCATTCCACGGGTCTCAACTGTCCAGGTTTAAGGGATTCTTCCTTCAGCTAAAACATGCACGTGGAACCCAGAGTATGATCAACCGTGTGATAGGGAGACGTGTTCCAATATGTCTCAGATCTCGTCCCCTGGTACTCGGGTGCAACATTCCAGACGCTTTACTAACACTCTCCCGACTTGGAAAGTCAGTGCCTTTAACCTCCTGTTTGACCCATTTGCAATTTCTGCGGAAGATGAACAGGAATAGGGAGAACCAATGAGAGACTAGCTGGAGGTGTCTGGACAGGCAAATTTAACTCTCATTTCCCACCAGGAAGAGGAATTAACCAAAGGCTCAGCGTGCCGTGCCGGAACCAGATTAGGGCCTGAAGCAATCCTGCGGTGTTGCGGCCAGCTCCCAAGAAAGCGAGTTGAAGAAAGGAGCTCAGGGGCACTGTAATTCACAAACCTGCAGAGTTATAAATGACACCTATCATCCAAAAATATACTGAAGTAAGGCTGCCAAGAGTACTTGAAAGCGGGGCAGAATTGCAGGAAACCGATTTCAGGAGGTAGACTGGAATTGCATTTAAAGCATAGGAAAAGAGGCAGAACGTCCACAATGATGCACTTGGCCAAAAAGGGCGTATGCGTTTTTTCCTGAATATATTCAGGAAAAAACGCATACGCCCTTTTTGGCCAACCAAGCAAGCTTGCAAAGGAAATCTGCACTACAATGAAGTCTCACTTCCCCCCGGTCAAAAGGGCCATCTGAAAAAAGTGTAAAATCCAGAAAGGCAGGACAGGCCATGGAGAACTGGGAGCCTTGTTATGCTGATGGGCGGGATGTAAATTGCCAACAGCCACTCGGTAGAGGTGTATGGTGTTTCCTGAAACATCTAAAAAACAAAGCAACAGAGCCTAGGGCACTTCCACTTATTTAACTATAGCTTAGGGAAACTAAAATCAAAAAGACACAGCCACCCCAAAGTTTGGGACGGCTCTGTTCACAAGAACCTCATTTACGGTTAAGGTTCAATATCGCAGAAAGTGAAAAATGGATAAAGAAGTTGTGGTACTTACGTACAATGCAATATCACTCAGCAATGAAATCTACGTCATCAGGCCTGTAGCAGCATAATGAGTGGATTCAGGTATGATGATTCTACCTGAAATAAGTCACACAGAAAAAGAAACATCATAAGATATCACTAATACACGGAATGTAAACTTGGCTACACAGGAACTGGATTACAAAACAGAACAGGGTCTCAAATTTAGAAAACCAACTTATGCTTGCTTAAGGGGAAAGGTGAGTTGGGGTGCTGCATAAAACCAGAGATTGAAATGAGCACAGATAAAGTTCCTTAAGCCAAATATGGTATAGACTAGAACTACTCCTTGCTCAACGAAATGGACTCAACACCCCATATTAAACGCCTAAGAATGTACCTGACTAGTAAGTATCTTAAAACCTATGCACTGCTATGTCTCTGAAAGAAAATCAAGCGTGTGTACAGGGGCATAAACGCAGCACTGATAGGATTGGAGAGGTTCGGTGAGCAAATGAAGACCCTTTGAAGTCATATTGCATGGTACCCATTCCACGGGTCTCAACTCTCCAGGTTTAAGGGATTCTGCCTTCAGCTAAAACATGCATGTGGAACCCAGAGTATGATCAACCGTGTGATCGGGAGACGTGTTCCAATATGTCTCAGTTCTCGTCCCCTGGTACTCGGGTGCAACATTCCAGACGCTTTACTAACACTCTCCCGACTTGGAGAGTCAGTGCCTTTAACCTCCTGTTGGCCCAGTTTGCAATTTCTGCGGAAGATGAACAGGAATAGGAGAACCAATGATAGACTAGCTGGAGGTGTCTGGACGGGCAAATTTAACTCTCATTTCCCACCAGGAAGAGGAATTAACCAAAGGCTCAGCGTGCCGTGTCGGAACCAGATTAGGGCCTGAAGCAATCCTGCGGTGTTGCGGCCAGCTCACTAGAAAGCGAGTTGAAGAAAGGAGCTCAGGGGCACTGTAATTCACAAACCTGCAGAGTTATAAATGACAGCTATCGTCCACAAATATACTGAAGTAAGGCTGCCAAGAGGACTTGAAAGCGGGGCAGAATTGCAGGAAACCGATTTCAGGAGGTAGACTGGAATTGCATTTAAAGCATAGGAAAAGAGGCAGAACGTCCACAATGATGCACTTGGCCAAAAAGGGCGTATGCGTTTTTTCCTGAATATATTCAGGAAAAAACGCATACGCACTTTTTGGCCAACCAAGCAAGCTTGCAAAGGAAATCTGCACTACAATGAAGTGTCACTTCCCCCCGGTCAAAAGGGCCATCTGAAAAAAGTGTAAAATCCAGAAAGGCAGGACAGGCCATGGAGAACTGGGAGCCTTGTTATGCTGATGGTCGGGATGTAAATTGCCAACAGCCACTCGGAAGAAGTGTATGGTGCTTCCTGAAACATCTAAAAAACATAGCAGCGGAGCCTAGGGCACTTCCACTTATGGTCCTATAGCTTAGGGAAATTAAAATCAAAAAGACACAGCCACCCCAAAGTTTGGGATGGCTCCGTTTACAAGAACCTCGTTTACGGTACAAGTTCAATATCGCATAAAGTGAAAAATGGATAAAGAAGTTGTGGTACTTACGTACAATGCAATATCACTCAGCAATGAAATCTACGTCATCAGGCCCATAGCAGCATAATGAGTGGATTCAGGTATGATGATTCTACCTGAAATAAGTCACACAGAAAAAGAAACATCATAAGATATCACTAATACACGGAATGTAAACTTGGCTACACAGGAACTGGATTGCAAAACAGAACAGGGTCTCAAATTTAGAAAACCAACTTATGCTTGCTTAAGGGGAAAGGTGAGTTGGGGTGCTGCATAAAACCAGAGATTGAAATGAGCACAGATAAAGTTCCTTAAGCCAAATATGGTATAGACAAGAACTACTCCTTGCTCAACGAAATGGACTCAACACCCCATATTAAACGCCTAAGAATGTACCTGACTAGTAAGTATCTTAAAACCTATGCACTGCTATGTCTCTGAAAGAAAATCAAGCATGTGTACAGGGGCATAAACGCAGCAGTGATAGAATTGGAGAGGTTCGGTGAGCAAATGAAGACCCTTTGAAGTCATATTGCATGGTACCCATTCCACGGGTCTCAACTCTCCAGGTTTAAGGGATTCTGCCTTCAGCTAAAACATGCATGTGGAACCCAGAGTATGATCAACCGTGTGATCGGGAGACGTGTTCCAATATGTCTCAGTTCTCGTCCCCTGGTACTCGGGTGCAACATTCCAGACGCTTTACTAACACTCTCCCGACTTGGAGAGTCAGTGCCTTTAACCTCCTGTTGGCCCAGTTTGCAATTTCTGCGGAAGATGAACAGGAATAGGAGAACCAATGAGAGACTAGCTGGAGGTGTCTGGACGGGCAAATTTAACTCTCATTTCCCACCAGGAAGAGGAATTAACCAAAGGCTCAGCGTGCCGTGTCGGAACCAGATTAGGGCCTGAAGCAATCCTGCGGTGTTGCGGCCAGCTCACAAGAAAGCGAGTTGAAGAAAGGAGCTCAGGGGCACTGTAATTCACAAACCTGCAGAGTTTTAAATGACAGCTATCGTCCACAAATATACTGAAGTAAGGCTGCCAAGAGGACTTGAAAGCGGGGCAGAATTGCAGGAAACCGATTTCAGGAGGTAGACTGGAATTGCATTTAAAGCATAGGAAAAGAGGCAGAACGTCCACAATGATGCACTTGGCCAAAAAGAGCGTATGCGTTTTTTCCTGAATATATTCAGGAAAAAACGCATAGGCCATTTTTGGCCAAACAAGCAAGCTTGCAAAGGAAATCTGCACTACAATGAAGTCTCACTTCCCCCCGGTCAAAAGGGCCATCTGAAAAAAGTGTAAAATCCAGAAAGGCAGGACAGGCCATGGAGAACTGGGAGCCTTGTTATGCTGATGGGCGGGATGTAAATTGCCAAGAGCCACTGGGAAGAGGTGTATGGTGCTCCTGAAACATCTAAAAAACTAAGCAACGGAGCCTAGGGCACTTCCACTTATGGTCCTATAGATTAGGGAAACTAAAATCAAAAAGACACAGACACCCCAAAGTTTGGGACGGCTCTGTTTACAAGAACCTCGTTTACGGTACAAGTTCAATATCGCAGAAAGCGAAAAATGGATAAAGAAGTTGTGGTACTTATGTACAATGCAATATCACTCAGCAATGTAATCTATGTCATCAGGCCCGTAGCACCATAATGAGTGGATTCAGGTATGATGATTCTAACTGAAATAAGTCACACAGAAAAAGAAACATCATAAGATATCACTAATTCACGGAATGTAAACTTGGCTACACAGGAACTGGATTACAAATCAGAACAGGGTCTCAAATTTAGAAAACCAACTTATGCTTGCTTAAGCGAAAAGGTGAGTTGGGGTGCTGCATCAAACCAGAGATTGAAATGAGCACAGATAAAGTTCCTTAAGCCAAATATGGAATAGACAAGAACTACTCCTTGCTCAACGAAATGGACTCAACATCCCATATTAAACGCCTAAGAATGTACCTGACTAGTAAGTATCTTAAAACCTATGGATTGCTATGTCTCTGAAAGAAAATGAAGCATGTATACAGGGGCATAAACGCAGCAGTGATAGGATTGGAGAGGTTCAGTGAGCAAATGAAGACCCTTTGAAGTCATATTGCATGGTACCCATTCCACGGGTCTCAACTGTCCAGTTTTAAGGGATTCTTCCTTCAGCTAAAACATGCACGTGGAACCCAGAGTATGATCAACCGTGTGATAGGGAGACGTGTTCCAATATGTCTCAGATCTCGTCCCCTGGTACTCGGGTGCAACATTCCAGACGCTTTACTAACACTCTCCCGACTTGGAAAGTCAGTGCCTTTAACCTCCTGTTTGACCCATTTGCAATTTCTGCGGAAGATGAACAGGAATAGGGAGAACCAATGAGAGACTAGCTGGAGGTGTCTGGACAGGCAAATTTAACTCTCATTTCCCACCAGGAAGAGGAATTAACCAAAGGCTCAGCGTGCCGTGCCGGAACCAGATTAGGGCCTGAAGCAATCGTGCGGTGTTGCGGCCAGCTCACAAGAAAGCGAGTTGAAGAAAGGAGCTCAGGGGCACTGTAATTCACAAACCTGCAGAGTTATAAATGACAGCTATCATCCAAAAATATACTGAAGTAAGGCTGCCAAGAGTACTTGAAAGCGGGGCAGAATTGCAGGAAACCGATTTCAGGAGGTAGACTGGAATTGCATTTAAAGCATAGGAAAAGAGGCAGAACGTCCACAATGATGCACTTGGCCAAAAAGGGCGTATGCGTTTTTTCCTGAATATATTCAGGAAAAAACGCATACGCCCTTTTTGACGAACCAAGCAAGCTTGCAAAGGAAATCTGCACTACAATGAAGTCTCACTTCCCCACGGTCAAAAGGGCCATCTGAAAAAAGTGTAAAATCCAGAAAGGCAGGACAGGCCATGGAGAACTGGGAGCCTTGTTATGCTGATGGGCGGGATGTAAATTGCCAACAGCCACTCGGTAGAGGTGTATGGTGTTTCCTGAAACATCTAAAAAACAAAGCAACAGAGCCTAGGGCACTTCCACTTATGGTCCTATAGCTTAGGGAAACTAAAATCAAAAAGACACAGCCACCCCAAAGTTTGGGACGGCTCTGTTTACAAGAACCTCATTTACGGTTAAGGTTCAATATCGCAGAAAGTGAAAAATGGATAAAGAAGTTGTGGTACTTACGTACAATGCAATATCACTCAGCAATGAAATCTACGTCATCAGGCCCGTAGCAGCATAATGAGTGGATTCAGGTATGATGATTCTACCTGAAATAAGTCACACAGAAAAAGAAACATCATAAGATATCACTAATACACGGAATGTAAACTTGGCTACACAGGAAATGGATTACAAAACAGAACAGGGTCTCAAATTTAGAAAACCAACTTATGCTTGCTTAAGGGGAAAGGTGAGTTGGGGTGCTGCATAAAACCAGAGATTGAAATGAGCACAGATAAAGTTCCTTAAGCCAAATATGGTATAGACTAGAACTACTCCTTGCTCAACGAAATGGACTCAACACCCCATATTAAACGCCTAAGAATGTACCTGACTAGTAAGTATCTTAAAACCTATGCACTGCTATGTCTCTGAAAGAAAATCAAGCATGTGTACAGGGGCATAAACGCAGCAGTGATAGGATTGGAGAGGTTCGGTGAGCAAATGAAGACCCTTTGAAGTCATATTGCATGGTACCCATTCCACGGGTCTCAACTCTCCAGGTTTAAGGGATTCTGCCTTCAGCTAAAACATGCATGTGGAACCCAGAGTATGATCAACCGTGTGATCGGGAGACGTGTTCCAATATGTCTCAGTTCTCGTCCCCTGGTACTCGGGTGCAACTTTCCAGATGCTTTACTAACACTCTCCCGACTTGGAGAGTCAGTGCCTTTAACCTCCTGTTGGCCCAGTTTGCAATTTCTGCGGAAGATGAACAGGAATAGGAGAACCAATGATAGACTAGCTGGAGGTGTCTGGACGGGCAAATTTAACTCTCATTTCCCACCAGGAAGAGGAATTAACCAAAGGCTCAGCGTGCCGTGTCGGAACCAGATTAGGGCCTGAAGCAATCCTGCGGTGTTGCGGCCAGCTCACTAGAAAGCGAGTTGAAGAAAGGAGCTCAGGGGCACTGTAATTCACAAACCTGCAGAGTTATAAATGACAGCTATCGTCCAAAAATATACTGAAGTAAGGCTGCCAAGAGGACTTGAAAGCGGGGCAGAATTGCAGGAAACCGATTTCAGGAGGTAGACTGGAATTGCATTTAAAGCATAGGAAAAGAGGCAGAACGTCCACAATGATGCACTTGGCCAAAAAGGGCGTATGCGTTTTTTCCTAAATATATTCAGGAAAAAACGCATACGCACTTTTTGGCCAACCAAGCAAGCTTGCAAAGGAAATCTGCACTACAATGAAGTCTCACTTCCCCCCGGTCAAAAGGGCCATCTGAAAAAAGTGTAAAATCCAGAAAGGCAGGACAGGCCATGGAGAACTAGGAGCCTTGTTATGCTGATGGGCCGGATCTAAATTGCCAACAGCCACTCGGGAGAAGTGTACGGTACTTCCTGAAATATCTAAAAAACATAGCAGCGGAGCCTAGAGCACTTCCACTTATGGTCCTATAGCTTAGGGAAATTAAAATCAAAAAGACACAGCCACCCCAAAGTTTGGGACGGCTCTGTTTACAAGAACCTCATTTACGGTACAAGTTCAATATCGTAGAAAGTGAAAAATGGATAAAGAAGTTGTGGTACTTACGTACAATGCAATATCACTCAGCAATGAAATCTATGTCTTCAGGGCCTTAGCAGCATAATGAGTGGATTCAGGTATGATGATTCTAACTGAAATAAGTCACACAGAAAAAGAAACATCATAAGATATCACTAATACACGGAATGTAAACTTGGCTACAGAGGAACTGGATTACAAAACAGAACAGGGTCTCAAATTTAGAAAACCAACTTATGCTTGCTTAAGGGGAAAGGTGAGTTGGGGTGCTGCATCAAACCAGAGATTGAAATGAGCACAGATAAATTTCCTTAAGCCAAATATGGTATAGACAAGAACTACTCCTTGCTCAACGAAATGGACTCAACACCCCATATTAAACGCCTAAGAATGTACCTGACTAGTAAGTATCTTAAAACCTATGCACTGCTATGTCTCTGAAAGAAAATCAAGCATGTGTACAGGGGCATAAACGCAGCACTGATAGGATTGGAGAGGTTCGGTGAGCAAATGAATACCCTTTGAAGTCATATTGCATGGTATCCATTCCACGGGTCTCAACTCTCCAGGTTTAAGGGATTCTGCCTTCAGCTAAAACATGCATGTGGAACCCAGAGTATGATCAACCATGTGATCGGGAGACGTGTTCCAATATGTCTCAGTTCTCGTCCCCTGGTACTCGGGTGCAACATTCCAGACGCTTTACTAACACTCTCCCGACTTGGAGAGTCAGTGCCTTTAACCTCCTGTTTCGCCCAGTTTGCAATTTCTGCGGAAGATGAACAGGAATAGGGAGAACCAATGATAGACTAGCTGGAGGTGTCTGGACGGGCAAATTTAACTCTCATTTCCCACCAGGAAGAGGAATTAACCAAAGGCTCAGCGTGCCGTGCCGGAACCAGATTAGAGCCTGAAGCAATCGTGCGGTGTTGCAGCCAGCTTACAAGAAAGCGAGTTGAAGAAAGGAGCTCAGGGGCACTGTAATTCACAAACCTGCAGAGTTATAAATGACAGCTATCGTCCAAAAATATACTGAAGTAAGGCTGCCAAGAAGACTTGAAAGCGGGACAGAATTGCAGGAAAGCAATTTCAGGAGGTAGACTGGAATTGCATTTAAAGCATAGGAAAAGAGGCAGAACGTCCACAATGATGCACTTGGCCAAAAAGGGCGTATGCGTTTTTTCCTGAATATATTCAGGAAAAAACGCATACGCCCTTTTTGGCCAACCAAGCAAGCTTGCAAAGGAAATCTGCACTACAATGAAGTGTCACTTCCCCCCGGTCAAAAGGGCCATCTGAAAAAAGTGTAAAATCCAGAAAGGCAGGACAGGCCATGGAGAACTGGGAGCCTTGTTATGCTGATGGGCGGGATGTAAATTGCCAACAGCCACTAGGGTGAGGTGTATGGTGTTTCCTGAAACATCTAAAAAACAAAGCAACAGAGCCTAGGGCACTTCCACTTATGGTCCTATAGCTTAGGGAAATTAAAATCAAAAAGACACAGCCACCCCAAAGTTTGGGACGGCTCTGTTTACAAGAACCCCGTTTATGGTACAAGTTCAATATCGCAGAAACTGAAAAATGAATAAAAATTTTGGTACTTACGTACAATGCAATATCACTCAGCAATGAAATCTATGTCATCAGGTCCGTAGCAGCATAATCAGTGGATTCAGGTATGATGATTCTAACTGAAATAACTCACACAGAAAAAGAAACATCATAAGATATCACTAATACACGGAATGTAAACTTGGCTACACAGGAACTGATTAGAAAACAAAACAGGGTCTCAAATTTAGAAAACCAACTTATGCTTGCTTAAGGGGAAAGGTGAGTTGGGGTACGGCATAAAACCAGAGATTGAAATGAGCACAGATAATGTTCCTTAAGCTAAATATGGAATAGACAAGAGCTACTCCTTGCTCAACGAAATGGACTCAACACACCATATTAAACGCCTAAGAATGTACCTGACTAGTAAGTATCTTAAAACCTATGGATTGCTATGTCTCTGAAAGAGAATCAAGCATGTGTACAGGGTCATAAATGTAGCAGTGATAGGATTGGAAAGGTTCAGTGAGCAAATGAAGACCCTTTGAAGTCATATTGCATGGTACCCATTCCACAGGCCTCAACTCTCCAGGTTTAAGGGATTCTGCCTTCAGCTAAAACATGCATGTGGAACCCAGAGTATGATCAACCGTGTGATCGGGAGACGTGTTCCGATATGTCTCAGGTCTCGTCCCCTGTTATTCGGGTGCAACATTCCAGACGCTTTACTAACACTCTCCCGACTTGGAGAGTCAGTGCCTTTAACCTCCTGTTGGCCCAGTTTGCAATTTCTGCGGAAGATGAACAGGAATAGGAGAACCAATGATAGACTAGCTGGAGGTGTCTGGACGGGCAAATTTAACTCTCATTTCCCACCAGGAAGAGGAATTAACCAAAGGCTCAGCGTGCCGTGTCGGAACCAGATTAGTGCCTGAAGCAATCCTGCGGTGTTGCGGCCAGCTCACTAGAAAGCGAGTTGAAGAAAGGAGCTCAGGGGCACTGTAATTCACAAACTTGCAGAGTTATAAATGACAGCTATCGTCCAAAAATATACTGAAGTAAGGCTGCCAAGAGGACTTGAAAGCGGGGCAGAATTGCAGGAAACCGATTTCAGGAGGTAGACTGGAATTGCATTTAAAGCATAGGAAAAGAGGCAGAACGTCCACAATGATGCACTTGGCCAAAAAGAGCGTATGCGTTTTTTCCTGAATATATTCAGGAAAAAACGCATAGGCCATTTTTGGCCAACCAAGCAAGCTTGCAAAGGAAATCTGCACTACAATGAAGTGTCACTTCCCCCCGGTCAAAAGGGCCATCTGAAAAAAGTGTAAAATCCAGAAAGGCAGGACAGGCCATGGAGAACTGGGAGCCTTGTTATGCTGATGGGCGGGATGTAAATTGCCAAGAGCCACTGGGAAGAAGTGTATGGTGCTCCTGAAACATCTAAAAAACTAAGCAACGGAGCCTAGGGCACTTCCACTTATGGTCCTATAGCTTAGGGAAACTAAAATCAAAAAGACACAGCCACCCCAAAGTTTGGGACGGCTCTGTTTACAAGAACCTCGTTTACGGTACAAGTTCAATATCACAGAAAGCGAAAAATTGATAAAGAAGTTGTGGTACTTACGTACAATGCAATATCACTCAGCAATGAAATCTATGTCATCAGGCCCGTAGCAGCATAATGAGTGGATTCAGGTATGATGATTCTAACTGAAATAAGTCACACAGAAAAAGAAACATCATAAGATATCACTAATACACGGAATGTAAACTTGGCTACACAGGAACTGGATTACAAAACAGAACAGGGTCTCAAATTTAGAAAACCAACTTATGCTTGCTTAAGGGGAAAGGTGAGTTGGGGTGCTGCATCAAACCAGAGATTGAAATGAGCACAGATAAAGTTCCTTAAGCCAAATATGGTATAGACAAGCGCTACTCCTTGCTCAACGAAATGGACTCAACACCCCATATTAAACGCCTAAGAATGTACCTGACTAGTAAGTATCTTAAAAGCTATGGATTGCTATGTCTCCGAAAGAGAATCAATCGTGTGTACAGGGGCATAAACGCAGCAGTGATAGGATTGGAGAGGTTCGGTGAGCAAATGAAGACCCTTTGAAGTCATATTGCATGGTACCCATTCCACGGGTCTCAACTCTCCAGGTTTAAGGGATTCTTCCTTCAGCTAAAACGTGCATGTGGAACCCAGAGTATGATCAACCGTGTGATCAGGAGACGTGTTCCAATATGTCTCAGTTCTCGTCCCCTGGTACTCGGGTGCAACATTCCAGACGCTTTACTAAGACTCTCCCGACTTGGAGAGTCAGTGCCTTTAACCTCCTGTTTGGCCCAGTTTGCAATTTCTGCGGAAGATGAACAGGAATAGGGAGAACCAATGAGAGACTAGCTGGAGGTGTCTGGACGGGCAAATTTAACTCTCATTTCCCACCAGGAAGAGGAATTAACCAAAGGCTTAGCATGCCGTGCCGGAACCAGATTAGGGCCTGAAGCAATCCTGCGGTGTTGCGGCCAGCTCCCAAGAAAGCAAGTTGAAGAAAGGAGCTCAGGGGCACTGTAATTCACAAACCTGCAGAGTTATAAATGACAGCTATCGTCCACAAATATACTGAAATAAGGCTGCCAAGAAGACATGAAAGCGGGGCAGAATTGCAGGAATCCGATTTCAGGAGGTAGACTGGAATTGCATTTAAAGTATAGGAAAAGAGGCAGAACGTCAACAATGATACACTTGGCCAATATATATTCAGGAAATATATTCAGAATATATTCAGGAAAAAACGCATAGGCCATTTTTGGCCAACCAAGCAAGCTTGCAAAGGAAATCTGCACTACAATGAAGTGTCACTTCCCCCCGGTCAAAAGGGCCATCTGAAAAAAGTGTAAAATCCAGAAAGGCAGGACAGGCCATGGAGAACTGGGAGCCTTGTTATGCTGATGGGCGGGATGTAAATTGCCAAGAGCCACTCGCGAAAAGTGTATGGTGTTTCCTGAAACATCTAAAAAACAAAGCAACAGAGCCTAGGGCACTTCCACTTATGGTCCTATAGCTTAGGGAAATTAAAATCAAAAAGACACAGCCACCCCAAAATTTGGGACGGCTCTGTTTACAAGAACCTCGTTTATGGTACAAGTTTAATATCGCCGAAAGCCAAAAATGGATAAAAAAATTGTGGTACTTACGTACAATGCAATATCACTCAACAATGAAATCTATGACATCAGGCCCGTAGCAGCATAATCAGTGGATTCAGGTATGATGATTCTAACTGAAATAAGTCACACAGAAAAAGAAACATCATAAGATATCACTAATACACGGGATGTAAACTTGGCTACACAAGAACTGGATTACAAAACAGAACAGGGTCTCAAATTTAGAAAACCAACTTATGCTTGCTTAAGGGGAAAGGTGAGTTGGGGCGCTGCATAAAACCAGAGATTGAAATGAGCACAGATAAAGTTCCTTAAGCCAAATATGGAATAGACAAGAACTACTCCTTGCTCAACGAAATGGACTCAACACCCCATATTAAAGGCCTAAGAATGTACCTGACTAGTAAGTATCTTAAAACCTATGAATTGCTATGTCTCTGAAAGAAAATCAAGCGTGTGTACAGGGGCATAAACGCAGCAGTGATAGGATTGGAGAGGTTCGGTGAGCAAATGAAGACCCTTTGAAGTCATATTGCATGGTACCCATTCCACGGGTCTCAACTCTCCAGGTTTAAGGGATTCTTCCTTCAGGTAAAACATGCACGTGGAACCCAGAGTATGATCAACCGTGTGATCGGGAGACGTGTTCCAATATGTCTCAGTTCTCGTCCCCTGGTACTCGGGTGCAACATTCCAGATGCTTTACTAACAAACACTCTCCCGACTTGGAGAGTCAGTGCCTTTAACCTCCTGTTTGGCCCAGTATGCAATTTCTGCGGAAGATGAACAGGAATAGGGAGAATCAATGAGAGACTAGCTGGAGGTGTCTGGACGGGCAAATTTAACTCTCATTTCCCACCAGAAAGAGGAATTAACCAAAGGCTCAGCGTGCCGTGCCGCAACCAGATTAGGGCCTGAAGCAATCCTGCGGTGTTGCGGCCAGCTCACAAGAAAGCGAGTTGAAGAAAGGAGCTCAGGGGCACTGAAATTCACAAACCTGCAGAGTTATAAATGACAGCTATCGTCCAAAAATATACTGAAGTAAGGTTGCCAAGAGGACTTGAAAGCAGGGCAGAATTGCAGGAAACCGATTTCAGGAGGTAGACTGGAATTGCATTTAAAGCATAGGAAAAGAGGCAGAACGTCCCCAATGATGCACTTGGCCAAAAAGGGCGTATGCGTTTTTTCCTGAATGTATTCAGGAAAAAACGCATACGCCCTTTTTGGCCAACCAAGCAAGCTTGCAAAGGAAATCTGCACTACAATGAAGTCTCACTTCCCCCCGGTCAAAAGGGCCATCTGAAAAAAGTGTAAAATCCAGAAAGGCAGGACAGGCCATGGAGAACTGGGAGCCTTGTTATGCTGATGGGCGGGATGTGAATTGCCAACAGCCACTTAGGAAAAGTGTATGGTGCTTCCTGAAACATCTAAGAAACATAGCAGCGGAGCCTAGGGCACTTCCACTTATGGTCCTATAGCTTAGGGAAATTAAAATCAAAAAGACACAGCCACCCCAAAGTTTGGGACGGCTCTGTTTACAAGAACCCCGTTTATGGTACAAGTTCAATATCGCAGAAACCGAAAAATGAATAAAAATTGTGGTACTTACGTACAATGCAATATCACTCAGCAATGAAATCTATGTCATCAGGCCCGTAGCAGCATAATCAGTGGATTCAGGTATGATGATTCTACCTGAAATAACTCACACAGAAAAAGAAACATCATAAGATATCACTAATACATGGAATGTAAACTTGGCTACACAGGAACTGATTACAAAACAAAACAGGGTCTCAAATTTAGAAAACCAACTTATGCTTGCTTAAGGGGAAAGGTGAGTTGGGGTGCTGCATAAAACCAGAGATTGAAATGAGCACAGATAAAGTTCCTTAAGCTAAATATGGAATAGACAAGAGCTACTCCTTGCTCAACGAAATGGACTCAACACACCATATTAAACGCCTAAGAATGTACCTGACTAGTAAGTATCTTAAAACCTATGGATTGCTATGTCTCCGAAAGAGAATCAAGCATGTGTACAGGGTCATAAATGTAGCAGTGATAGGATTGGAAAGGTTCGGTGAGCAAATGAAGACCCTTTGAAGTCATATTGCATGGTACCCATTCCACGGGTCTCAACTCTCCAGGTTTAAGGGATTCTGCCTTCAGCTAAAACATGCATGTGGAACCCAGAGTATGATCAACCGTGTGATCGGGAGACGTGTTCCGATATGTCTCAGTTCTCGTTCCCTGGTACTCGGGTGCAACATTCCAGACGCTTTACTAAGACTCTCCCGACTTGGAGAGTCAGTGCCTTTAACCTCCAGTTTGGCCCAGTTTGCAATTTCTGCAGAAGATGAACAGGAATAGGAGAACCAATGAGAGACTAGCTGGAGGTGTCTGGACGGGCAAATTTAACTCTCATTTCCCACCAGGAAGAGGAATTAACCAAAGGCTCAGTGTGCCGTGCCGGAACCAGATTAGGGCCTGAAGCAATCCTGCGGTGTTGCGGCCAGCTCACAAGAAAGCGAGTTGAAGAAAGGAGCTCAGGGGCACTGTAATTCACAAACCTGCAGAGTTATAAATGACAGCTATCGTCCAAAAATATACTGAAGTAAGGCTGCCAAGAGGACTTGAAAGCGGGGCAGAATTGCAGGAAACCGATTTCAGGAGGTAGACTGGAATTGCATTTAAAGCATAGGAAAAGCGGCAGAACGTCCACAATGATGCACTTGGCCAATAAGTGCATATGCGTTTTTTCCTGAATATATTCAGGAAAAAACGCATACGCCCTTTTTGGCCAACCAAGCAAGCTTGCAAAGGAAATCTGCACTACAATGAAGTCTCACTTCCCCCCGGTCAAAAGGGCCATCTGAAAAAAGTGTAAAATCCAGAAAGGCAGGACAGGCCATGGAGAACTGGGAGCCTTGTTATGCTGATGGTTGGGATGTAAATTGCCAACAGCCACTCGGAAGAAGTGTATGGTGCTTCCTGAAACATCTAAAAAACATAGCAGCGGAGCCTAGGGCACTTCCACTTATGGTCCTATAGCTTAGGGAAATTAAAATCAAAAAGACACAGCCACCCCAAAGTTTGGGACGGCTCTGTTTACAAGAACCTCGTTTACGGTACAAGTTCAATATCGCAAAAAGTGAAAAATGGATAAAGAAGTTGTGGTACTTACGTACAATGCAATATCACTCAGCAATGAAATCTACGTCATCAGGCCCGTAGCAGCATAATGAGTGGATTCAGGTATGATGATTCTAACTGAAATAAGTCACACAGAAAAAGAAACATCATAAGATATCACTAATACACGGAATGTAAACTTGGCTACACAGGAACTGGATTACAAAACAGAACAGGGTCTCAAATTTAGAAAACCAACTTATGCTTGCTTAAGCGAAAAGGTGAGTTGGGGTGCTGCATCAAACCAGAGATTGAAATGAGCACAGATAAAGTTCCTTAAGCCAAATATGGAATAGACAAGAACTACTCCTTGCTCAACGAAATGGACTCAACATCCCATATTAAACGCCTAAGAATGTACCTGACTAGTAAGTATCTTAAAACCTATGGATTGCTATGTCTCTGAAAGAAAATGAAGCATGTATACAGGGGCATAAACGCAGCAGTGATAGGATTGGAGAGGTTCAGTGAGCAAATGAAGACCCTTTGAAGTCATATTGCATGGTACCCATTCCACGGGTCTCAACTGTCCAGTTTTAAGGGATTCTTCCTTCAGCTAAAACATGCACGTGGAACCCAGAGTATGATCAACCGTGTGATAGGGAGACGTGTTCCAATATGTCTCAGATCTCGTCCCCTGGTACTCGGGTGCAACATTCCAGACGCTTTACTAACACTCTCCCGACTTGGAAAGTCAGTGCCTTTAACCTCCTGTTTGACCCATTTGCAATTTCTGCGGAAGATGAACAGGAATAGGGAGAACCAATGAGAGACTAGCTGGAGGTGTCTGGACAGGCAAATTTAACTCTCATTTCCCACCAGGAAGAGGAATTAACCAAAGGCTCAGCGTGCCGTGCCGGAACCAGATTAGGGCCTGAAGCAATCCTGCGGTGTTGCGGCCAGCTCCCAAGAAAGCGAGTTGAAGAAAGGAGCTCAGGGGCACTGTAATTCACAAACCTGCAGAGTTATAAATGACAGCTATCATCCAAAAATATACTGAAGTAAGGCTGCCAAGAGTACTTGAAAGCGGGGCAGAATTGCAGGAAACCGATTTCAGGAGGTAGACTGGAATTGCATTTAAAGCATAGGAAAAGAGGCAGAACGTCCACAATGATGCACTTGGCCAAAAAGGGCGTATGCGTTTTTTCCTGAATATATTCAGGAAAAAACGCATACGCCCTTTTTGGCCAACCAAGCAAGCTTGCAAAGGAAATCTGCACTACAATGAAGTGTCACTTCCCCCCGGTCAAAAGGGCCATCTGAAAAAAGTGTAAAATCCAGAAAGGCAGGACAGGCCATGGAGAACTGGGAGCCTTGTTATGCTGATGGGCGGGATGTAAATTGCCAACAGCCACTAGGGTGAGGTGTATGGTGTTTCCTGAAACATCTAAAAAACAAAGCAACAGAGCCTAGGGCACTTCCACTTATGGTCCTATAGCTTAGGGAAATTAAAATCAAAAAGACACAGCCACCCCAAAGTTTGGGACGGCTCTGTTTACAAGAACCCCGTTTATGGTACAAGTTCAATATCGCAGAAACTGAAAAATGAATAAAAATTTTGGTACTTACGTACAATGCAATATCACTCAGCAATGAAATCTATGTCATCAGGTCCGTAGCAGCATAATCAGTGGATTCAGGTATGATGATTCTAACTGAAATAACTCACACAGAAAAAGAAACATCATAAGATATCACTAATACACGGAATGTAAACTTGGCTACACAGGAACTGATTAGAAAACAAAACAGGGTCTCAAATTTAGAAAACCAACTTATGCTTGCTTAAGGGGAAAGGTGAGTTGGGGTACGGCATAAAACCAGAGATTGAAATGAGCACAGATAATGTTCCTTAAGCTAAATATGGAATAGACAAGAGCTACTCCTTGCTCAACGAAATGGACTCAACACACCATATTAAACGCCTAAGAATGTACCTGACTAGTAAGTATCTTAAAACCTATGGATTGCTATGTCTCTGAAAGAGAATCAAGCATGTGTACAGGGTCATAAATGTAGCAGTGATAGGATTGGAAAGGTTCAGTGAGCAAATGAAGACCCTTTGAAGTCATATTGCATGGTACCCATTCCACAGGTCTCAACTCTCCAGGTTTAAGGGATTCTGCCTTCAGCTAAAACATGCATGTGGAACCCAGAGTATGATCAACCGTGTGATCGGGAGACGTGTTCCGATATGTCTCAGGTCTCGTCCCCTGTTATTCGGGTGCAACATTCCAGACGCTTTACTAACACTCTCCCGACTTGGAGAGTCAGTGCCTTTAACCTCCTGTTGGCCCAGTTTGCAATTTCTGCGGAAGATGAACAGGAATAGGAGAACCAATGATAGACTAGCTGGAGGTGTCTGGACGGGCAAATTTAACTCTCATTTCCCACCAGGAAGAGGAATTAACCAAAGGCTCAGCGTGCCGTGTCGGAACCAGATTAGTGCCTGAAGCAATCCTGCGGTGTTGCGGCCAGCTCACTAGAAAGCGAGTTGAAGAAAGGAGCTCAGGGGCACTGTAATTCACAAACTTGCAGAGTTATAAATGACAGCTATCGTCCAAAAATATACTGAAGTAAGGCTGCCAAGAGGACTTGAAAGCGGGGCAGAATTGCAGGAAACCGATTTCAGGAGGTAGACTGGAATTGCATTTAAAGCATAGGAAAAGAGGCAGAACGTCCACAATGATGCACTTGGCCAAAAAGAGCGTATGCGTTTTTTCCTGAATATATTCAGGAAAAAACGCATAGGCCATTTTTCGCCAACCAAGCAAGCTTGCAAAGGAAATCTGCACTACAATGAAGTGTCACTTCCCCCCGGTCAAAAGGGCCATCTGAAAAAAGTGTAAAATCCAGAAAGGCAGGACAGGCCATGGAGAACTGGGAGCCTTGTTATGCTGATGGGCGGGATGTAAATTGCCAAGAGCCACTGGGAAGAAGTGTATGGTGCTCCTGAAACATCTAAAAAACTAAGCAACGGAGCCTAGGGCACTTCCACTTATGGTCCTATAGCTTAGGGAAACTAAAATCAAAAAGACACAGCCACCCCAAAGTTTGGGACGGCTCTGTTTACAAGAACCTCGTTTACGGTACAAGTTCAATATCACAGAAAGCGAAAAATTGATAAAGAAGTTGTGGTACTTACGTACAATGCAATATCACTCAGCAATGAAATCTATGTCATCAGGCCCGTAGCAGCATAATGAGTGGATTCAGGTATGATGATTCTAACTGAAATAAGTCACACAGAAAAAGAAACATCATAAGATATCACTAATACACGGAATGTAAACTTGGCTACACAGGAACTGGATTACAAAACAGAACAGGGTCTCAAATTTAGAAAACCAACTTATGCTTGCTTAAGGGGAAAGGTGAGTTGGGGTGCTGCATCAAACCAGAGATTGAAATGAGCACAGATAAAGTTCCTTAAGCCAAATATGGTATAGACAAGCGCTACTCCTTGCTCAACAAAATGGACTCAACACCCCATATTAAACGCCTAAGAATGTACCTGACTAGTAAGTATCTTAAAAGCTATGGATTGCTATGTCTCCGAAAGAGAATCAATCGTGTGTACAGGGGCATAAACGCAGCAGTGATAGGATTGGAGAGGTTCGGTGAGCAAATGAAGACCCTTTGAAGTCATATTGCATGGTACCCATTCCACGGGTCTCAACTCTCCAGGTTTAAGGGATTCTTCCTTCAGCTAAAACGTGCATGTGGAACCCAGAGTATGATCAACCGTGTGATCAGGAGACGTGTTCCAATATGTCTCAGTTCTCGTCCCCTGGTACTCGGGTGCAACATTCCAGGCGCTTTACTAAGACTCTCCCGACTTGGAGAGTCAGTGCCTTTAACCTCCTGTTTGGCCCAGTTTGCAATTTCTGCGGAAGATGAACAGGAATAGGGAGAACCAATGAGAGACTAGCTGGAGGTGTCTGGACGGGCAAATTTAACTCTCATTTCCCACCAGGAAGAGGAATTAACCAAAGGCTTAGCATGCCGTGCCGGAACCAGATTAGGGCCTGAAGCAATCCTGCGGTGTTGCGGCCAGCTCCCAAGAAAGCAAGTTGAAGAAAGGAGCTCAGGGGCACTGTAATTCACAAACCTGCAGAGTTATAAATGACAGCTATCGTCCACAAATATACTGAAGTAAGGCTGCCAAGAAGACATGAAAGCGGGGCAGAATTGCAGGAATCCGATTTCAGCAGGTAGACTGGAATTGCATTTAAAGTATAGGAAAAGAGGCAGAACGTCAACAATGATACACTTGGCCAATATATATTCAGGAAATATATTCAGAATATATTCAGGAAAAAACGCATAGGCAATTTTTGGCCAACCAAGCAAGCTTGCAAAGGAAATCTGCACTACAATGAAGTGTCACTTCCCCCCGGTCAAAAGGGCCATCTGAAAAAAGTGTAAAATCCAGAAAGGCAGGACAGGCCATGGAGAACTGGGAGCCTTGTTATGCTGATGGGCGGGATGTAAATTGCCAAGAGCCACTCGGGAAAAGTGTATGGTGTTTCCTGAAACATCTAAAAAACAAAGCAACAGAGCCTAGGGCACTTCCACTTATGGTCCTATAGCTTAGGGAAATTAAAATCAAAAAGACACAGCCACCCCAAAATTTGGGACGGCTCTGTTTACAAGAACCTCGTTTATGGTACAAGTTTAATATCGCCGAAAGCCAAAAATGGATAAAAAAATTGTGGTACTTACGTACAATGCAATATCACTCAACAATGAAATCTATGTCATCAGGCCCGTAGCAGCATAATCAGTGGATTCAGGTATGATGATTCTAACTGAAATAAGTCACACAGAAAAAGAAACATCATAAGATATCACTAATACACGGGATGTAAACTTGGCTACACAAGAACTGGATTACAAAACAGAACAGGGTCTCAAATTTAGAAAACCAACTTATGCTTGCTTAAGGGGAAAGGTGAGTTGGGGCGCTGCATAAAACCAGAGATTGAAATGAGCACAGATAAAGTTCCTTAAGCCAAATATGGAATAGACAAGAACTACTCCTTGCTCAACGAAATGGACTCAACACCCCATATTAAAGGCCTAAGAATGTACCTGACTAGTAAGTATCTTAAAACCTATGAATTGCTATGTCTCTGAAAGAAAATCAAGCGTGTGTACAGGGGCATAAACGCAGCAGTGATAGGATTGGAGAGGTTCGGTGAGCAAATGAAGACCCTTTGAAGTCATATTGCATGGTACCCATTCCACGGGTCTCAACTCTCCAGGTTTAAGGGATTCTTCCTTCAGGTAAAACATGCACGTGGAACCCAGAGTATGATCAACCGTGTGATCGGGAGACGTGTTCCAATATGTCTCAGTTCTCGTCCCCTGGTACTCGGGTGCAACATTCCAGATGCTTTACTAACAAACACTCTCCCGACTTGGAGAGTCAGTGCCTTTAACCTCCTGTTTGGCCCAGTATGCAATTTCTGCGGAAGATGAACAGGAATAGGGAGAATCAATGAGAGACTAGCTGGAGGTGTCTGGACGGGCAAATTTAACTCTCATTTCCCACCAGAAAGAGGAATTAACCAAAGGCTCAGCGTGCCGTGCCGCAACCAGATTAGGGCCTGAAGCAATCCTGCGGTGTTGCGGCCAGCTCACAAGAAAGCGAGTTGAAGAAAGGAGCTCAGGGGCACTGAAATTCACAAACCTGCAGAGTTATAAATGACAGCTATCGTCCAAAAATATACTGAAGTAAGGTTGCCAAGAGGACTTGAAAGCAGGGCAGAATTGCAGGAAACCGATTTCAGGAGGTAGACTGGAATTGCATTTAAAGCATAGGAAAAGAGGCAGAACGTCCCCAATGATGCACTTGGCCAAAAAGGGCGTATGCGTTTTTTCCTGAATGTATTCAGGAAAAAACGCATACGCCCTTTTTGGCCAACCAAGCAAGCTTGCAAAGGAAATCTGCACTACAATGAAGTCTCACTTCCCCCCGGTCAAAAGGGCCATCTGAAAAAAGTGTAAAATCCAGAAAGGCAGGACAGGCCATGGAGAACTGGGAGCCTTGTTATGCTGATGGGCGGGATGTGAATTGCCAACAGCCACTTGGGAAAAGTGTATGGTGCTTCCTGAAACATCTAAGAAACATAGCAGCGGAGCCTAGGGCACTTCCACTTATGGTCCTATAGCTTAGGGAAATTAAAATCAAAAAGACACAGCCACCCCAAAGTTTGGGACGGCTCTGTTTACAAGAACCCCGTTTATGGTACAAGTTCAATATCGCAGAAACCGAAAAATGAATAAAAATTGTGGTACTTACGTACAATGCAATATCACTCAGCAATGAAATCTATGTCATCAGGCCCGTAGCAGCATAATCAGTGGATTCAGGTATGATGATTCTACCTGAAATAACTCACACAGAAAAAGAAACATCATAAGATATCACTAATACACGGAATGTAAACTTGGCTACACAGGAACTGATTACAAAACAAAACAGGGTCTCAAATTTAGAAAACCAACTTATGCTTGCTTAAGGGGAAAGGTGAGTTGGGGTGCTGCATAAAACCAGAGATTGAAATGAGCACAGATAAAGTTCCTTAAGCTAAATATGGAATAGACAAGAGCTACTCCTTGCTCAACGAAATGGACTCAACACACCATATTAAACGCCTAAGAATGTACCTGACTAGTAAGTATCTTAAAACCTATGGATTGCTATGTCTCCGAAAGAGAATCAAGCATGTGTACAGGGTCATAAATGTAGCAGTGATAGGATTGGAAAGGTTCGGTGAGCAAATGAAGACCCTTTGAAGTCATATTGCATGGTACCCATTCCACAGGTCTCAACTCTCCAGGTTTAAGGGATTCTGCCTTCAGCTAAAACATGCATGTGGAACCCAGAGTATGATCAACCGTGTGATCGGGAGACGTGTTCCGATATGTCTCAGTTCTCGTTCCCTGGTACTCGGGTGCAACATTCCAGACGCTTTACTAAGACTCTCCCGACTTGGAGAGTCAGTGCCTTTAACCTCCAGTTTGGCCCAGTTTGCAATTTCTGCAGAAGATGAACAGGAATAGGAGAACCAATGAGAGACTAGCTGGAGGTGTCTGGACGGGCAAATTTAACTCTCATTTCCCACCAGGAAGAGGAATTAACCAAAGGCTCAGTGTGCCGTGCCGGAACCAGATTAGGGCCTGAAGCAATCCTGCGGTGTTGCGGCCAGCTCCCAAGAAAGCGAGTTGAAGAAAGGAGCTCAGGGGCACTGTAATTCACAAACCTGCAGAGTTATAAATGACAGCTATCGTCCAAAAATATACTGAAGTAAGGCTGCCAAGAGGACTTGAAAGCGGGGCAGAATTGCAGGAAACCGATTTCAGGAGGTAGACTGGAATTGCATTTAAAGCATAGGAAAAGAGGCAGAACGTCCACAATGATGCACTTGGCCAAAAAGGGCGTATGCGTTTTTTCCTGAATATATTCAGGAAAAAACGCATACGCCCTTTTTGGCGAACCAAGCAAGCTTGCAAAGGAAATCTGCACTACAATGAAGTCTCACTTCCCCACGGTCAAAAGGGCCATCTGAAAAAAGTGTAAAATCCAGAAAGGCAGGACAGGCCATGGAGAACTGGGAGCCTTGTTATGCTGATGGGCGGGATGTAAATTGCCAACAGCCACTCGGTAGAGGTGTATGGTGTTTCCTGAAACATCTAAAAAACAAAGCAACAGAGCCTAGGGCACTTCCACTTATGGTCCTATAGCTTAGGGAAATTAAAATCAAAAAGACACAGCCACCCCAAAATTTGGGACGGCTCTGTTTACAAGAACCTCGTTTATGGTACAAGTTTAATATCGCCGAAAGCCAAAAATGGATAAAAAAATTGTGGTACTTACGTACAATGCAATATCACTCAACAATGAAATCTATGTCATCAGGCCCGTAGCAGCATAATCAGTGGATTCAGGTATGATGATTCTAACTGAAATAAGTCACACAGAAAAAGAAACATCATAAGATATCACTAATACACGGGATGTAAACTTGGCTACACAGGAACTGGATTACAAAACAGAACAGGGTCTCAAATTTAGAAAACCAACTTATGCTTGCTTAAGGGGAAAGGTGAGTTGGGGTGCTGCATAAAACCAGAGATTGAAATGAGCACAGATAAAGTTCCTTAAGCCAAATATGGAATAGACAAGAACTACTCCTTGCTCAACGAAATGGACTCAACACCCCATATTAAAGGCCTAAGAATGTACCTGACTAGTAAGTATCTTAAAACCTATGAATTGCTATGTCTCTGAAAGAAAATCAAGCGTGTGTACAGGGGCATAAACGCAGCAGTGATAGGATTGGAGAGGTTCGGTGAGCAAATGAAGACCCTTTGAAGTCATATTGCATGGTACCCATTCCACGGGTCTCAACTCTCCAGGTTTAAGGGATTCTTCCTTCAGGTAAAACATGCACGTGGAACCCAGAGTATGATCAACCGTGTGATCGGGAGACGTGTTCCAATATGTCTCAGTTCTCGTCCCCTGGTACTCGGGTGCAACATCCCAGATGCTTTACTAACAAACACTCTCCCGACTTGGAGAGTCAGTGCCTTTAACCTCCTGTTTGGCCCAGTATGCAATTTCTGCGGAAGATGAACAGGAATAGGGAGAATCAATGAGAGACTAGCTGGAGGTGTCTGGACGGGCAAATTTAACTCTCATTTCCCACCAGAAAGAGGAATTAACCAAAGGCTCAGCGTGCCGTGCCGCAACCAGATTAGGGCCTGAAGCAATCCTGCGGTGTTGCGGCCAGCTCACAAGAAAGCGAGTTGAAGAAAGGAGCTCAGGGGCACTGAAATTCACAAACCTGCAGAGTTATAAATGACAGCTATCGTCCAAAAATATACTGAAGTAAGGTTGCCAAGAGGACTTGAAAGCAGGGCAGAATTGCAGGAAACCGATTTCAGGAGGTAGACTGGAATTGCATTTAAAGCATAGGAAAAGAGGCAGAACGTCCCCAATGATGCACTTGGCCAAAAAGGGCGTATGCGTTTTTTCCTGAATGTATTCAGGAAAAAACGCATACGCCCTTTTTGGCCAACCAAGCAAGCTTGCAAAGGAAATCTGCACTACAATGAAGTCTCACTTCCCCCCGGTCAAAAGGGCCATCTGAAAAAAGTGTAAAATCCAGAAAGGCAGGACAGGCCATGGAGAACTGGGAGCCTTGTTATGCTGATGGGCGGGATGTGAATTGCCAACAGCCACTTGGGAAAAGTGTATGGTGCTTCCTGAAACATCTAAGAAACATAGCAGCGGAGCCTAGGGCACTTCCACTTATGGTCCTATAGCTTAGGGAAATTAAAATCAAAAAGACACAGCCACCCCAAAGTTTGGGACGGCTCTGTTTACAAGAACCCCGTTTATGGTACAAGTTCAATATCGCAGAAACCGAAAAATGAATAAAAATTGTGGTACTTACGTACAATGCAATATCACTCAGCAATGAAATCTATGTCATCAGGCCCGTAGCAGCATAATCAGTGGATTCAGGTATGATGATTCTACCTGAAATAACTCACACAGAAAAAGAAACATCATAAGATATCACTAATACACGGAATGTAAACTTGGCTACACAGGAACTGATTACAAAACAAAACAGGGTCTCAAATTTAGAAAACCAACTTATGCTTGCTTAAGGGGAAAGGTGAGTTGGGGTGCTGCATAAAACCAGAGATTGAAATGAGCACAGATAAAGTTCCTTAAGCTAAATATGGAATAGACAAGAGCTACTCCTTGCTCAACGAAATGGACTCAACACACCATATTAAACGCCTAAGAATGTACCTGACTAGTAAGTATCTTAAAACCTATGGATTGCTATGTCTCCGAAAGAGAATCAAGCATGTGTACAGGGTCATAAATGTAGCAGTGATAGGATTGGAAAGGTTCGGTGAGCAAATGAAGACCCTTTGAAGACATATTGCATGGTACCCATTCCACAGGTCTCAACTCTCCAGGTTTAAGGGATTCTGCCTTCAGCTAAAACATGCATGTGGAACCCAGAGTATGATCAACCGTGTGATCGGGAGACGTGTTCCGATATGTCTCAGTTCTCGTTCCCTGGTACTCGGGTGCAACATTCCAGACGCTTTACTAAGACTCTCCCGACTTGGAGAGTCAGTGCCTTTAACCTCCTGTTTGGCCCAGTTTGCAATTTCTGCAGAAGATGAACAGGAATAGGAGAACCAATGAGAGACTAGCTGGAGGTGTCTGGACGGGCAAATTTAACTCTCATTTCCCACCAGGAAGAGGAATTAACCAAAGGCTCAGTGTGCCGTGCCGGAACCAGATTAGGGCCTGAAGCAATCCTGCGGTGTTGCAGCCAGCTCACAAGAAAGCGAGTTGAAGAAAGGAGCTCAGGGGCACTGTAATTCACAAACCTGCAGAGTTATAAATGACAGCTATCGTCCAAAAATATACTGAAGTAAGGCTGCCAAGAGGACTTGAAAGCGGGGCAGAATTGCAGGAAACCGATTTCAGGAGGTAGACTGGAATTGCATTTAAAGCATAGGAAAAGCGGCAGAACGTCCACAATGATGCACTTGGCCAATAAGTGCATATGCGTTTTTTCCTGAATATATTCAGGAAAAAACGCATACGCCCTTTTTGGCCAACCAAGCAAGCTTGCAAAGGAAATCTGCACTACAATGAAGTGTCACTTCCCCCCGGTCAAAAGGGCCATCTGAAAAAAGTGTAAAATCCAGAAAGGCAGGACAGGCCATGGAGAACTGGGAGCCTTGTTATGCTGATGGTTGGGATGTAAATTGCCAACAGCCACTCGGAAGAAGTGTATGGTGCTTCCTGAAACATCTAAAAAACATAGCAGCGGAGCCTAGGGCACTTCCACTTATGGTCCTATAGCTTAGGGAAATTAAAATCAAAAAGACACAGCCACCCCAAAGTTTGGGACGGCTCTGTTTACAAGAACCTCGTTTACGGTACAAGTTCAATATCGCAAAAAGTGAAAAATGGATAAAGAAGTTGTGGTACTTACGTACAATGCAATATCACTCAGCAATGAAATCTACGTCATCAGGCCCGTAGCAGCATAATGAGTGGATTCAGGTATGATGATTCTAACTGAAATAAGTCACACAGAAAAAGAAACATCATAAGATATCACTAATACACGGAATGTAAACTTGGCTACACAGGAACTGGATTACAAAACAGAACAGGGTCTCAAATTTAGAAAACCAACTTATGCTTGCTTAAGGGGAAAGGTGAGTTGGGGTGCTGCATAAAAGCAGAGATTGAAATGAGCACAGATAAAGTTCCTTAAGCCAAATATGGTATAGACAAGAGCTACTCCTTGCTCAACGAAATGGACTCAACACCCCATATTAAACGCCTAAGAATGTACCTGACTAGTAAGTATCTTAAAACCTATGCACTGCTATGTCTCTGAAAGAAAATCAAGCGTGTGTACAGGGGCATACACGCAGCAGTGATAGGATTGGAGAGGTTCGGTGAGCAAATGAAGACCCTTTGAAGTCATATTGCATGGTACCCATTCCACGGGTCTCAACTCTCCAGGTTTAAGGGATTCTGCCTTTAGCTAAAACATGCATGTGGAACCCAGAGTATGATCAACCGTGTGATCGGGAGACGTGTTCCAATATGTCTCAGTTCTCATCCCCTGGTACACGGGTGCAACATTCCAGTCGCTTTACTAACACTCTCCCGACTTGGAGAGTCAGTGCCTTTAACCTCCTGTTGGCCCAGTTTGCAATTTCTGCGGAAGATGAACAGGAATAGGAGAACCAATGAGAGACTAGCAGGAGGTGTCTGGACGGGCAAATTTAACTCTCATTTCCCACCAGGAAGAGGAATTAACCAAAGGCTCAGCGTGCCGTGTCGGAACCAGATTAGGGCCTGAAGCATTCCTGCGGTGTTGCGGCCAGCTCACAAGAAAGCGAGTTGAAGAAAGGAGCTCAGGGGCACTGTAATTCACAAACCTGCAGAGTTATAAATGACAGCTATCGTCCACAAATATACTGAAGTAAGGCTGCCAAGAGGACTTGAAAGCAGGGCAGAATTGCAGGAAACCGATTTCAGGAGGTAGACTGGAATTGCATTTAAAGCACAGGAAAAGAGGCAGAACGTCCACAATGATGCACTTGGCCAAAAAGAGCGTATGCGTTTTTTCCTGAATATATTCAGGAAAAAACGCATACGCCCTTTTTGGCCAACCAAGCAAGCTTGCAAAGGAAATCTGCACTACAATGAAGTGTCACTTCCCCCCGGTCAAAAGGGCCATCTGAAAAAAGTGTAAAATCCAGAAAGGCAGGACAGGCCATGGAGAACTGGGAGCCTTGTTATGCTGATGGGCGGGATGTAAATTGCCAACAACCACTAGGGTGAGGTGTATGGTGTTTCCTGAAATATCTAAAAAACAAAGCAACAGAGCCTAGGGCACTTCCACTTATGGTCCTATAGCTTAGGGAAATTAAAATCAAAAAGACACAGCCACCCCAAAGTTTGGGATGGCTCCGTTTACAAGAACCTCGTTTACGGTACAAGTTCAATATCGCAGAAAGTGAAAAATGGATAAAGAAGTTGTGGTACTTACGTACAATGCAATATCACTCAGCAATGAAATCTACGTCATCAGACCCGTAGCAGCATAATGAGTGGATTCAGGTATGATGATTCTACCTGAAATAAGTCACACAGAAAAAGAAACATCATAAGATATCACTAATACACGGAATGTAAACTTGGCTACACAGGAATTGGATTGCAAAACAGAACAGGGTCTCAAATTTAGAAAACCAACTTATGCTTGCTTAAGGGGAAAGGTGAGTTGGGGTGCTGCATCAAACCAGAGATTGAAATGAGCACAGATAAAGTTCCTTAAGCCAAATATGGTATAGACAAGAACTACTCCTTGCTCAACGAAATGGACTCAACACCCCATATTAAACGCCTAAGAATGTACCTGACTAGTAAGTATCTTAAAACCTATGCACTGCTATGTCTCTGAAAGAAAATCAAGCATGTGTACAGGGGCATAAACGCAGCACTGATAGGATTGGAGAGGTTCGGTGAGCAAATGAAGACCCTTTGAAGTCATATTGCATGGTATCCATTCCACGGGTCTCAACTCTCCAGGTTTAAGGGATTCTGCCTTCAGCTAAAACATGCATGTGGAACCCAGAGTATGATCAACCGTGTGATCGGGAGACGTGTTCCAATATGTCTCAGTTCTCGTCCCCTGGTACTCGGGTGCAACATTCCAGACGCTTTACTAACACTCTCCCGACTTGGAGAGTCAGTGCCTTTAACCTCCTGTTTGGCCCAGTTTGCAATTTCTGCGGAAGATGAACAGGAATAGGGAGAACCAATGAGAGACTAGCTGGAGGTGTCTGGACGGGCAAATTTAACTCTCATTTCCCACCAGGAAGAGGAATTAACCAAAGGCTCAGCGTGCCGTGCCGGAACCAGATTAGGGCCTGAAGCAATCCTGCGGTGTTGCGGCCAGCTCACAATAAAGCGAGTTGAAGAAAGGAGGTCAGGGGCACTGAAATTCACAAACCTGCAGAGTTATAAATGACAGCTATCGTCCAAAAATATACTGAAGTAAGGCTGCCAAGAGGACTTGAAAGCGGGGCAGAATTGCAGGAAACCGATTTCAGGAGGTAGACTGGAATTGCATTTAAAGCATAGGAAAAGAGGCAGAACGTCCACAATGATGCACTTGGCCAAAAAGGGCGTATGCGTTTTTTCCTGAATATATTCAGGAAAAAACGCATACGCCCTTTTTGGCCAACCAAGCAAGCTTGCAAAGGAAATCTGCACTACAATGAAGTCTCACTTCCCCCCGGTCAAAAGGGCCATCTGAAAAAAGTGTAAAATCCAGAAAGGCAGGACAGGCCATGGAGAACTGGGAGCCTTGTTATGCTGATGGGCGGGATGTAAATTGCCAACAGCCACTAGGGTGAGGTGTATGGTGTTTCCTGAAACATCTAAAAAACAAAGCAACAGAGCCTAGGGCACTTCCACTTATGGTCCTATAGCTTAGGGAAATTAAAATCAAAAAGACACAGCCACCCCAAAGTTTGGGACGGCTCTGTTTACAAGAACCCCGTTTATGGTACAAGTTCAATATCGCAGAAACTGAAAAATGAATAAAAATTTTGGTACTTACGTACAATGCAATATCACTCAGCAATGAAATCTATGTCATCAGGCCCGTAGCAGCATAATCAGTGGATTCAGGTATGATGATTCTAACTGAAATAACTCACACAGAAAAAGAAACATCATAAGATATCACTAATACACGGAATGTAAACTTGGCTACACAGGAACTGATTACAAAACAAAACAGGGTCTCAAATTTAGAAAACCAACTTATGCTTGCTTAAGGGGAAAGGTGAGTTGGGGTGCTGCATAAAACCAGAGATTGAAATGAGCACAGATAATGTTCCTTAAGCTAAATATGGAATAGACAAGAGCTACTCCTTGCTCAACGAAATGGACTCAACACACCATATTAAACGCCTAAGAATGTACCTGACTAGTAAGTATCTTAAAACCTATGGATTGCTATGTCTCTGAAAGAAAATCAAGCGTGTGTACAGGGGCATAAACGCAGCAGTGATAGGATTGGAGAGGTTCGGTGAGCAAATGAAGACCCTTTGAAGTCATATTGCATGGTACCCATTCCACAGGTCTCAACTCTCCAGGTTTAAGGGATTCTGCCTTCAGCTAAAACATGCATGTGGAACCCAGAGTATGATCAACCGTGTGATCGGGAGACGTGTTCCAATATGTCTCAGGTCTCGTCCCCTGGTACTCGGGTGCAACATTCCAGACGCTTTACTAACACTCTCCCGACTTGGAGAGTCAGTGCCTTTAACCTCCTGTTTGGCCCAGTTTGCAATTTCTGCGGAAGATGAACAGGAATAGGAGAACCAATGAGAGACTAGCGGAGGTGTCTGGACGGGCAAATTTAACTCTCATTTCCCACCAGGAAGAGGAATTAACCAAAGGCTCAGCGTGCCGTGCCGGAATCAGATTAGGGCCTGAAGCAATCCTGCGGTGTTGCGGCCAGCTCCCAAGAAAGCGAGTTGAAGAAAGGAGCTCAGGGGCACTGTAATTCACAAACCTGCAGAGTTATAAATGACAGCTATCGTCCACAAATATACTGAAGTAAGGCTGCCAAGAGGACTTGAAAGCGGGGCAGAATTGCAGGAAACTGATTTCAGGAAGTAGACTGGAATTGCATTTAAAGCATAGGAAAAGAGGCAGAACGTCCACAATGATGCACTTGTCCAAGAAGTGCATATGCGTTTTTTCCTGAATATATTCAGGAAAAAACGCATACGCCCTTTTTGGCCAACCAAGCAAGCTTGCAAAGGAAATCTGCACTACAATGAAGTCTCACTTCCCCCCGGTCAAAAGGGCCATCGGAAAAAAGTGTAAAATCCAGAAAGGCAGGACAGGCCATGGAGAACTGGGAGCCTTGTTATGCTGATGGTCGGGATGTAAATTGCCAACAGCCACTCGGAAGAAGTGTATGGTGCTTCCTGAAACATCTAAAAAACATAGCAGCGGAGCCTAGGGCACTTCCACTTATGGTCCTATAGCTTAGGGAAATTAAAATCAAAAAGACACAGCCACCCCAAAATTTGGGACGGCTCTGTTTACAAGAACCTCATTTACGGTTAAGGTTCAATATCGCAGAAAGTGAAAAATGGATAAAGAAGTTGTGGTACTTACGTACAATGCAATATCACTCAGCAATGAAATCTATGTCATCAGGCCCGTAGAAGCATAATGAGTGGATTCAGGTATGATGATTCTAAGTGAAATAAGTCACACAGAAAAAGAAACATCATAAGGTATCACTAATACAAGGAATGTAAACTTGGCTACACAGGAACTGGATTACAAAACACAACAGGGTCTCAAAAGTAGAAAACCAACTTATGCTTGCTTAAGGGGGAAGGTGAGTTGGGGTGCTGCATAAACCAGAGATTGAAATGAGCACAGATAAAGTTCCTTAAGCCAAACATGGAATAGACAAGAGCTACTCCTTGCTCAACGAAATGGACTCAACACCCCATATTAAACGCCTAAGAATGTACCTGACTACTAAGTACATTAAAACCTATGGATTGCTATGTCTCTGAAAGAGAATCAAGCATGTGTACAGGGGTATAAACGCAGCAGTGATAGGATTGGAGAGGTTCGGTGAGCAAATGAAGACCCTTTGAAGTCATATTGCATGGTACCCATTCCACGGGTCTCAATTCTCCAGGTTTAAGGGATTCTTCCTTCAGCTAAAACATGCATGTGGAACGCAGAGTATGATCAACCGTGTGATCGGGAGATGTGTTCCAATATGTCTCAGTTTTTGTCCCCTGGTACTCAGGTGCAAGATTCCAGATGCTTTACTAACACTCTCCCGACTTGGAGAGTCAGTGCCTTTAACCTCCTGTTTGGCCCAGTTTGCAATTTCTGCGGAAGATGAACAGGAATAGGGAGAACCAATGAGAGACTAGCTGGACGTGTCTGGACAGGCAAATTTAACTCTCATTTCCCACCAGGAAGAGGAATTAACCAAAGGCTCAGCGTGCCGTGCCAGAGCCACATCAGGGCCTGAAGCTCTCATGTGGTGTTGCGGCCAGCTCACAAGAAAGCGAGTTGAAGAAAGGAGCTCAGGGGCACTGTAATTCACAAACCTGCAGAGTTATAAATGACAGCTATCGTCCAAAAATATACTGAAGTAAGGCTGCCAAGAGGACTTGAAAGCGGGGCAGAATTGCAGGAAACCGATTTCTGGAGGCAGACTGGAATTGCATTTAAAGCATAGGAAAAGAGGCAGAACGTCCACAATGATGCACTTGGCCAAAAGGGGCGTATGCATTTTTTCCTGAATATATTCAGGAAAAAACGCATACGCACTTTTTGGCCAACCAAGCAAGATTGCAAAGGAAATCTGCACTACAATGAAGTCTCACTTCCCCCCGGTCAAAAGGGCCATCTGAAAAAAGTGTAAAATCCAGAAAGGCAGGACAGGCCATGGAGAACTGGGAGCCTTGTTACGCTGATGGGCGGGATGTAAATTGCCAAGAGCCACTTGGGAGAGTTGTATGGTGTTTCCTGAAACATCTAAAAAACAAAGCAACAGAGCCTAGGGCACTACCACTTATGGTCCTATAGCTTAGGGAAATTAAAATCAAAAAGACACAGCCACCCCAAAGTTTGGGACGGCTCTGTTTACAAGAACCTCGTTTACGGTACAAGTTCAATATCGCAGAAAGTGAAAAATGGATAAAGAAGTTGTGGTACTTACGTACAATGCAATATCACTCAGCAATGAAATCTATGACATCAGGCCCGTAGCAGCATAATGAGTGGATTCAGGTATGATGATTCTAACTGAAATAAGTCACACAGAAAAAGAAACATCATAAGATATCACTAATACATGGGATGTAAACTTGGCTACACAGGAACTGGATTACAAAACAGAACAGGGTCTCAAATTTAGAAAACCAACTTATGCTTGCTTAAGGGGAAAGGTGAGTTGGGGTGCTGCATAAAACCAGAGATTGAAATGAGCACAGATAAAGTTCCTTAAGCCAAATATAGAATAGACAAGAACTACTCCTTGCTCAACGAAATGGACTCAACACCCCATATTAAAGGCCTAAGAATGTACCTGACTAGTAAGTATCTTAAAACCTATGGATTGCTATGTCTCTGAAAGAAAATCAAGCGTGTGTACAGGGGCATAAACGCAGCAGTGATAGGATTGGAGAGGTTCGGTGAGCAAATGAAGACCCTTTGAAGTCATATTGCATGGTACCCATTCCACGGGTCTCAACTCTCCAGGTTTAAGGGATTCTTCCTTCAGCTAAAACATGCACGTGGAACCCAGAGTATGATCAACCGTGTGATCGGGAGACGTGTTCCAATATGTCTCAGTTCTCGTCCCCTGGTACTCGGGTGCAACATTCCAGACGCTTTACTAACACTCTCCCGACTTGGAGAGTCAGTGCCTTTAACCTCCTGTTTGGCCCAGTTTGCAATTTCTGCGGAAGATGAACAGGAATAGGGAGAACCAATGAGAGACTAGCTGGAGGTGTCTGGACGGGCAAATTTAACTCTCATTTCCCACCAGGAAGAGCAATTAACCAAAGGCTCAGCGTGCCGTGCCGGAACCAGATTAGGGCCTGAAGCAATCCTGCGGTGTTGCGGCCAGCTCACAAGAAAGCGAGTTGAAGAAAGGAGCTCAGGGGCACTGTAATTCACAAACCTGCAGAGTTATAAATGACAGCTATCATCCAAAAATATACTGAAGTAAGGCTGCCAAGAGGACTTGAAAGCGGGGCAGAATTGCAGGAAACCGATTTCAGGAGGTAGACTGGAATTGCATTTAAAGCATAGGAAAAGAGGCAGAACGTCCACAATGATGCACTTGGCCAAAAAGGGCGTATGCGTTTTTTCCTGAATATATTCAGGAAAAAACGCATACGCCCTTTTTGGCCAACCAAGCAAGCTTGCAAAGGAAATCTGCACTACAATGAAGTCTCACTTCCCCACGGTCAAAAGGGCCATCTGAAAAAAGTGTAAAATCCAGAAAGGCAGGACAGGCCATGGAGAACTGGGAGCCTTGTTATGCTGATGGGCGGGATGTAAATTGCCAACAGCCACTCGGTAGAGGTGTATGGTGTTTCCTGAAACATCTAAAAAACAAAGCAACAGAGCCTAGGGCACTTCCACTTATTTAACTATAGCTTAGGGAAATTAAAATCAAAAAGACACAGCCACCCCAAAGTTTGGGACGGCTCTGTTTACAAGAACCTCGTTTACGGTTAAGGTTCAATATCGCAGAAAGTGAAAAATGGATAAAGAAGTTGTGGTACTTACGTACAATGCAATATCACTCAGCAATGAAATCTATGTCATCAGGCCCGTAGAAGCATAATGAGTGGATTCAGGTATGATGATTCTAAGTGAAATAAGTCACACAGAAAAAGAAACATCATAAGATATCACTAATACACGGAATGTAAACTTGGCTACACAGGAACTGAATTACAAAACAGAACAGGGTCTCAAATTTAGAAAACCAACTTATGCTTGCTTAAGGGGAAAGGTGAGTTGGAGTGCTGCATCAAACCAGAGATTGAAATGAGCACAGATAAAGTTCCTTAAGCCAAATATGGAATAGACAAGAGCTACTCCTTGCTCAACGAAATGGACTCAACACACCATATTAAACGCCTAAGAATGTACCTGACTAGTAAGTATCTTAAAACCTATGGATTGCTATGTCTCTGAAAGAAAATCAAGCGTGTGTACAGGGGCATAAACGCAGCAGTGATAGGATTGGAGAGGTTCGGTGAGCAAATGAAGACCCTTTGAAGTCATATTGCATGGTACCCATTCCACGGGTCTCAACTCTCCAGGTTTAAGGGATTCTTCCTTCAGCTAAAACATGCACGTGGAACCCAGAGTATGATCAACCGTGTGATCGGGAGACGTGTTCCAATATGTCTCAGTTCTCGTCCCCTTGTTCTCGGGTGCAACATTCCAGACGCTTTACTAACACTCTCCCGACTTGGAGAGTCAGTGCCTTTAACCTCCTGTTTGGCCCAGTTTGCAATTTCTGCGGAAGATGAACAGGAATAGGGAGAACCAATGAGAGACTAGCTGGAGGTGTCTGGACGGGCAAATTTAACTCTCATTTCCCACCAGGAAGAGGAATTAACCAAAGGCTCAGCGTGCCGTGTCGGAACCAGATTAGGGCCTGAAGCAATCCTGCGGTGTTGCGGCCAGCTCACAAGAAAGCGAGTTGAAGAAAGGAGCTCAGGGGCACTGTAATTCACAAACCTGCAGAGTTATAAATGACAGCTATCGTCCAAAAATATACTGAAGTAAGGCTGCCAAGAGGACTTGAAAGCGGGGCAGAATTGCAGGAAACCGATTTCAGGAGGTAGACTGGAATTGCATTTAAAGCATAGGAAAAGAGGCAGAACGTCCACAATGATGCACTTGGCCAAAAAGGGCGTATGCGTTTTTTCCTGAATATATTCAGGAAAAAACGCATACGCCCTTTTTGGCCAACCAAGCAAGCTTGCAAAGGAAATCTGCACTACAATGAAGTCTCACTTCCCCCCGGTCAAAAGGGCCATCTGAAAAAACTGTAAAATCCAGAAAGGCAGGACAGGCCATGGAAAACTGGGAGCCTTGTTATGCTGATGGGCGGGATGTAAACTGCCAAGAGCCACTCGGGAGAGGTGTATGGTGTTTCCTGAAACATCTAAAAAACAAAGCAACAGAGCCTAGGGCACTTCCACTTATGGTCCTATAGCTTAGGGAAATTAAAATCAAAAAGACACAGCCACCCCAAAGTTTGGGACAGCTCTGTTTACAAGAACCTCGTTTACAGTACAAGTTCAATATCGCAGAAAGTGAAAAATGGATAAAGAAGTTCTGGTACTTACGTACAATGCAATATCACTCAGCAATGAAATCTATGTCATCAGGCCCGTAGCAGCATAATGAGTGGATTCAGGTATGATGATTCTAACTGAAATAAGTCACACAGAAAAAGAAACATCATAAGATATCACTAATACACGGGATGTAAACTTGGCTACACAGGAACTGGATTACAAAACAGAACAGGGTCTCAAATTTAGAAAACCAACTTATGCTTGCTTAAGGGGAAAGGTGAGTTGGGGTGCTGCATCAAACCAGAGATTGAAATGAGCACAGATAAAGTTCCTTAAGCCAAATATGGTATAGACAAGAACTACTCCTTGCTCAACGAAATGGACTCAACACCCCATATTAAACGCCTAAGAATGTACCTGACTAGTAAGTATCTTAAAACCTATGCACTGCTATGTCTCTGAAAGAAAATCAAGCATGTGTACAGGGGCATAAACGCAGCACTGATAGGATTGGAGAGGTTCGGTGAGCAAATGAAGACCCTTTGAAGTCATATTGCATGGTATCCATTCCACGGGTCTCAACTCTCCAGGTTTAAGGGATTCTGCCTTCAGCTAAAACATGCATGTGGAACCCAGAGTATGATCAACCGTGTGATCGGGAGACGTGTTCCAATATGTCTCAGTTCTCGTCCCCTGGTACTCGGGTGCAACATTCCAGACGCTTTACTAACACTCTCCCGACTTGGAGAGTCAGTGCCTTTAACCTCCTGTTTGGCCCAGTTTGCAATTTCTGCGGAAGATGAACAGGAATAGGGAGAACCAATGAGAGACTAGCTGGAGGTGTCTGGACGGGCAAATTTAACTCTCATTTCCCACCAGGAAGAGGAATTAACCAAAGGCTCAGCGTGCCGTGCCGGAACCAGATTAGGGCCTGAAGCAATCCTGCGGTGTTGCGGCCAGCTCACAATAAAGCGAGTTGAAGAAAGGAGGTCAGGGGCACTGAAATTCACAAACCTGCAGAGTTATAAATGACAGCTATCGTCCAAAAATATACTGAAGTAAGGCTGCCAAGAGGACTTGAAAGCGGGGCAGAATTGCAGGAAACCGATTTCAGGAGGTAGACTGGAATTGCATTTAAAGCATAGGAAAAGAGGCAGAACGTCCACAATGATGCACTTGGCCAAAAAGGGCGTATGCGTTTTTTCCTGAATATATTCAGGAAAAAACGCATACGCCCTTTTTGGCCAACCAAGCAAGCTTGCAAAGGAAATCTGCACTACAATGAAGTCTCACTTCCCCCCGGTCAAAAGGGCCATCTGAAAAAAGTGTAAAATCCAGAAAGGCAGGACAGGCCATGGAGAACTGGGAGCCTTGTTATGCTGATGGGCGGGATGTAAATTGCCAACAGCCACTAGGGTGAGGTGTATGGTGTTTCCTGAAACATCTAAAAAACAAAGCAACAGAGCCTAGGGCACTTCCACTTATGGTCCTATAGCTTAGGGAAATTAAAATCAAAAAGACACAGCCACCCCAAAGTTTGGGACGGCTCTGTTTACAAGAACCCCGTTTATGGTACAAGTTCAATATCGCAGAAACTGAAAAATGAATAAAAATTTTGGTACTTACGTACAATGCAATATCACTCAGCAATGAAATCTATGTCATCAGGCCCGTAGCAGCATAATCAGTGGATTCAGGTATGATGATTCTAACTGAAATAACTCACACAGAAAAAGAAACATCATAAGATATCACTAATACACGGAATGTAAACTTGGCTACACAGGAACTGATTACAAAACAAAACAGGGTCTCAAATTTAGAAAACCAACTTATGCTTGCTTAAGGGGAAAGGTGAGTTGGGGTGCTGCATAAAACCAGAGATTGAAATGAGCACAGATAATGTTCCTTAAGCTAAATATGGAATAGACAAGAGCTACTCCTTGCTCAACGAAATGGACTCAACACACCATATTAAACGCCTAAGAATGTACCTGACTAGTAAGTATCTTAAAACCTATGGATTGCTATGTCTCTGAAAGAAAATCAAGCGTGTGTACAGGGGCATAAACGCAGCAGTGATAGGATTGGAGAGGTTCGGTGAGCAAATGAAGACCCTTTGAAGTCATATTGCATGGTACCCATTCCACAGGTCTCAACTCTCCAGGTTTAAGGGATTCTGCCTTCAGCTAAAACATGCATGTGGAACCCAGAGTATGATCAACCGTGTGATCGGGAGACGTGTTCCAATATGTCTCAGGTCTCGTCCCCTGGTACTCGGGTGCAACATTCCAGACGCTTTACTAACACTCTCCCGACTTGGAGAGTCAGTGCCTTTAACCTCCTGTTTGGCCCAGTTTGCAATTTCTGCGGAAGATGAACAGGAATAGGAGAACCAATGAGAGACTAGCGGAGGTGTCTGGACGGGCAAATTTAACTCTCATTTCCCACCAGGAAGAGGAATTAACCAAAGGCTCAGCGTGCCGTGCCGGAATCAGATTAGGGCCTGAAGCAATCCTGCGGTGTTGCGGCCAGCTCCCAAGAAAGCGAGTTGAAGAAAGGAGCTCAGGGGCACTGTAATTCACAAACCTGCAGAGTTATAAATGACAGCTATCGTCCACAAATATACTGAAGTAAGGCTGCCAAGAGGACTTGAAAGCGGGGCAGAATTGCAGGAAACCGATTTCAGGAAGTAGACTGGAATTGCATTTAAAGCATAGGAAAAGAGGCAGAACGTCCACAATGATGCACTTGTCCAAGAAGTGCATATGCGTTTTTTCCTGAATATATTCAGGAAAAAACGCATACGCCCTTTTTGGCCAACCAAGCAAGCTTGCAAAGGAAATCTGCACTACAATGAAGTCTCACTTCCCCCCGGTCAAAAGGGCCATCGGAAAAAAGTGTAAAATCCAGAAAGGCAGGACAGGCCATGGAGAACTGGGAGCCTTGTTATGCTGATGGTCGGGATGTAAATTGCCAACAGCCACTCGGAAGAAGTGTATGGTGCTTCCTGAAACATCTAAAAAACATAGCAGCGGAGCCTAGGGCACTTCCACTTATGGTCCTATAGCTTAGGGAAATTAAAATCAAAAAGACACAGCCACCCCAAAATTTGGGACGGCTCTGTTTACAAGAACCTCATTTACGGTTAAGGTTCAATATCGCAGAAAGTGAAAAATGGATAAAGAAGTTGTGGTACTTACGTACAATGCAATATCACTCAGCAATGAAATCTATGTCATCAGGCCCGTAGAAGCATAATGAGTGGATTCAGGTATGATGATTCTAAGTGAAATAAGTCACACAGAAAAAGAAACATCATAAGGTATCACTAATACAAGGAATGTAAACTTGGCTACACAGGAACTGGATTACAAAACACAACAGGGTCTCAAAAGTAGAAAACCAACTTATGCTTGCTTAAGGGGGAAGGTGAGTTGGGGTGCTGCATAAACCAGAGATTGAAATGAGCACAGATAAAGTTCCTTAAGCCAAACATGGAATAGACAAGAGCTACTCCTTGCTCAACGAAATGGACTCAACACCCCATATTAAACGCCTAAGCATGTACCTGACTACTAAGTACATTAAAACCTATGGATTGCTATGTCTCTGAAAGAGAATCAAGCATGTGTACAGGGGTATAAACGCAGCAGTGATAGGATTGGAGAGGTTCGGTGAGCAAATGAAGACCCTTTGAAGTCATATTGCATGGTACCCATTCCACAGGTCTCAATTCTCCAGGTTTAAGGGATTCTTCCTTCAGCTAAAACATGCATGTGGAACGCAGAGTATGATCAACCGTGTGATCGGGAGATGTGTTCCAATATGTCTCAGTTTTTGTCCCCTGGTACTCAGGTGCAAGATTCCAGATGCTTTACTAACACTCTCCCGACTTGGAGAGTCAGTGCCTTTAACCTCCTGTTTGGCCCAGTTTGCAATTTCTGCGGAAGATGAACAGGAATAGGGAGAACCAATGAGAGACTAGCTGGACGTGTCTGGACAGGCAAATTTAACTCTCATTTCCCACCAGGAAGAGGAATTAACCAAAGGCTCAGCGTGCCGTGCCAGAGCCACATCAGGGCCTGAAGCTCTCATGTGGTGTTGCGGCCAGCTCACAAGAAAGCGAGTTGAAGAAAGGAGCTCAGGGGCACTGTAATTCACAAACCTGCAGAGTTATAAATGACAGCTATCGTCCAAAAATATACTGAAGTAAGGCTGCCAAGAGGACTTGAAAGCGGGGCAGAATTGCAGGAAACCGATTTCTGGAGGCAGACTGGAATTGCATTTAAAGCATAGGAAAAGAGGCAGAACGTCCACAATGATGCACTTGGCCAAAAGGGGCGTATGCATTTTTTCCTGAATATATTCAGGAAAAAACGCATACGCACTTTTTGGCCAACCAAGCAAGATTGCAAAGGAAATCTGCACTACAATGAAGTCTCACTTCCCCCCGGTCAAAAGGGCCATCTGAAAAAAGTGTAAAATCCAGAAAGGCAGGACAGGCCATGGAGAACTGGGAGCCTTGTTACGCTGATGGGCGGGATGTAAATTGCCAAGAGCCACTTGGGAGAGTTGTATGGTGTTTCCTGAAACATCTAAAAAACAAAGCAACAGAGCCTAGGGCACTACCACTTATGGTCCTATAGCTTAGGGAAATTAAAATCAAAAAGACACAGCCACCCCAAAGTTTGGGACGGCTCTGTTTACAAGAACCTCGTTTACGGTACAAGTTCAATATCGCAGAAAGTGAAAAATGGATAAAGAAGTTGTGGTACTTACGTACAATGCAATATCACTCAGCAATGAAATCTATGACATCAGGCCCGTAGCAGCATAATGAGTGGATTCAGGTATGATGATTCTAACTGAAATAAGTCACACAGAAAAAGAAACATCATAAGATATCACTAATACATGGGATGTAAACTTGGCTACACAGGAACTGGATTACAAAACAGAACAGGGTCTCAAATTTAGAAAACCAACTTATGCTTGCTTAAGGGGAAAGGTGAGTTGGGGTGCTGCATAAAACCAGAGATTGAAATGAGCACAGATAAAGTTCCTTAAGCCAAATATAGAATAGACAAGAACTACTCCTTGCTCAACGAAATGGACTCAACACCCCATATTAAAGGCCTAAGAATGTACCTGACTAGTAAGTATCTTAAAACCTATGGATTGCTATGTCTCTGAAAGAAAATCAAGCGTGTGTACAGGGGCATAAACGCAGCAGTGATAGGATTGGAGAGGTTCGGTGAGCAAATGAAGACCCTTTGAAGTCATATTGCATGGTACCCATTCCACGGGTCTCAACTCTCCAGGTTTAAGGGATTCTTCCTTCAGCTAAAACATGCACGTGGAACCCAGAGTATGATCAACCGTGTGATCGGGAGACGTGTTCCAATATGTCTCAGTTCTCGTCCCCTGGTACTCGGGTGCAACATTCCAGACGCTTTACTAACACTCTCCCGACTTGGAGAGTCAGTGCCTTTAACCTCCTGTTTGGCCCAGTTTGCAATTTCTGCGGAAGATGAACAGGAATAGGGAGAACCAATGAGAGACTAGCTGGAGGTGTCTGGACGGGCAAATTTAACTCTCATTTCCCACCAGGAAGAGCAATTAACCAAAGGCTCAGCGTGCCGTGCCGGAACCAGATTAGGGCCTGAAGCAATCCTGCGGTGTTGCGGCCAGCTCACAAGAAAGCGAGTTGAAGAAAGGAGCTCAGGGGCACTGTAATTCACAAACCTGCAGAGTTATAAATGACAGCTATCATCCAAAAATATACTGAAGTAAGGCTGCCAAGAGGACTTGAAAGCGGGGCAGAATTGCAGGAAACCGATTTCAGGAGGTAGACTGGAATTGCATTTAAAGCATAGGAAAAGAGGCAGAACGTCCACAATGATGCACTTGGCCAAAAAGGGCGTATGCGTTTTTTCCTGAATATATTCAGGAAAAAACGCATACGCCCTTTTTGGCCAACCAAGCAAGCTTGCAAAGGAAATCTGCACTACAATGAAGTCTCACTTCCCCACGGTCAAAAGGGCCATCTGAAAAAAGTGTAAAATCCAGAAAGGCAGGACAGGCCATGGAGAACTGGGAGCCTTGTTATGCTGATGGGCGGGATGTAAATTGCCAACAGCCACTCGGTAGAGGTGTATGGTGTTTCCTGAAACATCTAAAAAACAAAGCAACAGAGCCTAGGGCACTTCCACTTATTTAACTATAGCTTAGGGAAATTAAAATCAAAAAGACACAGCCACCCCAAAGTTTGGGACGGCTCTGTTTACAAGAACCTCGTTTACGGTTAAGGTTCAATATCGCAGAAAGTGAAAAATGGATAAAGAAGTTGTGGTACTTACGTACAATGCAATATCACTCAGCAATGAAATCTATGTCATCAGGCCCGTAGAAGCATAATGAGTGGATTCAGGTATGATGATTCTAAGTGAAATAAGTCACACAGAAAAAGAAACATCATAAGATATCACTAATACACGGAATGTAAACTTGGCTACACAGGAACTGAATTACAAAACAGAACAGGGTCTCAAATTTAGAAAACCAACTTATGCTTGCTTAAGGGGAAAGGTGAGTTGGGGTGCTGCATCAAACCAGAGATTGAAATGAGCACAGATAAAGTTCCTTAAGCCAAATATGGAATAGACAAGAGCTACTCCTTGCTCAACGAAATGGACTCAACACACCATATTAAACGCCTAAGAATGTACCTGACTAGTAAGTATCTTAAAACCTATGGATTGCTATGTCTCTGAAAGAAAATCAAGCGTGTGTACAGGGGCATAAACGCAGCAGTGATAGGATTGGAGAGGTTCGGTGAGCAAATGAAGACCCTTTGAAGTCATATTGCATGGTACCCATTCCACGGGTCTCAACTCTCCAGGTTTAAGGGATTCTTCCTTCAGCTAAAACATGCACGTGGAACCCAGAGTATGATCAACCGTGTGATCGGGAGACGTGTTCCAATATGTCTCAGTTCTCGTCCCCTGGTACTCGGGTGCAACATTCCAGACGCTTTACTAACACTCTCCCGACTTGGAGAGTCAGTGCCTTTAACCTCCTGTTTGGCCCAGTTTGCAATTTCTGCGGAAGATGAACAGGAATAGGGAGAACCAATGAGAGACTAGCTGGAGGTGTCTGGACGGGCAAATTTAACTCTCATTTCCCACCAGGAAGAGGAATTAACCAAAGGCTCAGCGTGCCGTGTCGGAACCAGATTAGGGCCTGAAGCAATCCTGCGGTGTTGCGGCCAGCTCACAAGAAAGCGAGTTGAAGAAAGGAGCTCAGGGGCACTGTAATTCACAAACCTGCAGAGTTATAAATGACAGCTATCGTCCAAAAATATACTGAAGTAAGGCTGCCAAGAGGACTTGAAAGCGGGGCAGAATTGCAGGAAACCGATTTCAGGAGGTAGACTGGAATTGCATTTAAAGCATAGGAAAAGAGGCAGAACGTCCACAATGATGCACTTGGCCAAAAAGGGCGTATGCGTTTTTTCCTGAATATATTCAGGAAAAAACGCATACGCCCTTTTTGGCCAACCAAGCAAGCTTGCAAAGGAAATCTGCACTACAATGAAGTCTCACTTCCCCCCGGTCAAAAGGGCCATCTGAAAAAACTGTAAAATCCAGAAAGGCAGGACAGGCCATGGAAAACTGGGAGCCTTGTTATGCTGATGGGCGGGATGTAAACTGCCAAGAGCCACTCGGGAGAGGTGTATGGTGTTTCCTGAAACATCTAAAAAACAAAGCAACAGAGCCTAGGGCACTTCCACTTATGGTCCTATAGCTTAGGGAAATTAAAATCAAAAAGACACAGCCACCCCAAAGTTTGGGACAGCTCTGTTTACAAGAACCTCGTTTACGGTACAAGTTCAATATCGCAGAAAGTGAAAAATGGATAAAGAAGTTCTGGTACTTACGTACAATGCAATATCACTCAGCAATGAAATCTATGTCATCAGGCCCGTAGCAGCATAATGAGTGGATTCAGGTATGATGATTCTAACTGAAATAAGTCACACAGAAAAAGAAACATCATAAGATATCACTAATACACGGGATGTAAACTTGGCTACACAGGAACTGGATTACAAAACAGAACAGGGTCTCAAATTTAGAAAACCAACTTATGCTTGCTTAAGGGGAAAGGTGAGTTGGGGTGCTGCATCAAACCAGAGATTGAAATGAGCACAGATAAAGTTCCTTAAGCCAAATATGGAATAGACAAGAACTACTCCTTGCTCAACGAAATGGACTCAACACCCCATATTAAACGCCTAAGAATGTACCTGACTAGTAAGTATCTTAAAACCTATGGATTGCTATGTCTCTGAAAGAAAATCAAGCGTGTGTACAGGGGCATAAACGCAGCAGTGATAGGATTGGAGAGGTTCGGTGAGCAAATGAAGACCCTTTGAAGTCATATTGCATGGTACCCATTCCACGGGTCTCAACTCTCCAGGTTTAAGGGATTCTGCCTTCAGGTAAAACATGCACGTGGAACCCAGAGTATGATCAACCGTGTGATCGGGAGACGTGTTCCAATATGTCTCAGTTCTCGTCCCCTGGTACTCGGGTGCAACATTCCACACGCTTTACTAACACTCTCCCGACTTGGAGAGTCAGTGCCTTTAACCTCCTGTTTGGCCCAGTTTGCAATTTCTGCGGAAGATGAACAGGAATAGGGAGAACCAATGAGAGACTAGCTGGAGGTGTCTGGACGGGCAAATTTAACTCTCATTTCCCACCAGGAAGAGGAAGTAACCAAAAGCTCAGCGTGCCGTGCCGGAACCAGATTAGGGCCTGAAGCAATCCTGCGGTGTTGCGGCCAGCTCACAAGAAAGCAAGTTGAAGAAAGGAGCTCAGGGGCACTGTAATTCACAAACCTGCAGAGTTATAAATGACAGCTATCGTCCAAAAATATACTGAAGTAAGGCTGCCAAGAGGACTTGAAAGCGGGGCAGAATTGCAGGAAACCGATTTCAGGAGGTAGACTGGAATTGCATTTAAAGCATAGGAAAAGAGGCAGAACGTCCACAATGATGCACTTGGCCAAAAAGGGCGTATGCATTTTTTCCTGAATATATTCAGGAAAAAACGCATACGCCCTTTTTGGCCAACCAAGCAAGCTTGCAAAGGAAATCTGCACTACAATGAAGTCTCACTGCCCCCCGGTCAAAAGGGCCATCTGAACAAAGTGTAAAATCCAGAAAGGCAGGACAGGCCATGGAGAACTGGGAGCCTAGTTATGCTGATGGGCTGGATGTAAATTGCCAGCAGCCACTCTGGAGAAGTGTATGGTGTTTCCTGAAACATCCAAAAAACAAAGCAACAGAGCCTAGGGCACTTCCACTTATGGTCCTATAGCTTAGGGAAATTAAAATCAAAAAGACACAGCCACCCCAAAGTTTGGGACGGCTCTGTTTACAAGAACCTCGTTTACGGTACAAGTTCAATATCACAGAAAGCGAAAAATGGATAAAGAAATTGTGGTACTTACGTACAATGCAATATCACTCAGCAATGAAATCTATGTCAACAGGCCCGTAGCAGCATAATGAGTGGATTCAGGTACGATGATTCTAAGTGAAATTAGTCACACAGAAAAAGAAACATCATAAGATGTCACTAATACACGGAATGTAAACTTGGCTACACAAGAACTGAATTACAAAACAGAACAGGGTGTCAAATGTGGAAAACCAACTTATGCTTGCTTAAGGGGACGGGTGAGTTGGGGTGCTGCATAAAACCAGAGATTGAAATGAGCACAGATAAAGTTCCTTAAGCCAAACATGGAATAGACAAGAGCTACTCCTTGCTCAATGAAATGGACTCAACACCCCATATTAAACGCCGAAGAATGTACCTGACTACTAAGTACATTAAAACCTATGGATTGCTATGTCTCTGAAAGAGAATCAAGCATGTGTACAGGGGTATAAACGCAGCAGTGATAGGATTGGAGAGGTTCGGTGAGCAAATGAAGACCCTTTGAAGTCATATTGCATGGTACCCATTCCACGGGTCTCAATTCTCCAGGTTTAAGGGATTCTTCCTTCAGCTAAAACATGCATGTGGAACGCAGAGTATGATCAACCGTGTGATCGGGAGATGTGTTCCAATATGTCTCAGTTTTTGTCCCCTGGTACTCAGGTACAAGATTCCAGATGCTTTACTAACACTCTCCCGACTTGGAGAGTCAGTGCCTTTAACCTCCTGTTTGGCCCAGTTTGCAATTTCTGCGGAAGATGAACAGGAATAGGGAGAACCAATGAGAGACTAGCTGGACGTGTCTGGACAGGCAAATTTAACTCTCATTTCCCACCAGGAAGAGGAATTAACCAAAGGCTCAGCGTGCCGTGCCAGAGCCACATCAGGGCCTGAAGCTCTCATGTGGTGTTGCGGCCAGCTCAAAAGAAAGCGAGTTGAAGAAAGGAGCTCAGGGGCACTGTAATTCACAAACCTGCAGAGTTATAAATGACAGCTATCTTCCAAAAATATATTGAAGTTAGGCTACCAAGAGGAGTTGAAAGCGGGACAGAATTGCAGGAAACCGATTTCAGGAGGTACACTGGAATTGCATGTAAAGCATAGGAAAAGAGGCAGAACGTCCACAATGATGCACTTGGCCAAAAAGGGCGTATGCGTTTTTTCCTGAATCTATTCAGGAAAAAAACGCATACGCCCTTTTTGGCCAACCAAGCAAGCTTGCAAAGGAAATCTGCACTACAATGAAGTCTCACTGCCCCCCGGTCAAAAGGGACATCTGTAAAAAGTGTAAAATCCAAAAAGGCAGGACAGGCCATGGAGAACTGGGAGCCTTGTTATGCTGATGGGCGGGATGTAAATTGCCAGCAGCCACTCTGGAGAAGTGTATGGTGTTTCCTGAAACATCCAAAAAACAAAGCAACAGAGCCTAGGGCACTTCCACTTATGGTCCTATAGCTTAGGGAAATTAAAATCAAAAAGACACAGCCACCCCAAAGTTTGGGACGGCTCTGTTTACAAGAACCTCGTTTACGGTACAAGTTCAATATCACAGAAAGCGAAAAATGGATAAAGAAGTTGTGGTACTTACGTACAATGCAATATCACTCAGCAATGAAATCTATGTCATCAGGCCCGTAGCAGCATAATGAGTGATTCAGGTACGATGATTCTAAGTGAAATAAGTCACACAGAAAAAGAAACATCATAAGATATCACTACTACACGGAATGTAAACTTGGCTACAAAAGAACTGATTTACAAAACAGAACAGGGTGTCAAATGTAGAAAACCAACTTATGCTTGCTTAAGGGGAAAGGTGAGTTGGGGTGCTGCATAAAACCAGAGATTGAAATTAGCACAGATACCGTTCCATAAGCCAAATATGTAATAGACAAGAGCTACTCCTTGCTCAACGAAGTAGACTCAACACCCCATTTTAAACGCCTAACAATATACCTGACTAGTAAGAATCTTAAAACCTATGGATTTATATGTCTCCGAAAGGGAATCATGCATGTGTACAGCAGCATAAGCGCAGCAGTGATAGGATTGGTGAGGTTCGGTGAGCAAATGCAGACCCTTTGAAGTCATAATGCATGGTACCCATTCCATGGGTCTCAACTCTCCATGTTTAAGGGATTCTTCCTTCAGCTAAAACATGCATGTGGAACCCAGAGTATGATCCACCGTGTGATCGGGAAACGTGTTCAAATGTGTCTCAGTTTTCGTCCCCTGGTACTCGGGTGCAACATTCCAGACGCTTTACTAACACTCTCCCCACTTGGAGAGTCAGTGCCTTTAACCTCCTGTTTGCCCAGTTTGCAATTTCTGTGGAAAATGAACAGGAATAGGGAGAACCAATGAGAGACTAGGTGGAGGTGTCTGGACGGGCAAATTTAACTCTCATTTCCCACCAGGAAGAGGAATTAACCAAAGGCTCAACATGCCATGCCGGAACCAAACTAGGGCCTGAAGCAATCCTGCGGTGTTGCGGCCAGCTCACAAGAAAGCGAGTTGAAGAAAGGAGCTCAGGGGCACTGTAATTCACAAACCTGCAGAGTTATAAATGACAGCTATCTTCCAAAAATATATTGAAGTAAGGCTCCCAAGAGGAGTTGAAAGCGGGGCAGAATTGCAGGAAACCGATTTCAGGAGGTAGACTGGAATTGCATGTAAAGCATAGGGAAAGAGGCAGAACGTCCACAATGATGCACTTGGCCAAAAAGGGCGTATGCGTTTTATCCTGAATATATTCAGGAAAAATCGCATACGCCCTTTTTGGCCAACCAAGCAAGCTTGCAAAGGAAATCTGTACTACAATGAAGTCTCACTGCCCCCCGGTCAAAAGGGCCATCTGAAAAAAGTGTAAAATCCAGAAAGGCAGGACAGGCCATGGAGAACTGGGAGCCTTGTTATGCTGATGGGCGGGATGTAAATTGCCAGCAGCCACTCTGGAGAAGTGTATGGTGTTTCCTGAAACATCCAAAAAACAAAGCAACAGAGCCTAGGGCACTTCCACTTATGGTCCTATAGCTTAGGGAAATTAAAATCAAAAAGACACAGCCACCCCAAAGTTTGGGACGGCTCTGTTTACAAGAACCTCGTTTACGGTACCAGTTCAATATCACACAAAGCGAAAAATGGATAAAGATGTTGTGGTACTTACGTACAATGCAATATCACTAAGCAATGAAATCTATGTCATCAGGCCCTTAGCAGCATAATGAGTGGATTCAGGTATGATGATTCTAAGTGAAATAAGTCACACAGAAAAAGAAACATCATAAGATATCACTAATACACGGAATGTAAACTTGGCTACACAGGAACTGGATTACAAAACAGAACAGGGTCTCCAATTAAGAAAACCAACTTTTGCTTCCTTAACGGGAATGGTGAGTTGGGGTGCTGCATAAAACCAGAGATTGAAATGAGCACAGATAAAGTTCCTGAAGCCAAATATGGTATAGACAAGAGCTACTCCTTGCTCAACGAAGTGGACTCAACACCCCATATTAAACGCCTAAGAATATACCTGACTAGTAAGAATCTTAAAACCTATGGATTTATATGTCTCTGAAAGAGTATCAAGCGTGTGTACAGTGTCATAAACGCAGCAGTGATAGGATTGGTGAGGTTCGTTGAGAAAATGCAGACTCTTTGAAGTCATATTGCATGGTACCCATTCCATGGGTCTCAACTCTCTAGGTTTAAGGGATTCTTCGTTCAGCTAAAACATGCATGTGGAACCCAGAGTATGATCCACCGTGTGATCGGGAAACGTGTTCAAATGTGTCTCAGTTTTCGTCCCCTGATACTCGGGTGTAACATTCCAGACGCTTTACTAACACTCTCCCCACTTGGAGAGTCGGTGCCTTTAACCTCCTGTTTGGCCAAGTTTGCAATTTCTGCGTAAGATGAACAGGAATACGGAGAACCAATGAGAGACTAGGTGGAGGTGTCTGGACGGATAAATTTAACTCTCATTTCCCACCAGGAAGAGGAATTAACCAAAGGCTCAGCATGCCAGGCTAGAAGCACACTACGGCCTGAAGCAATCCTGCGGTGTTGCGGCCAGCTCACAAGAAAGCGAGTTGAAGAAAGGAGCTCAGGGGCACTGTAATTCACAAACTTGCAGAGTTATAAATGACAGCTATCTTCCAAAAATATATTGAAGTAAGGCAGCCAAGAGGAGTTGAAAGCGGGGCAGAATTGCAGGAAACCGATTTCAGGAGGTAGACTGGAATTGCATGTAAAGCATAGGAAAAGAGGCAGAACGTCCATAATGATGCACTTGGCCAAAAAGGGCGTATGCGTTTTTTCCTGAATATATTCAGGAAAAAACGCATACGCCCTTTTTGGCCAACCAAGCAAGCTTGCAAAGGAAATCTGCACTACAATGAAGTCTCACTGCCCCCCGGTCAAAAGGGACATCTGAAAAAAGTGTAAAATCCAGAAAGGCAGGACAGGCCATGGAGAACTGGGAGCCTTGTTATGCTGATGGGCGGGATGTAAATTGCCAGCAGCCACTCTGGAGAAGTGTATGGTGTTTCCTGAAACATCCAAAAAACAAAGCAACAGAGCCTAGGGCACTTCCACTTATGGTCCTATAGCTTAGGGAAATTAAAATCAAAAAGACACAGCCACCCCAAAGTTTCGGCCGGCTCTGTTTAAAAGAACCTTTTTTACGGTACAAGTTCAATATCACAGAAAGCGAAAAATGGATAAAGATGTTGTGGTACTTACGTACAATGCAATATCACTCAGCAATGAAATCTATGTCATCAGGCCCGTAGCAGCATAATGAGTGGATTCAGGTACGATGATTCTAAGTGAAATAAGTCACACAGAAAAAGAAACATTATAAGATATCACTAATACACGGAATGTAAACTTGGCTACACAGGAACTGAATTACAAAACAGAACAGGGTCTCAAATGTAGAAAACCAACTTATGCTTGCTTAAGGGGAAAGGTGAGTTGGGGTGCGGCATAAAACCAGAGATTGAAATTAGCACAGATACCGTTCCATAAGCCAAATATGTAATAGACAAGAGCTACTCCTTGCTCAACGAAGTGGATTCAACACCCCATATTAAACGGCTAAGAATATAACTGACTAGTAAGAATATTAAAACCTAAGGTTTTATATGTCTCTGAAAGAGAATCAAGCGTGTGTACAGTGGCATAAACGCAGCAGTGATAGGATTGGTGAGGTTCGGTGAGCAAATGCAGACCCTTTGAAGTCATATTGCATGGTACCCATTCCATGGGTCTCAACTCTCCATGTTTAAGGGATTCTTCCTTCAGCTAAAACATGCATGTGGAACCCAGAGTATGATACACTGTGTGATCGGGAAACGTGTTCAAATGTGTCTCAGTTTTCATCCCCTGGTACTCGGGTGCAACATTCCAGACGCTTTACTAACACTCTCCCGACTTGGAGAGTCAGTGCCTTTAACCTCCTGTTTGGCCCAGTTTGCAAATTCTGTGGAACATAAACAGGAATAGGGAGAACCAATGAGAGACTAGGTGGAGGTGTCTGGACGGGCAAATTTAACTCTCATTTCCCACCAGGAAGAGGAATTAACCAAAGGCTCAGCGTGCCATGCCGGAACCACACTAGGGCCCGACGCAATCCTGCGGTATTGCGGCCAGTTCACAAGAAAGCGAGTTGAAGAAAGGAGCTCCGGGACACTGTAATTCACAAACCTGCAGAGTTATAAATGACAGCTATCTTCCAAAAATATATTGAAGGAAGGCTCCCAAGAGGACTTGAAAGCGGGGCAGGATTCCAGGAAACCGATTTCAGGAGGTAGACTGGAATTGCATGTAAAGCATAGGAAAAGAGGCAGAACGTCCACAATGATGCACTTGGCCAAAAAGGGCGTATGCGTTTTTTCCTGAATATATTCAGGAAAAAACTCATACGCCCTTTTTGGCCAACCAAGCAAGCTTGCAAAGGAAATCTGCACTACAATGAAGTGTCACTTCCCCCCGGTCAAAAGGGCCATCTGAAAAAAGTGTAAAATCCAGAAAGGCAGGACAGGCCATGGAGAACTGGGAGCCTTGTTATGCTGATGGGCGGGATGTAAATTGCCAGCAGCCACTCTGGAGAAGTGTATGGTGTTTCCTGAAACATCCAAAAAACAAAGCAACAGAGCCTAGGGCACTTCCACTTATGGTCCTATAGCTTAGGGAAATGAAAATCAAAAAGACACAGCCACCCCAAAGATTGGGACGGCTCTGTTTACAAGAACCTCGTTTACGGTACAAGTTCAATATCACAGAAAGCGAAAAATGGATAAAGAAGTTGTGGTACTTACGTACAATGCAATATCACTCAGCAATGAAATCTACGTCATCAGGCCCGTAGCAGCATAATGAGTGGATTCAGGTACGATGATTCTAAGTGAAATAAGTCACACAGAAAAAGAAACATCATAAGATATCACTAATACACGGAATGTAAACTTGGCTACACAAGAACTGAATTACAAAACAGAACAGGGTCTCAAATGTAGAAAACCAACTTATGCTTGCTTAAGGGGAAAGGTGAGTTGGGGTGCTGCATAAAACCAGAGATTGAAATTAGCACAGATACCGTTCCATAAGCCAAATATGTAATAGACAAGAGCTACTCCTTGCTCAACGAAGTGGACTCAACACCCCATATTAAACGCCTAAGAATATACCTGACTAGTAAGAATCTTAAAACCTATGGATTTATATGTCTCCGAAAGAGAATGAAGCGTGTGTACAGCGGCATAAACGCAGCAGTGATAGGATTGGTGAGGTTCGGTGAGCAAATGCAGACCCTTTGAAGTCATATTGCATGATACCCATTCCATGGGTCTCAACTCTCCACGTTTAAGAGATTCTTCCTTCAGCTAAAACATGCATGTGGAACCCAGAGTATGATCCACCGTGTGATCGGGAAACGTGTTCAAATGTGTCTCAGTTTTCGTCCCCTGGTACTCGGGTGCAACATTCCAGACGCTTTACTAACACTCTCCCCACTTGTAGAGTCAGTGCCTTTAACCTCCTGTTTGGCCCAGTTTGCAATTTCTTCGGAAGATGAACAGGAATAAGGAGAAGCATTGGGAGACTATCTGTCAGTGTCTGGACGGCAAATTTAACTCTCATTTCCCACCAGGAAGATAAATGAACCAAAGGCTCCGCGTGCCATGCTGGAACTAAATTAGGGCCTGAGGAGATCCTGCGGTGTTGCGGCCAGCTCACAAGAAAGCGAGTTGAAGAAAGGAGCTCAGGGGCACTGTAATTCAGAAACCTGCGGAGTTATAAATGACAGCTATCATCCAAAATTATGCTGAAGTAAGGCTGCGAAGAGGACTTGAATGCGGGGCAGAATTGCTGGAAATTGATTTCAGAACATACACGGGAGTAGCTCTTAAAGCATAGGAAAAGAGACAGAACTTGGAAAATAATGCACTTGGCAAAAAAGAGCATATGTGTTTTATCCAGAGCTCTCATAACTGAGGGGAGGAGATTCCCAGCAGGCTCCAACTGCCACCTGAGGGCTCACATTGCCAAGGCAACGTTAGCATGCCAGGCAGGAGTTACCTCACAGCAGAGGTCCCACCTCACAGAAGGGTGAGAAACCCAGCCAACATCAGACTCTCACCAGAGGGCCCACATCACCAAGGGGATGGGAACCAGGCAGGAGTGTCTTCACATCAGTGGGGCCACATCATCGAAAGCTGAGGTACTCAGCACATGTGTCCTCAAACCAGAGGACCCACATCACCAAGGACCTCGGAGTGAGGCAGGCAGGAGTAGCCTCACAACACTGGGCACATAGAATAAAAAAGTGAGGAATCCAGCAGTTGGAACCTCCCAGCAGGCGGCCCAGCACCGAGACTATGGGATCCAGGCCACAGTGAACTCACAGAAGAGGGCCCATGTCATGAAACTGAGCAACCCAGCCATTGGGACCTCAGAGCAGGAGGCCCACATCCCCATGGGGATGGAATTCTGGTAGGAGTGTCCTCGCACCACTGAGAACGTATCAGAAAATTTTGGGCGACCAGTAGTTAGGGCCTGGCGCCAGAGGACCCTCATCACCAAGGGAAGGAGGCTCCCAGCAGGCTCCAACTGCCACCAGAGGGCTGACGTCGCCAAGGCGATGTGTGCCAACCAGGCACGAATGACCTCACAGCAGAGGGCCCACCTCAGAGAAGTGTGACGAACCCAGTCAGGATCAGACTCGCACCAGAGGGCCCACATCACCAAATGGATTGGAACCAGGCAGGAGTGTCCTCACATGAGTAGGGCCACATCATCTAAAGGTGAGGAACCCAGAACATGTGGCTTCAAACCATAGGACACCCATCACCAAGGGGCTGGGAGTGAGGCAGGCAGGAGGAGCCTCATAACAGAGGGCCCAAAAATAAGAAAGGTGAGGAATCCAGCAGTTGGAACCTCCCAGCAGGCGGCCCAGAGCACAGAGGCTAGAGGAACCAGGCCAGAGTGAACTAACACCAGACAGCCCACATCATGAAACTGTGAGCAACCCAGACATTGGGACCTCAGAGCAGAAGGCCCACATCCCCATGGTGATGGGAACATGACAGGAGTGTCCTGGCATCACTGGGCTCACATCAGAAAACGTGGGGTGCTCAGAAGTTAGGGCCTGACGCTAGAGGGCACTCATCACCGAGAGGAGGAGGCTCCCAGCAGGCTCCAGCTGCCACCAGAGGGCCAACGTCGCCAAGGCGATGTGTGCCAGCCTGGCAGGAGTGACCTCACAGCAGAGGGCCCACCTCACAGAAGGGTGAGGAACACAGCCAGGATCAGACTCTCATCAGAGGGCCCACATCACCAAGGGGATGGGAACCAGGCAGGAGTGTCCCCACACCAGTGGGACAACATCATTGAAAGGTGAGGATCCCAGCACATGTGTCCTCAAACCAGAGGAACCACATCACCAAGGGGTTTGGAATGAGGCTGGCAGGACTGGCCTCACAACACAGGGTCCATAGAATATAAAAGTTGAGGAATCCAGCAGTTGGAACCTCCCAGCAAGTGGCCCAGAGCACCGAGGCTATGGGATCCAGGCCGCAGTGAACTCACAGCAGAGGGCCCACATCATGAACCTGTGAGCAGCCCAGCTGTTGGGACCTCAGAACAGAAGGCCCACATCCCCATTGGGATGGGAACCTGGCAGGAGTGGCTTCACACCACTTAGCACATATCAGAAAATGTTAGGAGCCCAGCAGTTAGGGCCTGATGCCAGGGGGCCCTCATAACTGAGGGGAGGAGACTCCCAGCAGGTTCCAACTGCCAACAGAGGGCCCACGTCTACAAGGTGGCATGCACCAGCCAGGCAGTAGTGACCTCACAGCAGAGGGCCTATCTCACAGAAGGGTGAGGAACCGAGGCAGGATGAGACTCTCACCAGAGGGCCCACAACACCAAGGGGATGGGAACCAGTCAGGACTGTCCTCCCACCAGTGGGGCCACATCATCGAAAGGTGAGGAACCCAGCACATGTGGCCTCATATCAGAGGACATACATCACAAAGGGGATGGGAGTGAGGCAGGTAGGAGTAGCCTAAAAACAGAGGGCCCAAAGAATAAAAAAAGTGAGGAATCCAGCATTTGGAACCTCCCAGCAGGCGGCCGAGAGCACAGAAGCTATGGGATGCAGGCAGGAGTTAACTAACACCAGAGAGCCCACATCATGAAACTGTGAGCAACCCAGGCATTGGGACCTCAGAGCAGAAAGCCCACATCCCCATGGGGATGGGAACCTGACAGGAGTGTCCTGGCATCACTGGGCTCACATCAGAAAACGTGGGGAGCCCAGCAGTTAGAGCCTGATGCTAGAGGGCCATCATCACCGAGGGCAGGAGGCTCCCAGCAGGTTCCATGTGCCAACAGAGGGCCCACGTCGCCAAGGTGATGTGTGCAAGTCAGGCAGGATTGACCTCACAGCAGAGGGCCTACCTCACAGAAGAGTGAGGAACCCAGCCAGGATAAGACTGTCACCAGAAGGCCCACATCACCAAGGGGATGGGAACCAGGCAGGAGTGTCCTCACACCAGTGGGGCCACATCATTGAAAGTTGCCTAACCCAGCACATGTGGCCTCAAACCAGAAGACCCACATCACGAAGGGGTTGCGAGTGAGGCAGGCAGGAGGAGCATCACAACACAGGACCCATAGAATACAAAAGTTGAGGAATCGAACAGTTGGAACCTCCCAGCAGGCAGCCAAGACCACAGAGGCTATGGGATCCAGGCCACAGTGAACTAACACCAGAGAGCCCACATCATGAAATTGTGATCAACCCAGCCGTTGGAACCTCAGAGCAGAAGGCCCACATCCCCATGGGGATGGGAACCTAAGAGGAGTGCTTGAGCAACACTGGGCTCACTAAGAAAAGTTGGGGAGCCCAGCAGTTAGGGCCTGACATCAGAGGGCCCTCATCACAGAGCTGAGGAGGCTCCCAGCAGGGTCCAATTGCCACCAGAGGGCTCATGTCAACAAGGCGAGGTGAGCAACCCAGGCAAGAGTTACCTGATAGTAGAGGGCCCACCTCACAGATGGGTGAGGAACCCAGCCAGGATCAGACTCTCACCAGAGGGCCCACATCACAAAGGGGATGGGACCCAGTCAGGATTATCCTCACACCAGTGGGGCCTCATCATCTTAAGGTGAGGAACCCAGCACATGTGTCCTCAAACCAGAGGACCCACATCACCAAGGGCCTTGGAGTGAGGCAGGCAGGAGTAGCCTCACAACACAGGGCACATAATATAAAAAACGTGAGGATTCCAGCATTTAGACCTTCCAGCAGGCGGCCCAGAACACCGAGGCTATGGGATCCAGGCCACAGTGAACTCACAGCAGAGGGCCCACATCACAAAACTGTGAGCAACCCAGGAGTTGAGACCTCAGCGCAGAAGGACCACATCCCCATGGGAATGGGAACCTGGCTGGAGTGTCCTCGCACCACTGGGCGCACATCAGAAAATGTGGGGAGCCCACCATTTAGGGCCTGACGCCAGAGGGCCGTCATCACCGAGAGGAGGAGGCGCCCTGCACGCTCCAACTGCCACCAGAGGGCTCACGTCTCCAAGGTGACGTGTGCCAGCCAGGCAGGAGTGACCTCACAGCAGAGGGCCTACCTCACAGAACGTTGAGGAACCCAGCCAGGATTAGACTCTCGCCAGAGGGCCCACCTCACCAAGGGGATGGGAACCAGGCAGGAGTGTCCTCACACGAGTGGGGTCACATCATCGAAAGGTGAGGAACGCAGCACATGTGGCCTCAAATCAGAGGACACATATCACAAAGGGAATGGGAGTGAGGCAGGCAGGAGTAGCCTAAAAACAGAGGGCCCAAAGAATAAGAAAGGTGAGGAATCCAGCAGTTGGAACCTCCCAGCAGGCGGCCCAGAGCACAGAAGCTATGGGATGCAGGCAGGAGTGAACTAACAGCAGAGAGCCCACATCATGAAACTGTGAGCAACCCAGGCTTTGGGACCTCAGAGCAGAAGGCCCACACCCCAATGGGGATGTGAACCTGGCTGGAGTGTCCTCGCACCACTGGGCGCACATCACAAAATGTAGGGAGCCCAGCAGTTAGGGCCTGATGCCAGAGGGCCCTCATCACCGAGGAGAGGAGGCTCCCAGCAGGCTCCAAGTGCCACCAGAGGGCTCATGTCCACAAGGCGAGGTGAGCAAGCCAGGCAAGAGTGACCTCACAGCAGACGGCCTACCTCACAGATGGGTGAGGAACCCAGCCGGGATCAGACTCTCAACAGAGGGCCCACATCACCAAGGGGATGTGAACCAGGCAGGAGTCTCCTAAGACCATTGGTCCCACATCATCGAAAGGTGAGGAACCCAGCACATGTGGCCTCAAACCAGACGACACACATCACGAAGGGGCTGGGAGTGAGGCAGGCAGGAGGATCCTCACAACAGAGGGCCCAAAAAATTAAAAAAGTGAGGAATCCAGCAGTTGGAACCTCCCAGCAGGCAGCCAAGAGCACAGAGGCTATGGGATCCAGGCTTCTGTGAACTAACACCAGAGAGCCCACATCATGAAAATGTGAACAACCCAGCCGTTGGGACCTCAGAGCAGAAGGCCCACATCCCCATGGAGATGGGATCCTAAGAGGAGTGCCAAAGCATCACTGGGCTCCCTAAGAAAAGTTGGTGAGCCCAGCAGTTAGGGCCTGACGCAAGAGGGCCCTCATCACCGGGGGAAGAGATTCCCAGCACGCTCCAACTGCCACCACACGGCTGACTTCACCAAGGCAATGTGTGCCAGCCATGCAGGAGTGACCTATCAGCAGAGGGTCTCCCTCACAGGTGGGTGAGGAACAAAGCCAGGAACAGACTCTCACCAGGGGGTCCACATAACCACGTGGATGAGAACCAAGCAGGAGTGTCCTCACACTAGTGGGGCCACATCATTGAAAGGTGAGGAACCCAGCAAAAGTGGCCACAAACCAGAGGACCCACATCACCAAGGGGTTGAGAGTGAGGTAGGTGTCTGGACGGGCATATTTAACACTCATTTCCCACCAGGAAGAGGAATTAACCAAAGGCTCAGCGTGCCCTGCCAGAAGCAGATTAGGGCCTGAAGCAGTCTTGCGGGTTTGCGGCCAGCTCACAAGAAAGCGAGTTGAAGAAAGGAGCTCAGGGGCCCTGTAATTCACAAACCTGCAGAGTTATAAATGACAGATAACGTCCAAAAATATATTGAAGTAAGGCTGCGAAGAGGACTTGAAAGCGGGGCAGAATTGCAGGAAACCGATTTCAGGAGGTAGACTGGATTTGCATTTAAAGCATAGGAAAAGAGGCAGAACATCGACAATGATGCACTTGGCAACAAAGGGCATATGAGTTTGTTCCTGAATATATTCAGGAAAAAACACATACGCCCTTTTTGGCAAACCAAGCAAGCTTGCAATGGAAATCCGAACTACTATGAAGTGTCACTTCCCCCCGGTCTAAAGGGCCACTGAGAAAAGTGTAAAATCCAGAAAGGCAAGACAGGCCATGGGGAAAAAGGAGCCTTGTTATGCTTATGGGCGGGATGTACATTGCCAACAGCCACTCTGGAGAAGTGTATGGTGTTTCCTGATACATCTGAAAAACAAAGCAACAGAATCTAGGGCATTTCCACTTATGGTCCTATAGCTTAGGGAAATTAAAATCAAAAAGACACAGCCACCCCAAAATTTACAATGGCTCTGTTTACAGGAGCCTCTTCTACAGTACAAGTTAAATATACCAGAGAACAAATAATTGATAAAGAAGTTGCGGTACTTATGTACAACAGAATACCACTCAGCAATGAAATCTGTGTCACCAGGCCTGTACCAGCATAATGAGTGGATTGAGGCATGATGATTCTAAGTGAAATAAGTCACACAGAAAAAGAAACATCATAAGGTATCACTAATGCACGGAATGTAAACTTGGCTACACATGAACTGAATTACAAAACAGAACAGGGTCTCAAGTTTAGAAAACCAACTTATGCTTGCTTAAGGGGAAAGGTGAGTTGGGGTGCTGCATAAAACCAGAGTTTGAAATTAGCACAGATACCGTTCCATAAGCCAAATATGTAATAGACAAGACCTACCCGTTGCTCAACGAAATGGACTCAACAATGAGGTATCACCTCACACCTGTTAGAATGGGCATCATCTGAAAATCTACAAACAACAAATGCTGGAAAGGGTGTGGAGAAAAGGAACACTCTTCCACTATTGTTGGGAATATAAATTGATACAGTCACTATGGAGAACAATATGGAGTTTCTTAAGAAACTAATAATAGAATTACCATATGATACAGCAATCCCAGGACTGGACATATACTCAGACAAAACCATAAATCAAAAAGAGACATTCACCGCAATGTTCATTGCATCACTATTTACAATATCGAGGTAATGGAAGCAACCTAAATGCCCACAGACAGACGAATGCATAAAGCTGTGGTACATATATAAAATGGAATATTACTAAGCCATGAAAGGAATGAAATTGGGTCATTTGTAGAGACGTCGATGGATCTAGAGACTGTCCTACAGAGTGAAGTAAGTCAGAAAGAGAAAAACAAATCTTGTATATTCATGCATATATGTGGAACCTAGAAAAACTGTACAGATTAACCGTTTTGCAAGGCATAAATAGAGCAACAGATGTAGACAACAATCGTATGGACAACAAGGGGGGAAAGCTCTTGGAGGGGTGGTGGTGGGAGGAGTTGAGAGATTGGGATTGGCATGTAAACATTTATATGTATAAAATAGATAACCAATGAGAACCTGCTGTATAAAAATATAAAATAAAATTCAAAATTAAAAAGAAATAAAATTTAAAAAATAAAACAGAAAAAACAATTATTCCCTTCACATACATGTATTTATATGAATAAATTATTTCCATGCTTATATCTGTAAATACAAAAAAGAGGAATAAAATCTACCTTGAACCAAAAACGAAAAAGAGAAAAAAAAAACAGAACCCACCAGTTACTCAGAGGAAAACCGTATCAGGGCACTTGCTCCAGTTGTAAACAATTCTGAAGTTGGTCAGTGGTGGGGAATCGTCTCCCATTCAGCCAGCAGCCCCCACACAACAAGCGTCCTCATTGCAAAGCTGGGGCACCGTGCCGAGGCATCTGTGAGTAAACGTGAGCTGAGCCCCAGGCCACTTGCTGCTGAACTGTTCCCACCCTTCCCAGGTAAAACACCTGAATATATACAAGGACTTGAAAGCCTAGAGGAAGGGCCATGGAGCCACACGAGTGACAGCATGCCAGCTGACTTGGTGCCTGCAGGCCAGCCAGGATGGTCCTGGCCCTGGGTGCTCTTCTGGAAGATTTCCATTTCCCTGCCTGAGATACCCGTCCTGTCCCTGCCCCCACTGCTTTTTTCCTTCCTCACCTCTGCCCAGGGAGAAATTCCAGCAGCAGGTATGGGTGACACATCCTCTTCTTTAGCAGGTGGCAGCCTGGCAACTGCTGCAGAAAGTCCAGCAGAGCCCCACTCACACTGGGCCACCCACAAAGCCGTGGCCTCTCACTCCCTCCCACCAGCCCAGCCCCGAGACTGCTGACAGGGCAGAGAAAATGGCGTCAGGCACAGCTGCAGGGGCTTTTGCTGCCTGGAGTGGTATTTATATTGATCTCAACCCAGGCACACCTGGGGAGGGCTGGCCGGCATGGTAAGGCTGCCCAGGTAGCCAATCATCACCCCTCAGGGGCTCACAGTTGCAGAAAATGGAACTTGCTGAACCGGCCAGGTCCAAGGAACAGGTGTGGGCTCCTGAGAGTCAGGATAGACAAGGGGCTGCAGCTTTGGCTTGTTTTCTAATCATTTTATCTGGCCCATGAATGGGAGACAACTTCAAGAAAACCCTCTCCTAATGAGAGGAACCCATGAGTCAGGGAGAGGAGGGGTGGGTGGTGGTTGGAGACAGAGGCCTGGTGCCCTGGGTGCAGTGGAAGTCTCTGGAAGACCAGGTGGAGGGAGGCCACACAGAGTGATGCCCAGGGTCACAGACCTGTCGGAGCTGCTGTTTGTTAGTTCAAGTCCTGCTCTGAGGTGCTCTGTGTCAGCTCTGAGCGACAGGTGAGCTGGGGGTGCTCTTCAATGAGGGCTATGTGCACGGTTCCTGTGTGCCCAGCCCTGCCACGGTACCTGCAAGGGTAGCTCTGTATCCTGGGAGGGGCCTGACCATGAGAGCCCCGTGGGCTGGGTTGGGGGTGGGGTACCTGCCCAGGAGAGCTCCATATCCTGGGATTGGCCTGACCACGAGAGCCCCATGGGCTGCTGGGGACCTGGTAAAGGATGTCAGGACAGTCAGTGAAGCCACCGAGGATATACCTCCAGTTGCTCCTGATTCCTACACCCTGCTGGTCATTCTACCAACCACCAGGACATGGTATTCTGTATTAGTCTTCAATGATGCCTTCTTTTGTATTCCATTAGTCCCAGAGTCACAAGAAATTTTGGCTTGTGAGTGGCAGGACTCAACATACAACTAAAACAATACTTCCGGGCCGTCTTGCCCCAAGGGTTCAAAAATTCCCACACCATCTTTGGGGAAAGCTTAGCTAACGACCGAAAAGTTCTACCTCTGGAAAAGGAAACCCTCCTGCAATATGCAGACGACATTCTGATCGCCAGCCCTACTAAGGAGACCTCTGAACTACCAAGCCAATAAAGGATAGAAGTTGTCCAAGAAAAAGCTCAAATATCACAGACTGCGGTGACCTGCCTGGGCTTCATTCTCACACAAGGTCAGAGAAGCCCATCCCAGGAAAGGGAAGAAACCATTTGCAGCCTTACCCCTTTCTAAAACTAGAAGACAGCTTAGGGGTTCCTGGGGAGGTCAGGGTTTGCTGCTTCTGGATCCCTAACTACAGTCTACTAGCTGGGCCTCTATATGAAACACTGAAAGGAAAAGATGATGATCCTTTTGAACAGAATCCAGAAGTGGCCTTTCAAGAATGGAAAGAGCAGTCAATTCAGACCCTTGCCCTGGAACTCCCTAATTGAGCTAAACCCTTTGACCTTTCCATTCCCGGTGAAAGGTGAATCGCCATTGGAGAATTAGTGCAAAAACTGGGACCACTTGAAATGGAACAACGCAAGAATGCCATCCAGGTAGGATAAACTACAGTCACCAAGGGGCTTGGCCCACTGCCACATCTGGCCAAGATACTGGCGGTATCTAAAAACCTGGAAATCAGCAGCCCAAAAGGCCACCTCCCTCCTAAGGGAAAAGGACCCCACGTGGTGATCCTAATCACCAACCATGCCCTGAAGTTGCAGGGTTCGCTCCGTGGGCACACCGACCTCGAGTGAGGAGGCCCTCCAACTCCAACATCCAGAGAGATAACCGGAGGCAACAGGGCACCATGACGACTCATGTGAACATCACTTGACCTGGAGTTTCTCTCATAAAACAACAATAGTGTGTCCCGAAGGAGTAGACTACTGCTTGCAGGACTTCCTGTACCCGGAGGGGAGCTAATAATCTTGGCGGGGGAACCGTATATCACACTGTCACCATAGAAAAGCCTACAGACACCGTGATGATGGTGGCCAATAAGACCGGCTGGACTCCTGTTTACTTCAAAAGGCTGTTGACTCAGTGGCCATCATGGTCCTTGATCACCACTGACCCTGGACTGTCTGGGAGTTGAGCGGGCAGGGCTCTGACACCTGGTGCTGTTTTTATGTTAATTCAGGGGCCTAATTGAAGAAAGAGCAGACTACTGGTCAGAGCATCTAGGCTGGCAGAAACGGTCAGCCTAAGGTGGCCGAACAAATGTGGGGCGGGGTGAAACCGGCCCCCACAGCGTCTCTGCACATCTCTTTCCTGGACCCTTAAAGGTCATTAGAATCTATAACACTTCCAATGCTGGTGCTCAGGCGGACGAGCAGGGAGGCAGGGGTCCTGGGGCCAATCAACGTCACCTGGAGGCTGCTGGGGAGAAGTTCTGACCCTCGTCCCCTGGTATGAGGGCTCCCAACTCAGCACTCAGCAGTTACAGAAGAAGGGTCTGCACCCTCAGCACTCCAAGAATGAGGAACGGGACAAAAGGCAGAGGAGGGGTTTGTCCCCAGCAAAGCCCATTAAAAATCCCTGGGAGATAAAAATAGAATCTGGGCAATAAAGTCAAGTCTGACCTTTTTTATCCTTTGTGCTTTGTCTAATTTCACGTGCTCCTAGGGTCCCGCATGCAGAGGTTCCACACCCGGCACTTCAGACCAGATTTCCTGGTGCAGAATGGCTGGGTCGACACCTCAGCTCCTGGGGCCCAGTGCAGACTCCGAGATATAGAGCCTGAGCTGCAGCCAACCCGGCCCTTGAGAGCTCCGCCCCCTCCCTCCCACTGACTCTGACAGGATCTCTACACAGCAGCCCAGCCCACAGCCCACGGGGTAGTGCATGCTCTCACCTCTCCATTCTCTGATGAAAATATAAAGTTTCCTTTGCTTGGGAACCAAACTCAGTCTCGATCTGTTGGCCCCAATGACACTGGGCAGGGGGACCCTTGTTGGGGTCCACTCTGGAGGATCAGTAACAGAAATTGAGACTATTGTAACTTCAATGAACAGATGTGTGAGCCAAACTGTAGTTAACATAGAACAGTTTATAAGGCTCGGGTAAAATAAGATGTTTCTAACACTTCCATTTGATATTTCCATCACTTTATTATAAGCAAGTTCAGTGAGAAGGTTTGTCCTATTTGTCAGGTCAATATTAGAGAAATGAAGTGATTTCTTTCCAAGGATGTACATCTAATAATCTTGGTTAAAGCTTCAATCTTGTTTTAAATGCTTTTCCATTGAAAATGATACCTCTCTTTCAGCTCCCCCATTTCTGAGAAGTATAAAATCTTATAATTTATTATTACCAAAGGGGAAAGGTGGGAGGAGGGATAAATTAACAGTTTGGAATTAACACATACACACTGCTATGTATAAAATAGATCATCAACAAGGAACTACTGTATAGCACAGGGAACTACACTCAATATTGTGCAATAACCTATAAGGGGAAATAATCGGAAAAAGAATAGATATTTTTATTGACATCATCTATCAATGACAGTTAAAGTGTAACCTAAGGGAAGCCGGTGGTGAGTGCTTCTGACCCTGAAGACTTCAGTCATCTAAAGTTTGGACTCTGCCTACTTCCCAAGGCCCTTAATGAACATATGTGTAGCCGTAGCTTAAAAAACTCCCCAGTTTGGGTTTCGGGGAGACACTGATTTTGAAAAAGCCCTGGTGTTCTCCTTACATGAATGGGACTCTTCCTACTGCTAAAACATGTCTGTCACATCCAGAGGATGGTATACCGTCTGATCGGGAAGAGTTTGGAAAAGGCATCTCATCTCCTCATCTCCTGGTGCTCGGGTTCACCCCTCCAGCGTCTTTACTAACAGTCTCCCCACTTGGAGATGTCAACACTGTCAACATCCTGTTGCGTACAGTTTGGAATTTGTCCAGAGGATGAAGCGGAAGGATGAGGAACAATGAGAGACAAGTCCTAGGTGTTCAGACAGGCACATGTCACTCTAATTTCCAATCAGGAAGATGAATTGACCAAAGGCTAGGGTTGCCCATGGAAACAGTATAGGGCTTGAGGAAATCCCACTGCTTTGTGGCCAGTTCCCATAAACACAAGTTGAACAATGGAACTCAGGGGCAGTAAAATTCACGAAACTGCAGAGTTGAAAATATCTATCACTGAAAAATGTCTTGAGGAAAGTCAGAGAAAAGGATTGGCAAGCAAGGGAGAATGGCAGGAAAGGGATTTGAGGAGGTAGAAAGGACTCGCCATTAAGCACAAGAAAAGGGGCTGAACATTGCCAACATTGCAGTTGGCCAAAAAGGCTGTATGCGTTTTTTTCTGTATATATTCAAGAAAAGGGCATACACTTTTTTAGCCAACCAAACAGGTGGGCACTGGAAATCAATACTACAAAAGATATCACTTCGCATCAGTCAGAAGAGCCATCCTCATAAAGTGTAAACGCCAGAAATGCAGGACAGGACAAGGAGAAGAGGGAGCCCTGTGAGGCTTATAGTGGAAATGTATATTGCCAACGGCCATTCTGGAGAAGTGTATTGTGTTTACTAAAGCATCTAAAAAATGAGCTACAGAGCATAGGGCACTTGCACTCATGGGCGTATATCTTGGGAAAAACAAAAATCGAGAGGACACAGGCACCCCAATGTTTACTGCCTCTCTGTTTAAAAGATCCTCGACTAGGATATAACTTAAATGTCTCTGGAGGGAAAAAATGGATAGAGATGTGGTACTTATGTAGAGTGGAATATTACTCAGCCTGGAAATCAATGAAATATGGCCAGTTGTAACAACTCCGGAGGAGTTACGTATGATCATTCTAAGTGACATAAATATGTAGAAAACACGCGTAAGGCTGCTAAACGGGAAAGGTGGGGAGGGGTGAGGCATCATCCAGGAGGTTGAAATTAGCAAAGATACCATTCCAAATACCAAACTGATAATCAACAAGGCCTACACGGTAGCTAAAAGAACTGCACTCAGCACACTCAAGTCACCGGAAAAGAATATCTATGACTGGTAAGAATCTGAAAAAGAAATTATTGATGTCTCTCTGTACGTGAATCAAGTGGATGTACAGCAGCAAGAAACAGAGCTTTGAAAATCAGCTGTAAACAACATAGTAATAAATTGAAAAAAATAAACGACAGAGAGACAGAGAAAACCTCTTACAACTTTTCCTCAGGGACGGTGATGCAACATGGATTGAACACATCTAGACCCACAGCAGGATGAGACATAAGGCTGGAAACTGTTCGCGCTAAGAGAAATGTGAGGTTGGGTGAGGAAATGCACACCCTTTAAAGTAATACTACCTGGTACCCATTCAATGGGTCCCAAATCTGCAGGTTCAAGGAATCTTCTTACAGCTAAAACATGCATGGAAAACCCAGAGGACTGTACACCATGTGATCGGGAGATGTGTCTAAAATGCACCTCATTTATCCTCTCCTGGTGCTCCTGTTCATCATTCCAGCCACGTTACTTAGAATCTCCCCACTTAGAGAATCAGCACATTTAAACTTCTGTTTCACACATTTTGCAAATTGTGAGGAGGATGAACGGGAACAGGGGGAACCAATGAGAGAATAGTTGTAGGGGTTTGGACGGGCACATGTCACTCTAATTTCCCATTAAGAATAAGAATTAAAAAAAGGCTCAGCCCGCCTCGCCCGAGCCAAAATAGGACCTGAAGCAATCCTGCGGTTTTGAGGCCAGCTCACAAAAGAGCAACTTAAAAAATGGAGCTCAGGGTCACTGCAATTCACAAACCTGCAGAGTTATAAATGAAAACTAACGTCCAAAAATATGTTGAGGTAAGGCAAAGAAGAGGATCTGAATGCAAGACAGAATTGCAAGAAACAGATTTCAAGAGATAGATTGGACTCACCTTTAAAGCACATGAAAAGCGGCAGAATTTCGACAATGATGCAGTTGGCCCAAAAGGGAGTATGCGTTATTTCCTGAATATATCCAGGAAAAAACGCATACGCATTTTATGGGCAACCAAGCAAGCAAGCAATGCAAATGTGCACAACAAAGAAGTCTCATTTCCCACCGGTCAAAAGGGCCATCCGAAAAAATTGTAAAAACCAGAAATGCAGGACAGGCCATGGAGAACAGGGAGCCTTTATACGCTGATGGACAGTGTGTGAACTGCCGAGAGCCACTCTGGAGAAGTGTATGGTGGTTCCTAAATCATCTAAAAAACAGAGCGACAGAGCATAGGGCACTTCCAATCACGGGAGTATATCTAGGGAAGTCTAAAAATCAACAAGACACAAGCACACCACAGTTTAGGGCTACTCTGTTTACAAGAACCTCAACTTCAGTACACCTTAAATATCCCAGGAAAGAGAACAATGGATAAAGAAAATGTGGTACTTATGTACAATGGAATATCTCTTCACCATGAAATCAATGTAATAAGGCTAGTAGAAGGATAAAGAGTGGATTGAGGTCCGATAATACTACTTGAAATAAGTCAAACAGAAAAAGAAACATATCATAAGATATCACTTATAGAGGGAGGATAAATATGGCTGCACAAAAAATGAATGACAAAACAGAACAGTGTCTCACATTTAGAAAACACACTTATGTCAGCTTAAGGGGAAAGGAGAGGTGGGGTGATGCATAAAACCAGAGTTTGAAATTAGCACAGATACCGTTCAATAAACCAAATAGGTATCAGACAAGATCTACACCTCGCTCAATGAACTGGCCTCAACACACCCTATACACCACAGAGAAATATATCTGAGTAATAAGAATCTTAAAACCCATGTATTGATATATCTCCATAAGGGAATCAAGTGTGCGCAGAGCGGCACAAACACAGCAGTGAAAATGAGCTAAACCCCATTATAGAAATAAATTTTAAAACCAAAACACAGAAACAATGAAAGAGAGAAAAATTCTTACAAAATTCGCTCAGGGGCTGTGATGCAACCTGGAATGACCACATATAAACCCACAGCTGGATAAGACATAAGGCTGGACACTTGGGGCTGAAAGGATTGGTGAGCTTTGGTGAGCAACTGCCGAAAGTTTAATGCAATACTTCATGCTACTTATTCCAAGGGTCCCAACACTCCAAGTTGAAGGCAATCTTCCTACAGCTAAACCATGCATGGGAAATCCAGCAGATGGTATACCATATGATCGGGAAAGGTTTCTAAAATGCACCTCATTTACCTCTCCTGGGGCTCCGGATCAACATTCCACCCACTTTACTAACAACATCTCCACATGGAGAGTCAATGCCTTTAAGTTCCAGTATCGCACAGTCTGCAGTTAGTGCGGAGGATGAATGGGAATAGGGGGAACCAGTGAGAAAATAGCTGTAGCGGTTTCAATGGGCACATGTCACTCTAATTTCACATCAGGAAGAAGAATTAACCAAAGGCAGAGCAAGGCGCCCCAGAAGAAGAATAGGGCCTGAAGAAATCCTATGGATATGAGGCAAGATCACAAAAATAAGAGCTGAAAAATGGAGCTAAGGGCCACTGCAATTCAAAAACCTGCAGAGTTATAAAGGCCAACTATTTTTCAAAAGTATATTGAGGTAAGGCTATGAAGAGGAACTGAGAGTAAGGCAGAACAGCAAGAAACCGAATTCAGGAGGTAGACTGGAATTGCACTGAAAACATAGGAAAAGACTCAGAACGTCGACAATGATGCACTTGGCCAAAAAGGGCGTATGCGTTCTTTCCTGAATATATTCAGGAAGAAACGCATACGCACTTTCTGGCCAACCAAGCAAGCTCGCAAAGGAAATCTGCACTACAATGAAGTCTCACTTCCCCCCGGTCAAAGGGCCTTCTGAAAAAAGTGTAAAATCCAGAAAGGCAGGACAGGCCATGGAGAACTGGGAGCCTTGTTATGCTGATGGGCGAGATGTAAATTGCCAACAGCCACTCTGGAGAAGTGTATGGTGTTTCCTGAAACATCCAAAAAATTAAGCAACAGAGCCTAGGGCACTTCCACTTATTGTCCTATAGCTTAGGGAAATTAAAATCAAAAAGACACAGCCACCCCAAAGTTTGGGATGGCTCTGTTTACAAGAACCTCGTTTACGGTACACGTTAAATATCGCAAAAAGCGAAAAATGGATAAAGAAGTTGTGGTACTTACGTACAATGCAATATCACTCAGCAATGAAATCTATGTCATCAGGCCCGTAGCAGCATAATGAGTGGATTCAGGTATGATGATTCCAAGTGAAATAAGTCACACAGAAAAAGAAATATCATAAGGTATCACTAATACACGGAATGTAAACTTGGCTACACAGGAACTGAATTACAAAGCAAAACAGTGTCTTAAATGTAGAAAACCAACTTATGCTTGCTTAAGGGGAAAGGTGAGTTGGGGTGCTGCATACAACAAGAGATTGAAATTAGCAGAGATACCGTTCCATAAGCCAAATATGTAATAGACAAGTGTTACTCCTTGCTCAACGAAGTGGACTCAACACCCCATATTAAACGCCTAAGAATATACCTGACTAGTAAGAATCTTAAAACCTATGGATTTATATGTCTCCGAAAGAGAATCAAACGTGTGTACAGTGGCATAAACGCAGCAGTGATAGGATTGGTGAGGTTCGGTGAGCAAATGCAGACCCTTTGAAGTCATATTGCATGGTACCCATTCCATGGGTCTCAACTCTCCATGTTTAAGGGATTCTTCCTTCAGCTAAAACATGCATGTGGAACCCAGAGTATGATCCACCATGTGATTGGGAAACGTGTTCAAATGTGTCTCAGTTTTCGTCCCCAGGTACTCGGGTGCAACATTCCAGACGCTTTACTAACACTCTCCCCACTTGGACAGTCAGTGCCTTTAACCTCCTGTTTGGCCCAGTTTGCAATTTCTGTGGAAAATGAACAGGAATAGGGAGAACCAATGAGAGACTAGGTGGAGGTGTCTGGACGGGCAAATTTAACTCTCATTTCCCACCAGGAAGAGGAATTAACCAAAGGCTCAGCATGCCGTGCCGGAATCAAACTAGGGCCTGAAGCAATCCTGCGGTGTTGCGGCCAGCTCACAAGAAAGCGAGTTGAAGAAAGGAGGTCAGGGGCACTGTAATTCACAAACCTGCAGAGTTATAAATGACAGCTATCTTCCAAAAATATATTGAAGTAAGGCTGCCAAGAGGAGTTGAAAGCGGGCAGAATTGCAGGAAACCGATTTCAGGAGGTAGACTGGAATTGCATGTAAAGCATAGGAAAAGAGGCAGAAGTCCACAATGATGCACTTGGCCAAAAAGGGCGTATGCGTCAGGAAAAAACGCATACGCCCTTTTTGGCCAACCAAGCAAGCTTGCAAAGGAAATCTGCACTACAATGAAGTCTCACTGCCCCCCGGTAAAAAGGGCCATCTGAAAAAAGTGTAAAATCCAGAAAGGCAGGACAGGCCATGGAGAACTGGGACCCTTGTTATGCTGAAGGGCGGGATGTAAATTGCCAGCAGCCACTCTGGAGAAGTGTATGGTGTTTCCTGAAACATCCAAAAAACAAAGCAACAGAGCCTAGGGCACTTCCACTTATGGTCCTATAGTTTAGGGAAATTAAAATCATAAAGACACAGCCACCCCAAAGATTGGGACGGCTCTGTTTACAAGAACCTCTTTTACGGTACAAGTTCAATATCACACAAAACGATAAATGGATAAAGAAGTTGTGGTACTTACGTACAATGCAATATCACTCAGCAATGAAATCTATGTCATCAGGCCCATAGCAGCATAATGAGTGGATTCAGGTACGATGATTCTAAGTGAAATAAGTCACACAGAAAAAGAAACATCATAAGATATGACTACTACACGGAATGTAAACTTGGCTACACAGGAAGTGAATTACAAAACAGAACAGGGTGTCAAATGTAGAAAACCAACTTATGCTTGCTTAAGGGGAAAGGTGAGTTGGGGTGTTGCATAAAACCAGAGATTGAAATTAGCACAGATACCGTTCCATAAGCCAAATATGTAATAGACAAGAGCTACTCCTTGCTCAATGAAGTGGACTCAACACCCCATATTAAACGCCTAAGAATATACCTGACTAGTAAGAATCTTAAAACCTATGGATTGATATGTTTCCGAAAGAGAATCAAGCGTGTGTACAGCGGCATAAACGCAGCAGTGATAGGACTGGTGAGGTTCGGTGAGCAAATGCAGACCCATTGAAGTCATATTGCATGGTACCCATTCCACGGGTCTCAACTCTCCATCTTTAAGGGATTCTTCCTTCAGCTAAAACATGCCTATGGAACACAGAGTATGATCCACTGTGTGATCGGGAAACGTGTTCAAATGTGTCTCAGTTTTCGTCCCCTGGTACTCGGGTGCAACATTCCAGACGCTTTACTAACACTCTCCCCACTTGGAGAGTCAGTGCCTTTAACCTCCTGTTTGGCTCAGTTTGCAATTTCTGTGGAAAATGAACAGGAATAGGGAGAACCAATGAGAGACTAGGTGGAGGTGTCTGGTCGGGCAAATTTAACTCTCATTTCCCACCAGGAAGAGGAATTAACCAAAGGCTCAGCATGCCGTGCCGGAACCAAACTAGGGCCTGAAGCAATCCTGCGGTGTTGCGGCCAGCTCACAAGAAAGCGAGTTGAAGAAAGGAGCTCAGGGGCACTGTAATTCACAAACCTGCAGAGTTTTAAATGACAGCTATCTTCCAAAAATATATTGAAGTAAGGCTGCCAAGAGGAGTTGAAAGCGGGCAGAATTGCAGGAAACCGATTTCAGGAGGTAGACTGGAATTGCATGTAAAGCATAGGAAAAGAGGCAGAACGTCCACAATGATGCACTTGGCCAAAAAGGGCGTATGCGTTTTTTCCTGAATATATTCAGGAAAAAACGCATACGCCCTTTTTGGCCAACCAAGCAAGCTTGCAAAGGAAATCTGCACTACAATGAAGTCTCACTGCCCCCCGGTCAAAAGGGCCATCTGAAAAAAGTGTAAAATCCAGAAAGGCAGGACAGGCCATGGAGAAATGGGAGCCTTGTTATGCTGATGGGCGCGATGTAAATTGCCAGCAGCCACTCTGGAGAAGTGTATGGTGTTTCCTGAAACATCCAAAAAACAAAGCAACAGAGCCTAGGGCACTTCCACTTATGGTCCTATAGCTTAGGGAAATTAAAATCAAAAAGACACAGCCAACCCAAAATTTGGAACGCCTCTGTTTACAAGAACCTCGTTTACGGTACAAGTTCAATATCACCGAAAGCGAAAAATGGATAAAGAAGTTGTGGTACTAACGTACAATGCAATATCACTCAGCAATGAAATCTATGTCATCAGGCCCGTAGCAGCATAATGAGTGGATTCAGGTACGATGATTCTAAGTGAAATAAGTCACACAGAAAAAGAAACATCATAAGATATCACTAATACACGGAATGTAAACTTGGCTACACAAGAACTGAATTACAAAACAGAACAGTGTGTCAAATGTAGAAAACCAACTTATGCTTGCTTAAGGGGAAAGGTGAGTTGGGGTGCTGCATAAAACCAGAGATTGAAATTAGCACAGATACCGTTCCATAAGCCAAATATGTAATAGACAAGAGCTACTCCTTGCTCAACAAAGTGGACTCAACACCCCATATTAAACGCCTAAGAATATACATGACTAGTAAGAATCTTAAAACCTATGGATTTATATGTCTCCGAAAGAGAATCAAGTGTGTGTACAGCGGCATAAACGCAGCAGTGATAGGACTGGTGAGGTTCGGTGAGCAAATGCAGACCCTTTGAAGTCATATTGCATGGTACCCATTCCATGGGTCTCAACTCTCCATGTTTAAGGGATTCTTCCTTCAGCTAAAACATGCCTGTGGAACCCAGAGTATCATCCACTGTGTGATCGGGAAACGTGTTCAAATGTGTCTCAGTTTTCGTCCCCTGGTACTCGGGTGCAACATTCCAGATGCTTTACTAACACTCTCCCCACTTGGAGAGTCAGTGCCTAAAACCTCCTGTTTGGCCCAGTTTGCAATTTCTGTGGAAAATGAACAGGAATAGGGAGAACCAATGAGAGACTAGGTGGAGGTGTCTGGACGGGCAAATTTAACTCTCATTTCCCACCAGGAAGAGTAATTAACCAAAGGCTCAGCATGCCGTGCCGGAACCAAACTAGGGCCTGAAGCAATCCTGCGGTGTTGCGGCCAGCTCACAAGAAAGCGAGTTGAAGAAAGGAGCTCAGGGGCACTGTAATTCACAAACCTGCAGAGTTATAAATGACAGCTATCTTCCAAAAATATATTGAAGGAAGGCTGCCAAGAGGACTTGAAAGCGGGGCAGGATTCCAGGAAACCGATTTCAGGAGGTAGACTGGAATTGCATGTAAAGCATAGGAAAAGAGGCAGAACGTCCACAATGATGCACTTGGCCAAAAAGGGCGTATGCGTTTTTTCCTGAATATATTCAGGAAAAAACGCATACGCCCTTTTTGGCCAAGCAAGCAAGCTTGCAAAGGAAATCTGCACTACAATGAAGTCTCACTGCCCCCCTGGTCAAAAGGGCCATCTGAAAAAAGTGTAAAATCCAGAAAGGCAGGACAGGCCATGGAGAATGGGAGCCTTGTTATGCTGATGGGCGGGATGTAAATTGCCAGCAGCCACTCTGGAGAAGTGTATGGTGTTTCCTGAAACATCCAAAAAACAAAGCAACAGAGCCTAGGGCACTTCCACTTATGGTCCTATAGCTTAGGGAAATTAAAATCAAAAAGACACAGCCACCCCAAAGTTTGGGACGGCTCTGTTTACAAGAACCTCGTTTACGGTACAAGTTCAATATCACAGAAAGCGAAAAATGGATAAAGAAGTTGTGGTACTTACGTACAATGCAATATCACTCAGCAATGAAATCTATGTCATCAGGCCCGTAGCAGCATAATGAGTGGATTCAGGTACGATGATTCTAAGTGAAATAAGTCACACAGAAAAAGAAACATCATAAGGTATCACTAATATATGGAATGTAAACTTGGCTACACAGGAACTGAATTACAAAGCAAAACAGGGTCTCAAATGTAGAAAACCAACTTATGCTTGCTTAAGGGGAAAGGTGAGTTGGGGTGCTGCATAAAACCAGAGATTGAAATTAGCACAGATACCGTTCCATAAGCCAAATATGTAATAGACAAGAGCTACTCCTTGCTCAACGAAGTGGACTCAACACCCCATATTAAACGCCTAAGAATATACCTGACTAGTAAGAATCTTAAAACCTATGGATTTATATGTCTCCGAAAGAGAATCAAGCGTGTGTACAGCGACATAAACGCAGCAGTGATAGGATTGGTGAGGTTCGGTGAGCAAATGCAGACCATTTGAAGTCATATTGCATGGTACCCATTCCATGGGTCTCAACTCTCCATGTTTAAGGGATTCTTCCTTCAGCGAAAACATGCATGTGGAACCCAGAGTATGATCCACCGTGTGGTCGGAAAACGTGTTCAAATGTGTCTCAGTTTTCGTCCCCTGGTACTCGGGTGCAACATTCCAGACGCTTTACTAACAATCTCCCCACTTGGAGAGTCAGTGCCTTTAACCTCCTGTTTGGCCCAGTTTGCAATTTCTGTGGAACATGAACAGGAATAGGGAGAACCAATGAGAGACTAGGTGGAGGTGTCTGGACGGGCAAATTTAACTCTCATTTCCCACCAGGAAGGGGAATTAACCAAAGGCTCAACATGCCGTGCCGGAACCAAACTAGGACCTGAAGCAATCCTGCGGTGTTGCGGCCAGCTCACAAGAAAGCGAGTTGAAGAAAGGAGCTCAGGGGCACTGTAATTCACAAACCTGCAGAGTTATAAATGACAGCTATCTTCCAAAAATATATTGAATTAGGCTGCCAAGAGGAGTTGAAAGTGGGGCAGAATTGCAGGAAACCTATTTCAGGAGGTACACTGGAATTGCATGTAAAGCATAGGAAAAGAGGCAGAACGTCCACAATGATGCACTTGGCCAAAAAGGGCGTATGCGTTTTTTCCTGAATATATTCAGGAAAAAACGCATACGCCCTTTTTAGCCAACCAAGTAAGCTTGCAAAGGAAATCTGCACTACAATGAAGTCTCACTTCCCCTTGGTCAAAAGGGCCATCTGAAAAAAGTGTAAAATCCAGAAAGGCAGGACAGGCCATGGAGAACTGGGAGCCTTGTTATGCTGATGGGCGGGATGTAAATTGCCAGCAGCCACTCTGGAGAAGTGTATGGTGTTTCCTGAAACATCCAAAAAACAAAGCAACAGAGCCTAGGGCACTTCCACTTATGGTCCTATAGCTTAGGGAAATTAAAATCAAAAAGACACAGCCACCCCAAAGTTTGGGACGGCTCTGTTTACAAGAACCTCGTTTACGGTACAAGTTCAATATCACAGAAAGCGAAAAATGGATAAAGAAGTTGTGGTACTTACGTACAATGCAATATCACTCAGCAATGAAATCTATGTCATCAGGCCCGAAGCAGCATAATGAGTGGATTCAGGTACGATGATTCTAAGTGAAATAAGTCACACAGAAAAAGAAACATCATAAGATATCACTACTACACGGAATGTAAACTTGGCTACACAGGAACTGAATTACAAAACAGAACAGGGTGTCAAATGTAGAAAACCAACTTATGCTTGCTTAAGGGGAAAGGTGAGTTGGGGTGCTGCATCAAACCAGAGATTGAAATTAGCACAGATACCGTTCCATAAGCCAAATATGTAATAGAAAAGAGCTACTCCTTGCTCAACGAAGTGGACTCAACACCCCATATTAAACGCCTAACAATATACCTGACTAGTAAGAATCTTAAAACCTATGGATTTATATGTCTCCGAAAGAGAATCAAGCGTGGGTACAGCGGCATAAACGCAGCAGTGATAGGATTGGTGAGGTTCGGTGAGCAAATGCAGACCCTTTGAAGTCATATTGCATGGTACCCATTCCATGGGTCTCAACTCTCCATGTTTAAGGGATTCTTCCTTCAGCTAAAACATGCATGTGGAACCAAGAGTATGATCCACTGTGTGATCGGGAAACGTGTTCAAATGTGTCTCAGTTTTCGTCCCCTGGTACTCGGGTGCAACATTCCAGACGCTTTACTAACACTCTCCCCACTTGGAGAGTCAGTGCCTTTAACCTCCTATTTGGCCCAGTTAGCAATTTCTGCGGAAGATGAACAGGAATAGGGAGAACCAATGAGAGACTAGGTGGACGTGTCCGGACAGGCAAATTTAACTCTCATTTCCCACCAGGAAGAGGAATTAACCAAGGGCTCAGCGTGCCATGCCAGAACCACACTAGGGCCCGACGCAATCCTGCGGTGTTGCGGCCAGTTCACAAGAAAGCGAGTTGAAGAAAGGAGCTCAGGGACACTGTAATTCACAAACCTGCAGAGTTATAAATGACAGCTATCTTCCAAAAATATATTGAAGGAAGGCTGCCAAGAGGACTTGAAAGCGGGGCAGGATTCCAGGAAACCGATTTCAGGAGGTAGACTGGAATTGCATGTAAAGCATAGGAAAAGAGGCAGAACGTCCACAATGATGCACTTGGCCAAAAAGGGCGTATGCGTTTTTTCCTGAATATATTCAGGAAAAAACGCATACGCCCTTTTTGGCCAACCAAGCAAGCTTGCAAAGGAAATCTGCACTACAATGAAGTCTCACTGCCCCCTGGTCAAAAGGGACATCTGAAAAAAGTGTAAAATCCAGAAAGGCAGGACAGGCCATGGAGAATGGGAGCCTTGTTATGCTGATGGGCGGGATGTAAATTGCCAGCAGCCACTCTGGAGAAGTGTATGGTGTTTCCTGAAACATCCAAAAAACAAAGCAACAGAGCCTAGGGCACTTCCACTTATGGTCCTATAGCTTAGGGAAATTAAAATCAAAACGACACAGCCACCCCAAAGTTTGGGACGGCTCTGTTTACAAGAACCTCGTTTACGGTACAAGTTCAATATCACAGAAAGCGAAAAATGGATAAAGAAGTTGTGGTACTTACGTACAATGCAATATCACTCAGCAATGAAATCTATGTCATCAGGCCCGTAGCAGCATAATGAGTGGATTCAGGTACGATGATTCTAAGTGAAATAAGTCACACAGAAAAAGAAACATCATAAGATATCACTACTACACGGAATGTAAACTTGGCTACACAGGAAGTGAATTACAAAACAGAACAGGGTGTCAAATGTAGAAAACCAACTTATGCTTGCTTAAGGGGAAAGGTGAGTTGGGGTGCTGCATACAACAAGAGATTGAAATTAGCAGAGATACCGTTCCATAAGCCAAATATGTAATAGACAAGTGTTACTCCTTGCTCAACGAAGTGGACTCAACACCCCATATTAAACGCCTAAGAATATACCTGACTAGTAAGAATCTTAAAACCTATGGATTTATATGTCTCCGAAAGAGAATCAAACGTGTGTACAGTGGCATAAACGTAACAGTGATAGGATTGGTGAGGTTCGGTGAGCAAATGCAGACCCTTTGAAGTCATATTGCATGGTACCCATTCCATGGGTCTCAACTCTCCATGTTTAAGGGATTCTTCCTTCAGCTAAAACATGCATGCTGAACCCAGAGTATGATCCACCATGTGATCGGAAAACGTGTTCAAATGTGTCTCAGTTTTCGTCCCCTGGTACTCGGGTGCAACATTCCAGACGCTTTACTAACACTCTTCCCACTTTGAGAGTTAGTGCCTAAAACCTCCTGTTTGGCCCAGTTTGCAATTTCTGTGGAAAATGAACAGGAATAGGGAGAACCAATGAGAGACTAGGTGGAGGTGTCTGGACGGGCAAATTTAACTCTCATTTCCCACCAGGAAGAGGAATTAACCAAAGGCTCAGCATGCCGTGCCGGAACCAAACTAGGGCCTGAAGCAATCCTGCGGTGTTGCGGCCAGCTCACAAGAAAGCGAGTTGAAGAAAGGAGCTCAGGGGCACTGTAATTCACAAACCTGCAGAGTTATAAATGACAGCTATCTTCCAAAAATATATTGAAGTAAGGCTGCCAAGAGGAGTTGAAAGCGGGCAGAATTGCAGGAAACCGATTTCAGGAGGTAGACTGGAATTGCATGTAAAGCATAGGAAAAGAGGCAGAAGTCCACAATGATGCACTTGGCCAAAAAGGGCGTATGCGTCAGGAAAAAACGCATACGCCCTTTTTGGCCAACCAAGCAAGCTTGCAAAGGAAATCTGCACTACAATGAAGTCTCACTTCCCCCCGGTAAAAAGGGCCATCTGAAAAAAGTGTAAAATCCAGAAAGGCAGGACAGGCCATGGAGAACGGGGACCCTTGTTATGCTGAAGGGCGGGATGTAAATTGCCAGCAGCCACTCTGGAGAAGTGTATGGTGTTTCCTGAAACATCCAAAAAACAAAGCAACAGAGCCTAGGGCACTTCCACTTATGGTCCTATAGTTTAGGGAAATTAAAATCATAAAGACACAGCCACCCCAAAGATTGGGACGGCTCTGTTTACAAGAACCTCTTTTACGGTACAAGTTCAATATCACACAAAACGATAAATGGATAAAGAAGTTGTGGTACTTACGTACAATGCAATATCACTCAGCAATGAAATCTATGTCATCAGGCCCATAGCAGCATAATGAGTGGATTCAGGTACGATGATTCTAAGTGAAATAAGTCACACAGAAAAAGAAACATCATAAGATATCACTACTACACGGAATGTAAACTTGGCTACACAGGAAGTGAATTACAAAACAGAACAGGGTGTCAAATGTAGAAAACCAACTTATGCTTGCTTAAGGGGAAAGGTGAGTTGGGGTGTTGCATAAAACCAGAGATTGAAATTAGCACAGATACCGTTCCATAAGCCAAATATGTAATAGACAAGAGCTACTCCTTGCTCAACGAAGTGGACTCAACACCCCATATTAAACGCCTAAGAATATACCTGACTAGTAAGAATCTTAAAACCTATGGATTGATATGTTTCCGAAAGAGAATCAAGCGTGTGTACAGCGGCATAAACGCAGCAGTGATAGGACTGGTGAGGTTCGGTGAGCAAATGCAGACCCATTGAAGTCATATTGCATGGTACCCATTCCATGGGTCTCAACTCTCCATCTTTAAGGGATTCTTCCTTCAGCTAAAACATGCCTGTGGAACACAGAGTATGATCCACTGTGTGATCGGGAAACGTGTTCAAATGTGTCTCAGTTTTCGTCCCCTGGTACTCGGGTGCAACATTCCAGACGCTTTACTAACACTCTCCCCACTTGGAGAGTCAGTGCCTTTAACCTCCTGTTTGGCTCAGTTTGCAATTTCTGTGGAAAATGAACAGGAATAGGGAGAACCAATGAGAGACTAGGTGGAGGTGTCTGGTCGGGCAAATTTAACTCTCATTTCCCACCAGGAAGAGGAATTAACCAAAGGCTCAGCATGCCGTGCCGGAACCAAACTAGGGCCTGAAGCAATCCTGCGGTGTTGCGGCCAGCTCACAAGAAAGCGAGTTGAAGAAAGGAGCTCAGGGGCACTGTAATTCACAAACCTGCAGAGTTATAAATGACAGCTATCTTCCAAAAATATATTGAAGTAAGGCTGCCAAGAGGAGTTGAAAGCGGGCAGAATTGCAGGAAACCGATTTCAGGAGGTAGACTGGAATTGCATGTAAAGCATAGGAAAAGAGGCAGAAGTCCACAATGATGCACTTGGCCAAAAAGGGCGTATGCGTCAGGAAAAAACGCATACGCCCTTTTTGGCCAACCAAGCAAGCTTGCAAAGGAAATCTGCACTACAATGAAGTCTCACTGCCCCCCGGTAAAAAGGGCCATCTGAAAAAAGTGTAAAATCCAGAAAGGCAGGACAGGCCATGGAGAACGGGGACCCTTGTTATGCTGAAGGGCGGGATGTAAATTGCCAGCAGCCACTCTGGAGAAGTGTATGGTGTTTCCTGAAACATCCAAAAAACAAAGCAACAGAGCCTAGGGCACTTCCACTTATGGTCCTATAGTTTAGGGAAATTAAAATCATAAAGACACAGCCACCCCAAAGATTGGGACGGCTCTGTTTACAAGAACCTCTTTTACGGTACAAGTTCAATATCACACAAAACGATAAATGGATAAAGAAGTTGTGGTACTTACGTACAATGCAATATCACTCAGCAATGAAATCTATGTCATCAGGCCCATAGCAGCATAATGAGTGGATTCAGGTACGATGATTCTAAGTGAAATAAGTCACACAGAAAAAGAAACATCATAAGATATCACTACTACACGGAATGTAAACTTGGCTACACAGGAAGTGAATTACAAAACAGAACAGGGTGTCAAATGTAGAAAACCAACTTATGCTTGCTTAAGGGGAAAGGTGAGTTGGGGTGTTGCATAAAACCAGAGATTGAAATTAGCACAGATACCGTTCCATAAGCCAAATATGTAATAGACAAGAGCTACTCCTTGCTCAACGAAGTGGACTCAACACCCCATATTAAACGCCTAAGAATATACCTGACTAGTAAGAATCTTAAAACCTATGGATTGATATGTTTCCGAAAGAGAATCAAGCGTGTGTACAGCGGCATAAACGCAGCAGTGATAGGACTGGTGAGGTTCGGTGAGCAAATGCAGACCCATTGAAGTCATATTGCATGGTACCCATTCCATGGGTCTCAACTCTCCATCTTTAAGGGATTCTTCCTTCAGCTAAAACATGCCTGTGGAACACAGAGTATGATCCACTGTGTGATCGGGAAACGTGTTCAAATGTGTCTCAGTTTTCGTCCCCTGGTACTCGGGTGCAACATTCCAGACGCTTTACTAACACTCTCCCCACTTGGAGAGTCAGTGCCTTTAACCTCCTGTTTGGCTCAGTTTGCAATTTCTGTGGAAAATGAACAGGAATAGGGAGAACCAATGAGAGACTAGGTGGAGGTGTCTGGTCGGGCAAATTTAACTCTCATTTCCCACCAGGAAGAGGAATTAACCAAAGGCTCAGCATGCCGTGCCGGAACCAAACTAGGGCCTGAAGCAATCCTGCGGTGTTGCGGCCAGCTCACAAGAAAGCGAGTTGAAGAAAGGAGCTCAGGGGCACTGTAATTCACAAACCTGCAGAGTTATAAATGACAGCTATCTTCCAAAAATATATTGAAGTAAGGCTGCCAAGAGGAGTTGAAAGCGGGCAGAATTGCAGGAAACCGATTTCAGGAGGTAGACTGGAATTGCATGTAAAGCATAGGAAAAGAGGCAGAACGTCCACAATGATGCACTTGGCCAAAAAGGGCGTATGCGTTTTTTCCTGAATATATTCAGGAAAAAACGCATACGCCCTTTTTGGCCAACCAAGCAAGCTTGCAAAGGAAATCTGCACTACAATGAAGTCTCACTGCCACCCGGTCAAAAGGGCCATCTGAAAAAAGTGTAAAATCCAGAAAGGCAGGACAGGCCATGGAGAACTGGGAGCCTTGTTATGCTGATGGGCGCGATGTAAATTGCCAGCAGCCACTCTGGAGAAGTGTATGGTGTTTCCTGAAACATCCAAAAAACAAAGCAACAGAGCCTAGGGCACTTCCACTTATGGTCCTATAGCTTAGGGAAATTAAAATCAAAAAGACACAGCCAACCCAAAATTTGGAACGCCTCTGTTTACAAGAACCTCGTTTACGGTACAAGTTCAATATCACCGAAAGCGAAAAATGGATAAAGCAGTTGTGGTACTAACGTACAATGCAATATCACTCAGCAATGAAATCTATGTCATCAGGCCCGTAGCAGCATAATGAGTGGATTCAGGTACGATGATTCTAAGTGAAATAAGTCACACAGAAAAAGAAACATCATAAGATATCACTAATACACGGAATGTAAACTTGGCTACACAAGAACTGAATTACAAAACAGAACAGTGTGTCAAATGTAGAAAACCAACTTATGCTTGCTTAAGGGGAAAGGTGAGTTGGGGTGCTGCATAAAACCAGAGATTGAAATTAGCACAGATACCGTTCCATAAGCCAAATATGTAATAGAAAAGAGCTACTCCTTGCTCAACAAAGTGGACTCAACACCCCATATTAAACGCCTAAGAATATACATGACTAGTAAGAATCTTAAAACCTATGGATTTATATGTCTCCGAAAGAGAATCAAGTGTGTGTACAGCGGCATAAACGCAGCAGTGATAGGACTGGTGAGGTTCGGTGAGCAAATGCAGACCCTTTGAAGTCATATTGCATGGTACCCATTCCATGGGTCTCAACTCTCCATGTTTAAGGGATTCTTCCTTCAGCTAAAACATGCCTGTGGAACCCAGAGTATCATCCACCGTGTGATCGGGAAACGTGTTCAAATGTGTCTCAGTTTTCGTCCCCTGGTACTCGGGTGCAACATTCCAGATGCTTTACTAACAATCTCCCCACTTGGAGAGTCAGTGCCTTTAACCTCCTGTTTGGCCCAGTTTGCAATTTCTGTGGAACATGAACAGGAATAGGGAGAACCAATGAGAGACTAGGTGGACGTGTCCGGACAGGCAAATTTAACTCTCATTTCCCACCAGGAAGAGGAATTAACCAAGGGCTCAGCGTGCCATGCCAGAACCACACTAGGGCCCGACGCAATCCTGCGGTGTTGCGGCCAGTTCACAAGAAAGCGAGTTGAAGAAAGGAGCTCAGGGACACTGTAATTCACAAACCTGCAGAGTTATAAATGACAGCTATCTTCCAAAAATATATTGAAGGAAGGCTGCCAAGAGGACTTGAAAGCGGGGCAGGATTCCAGGAAACCGATTTCAGGAGGTAGACTGGAATTGCATGTAAAGCATAGGAAAAGAGGCAGAACGTCCACAATGATGCACTTGGCCAAAAAGGGCGTATGCGTTTTTTCCTGAATATATTCAGGAAAAAACGCATACGCCCTTTTTGGCCAACCAAGCAAGCTTGCAAAGGAAATCTGCACTACAATGAAGTCTCACTGCCCCCCGGTCAAAAGGGACATCTGAAAAAAGTCTAAAATCCAGAAAGGCAGGACAGGCCATGGAGAATGGGAGCCTTGTTATGCTGATGGGCGGGATGTAAATTGCCAGCAGCCACTCTGGAGAAGTGTATGGTGTTTCCTGAAACATCCAAAAAACAAAGCAACAGAGCCTAGGGCACTTCCACTTATGGTCCTATAGCTTAGGGAAATTAAAATCAAAACGACACAGCCACCCCAAAGTTTGGGATGGCTCTGTTTACAAGAACCTCGTTTACGGTACAAGTTCAATATCACAGAAAGCGAAAAATGGATAAAGAAGTTGTGGTACTTACGTACAATGCAATATCACTCAGCAATGAAATCTATGTCATCAGGCCCGTAGCAGCATAATGAGTGGATTCAGGTACGATGATTCTAAGTGAAATAAGTCACACAGAAAAAGAAACATCATAAGATATCACTACTACACGGAATGTAAACATGGCTACACAGGAAGTGAATTACAAAACAGAACAGGGTGTCAAATGTAGAAAACCAACTTATGCTTGCTTAAGGGGAAAGGTGAGTTGGGGTGTTGCATAAAACCAGAGATTGAAATTAGCACAGATACCGTTCCATAAGCCAAATATGTAATAGACAAGAGCTACTCCTTGCTCAACGAAGTGGACTCAACACCCCATATTAAACGCCTAAGAATATACCTGACTAGTAAGAATCTTAAAACCTATGGATTGATATGTTTCCGAAAGAGAATCAAGCGTGTGTACAGCGGCATAAACGCAGCAGTGATAGGACTGGTGAGGTTCGGTGAGCAAATGCAGACCCATTGAAGTCATATTGCATGGTACCCATTCCATGGGTCTCAACTCTCCATCTTTAAGGGATTCTTCCTTCAGCTAAAACATGCCTGTGGAACACAGAGTATGATCCACTGTGTGATCGGGAAACGTGTTCAAATGTGTCTCAGTTTTCGTCCCCTGGTACTCGGGTGCAACATTCCAGACGCTTTACTAACACTCTCCCCACTTGGAGAGTCAGTGCCTTTAACCTCCTGTTTGGCTCAGTTTGCAATTTCTGTGGAAAATGAACAGGAATAGGGAGAACCAATGAGAGACTAGGTGGAGGTGTCTGGTCGGGCAAATTTAACTCTCATTTCCCACCAGGAAGAGGAATTAACCAAAGGCTCAGCATGCCGTGCCGGAACCAAACTAGGGCCTGAAGCAATCCTGCGGTGTTGCGGCCAGCTCACAAGAAAGCGAGTTGAAGAAAGGAGCTCAGGGGCACTGTAATTCACAAACCTGCAGAGTTATAAATGACAGCTATCTTCCAAAAATATATTGAAGTAAGGCTGCCAAGAGGAGTTGAAAGCGGGCAGAATTGCAGGAAACCGATTTCAGGAGGTAGACTGGAATTGCATGTAAAGCATAGGAAAAGAGGCAGAAGTCCACAATGATGCACTTGGCCAAAAAGGGCGTATGCGTCAGGAAAAAACGCATACGCCCTTTTTGGCCAACCAAGCAAGCTTGCAAAGGAAATCTGCACTACAATGAAGTCTCACTGCCCCCTGGTAAAAAGGGCCATCTGAAAAAAGTGTAAAATCCAGAAAGGCAGGACAGGCCATGGAGAACGGGGACCCTTGTTATGCTGAAGGGCGGGATGTAAATTGCCAGCAGCCACTCTGGAGAAGTGTATGGTGTTTCCTGAAACATCCAAAAAACAAAGCAACAGAGCCTAGGGCACTTCCACTTATGGTCCTATAGTTTAGGGAAATTAAAATCATAAAGACACAGCCACCCCAAAGATTGGGACGGCTCTGTTTACAAGAACCTCTTTTACGGTACAAGTTCAATATCACACAAAACGATAAATGGATAAAGAAGTTGTGGTACTTACGTACAATGCAATATCACTCAGCAATGAAATCTATGTCATCAGGCCCATAGCAGCATAATGAGTGGATTCAGGTACGATGATTCTAAGTGAAATAAGTCACACAGAAAAAGAAACATCATAAGATATCACTACTACACGGAATGTAAACTTGGCTACACAGGAAGTGAATTACAAAACAGAACAGGGTGTCAAATGTAGAAAACCAACTTATGCTTGCTTAAGGGGAAAGGTGAGTTGGGGTGTTGCATAAAACCAGAGATTGAAATTAGCACAGATACCGTTCCATAAGCCAAATATGTAATAGACAAGAGCTACTCCTTGCTCAACGAAGTGGACTCAACACCCCATATTAAACGCCTAAGAATATACCTGACTAGTAAGAATCTTAAAACCTATGGATTGATATGTTTCCGAAAGAGAATCAAGCGTGTGTACAGCGGCATAAACGCAGCAGTGATAGGACTGGTGAGGTTCGGTGAGCAAATGCAGACCCATTGAAGTCATATTGCATGGTACCCATTCCATGGGTCTCAACTCTCCATCTTTAAGGGATTCTTCCTTCAGCTAAAACATGCCTGTGGAACACAGAGTATGATCCACTGTGTGATCGGGAAACGTGTTCAAATGTGTCTCAGTTTTCGTCCCCTGGTACTCGGGTGCAACATTCCAGACGCTTTACTAACACTCTCCCCACTTGGAGAGTCAGTGCCTTTAACCTCCTGTTTGGCTCAGTTTGCAATTTCTGTGGAAAATGAACAGGAATAGGGAGAACCAATGAGAGACTAGGTGGAGGTGTCTGGTCGGGCAAATTTAACTCTCATTTCCCACCAGGAAGAGGAATTAACCAAAGGCTCAGCATGCCGTGCCGGAACCAAACTAGGGCCTGAAGCAATCCTGCGGTGTTGCGGCCAGCTCACAAGAAAGCGAGTTGAAGAAAGGAGCTCAGGGGCACTGTAATTCACAAACCTGCAGAGTTTTAAATGACAGCTATCTTCCAAAAATATATTGAAGTAAGGCTGCCAAGAGGAGTTGAAAGCGGGCAGAATTGCAGGAAACCGATTTCAGGAGGTAGACTGGAATTGCATGTAAAGCATAGGAAAAGAGGCAGAACGTCCACAATGATGCACTTGGCCAAAAAGGGCGTATGCGTTTTTTCCTGAATATATTCAGGAAAAAACGCATACGCCCTTTTTGGCCAACCAAGCAAGCTTGCAAAGGAAATCTGCACTACAATGAAGTCTCACTGCCACCCGGTCAAAAGGGCCATCTGAAAAAAGTGTAAAATCCAGAAAGGCAGGACAGGCCATGGAGAACTGGGAGCCTTGTTATGCTGATGGGCGCGATGTAAATTGCCAGCAGCCACTCTGGAGAAGTGTATGGTGTTTCCTGAAACATCCAAAAAACAAAGCAACAGAGCCTAGGGCACTTCCACTTATGGTCCTATAGCTTAGGGAAATTAAAATCAAAAAGACACAGCCAACCCAAAATTTGGAACGCCTCTGTTTACAAGAACCTCGTTTACGGTACAAGTTCAATATCACCGAAAGCGAAAAATGGATAAAGCAGTTGTGGTACTAACGTACAATGCAATATCACTCAGCAATGAAATCTATGTCATCAGGCCCGTAGCAGCATAATGAGTGGATTCAGGTACGATGATTCTAAGTGAAATAAGTCACACAGAAAAAGAAACATCATAAGATATCACTAATACACGGAATGTAAACTTGGCTACACAAGAACTGAATTACAAAACAGAACAGTGTGTCAAATGTAGAAAACCAACTTATGCTTGCTTAAGGGGAAAGGTGAGTTGGGGTGCTGCATAAAACCAGAGATTGAAATTAGCACAGATACCGTTCCATAAGCCAAATATGTAATAGACAAGAGCTACTCCTTGCTCAACAAAGTGGACTCAACACCCCATATTAAACGCCTAAGAATATACATGACTAGTAAGAATCTTAAAACCTATGGATTTATATGTCTCCGAAAGAGAATCAAGTGTGTGTGCAGCGGCATAAACGCAGCAGTGATAGGACTGGTGAGGTTCGGTGAGCAAATGCAGACCCTTTGAAGTCATATTGCATGGTACCCATTCCATGGGTCTCAACTCTCCATGTTTAAGGGATTCTTCCTTCAGCTAAAACATGCCTGTGGAACCCAGAGTATCATCCACCGTGTGATCGGAAAACGTGTTCAAATGTGTCTCAGTTTTCGTCCCCAGGTACTCGGGTGCAACATTCCAGACGCTTTACTAACACTCTTCCCACTTTGAGAGTCAGTGCCTAAAACCTCCTGTTTGGACCAGTTTGCAATTTCTGTGGAAAATGAACAGGAATAGGGAGAACCAATGAGAGACTAGGTGGAGGTGTCTGGACGGGCAAATTTAACTCTCATTTCCCACCAGGAAGAGGAATTAACCAAAGGCTCAGCATGCCGTGCCGGAACCAAACTAGGGCCTGAAGCAATCCTGCGGTGTTGCGGCCAGCTCACAAGAAAGCGACTTGAAGAAAGGAGCTCAGGGGCACTGTAATTCACAAACCTGCAGAGTTATAAATGACAGCTATCGTCCAAAAATATATTGAAGTAAGGCTGCCAAGAGGAGTTGAAAGCGGGCAGAATTGCAGGAAACCGATTTCAGGAGGTAGACTGGAATTGCATGTAAAGCATAGGAAAAGAGGCAGAACGTCCACAATGATGCACTTGGCCAAAAATGGCGTATGCGTTTTTTCCTGAATATATTCAGGAAAAAACGCATACGCCCTTTTTGGCCAACCAAGCAAGCTTGCAAAGGAAATCTGCACTACAATGAAGTCTCACTGCCCCCCGGTCAAAAGGGCCATCTGAAAAAAGTGTAAAATCCAGAAAGGCAGGACAGGCCATGGAGAAATGGGAGCCTTGTTATGCTGATGGGCGGGATGTAAATTGCCAGCAGCCACTCTGGAGAAGTGTATGGTGTTTCCAGAAACATCCAAAAAACAAAGCAACAGAGCCTAGGGCACTTCCACTTATGGTCCTATAGCTTAGGGAAATTAAAATCAAAAAGACACACCCACCCCAAAGTTTGGGACGGCTCTGTTTACAAGAACCTCGTTTACGGTACAAGTTCAATATCACACAAAGCCAAAAATGGATAAAGAAGTTGTGGTACTTAGGCACAATGCAATATCACTCAGCAATGAAATCTATGTCATCAGGCCCGTAGCAGCATAATGAGTGGATTCAGGTACGATGATTCTAAGTGAAATAAGTCACACAGAAAAACAAACATCAGAAGATATCACTAATACACGGAATGTAAACTTGGCTACACAAGAACTGAATTACAAAACAGAACAGGGTGTCAAATGTAGAAAACCAACTTATGCTTGCTTAAGGGGAAAGGTGAGTTGGGGTGCTGCATAAAACCAGAGATTGAAATTAGCACAGATACCGTTCCATAAGCCAAATATGTAATAGACAAGAGCTACTCCTTGCTCAACAAAGTGGACTCAACACCCCATATTAAACGCCTAAGAATATACATGACTAGTAAGAATCTTAAAACCTATGGATTTATATGTCTCCGAAAGAGAATCAAGCGTGTGTACAGCGGCATAAACGCAGCAGTGATAGGACTGGTGAGGTTCGGTGAGCAAATGCAGACCCTTTGAAGTCATATTGCATGGTACCCATTCCATGGGTCTCAACTCTCCATGTTTAAGGGATTCTTCCTTCAGCTAAAACATGCCTGTGGAACCCAGAGTATCATCCACTGTGTGATCGGGAAACGTGTTCAAATGTGTCTCAGTTTTCGTCCCCTGGTACTCGGGTGCAACATTCCAGATGCTTTACTAACACTCTCCCCACTTGGAGAGTCAGTGCCTAAAACCTCCTGTTTGGCCCAGTTTGCAATTTCTGTGGAAAATGAACAGGAATAGGGAGAACCAATGAGAGACTAGGTGGAGGTGTCTGGACGGGCAAATTTAACTCTCATTTCCCACCAGGAAGAGGAATTAACCAAAGGCTCAGCATGCCGTGCCGGAACCAAACTAGGGCCTGAAGCAATCCTGCGGTGTTGCGGCCAGCTCACAAGAAAGCGAGTTGAAGAAAGGAGCTCAGGGGCACTGTAATTCACAAACCTGCAGAGTTATAAATGACAGCTATCTTCCAAAAATATATTGAAGGAAGGCTGCCAAGAGGACTTGAAAGCGGGGCAGGATTCCAGGAAACCGATTTCAGGAGGTAGACTGGAATTGCATGTAAAGCATAGGAAAAGAGGCAGAACGTCCACAATAATGCACTTGGCCAAAAAGGGCGTATGCGTTTTTTCCTGAATATATTCAGGAAAAAATGCATATGCCCTTTTTGGCCAACCAAGCAAGCTTGCAAAGGAAATCTGCACTACAATGAAGTCTCACTGCCCCCCGGTCAAAAGGGCCATCTGAAAAAAGTGTAAAATCCAGAAAGGCAGGACAGGCCATGGAGAAATGGGAGCCTTGTTATGCTGATGGGCGGGATGTAAATTGCCAGCAGCCACTCTGGAGAAGTGTATGGTGTTTCCAGAAACATCCAAAAAACAAAGCAACAGAGCCTAGGGCACTTCCACTTATGGTCCTATAGCTTAGGGAAATTAAAATCAAAAAGACACACCCACCCCAAAGTTTGGGACGGCTCTGTTTACAAGAACCTCGTTTACGGTACAAGTTCAATATCACACAAAGCGAAAAATGGATAAAGAAGTTGTGGTACTTAGGCACAATGCAATATCACTCAGCAATGAAATCTATGTCATCAGGCCCGTAGCAGCATAATGAGTGGATTCAGGTACGATGATTCTAAGTGAAATAAGTCACACAGAGAAACAAACATCAGAAGATATCACTAATACACGGAATGTAAACTTGGCTACACAAGAACTGAATTACAAAACAGAACAGGGTGTCAAATGTAGAAAACCAACTTATGCTTGCTTAAGGGGAAAGGTGAGTTGGGGTGCTGCATAAAACCAGAGATTGAAATTAGCACAGATACCGTTCCATAAGCCAAATATGTAATAGACAAGAGCTACTCCTTGCTCAACGAAGTGGACTCAACACCCCACATTAAACGCCTAAGAATATACCTGACTAGTAAGAATGTTAAAACCTATGGATTTATATGTCTCCGAAAGAGAATCAAGCGTGTGTACAGCAGCATAAACGCAGCAGTGATAGGATTGGTGAGGTTCGGTGAGCAAATGCAGACCCTTTGAAGTCATATTGCATGGTACCCATTCCATGGGTCTCAACTCTCCATGTTTAAGGGATTCTTCCTTCAGCTAAAACATGCATGTGGAACCCAGAGTATGATCCACCGTGTGATTGGGAAACGTGTTCAAATGTGTCTCAGTTTTCATCCCCAGGTACTCGGGTGCAACATTCCAGACGCTTTACTAACACTCTCCCCACTTGGACAGTCAGTGCCTTTAACCTCCTGTTTGGCCCAGTTTGCAATTTCTGTGGAAAATGAACAGGAATAGGGAGAACCAATGAGAGACTAGGTGGAGGTGTCTGGACGGGCAAATTTAACTCTCATTTCCCACCAGGAAGAGGAATTAACCAAAGGCTCAGCATGCCGTGCCGGAACCAAACTAGGGCCTGAAGCAATCCTGCGGTGTTGCGGCCAGCTCACAAGAAAGCGACTTGAAGAAAGGAGGTCAGGGGCACTGTAATTCACAAACCTGCAGAGTTATAAATGACAGCTATCTTCCAAAAATATATTGAAGTAAGGCTGCCAAGAGGAGTTGAAAGCGGGCAGAATTGCAGGAAACCGATTTCAGGAGGTAGACTGGAATTGCATGTAAAGCATAGGAAAAGAGGCAGAAGTCCACAATGATGCACTTGGCCAAAAAGGGCGTATGCGTCAGGAAAAAACGCATACGCCCTTTTTGGCCAACCAAGCAAGCTTGCAAAGGAAATCTGCACTACAATGAAGTCTCACTGCCCCCCGGTCAAAAGGGCCATCTGAAAAAAGTGTAAAATCCAGAAAGGCAGGACAGGCCATGGAGAACTGGGACCCTTGTTATGCTGAAGGGCGGGATGTAAATTGCCAGCAGCCACTCTGGAGAAGTGTATGGTGTTTCCTGAAACATCCAAAAAACAAAGCAACAGAGCCTAGGGCACTTCCACTTATGGTCCTATAGCTTAGGGAAATTAAAATCAAAAAGACACAGCCACCCCAAAGATTGGGACGGCTCTGTTTACAAGAACCTCTTTTACGGTACAAGTTCAATATCACACAAAGCGATAAATGGATAAAGAAGTTGTGGTACTTACGTACAATGCAATATCACTCAGCAATGAAATCTATGTCATCAGGCCCATAGCAGCATAATGAGTGGATTCAGGTACGATGATTCTAAGTGAAATAAGTCACACAGAAAAAGAAACATCATAAGATATCACTACTACACGGAATGTAAACTTGGCTACACAGGAAGTGAATTACAAAACAGAACAGGGTGTCAAATGTAGAAAACCAACTTATGCTTGCTTAAGGGGAAAGGTGAGTTGGGGTGCTGCATAAAACCAGAGATTGAAATTAGCACAGATACCGTTCCATAAGCCAAATATGTAATAGACAAGAGCTACTCCTTGCTCAACGAAGTGGACTCAACACCCCATATTAAACGCCTAAGAATATACCTGACTAGCAAGAATCTTAAAACCTATGGATTGATATGTTTCCGAAAGAGAATCAAGCGTGTGTACAGCGGCATAAATGCAGCAGTGATAGGACTGGTGAGGTTCGGTGAGCAAATGCAGACCCATTGAAGTCATATTGCATGGTACCCATTCCACGGGTCTCAACTCTCCATGTTTAAGGGATTCTTCCTTCAGCTAAAACATGCCTGTGGAACACAGAGTATGATCCACTGTGTGATCGGGAAACGTGTTCAAATGTGTCTCAGTTTTCGTCCCCTGGTACTCGGGTGCAACATTCCAGACGCTTTACTAACACTCTCCCCACTTGGAGAGTCAGTGCCTTTAACCTCCTGTTTGGCCCAGTTTGCAATTTCTGTGGAAAATGAACAGGAATAGGGAGAACCAATGAGAGACTAGGTGGAGGTGTCTGGTCGGGCAAATTTAACTCTCATTTCCCACCAGGAAGAGGAATTAACCAAAGGCTCAGCATGCCGTGCCGGAACCAAACTAGGGCCTGAAGCAATCCTGCGGTGTTGCAGCCAGCTCACAAGAAAGCGAGTTGAAGAAAGGAGCTCAGGGGCACTGTAATTCACAAACCTGCAGAGTTTTAAATGACAGCTATCTTCCAAAAATATATTGAAGTAAGGCTGCCAAGAGGAGTTGAAAGCGGGCAGAATTGCAGGAAACCGATTTCAGGAGGTAGACTGGAATTGCATGTAAAGCATAGGAAAAGAGGCAGAACGTCCACAATGATGCACTTGGCCAAAAAGGGCGTATGCGTTTTTTCCTGAATATATTCAGGAAAAAACGCATACGCCCTTTTTGGCCAACCAAGCAAGCTTGCAAAGGAAATCTGCACTACAATGAAGTCTCACTGCCCCCCGGTCAAAAGGGCCATCTGAAAAAAGTGTAAAATCCAGAAAGGCAGGACAGGCCATGGAGAACTGGGAGCCTTGTTATGCTGATGGGCGGGATGTAAATTGCCAGCAGCCACTCTGGAGAAGTGTATGGTGTTTCCTGAAACATCCAAAAAACAAAGCAACAGAGCCTAGGGCACTTCCACTTATGGTCCTATAGCTTAGGGAAATTAAAATCAAAAAGACACAGCCACCCCAAAGTTTGGGACGGCTCTGTTTACAAGAACCTCGTTTACGGTACAAGTTCAATATCACAGAAAGCGAAAAATGGATAAAGAAGTTGTGGTACTTACGTACAATGCAATATCACTCAGCAATGAAATCTATGTCATCAGGCCCGTAGCAGCATAATGAGTGGATTCAGGTACGATGATTCTAAGTGAAATAAGTCACACAGAAAAAGAAACATCATAAGATATCACTACTACACGGAATGTAAACTTGGCTTCACAAGAACTGAATTACAAAACAGAACAGGGTGTCAAATGGAGAAAACCAACTTATGCTTGCTTAAGGGGAAAGGTGAGTTGGGGTGCTGCATAAAACCAGAGATTGAAATGAGCACAGATACCGTTCCATAAGCCAAATATGTAATAGACAAGAGCTACTCCTTGCTCAACGAAGTGGACTCAACACCCCACATTAAACGCCTAAGAATATACCTGACTAGTAAGAATGTTAAAACCTATGGATTTATATGTCTCCGAAAGAGAATCAAGCGTGTGTACAGCAGCATAAACGCAGCAGTGATAGGATTGGTGAGGTTCGGTGAGCAAATGCAGACCCTTTGAAGTCATATTGCATGGTACCCATTCCATGGGTCTCAACTCTCCATGTTTAAGGGATTCTTCCTTCAGCTAAAACATGCATGTGGAACCCAGAGTATGATCCACCGTGTGATTGGGAAACGTGTTCAAATGTGTCTCAGTTTTCGTCCCCAGGTACTCGGGTGCAACATTCCAGACGCTTTACTAACACTCTCCCCACTTGGACAGTCAGTGCCTTTAACCTCCTGTTTGGCCCAGTTTGCAATTTCTGTGGAAAATGAACAGGAATAGGGAGAACCAATGAGAGACTAGGTGGAGGTGTCTGGACGGGCAAATTTAACTCTCATTTCCCACCAGGAAGAGGAATTAACCAAAGGCTCAGCATGCCGTGCCGGAACCAAACTAGGGCCTGAAGCAATCCTGCGGTGTTGCGGCCAGCTCACAAGAAAGCGACTTGAAGAAAGGAGGTCAGGGGCACTGTAATTCACAAACCTGCAGAGTTATAAATGACAGCTATCTTCCAAAAATATATTGAAGTAAGGCTGCCAAGAGGAGTTGAAAGCGGGCAGAATTGCAGGAAACCGATTTCAGGAGGTAGACTGGAATTGCATGTAAAGCATAGGAAAAGAGGCAGAAGTCCACAATGATGCACTTGGCCAAAAAGGGCGTATGCGTCAGGAAAAAACGCATACGCCCTTTTTGGCCAACCAAGCAAGCTTGCAAAGGAAATCTGCACTACAATGAAGTCTCACTGCCCCCCGGTCAAAAGGGCCATCTGAAAAAAGTGTAAAATCCAGAAAGGCAGGACAGGCCATGGAGAACTGGGACCCTTGTTATGCTGAAGGGCGGGATGTAAATTGCCAGCAGCCACTCTGGAGAAGTGTATGGTGTTTCCTGAAACATCCAAAAAACAAAGCAACAGAGCCTAGGGCACTTCCACTTATGGTCCTATAGCTTAGGGAAATTAAAATCAAAAAGACACAGCCACCCCAAAGATTGGGACGGCTCTGTTTACAAGAACCTCTTTTACGGTACAAGTTCAATATCACACAAAGCGATAAATGGATAAAGAAGTTGTGGTACTTACGTACAATGCAATATCACTCAGCAATGAAATCTATGTCATCAGGCCCATAGCAGCATAATGAGTGGATTCAGGTACGATGATTCTAAGTGAAATAAGTCACACAGAAAAAGAAACATCATAAGATATCACTACTACACGGAATGTAAACTTGGCTACACAGGAAGTGAATTACAAAACAGAACAGGGTGTCAAATGTAGAAAACCAACTTATGCTTGCTTAAGGGGAAAGGTGAGTTGGGGTGCTGCATAAAACCAGAGATTGAAATTAGCACAGATACCGTTCCATAAGCCAAATATGTAATAGACAAGAGCTACTCCTTGCTCAACGAAGTGGACTCAACACCCCATATTAAACGCCTAAGAATATACCTGACTAGTAAGAATCTTAAAACCTATGGATTGATATGTTTCCGAAAGAGAAGCAAGCGTGTGTACAGCGGCATAAACGCAGCAGTGATAGGACTGGTGAGGTTCGGTGAGCAAATGCAGACCCATTGAAGTCATATTGCATGGTACCCATTCCACGGGTCTCAACTCTCCATGTTTAAGGGATTCTTCCTTCAGCTAAAACATGCCTGTGGAACACAGAGTATGATCCACTGTGTGATCGGGAAACGTGTTCAAATGTGTCTCAGTTTTCGTCCCCTGGTACTCGGGTGCAACATTCCAGACGCTTTACTAACACTCTCCCCACTTGGAGAGTCAGTGCCTTTAACCTCCTGTTTGGCCCAGTTTGCAATTTCTGTGGAAAATGAACAGGAATAGGGAGAACCAATGAGAGACTAGGTGGAGGTGTCTGGTCGGGCAAATTTAACTCTCATTTCCCACCAGGAAGAGGAATTAACCAAAGGCTCAGCATGCCGTGCCGGAACCAAACTAGGGCCTGAAGCAATCCTGCGGTGTTGCAGCCAGCTCACAAGAAAGCGAGTTGAAGAAAGGAGCTCAGGGGCACTGTAATTCACAAACCTGCAGAGTTTTAAATGACAGCTATCTTCCAAAAATATATTGAAGTAAGGCTGCCAAGAGGAGTTGAAAGCAGGCAGAATTGCAGGAAACCGATTTCAGGAGGTAGACTGGAATTGCATGTAAAGCATAGGAAAAGAGGCAGAACGTCCACAATGATGCACTTGGCCAAAAAGGGCGTATGCGTTTTTTCCTGAATATATTCAGGAAAAAACGCATACGCCCTTTTTGGCCAACCAAGCAATCTTGCAAAGGAAATCTGCACTACAATGAAGTCTCACTGCCCCCCGGTCAAAAGGGCCATCTGAAAAAAGTGTAAAATCCAGAAAGGCAGGACAGGCCATGGAGAACTGGGAGCCTTGTTATGCTGAAGGGCGGGATGTAAATTGCCAGCAGCCACTCTGGAGAAGTGTATGGTGTTTCCTGAAACATCCAAAAAACAAAGCAACAGAGCCTAGGGCACTTCCACTTATTGTCCTATAGCTTAGGGAAATTAAAATCAAAAACACACACCCACCCCAAAGTTTGGGACGGCTCTGTTTACAAGAACCTCGTTTACGGTACAAGTTCAATATCACACAAAGCCAAAAATGGATAAAGAAGTTGTGGTACTTAGGCACAATGCAATATCACTCAGCAATGAAATCTATGTCATCAGGCCCGTAGCAGCATAATGAGTGGATTCAGGTACGATGATTCTAAGTGAAATAAGTCACACAGAAAAACAAACATCAGAAGATATCACTAATACACGGAATGTAAACTTGGCTACACAAGAACTGAATTACAAAACAGAACAGGGTGTCAAATGTAGAAAACCAACTTATGCTTGCTTAAGGGGAAAGGTGAGTTGGGGTGCTGCATAAAACCAGAGATTGAAATTAGCACAGATACCGTTCCATAAGCCAAATATGTAATAGACAAGAGCTACTCCTTGCTCAACAAAGTGGACTCAACACCCCATATTAAACGCCTAAGAATATACATGACTAGTAAGAATCTTAAAACCTATGGATTTATATGTCTCCGAAAGAGAATCAAGCGTGTGTACAGCGGCATAAACGCAGCAGTGATAGGACTGGTGAGGTTCGGTGAGCAAATGCAGACCCTTTGAAGTCATATTGCATGGTACCCATTCCATGGGTCTCAACTCTCCATGTTTAAGGGATTCTTCCTTCAGCTAAAACATGCCTGTGGAACCCAGAGTATCATCCACTGTGTGATCGGGAAACGTGTTCAAATGTGTCTCAGTTTTCGTCCCCTGGTACTCGGGTGCAACATTCCAGATGCTTTACTAACACTCTCCCCACTTGGAGAGTCAGTGCCTAAAACCTCCTGTTTGGCCCAGTTTGCAATTTCTGTGGAAAATGAACAGGAATAGGGAGAACCAATGAGAGACTAGGTGGAGGTGTCTGGACGGGCAAATTTAACTCTCATTTCCCACCAGGAAGAGGAATTAACCAAAGGCTCAGCATGCCGTGCCGGAACCAAACTAGGGCCTGAAGCAATCCTGCGGTGTTGCGGCCAGCTCACAAGAAAGCGAGTTGAAGAAAGGAGCTCAGGGGCACTGTAATTCACAAACCTGCAGAGTTATAAATGACAGCTATCTTCCAAAAATATTTTGAAGGAAGGCTGCCAAGAGGACTTGAAAGCGGGGCAGGATTCCAGGAAACCGATTTCAGGAGGTAGACTGGAATTGCATGTAAAGCATAGGAAAAGAGGCAGAACGTCCACAATAATGCACTTGGCCAAAAAGGGCGTATGCGTTTTTTCCTGAATATATTCAGGAAAAAACGCATACGCCCTTTTTGGCCAACCAAGCAAGCTTGCAAAGGAAATCTGCACTACAATGAAGTCTCACTGCCCCCCGGTCAAAAGGGCCATCTGAAAAAAGTGTAAAATCCAGAAAGGCAGGACAGGCCATGGAGAAATGGGAGCCTTGTTATGCTGATGGGCGGGATGTAAATTGCCAGCAGCCACTCTGGAGAAGTGTATGGTGTTTCCAGAAACATCCAAAAAACAAAGCAACAGAGCCTAGGGCACTTCCACTTATGGTCCTATAGCTTAGGGAAATTAAAATCAAAAAGACACACCCACCCCAAAGTTTGGGACGGCTCTGTTTACAAGAACCTCGTTTACGGTACAAGTTCAATATCACACAAAGCGAAAAATGGATAAAGAAGTTGTGGTACTTAGGCACAATGCAATATCACTCAGCAATGAAATCTATGTCATCAGGCCCGTAGCAGCATAATGAGTGGATTCAGGTACGATGATTCTAAGTGAAATAAGTCACACAGAGAAACAAATATCAGAAGATATCACTAATACACGGAATGTAAACTTGGCTACACAAGAACTGAATTACAAAACAGAACAGGGTGTCAAATGTAGAAAACCAACTTATGCTTGCTTAAGGGGAAAGGTGAGTTGGGGTGCTGCATAAAACCAGAGATTGAAATGAGCACAGATACCGTTCCATAAGCCAAATATGTAATAGACAAGAGCTACTCCTTGCTCAACGAAGTGGACTCAACACCCCACATTAAACGCCTAAGAATATACCTGACTAGTAAGAATGTTAAAACCTATGGATTGATATGTTTCCGAAAGAGAATCAAGCGTGTGTACAGCGGCATAAACGCAGCAGTGATAGGACTGGTGAGGTTCGGTGAGCAAATGCAGACCCTTTGAAGTCATATTGCATGGTACCCATTCCATGGGTCTCAACTCTCCATGTTTAAGGGATTCTTCCTTCAGCTAAAACATGCATGTGGAACCCAGAGTATGATCCACCGTGTGATTGGGAAACGTGTTCAAATGTGTCTCAGTTTTCGTCCCCAGGTACTCGGGTGCAACATTCCAGACGCTTTACTAACACTCTCCCCACTTGGACAGTCAGTGCCTTTAACCTCCTGTTTGGCCCAGTTTGCAATTTCTGTGGAAAATGAACAGGAATAGGGAGAACCAATGAGAGACTAGGTGGAGGTGTCTGGACGGGCAAATTTAACTCTCATTTCCCACCAGGAAGAGGAATTAACCAAAGGCTCAGCATGCCGTGCCGGAACCAAACTAGGGCCTGAAGCAATCCTGCGGTGTTGCGGCCAGCTCACAAGAAAGCGACTTGAAGAAAGGAGGTCAGGGGCACTGTAATTCACAAACCTGCAGAGTTATAAATGACAGCTATCTTCCAAAAATATATTGAAGTAAGGCTGCCAAGAGGAGTTGAAAGCGGGCAGAATTGCAGGAAACCGATTTCAGGAGGTAGACTGGAATTGCATGTAAAGCATAGGAAAAGAGGCAGAAGTCCACAATGATGCACTTGGCCAAAAAGGGCGTATGCGTCAGGAAAAAACGCATACGCCCTTTTTGGCCAAGCAAGCAAGCTTGCAAAGGAAATCTGCACTACAATGAAGTCTCACTGCCCCCCGGTCAAAAGGGCCATCTGAAAAAAGTGTAAAATCCAGAAAGGCAGGACAGGCCATGGAGAACTGGGACCCTTGTTATGCTGAAGGGCGGGATGTAAATTGCCAGCAGCCACTCTGGAGAAGTGTATGGTGTTTCCTGAAACATCCAAAAAACAAAGCAACAGAGCCTAGGGCACTTCCACTTATGGTCCTATAGCTTAGGGAAATTAAAATCAAAAAGACACAGCCACCCCAAAGATTGGGACGGCTCTGTTTACAAGAACCTCTTTTACGGTACAAGTTCAATATCACACAAAGCGATAAATGGATAAAGAAGTTGTGGTACTTACGTACAATGCAATATCACTCAGCAATGAAATCTATGTCATCAGGCCCATAGCAGCATAATGAGTGGATTCAGGTACGATGATTCTAAGTGAAATAAGTCACACAGAAAAAGAAACATCATAAGATATCACTACTACACGGAATGTAAACTTGGCTACACAGGAAGTGAATTACAAAACAGAACAGGGTGTCAAATGTAGAAAACCAACTTATGCTTGCTTAAGGGGAAAGGTGAGTTGGGGTGCTGCATAAAACCAGAGATTGAAATTAGCACAGATACCGTTCCATAAGCCAAATATGTAATAGACAAGAGCTACTCCTTGCTCAACGAAGTGGACTCAACACCCCATATTAAACGCCTAAGAATATACCTGACTAGTAAGAATCTTAAAACCTATGGATTGATATGTTTCCGAAAGAGAATCAAGCGTGTGTACAGCGGCATAAACGCAGCAGTGATAGGACTGGTGAGGTTCGGTGAGCAAATGCAGACCCATTGAAGTCATATTGCATGGTACCCATTCCACGGGTCTCAACTCTCCATGTTTAAGGGATTCTTCCTTCAGCTAAAACATGCCTGTGGAACACAGAGTATGATCCACTGTGTGATCGGGAAACGTGTTCAAATGTGTCTCAGTTTTCGTCCCCTGGTACTCGGGTGCAACATTCCAGACGCTTTACTAACACTCTCCCCACTTGGAGAGTCAGTGCCTTTAACCTCCTGTTTGGCCCAGTTTGAAATTTCTGTGGAAAATGAACAGGAATAGGGAGAACCAATGAGAGACTAGGTGGAGGTGTCTGGTCGGGCAAATTTAACTCTCATTTCCCACCAGGAAGAGGAATTAACCAAAGGCTCAGCATGCCGTGCCGGAACCAAACTAGGGCCTGAAGCAATCCTGCGGTGTTGCAGCCAGCTCACAAGAAAGCGAGTTGAAGAAAGGAGCTCAGGGGCACTGTAATTCACAAACCTGCAGAGTTTTAAATGACAGCTATCTTCCAAAAATATATTGAAGTAAGGCTGCCAAGAGGAGTTGAAAGCGGGCAGAATTGCAGGAAACCGATTTCAGGAGGTAGACTGGAATTGCATGTAAAGCATAGGAAAAGAGGCAGAACGTCCACAATGATGCACTTGGCCAAAAAGGGCGTATGCGTTTTTTCCTGAATATATTCAGGAAAAAACGCATACGCCCTTTTTGGCCAACCAAGCAAGCTTGCAAAGGAAATCTGCACTACAATGAAGTCTCACTGCCCCCCGGTCAAAAGGGCCATCTGAAAAAAGTGTAAAATCCAGAAAGGCAGGACAGGCCATGGAGAACTGGGAGCCTTGTTATGCTGATGGGCGGGATGTAAATTGCCAGCAGCCACTCTGGAGAAGTGTATGGTGTTTCCTGAAACATCCAAAAAACAAAGCAACAGAGCCTAGGGCACTTCCACTTATGGTCCTATAGCTTAGGGAAATTAAAATCAAAAAGACACAGCCACCCCAAAGTTTGGGACGGCTCTGTTTACAAGAACCTCGTTTACGGTACAAGTTCAATATCACAGAAAGCGAAAAATGGATAAAGAAGTTGTGGTACTTACGTACAATGCAATATCACTCAGCAATGAAATCTATGTCATCAGGCCCGTAGCAGCATAATGAGTGGATTCAGGTACGATGATTCTAAGTGAAATAAGTCACACAGAAAAAGAAACATCATAAGATATCACTACTACACGGAATGTAAACTTGGCTTCACAAGAACTGAATTACAAAACAGAACAGGGTGTCAAATGGAGAAAACCAACTTATGCTTGCTTAAGGGGAAAGGTGAGTTGGGGTGCTGCATAAAACCAGAGATTGAAATGAGCACAGATACCGTTCCATAAGCCACATATGTAATACACATGAGCTACTCCTTGCTCAACGAAGTGGACTCAAAACCCCACATTAAACGCCTAAGAATATACCTGACTAGTAAGAATGTTAAAACCTATGGATTTATATGTCTCCGAAAGAGAATCAAGCGTGTGTACAGCAGCATAAACGCAGCAGTGATAGGATTGGTGAGGTTCGGTGAGCAAATGCAGACCCTTTGAAGTCATATTGCATGGTACCCATTCCATGGGTCTCAACTCTCCATGTTTAAGGGATTCTTCCTTCAGCTAAAACATGCATGTGGAACCCAGAGTATGATCCACCGTGTGATTGGGAAACGTGTTCAAATGTGTCTCAGTTTTCGTCCCCAGGTACTCGGGTGCAACATTCCAGACGCTTTACTAACACTCTCCCCACTTGGACAGTCAGTGCCTTTAACCTCCTGTTTGGCCCAGTTTGCAATTTCTGTGGAAAATGAACAGGAATAGGGAGAACCAATGAGAGACTAGGTGGAGGTGTCTGGACGGGCAAATTTAACTCTCATTTCCCACCAGGAAGAGGAATTAACCAAAGGCTCAGCATGCCGTGCCGGAACCAAACTAGGGCCTGAAGCAATCCTGCGGTGTTGCGGCCAGCTCACAAGAAAGCGACTTGAAGAAAGGAGGTCAGGGGCACTGTAATTCACAAACCTGCAGAGTTATAAATGACAGCTATCTTCCAAAAATATATTGAAGTAAGGCTGCCAAGAGGAGTTGAAAGCGGGCAGAATTGCAGGAAACCGATTTCAGGAGGTAGACTGGAATTGCATGTAAAGCATAGGAAAAGAGGCAGAAGTCCACAATGATGCACTTGGCCAAAAAGGGCGTATGCGTCAGGAAAAAACGCATACGCCCTTTTTGGCCAACCAAGCAAGCTTGCAAAGGAAATCTGCACTACAATGAAGTCTCACTGCCCCCCGGTCAAAAGGGCCATCTGAAAAAAGTGTAAAATCCAGAAAGGCAGGACAGGCCATGGAGAACTGGGACCCTTGTTATGCTGAAGGGCGGGATGTAAATTGCCAGCAGCCACTCTGGAGAAGTGTATGGTGTTTCCTGAAACATCCAAAAAACAAAGCAACATAGCCTAGGGCACTTCCACTTATGGTCCTATAGCTTAGGGAAATTAAAATCAAAAAGACACAGCCACCCCAAAGATTGGGACGGCTCTGTTTACAAGAACCTCTTTTACGGTACAAGTTCAATATCACACAAAGCGATAAATGGATAAAGAAGTTGTGGTACTTACGTACAATGCAATATCACTCAGCAATGAAATCTATGTCATCAGGCCCATAGCAGCATAATGAGTGGATTCAGGTACGATGATTCTAAGTGAAATAAGTCACACAGAAAAAGAAACATCATAAGATATCACTACTACACGGAATGTAAACTTGGCTACACAGGAAGTGAATTACAAAACAGAACAGGGTGTCAAATGTAGAAAACCAACTTATGCTTGCTTAAGGGGAAAGGTGAGTTGGGGTGCTGCATAAAACCAGAGATTGAAATTAGCACAGATACCGTTCCATAAGCCAAATATGTAATAGACAAGAGCTACTCCTTGCTCAACGAAGTGGACTCAACACCCCATATTAAACGCCTAAGAATATACCTGACTAGTAAGAATCTTAAAACCTATGGATTGATATGTTTCCGAAAGAGAATCAAGCGTGTGTACAGCGGCATAAACGCAGCAGTGATAGGACTGGTGAGGTTCGGTGAGCAAATGCAGACCCATTGAAGTCATATTGCATGGTACCCATTCCACGGGTCTCAACTCTCCATGTTTAAGGGATTCTTCCTTCAGCTAAAACATGCCTGTGGAACACAGAGTATGATCCACTGTGTGATCGGGAAACGTGTTCAAATGTGTCTCAGTTTTCGTCCCCTGGTACTCGGGTGCAACATTCCAGACGCTTTACTAACACTCTCCCCACTTGGAGAGTCAGTGCCTTTAACCTCCTGTTTGGCCCAGTTTGCAATTTCTGTGGAAAATGAACAGGAATAGGGAGAACCAATGAGAGACTAGGTGGAGGTGTCTGGTCGGGCAAATTTAACTCTCATTTCCCACCAGGAAGAGGAATTAACCAAAGGCTCAGCATGCCGTGCCGGAACCAAACTAGGGCCTGAAGCAATCCTGCGGTGTTGCAGCCAGCTCACAAGAAAGCGAGTTGAAGAAAGGAGCTCAGGGGCACTGTAATTCACAAACCTGCAGAGTTTTAAATGACAGCTATCTTCCAAAAATATATTGAAGTAAGGCTGCCAAGAGGAGTTGAAAGCAGGCAGAATTGCAGGAAACCGATTTCAGGAGGTAGACTGGAATTGCATGTAAAGCATAGGAAAAGAGGCAGAACGTCCACAATGATGCACTTGGCCAAAAAGGGCGTATGCGTTTTTTCCTGAATATATTCAGGAAAAAACGCATACGCCCTTTTTGGCCAACCAAGCAATCTTGCAAAGGAAATCTGCACTACAATGAAGTCTCACTGCCCCCCGGTCAAAAGGGCCATCTGAAAAAAGTGTAAAATCCAGAAAGGCAGGACAGGCCATGGAGAACTGGGAGCCTTGTTATGCTGATGGGCGGGATGTAAATTGCCAGCAGCCACTCTGGAGAAGTGTATGGTGTTTCCTGAAACATCCAAAAAACAAAGCAACAGAGCCTAGGGCACTTCCACTTATGGTCCTATAGCTTAGGGAAATTAAAATCAAAAAGACACAGCCACCCCAAAGTTTGGGACGGCTCTGTTTACAAGAACCTCGTTTACGGTACAAGTTCAATATCACAGAAAGCGAAAAATGGATAAAGAAGTTGTGGTACTTACGTACAATGCAATATCACTCAGCAATGAAATCTATGTCATCAGGCCCGTAGCAGCATAATGAGTGGATTCAGGTACGATGATTCTAAGTGAAATAAGTCACACAGAAAAAGAAACATCATAAGATATCACTACTACACGGAATGTAAACTTGGCTAAACAGGAAGTGAATTACAAAACAGAACAGGGTGTCAAATGTAGAAAACCAACTTATGCTTGCTTAAGGGGAAAGGTGAGTTGGGGTGCTACATACAACAAGAGATTGAAATTAGCAGAGATACCGTTCCATAAGCCAAATATGTAATAGACAAGAGTTACTCCTTGCTCAACGAAGTGGACTCAACACCCCATATTAAACGCCTAAGAATATACCTGACTAGTAAGAATCTTAAAACCTATGGATTTATATGTCTCCGAAAGAGAATCAAACGTGTGTACAGTGGCATAAACGTAGCAGTGATAGGATTGGTGAGGTTCGGTGAGCAAATGCAGACCCTTTGAAGTCATATTGCATGGTACCCATTCCATGGGTCTCAACTCTCCATGTTTAAGGGATTCTTCCTTCAGCTAAAACATGCATGTGGAACCCAGAGTATGATCCACCATGTGATCGGAAAACGTGTTCAAATGTGTCTCAGTTTTCGTCCCCTGGTACTCGGGTGCAACATTCCAGACGCTTTACTAACACTCTCCCCACTTGGAGAGTCAGTGCCTAAAACCTCCTGTTTGGCCCAGTTTGCAATTTCTGTGGAAAATGAACAGGAATAGGGAGAACCAATGAGAGACTAGGTGGAGGTGTCTGGACGGGCAAATTTAACTCTCATTTCCCACCAGGAAGAGGAATTAACCAAAGGCTCAGCATGCCGTGCCGGAACCAAACTAGGGCCTGAAGCAATCCTACGGTGTTGCGGCCAGCTCACAAGAAAGCGACTTGAAGAAAGGAGCTCAGGGGCACTGTAATTCACAAACCTGCAGAGTTATAAATGACAGCTATCTTCCAAAAATATATTGAAGTAAGGCTGCCAAGAGGAGTTGAAAGCGGGCAGAATTGCAGGAAACCGATTTCAGGAGGTAGACTGGAATTGCATGTAAAGCATAGGAAAAGAGGCAGAACGTCCACAATGATGCACTTGGCCAAAAAGGGCGTATGCGTTTTTTCCTGAATATATTCAGGAAAAAACGCATACGCCCTTTTTGGCCAACCAAGCAAGCTTGCAAAGGAAATCTGCACTACAATGAAGTCTCACTGCCCCCCGGTCAAAAGGGCCATCTGAAAAAAGTGTAAAATCCAGAAAGGCAGGACAGGCCATGGAGAAATGGGAGCCTTGTTATGCTGATGGGCGGGATGTAAATTGCCAGCAGCCACTCTGGAGAAGTGTATGGTGTTTCCTGAAACATCCAAAAAACAAAGCAACAGAGCCTAGGGCACTTCCACTTATGGTCCTATAGCTTAGGGAAATTAAAATCAAAAAGACACACCCACCCCAAAGTTTGGGACGGCTCTGTTTACAAGAACCTCGTTTACGGTACAAGTTCAATATCACACAAAGCGAAAAATGGATAAAGAAGTTGTGGTACTTAGGCACAATGCAATATCACTCAGCAATGAAATCTATGTCATCAGGCCCGTAGCAGCATAATGAGTGGATTCAGGTACGATGATTCTAAGTGAAATAAGTCACACAGAGAAACAAACATCAGAAGATATCACTAATACACGGAATATAAACTTGGCTACACAAGAACTGAATTACAAAACAGAACAGGGTGTCAAATGTAGAAAACCAACTTATGCTTGCTTAAGGGGAAAGGTGAGTTGGGGTGCTGCATAAAACCAGAGATTGAAATTAGCAAAGATACCGTTCCATAAGCCAAATATGTAATAGACAAGAGCTACTCCTTGCTCAACGAAGTGGACTCAACACCCCACATTAAACGCCTAAGAATATACCTGACTAGTAAGAATGTTAAAACCTATGGATTTATATGTCTCCGAAAGAGAATCAAGCGTGTGTACAGCAGCATAAACGCAGCAGTGATAGGATTGGTGAGGTTCGGTGAGCAAATGCAGACCCTTTGAAGTCATATTGCATGGTACCCATTCCATGGGTCTCAACTCTCCATGTTTAAGGGATTCTTCCTTCAGCTAAAACATGCATGTGGAACCCAGAGTATGATCCACCGTGTGATTGGGAAACGTGTTCAAATGTGTCTCAGTTTTCGTCCCCAGGTACTCGGGTGCAACATTCCAGACGCTTTACTAACACTCTTCCCACTTTGAGAGTCAGTGCCTAAAACCTCCTGTTTGGCCCAGTTTGCAATTTCTGTGGAAAATGAACAGGAATAGGGAGAACCAATGAGAGACTAGGTGGAGGTGTCTGGACAGGCAAATTTAACTCTCATTTCCCACCAGGAAGAGGAATTAACCAAAGGCTCAGCTTGCCGTGCCGGAACCAAACTAGGGCCTGAAGCAATCCTGCGGTGTTGCGGCCAGCTCACAAGAAAGCGACTTGAAGAAAGGAGCTCAGGGGCACTGTAGTTCACAAACCTGCAGAGTTATAAATGACAGCTATCTTCCAAAAATATATTGAAGTAAGGCTGCCAAGAGGAGTTGAAAGCGGGGCAGAATTGCAGGAAACCGATTTCAGGAGGTAGACTGGAATTGCATGTAAAGCATAGGAAAAGAGGCAGAAGTCCACAATGATGCACTTGGCCAAAAAGGGCGTATGCGTCAGGAAAAAACGCATACGCCCTTTTTGGCCAACCAAGCAAGCTTGCAAAGGAAATCTGCACTACAATGAAGTCTCACTGCCCCCCGGTCAAAAGGGCCATCTGAAAAAAGTGTAAAATCCAGAAAGGCAGGACAGGCCATGGAGAACTGGGACCCTTGTTATGCTGAAGGGCGGGATGTAAATTGCCAGCAGCCACTCTGGAGAAGTGTATGGTGTTTCCTGAAACATCCAAAAAACAAAGCAACAGAGCCTAGGGCACTTCCACTTATGGTCCTATAGCTTAGGGAAATTAAAATCAAAAAGACACAGCCACCCCAAAGATTGGGACGGCTCTGTTTACAAGAACCTCTTTTACGGTACAAGTTCAATATCACACAAAGCGATAAATGGATAAAGAAGTTGTGGTACTTACGTACAATGCAATATCACTCAGCAATGAAATCTATGTCATCAGGCCCATAGCAGCATAATGAGTGGATTCAGGTACGATGATTCTAAGTGAAATAAGTCACACAGAAAAAGAAACATCATAAGATATCACTACTACACGGAATGTAAACTTGGCTACATAGGACGTGAATTACAAAACAGAACAGGGTGTCAAATGTAGAAAACCAACTTATGCTTGCTTAAGGGGAAAGGTGAGTTGGGGTGCTGCATAAAACCAGAGATTGAAATTAGCACAGATACCGTTCCATAAGCCAAATATGTAATAGACAAGAGCTACTCCTTGCTCAACGAAGTGGACTCAACACCCCATATTAAACGCCTAAGAATATACCTGACTAGTAAGAATCTTAAAACCTATGGATTGATATGTTTCCGAAAGAGAATCAAGCGTGTGTACAGTGGCATAAACGCAGCAGTGATAGGACTGGTGAGGTTCGGTGAGCAAATGCAGACCCATTGAAGTCATATTGCATGGTACCCATTCCACGGGTCTCAACTCTCCATGTTTAAGGGATTCTTCCTTCAGCTAAAACATGCCTGTGGAACACAGAGTATGATCCACTGTGTGATCGGGAAACGTGTTCAAATGTGTCTCAGTTTTCGTCCCCTAGTACTCGGGTGCAACATTCCAGACGCTTTACTAACACTCTCCCCACTTGGAGAGTCAGTGCCTTTAACCTCCTGTTTGGCCCAGTTTGCAATTTCTGTGGAAAATGAACAGGAATAGGGAGAACCAATGAGAGACTAGGTGGAGGTGTCTGGTCGGGCAAATTTAACTCTCATTTCCCACCAGGAAGAGGAATTAACCAAAGGCTCAGCATGCCGTGCCGGAACCAAACTAGGGCCTGAAGCAATCCTGCGGTGTTGCAGCCAGATCACAAGAAAGCGAGTTGAAGAAAGGAGCTCAGGGGCACTGTAATTCACAAACCTGCAGAGTTTTAAATGACAGCTATCTTCCAAAAATATATTGAAGTAAGGCTGCCAAGAGGAGTTGAAAGCGGGCAGAATTGCAGGAAACCGATTTCAGGAGGTAGACTGGAATTGCATGTAAAGCATAGGAAAAGAGGCAGAACGTCCACAATGATGCACTTGGCCAAAAAGGGCGTATGCGTTTTTTCCTGAATATATTCAGGAAAAAACGCATACGCCCTTTCTGGCCAACCAAGCAAGCTTGCAAAGGAAATCTGCACTACAATGAAGTCTCACTGCCCCCCGGTCAAAAGGGCCATCTGAAAAAAGTGTAAAATCCAGAAAGGCAGGACAGGCCATGGAGAACTGGGAGCCTTGTTATGCTGATGGGCGGGATGTAAATTGCCAGCAGCCACTCTGGAGAAGTGTATGGTGTTTCCTGAAACATCCAAAAAACAAAGCAACAGAGCCTAGGGCACTTCCACTTATGGTCCTATAGCTTAGGGAAATTAAAATCAAAAAGACACAGCCACCCCAAAGTTTGGGACGGCTCTGTTTACAAGAACCTCGTTTATGGTACAATTTCAATATCACAGAAAGCGAAAAATGGATAAAGAAGTTGTGGTACTTACGTACAATGCAATATCACTCAGCAATGAAATCTATGTCATCAGGTCCGTAGCAGCATAATGAGTGGATTCAGGTACGATGATTCTAAGTGAAATAAGTCACACAGAAAAAGAAACATCATAAGATATCACTACTACACGGAATGTAAACTTGGCTTCACAAGAACTGAATTACAAAACAGAACAGGGTGTCAAATGGAGAAAACCAACTTATGCTTGCTTAAGGGGAAAGGTGAGTTGGGGTGCTGCATAAAACCAGAGATTGAAATGAGCACAGATACCGTTCCATAAGCCAAATATGTAATAGACAAGAGCTACTCCTTGCTCAACGAAGTGGACTCAACACCCCATATTAAACGCCTAAGAATATACCTGACTAGTAAGAATCTTAAAACCTATGGATTTATATGTCTCCGAAAGAGAATCAAGCGTGTGTACAGCGGCATAAACGCAGCAGTGATAGGACTGCTGAGGTTCGGTGAGCAAATGCAGACCCTTTGAAGTCATATTGCATGGTACCCATTCCATGGGTCTCACCTCTCCATGTTTAAGGGATTCTTCCTTCAGCTAAAACATGCATGTGGAACCCAGAGTATGATCCACCGTGTGATCGGGAAACGTGTTCAAATGTGTCTCAGTTTTCGTCCCCTGGTACTCGGGTGCAACATTCCAGATGCTTTACTAACACTCTCCCCACTTGGAGAGTCAGTGCCTTTAACCTCCTGTTTGGCCAAGTTTGCACTTTCTGTGGAAAATGAACAGGAATAGGGAGAACCAATGAGAGATTAGGTGGAGGTGTCTGGACGGGCAAATTTAACTCTCATTTCCCACAAGGAAGAGGAATTAACCAAAGGCTCAGCATGCCGTGCCGGATCCAAACTAGCGCCTGAAGCAATCCTGCGGTGTTGCGGCCAGCTCACAAGAAAGCGAGTTGAAGAAAGGTGCTCAGGGGCACTGTAATTCACAAACCTGCAGAGTTATAAATGACAGCTATCTTCCAAAAATATATTGAAGTAAGGCAGCCAAGAGGAGTTGAAAGCCGGGCAGAATTGCAGGAAACCGATTTCAGGAAGTAGACTGGAATTGCATGTAAAGCATAGGAAAAGAGGCAGAAGTCCACAATGATGCACTTGGCCAAAAAGGGCGTATGCGTCAGGAAAAAACGCATACGCCCTTTTTGGCCAAGCAAGCAAGCTTGCAAAGGAAATCTGCACTACAATGAAGTCTCACTGCCCCCCGGTCAAAAGGGCCATCTGAAAAAAGTGTAAAATATAGAAAGGCAGGACAGGCCATGGAGAACTGGGACCCTTGTTATGCTGAAGGGCGGGATGTAAATTGCCAGCAGCCACTCTGGAGAAGTGTATGGTGTTTCCTGAAACATCCAAAAAACAAAGCAACAGAGCCTAGGGCACTTCCACTTATGGTCCTATAGCTTAGGGAAATTAAAATCAAAAAGACACAGCCACCCCAAAGATTGGGACGGCTCTGTTTACAAGAACCTCTTTTACGGTACAAGTTCAATATCACACAAAGCGATAAATGGATAAAGAAGTTGTGGTACTTACGTACAATGCAATATCACTCAGCAATGAAATCTATGTCATCAGGCCCATAGCAGCATAATGAGTGGATTCAGGTACGATGATTCTAAGTGAAATAAGTCACACAGAAAAAGAAACATCATAAGATATCACTACTACACGGAATGTAAACTTGGCTACACAGGAAGTGAATTACAAAACAGAACAGGGTGTCAAATGTAGAAAACCAACTTATGCTTGCTTAAGGGGAAAGGTGAGTTGGGGTGCTGCATAAAACCAGAGATTGAAATTAGCACAGATACCGTTCCATAAGCCAAATATGTAATAGACAAGAGCTACTCCTTGCTCAACGAAGTGGACTCAACACCCCATATTAAACGCCTAAGAATATACCTGACTAGTAAGAATCTTAAAACCTATGGATTGATATGTTTCCGAAAGAGAATCAAGCGTGTGTACAGCGGCATAAACGCAGCAGTGATAGGACTGCTGAGGTTCGGTGAGCAAATGCAGACCCATTGAAGTCATATTGCATGGTACCCATTCCACGGGTCTCAACTCTCCATGTTTAAGGGATTCTTCCTTCAGCTAAAACATGCCTGTGGAACACAGAGTATGATCCACTGTGTGATCGGGAAACGTGTTCAAATGTGTCTCAGTTTTCGTCCCCTAGTACTCGGGTGCAACATTCCAGACGCTTTACTAACACTCTCCCCACTTGGAGAGTCAGTGCCTTTAACCTCCTGTTTGGCCCAGTTTGCAATTTCTGTGGAAAATGAACAGGAATAGGGAGAACCAATGAGAGACTAGGTGGAGGTGTCTGGTCGGGCAAATTTAACTCTCATTTCCCACCAGGAAGAGGAATTAACCAAAGGCTCAGCATGCCGTGCCGGAACCAAACTAGGGCCTGAAGCAATCCTGCGGTGTTGCAGCCAGATCACAAGAAAGCGAGTTGAAGAAAGGAGCTCAGGGGCACTGTAATTCACAAACCTGCAGAGTTTTAAATGACAGCTATCTTCCAAAAATATATTGAAGTAAGGCTGCCAAGAGGAGTTGAAAGCGGGCAGAATTGCAGGAAACCGATTTCAGGAGGTAGACTGGAATTGCATGTAAAGCATAGGAAAAGAGGCAGAACGTCCACAATGATGCACTTGGCCAAAAAGGGCGTATGCGTTTTTTCCTGAATATATTCAGGAAAAAACGCATACGCCCTTTCTGGCCAACCAAGCAAGCTTGCAAAGGAAATCTGCACTACAATGAAGTCTCACTGCCCCCCGGTCAAAAGGGCCATCTGAAAAAAGTGTAAAATCCAGAAAGGCAGGACAGGCCATGGAGAACTGGGAGCCTTGTTATGCTGATGGGCGGGATGTAAATTGCCAGCAGCCACTCTGGAGAAGTGTATGGTGTTTCCTGAAACATCCAAAAAACAAAGCAACAGAGCCTAGGGCACTTCCACTTATGGTCCTATAGCTTAGGGAAATTAAAATCAAAAAGACACAGCCACCCCAAAGTTTGGGACGGCTCTGTTTACAAGAACCTCGTTTATGGTACAATTTCAATATCACAGAAAGCGAAAAATGGATAAAGAAGTTGTGGTACTTACGTACAATGCAATATCACTCAGCAATGAAATCTATGTCATCAGGTCCGTAGCAGCATAATGAGTGGATTCAGGTACGATGATTCTAAGTGAAATAAGTCACACAGAAAAAGAAACATCATAAGATATCACTATTACACGGAATGTAAACTTGGCTTCACAAGAACTGAATTACAAAACAGAACAGGGTGTCAAATGGAGAAAACCAACTTATGCTTGCTTAAGGGGAAAGGTGAGTTGGGGTGCTGCATAAAACCAGAGATTGAAATGAGCACAGATACCGTTCCATAAGCCAAATATGTAATAGACAAGAGCTACTCCTTGCTCAACGAAGTGGACTCAACACCCCATATTAAACGCCTAAGAATATACCTGACTAGTAAGAATCTTAAAACCTATGGATTTATATGTCTCCGAAAGAGAATCAAGCGTGTGTACAGCGGCATAAACGCAGCAGTGATAGGACTGCTGAGGTTCGGTGAGCAAATGCAGACCCTTTGAAGTCATATTGCATGGTACCCATTCCATGGGTCTCACCTCTCCATGTTTAAGGGATTCTTCCTTCAGCTAAAACATGCATGTGGAACCCAGAGTATGATCCACCGTGTGATCGGGAAACGTGTTCAAATGTGTCTCAGTTTTCGTCCCCTGGTACTCGGGTGCAACATTCCAGACGCTTTACTAACACTCTCCCCACTTGGAGAGTCAGTGCCTTTAACCTCCTGTTTGGCCAAGTTTGCACTTTCTGTGGAAAATGAACAGGAATAGGGAGAACCAATGAGAGATTAGGTGGAGGTGTCTGGACGGGCAAATTTAACTCTCATTTCCCACAAGGAAGAGGAATTAACCAAAGGCTCAGCATGCCGTGCCGGATCCAAACTAGCGCCTGAAGCAATCCTGCGGTGTTGCGGCCAGCTCACAAGAAAGCGAGTTGAAGAAAGGTGCTCAGGGGCACTGTAATTCACAAACCTGCAGAGTTATAAATGACAGCTATCTTCCAAAAATATATTGAAGTAAGGCAGCCAAGAGGAGTTGAAAGCCGGGCAGAATTGCAGGAAACCGATTTCAGGAAGTAGACTGGAATTGCATGTAAAGCATAGGAAAAGAGGCAGAAGTCCACAATGATGCACTTGGCCAAAAAGGGCGTATGCGTCAGGAAAAAACGCATACGCCCTTTTTGGCCAAGCAAGCAAGCTTGCAAAGGAAATCTGCACTACAATGAAGTCTCACTGCCCCCCGGTCAAAAGGGCCATCTGAAAAAAGTGTAAAATATAGAAAGGCAGGACAGGCCATGGAGAACTGGGACCCTTGTTATGCTGAAGGGCGGGATGTAAATTGCCAGCAGCCACTCTGGAGAAGTGTATGGTGTTTCCTGAAACATCCAAAAAACAAAGCAACAGAGCCTAGGGCACTTCCACTTATGGTCCTATAGCTTAGGGAAATTAAAATCAAAAAGACACAGCCACCCCAAAGATTGGGATGGCTCTGTTTACAAGAACCTCTTTTACGGTACAAGTTCAATATCACACAAAGCGATAAATGGATAAAGAAGTTGTGGTACTTACGTACAATGCAATATGACTCAGCAATGAAATCTATGTCATCAGGCCCATAGCAGCATAATGAGTGGATTCAGGTACGATGATTCTAAGTGAAATAAGTCACACAGAAAAAGAAACATCATAAGATATCACTACTACACGGAATGTAAACTTGGCTACACAGGAAGTGAATTACAAAACAGAACAGGGTGTCAAATGTAGAAAACCAACTTATGCTTGCTTAAGGGGAAAGGTGAGTTGGGGTGCTGCATAAAACCAGAGATTGAAATTAGCACAGATACCGTTCCATAAGCCAAATATGTAATAGACAAGAGCTACTCCTTGCTCAACGAAGTGGACTCAACACCCCATATTAAACGCCTAAGAATATACCTGACTAGTAAGAATCTTAAAACCTATGGATTGATATGTTTCCGAAAGAGAATCAAGCGTGTGTACAGCGGCATAAACGCAGCAGTGATAGGACTGCTGAGGTTCGGTGAGCAAATGCAGACCCATTGAAGTCATATTGCATGGTACCCATTCCATGGGTCTCAACTCTCCATGTTTAAGGGATTCTTCCTTCAGCTAAAACATGCCTGTGGAACACAGAGTATGATCCACTGTGTGATCGGGAAACGTGTTCAAATGTGTCTCAGTTTTCGTCCCCTGGTACTCGGGTGCAACATTCCAGATGCTTTACTAACACTCTCCCCACTTGGAGAGTCAGTGCCTTTAACCTCCTGTTTGGCCAAGTTTGCACTTTCTGTGGAAAATGAACAGGAATAGGGAGAACCAATGAGAGATTAGGTGGAGGTGTCTGGACGGGCAAATTTAACTCTCATTTCCCACAAGGAAGAGGAATTAACCTAAGGCTCAGCATGCCGTGCCGGATCCAAACTAGCGCCTGAAGCAATCCTGCGGTGTTGCGGCCAGCTCACAAGAAAGCGAGTTGAAGAAAGGTGCTCAGGGGCACTGTAATTCACAAACCTGCAGAGTTATAAATGACAGCTGTCTTCCAAAAATATATTGAAGTAAGGCAGCCAAGAGGAGTTGAAAGCCGGGCAGAATTGCAGGAAACCGATTTCAGGAGGTAGACTGGAATTGCATGTAAAGCATAGGAAAAGAGGCAGAACGTCCACAATGATGCACTTGGCCAAAAAGGGCGTATGCGTTTTTTCCTGAATATATTCAGGAAAAAACGCATACGCCCTTTTTGGCCAACCAAGCAAGCTTGCAAAGGAAATCTGCACTACAATGAAGTCTCACTGCCCCCCGGTCAAAAGGGCCATCTGAAAAAAGTGTAAAATCCAGAAAGGCAGGACAGGCCATGGAGAACTGGGAGCCTTGTTATGCTGATGAGCGCGATGTAAATTGCCAGCAGCCACTCTGGAGAAGTGTATGGTGTTTCCTGAAACATCCAAAAAACAAAGCAACAGAGCCTAGGGCACTTCCACTTATGGTCCTATAGCTTAGGGAAATTAAAATCAAAAAGACACAGCCACCCCAAAGTTTGGGACGGCTCTGTTTACAAGAACCTCGTTTACGGTACAAGTTCAATATCACAGAAAGCGAAAAATGGTTAAGAAGTTGTGGTACTTACGTACAATGCAATATCACTCAGCAATGAAATCTATGTCATCAGGCCCGTAGCAGCATAATGAGTGGATTCAGTTACGATGATTCTAAGTGAAATAAGTCACACAGAAAAAGAAACATCATAAGATATCACTACTACACGTAATGTAAACTTGGATACACAGGAACTGAATTACAAAACAGAACAGGGTGTCAAATGTAGAAAACCAACTTATGCTTGCTTAAGGGGAAAGGTGAGTTGGGGTGCTGCATAAAACCAGAGATTGAAATTAGCACAGATACCGTTCCATAAGCCAAATATGTAATAGAAAAGAGCTACTCCTTGCTCAACGAAGTGGACTCAACACCCCATATTAAACGCCTAACAATATATCTGACTAGTAAGAATCTTAAAACCTATGGATTTATATGTCTCCGAAAGAGAATCAAGCGTGTGTACAGCGGCATAAACGCAGCAGTGAAAGGACTGGTGAGGTTCGGTGAGCAAATGCAGACCCTTTGAAGTCATATTGCATGGTATCCATTCCATGGGTCTCAACTCTCCATGTTTAAGGGATTCTTCCTTCAGCTAAAACATGCATGTGGTACCCAGAGTATGATCCACCGTGTGATCGGGAAACGTGTTCAAATGTGTCTCAGTTTTCGTCCCCTGGTACTCGGGTGCAACATTCCAGACGCTTTACTAACACTCTCCCCACTTGGAGAGTCAGTGCCTTTAACCTCCTGTTTGGCCCAGTTTGCAATTTCTGTGGAAAATGAACAGGAATAGGGAGAACCAATGAGAGACTAGGTGGAGGTGTCCGGACGGGCAAATTTAACTCTCATTTCCCACCAGGAAGAGGAATTAACCAAAGGCTCAGCGTGCCATGCCGGAACCACACTAGGGCCAGAAGCAATCCTGCGGTGTTGCGGCCAGCTCACAAGAAAGCGAGTTGAAGAAAGGAGCTCAGGGGCACTGTAATTCACAAACCTGCAGAGTTAGAAATGACAGCTATCTTCCAAAAATATATTGAAGTAAGGCAGCCAAGAATAGTTGAAAGCGGGGCAGAATTGCAGGAAACTGATTTCAGGAGGTAGACGGGAATTGCATGTAAAGCATAGGAAAAGAGGCAGAACGTCCACAATGATGCACTTGGCCAAAAAGGGCGTTTGCGTTTTTTCCTGTATATTCAGGAAAAAACGCATACGCCCTTTTTGGCCAACCAAGCAAGCTTACAAAGGAAATCTGCACTACAATGAAGTCTCACTGCCCCCGGTCAAAAGGGCCATCTGAAAAAAGTGTAAAATCCAGAAAGGCAGGACAGGCCATGGAGAACTGGGAGCCTTGTTATGCTGATGGATGGGATGTAAATTGCCAGCAGCCACTCTGGAGAAGTGTATGGTGTTTCCTGAAACATCCAAAAAACAAAGCAACAGAGCCTAGGGCACTTTCACTTATGGTCCTATAGCATAGGGAAATTAAAATCAAAAAGACACAGCCACCCCAAAGTTTGGGACGGCTCTGTTTACAAGAACCTCGTTTACGGTACAAGTTCAATATCACACAAAGCGAAAAATGGATAAAGAAGTTGTGGTACTTACGTACAATGCAATATCACTCAGCAATGTAATCTATGTCATCAGGCCCATAGCAGCATAATGAGTGGATTCAGGTACGATGATTCTAAGTGAAATTAGTCACACAGAAAAAGAAACATCATAAGATATCACTAATACACGGGATGTAAACTTGGCTAAACAAGAACTGAATTACAAAACAGAACAGGGTGTCAAATGTAGAAAACCAACTTATGCTTGCTTAAGGGGACGGGTGAGTTGGGGTGCTGCATAAAAACAGAGATTGAAATGAGCACAGATACCGTTCCATAAGCCAAATATGTAATAGACAAAGCTACTCCTTGCTCAACGAAGTGGACTCAACACCCCATATTAAACGCCTAAGAATATACCTGACTAGTAAGAATCTACCTGACTAGTAAGAATCTTAAAACCTATGGATTTATATGTCTCCGAAAGAGAATCAAGCGTGTGTACAGCGGCATAAACGCAGCAGTGATAGTATTGGTGAGGTTCGGTGAGCAAATGCAGACCCTTTGAAGTCATATTGCATGGTACCCATTCCATGGGTCTCAACTCTCCAGGTTTAAGGGATTCTTCCTTCAGCTAAAACATGCATGTGGAACCCAGAGTATGATCCGCCGTGTGATCGGGAAACGTGTTCAAATGTGTCTCAGTTTTCGTCCCCTGGTACTCGGGTGCAACATTCCAGACGCTTTACTAACACTCTCCCCACTTGGAGAGTCTGTGCCTTTAACCTCCTGTTTGGCCCAGTTTGCAATTTCTGTGGAAAATGAACAGGAATAGGGAGAACCAATGAGAGACTAGATGGAGGTGTCCGGACGGGCAAATTTAACTCTCATTTCCCACCAGGAAGAGGAATTAACCAAAGTCTCAACATGCCGTGCCGGAACTAAACTAGGGCCTGAAGCCATCCTGCGGTGTTGCGGCCAGCTCACAAGAAAGCGAGTTGAAGAAAGGAGCTCAGGGGCACTGTAATTCACAAACCTGCAGAGTTATAAATGACAGCTATCTTCCAAAAATATATTGAAGTAAGGCTGCCAAGAGGAGTTGAAAGCGGGGCAGAATTGCAGGAAACCGATTTCAGGAGGTAGACTGGAATTGCACGTAAAGCATAGGAAAAGAGGCAGAACGTCCACAATGATGCACTTGGCCAAAAAGGGCGTATGCGTTTTTTCCTGAATATATTCAGGAAAAAACGCATACGAACTTTTTGGCCAACCAAGCAAGCTTGCAAAGGAAATCTGCACTACAATGAAGTCTCACTGCCCGCCGGTCAAAAGGGCCATCCGAAAAAAGTGTAAAATCCAGAAAGGCAGGACAGCCCAAGGAGAACTAGGAGCCTTCTTATGCTGATGGGTGGGATGTAAACTGCCAGCAGCCACTCTGGAGAAGTGTATGGTGTTTCCTGAAACATCCAAAAAACAAAGCAACAGAGCCTAGGGCACTTCCACTTATGGTCCTATAGCTTAGGGAAATTAAAATCAAAAAGACACAGCCACCCCAAAGTTTGGGACGGCTCTGTTTACAAGAACCTCGTTTACGGTACAAGTTCAATATCACAGAAAGCGAAAAATGGATAAAGAAGTTGTGGTACTTACGTACAATGCAATATCACTCAGCAATGAAATCTATGTCATCAGGCCCGTAGCAGCATAATGAGTGGATTCAGGTACGATGATTCTAAGTGAAATAAGTCACACAGAAAAAGAAACATCATAAGATATCACTACTACACGGAATGTAAACTTGGCTACACAGGAACTGAATTACAAAACAGAACAGGGTGTCAAATGTAGAAAACCAACTTATGCTTGCTTAAGGGGAAAGGTGAGTTGGGGTGCTGCATAAAACCAGAGATTGAAATTAGCACAGATACCGTTCCATAAGCCAAATATGTAATAGACAAAAGCTACTCCTTGCTCAACGAAGTGGACTCAACACCCCATATTAAACGCCTAAGAATATACCTGACTAGTAAGAATCTACCTGACTAGTAAGAATCTTAAAACCTATGGATTTATATGTCTCCGAAAGAGAATCAAGCGTGTGTACAGCGGCATAAACGCAGCAGTGATAGGATTGGTGAGGTTCGGTGAGAAAATGCAGACCCTTTGAAGTCATATTGCATGGTACCCATTCCATGGGTCTCAACTCTCCATGTTTAAGGGATTCTTCCTTCAGCTAAAACATGCATGTGGAACCCAGAGTATGATCCACCATGTGGTCGGAAAACGTGTTCAAATGTGTCTCAGTTTTCGTCCCCTGGTACTCGGGTGCAACATTCCAGACGCTTTACTAACACTCTCCCCACTTGGAGAGTCAGTGCCTTTAACCTCTTGTTTGGCCCAGTTAGCAATTTCTGCGGAAGATGAACAGGAATAGGGAGAACCAATGAGAGATTAGGTGGAGGTGTCCGGACGGGCCAATTTAACTCTCATTTCCCACCAGGAAGAGGAATTAACCAAAGGCTCAGCATGCCGTGCCGGAACAAAACTAGGGCCTGAAGCAATCCTGCGGTGTTGCGGCCAGCTCACAAGAAAGCGAGTTGAAGAAAGGAGCTCAGGGGCACTGTAATTCACAAACCTGCAGAGTTATAAATGACAGCTATCTTCCAAAAATATATTGAATTAGGATGCCAAGAGGAGTTGAAAGCAGGCAGAATTGCAGGAAACCGATTTCAGGAGGTAGACTGGAATTGCATGTAAAGCATAGGAAAAGAGGCAGAACGTCCACAATGATGCACTTGGCCAAAAAGGGCGTATGCGTTTTTTCCTGAATATATTCAAGAAAAAACGCATACGCCCTTTTTGGCCAAACAAGCAAGCTTGCAAAGGAAATCTGCACTACAATGAAGTCTCACTGCCCCCCGGTCAAAAGGGCCATCTGAAAAAAGTGTAAAATCCAGAAAGGCAGGACAGGCCATGGAGAACTGGGAGCCTAGTTACGCTGATGGGCGGGATGAAAATTGCCAGCAGCCACTCTGGAGAAGTGTATGGTGTTTCCTGAAACATCCAAAAAACAAAGCAACAGAGCCTAGGGCACTTCCACTTATGGTCCTATAGCTTAGGGAAATTAAAATCAAAAAGACACAGCCACCCCAAAGATTGGGACGGCTCTGTTTACAAGAACCTCTTTTACGGTACAAGTTCAATATCACACAAAGCGATAAATGGATAAAGAAGTTGTGGTACTTACGTACAATGCAATATCACTCAGCAATGAAATCTATGTCATCAGGCCCATAGCAGCATAATGAGTGGATTCAGGTACGATGATTCTAAGTGAAATAAGTCACACAGAAAAAGAAACATCATAAGATATCACTACTACACGGAATGTAAACTTGGCTACACAGGAAGTGAATTACAAAACAGAACAGGGTGTCAAATGTAGAAAACCAACTTATGCTTGCTTAAGGGGAAAGGTGAGTTGGGGTGTTGCATAAAACTAGAGATTGAAATTAGCACAGATACCGTTCCATAAGCCAAATATGTAATAGACAAGAGCTACACCTTGCTCAACGAAGTGGACTCAACACCCCATATTAAACGCCTAAGAATATACCTGACTAGTAAGAATCTTAAAACCTATGGATTGATATGTCTCCGAAAGAGAATCAAGCGTGTGTACAGCGGCATAAACGCAGCAGTGATAGGACTGGTGAGGTTCGGTGAGCAAATGCAGACCCATTGAAGTCATATTGCATGGTACCCATTCCACGGGTCTCAACTCTCCATGTTTAAGGGATTCTTCCTTCAGCTAAAACATGCCTGTGGAACACAGAGTATGATCCACCGTGTGATCGGGAAACGTGTTCAAATGTGTCTCAGTTTTCGTCCCCTGGTACTCGGGTGCAACATTCCAGACGCTTTACTAACACTCTCCCCACTTGGAGAGTCAGTGCCTTTAACCTCCTGTTTGGCCCAGTTTGCAATTTCTGTGGAAAATGAACAGGAATAGGGAGAACCAATGAGAGACTAGTTGGAGGTGTCTGGTCGGGCAAATTTAACTCACATTTCCCACCAGGAAGAGGAATTAACCAAAGGCTCAACATGCCGTGCCGGAACCAAACTAGGGCCTGAAGCAATCCTGTGGTGTTGCAGCCAGCTCACAAGAAAGCGAGTTGAAGAAAGGAGCTCAGGGGCACTGTAATTCACAAACCTGCAGAGTTTTAAATGACAGCTATCTTCCAAAAATATATTGAAGTAAGGCTGCCAAGAGGAGTTGAAAGCGGGCAGAATTGCAGGAAACCGATTTCAGGAGGTAGACTGGAATTGCATGTAAAGCATAGGAAAAGAGGCAGAACGTCCACAATGATGCACTTGGCCAAAAAGGGCGTATGCGTTTTTTCCTGAATATATTCAGGAAAAAACGCATACGCCCTTTTTGGCCAACCAAGCAAGCTTGCAAAGGAAATCTGCACTACAATGAAGTCTCACTGCCCCACGGTCAAAAGGGCCATCTGAAAAAAGTGTAAAATCCAGAAAGGCAGGACAGGCCATGGAGAACTGGGAGCCTTGTTATGCTGATGGGCGGGATGTAAATTGCCAGCAGCCACTCTGGAGAAGTGTATGGTGTTTCCTGAAACATCCAAAAAACAAAGCAACAGAGCCTAGGGCACTTCCACTTATGGTCCTATAGATTAGGGAAATTAAAATCAAAAAGACACAGCCAACCCAAAGTTTGGAACGCCTCTGTTTACAAGAACCTCGTTTACGGTACAAGTTCAATATCACCGAAAGCGAAAAATGGATAAAGAAGTTGAGGTACTAACGTACAATGCAATATCACTCAGCAATGAAATCTATGTCATCAGGCCCGTAGCAGCATAATGAGTGGATTCAGGTACGATGATTCTAAGTGAAATAAGTCACACAGAAAAAGAAACATCATAAGATATCACTAATACACGGAATGTAAACATGGCTACACAAGAACTGAATTACAAAACAGAACAGGGTGTCAAATGTAGAAAACCAACTTATGCTTGCTTAAGGGGAAAGGTGAGTTGGGGTGCTGCATAAAACCAGAGATTGAAATTAGCACAGATACCGTTCCATAAGCCAAATATGTAATAGACACGAGCTACTCCTTGCTCAACAAAGTGGACTCAACACCCCATATTAAACGCCTAAGAATATACATTACTAGTAAGAATCTTAAAACCTATGGATTTATATGTCTCCGAAAGAGAATCAAGCGTGTGTACAGTGGCATAAACGCAGCAGTGATAGGACTGGTGAGGTTCGGTGAGCAAATGCAGACCCTTTGAAGTCATATTGCATGGTACCCATTCCATGGGTCTCAACTCTCCATGTTTAAGGGATTCTTCCTTCAGCTAAAACATGCCTGTGGAACCCAGAGTATGATCCACTGTGTGATCGGGAAACGTGTTCAAATGTGTCTCAGTTTTCGTCCCCTGGTACTCGGGTGCAACATTCCAGACGCTTTACTAACACTCTCCCCACTTGGAGAGTCAGTGCCTAAAACCTCCTGTTTGGCCCAGTTTGCAATTTCTGTGGAAAATGAACAGGAATAGGGAGAACCAATGAGAGACTAGGTGGAGGTGTCTGGACGGGCAAATTTAACTCTCATTTCCCACCAGGAAGAGTAATTAACCAAAGGCTCAGCATGCCGTGCCGGAACCAAACTAGGGCCTGAAGCAATCCTGCGGTGTTGCGGCCAGCTCACAAGAAAGCGAGTTGAAGAAAGGTGCTCAGGGGCACTGTAATTCACAAACCTGCAGAGTTATAAATGACAGCTATCTTCCAAAAATATATTGAAGTAAGGCTGTCAAGAGGACTTGAAAGTGGAGCAGAATTGCAGGAAACCGATTTCAGGAGGTAGACTGGAATTGCATGTAAAGCATAGGAAAAGAGGCAGAACGTCCACAATGATGCACTTGGCCAAAAAGGGCGTATGCGTTTTTTCCTGAATATATTCAGGAAAAAACGCATACGCACTTTTTGGCCAACCAAGCAAGCTTGCAAAGGAAATCTGCACTACAATGAAGTCTCACTGCCCCCCGGTCAAAAGGGCCATCCGAAAAATGTGTAAAATCCAGAAAGGCAGGACAGGCCATGGAGAACTGGGAGCCTTGTTATGCTGATGGGCGGGATGTAAATTGCCAGCAGCCACTCTGGAGAAGTGTATGGTGTTTCCTGAAACATCCAAAAAACAAAGCAACAGAGCCTAGGGCACTTCCACTTATGGTCCTATAGCTTAGGGAAATTAAAATCAAAAAGACACAGCCACCGCAATGTTTGGGACGGCTCTGTTTACAAGAACCTCGTTTACGGTACAAGTTCAATATCACAGAAAGTGAAAAATGGATAAAGAAGTTGTGGTACTTACGTACAATGCAATATCACTCAGCAATGAAATCTATGTCATCAGGCCCGTAGCAGCATAATGAGTGGATTCAGGTACGATGATTCTAAGTGAAATAAGTCACACAGAAAAAGAAACATCATAAGATATCACTACTACACGGAATGTAAACTTGGCTACACAAGAACTGAATTACAAAACAGAACAGGGTGTCAAATGTAGAAAACCAACTTATGCTTGCTTAAGGGGAAAGGTGAGTTGAGGTGCTGCATAAAACCAGAGATTGAAATTAGCACAGATACCGTTCCATAAGCCAAATATGTAATAGACAAGAGCTACTCCTTGCTCAACGAAGTGGACTCAACACCCCATATTAAACGCCTAACAATATACTTGACTAGTAAGAATCTTAAAACCTATGGATTTATATGTCTCCGAAAGAGAATCAAGCGTGTGTACAGTGGCATAAACGCAGCAGTGATAGGATTGGTGAGGTTCGGTGAGCAAATGCAGACCCTTTGAAGTCATATTGCATGGTACCCATTCCATGGGTCTCAACTCTCCATGTTTAAGGGATTCTTCCTTCAGTTAAAACATGCATGTGGAACCCAGAGTATGATCCACCGTGTGATCGGGAAACGTGTTCAAATGTGTCTCAGTTTTCGTCCCCTGGTACTCGGGTGCAACATTCCAGACGCTTTACTAACACTCTCCCCACTTGGAGAGTCAGTGCCTTTAACCTCCTGTTTGGCCCAGTTTGCAATTTCTGTGGAAAATGAACAGGAATAGGGAGAACCAATGAGAGACTAGGTGGAGGTGTCCGGACGGGCAAATTTAACTCTCATTTCCCACCAGGAAGAGGAATTAACCAAAGGCTCAGCGTGCCATGCCGGAACCACACTAGGGCCAGAAGCAATCCTGCGGTGTTGCGGCCAGCTCACAAGAAAGCGAGTTGAAGAAAGGAGCTCAGGGGCACTGTAATTCACAAACCTGCAGAGTTATAAATGACAGCTATCTTCCAAAAATATATTGAAGTAAGGCTGCCAAGAGGAGTTGAAAGCGGGGCAGAATTGCAGGAAACCGATTTCAGGAGGTAGACTGGAATTGCACGTAAAGCATAGGAAAAGAGGCAGAACGTCCACAATGATGCACTTGGCCAAAAAGGGCGTATGCGTTTTTTCCTGAATATATTCAGGAAAAAACGCATACGAACTTTTTGGCCAACCAAGCAAGCTTGCAAAGGAAATCTGCACTACAATGAAGTCTCACTGCCCGCCGGTCAAAAGGGCCATCCGAAAAAAGTGTAAAATCCAGAAAGGCAGGACAGGCCAAGGAGAACTAGGAGCCTTCTTATGCTGATGGGTGGGATGTAAACTGCCAGCAGCCACTCTGGAGAAGTGTATGGTGTTTCCTGAAACATCCAAAAAACAAAGCAACAGAGCCTAGGGCACTTCCACTTATGGTCCTATAGCTTAGGGAAATTAAAATCAAAAAGACACAGCCACCCCAAAGTTTGGGACGGCTCTGTTTACAAGAACCTCGTTTACGGTACAAGTTCAATATCACAGAAAGCGAAAAATGGATAAAGAAGTTGTGGTACTTACGTACAATGCAATATCACTCAGCAATGAAATCTATGTCATCAGGCCCGTAGCAGCATAATGAGTGGATTCAGGTACGATGATTCTAAGTGAAATAAGTCACACAGAAAAAGAAACATCATAAGATATCACTACTACACGGAATGTAAACTTGGCTACACAGGAACTGAATTACAAAACAGAACAGGGTGTCAAATGTAGAAAACCAACTTATGCTTGCTTAAGGGGAAAGGTGAGTTGGGGTGCTGCATAAAACCAGAGATTGAAATTAGCACAGATACCGTTCCATAAGCCAAATATGTAATAGACAAAAGCTACTCCTTGCTCAACGAAGTGGACTCAACACCCCATATTAAACGCCTAAGAATATACCTGACTAGTAAGAATCTACCTGACTAGTAAGAATCTTAAAACCTATGGATTTATATGTCTCCGAATGAGAATCAAGCGTGTGTACAGCGGCATAAACGCAGCAGTGATAGGATTGGTGAGGTTCGGTGAGCAAATGCAGACCCTTTGAAGTCATATTGCATGGTACCCATTCCATGGGTCTCAACTCTCCATGTTTAAGGGATTCTTCCTTCAGCTAAAACATGCATGTGGAACCCAGAGTATGATCCACCATGTGGTCGGAAAACGTGTTCAAATGTGTCTCAGTTTTCGTCCCCTGGTACTCGGGTGCAACATTCCAGACGCTTTACTAACACTCTCCCCACTTGGAGAGTCAGTGCCTTTAACCTCCTGTTTGGCCCAGTTAGCAATTTCTGCGGAAGATGAACAGGAATAGGGAGAACCAATGAGAGATTAGGTGGAGGTGTCCGGACGGGCCAATTTAACTCTCATTTCCCACCAGGAAGAGGAATTAACCAAAGGCTCAGCATGCCGTGCCGGAACAAAACTAGGGCCTGAAGCAATCCTGCGGTGTTGCGGCCAGCTCACAAGAAAGCGAGTTGAAGAAAGGAGCTCAGGGGCACTGTAATTCACAAACCTGCAGAGTTATAAATGACAGCTATCTTCCAAAAATATATTGAATTAGGATGCCAAGAGGAGTTGAAAGCAGGCAGAATTGCAGGAAACCGATTTCAGGAGGTAGACTGGAATTGCATGTAAAGCATAGGAAAAGAGGCAGAACGTCCACAATGATGCACTTGGCCAAAAAGGGCGTATGCGTTTTTTCCTGAATATATTCAAGAAAAAACGCATACGCCCTTTTTGGCCAAACAAGCAAGCTTGCAAAGGAAATCTGCACTACAATGAAGTCTCACTGCCCCCCGGTCAAAAGGGCCATCTGAAAAAAGTGTAAAATCCAGAAAGGCAGGACAGGCCATGGAGAACTGGGAGCCTAGTTACGCTGATGGGCGGGATGTAAATTGCCAGCAGCCACTCTGGAGAAGTGTATGGTGTTTCCTGAAACATCCAAAAAACAAAGCAACAGAGCCTAGGGCACTTCCACTTATGGTCCTATAGCTTAGGGAAATTAAAATCAAAAAGACACAGCCACCCCAAAGATTGGGACGGCTCTGTTTACAAGAACCTCTTTTACGGTACAAGTTCAATATCACACAAAGCGATAAATGGATAAAGAAGTTGTGGTACTTACGTACAATGCAATATCACTCAGCAATGAAATCTATGTCATCAGGCCCATAGCAGCATAATGAGTGGATTCAGGTACGATGATTCTAAGTGAAATAAGTCACACAGAAAAAGAAACATCATAAGATATCACTACTACACGGAATGTAAACTTGGCTACACAGGAAGTGAATTACAAAACAGAACAGGGTGTCAAATGTAGAAAACCAACTTATGCTTGCTTAAGGGGAAAGGTGAGTTGGGGTGTTGCATAAAACTAGAGATTGAAATTAGCACAGATACCGTTCCATAAGCCAAATATGTAATAGACAAGAGCTACACCTTGCTCAACGAAGTGGACTCAACACCCCATATTAAACGCCTAAGAATATACCTGACTAGTAAGAATCTTAAAACCTATGGATTGATATGTCTCCGAAAGAGAATCAAGCGTGTGTACAGCGGCATAAACGCAGCAGTGATAGGACTGGTGAGGTTCGGTGAGCAAATGCAGACCCATTGAAGTCATATTGCATGGTACCCATTCCACGGGTCTCAACTCTCCATGTTTAAGGGATTCTTCCTTCAGCTAAAACATGCCTGTGGAACACAGAGTATGATCCACCGTGTGATCGGGAAACGTGTTCAAATGTGTCTCAGTTTTCGTCCCCTGGTACTCGGGTGCAACATTCCAGACGCTTTACTAACACTCTCCCCACTTGGAGAGTCAGTGCCTTTAACCTCCTGTTTGGCCCAGTTTGCAATTTCTGTGGAAAATGAACAGGAATAGGGAGAACCAATGAGAGACTAGGTGGAGGTGTCTGGACGGGCAAATTTAACTCTCATTTCCCACCAGGAAGAGTAATTAACCAAAGGCTCAGCATGCCGTGCCGGAACCAAACTAGGGCCTGAAGCAATCCTGCGGTGTTGCGGCCAGCTCACAAGAAAGCGAGTTGAAGAAAGGTGCTCAGGGGCACTGTAATTCACAAACCTGCAGAGTTATAAATGACAGCTATCTTCCAAAAATATATTGAAGTAAGGCTGTCAAGAGGACTTGAAAGTGGAGCAGAATTGCAGGAAACCGATTTCAGGAGGTAGACTGGAATTGCATGTAAAGCATAGGAAAAGAGGCAGAACGTCCACAATGATGCACTTGGCCAAAAAGGGCGTATGCGTTTTTTCCAGAATATATTCAGGAAAAATCGCATACGCACTTTTTGGCCAACCAAGCAAGCTTGCAAAGGAAATCTGCACTACAATGAAGTCTCACTGCCCCCCGGTCAAAAGGGCCATCCGAAAAATGTGTAAAATCCAGAAAGGCAGGACAGGCCATGGAGAACTGGGAGCCTTGTTATGCTGATGGGCGGGATGTAAATTGCCAGCAGCCACTCTGGAGAAGTGTATGGTGTTTCCTGAAACATCCAAAAAACAAAGCAACAGAGCCTAGGGCACTTCCACTTATGGTCCTATAGCTTAGGGAAATTAAAATCAAAAAGACACAGCCACCGCAAAGTTTGGGACGGCTCTGTTTACAAGAACCTCGTTTACGGTACAAGTTCAATATCACAGAAAGTGAAAAATGGATAAAGAAGTTGTGGTACTTACGTACAATGCAATATCACTCAGCAATGAAATCTATGTCATCAGGCCCGTAGCAGCATAATGAGTGGATTCAGGTACGATGATTCTAAGTGAAATAAGTCACACAGAAAAAGAAACATCATAAGATATCACTACTACACGGAATGTAAACTTGGCTACACAAGAACTGAATTACAAAACAGAACAGGGTGTCAAATGTAGAAAACCAACTTATGCTTGCTTAAGGGGAAAGGTGAGTTGGGGTGCTGCATAAAACCAGAGATTGAAATTAGCACAGATACCGTTCCATAAGCCAAATATGTAATAGACAAGAGCTACTCCTTGCTCAACGAAGTGGACTCAACACCCCATATTAAACGCCTAACAATATACCTGACTAGTAAGAATCTTAAAACCTATGGATTTATATGTCTCCGAAAGAGAATCAAGCGTGTGTACAGTGGCATAAACGCAGCAGTGATAGGATTGGTGAGGTTCGGTGAGCAAATGCAGACCCTTTGAAGTCATATTGCATGGTACCCATTCCATGGGTCTCAACTCTCCATGTTTAAGGGATTCTTCCTTCAGTTAAAACATGCATGTGGAACCCAGAGTATGATCCACCGTGTGATCGGGAAACGTGTTCAAATGTGTCTCAGTTTTCGTCCCCTGGTACTCGGGTGCAACATTCCAGACGCTTTACTAACACTCTCCCCACTTGGAGAGTCAGTGCCTTTAACCTCCTGTTTGGCCCAGTTTGCAATTTCTGTGGAAAATGAACAGGAATAGGGAGAACCAATGAGAGACTAGGTGGAGGTGTCCGGACGGGCAAATTTAACTCTCATTTCCCACCAGGAAGAGGAATTAACCAAAGGCTCAGCGTGCCATGCCGGAACCACACTAGGGCCAGAAGCAATCCTGCGGTGTTGCGGCCAGCTCACAAGAAAGCGAGTTGAAGAAAGGAGCTCAGGGGCACTGTAATTCACAAACCTGCAGAGTTATAAATGACAGCTATCTTCCAAAAATATATTGAAGTAAGGCTGCCAAGAGGAGTTGAAAGCGGGGCAGAATTGCAGGAAACCGATTTCAGGAGGTAGACTGGAATTGCACGTAAAGCATAGGAAAAGAGGCAGAACGTCCACAATGATGCACTTGGCCAAAAAGGGCGTATGCGTTTTTTCCTGAATATATTCAGGAAAAAACGCATAGGACCTTTTTGGCCAACCAAGCAAGCTTGCAAAGGAAATCTGCACTACAATGAAGTCTCACTGCCCCCCGGTCAAAAGGGCCATCCGAAAAAAGTGTAAAATCCAGAAAGGCAGGACAGGCCAAGGAGAACTAGGAGCCTTCTTATGCTGATGGGTGGGATGTAAATTGCCAGCAGCCACTCTGGAGAAGTGTATGGTGTTTCCTGAAACATCCAAAAAACAAAGCAACAGAGCCTAGGGCACTTCCACTTATGGTCCTATAGCTTAGGGAAATTAAAATCAAAAAGACACAGCCACCCCAAAGTTTGGGACGGCTCTGTTTACAAGAACCTCGTTTACGGTACAAGTTCAATATCACAGAAAGTGAAAAATGGATAAAGAAGTTGTGGTACTTACGTACAATGCAATATCACTCAGCAATGAAATCTATGTCATCAGGCCCGTAGCAGCATAATGAGTGGATTCAGGTACGATGATTCTAAGTGAAATAAGTCACACAGAAAAAGAAACATCATAAGATATCACTACTACACGGAATGTAAACTTGGCTACACAGGAACTGAATTACAAAACAGAACAGGGTGTCAAATGTAGAAAACCAAATTATGCTTGCTTAAGGGGAAAGGTGAGTTGGGGTGCTGCATAAAACCAGAGATTGAAATTAGCACAGATACCATTCCATAAGCCAAATATGTAATAGAAAAGAGCTACTCCTTGCTCAACGAAGTGGACTCAACACCCCATATTAAACGCCTAACAATATACCTGACTAGTAAGAATCTTAAAACCTATGGATTTATATGTCTCCGAAAGAGAATCAAGCGTGTGTACAGCGGCATAAACGCAGCAGTGATAGGACTGGTGAGGTTCGGTGAGCAAATGCAGACCCTTTGAAGTCATATTGCATGGTACCCATTCCATGGGTCTCAACTCTCCATGTTTAAGGGATTCTTCCTTCAGCTAAAACATGCATGTGGAACCCAGAGTATGATCCACCGTGTGATCGGGAAACGTGTTCAAATGTGTCTCAGTTTTCGTACCCTGGTACTCGGGTGCAACATTCCAGACGCTTTACTAACACTCTCCCCACTTGGAGAGTCAGTGCCTTTAACCTCCTGTTTGGCCCAGTTTGCAATTTCTGTGGAAAATGAACAGGAATAGGGAGAACCAATGAGAGACTAGCTGGAGGTGTCCGGACGGGCAAATTTAACTCTCATTTCCCACCAGGAAGAGGAATTAACCAAAGGCTCAGCATGCCGTGCCGGAACCAAACTAGGGCCTGAAGCAATCCTGCGGTGTTGCGGCCAGCTCACAAGAAACGAGTTGAAGAAAGGAGCTCAGGGGCACTGTAATTCACAAACCTGCAGAGTTTTAAATGACAGCTATCTTCCAAAAATATATTGAAGTAAGGCTGCCAAGAGGAGTTGAAAGCGGGCAGAATTGCAGGAAACCGATTTCAGGAGGTAGACTGGAATTGCATGTAAAGCATAGGAAAAGAGGCAGAACGTCCACAATGATGCACTTGGCCAAAAAGTTCGTATGCGTTTTTTCCTGAATATATTCAGGAAAAAACGCATACGCCCTTTTTGGCCAACCAAGCAAGCTTGCAAAGGAAATCTGCACTACAATGAAGTCTCACTGCCCCCCCGTCAAAAGGGCCATCCGAAAAAAGTGTAAAATCCAGAAAGGCAGGACAGGCCAAGGAGAACTAGGAGCCTTCTTATGCTGAAGGGTGGGATGTAAATTGCCAGCAGCCACTCTGGAGAAGTGTATGGTGTTTCCTGAAACATCCAAAAAACAAAGCAACAGAGCCTAGGGCACTTCCACTTATGGTCCTATAGCTTAGGGAAATTAAAATCAAAAAGACACAGACACCCCAAAGTTTGGGACGGCTCTGTTTACAAGAACCTCGTTTACGGTACAAGTTCAATATCACAGAAAGCGAAAAATGGATAAAGAAGTTGTGGTACTTACGTACAATGCAATATCACTCAGCAATGAAATCTATGTCATCAGGCCCGTAGCAGCATAATGAGTGGATTCAGGTACGATGATTCTAAGTGAAATAAGTCACACAGAAAAAGAAACATCATAAGATATCACTACTACACGGAATGTAAACTTGGCTACACAAGAACTGAATTACAAAACAGAACAGGGTGTCAAATGTAGAAAACCAACTTATGCTTGCTTAAGGGGAAAGGTGAGTTGGGGTGCTGCATAAAACCAGAGATTGAAATTAGCACAGGTACCGTTCCATAAGCCAAATATGTAATAGACAAGAGCTACTCCTTGCTCAACGAAGTGGACTCAACACCCCATATTAAACGCCTAACAATATACCTGACTAGTAAGAATCTTAAAACCTACGGATTTATATGTCTCCGAAAGTGAATCAAGCGTGTGTACAGCGGCATAAACGCAGCAGTGATAGGATTGGTGAGGTTCGGTGAGCAAATGCAGACCCTTTGAAGTCATATTGCATGGTACCCATTCCATGGGTCTAAACTCTCCAGGTTTAAGGGATTCTTCCTTCAGCTAAAACATGCATGTGGAACCCAGAGTATGATCCACCGTGTGATAGGCAAACGTGTTCAAATGTGTCTCAGTTTTCGTCCCCTGGTACTCGGGTGCAACATTCCAGACGCTTTACTAACACTCTCCTCACTTGGAGAGTCAGTGCCTTTAACCTCCTGTTTGGCCCAGTTTGCAATTTCTGTGGAAAATGAACAGGAATAGGGAGAACCAATGAGAGACTAGGTGGAGGTGCCGGACGGGCAAATTTAACTCTCATATCCGACCAGGAAGAGGAATTAACCAAAGGCTCAGCGTGCCATGCCGGAACCACACTAGGGCCAGAAGCAATCCTGCGGTGTTGCGGCCAGCTCACAAGAAACCGAGTTGAAGAAAGGAGCTCAGGGACACTGTAATTCACAAACCTTCAGAGTTATAAATGACAGCTATCTTCCAAAAATATATTGAAGTAAGGCTGCCAAGAGGAGTTGAAAGCAGGGCAGAATTGCAGAAAACCGATTTCAGCAGGTAGACTGGAATTGAATGTAAAGCATAGGAAAAGAGGCAGAACGTCCACAATGATGCACTTGGCCAAAAAGGGCGTATGCGTTTTTTCCTGAATATATTCAGGAAAAAACGCATACGCCCTTTTTGGCCAACCAAGCAAGCTTGCAAAGGAAATCTGCACTACAATGAAGTCTCACTGCCCCCCGGTCAAAAGGGCCATCTGAAAAAAGTGTAAAATCCAGAAAGGCAGGACAGGCCATGGAGAACTGGGAGCCTAGTTATGCTGATGGGCGGGATGTAAATTGCCAGCAGCCACTCTGGAGAAGTGTATGGTGTTTCCTGAAACATCCAAAAAACAAAGCAACAGAGCCTAGGGCACTTCCACTTATGGTCCTATAGCTTAGGGAAATTAAAATCAAAAAGACACAGCCACCCCAAAGTTTGGGACGGCTCTGTTTACAAGAACCTCGTTTACGGTACAAGTTCAATATCACAGAAAGCGAAAAATGGATAAAGAAATTGTGGTACTTACGTACAATGCAATATCACTCAGCAATGAAATCTATGTCATCAGGCCCGTAGCAGCATAATGAGTGGATTCAGGTACGATGATTCTAAGTGAAATTAGTCACACAGAAAAAGAAACATCATAAGATATCACTAATACACGGAATGTAAACTTGGCTACACAAGAACTGAATTACAAAACAGAACAGGGTGTCAAATGTAGAAAACCAACTTATGCTTGCTTAAGGGGACGGGTGAGTTGGGGTGCTGCATAAAACCAGAGATTGAAATGAGCACAGATACCGTTCCATAAGCCAAATATGTAATAGACAAGAGCTACTCCTTGCTCAACGAAGTGGACTCAACACCCCATATTAAACGCCTAAGAATATACCTGACTAGTAAGAATCTACCTGACTAGTAAGAATCTTAAAACCTATGGATTTATATGTCTCCGAAAGAGAATCAAGCGTGTGTACAGCGGCATAAACGCAGCAGTGATAGGATTGCTGAGGTTCGGTGAGCAAATGCTGACCCTTTGAAGTCATATTGCATGGTACCCATTCCATGGGTCTCAACTCTCCCTGTTTAAGGGATTCTTCCTTCAGCTAAAACATTCATGTGGAACCCAGAGTATGATCCACCGTGTGATCGGAAAACGTGTTCAAATGTGTCTCAGTTTTCGTTCCCTGGTACTCGGGTGCAACATTCCAGACGCTTTACTAACACTCTCCCCACATGGAGAGTCAGTGCCTTTAACCTCCTGTTTGGCCCAGTTTGCAATTTCTGTGGAACATGAACAGGAATAGGGAGAACCAATGAGAGACTAGGTGGACGTGTCCGGACAGGCAAATTTAACTCTCATTTCCCACCAGGAAGAGGAATTAACCAAGGGCTCAGCGTGCCATGCCAGAACCACACTAGGGCCCGACGCAATCCTGCGGTGTTGCGGCCAGTTCACAAGAAAGCGAGTTGAAGAAAGGAGCTCAGGGACACTGTAATTCACAAACCTGCAGAGTTATAAATGACAGCTATCTTCCAAAAATATATTGAAGGAAGGCTGCCAAGAGGACTTGAAAGTGGGGCAGGATTCCAGGAAACCGATTTCAGGAGGTAGACTGGAATTGCATGTAAAGCATAGGAAAAGAGGCAGAACGTCCACAATGATGCACTTGGCCAAAAAGGGCGTATGCGTTTTTTCCTGAATATATTCAGGAAAAAACGCATACGCCCTTTTTGGCCAACCAAGCAAGCTTGCAAAGGAAATCTGCACTACAATGAAGTCTCACTGCCCCCCGGTCAAAAGGGCCATCTGAAAAAAGTGTAAAATCCAGAAAGGCAGGACAGGCCATGGAGAACTGGGAGCCTAGTTATGCTGATGGGTGGGATGTAAATTGCCAGCAGCCACTCTGGAGAAGTGTATGGTGTTTCCTGAAACATCCAAAAAACAAAGCAACAGAGCCTAGGGCACTTCCACTTATGGTCCTATAGCTTAGGGAAATTAAAATCAAAAAGACACAGCCACCCCAAAGTTTGGGACGGCTCTGTTTACAAGAACCTCGTTTACGGTACAAGTTCAATATCACAGAAAGCGAAAAATGGATAAAGAAATTGTGGTACTCACGTACAATGCAATATCACTCAGCAATGAAATCTATGTCATCAGGCCCGTAGCTGCATAATGAGTGGATTCAGGTACGATGATTCTAAGTGAGATTAGTCACACAGAAAAAGAAATATCATAAGATATCACTAATACACAGAATGTAAAGTTGGCTACACAAGAACTGAATTACAAAACAGAACAGGGTGTCAAATGTACAAAACCAACTTATGCTTGCTTCAGGGGACGGGTGAGTTGGGGTGCTGCATAAAACCAGAGATTGAAATTAGCACAGATACCGTTCCATAAGCCAAATATGTAATAGACAAGAGCTACTCCTTGCTCAACGAAGTGGACTCAACACCCCATATTAAACGCCTAAGAATCTACCTGACTAGTAAGAATCTTAAAACCTATGGATTTATATGTCTCCCAAAGAGAATCAAGCGTGTGTACAGCGGCATAAACGCAGCAGTGATAGGATTGCTGAGGTTCGGTGAGCAAATGCAGACCCTTTGAAGTCATATTGCATGGTACACATTCCATGGGTCTCAACACTCCAGGTTTAAGGGATTCTTCCTTTAGCTAAAACATGCATGTGGAACCCAGAGTATGATCCACCGTGTGATCGGGAAAAGTGTTCAAATGTGTCTCAGTTTTCGTCCCCTGGTACTCGGGTGCAACATTCCAGACGCTTTACTAACACTCTCCCCACTTGGAGAGTCAGTGCCTTTAACCTCCTGTTTGGCCCAGTTTGCAATTTCTGTGGAAAATGAACAGGAATAGGGAGAACCAATGAGAGACTAGGTGGAGGTGTCCGGACGGGCAAATTTAACTCTCATTTCCCACCAGGAAGAGGAATTAACCAAAGGCTCAGCATGCCGTGCCGGAACCAAACTAGGGCCTGAAGCAATCCTGCGGTGTTGCGGCCAGCTCACAAGAAAGCGAGTTGAAGAAAGGAGCTCAGGGGCACTGTAATTCACAAACCTGCAGAGTTATAAATGACAGCTATCTTCCAAAAATATATTGAAGTAAGGCTGCCAAGAGGAGTTGAAAGCAGGGCAGAATTGCAGGAAACCGATTTCAGCAGGTAGACTGGAATTGAATGTAAAGCATAGGAAAAGATGCAGAACGTCCAAAATGATGCACTTGCCCAAAAAGGGCGTATGCGTTTTTTCCTGAATATATTCAGGAAAAAACGCATACGCCCTTTTTGGCCAACCAAGCAAGCTTGCAAAGGAAATCTGCACTACAATGAAGTCTCACTGCCCCCCGGTCAAAAGGGCCATCTGAAAAAAGTGTAAAATCCAGAAAGGCAGGACAGGCCATGGAGAACTGGGAGCCTAGTTATGCTGATGGGCGGGATGTAAATTGCCAGCAGCCACTCTGGAGAAGTGTATGGTGTTTCCTGAAACATCCAAAAAACAAAGCAACAGAGCCTAGGGCACTTCCACTTATGGTCCTATAGCTTAGGGAAATTAAAATCAAAAAGACACAGCCACCCCAAAGTTTGGGACGGCTCTGTTTACAAGAACCTCGTTTACCGAACAAGTTCAATATCACAGAAAGCGAAAAATGGATAAAGAAGTTGTGGTACTTATGTACAATGCAATATCACTCAGCAATGAAATCTATGTCATCAGGCCCGTAGCAGCATAATGAGTGGATTCAGGTACGATGATTCTAAGTGAAATTAGTCACACAGAAAAAGAAACATCATAAGATATCACTAATACACGGAATGTAAACTTGGCTACACAAGAACTGAATTACAAAACAGAACAGGGTGTCAAATGTAGAAAACCAACTTATGCTTGCTTAAGGGGACGGGTGAGTTGGGGTGCTGCATAAAACCAGAGATTGAAATGAGCACAGATACCGTTCCATAAGCCAAATATGTAATAGACAAGAGCTACTCCTTGCTCAACGAAGTGGACTCAACACCCCATATTAAACGCCTAAGAATATATCTGACTAGTAAGAATCTTAAAACCTATGGATTTATATGTCTCCGAAAGAGAATCAAGCGTGTGTACAGCGGCATAAACGCAGCAGTGATAGGATTGCTGAGGTTCGGTGAGCAAATGCACACCCTTTGAAATCATATTGCATGGTACCCATTCCATGGGTCTCAACTCTCCCTGTTTAAGGGATTCTTCCTTCAGCTAAAACATGCATGTGGAACCCAGAGTATGATCCACCGTGTGATCGGAAAACGTGTTCAAATGTGTCTCAATTTTCGTTTCCTGGTACTCGGGTGCAACATTCCAGACGCTTTACTAACACTCTCCCCACTTGGAGAGTCAGTGCCTTTAACCTCCTGTTTGGCCCAGTTTGCAATTTCTGTGGAAAATGAACAGGAATAGGGAGAACCAATGAGAGACTAGGTGGAGGTGTCCGGACGGGCAAATTTAACTCTCATTTCCAACCAGGAAGAGGAATGAACCAAAGGCTCAGCGTGCCATGCCGGAACCACACTAGGACCAGAAGCAATCCTGCGGTGTTGCGGCCAGCTCACAAGAAAGCGAGTTGAAGAAAGGAGCTCAGGGGCACTGTAATTCAAAAACCTGCAGAGTTATACAGGACAGCTATCTTCCAAAAATATATTGAAGTAAGGCTGCCAAGAGGAGTTGAAAGGGGGACAGAATTGCAGGAAACCGATTTCAGGAGGTAGACTGGAATTGCACGTAAAGCATAGGAAAAGAGGCAGAACGTCCACAATGATGCACTTGGCCAAAAAGGGCGTATGCGTTTTTTCCTGAATATATTCCGGAAAAAACGCATACGCCCTTTTTGGCCAACCAAGCAAGCTTGCAAAGGAAATCTGCACTACAATGAAGTCTCACTGCTCCCCGGTCAAAAGGGCCATCTGAAAAAAGTGTAAAATCCAGAAAGGCAGGACAGGCCATGGAGAACTGGGAGCCTAGTTATGCTGATGGGTGGGATGTAAATTGCCAGCAGCCACTCTGGAGAAGTGTATGGTGTTTCCTGAAACATCCAAAAAACAAAGCAACAGAGCCTAGGGCACTTCCACTTATTGTCCTATAGCTTAGGGAAATTAAAATCAAAAAGACACAGCCACCCCAAAGTTTGGGACGGCTCTGTTTACAAGAACCTCGTTTACGGTACAAGTTCAATATCACAGAAAGCGAAAAATGGATAAAGAAATTGTGGTACTTACGTACAATGCAATATCACTCAGCAATGAAATCTATGTCAACAGGCCCGTAGCAGCATAATGAGTGGATTCAGGTACGATGATTCTAAGTGAAATTAGTCACACAGAAAAAGAAACATCATAAGATATCACTACTACACGGAATGTAAACTTGGCTACACAGGAAGTGAATTACAAAACAGAACAGGGTGTCAAATGTAGAAAACCAACTTATGCTTGCTTAAGGGGACGGGTGAGTTGGGGTGCTGCATAAAACCAGAGATTGAAATTAGCACAGATACCGTTCCATAAGCCAAATATGTAATAGACAAGAGCTACTCCTTGCTCAACGAAGTGGACTCAACACCCCATATTAAACGCCTAAGAATATACCTGACTAGTAAGAATCTTAAAACCTATGGATTGATATGTTTCCGAAAGAGAATCAAGCGTGTGTACAGCGGCATAAACGCAGCAGTGATAGGACTGGTGAGGTTCGGTGAGCAAATGCAGACCCATTGAAGTCATATTGCATGGTACCCATTCCACAGGTCTCAACTCTCCATGTTTAAGGGATTCTTCCTTCAGCTAAAACATGCCTGTGGAACACAGAGTATGATCCACTGTGTGATCGGGAAACGTGTTCAAATGTGTCTCAGTTTTCGTCCCCTGGTACTCGGGTGCAACATTCCAGACGCTTTACTAACACTCTCCCCACTTGGAGAGTCAGTGCCTTTAACCTCCTGTTTGGCCCAGTTTGCAATTTCTGTGGAAAATGAACAGGAATAGGGAGAACCAATGAGAGACTAGGTGGAGGTGTCTGGTCGGGCAAATTTAACTCTCATTTCCCACCAGGAAGAGGAATTAACCAAAGGCTCAGCATGCCGTGCCGGAACCAAACTAGGGCCTGAAGCAATCCTGCGGTGTTGCGGCCAGCTCACAAGAAAGCGAGTTGAAGAAAGGAGCTCAGGGGCACTGTAATTCACAAACCTGCAGAGTTTTAAATGACAGCTATCTTCCAAAAATATATTGAAGTAAGGCTGCCAAGAGGAGTTGAAAGCAGGCAGAATTGCAGGAAACCGATTTCAGGAGGTAGACTGGAATTGCATGTAAAGCATAGGAAAAGAGGCAGAACGTCCACAATGATGCACTTGGCCAAAAAGGGCGTATGCGTTTTTTCCTGAATATATTCAGGAAAAAACGCATACGCCCTTTTTGGCCAACCAAGCAAGCTTGCAAAGGAAATCTGCACTACAATGAAGTCTCACTGCCCCCCGGTCAAAAGGGCCATCTGAAAAAAGTGTAAAATCCAGAAAGGCAGGACAGGCCATGGAGAACTGGGAGCCTTGTTATGCTGATGGGCGCGATGTAAATTGCCAGCAGCCACTCTGGAGAAGTGTATGGTGTTTCCTGAAACATCCAAAAAACAAAGCAACAGAGCCTAGGGCACTTCCACTTATGGTCCTATAGCTTAGGGAAATTAAAATCAAAAAGACACAGCCAACCCAAAGTTTGGAATGCCTCTGTTTACAAGAACCTCGTTTACGGTACAAGTTCAATATCACCGAAAGCGAAAAATGGATAAAGAAGTTGTGGTACTAACGTACAATGCAATATCACTCAGCAATGAAATCTATGTCATCAGGCCCGTAGCAGCATAATGAGTGGATTCAGGTACGATGATTCTAAGTGAAATAAGTCACACAGAAAAAGAAACATCATAAGATATCACTAATACACGGAATGTAAACTTGGCTACAAAAGAACTGAATTACAAAACAGAACAGGGTGTCAAATGTAGAAAACCAACTTATGCTTGCTTAAGGGGAAAGGTGAGTTGGGGTGCTGCATAAAACCAGAGATTGAAATTAGCACAGATACCGTTCCATAAGCCAAATATGTAATAGACAAGAGCTACTCCTTGCTCAACAAAGTGGACTCAACACCCCATATTAAACGCCTAAGAATATACATGACTAGTAAGAATCTTAAAACCTATGGATTTATATGTCTCCGAAAGAGAATCAAGCGTGTGTACAGCGGCATAAACGCAGCAGTGATAGGACTGGTGAGGTTCGGTGAGCAAATGCAGACCCTTTGAAGTCATATTGCATGGTACCCATTCCATGGGTCTCAACTCTCCATGTTTAAGGGATTCTTCCTTCAGCTAAAACATGCCTGTGGAACCCAGAGTATCATCCACTGTGTGATCGGGAAACGTGTTCAAATGTGTCTCAGTTTTCGTCCCCTGGTACTCGGGTGCAACATTCCAGATGCTTTACTAACACTCTCCCCACTTGGAGAGTCAGTGCCTAAAACCTCCTGTTTGGCCCAGTTTGCAATTTCTGTGGAAAATGAACAGGAATAGGGAGAACCAATGAGAGACTAGGTGGAGGTGTCTGGACGGGCAAATTTAACTCTCATTTCCCACCAGGAAGAGTAATTAACCAAAGGCTCAGCATGCCGTGCCGGAACCAAACTAGGGCCTGAAGCAATCCTGCGGTGTTGCGGCCAGCTCACAAGAAAGCGAGTTGAAGAAAGGAGCTCAGGGGCACTGTAATTCACAAACCTGCAGAGTTATAAATGACAGCTATCTTCCAAAAATATATTGAAGGAAGGCTGCCAAGAGGACTTGAAAGGGGGGCAGGATTCCAGGAAACCGATTTCAGGAGGTAGACTGGAATTGCATGTAAAGCATAGGAAAAGAGGCAGAACGTCCACAATGATGCACTTGGCCAAAAAGGGCGTATGCGTTTTTTCCTGAATATATTCAGGAAAAAACGCATACGCCCTTTTTGGCCAACCAAGCAAGCTTGCAAAGGAAATCTGCACTACAATGAAGTCTCACTGCCCCCTGGTCAAAAGGGCCATCTGAAAAAAGTATAAAATCCAGAAAGGCAGGACAGGCCATGGAGAACTGGGAGCCTTGTTATGCTGATGGGCGGGATGTAAATTGCCAGCAGCCACTCTGGAGAAGTGTATGGTGTTTCCTGAAACATCCAAAAAACAAAGCAACAGAGCCTAGGGCACTTCCACTTATGGTCCTATAGCTTAGGGAAATTAAAATCAAAAAGACACAGCCACCCCAAAGTTTGGGACGGCTCTGTTTACAAGAACCCCGTTTACCGTACAAGTTCAATATCACAGAAAGCGAAAAATGGATAAAGAAGTTGTGGTACTTACGTACAATGCAATATCACTCAGCAATGAAATCTATGTCATCAGGCCCGTAGCAGCATAATGAGTGGATTCAGGTACAATGATTCTAAGTGAAATAAGTCACACAGAAAAAGGAACATCATATGGTATCACTACTACATGGAATGTAAACTTGGCTACACAAGAACTGAATTACAAAACAGAACAGGGTGTCAAATGTAGAAAACCAACTTATGCTTGCTTAAGGGGAAAGGTGAGTTGGGGTGCTGCATAAAACCAGAGATTGAAATTAGCACAGATACCGTTCCATAAGCCAAATATGTAATAGACAAGAGCTACTCCTTGCTCAACGAGGTGGACTCAACACCCCATATTAAACACCTAAGAATATACATGACTAGTAAGAATCTTAAAACCTATGGATTTATAAGTCTCCGAAAGAGAATCAAGCGTGTGTACAGCGGCATAAACGCAGCAGTGATAGGACTGGTGAGGTTCGGTGAGCAAATGCAGACCCTTTGAAGTCATATTGCATGGTACCCATTCCATGGGTCTAAACTCTCCAGGTTTAAGGGATTCTTCCTTCAGCTAAAACATGCATGTGGAACCCAGAGTATGATCCACCGTGTGATAGGCAAACGTGTTCAAATGTGTCTCAGTTTTTGTCCCCTGGTACTCGGGTGCAACATTCCAGACGCTTTACTAACACTCTCCTCACTTGGAGAGTCAGTGCCTTTAACCTCCTGTTTGGCCCAGTTTGCAATTTCTGTGGAAAATGAACAGGAATAGGGAGAACCAATGAGAGACTAGGTGGAGGTGTCTGGACAGGCAAATTTAACTCTCATTTCCGACCAGGAAGAGGAATTAACCAAAGGCTCAGCGTGCCATGCCGGAACCACACTAGGGCCAGAAGCAATCCTGCGGTGTTGCGGCCAGCTCACAAGAAAGCGAGTTGAAGAAAGGAGCTCAGGGACACTGTAATTCACAAACCTGCAGAGTTATAAATGACAGCTATCTTCCAAAAATATATTGAAGTAAGGCTGCCAAGAGGTGTTGAAAGCGGGGCAGAATTGCACAAAACCGATTTCAGGAGGTAGACTGGAATTGCATGTAAAGCATAGGAAAAGAGTCAGAACGTCCACAATGATGCACTTGGCCAAAAAGGGCGTATGCGTTTTTTCCTGAGGAAAAAACGCATACGCCCTTTTTGGCCAACCAAGCAAGCTTGCAAAGGAAATCTGCACTACAATGAAGTCTCACTGCCCCCCGGTCAAAAGGGCCATCTGAAAAAAGTATAAAATCCAGAAAGGCAGGACAGGCCATGGAGAACTGGGAGCCTTGTTATGCTGATGGGCGGGATGTAAATTGCCAGCAGCCACTCTGGAGAAGTGTATGGTGTTTCCTGAAACATCCAAAAAACAAAGCAACAGAGCCTAGGGCACTTCCACTTATGGTCCTATAGCTTAGGGAAATTAAAATCAAAAAGACACAGCCACCCCAAAGTTTGGGAGGGCTCTGTTTACAAGAACCCCGTTTACCGTACAAGTTCAATATCACAGAAAGCGAAAAATGGATAAAGAATTTGTGGTACTTACGTACAATGCAATATCACTCAGCAATGAAATCTATGTCATCAGGCCCGTAGCAGCATAATGAGTGGATTCAGGTACGATGATTCTAAGTGAAATTAGTCACACAGAAAAAGAAACATCATAAGATATCACTAATACACGGAATGTAAACTTGGCTACACAAGAACTGAATTACAAAACAGAACAGGGTGTCAAATGTAGAAAACCAACTTATGCTTGCTTAAGGGGAAAGGTGCGTTGGGGTGCTGCATAAAACCAGAGATTGAAATTAGCACAGATACCGTTCCATAAGCCAAATAGGTAATAGACAAGAGCTACTCCTTGCTCAACGAAGTGGACTCAACACCCCATATTAAACGCCTAAGAATATACCTGACTAGTAAGAATCTACCTGACTAGTAAGAATCTTAAAACCTATGGATTTATATGTCTCCGAAAGAGAATCAAGCGTGTGTACAGCGGCATAAACGCAGCATTGATAGGATTGGTGAGGTTTGGTGAGCAAATGCAGACCCTTTGAAGTCATATTGCATGGTACCCATTACATGGGTCTCAACTCTCCAGGTTTAAGGGATTCTTCCTTCAGCTAAAACATGCATGTGGAACCCAGAGTATGATCCACCGTGTGATCGGGAAACGTGTTCAAATGTGTCTCAGTTTTCGTCCCCTGGTACTCGGGTGCAACATTCCAGACGCTTTACTAACACTCTCCCCACTTGGAGAGTCGGTGCCTTTAACCTCCTGTTTGGCCCAGTTTGCAATTTCTGTGGAAAATGAACAGGAATAGGGAGAACCAATGAGAGACTAGGTGGAGGTGTCTGGACGGGCAAATTTAACTCTCATTTCCCACCAGGAAGAGGAATTAACCAAAGGCTCAACATGCCGTGCCGGAACCAAACTAGGGCCTGAAGCAATCCTGCGGTGTTGCGGCCAGCTCACAAGAAAGCGAGTTGAAGAAAGGAGCTCAGGGGCACTGTAATTCACAAACCTGCAGAGTTAGAAATGACAGCTATCTTCCAAAAATATATTGAAGTAAGGCAGCCAAGAATAGTTGAAAGCGGGGCAGAATTGCAGGAAACTGATTTCAGGAGGTAGACGGGAATTGCATGTAAAGCATAGGAAAAGAGGCAGAACGTCCACAATGATGCACTTGGCCAAAAAGGGCGTTTGCGTTTTTTCCTGTATATTCAGGAAAAAACGCATACGCCCTTTTTGGCCAACCAAGCAAGCTTACAAAGGAAATCTGCACTACAATGAAGTCTCACTGCCCCCGGTCAAAAGGGCCATTTGAAAAAAGTGTAAAATCCAGAAAGGCAGGACAGGCCATGGAGAACTGGGAGCCTTGTTATGCTGATGGGTGGGATGTAAATTGCCAGCAGCCACTCTGGAGAAGTGTATGGTGTTTCCTGAAACATCCAAAAAACAAAGCAACAGAGCCTAGGGCACTTTCACTTATGGTCCTATAGCATAGGGAAATTAAAATCAAAAAGACACAGCCACCCCAAAGTTTGGGACGGCTCTGTTTACAAGAACCTCGTTTACGGTACAAGTTCAATATCACACAAAGCGAAAAATGGATAAAGAAGTTGTGGTACTTACGTACAATGCAATATCACTCAGCAATGTAATCTATGTCATCAGGCCCATAGCAGCATAATGAGTGGATTCAGGTACGATGATTCTAAGTGAAATTAGTCACACAGAAAAAGAAACATCATAAGATATCACTAATACACGGGATGTAAACTTGGCTAAACAAGAACTGAATTACAAAACAGAACAGGGTGTCAAATGTAGAAAACCAACTTATGCTTGCTTAAGGGGACGGGTGAGTTGGGGTGCTGCATAAAAACAGAGATTGAAATTAGCACAGATACCGTTCCATAAGCCAAATATGTAATAGACAAAGCTACTCCTTGCTCAACGAAGTGGACTCAACACCCCATATTAAACGCCTAAGAATATACCTGACTAGTAAGAATCTACCTGACTAGTAAGAATCTTAAAACCTATGGATTTATATGTCTCCGAAAGAGAATCAAGCGTGTGTACAGCGGCATAAACGCAGCAGTGAAAGGATTGGTGAGGTTCGGTGAGCAAATGCAGACCCTTTGAAGTCATATTGCATGGTACCCATTCCATGGGTCTCAAGTCTCCAGGTTTAAGGGATTCTTCCTTCAGCTAAAACATGCATGTGGAACCCAGAGTATGATCCACCGTGTGATCGGGAAACGTGTTCAAATGTGTCTCAGTTTTCGTCCCCTGGTACTCGGGTGCAACATTCCAGACGGTTTACTAACACTCTCCTCACTTGGAGAGTCAGTGCCTTTAACCTCCTGTTTGGCCCAGTTTGCAATTTCTGTGGAAAATGAACAGGAATAGGGAGAACCAATGAGAGACTAGGTGGAGGTGTCCGGACGGGCAAATTTAACTCTCATTACACACCACGAAGAGGAATTAACCAAAGGCTCAGCATGCCGTGCCGGAACTAAACTAGGGCCTGAAGCAATCATGTGGTGTTGCGGCCAGCTCACAAGAAAGCGAGTTGAAGAAAGGAGCTCAGGGGCACTGTAATTCACAAACCTGCAGAGTTATAAATGACAGGTATCTTCCAAAAATATATTGAAGTTAGGCTCCAAGAGGAGTTGAAAGCGGGGCAGAATTGCAGGAAACCGATTTCAGGAGGTACACTGGAATTGCATGTAAAGCATAGGAAAAGAGGCAGAACGTCCACAATGATGCACTTGGCCAAAAAGGGCGTATGCATTTTTTTCTGAATCTTTTCAGGAAAAAAACGCATACGCCCTTTTTGGCCAACCAAGCAAGCTTGCAAAGGAAATCTGCACTACAATGAAGTCTCACTGCCCCCTGGTCAAAAGGGACATCTGTAAAAAGTGTAAAATCCAAAAAGGCAGGACAGGCCATGGAGAACTGGGAGCCTTGTTATGCTGATGGGTGGGATGTAAATTGCCAGCAGCCACTCTGGAGAAGTGTATGGTGTTTCCTGAAACATCCAAAAAACAAAGCAACAGAGCCTAGGGCACTTCCACTTATGGTCCTATAGCTTAGGGAAATTAAAATCAAAAAGACACAGCCACCCCAAAGTTTGGGACGGCTCTGTTTACAAGAACCTCGTTTACGGTACAAGTTCAATATCACAGAAAGCGAAAAATGGATAAAGAAGTTGTGGTACTTACGTACAATGCAATATCACTCAGCAATTAAATCTATGTCATCAGGCCCGTAGCAGCATAATGAGTGGATTCAGGTACGATGATTCTAAGTGAAATAAGTCACACAGAAAAAGAAACATCATAAGATATCACTACTACACGGAATGTAAACTTGGCTACACAAGAACTGAATTACAAAACAGAACAGGGTGTCAAATGTAGAAAACCAACTTATGCTTGCTTAAGGGGAAAGGTGAGTTGGGGTGCTGCATAAAACCAGAGATTGAAATTAGCACAGGTACCGTTCCATAAGCCAAATATGTAATAGACAAGAGCTACTCCTTGCTCAATGAAGTGGACTCAACACCCCATATTAAACGCCTAAGAATATACCTGACTAGTAAGAATCTACCTGACTAGTAAGAATCTTAAAACCTATGGATTTATATGTCTCCGAAAGAGAATCAAGCGTGTGTACAGCGGCATAAACGCAGCAGTGATAGTATTGGTGAGGTTCGGTGAGCAAATGCAGACCCTTTGAAGTCATATTGCATGGTACCCATTCCATGGGTCTCAACTCTCCAGGTTTAAGGGATTCTTCCTTCAGCTAAAACATGCATGTGGAACCCAGAGTATGATCCGCCGTGTGATCGGGAAACGTGTTCAAATGTGTCTCAGTTTTCGTCCCCTGGTACTCGGGTGCAACATTCCAGACGCTTTACTAACACTCTCCCCACTTGGAGAGTCTGTGCCTTTAACCTCCTGTTTGGCCCAGTTTGCAATTTCTGTGGAAAATGAACAGGAATAGGGAGAACCAATGAGAGACTAGATGGAGGTGTCCGGACGGGCAAATTTAACTCTCATTTCCCACCAGGAAGAGGAATTAACCAAAGTCTCAACATGCCGTGCCGGAACCAAACTAGGGCCTGAAGCCATCCTGCGGTGTTGCGGCCAGCTCACAAGAAAGCGAGTTGAAGAAAGGAGCTCAGGGGCACTGTAATTCACAAACCTGCAGAGTTATAAATGACAGCTATCTTCCAAAAATATATTGAAGTAAGGCTGCCAAGAGGAGTTGAAAGCGGGGCAGAATTGCAGGAAACCGATTTCAGGAGGTAGACTGGAATTGCACGTAAAGCATAGGAAAAGAGGCAGAACGTCCACAATGATGCACTTGGCCAAAAAGGGCGTATGCGTTTTTTCCTGAATATATTCAGGAAAAAACGCATACGAACTTTTTGGCCAACCAAGCAAGCTTGCAAAGGAAATCTGCACTACAATGAAGTCTCACTGCCCGCCGGTCAAAAGGGCCATCCGAAAAAAGTGTAAAATCCAGAAAGGCAGGACAGGCCAAGGAGAACTAGGAGCCTTCTTATGCTGATGGGTGGGATGTAAACTGCCAGCAGCCACTCTGGAGAAGTGTATGGTGTTTCCTGAAACATCCAAAAAACAAAGCAACAGAGCCTAGGGCACTTCCACTTATGGTCCTATAGCTTAGGGAAATTAAAATCAAAAAGACACAGCCACCCCAAAGTTTGGGACGGCTCTGTTTACAAGAACCTCGTTTACGGTACAAGTTCAATATCACAGAAAGCGAAAAATGGATAAAGAAGTTGTGGTACTTACGTACAATGCAATATCACTCAGCAATGAAATCTATGTCATCAGGCCCGTAGCAGCATAATGAGTGGATTCAGGTACGATGATTCTAAGTGAAATAAGTCACACAGAAAAAGAAACATCATAAGATATCACTAATACACGGAATGTAAACTTGGCTACACAGGAACTGAATTACAAAACAGAACAGGGTGTCAAATGTAGAAAACCAACTTATGCTTGCTTAAGGGGAAAGGTGAGTTGGGGTGCTGCATAAAACCAGAGATTGAAATTAGCACAGATACCGTTCCATAAACCAAATATGTAATAGACAAAAGCTACTCCTTGCTCAACGAAGTGGACTCAACACCCCATATTAAACGCCTAACAATATACCTGACTAGTAAGAATCTTAAAACCTATGGATTTATATGTCTCCGAAAGAGAATCAAGCGTGTGTACAGCGGCATAAACGCAGCAGTGATAGGACTGTTGAGGTTCGGTGAGCAAATGCAGACCCTTTGAAGTCATATTGCATGGTATCCATTCCATGGGTCTAAACTCTCCAGGTTTAAGGGATTCTTCCTTCAGCTAAAACATGCCTGTGGAACACAGAGTATGATCCACCGTGTGATCGGGAAACGTGTTCAAATGTGTCTCAGTTTTCGTCCCCTGGTACTCGGGTGCAACATTCCAGACGCTTTACTAACACTCTCCCCACTTGGAGAGTCAGTGCCTTTAACCTCCTGTTTGGCCCAGTTTGCAATTTCTGTGGAAAATGAACAGGAATAGGGAGAACCAATGAGAGACTAGGTGGAGGTGTCCGGACGGGCAAATTTAACTCTCATTTCCCACCAGGAAGAGGAATTAACCAAAGGCTCAGCGTGCCATGCCGGAACCACACTAGGGCCAGAAGCAATCCTGCGGTGTTGCGGCCAGCTCCCAAGAAAGCGAGTTGAAGAAAGGAGCTCAGGGGCACTGTAATTCACAAACCTGCAGAGTTATAAATGACAGCTATCTTCCAAAAATATATTGAAGTAAGGCTGCCAAGAGGAGTTGAAAGCGGGGCAGAATTGCAGGAAACCGATTTCAGGAGGTAGACTGGAATTGCACGTAAAGCATAGGAAAAGAGGCAGAACGTCCACAATGATGCACTTGGCCAAAAAGGGCGTATGCGTTTTTTCCTGAATATATTCAGGAAAAAACGTATAGGACCTTTTTGGCCAACCAAGCAAGCTTGCAAAGGAAATCTGCACTACAATGAAGTCTCACTGCCCCCCGGTCAAAAGGGCCATCCGAAAAAAGTGTAAAATCCAGAAAGGCAGGACAGGCCAAGGAGAACTAAGAGCCTTCTTATGCTGATGGTTGGGATGTAAATTGCCAGCAGCCACTCTGGAGAAGTGTATGGTGTTTCCTGAAACATCCAAAAAACAAAGCAACAGAGCCTAGGGCACTTCCACTTATGGTCCTATAGCTTAGGGAAATTAAAATCAAAAAGACACAGCCACCCCAAAGTTTGGGACGGCTCTGTTTACAAGAACCTCGTTTACGGTACAAGTTCAATATCACAGAAAGCGAAAAATGGATAAAGAAGTTGTGGTACTTACGTACAATGCAATATCACTCAGCAATGAAATCTATGTCATCAGGCCCGTAGCAGCATAATGAGTGGATTCAGGTACGATGATTCTAAGTGAAATAAGTCACACAGAAAAAGAAACATCATAAGATATCACTACTACACGGAATGTAAACTTGGCTACACAAGAACTGAATTACAAAACAGAACAGGGTGTCAAATGTAGAAAACCAACTTATGCTTGCTTAAGGGGAAAGGTGAGTTGGGGTGCTGCATAAAACCAGAGATTGAAATTAGCACAGGTACCGTTCCATAAGCCAAATATGTAATAGACAAGAGCTACTCCTTGCTCAATGAAGTGGACTCAACACCCCATATTAAACGCCTAAGAATATACCTGACTAGTAAGAATCTACCTGACTAGTAAGAATCTTAAAACCTATGGATTTATATGTCTCCGAAAGAGAATCAAGCGTGTGTACAGCGGCATAAACGCAGCAGTGATAGTATTGGTGAGGTTCGGTGAGCAAATGCAGACCCTTTGAAGTCATATTGCATGGTACCCATTCCATGGGTCTCAACTCTCCAGGTTTAAGGGATTCTTCCTTCAGCTAAAACATGCATGTGGAACCCAGAGTATGATCCGCCGTGTGATCGGGAAACGTGTTCAAATGTGTCTCAGTTTTCGTCCCCTGGTACTCGGGTGCAACATTCCAGACGCTTTACTAACACTCTCCCCACTTGGAGAGTCTGTGCCTTTAACCTCCTGTTTGGCCCAGTTTGCAATTTCTGTGGAAAATGAACAGGAATAGGGAGAACCAATGAGAGACTAGATGGAGGTGTCCGGACGGGCAAATTTAACTCTCATTTCCCACCAGGAAGAGGAATTAACCAAAGTCTCAACATGCCGTGCCGGAACCAAACTAGGGCCTGAAGCCATCCTGCGGTGTTGCGGCCAGCTCACAAGAAAGCGAGTTGAAGAAAGGAGCTCAGGGGCACTGTAATTCACAAACCTGCAGAGTTATAAATGACAGCTATCTTCCAAAAATATATTGAAGTAAGGCTGCCAAGAGGAGTTGAAAGCGGGGCAGAATTGCAGGAAACCGATTTCAGGAGGTAGACTGGAATTGCACGTAAAGCATAGGAAAAGAGGCAGAACGTCCACAATGATGCACTTGGCCAAAAAGGGCGTATGCGTTTTTTCCTGAATATATTCAGGAAAAAACGCATACGAACTTTTTGGCCAACCAAGCAAGCTTGCAAAGGAAATCTGCACTACAATGAAGTCTCACTGCCCGCCGGTCAAAAGGGCCATCCGAAAAAAGTGTAAAATCCAGAAAGGCAGGACAGGCCAAGGAGAACTAGGAGCCTTCTTATGCTGATGGGTGGGATGTAAACTGCCAGCAGCCACTCTGGAGAAGTGTATGGTGTTTCCTGAAACATCCAAAAAACAAAGCAACAGAGCCTAGGGCACTTCCACTTATGGTCCTATAGCTTAGGGAAATTAAAATCAAAAAGACACAGCCACCCCAAAGTTTGGGACGGCTCTGTTTACAAGAACCTCGTTTACGGTACAAGTTCAATATCACAGAAAGCGAAAAATGGATAAAGAAGTTGTGGTACTTACGTACAATGCAATATCACTCAGCAATGAAATCTATGTCATCAGGCCCGTAGCAGCATAATGAGTGGATTCAGGTACGATGATTCTAAGTGAAATAAGTCACACAGAAAAAGAAACATCATAAGATATCACTAATACACGGAATGTAAACTTGGCTACACAGGAACTGAATTACAAAACAGAACAGGGTGTCAAATGTAGAAAACCAACTTATGCTTGCTTAAGGGGAAAGGTGAGTTGGGGTGCTGCATAAAACCAGAGATTGAAATTAGCACAGATACCGTTCCATAAACCAAATATGTAATAGACAAAAGCTACTCCTTGCTCAACGAAGTGGACTCAACACCCCATATTAAACGCCTAACAATATACCTGACTAGTAAGAATCTTAAAACCTATGGATTTATATGTCTCCGAAAGAGAATCAAGCGTGTGTACAGCGGCATAAACGCAGCAGTGATAGGACTGTTGAGGTTCGGTGAGCAAATGCAGACCCTTTGAAGTCATATTGCATGGTATCCATTCCATGGGTCTAAACTCTCCAGGTTTAAGGGATTCTTCCTTCAGCTAAAACATGCCTGTGGAACACAGAGTATGATCCACCGTGTGATCGGGAAACGTGTTCAAATGTGTCTCAGTTTTCGTCCCCTGGTACTCGGGTGCAACATTCCAGACGCTTTACTAACACTCTCCCCACTTGGAGAGTCAGTGCCTTTAACCTCCTGTTTGGCCCAGTTTGCAATTTCTGTGGAAAATGAACAGGAATAGGGAGAACCAATTAGAGACTAGGTGGAGGTGTCCGGACGGGCAAATTTAACTCTCATTTCCCACCAGGAAGAGGAATTAACCAAAGGCTCAGCGTGCCATGCCGGAACCACACTAGGGCCAGAAGCAATCCTGCGGTGTTGCGGCCAGCTCCCAAGAAAGCGAGTTGAAGAAAGGAGCTCAGGGGCACTGTAATTCACAAACCTGCAGAGTTATAAATGACAGCTATCTTCCAAAAATATATTGAAGTAAGGCTGCCAAGAGGAGTTGAAAGCGGGGCAGAATTGCAGGAAACCGATTTCAGGAGGTAGACTGGAATTGCACGTAAAGCATAGGAAAAGAGGCAGAACGTCCACAATGATGCACTTGGCCAAAAAGGGCGTATGCGTTTTTTCCTGAATATATTCAGGAAAAAACGTATAGGACCTTTTTGGCCAACCAAGCAAGCTTGCAAAGGAAATCTGCACTACAATGAAGTCTCACTGCCCCCCGGTCAAAAGGGCCATCCGAAAAAAGTGTAAAATCCAGAAAGGCAGGACAGGCCAAGGAGAACTAGGAGCCTTCTTATGCTGATGGGTGGGATGTAAATTGCCAGCAGCCACTCTGGAGAAGTGTATGGTGTTTCCTGAAACATCCAAAAAACAAAGCAACAGAGCCTAGGGCACTTCCACTTATGGTCCTATAGCTTAGGGAAATTAAAATCAAAAAGACACAGCCACCCCAAAGTTTGGGACGGCTCTGTTTACAAGAACCTCGTTTACGGTACAAGTTCAATATCACAGAAAGCGAAAAATGGATAAAGAAGTTGTGGTACTTACGTACAATGCAATATCACTCAGCAATGAAATCTATGTCATCAGGCCCGTAGCAGCATAATGAGTGGATTCAGGTACGATGATTCTAAGTGAAATAAGTCACACAGAAAAAGAAACATCATAAGATATCACTACTACACGGAATGTAAACTTGGCTACACAGGAACTGAATTACAAAACAGAACAGGGTGTCAAATGTAGAAAACCAAATTATGCTTGCTTAAGGGGAAAGGTGAGTTGGGGTGCTGCATAAAACCAGAGATTGAAATTAGCACAGATACCATTCCATAAGCCAAATATGTAATAGAAAAGAGCTACTCCTTGCTCAACGAAGTGGACTCAACACCCCATATTAAACGCCTAACAATATACCTGACTAGTAAGAATCTTAAAACCTATGGATTTATATGTCTCCGAAAGAGAATCAAGCGTGTGTACAGCGGCATAAACGCAGCAGTGATAGGACTGGTGAGGTTCGGTGAGCAAATGCAGACCCTTTGAAGTCATATTGCATGGTACCCATTCCATGGGTCTCAACTCTCCATGTTTAAGGGATTCTTCCTTCAGCTAAAACATGCATGTGGAACCCAGAGTATGATCCACCGTGTGATCGGGAAACGTGTTCAAATGTGTCTCAGTTTTCGTACCCTGGTACTCGGGTGCAACATTCCAGACGCTTTACTAACACTCTCCCCACTTGGAGAGTCAGTGCCTTTAACCTCCTGTTTGGCCCAGTTTGCAATTTCTGTGGAAAATGAACAGGAATAGGGAGAACCAATGAGAGACTAGCTGGAGGTGTCTGGACGGGCAAATTTAACTCTCATTTCCCACCAGGAAGAGGAATTAACCAAAGGCTCAGCATGCCGTGCCGGAACCAAACTAGGGCCTGAAGCAATCCTGCGGTGTTGCGGCCAGCTCACAAGAAACGAGTTGAAGAAAGGAGCTCAGGGGCACTGTAATTCACAAACCTGCAGAGTTTTAAATGACAGCTATCTTCCAAAAATATATTGAAGTAAGGCTGCCAAGAGGAGTTGAAAGCGGGCAGAATTGCAGGAAACCGATTTCAGGAGGTAGACTGGAATTGCATGTAAAGCATAGGAAAAGAGGCAGAACGTCCACAATGATGCACTTGGCCAAAAAGTTCGTATGCGTTTTTTCCTGAATATATTCAGGAAAAAACGCATACGCCCTTTTTGGCCAACCAAGCAAGCTTGCAAAGGAAATCTGCACTACAATGAAGTCTCACTGCCCCCCCGTCAAAAGGGCCATCCGAAAAAAGTGTAAAATCCAGAAAGGCAGGACAGGCCAAGGAGAACTAGGAGCCTTCTTATGCTGAAGGGTGGGATGTAAATTGCCAGCAGCCACTCTGGAGAAGTGTATGGTGTTTCCTGAAACATCCAAAAAACAAAGCAACAGAGCCTAGGGCACTTCCACTTATGGTCCTATAGCTTAGGGAAATTAAAATCAAAAAGACACAGACACCCCAAAGTTTGGGACGGCTCTGTTTACAAGAACCTCGTTTACGGTACAAGTTCAATATCACAGAAAGCGAAAAATGGATAAAGAAGTTGTGGTACTTACGTACAATGCAATATCACTCAGCAATGAAATCTATGTCATCAGGCCCGTAGCAGCATAATGAGTGGATTCAGGTACGATGATTCTAAGTGAAATAAGTCACACAGAAAAAGAAACATCATAAGATATCACTACTACACGGAATGTAAACTTGGCTACACAAGAACTGAATTACAAAACAGAACAGGGTGTCAAATGTAGAAAACCAACTTATGCTTGCTTAAGGGGAAAGGTGAGTTGGGGTGCTGCATAAAACCAGAGATTGAAATTAGCACAGGTACCGTTCCATAAGCCAAATATGTAATAGACAAGAGCTACTCCTTGCTCAACGAAGTGGACTCAACACCCCATATTAAACGCCTAACAATATACCTGACTAGTAAGAATCTTAAAACCTATGGATTTATATGTCTCCGAAAGTGAATCAAGCGTGTGTACAGCGGCATAAACGCAGCAGTGATAGGATTGGTGAGGTTCGGTGAGCAAATGCAGACCCTTTGAAGTCATATTGCATGGTACCCATTCCATGGGTCTAAACTCTCCAGGTTTAAGGGATTCTTCCTTCAGCTAAAACATGCATGTGGAACCCAGAGTATGATCCACCGTGTGATAGGCAAACGTGTTCAAATGTGTCTCAGTTTTCGTCCCCTGGTACTCGGGTGCAACATTCCAGACGCTTTACTAACACTCTCCTCACTTGGAGAGTCAGTGCCTTTAACCTCCTGTTTGGCCCAGTTTGCAATTTCTGTGGAAAATGAACAGGAATAGGGAGAACCAATGAGAGACTAGGTGGAGGTGTCCGGACGGGCAAATTTAACTCTCATATCCGACCAGGAAGAGGAATTAACCAAAGGCTCAGCGTGCCATGCCGGAACCACACTAGGGCCAGAAGCAATCCTGCGGTGTTGCGGCCAGCTCACAAGAAAGCGAGTTGAAGAAAGGAGCTCAGGGACACTGTAATTCACAAACCTTCAGAGTTATAAATGACAGCTATCTTCCAAAAATATATTGAAGTAAGGCTGCCAAGAGGAGTTGAAAGCGGGGCAGAATTGCACAAAACAGATTTCAGGAGGTAGACGGGAATTGCATGTAAAGCATAGGAAAAGAGGCAGAACGTCCACAATGATGCACTTGGCCAAAAAGGGCGTATGCGTTTTTTCCTGAGGAAAAAACGCATACGCCCTTTTTGGCCAACCAAGCAAGCTTGCAAAGGAAATCTGCACTACAATGAAGTCTCACTGCCCCCTGGTCAAAAGGGCCATATGAAAAAAGTATAAAATCCATAAAGGCACGACAGGCCATGGAGAACTGGGAGCCTTGTTATGCTGATGGGCGCGATGTAAATTGCCAGCAACCACTCTGGAGAAGTGTATGGTGTTTCCTGAAACATCCAAAAAACAAAGCAACAGAGCCTAGGGCACTTCCACTTATGGTCCTATAGCTTAGGGAAATTAAAATCAAAAAGACACAGCCACCCCAAAGTTTGGGACGGCTCTGTTTACAAGAACCTCGTTTACGGTACAAGTTCAATATCACAGAAAGCGAAAAATGGATAAAGAAATTGTGGTACTTACGTACAATGCAATATCACTCAGCAATGAAATCTATGTCATCAGGCCCGTAGCAGCATAATGAGTGGATTCAGGTACGATGATTCTAAGTGAAATTAGTCACACAGAAAAAGAAACATCATAAGATATCACTAATACACGGAATGTAAACTTGGCTACACAAGAACTGAATTACAAAACAGAACAGGGTGTCAAATGTAGAAAACCAACTTATGCTTGCTTAAGGGGACGGGTGAGTTGGGGTGCTGCATAAAACCAGAGATTGAAATGAGCACAGATACCGTTCCATAAGCCAAATATGTAATAGACAAGAGCTACTCCTTGCTCAACGAAGTGGACTCAACACCCCATATTAAACGCCTAAGAATCTACCTGACTAGTAAGAATCTTAAAACCTATGGATTTATATGTCTCCCAAAGAGAATCAAGCGTGTGTACAGCGGCATAAACGCAGCAGTGATAGGATTGCTGAGGTTCAGTGAGCAAATGCAGACCCTTTGAAGTCATATTGCATGGTACCCATTCCATGGGTCTCAACACTCCAGGTTTAAGGGATTCTTCCTTTAGCTAAAACATGCATGTGGAACCCAGAGTATGATCCACCGTGTGATCGGGAAAAGTGTTCAAATGTGTCTCAGTTTTTGTCCCCTGGTACTCGGGTGCAACATTCCAGACGCTTTACTAACACTCTCCCCACTTGGAGAGTCAGTGCCTTTAACCTCCTGTTTGGCCCAGTTTGCAATTTCTGTGGAAAATGAACAGGAATAGGGAGAACCAATGAGAGACTAGGTGGAGGTGTCCGGACGGGCAAATTTAACTCTCATTTCCCACCAGGAAGAGGAATTAACCAAAGGCTCAGCATGCCGTGCCGGAACCAAACTAGGGCCTGAAGCAATCCTGCGGTGTTGCGGCCAGCTCACAAGAAAGCGAGTTGAAGAAAGGAGCTCAGGGGCACTGTAATTCACAAACCTGCAGAGTTATAAATGACAGCTATCTTCCAAAAATATATTGAAGTAAGGCTGCCAAGAGGAGTTGAAAGCAGGGCAGAATTGCAGGAAACCGATTTCAGCAGGTAGACTGGAATTGAATGTAAAGCATAGGAAAAGAGGCAGAACGTCCACAATGATGCACTTGGCCAAAAAGGGCGTATGCGTTTTTTCCTGAATATATTCAGGAAAAAACGCATACGCCCTTTTTGGCCAACCAAGCAAGCTTGCAAAGGAAATCTGCACTACAATGAAGTCTCACTGCCCCCCGGTCAAAAGGGCCATCTGAAAAAAGTGTAAAATCCAGAAAGGCAGGACAGGCCATGGAGAACTGGGAGCCTAGTTATGCTGATGGGCGGGATGTAAATTGCCAGCAGCCACTCTGGAGAAGTGTATGGTGTTTCCTGAAACATCCAAAAAACAAAGCAACAGAGCCTAGGGCACTTCCACTTATGGTCCTATAGCTTAGGGAAATTAAAATCAAAAAGACACAGCCACCCCAAAGTTTGGGACGGCTCTGTTTACAAGAACCTCGTTTACGGTACAAGTTCAATATCACAGAAAGCGAAAAATGGATAAAGAAATTGTGGTACTTACGTACAATGCAATATCACTCAGCAATGAAATCTATGTCATCAGGCCCGTAGCAGCATAATGAGTGGATTCAGGTACGATGATTCTAAGTGAAATTAGTCACACAGAAAAAGAAACATCATAAGATATCACTAATACACGGAATGTAAACTTGGCTACACAAGAACTGAATTACAAAACAGAACAGGGTGTCAAATGTAGAAAACCAACTTATGCTTGCTTAAGGGGACGGGTGAGTTGGGGTGCTGCATAAAACCAGAGATTGAAATGAGCACAGATACCGTTCCATAAGCCAAATATGTAATAGACAAGAGCTACTCCTTGCTCAACGAAGTGGACTCAACACCCCATATTAAACGCCTAAGAATATACCTGACTAGTAAGAATCTACCTGACTAGTAAGAATCTTAAAACCTATGGATTTATATGTCTCCGAAAGAGAATCAAGCGTGTGTACAGCGGCATAAACGCAGCAGTGATAGGATTGCTGAGGTTCGGTGAGCAAATGCTGACCCTTTGAAGTCATATTGCATGGTACCCATTCCATGGGTCTCAACTCTCCCTGTTTAAGGGATTCTTCCTTCAGCTAAAACATTCATGTGGAACCCAGAGTATGATCCACCGTGTGATCGGAAAACGTGTTCAAATGTGTCTCAGTTTTCGTTCCCTGGTACTCGGGTGCAACATTCCAGACGCTTTACTAACAGTCTCCCCACTTGGAGAGTCAGTGCCTTTAACCTCCTGTTTGGCCCAGTTTGCAATTTCTGTGGAACATGAACAGGAATAGGGAGAACCAATGAGAGACTAGGTGGACGTGTCCGGACAGGCAAATTTAACTCTCATTTCCCACCAGGAAGAGGAATTAACCAAGGGCTCAGCGTGCCATGCCAGAACCACACTAGGGCCCGACGCAATCCTGCGGTGTTGCGGCCAGCTCACAAGAAAGCGAGTTGAAGAAAGGAGCTCAGGGACACTGTAATTCACAAACCTGCAGAGTTATAAATGACAGCTATCTTCCAAAAATATATTGAAGGAAGGCTGCCAAGAGGACTTGAAAGCGGGGCAGGATTCCAGGAAACCGATTTCAGTAGGTAGACTGGAATTGCATGTAAAGCATAGGAAAAGAGGCAGAACGTCCACAATGATGCACTTGGCCAAAAAGGGCGTATGCGTTTTTCCCTGAATATATTCAGGAAAAAACGCATACGCCCTTTTTGGCCAACCAAGCAAGCTTGCAAAGGAAATCTGCACTACAATGAAGTCTCACTGCCCCCCGGTCAAAAGGGCCATCTGAAAAAAGTGTAAAATCCAGAAAGGCAGGACAGGCCATGGAGAACTGGGAGCCTAGTTATGCTGATGGGTGGGATGTAAATTGCCAGCAGCCACTCTGGAGAAGTGTATGGTGTTTCCTGAAACATCCAAAAAACAAAGCAACAGAGCCTAGGGCACTTCCACTTATGGTCCTATAGCTTAGGGAAATTAAAATCAAAAAGACACAGCCACCCCAAAGTTTGGGACGGCTCTGTTTACAAGAACCTCGTTTACGGTACAAGTTCAATATCACAGAAAGCGAAAAATGGATAAAGAAATTGTGGTACTCACGTACAATGCAATATCACTCAGCAATGAAATCTATGTCATCAGGCCCGTAGCAGCATAATGAGTGGATTCAGGTACGATGATTCTAAGTGAGATTAGTCACAGAGAAAAAGAAATATCATAAGATATCACTAATACACAGAATGTAAAGTTGGCTACACAAGAACTGAATTACAAAACAGAACAGGGTGTCAAATGTACAAAACCAACTTATGCTTGCTTCAGGGGACGGGTGAGTTGGGGTGCTGCATAAAACCAGAGATTGAAATTAGCACAGATACCATTCCATAAGCCAAATATGTAATAGACAAGAGCTACTCCTTGCTCAATGAAGTGGACTCAACACCCCATATTAAACGCCTAAGAATCTACCTGACTAGTAAGAATCTTAAAACCTATGGATTTATATGTCTCCCAAAGAGAATCAAGCGTGTGTACAGCGGCATAAACGCAGCAGTGATAGGATTGCTGAGGTTCGGTGAGCAAATGCAGACCCTTTGAAGTCATATTGCATGGTACCCATTCCATGGGTCTCAACACTCCAGGTTTAAGGGATTCTTCCTTTAGCTAAAACATGCATGTGGAACCCAGAGTATGATCCACCGTGTGATCGGGAAAAGTGTTCAAATGTGTCTCAGTTTTCGTCCCCTGGTACTCGGGTGCAACATTCCAGACGCTTTACTAACACTCTCCCCACTTGGAGAGTCAGTGCCTTTAACCTCCTGTTTGGCCCAGTTTGCAATTTCTGTGGAAAATGAACAGGAATAGGGAGAACCAATGAGAGACTAGCTGGAGGTGTCCGGACGGGCAAATTTAACTCTCATTTCCCACCAGGAAGAGGAATTAACCAAAGGCTCAGCATGCCGTGCCGGAACCAAACTAGGGCCTGAAGCAATCCTGCGGTGTTGCGGCCAGCTCACAAGAAAGCGAGTTGAAGAAAGGAGCTCAGGGGCACTGTAATTCACAAACCTGCAGAGTTATAAATGACAGCTATCTTCCAAAAATATATTGAAGTAAGGCTGCCAAGAGGAGTTGAAAGCAGGGCAGAATTGCAGGAAACCGATTTCAGCAGGTAGACTGGAATTGAATGTAAAGCATAGGAAAAGATGCAGAACGTCCAAAATGATGCACTTGCCCAAAAAGGGCGTATGCGTTTTTTCCTGAATATATTCAGGAAAAAACGCATACGCCCTTTTTGGCCAACCAAGCAAGCTTGCAAAGGAAATCTGCACTACAATGAAGTCTCACTGCCCCCCGGTCAAAAGGGCCATCTGAAAAAAGTGTAAAATCCAGAAAGGCAGGACAGGCCATGGAGAACTGGGAGCCTAGTTATGCTGATGGGCGGGATGTAAATTGCCAGCAGCCACTCTGGAGAAGTGTATGGTGTTTCCTGAAACATCCAAAAAACAAAGCAACAGAGCCTAGGGCACTTCCACTTATGGTCCTATAGCTTAGGGAAATTAAAATCAAAAAGACACAGCCACCCCAAAGTTTGGGACGGCTCTGTTTACAAGAACCTCGTTTACCGAACAAGTTCAATATCACAGAAAGCGAAAAATGGATAAAGAAGTTGTGGTACTTATGTACAATGCAATATCACTCAGCAATGAAATCTATGTCATCAGGCCCGTAGCAGCATAATGAGTGGATTCAGGTACGATGATTCTAAGTGAAATTAGTCACACAGAAAAAGAAACATCATAAGATATCACTAATACACGGAATGTAAACTTGGCTACACAAGAACTGAATTACAAAACAGAACAGGGTGTCAAATGTAGAAAACCAACTTATGCTTGCTTAAGGGGACGGGTGAGTTGGGGTGCTGCATAAAACCAGAGATTGAAATGAGCACAGATACCGTTCCATAAGCCAAATATGTAATAGACAAGAGCTACTCCTTGCTCAACGAAGTGGACTCAACACCCCATATTAAACGCCTAAGAATATATCTGACTAGTAAGAATCTTAAAACCTATGGATTTATATGTCTCCGAAAGAGAATCAAGCGTGTGTACAGCGGCATAAATGCAGCAGTGATAGGATTGCTGAGGTTCGGTGAGCAAATGCAGACCCTTTGAAGTCATATTGCATGGTACCCATTCCATGGGTCTCAACTCTCCCTGTTTAAGGGATTCTTCCTTCAGCTAAAACATGCATGTGGAACCCAGAGTATGATCCACCGTGTGATCGGAAAACGTGTTCAAATGTGTCTCAATTTTCGTTTCCTGGTACTCGGGTGCAACATTCCAGACGCTTTACTAACACTCTCCCCACTTGGAGAGTCAGTGCCTTTAACCTCCTGTTTGGCCCAGTTTGCAATTTCTGTGGAAAATGAACAGGAATAGGGAGAACCAATGAGAGACTAGGTGGAGGTGTCCGGACGGGCAAATTTAACTCTCATTTCCAACCAGGAAGAGGAATTAACCAAAGGCTCAGCGTGCCATGCCGGAACCACACTAGGACCAGAAGCAATCCTGCGGTGTTGCGGCCAGCTCACAAGAAAGCGAGTTGAAGAAAGGAGCTCAGGGGCACTGTAATTCACAAACCTGCAGAGTTATACAGGACAGCTATCTTCCAAAAATATATTGAAGTAAGGCTGCCAAGAGGAGTTGAAAGGGGGACAGAATTGCAGGAAACCGATTTCAGGAGGTAGACTGGAATTGCATGTAAAGCATAGGAAAAGAGGCAGAACGTCCACAATGATGCACTTGGCCAAAAAGGGCGTATGCGTTTTTTCCTGAATATATTCCGGAAAAAACGCATACGCCCTTTTTGGCCAACCAAGCAAGCTTGCAAAGGAAATCTGCACTACAATGAAGTCTCACTGCTCCCCGGTCAAAAGGGCCATCTGAAAAAAGTGTAAAATCCAGAAAGGCAGGACAGGCCATGGAGAACTGGGAGCCTAGTTATGCTGATGGGTGGGATGTAAATTGCCAGCAGCCACTCTGGAGAAGTGTATGGTGTTTCCTGAAACATCCAAAAAACAAAGCAACAGAGCCTAGGGCACTTCCACTTATTGTCCTATAGCTTAGGGAAATTAAAATCAAAAAGACACAGCCACCCCAAAGTTTGGGACGGCTCTGTTTACAAGAACCTCGTTTACGGTACAAGTTCAATATCACAGAAAGCGAAAAATGGATAAAGAAATTGTGGTACTTACGTACAATGCAATATCACTCAGCAATGAAATCTATGTCAACAGGCCCGTAGCAGCATAATGAGTGGATTCAGGTACGATGATTCTAAGTGAAATTAGTCACACAGAAAAAGAAACATCATAAGATATCACTAATACACGGAATGTAAACTTGGCTACACAAGAACTGAATTACAAAACAGAACAGGGTGTCAAATGTAGAAAACCAACTTATGCTTGCTTAAGGGGACGGGTGAGTTGGGGTGCTGCATAAAACCAGAGATTGAAATTAGCACAGATACCGTTCCATAAGCCAAATATGTAATAGACAAGAGCTACTCCTTGCTCAACGAAGTGGACTCAACACTCCATATTAAACGCCTAAGAATATACCTGACTAGTAAGAATCTTAAAACCTATGGATTTATATGTCTCCGAAAGAGAATCAAGCGTGTGTACAGCGGCATAAACGCAGCAGTGATAGGATTGCTGAGGTTCGGTGAGCAAATGCAGACCCTTTGAAGTCATATTGCATGGTACCCATTCCATGGGTCTCAACTCTCCAGGTTTAATGGATTCTTCCTTCAGCTAAAACATGCATGTGGAACCCAGAGTATGATCAACAGTGTGATCGGGAAACGTGTTCAAATGTGTCTCAGTTTTCGTCCCCTGGTACTCGGGTGCAACATTCCAGACGCTTTACTAACACTCTCCCCACTTGGAGAGTCAGTGCCTTTAACCTCCTGTTTGGCCCAGTTTGCAATTTCTGTGGAAAATGAACAGGAATAGGGAGAACCAATGAGAGACTAGGTGGAGGTGTCCGGACGGGCAAATTTAACTCTCATTTCCCACCAGGAAGAGGAATTAACCAAAGGCTCAGCATGCCGTGCCGGAACCAAACTAGGGCCTGAAGCAATCCTGCGGTGTTGCGGCCAGCTCACAAGAAAGCGAGTTGAAGAAAGGAGCTCAGGGGCACTGTAATTCACAAACCTGCAGAGTTATAAATGACAGCTATCTTCCAAAAATATATTGAAGTAAGGCTGCCAAGAGGAGTTGAAAGCGGGGCAGAATTGCAGGAAACCGATTTCAGGAGGTAGACTGGAATTGCATGTAAAGCATAGGAAAAGAGGCAGAACGTCCACAATGATACACTTGGCCAACAAGGGCGTATGCGTTTTTTCCTGAATATATTCAGGGAAAAACGCATACGCCCTTGTTGGCCAACCAAGCAAGCTTGCAAAGGAAATCTGCACTACAATGAAGTCTCACTGTCCCCCGGTCAAAAGGGCCATCTGAAAAAAGTGTAAAATCCAGAAAGGCAGGACAGGCCATGGAGAAATGGGAGCCTAGTTATGCTGATGGGCGGGATGTAAATTGCCAGCAGCCACTCTGGAGAAGTGTATGGTGTTTCCTGAAACATCCAAAAAACAAAGCAACAGAGCCTAGGGCACTTCCACTTATGGTCCTATAGCTTAGGGAAATTAAAATCAAAAAGACACAGCCACCCCAAAGTTTGGGACGGCTCTGTTTACAAGAACCTAGTTTACGGTACAAGTTCAATATCACAGAAAGCGAAAAATGGATAAAGAAATTGTGGTACTTACGTACAATGCAATATCACTCAGCAATGAAATCTATGTCATCAGGCCCGTAGCAGCATAATGAGTGGATTCAGGTACGATGATTCTAAGTGAAATTAGTCACACAGAAAAAGAAACATCATAAGATATCACTAATACACGGAATGTAAACTTGGCTACACAAGAACTGAATTACAAAACAGAACAGGGTGTCAAATGTAGAAAACCAACTTATGCTTGCTTAAGGGGACGGGTGAGTTGCGGTGCTGCATAAAACCAGAGATTGAAATGAGCACAGATACCGTTCCATAAGCCAAATATGTAATAGACAAGAGCTACTCCTTGCTCAACGAAGTGGACTCAACACCCCATATTAAACGCCTAAGAATATACCTGACTAGTAAGAATCTTAAAACCTATGGATTTATATGTCTCCGAAAGAGAATCAAGCGTGTGTACAGCGGCATAAACGCAGCAGTGATAGGATTGCTGAGGTTCGGTGAGCAAATGCAGACCCTTTGAAGTCATATTGCATGGTACCCATTCCATGGGTCTCAACTCTCCATGTTTAAGGGATTCTTCCTTCAGCTAAAACATGCATGTGGAACCCAGAGTATGATCAACCGTGTGATCGGGAAACGTGTTCAAATGTGTCTCAGTTTTCGTCCCCTGGTACTCGGGTGCAACATTCCAGACGCTTTACTAACACTCTCCCCACTTGGAGAGTCAGTGCCTTTAACCTCCTGTTTGGCCCAGTTTGCAATTTCTGTGGAAAATGAACAGGAATAGGGAGAACCAATGAGAGACTAGGTGGAGGTGTCCGGACGGGCAAATTTAACTCTCATTTCCCACCAGGAAGAGGAATTAACCAAAGGCTCAGCATGCCGTGCCGGAACCAAACTAGGGCCTGAAGCAATCCTGCGGTGTTGCGGCCAGCTCACAAGAAAGCGAGTTGAAGAAAGGAGCTCAGGGGCACTGTAATTCACAAACCTGCAGAGTTCTAAATGACAGCTATCTTCCAAAAATATATTGAAGTAAGGCTGCCAAGAGGAGTTGAAAGCGGGGCAGAATTGCAGGAAACCGATTTCAGGAGGTAGACTGGAATTGCATGTACAGCATAGGAAAAGAGGCAGAACGTCCACAATGATACACTTGGCCAAAAAGGGCGTATGCGTTTTTTCCTGAATATATTCAGGGAAAAACGCATACGCACTTTTTGGCCAACCAAGCAAGCTTGCAAAGGAAATCTGCACTACAATGAAGTCTCACTGTCCCCCGGTCAAAAGGGCCATCTGAAAAAAGTGTAAAATCCAGAAAGGCAGGACAGGCCATGGAGAAATGGGAGCCTAGTTATGCTGATGGGCGGGATGTAAATTGCCAGCAGCCACTCTGGAGAAGTGTATGGTGTTTCCTGAAACATCCAAAAAACAAAGCAACAGAGCCTAGGGCACTTCCACTTATGGTCCTATAGCTTAGGGAAATTAAAATCAAAAAGACACAGCCACCCCAAAGTTTGGGACGGCTCTGTTTACAAGAACCTAGTTTACGGTACAAGTTGAATATCACAGAAAGCGAAAAATGGATAAAGAAATTGTGGTACTTACGTACAATGCAATATCACTCAGCAATGAAATCTATGTCATCAGGCCCGTAGCAGCATAATGAGTGGATTCAGGTACGATGATTCTAAGTGAAATTAGTCACACAGAAAAAGAAACATCATAAGATATCACTAATACACGGAATGTAAACTTGGCTACACAAGAACTGAATTACAAAACAGAACAGGGTGTCAAATGTAGAAACCCAACTTATGCTTGCTTAAGGGGACGGGTGAGTTGGGGTGCTGCATAAAACCAGAGATTGAAATGAGCACAGATACCATTCCATAAGCCAAATATGTAATAGACAAGAGCTACTCCTTGCTCAACGAAGTGGACTCAACACCCCATATTAAACGCCTAAGAATATACCTGACTAGTAAGAATCTACCTGACTAGTAAGAATCTTAAAACCTATGGATTTATATGTCTCCGAAAGAGAATCAAGCGTGTGTACAGTGGCATAAACGCAGCAGTGATAGGATTGCTGAGGTTCGGTGAGCAAATGCAGACCCTTTGAAGTCATATTGCATGGTACCCATTCCATGGGTCTCAACTCTCCCTGTTTAAGGGATTCTTCCTTCAGCTAAAACATGCATGTGGAACCCAGAGTATGATCCACCGTGTGATCGGAAAACGAGTTCAAATGTGTCTTAATTTTCGTTTCCTGGTACTCGGGTGCAACATTCCAGACGCTTTACTAACACTCTCCCCACTTGGAGAGTCAGTGCCTTTAACCTCCTGTTTGGCCCAGTTTGCAATTTCTGTGGAAAATGAACAGGAATAGGGAGAACCAATGAGAGACTAGGTGGAGGTGTCCAGACGGGCAAATTTAACTCTCATTTCCAACCAGGAAGAGGAATTAACCAAAGGCTCAGCGTGCCATGCCGGAACCACACTAGGACCAGAAGCAATCCTGCGGTGTTGCGGCCAGCTCACAAGAAAGCGAGTTGAAGAAAGGAGCTCAGGGGCACTGTAATTCACAAACCTGCAGAGTTCTAAATGACAGCTATCTTCCAAAAATATATTGAAGTAAGGCTGCCAAGAGGAGTTGAAAGCGGGGCAGAATTGCAGGAAACCGATTTCAGGAGGTAGACTGGAATTGCATGTACAGCATAGGAAAAGAGGCAGAACGTCCACAATGATACACTTGGCCAAAAAGGGCGTATGCGTTTTTTCCTGAATATATTCAGGGAAAAACGCATACGCACTTTTTGGCCAACCAAGCAAGCTTGCAAAGGAAATCTGCACTACAATGAAGTCTCACTGTCCCCCGGTCAAAAGGGCCATCTGAAAAAAGTGTAAAATCCAGAAAGGCAGGACAGGCCATGGAGAAATGGGAGCCTAGTTATGCTGATGGGCGGGATGTAAATTGCCAGCAGCCACTCTGGAGAAGTGTATGGTGTTTCCTGAAACATCCAAAAAACAAAGCAACAGAGCCTAGGGCACTTCCACTTATGGTCCTATAGCTCAGGGAAATTAAAATCAAAAAGACACAGCCACCCCAAAGTTTGGGACGGCTCTGTTTACAAGAACCTAGTTTACGGTACAAGTTGAATATCACAGAAAGCGAAAAATGGATAAAGAAATTGTGGTACTTACGTACAATGCAATATCACTCAGCAATGAAATCTATGTCATCAGGCCCGTAGCAGCATAATGAGTGGATTCAGGTACGATGATTCTAAGTGAAATTAGTCACACAGAAAAAGAAACATCATAAGATATCACTAATACACGGAATGTAAACTTGGCTACACAAGAACTGAATTACAAAACAGAACAGGGTGTCAAATGTAGAAACCCAACTTATGCTTGCTTAAGGGGACGGGTGAGTTGGGGTGCTGCATAAAACCAGAGATTGAAATGAGCACAGATACCATTCCATAAGCCAAATATGTAATAGACAAGAGCTACTCCTTGCTCAACGAAGTGGACTCAACACCCCATATTAAACGCCTAAGAATATACCTGACTAGTAAGAATCTACCTGACTAGTAAGAATCTTAAAACCTATGGATTTATATGTCTCCGAAAGAGAATCAAGCGTGTGTACAGTGGCATAAACGCAGCAGTGATAGGATTGCTGAGGTTCGGTGAGCAAATGCAGACCCTTTGAAGTCATATTGCATGGTACCCATTCCATGGGTCTCAACTCTCCCTGTTTAAGGGATTCTTCCTTCAGCTAAAACATGCATGTGGAACCCAGAGTATGATCCACCGTGTGATCGGAAAACGAGTTCAAATGTGTCTTAATTTTCGTTTCCTGGTACTCGGGTGCAACATTCCAGACGCTTTACTAACACTCTCCCCACTTGGAGAGTCAGTGCCTTTAACCTCCTGTTTGGCCCAGTTTGCAATTTCTGTGGAAAATGAACAGGAATAGGGAGAACCAATGAGAGACTAGGTGGAGGTGTCCAGACGGGCAAATTTAACTCTCATTTCCAACCAGGAAGAGGAATTAACCAAAGGCTCAGCGTGCCATGCCGGAACCACACTAGGACCAGAAGCAATCCTGCGGTGTTGCGGCCAGCTCACAAGAAAGCGAGTTGAAGAAAGGAGCTCAGGGGCACTGTAATTCACAAACCTGCAGAGTTATAAATGACAGCTATCTTCCAAAAATATATTGAAGTAAGGCTGCCAAGAGGAGTTGAAAGGGGGGCAGAATTGCAGGAAACCGATTTCAGGAGGTAGACTGGAATTGCATGTAAAGCATAGGAAAAGAGGCAGAACGTCCACAATGATGCACTTGGCCAAAAAGGGCATATGCGTTTTTTCCTGAATATATTCAGGAAAAAACGCATACGCCCTTTTTGGCCAACCAAGCAAGCTTGCAAAGGAAATCTGCACTACAATGAAGTCTCACTGCTCCCCGGTCAAAAGGGCCATCTGAAAAAAGTGTAAAATCCAGAAAGGCAGGACAGGCCATGGAGAACTGGGAGCCTAGTTATGCTAATGGGCGGGATGTAAATTGCCAGCAGCCACTCTGGAGAAGTGTATGGTGTTTCCTGAAACATCCAAAAAACAAAGCAACAGAGCCTAGGGCACTTCCACTTATGGTCCTATAGCTTAGGGAAATTAAAATCAAAAAGACACAGCCACCCCAAAGTTTGGGACGGCTCTGTTTACAAGAACCTGGTTTACGGTACAAGTTCAATATCACAGAAAGCGAAAAATGGATAAAGAAATTGTGGTACTTACGTACAATGCGATATCACTCAGCAATGAAATCTATGTCATCAGTCCCGTAGCAGCATAATGAGTGGATTCAGGTACGATGATTCTAAGTGAAATTAGTCACACAGAAAAAGAAACATCATAAGATATCACTAATACATGGAATGTAAACTTGGCTACACAAGAACTGAATTACAAAACAGAACAGGGTGTCAAATGTACAAAACCAACTTATGCTTGCTTAAGGGGACGGGTGAGTTGGGGTGCTGCATAAAACCAGAGATTGAAATTAGCACAGATACCGTTCCATAAGCCAAATATGTAATAGACAAGAGCTACTCCTTGCTCAACGAAGTGGACTCAACACCCCATATTAAACGCCTAAGAATATACCTGACTAGTAAGAATCTACCTGACTAGTAAGAATCTTAAAACCTATGGATTTATATGTCTCCGAAAGAGAATCAAGCGTGTGTACAGTGGCATAAACGCAGCAGTGATAGGATTGCTGAAGTTCGGTGAGCAAATGCAGACCCTTTGAAGTCATATTGCATGGTACCCATTCCATGGGTCTCAACTCTCCATGTTTAAGGGATTCTAACTTCAGCTAAAACATGCATGTGGAACCCAGAGTATGATCCACCGTGTGGTCGGAAAACGTGTTCAAATGTGTCTCAGTTTTCGTCCCCTGGTACTCGGGTGCAACATTCCAGACGCTTTACTAACACTCTCCCCACTTGGAGAGTCAGTGCCTTTAACATGCTGTTTGGCCCCGTTTGCAATTTCTGTGGAAAATGAACAGGAATAGGGAGAACCAATGAGAGACTAGGTGGAGGTGTCTGGACGGGCAAATTTAACTCTCATTTCCCACCAGGAAGAGGAATTAACCAAAGGCTCAGCATGCCGTGCCAGAACCAAACTAGGGCCTGAAGCAATCCTGCGGTGTTGCGGCCAGCTCTCAAGAAAGCGAGTTGAAGAAAGGAGCTCAGGGGCACTGTAATTCACAAACCTGCAGAGTTATAAATGACAGCTATCTTCCAAAAATATATTGAAGTAAGGCTGCCAAGAGGAGTTGAAAGCGGGGCAGAATTGCAGGAAACCGATTTCAGGAGGTAGACTGGAATTGCATGTAAAGCATAGGAAAAGAGGCAGAACGTCCACAATGATGCACTTGGCCAAAAAGTGCGTATGCGTTTTTTCCTGAATATATTCAGGAAAAAACTCATACGCCCTTTTTGGCCAACCAAGCAAGCTTGCAAAGGAAATCTGCACTACAATGAAGTCTCACTGCCCCCCGGTCAAAAGGGCCATCTGAAAAAAGTGTAAAATCCAGAAAGGCAGGACAGGCCATGGAGAACTGGGAGCCTTGTTATGCTGATGGGCGGGATGTAAATTGCCAGCAGCCACTCTGGAGAAGTGTATGGTGTTTCCTGAAACATCCAAAAAACAAAGCAACAGAGCCTAGGGCACTTCCACTTATGGTCCTATAGCTTAGGGAAATTAAAATCAAAAAGACACAGCCACCCCAAAGTTTGGGACGGCTCTGTTTACAAGAACTTCGTTTACGGTACAAGTTCAATATCACAGAAAGCAAAAAATGGATAAAGAAGTTGTGGTACTTACGTACAATGCAATATCACTCAGCAATGAAATCTATGTCATCAGGCCCGTGGCATCATAATGAGTGGATTCAGGTACGATGATTCTAAGTGAAATAAGTAACACGGAAAAAGGAACATCATAAGATATCACTACTACACGGAATGTAAACTTGGCTACACAAGAACTGAATTACAAAACAGAACAGGGTGTCAAATGTAGAAAACCAACTTATGCTTGCTTAAGGGGACGGGTGAGTTGGGGTGCTGCATAAAACCAGAGATTGAAATGAGCACAGATACCGTTCCATAAGCCAAATATGTAATAGACAAGAGCTACTCCTTGCTCAACGAAGTGGACTCAACACCCCATATTAAACGCCTAAGACTATACCTGACTAGTAAGAATCTACCTGACTAGTAAGAATCTTAAAACCTATGGATTTATATGTCTCCGAAAGAGAATCAAGCGTGTGTACAGCGGCATAAACGCAGCAGTGATAGGATTGGTGAGGCTCGGTGAGCAAATGCAGACCCTTTGAAGTCATATTGCATGGTACCCATTCCATGGGTCTCAACTCTCCCTGTTTAAGGGATTCTTCCTTCAGCTAAAACATGCATGTGGAACCCAGAGTATGATCCACCGTGTGATCGGAAAACGTGTTCAAATGTGTCTCAGTTTTCGTCCCCTGGTACTCGGGTGCAACATTCCAGACGCTTTACTAACACTCTCCCCACTTCGAGAGTCAGTGCCTTTAACTTACTGTTTGGCCCAGTTAGCAATTTCTGCGGAAGATAAACAGGAAAAGGGAGAACCAATGAGAGATTAGGTGGAGGTGTCCGGACGGGCAAATTTAACTCTCATTTCCCACCAGGAAGAGGAATTAACCAAAGGCTCAGCATGCCGTGCCGGAACCAAACTAGGGCCTGAAGCAATCCTGCGGTGTTGCGGCCAGCTCTCAAGAAAGCGAGTTGAAGAAAGGAGCTCAGGGGCACTGTAATTCACAAACCTGCAGAGTTATAAATGACAGCTATCTTCCAAAAGTATATTGAAGTAAGGCTGCCAAGAGGAGTTGAAAGCGGGGCAGAATTGCAGGAAACCGATTTCTGGAGGTACACTGGAATTGCATGTAAAGCATAGGAAAAGAGGCAGAACGTCCACAATGATGCACTTGGCCAAAAAGGGCGTATGCGTTTTTTCCTGAATATATTCAGGAAAAAACGCATATGCCCTTTTTGGCCAACCAAGCAAGCTTGCAAAGGAAATCTGCACTACAATGAAGTCTCACTGCCCCCCGGTCAAAAGGGCCATCTGAAAAAAGTGTAAAATCCAGAAAGGCAGGACAGGCCATGGAGAACTGGGAGCCTTGTTATGCTGATGGGCGGGATGTAAATTGCCAGCAGCCACTCTGGAGAAGTGTATGGTGTTTCCTGAAACATCCAAAAAACAAAGCAACAGAGCCTAGGGCACTTCCAGTTATGGTTCTATAGCTTAGGGAAATTAAAATCAAAAAGACACAGCCACCCCAAAGTTTGGGACGGCTCTGTTTACAAGAACCTCGTTTACCGAACAAGTTCAATATCACAGAAAGCGAAAAATGGATAAAGAAGTTGTGGTACTTACGTACAATGCAATATCACTCAGCAATGAAATCTATGTCAACAGGCCCGTAGCAGCATAATGAGTGGATTCAGGTACGATGATTCTAAGTGAAATTAGTCACACAGAAAAAGAAACATCATAAGATATCACTAATACACGGAATGTAAACTTGGCTACACAAGAACTGAATTACAAAACAGAACAGGGTGTCAAATGTAGAAAACCAACTTATGCTTGCTTAAGGGGACGGGTGAGTTGGGGTGCTGCATAAAACCAGAGATTGAAATTAGCACAGATACCGTTCCATAAGCCAAATATGTAATAGACAAGAGCTACTCCTTGCTCAACGAAGTGGACTCAACACTCCATATTAAACGCCTAAGAATATACCTGACTAGTAAGAATCTTAAAACCTATGGATTTATATGTCTCCGAAAGAGAATCAAGCGTGTGTACAGCGGCATAAACGCAGCAGTGATAGGATTGCTGAGGTTCGGTGAGCAAATGCAGACCCTTTGAAGTCATATTGCATGGTACCCATTCCATGGGTCTCAACTCTCCAGGTTTAATGGATTCTTCCTTCAGCTAAAACATGCATGTGGAACCCAGAGTATGATCAACCGTGTGATCGGGAAACGTGTTCAAATGTGTCTCAGTTTTCGTCCCCTGGTACTCGGGTGCAACATTCCAGACGCTTTACTAACACTCTCCCCACTTGGAGAGTCAGTGCCTTTAACCTCCTGTTTGGTCCAGTTTGCAATTTCTGTGGAAATTGAACAGGAATAGGGAGAACCAATGAGAGACTAGGTGGAGGTGTCCGGACGGGCAAATTTAACTCTCATTTCCCACCAGGAAGAGGAATTAACCAAAGGCTCAGCATGCCGTGCCGGATCCAAACTAGGGCCTGAAGCAATCCTGCGGTGTTGCGGCCAGCTCACAAGAAAGCGAGTTGAAGAAAGGAGCTCAGGGGCACTGTAATTCACAAACCTGCAGAGTTATAAATGACAGCTATCTTCCAAAAATATATTGAAGTAAGGCTGCCAAGAGGAGTTGAAAGCGGGGCAGAATTGCACAAAACCGATTTCAGGAGGTAGACTGGAATTGCATGTAAAGCATAGGAAAAGAGGCAGAACGTCCACAATGATACACTTGGCCAAAAAGGGCGTATGCGTTTTTTCCTGAATATATTCAGGGAAAAACGCATACGCCCTTTTTGGCCAACCAAGCAAGCTTGCAAAGGAAATCTGCACTACAATGAAGTCTCACTGTCCCCCGGTCAAAAGGGCCATCTGAAAAAAGTGTAAAATCCAGAAAGGCAGGACAGGCCATTGAGAACTGGGAGCCTTGTTATGCTGATGGGCGGGATGTAAATTGCCAGCAGCCACTCTGGAGAAGTGTATGGTGTTTCCTGAAACATCCAAAAAACAAAGCAACAGAGCCTAGGGCACTTCCACTTATGGTCCTATAGCTTAGGGAAATTAAAATCAAAAAGACACAGCCACCCCAAAGTTTGGGACTGCTCTGTTTACAAGAACCTCGTTTATGGTACAAGTTCAATATCACAGAGAGCGAAAAATGGATAAAGAAATTGTGGTACTTACGTACAATGCAATATCACTCAGCAATGAAATCTATGTCATCAGGCCCGTAGCAGCATAATGAGTGGATTCAGGTACGATGATTCTAAGTGAAATTAGTCACACAGAAAAAGAAACATCATAAGATATCATTAATACATGGAATGTAAACTTGGCTACACAAGAACTGAATTACAAAACAGAACAGGGTGTCAAATGTAGAAAACCAACTTATGCTTGCTTAAGGGGACGGGTGAGTTGGGGTGCTGCATAAAACCAGAGATTGAAATTAGCACAGATACCGTTCCATAAGCCAAATATGTAATAGACAAGAGCTACTCCTTGCTCAACGAAGTGGACTCAACACTCCATATTAAACGCCTAAGAATATACCTGACTAGTAAGAATCTTAAAACCTATGGATTTATATGTCTCCGAAAGAGAATCAAGCGTGTGTACAGCGGCATAAACGCAGCAGTGATAGGATTGCTGAGGTTCGGTGAGCAAATGCAGACCCTTTGAAGTCATATTGCATGGTACCCATTCCATGGGTCTCAACTCTCCAGGTTTAATGGATTCTTCCTTCAGCTAAAACATGCATGTGGAACCCAGAGTATGATCAACCGTGTGATCGGGAAACGTGTTCAAATGTGTCTCAGTTTTCGTCCCCTGGTACTCGGGTGCAACATTCCAGACGCTTTACTAACACTCTCCCCACTTGGAGAGTCAGTGCCTTTAACCTCCTGTTTGGCCCAGTTTGCAATTTCTGTGGAAAATGAACAGGAATAGGGAGAACCAATGAGAGACTAGGTGGAGGTGTCCGGACGGGCAAATTTAACTCTCATTTCCCACCAGGAAGAGGAATTAACCAAAGGCTCAGCATGCCGTGCCGGATCCAAACTAGGGCCTGAAGCAATCCTGCGGTGTTGCGGCCAGCTCACAAGAAAGCGAGTTGAAGAAAGGAGCTCAGGGGCACTGTAATTCACAAACCTGCAGAGTTATAAATGACAGCTATCTTCCAAAAATATATTGAAGTAAGGCTGCCAAGAGGAGTTGAAAGCGGGGCAGAATTGCACAAAACCGATTTCAGGAGGTAGACTGGAATTGCATGTAAAGCATAGGAAAAGAGGCAGAACGTCCACAATGATACACTTGGCCAAAAAGGGCGTATGCGTTTTTTCCTGAATATATTCAGGGAAAAACGCATACGCCCTTTTTGGCCAACCAAGCAAGCTTGCAAAGGAAATCTGCACTACAATGAAGTCTCACTGTCCCCCGGTCAAAAGGGCCATCTGAAAAAAGTGTAAAATCCAGAAAGGCAGGACAGGCCATTGAGAACTGGGAGCCTTGTTATGCTGATGGGCGGGATGTAAATTGCCAGCAGCCACTCTGGAGAAGTGTATGGTGTTTCCTGAAACATCCAAAAAACAAAGCAACAGAGCCTAGGGCACTTCCACTTATGGTCCTATAGCTTAGGGAAATTAAAATCAAAAAGACACAGCCACCCCAAAGTTTGGGACTGCTCTGTTTACAAGAACCTCGTTTATGGTACAAGTTCAATATCACAGAGAGCGAAAAATGGATAAAGAAATTGTGGTACTTACGTACAATGCAATATCACTCAGCAATGAAATCTATGTCATCAGGCCCGTAGCAGCATAATGAGTGGATTCAGGTACGATGATTCTAAGTGAAATTAGTCACACAGAAAAAGAAACATCATAAGATATCATTAATACATGGAATGTAAACTTGGCTACACAAGAACTGAATTACAAAACAGAACAGGGTGTCAAATGTAGAAAACCAACTTATGCTTGCTTAAGGGGACGGGTGAGTTGGGTGCTGCATAAAACCAGACATTGAAATGAGCACAGATACCGTTCCATAAGCCAAATATGTAATAGACAAGAGCTACTCCTTGCTCAACGAAGTGGACTCAACACTCCATATTAAACGCCTAAGAATCTACCTGACTAGTAAGAATCTTAAAACCTATGGAATTATATGTCTCCGAAAGAGAATCAAGCGTGTGTACAGCGGCATAAACGCAGCAGTGATAGGATTGGTGAGGTTCGGTGAGCAAATGCAGACCCTTTGAAGTCATATTGCATGGTACCCATTCCATGGGTCTCAACTCTCCAGGATTAATGGATTCTTCCTTCAGCTAAAACATGCATGTGGAACCCAGAGTATGATCCACCGTGTGATCGGAAAACGTGTTCAAATGTGTCTCAGTTTTCGTCCCCTGGTACTCGGGTGCAACATTCCAGACGCTTTACTAACACTCTCCCCACTTGGAGAGTCAGTGCCTTTAACCTCCTGTTTGGCCCAGTTTGCAATTTCTGTGGAAAATGAACAGGAATAGGGAGAACCAATGAGAGACTAGGTGGAGGTGTCCGGACGGGCAAATTTAACTCTCATTTCCCACCAGGAAGAGGAATTAACCAAAGGCTCCGCGTGCCATGCTGGAACTAAATTAGGGCCTGAGGAGATCCTGCGGTGTTGCGGCCAGCTCACAAGAAAGCGAGTTGAAGAAAGGAGCTCAGGGGCACTGTAATTCAGAAACCTGCGGAGTTATAAATGACAGCTATCATCCAAAATTATGCTGAAGTAAGGCTCCGAAGAGGACTTGAATGCAGGGCAGAATTGCTGGAAATTGATTTCAAAACGTACACGGGAGTAGCTCTTAAAGCATAGGAAAAGAGACAGAACTTGGAAAATAATGCACTTGGCAAAAAAGGGCATATGTGTTTTATCCAGAGCTCTCATAACTGAGGGGAGGAGATTCCCAGCAGGCTCCAACTGCCACCTGAGGGCTCACATTGCCAAGGCAACGTTAGCATGCCAGGCAGGAGTTACCTCACAGCAGAGGTCCCACCTCACAGAAGGGTGAGAAACCCAGCCAACATCAGACTCTCACCAGAGGGCCCACATCACCAAGGGGATGGGAACCAGGCAGGAGTGTCTTCACATCAGTGGGGCCACATCATCGAAAGCTGAGGTACTCAGCACATGTGTCCTCAAACCAGAGGACCCACATCACCAAGGACCTCGGAGTGAGGCAGGCAGGAGTAGCCTCACAACACTGGGCACATAGAATAAAAAAGTGAGGAATCCAGCAGTTGGAACCTCCCAGCAGGCGGCCCAGAGCACCGAGGCTATGGGATCCAGGCCACAGTGAACTCACAGAAGAGGGCCCATGTCATGAAACTGAGCAACCCAGCCATTGGGACCTCAGAACAGGAGGCCCACATCCCCATGGGGATGGAATTCTGGTAGGAGTGTCCTCGCACCACTGAGAACGTGTCAGAAAATTTTGGGCGACCAGCAGTTAGGGCCTGGCGCCAGAGGACCCTCATCACCAAGGGAAGGAGGCTCCCAGCAGGCTCCAACTGCCACCAGAGGGCTGACGTCGCCAAGGCGATGTGTGCCAACCAGGCACGAATGACCTCACAGCAGAGGGCCCACCTCAGAGAAGTGTGACGAACCCAGTCAGGATCAGACTCGCACCAGAGGGCCCACATCACCAAATGGATTGGAACCAGGCAGGAGTGTCCTCACATGAGTAGGGCCACATCATCTAAAGGTGAGGAACCCAGAACATGTGGCTTCAAACCATAGGACACCCATCACCAAGGGGCTGGGAGTGAGGCAGGCAGGAGGAGCCTCATAACAGAGGGCCCAAAAATAAGAAAGGTGAGGAATCCAGCAGTTGGAACCTCCCAGCAGGCGGCCCAGAGCACAGAGGCTAGAGGAACCAGGCCAGAGTGAACTAACACCAGACAGCCCACATCATGAAACTGTGAGCAACCCAGACATTGGGACCTCAGAGCAGAAGGCCCACATCCCCATGGTGATGGGAACATGACAGGAGTGTCCTGGCATCACTGGGCTCACATCAGAAAACGTGGGGTGCTCAGAAGTTAGGGCCTGACGCTAGAGGGCACTCATCACCGAGAGGAGGAGGCTCCCAGCAGGCTCCAGCTGCCACCAGAGGGCCAACGTCGCCAAGGCGATGTGTGCCAGCCTGGCAGGAGTGACCTCACAGCAGAGGGCCCACCTCACAGAAGGGTGAGGAACACAGCCAGGATCAGACTCTCACCAGAGGGCCCACATCACCAAGGGGATGGGAACCAGGCAGGAGTGTCCCCACACCAGTGGGACAACATCATCGAAAGGTGAGGATCCCAGCACATGTGTCCTCAAACCAGAGGAACCACATCACCAAGGGGTTCGGAATGAGGCTGGCAGGACTGGCCTCACAACACAGGGTCCATAGAATATAAAAGTTGAGGAATCCAGCAGTTGGAACCTCCCAGCAAGTGGCCCAGAGCACCGAGGCTATGGGATCCAGGCCGCAGTGAACTCACAGCAGAGGGCCCACATCATGAACCTGTGAGCAGCCCAGCTGTTGGGACCTCAGAACAGAAGGCCCACATCCCCATTGGGATGGGAACCTGGCAGGAGTGGCTTTGCACCACTTAGCACATATCAGAAAATGTTAGGAGCCCAGCAGTTAGGGCCTGATGCCAGGGGGCCCTCATAACTGAGGGGAGGAGACTCCCAGCAGGTTCCAACTGCCAACAGAGGGCCCACGTCTACAAGGTGGCATGCACCAGCCAGGCAGTAGTGACCTCACAGCAGAGGGCCTATCTCACAGAAGGGTGAGGAACCGAGGCAGGATGAGACTCTCACCAGAGGGCTCACAACACCAAGGGGATGGGAACCAGTCAGGACTGTCCTCCCACCAGTGGGACCACATCATCGAAAGGTGAGGAACCCAGCACATGTGGCCTCATATCAGAGGACATACATCACAAAGGGGATGGGAGTGAGGCAGGTAGGAGTAGCCTAAAAACAGAGGGCCCAAAGAATAAAAAAAGTGAGGAATCCAGCATTTGGAACCTCCCAGCAGGCGGCCGAGAGCACAGAAGCTATGGGATGCAGGCAGGAGTTAACTAACACCAGAGAGCCCACATCATGAAACTGTGAGCAACCCAGGCATTGGGACCTCAGAGCAGAAAGCCCACATCCCCATGGGGATGGGAACCTGACAGGAGTGTCCTGGCATCACTGGGCTCACATCAGAAAACGTGGGGAGCCCAGCAGTTAGAGCCTGATGCTAGAGGGCCATCATCACCGAGGGCAGGAGGCTCCCAGCAGGTTCCATGTGCCAACAGAGGGCCCACGTCGCCAAGGTGATGTGTGCAAGTCAGGCAGGATTGACCTCACAGCAGAGGGCCTACCTCACAGAAGAGTGAGGAACTCAGCCAGGATAAGACTGTCACCAGAAGGCCCACATCACCAAGGGGATGGGAACCAGGCAGGAGTGTCCTCACACCAGTGGGGCCACATCATTGAAAGTTGCCTAACCCAGCACATGTGGCCTCAAACCAGAAGACCCACATCACGAAGGGGTTGCGAGTGAGGCAGGCAGGAGGAGCATCACAACACAGGACCCATAGAATACAAAAGTTGAGGAATCGAGCAGTTGGAACCTCCCAGCAGGCAGCCAAGACCACAGAGGCTATGGGATCCAGGCCACAGTGAACTAACACCAGAGAGCCCACATCATGAAATTGTGATCAACCCAGCCGTTGGAACCTCAGAGCAGAAGGCCCACATCCCCATGGGGATGGGAACCTAAGAGGAGTGCTTGAGCAACACTGGGCTCACTAAGAAAAGTTGGGGAGCCCAGCAGTTAGGGCCTGACGTCAGAGGGCCCTCATCACAGAGCTGAGGAGGCTCCCAGCAGGGTCCAATTGCCACCAGAGGGCTCATGTCAACAAGGCGAGGTGAGCAACCCAGGCAAGAGTTACCTGATAGTAGAGGGCCCACCTCACAGATGGGTGAGGAACCCAGCCAGGATCAGACTCTCACCAGAGGGCCCACATCACAAAGGGGATGGGACCCAGTCAGGATTATCCTCACACCAGTGGGGCCTCATCATCTTAAGGTGAGGAACCCAGCACATGTGTCCTCAAACCAGAGGACCCACATCACCAAGGGCCTTGGAGTGAGGCAGGCAGGAGTAGCCTCACAACACAGGGCACATAATATTAAAAACGTGAGGATTCCAGCATTTAGACCTTCCAGCAGGCGGCCCAGAACACCGAGGCTATGGGATCCAGGCCACAGTGAACTCACAGCAGAGGGCCCACATCACAAAACTGTGAGCAACCCAGGAGTTGAGACCTCAGCGCAGAAGGACCACATCCCCATGGGAATGGGAACCTGGCTGGAGTGTCCTCGCACCACTGGGCGCACATCAGAAAATGTGGGGAGCCCACCATTTAGGGCCTGACGCCAGAGGGCCGTCATCACCGAGAGGAGGAGGCGCCCTGCACGCTCCAACTGCCACCAGAGGGCTCACGTCTCCAAGGTGACGTGTGCCAGCCAGGCAGGAGTGACCTCACAGCAGAGGGCCTACCTCACAGAACGTTGAGGAACCCAGCCAGGATTAGACTCTCGCCAGAGGGCCCACCTCACCAAGGGGATGGGAACCAGGCAGGAGTGTCCTCACACGAGTGGGGTCACATCATCGAAAGGTGAGGAACGCAGCACATGTGGCCTCAAGCCATAGGACAGTCATCACCAAGGGGCTGGCAGTGAGGCAGGCAGGAGGAGCCTCACAACAGAGGGCACATAGAATAAAAAAGTTGAGGAATCCAGCAGTTGGAACCTCCCAGCAGGCGGCTCAGAGCACCGATGATAAGGGATCCTTGCCGGAGTGAACTCACAGCAGAGGGCCCACATCATGGTACTGTGAGCAAGCCAGCCGTTTTGACCTCAGAGCAGAAGGCCCATATCGCCATGGGGATGGGAACCTGGCAAGAGTCTCCTCACTCACTTGGCGCACATCAGAAAATGTGGGGAGCCCAGCAGTTATGGCCTAAGGCAAGAGGGCCCTCATCACCGAGGGGAGGAGGATCCCAGCACACTCCAACTGCCACCAGAGGGCCCACGTCGCCAAGGTGACGTGTGCCAGACAGGCATGATTGACCTCACAGCAGAGGGCCCACCTCACAGAAGGGTGAGGAACCCAGCCAGGATCAGACTCTCACCTGAGGGCCCACATCAGCAAGGGGATGGGAACCAGTCAGGACTGTCTTCCCTCCAGTGGGGTCACATCATCGAAAGGTGCGGAACCCAGCACATGTGGCCTCAAATCAGAGGACACATATCACAAAGGGAATGGGAGTGAGGCAGGCAGGAGTAGCCTAAAAACAGAGGGCCCAAAGAATAAGAAAGGTGAGGAATCCAGCAGTTGGAACCTCCCAGCAGGCGGCCCAGAGCACAGAAGCTATGGGATGCAGGCAGGAGTGAACTAACAGCAGAGAGCCCACATCATGAAACTGTGAGCAACCCAGGCTTTGGGACCTCAGAGCAGAAGGCCCACACCCCAATGGGGATGTGAACCTGGCTGGAGTGTCCTCGCACCACTGGGCGCACATCACAAAATGTGGGGAGCCCAGCAGTTAGGGCCTGATGCCAGAGGGCCCTCATCACCGAGGAGAGGAGGCTCCCAGCAGGCTCCAAGTGCCACCAGAGGGCTCATGTCCACAAGGCGAGGTGAGCAAGCCAGGCAAGAGTGACCTCACATCAGACGGCCTACCTCACAGATGGGTGAGGAACCCAGCCGGGATCAGACTCTCAACAGAGGGCCCACATCACCAAGGGGATGTGAACCAGGCAGGAGTCTCCTAAGACCATTGGTCCCACATCATCGAAAGGTGAGGAACCCAGCACATGTGGCCTCAAACCAGACGACACACATCACGAAGGGGCTGGGAGTGAGGCAGGCAGGAGGATCCTCACAACAGAGGGCCCAAAAAATTAAAAAAGTGAGGAATCCAGCAGTTGGAACCTCCCAGCAGGCAGCCAAGAGCACAGAGGCTATGGGATCCAGGCTTCTGTGAACTAACACCAGAGAGCCCACATCATGAAAATGTGAACAACCCAGCCGTTGGGACCTCAGAGCAGAAGGCCCACATCCCCATGGAGATGGGATCCTAAGAGGAGTGCCAAAGCATCACTGGGCTCCCTAAGAAAAGTTGGTGAGCCCAGCAGTTAGGGCCTGACGCAAGAGGGCCCTCATCACCGGGGGAAGAGATTCCCAGCACGCTCCAACTGCCACCACACGGCTGACTTCACCAAGGCAATGTGTGCCAGCCATGCAGGAGTGACCTATCAGCAGAGGGTCTCCCTCACAGGTGGGTGAGGAACAAAGCCAGGAACAGACTCTCACCAGGGGGTCCACATAACCACGTGGATGAGAACCAAGCAGGAGTGTCCTCACACTAGTGGGGCCACATCATTGAAAGGTGAGGAACCCAGCAAAAGTGGCCACAAACCAGAGGACCCACATCACCAAGGGGTTGAGAGTGAGGTAGGTGTCTGGACGGGCATATTTAACACTCATTTCCCACCAGGAAGAGGAATTAACCAAAGGCTCAGCGTGCCCTGCCAGAAGCAGATTAGGGCCTGAAGCAGTCTTGCGGGTTTGCGGCCAGCTCACAAGAAAGCGAGTTGAAGAAAGGAGCTCAGGGGCCCTGTAATTCACAAACCTGCAGAGTTATAAATGACAGATAACGTCCAAAAATATATTGAAGTAAGGCTGCGAAGAGGACTTGAAAGCGGGGCAGAATTGCAGGAAACCGATTTCAGGAGGTAGACTGGATTTGCATTTAAAGCATAGGAAAAGAGGCAGAACATCGACAATGATGCACTTGGCAACAAAGGGCGTATGAGTTTGTTCCTGAATATATTCAGGAAAAAACACATACGCCCTTTTTGGCAAACCAAGCAAGCTTGCAATGGAAATCCGAACTACTATGAAGTGTCACTTCCCCCCGGTCTAAAGGGCCACTGAGAAAAGTGTAAAATCCAGAAAGGCAAGACAGGCCATGGGGAAAAAGGAGCCTTGTTATGCTTATGGGCGGGATGTACATTGCCAACAGCCACTCTGGAGAAGTGTATGGTGTTTCCTGATACATCTGAAAAACAAAGCAACAGAATCTAGGGCATTTCCACTTATGGTCCTATAGCTTAGGGAAATTAAAATCAAAAAGACACAGCCACCCCAAAATTTACAACGGCTCTGTTTACAGGAGCCTCTTCTACAGTACAAGTTAAATATCCCAGAGAACAAATAATTGATAAAGAAGTTGCGGTACTTATGTACAACAGAATACCACTCAGCAATGAAATCTGTGTCACCAGGCCTGTACCAGCATAATGAGTGGATTGAGGCATGATGATTCTAAGTGAAATAAGTCACACAGAAAAAGAAACATCATAAGGTATCACTAATGCACGGAATGTAAACTTGGCTACACATGAACTGAATTACAAAACAGAACAGGGTCTCAAGTTTAGAAAACCAACTTATGCTTGCTTAAGGGGAAAGGTGAGTTGGGGTGCTGCATAAAACCAGAGTTTGAAATTAGCACAGATACCGTTCCATAAGCCAAATATGTAATAGACAAGACCTACCCGTTGCTCAACGAAATGGACTCAACAATGAGGTATCACCTCACACCTGTTAGAATGGGCATCATCTGAAAATCTACAAACAACAAATGCTGGAAAGGGTGTGGAGAAAAGGAACACTCTTCCACTATTGTTGGGAATATAAATTGATACAGTCACTATGGAGAACAATATGGAGTTTCTTAAGAAACTAATAATAGAATTACCATATGATACAGCAATCCCAGGACTGGACATATACTCAGACAAAACCATAAATCAAAAAGAGACATTCACCGCAATGTTCATTGCATCACTATTTACAATATCGAGGTAATGGAAGCAACCTAAATGCCCACAGACAGACGAATGCATAAAGCTGTGGTACATATATAAAATGGAATATTACTAAGCCATGAAAGGAATGAAATTGGGTCATTTGTAGAGACGTCGATGGATCTAGAGACTGTCCTACAGAGTGAAGTAAGTCAGAAAGAGAAAAACAAATCTTGTATATTCATGCATATATGTGGAACCTAGAAAAACTGTACAGATTAACCATTTTGCAAGGCATAAATAGAGCAACAGATGTAGACAACAATCGTATGGACAACAAGGGGGGAAAGCTCTTGGAGGGGTGGTGGTGGGAGGAGTTGAGAGATTGGGATTGGCATGTAAACATTTATATGTATAAAATAGATAACCAATGAGAACCTGCTGTATAAAAATATAAAATAAAATTCAAAATTAAAAAGAAATAAAATTTAAAAAATAAAACAGAAAAAAACAATTATTCCCTTCACATACATGTATTTATATGAATAAATTATTTCCATGCTTATATCTGTAAATACAAAAAAGAGGAATAAAATCTACCTTGAACCAAAAACGAAAAAGAGAAAAAAAAAAACAGAACCCACCAGTTACTCAGAGGAAAACCGTATCAGGGCACTTGCTCCAGTTGTAAACAATTCTGAAGTTGGTCAGTGGTGGGGAATCGTCTCCCATTCAGCCAGCAGCCCCCACACAACAAGCGTCCTCATTGCAAAGCTGGGGCACCGTGCCGAGGCATCTGTGAGTAAACGTGAGCTGAGCCCCAGGCCACTTGCTGCTGAACTGTTCCCACCCTTCCCAGGTAAAACACCTGAATATATACAAGGACTTGAAAGCCTAGAGGAAGGGCCATGGAGCCACACGAGTGACAGCATGCCAGCTGACTTGGTGCCTGCAGGCCAGCCAGGATGGTCCTGGCCCTGGGTGCTCTTCTGGAAGATTTCCATTTCCCTGCCTGAGATACCCGTCCTGTCCCTGCCCCCACTGCTTTTTTCCTTCCTCACCTCTGCCCAGGGAGAAATTCCAGCAGCAGGTATGGGTGACACATCCTCTTCTTTAGCAGGTGGCAGCCTGGCATCTGCTGCAGAAAGTCCAGCAGAGCCCCACTCACACTGGGCCACCCACAAAGCCGTGGCCTCTCACTCCCTCCCACCAGCCCAGCCCCGAGACTGCTGACAGGGCAGAGAAAATGGCGTCAGGCACAGCTGCAGGGGCTTTTGCTGCCTGGAGTGGTATTTATATTGATCTCAACCCAGGCACACCTGGGGAGGGCTGGCCAGCATGGTAAGGCTGCCCAGGTAGCCAATCATCACCCCTCAGGGGCTCACAGTTGCAGAAAATGGAACTTGCTGAACCGGCCAGGTCCAAGGAACAGGTGTGGGCTCCTGAGAGTCAGGATAGACAAGGGGCTGCAGCTTTGGCTTGTTTTCTAATCATTTTATCTGGCCCATGAGTGGGAGACAACTTCAAGAAAACCCTCTCCTAATGAGAGGAACCCAGGAGTCAGGGAGAGGAGGGGTGGGTGGTGGTTGGAGACAGAGGCCTGGTGCCCTGGGTGCAGTGGAAGTCTCTGGAAGACCAGGTGGAGGGAGGCCACACAGAGTGATGCCCAGGGTCACAGACCTGTCGGAGCTGCTGTTTGTTAGTTCAAGTCCTGCTCTGAGGTGCTCTGTGTCAGCTCTGAGCGACAGGTGAGCTGGGGGTGCTCTTCAATGAGGGCTATGTGCACGGTTCCTGTGTGCCCAGCCCTGCCACGGTACCTGCAAGGGTAGCTCTGTATCCTGGGAGGGGCCTGACCATGAGAGCCCCGTGGGCTGGGTTGGGGGTGGGGTACCTGCCCAGGAGAGCTCCATATCCTGGGATTGGCCTGACCACGAGAGCCCCATGGGCTGCTGGGGACCTGGTAAAGGATGTCAGGACAGTCAGTGAAGCCACCGAGGATATACCTCCAGTTGCTCCTGATTCCTACACCCTGCTGGTCATTCTACCAACCACCAGGACATGGTATTCTGTATTAGTCTTCAATGATGCCTTTTTTTGTATTCCATTAGTCCCAGAGTCACAAGAAATTTTGGCTTGTGAGTGGCAGGACTCAACATACAACTAAAACAATACTTCCGGGCCGTCTTGCCCCAAGGGTTCAAAAATTCCCACACCATCTTTGGGGAAAGCTTAGCTAACGACCGAAAAGTTCTACCTCTGGAAAAGGAAACCCTCCTTCAATATGCAGACGACATTCTGATCGCCAGCCCTACTAAGGAGGCCTCTGAACTACCAAGCCAATAAAGGATAGAAGTTGTCCAAGAAAAAGCTCAAATATCACAGACTGCGGTGACCTGCCTGGGCTTCATTCTCACACAAGGTCAGAGAAGCCCATCCCAGGAAAGGGAAGAAACCATTTGCAGCCTTACCCCTTTCTAAAACTAGAAGACAGCTTAGGGGTTCCTGGGGAGGCCAGGGTTTGCTGCTTCTGGATCCCTAACTACAGTCTACTAGCTGGGCCTCTATATGAAACACTGAAAGGAAAAGATGATGATCCTTTTGAACAGAATCCAGAAGTGGCCTTTCAAGAATGGAAAGAGCAGTCAATTCAGACCCTTGCCCTGGAACTCCCTAATTGAGCTAAACCCTTTGACTTTTCCATTCCCGGTGAAAGGTGAATCGCCATTGGAGAATTAGTGCAAAAACTGGGACCACTTGAAATGGAACAACGCAAGAATGCCATCCAGGTAGGATAAACTACAGTCACCAAGGGGCTTGGCCCACTGCCACATCTGGCCAAGATACTGGCGGTATCTAAAAACCTGGAAATCAGCAGCCCAAAAGGCCACCTCCCTCCTAAGGGAAAAGGACCCCACGTGGTGATCCTAATCACCAACCATGCCCTGAAGTTGCAGGGTTCGCTCCGTGGGCACACCGACCTCGAGTGAGGAGGCCCTCCAACTCCAACATCCAGAGAGATAACCGGAGGCAACAGGGCACCATGACGACTCATGTGAACATCACTTGACCTGGAGTTTCTCTCATAAAACAACAATAGCGTGTCCCGAAGGAGTAGACTACTGCTTGCAGGACTTCCTGCACCCGGAGGGGAGCTAATAATCTTGGCGGGGGAACCGTATATCACACTGTCACCATAGAAAAGCCTACAGACACCGTGATGATGGTGGCCAATAAGACCGGCTGGACTCCTGTTTACTTCAAAAGGCTGTTGACTCAGTGGCCATCATGGTCCTTGATCACCACTGACCCTGGACTGTCTGGGAGTTGAGCGGGCAGGGCTCTGACACCTGGTGCTGTTTTTATGTTAATTCAGGGGCCTAATTGAAGAAAGAGCAGACTACTGGTCAGAGCATCTAGGCTGGCAGAAACGGTCAGCCTAAGGTGGCCGAACAAATGTGGGGCGGGGTGAAACCGGCCCCCACAGCGTCTCTGCACATCTCTTTCCTGGACCCTTAAAGGTCATTAGAATCTATAACACTTCCAATGTTGGTGCTCAGGCGGACGAGCAGGGAGGCAGGGGTCCTGGGGCCAATCAACGTCACCTGGAGGCTGCTGGGGAGAAGTTCTGACCCTCGTCCCCTGGTATGAGGGCTCCCAACTCAGCACTCAGCAGTTACAGAAGAAGGGTCTGCACCCTCAGCACTCCAAGAGTGAGGAACGGGACAAAAGGCAGAGGAGGGGTTTGTCCCCAGCAAAGCCCATTAAAAATCCCTGGGAGATAAAAATAGAATCTGGGCAATAAAGTCAAGTCTGACCTTTTTTATCCTTTGTGCTTTGTCTAATTTCACGTGCTCCTAGGGTCCCGCATGCAGAGGTTCCACACCCGGCACTTCAGACCAGATTTCCTGGTGCAGAATGGCTGGGTCGACACCTCAGCTCCTGGGGCCCAGTGCAGACTCCGAGATATAGAGCCTGAGCTGCAGCCAACCCGGCCCTTGAGAGCTCCGCCCCCTCCCTCCCACTGACTCTGACAGGATCTCTACACAGCAGCCCAGCCCACAGCCCACGGGGTAGTGCATGCTCTCACCTCTCCATTCTCTGATGAAAATATAAAGTTTCCTTTGCTTGGGAACCAAACTCAGTCTCGATCTGTTGGCCCCAATGACACTGGGCAGGGGGACCCTTGTTGGGGTCCACTCTGGAGGATCAGTAACAGAAATTGAGACTATTGTAACTTCAATGAACAGATGTGTGAGCCAAACTGTAGTTAACATAGAACAGTTTATAAGGCTCGGGTAAAATAAGATGTTTCTAACACTTCCATTTGATATTTCCATCACTTTATTATAAGCAAGTTCAGTGAGAAGGTTTGTCCTATTTGTCAGGTCAATATTAGAGAAATGAAGTGATTTCTTTCCAAGGATGTACATCTAATAATCTTGGTTAAAGCTTCAATCTTGTTTTAAATGCTTTTCCATTGAAAATGATACCTCTCTTTCAGCTCCCCCATTTCTGAGAAGTATAAAATCTTATAATTTATTATTACCAAAGGGGAAAGGTGGGAGGAGGGATAAATTAACAGTTTGGAATTAACACATACACACTGCTATGTATAAAATAGATCATCAACAAGGAACTACTGTATAGCACAGGGAACTACACTCAATATTGTGCAATAACCTATAAGGGGAAATAATCGGAAAAAGAATAGATATTTTTATTGACATCATCTATCAATGACAGTTAAAGTGTAACCTAAGGGAAGCCGGTGGTGAGTGCTTCTGACCCTGAAGACTTCAGTCATCTAAAGTTTGGACTCTGCCTACTTCCCAAGGCCCTTAATGAACATATGTGTAGCCGTAGCTTAAAAAACTCCCCAGTTTGGGTTTCGGGGAGACACTGATTTTGAAAAAGCCCTGGTGTTCTCCTTACATGAATGGGACTCTTCCTACTGCTAAAACATGTCTGTCACATCCAGAGGATGGTATACCGTCGGATCGGGAAGAGTTTGGAAAAGGCATCTCATCTCCTCATCTCCTGGTGCTCGGGTTCACCCCTCCAGCGTCTTTACTAACAGTCTCCCCACTTGGAGATGTCAACACTGTCAACATCCTGTTGCGTACAGTTTGGAATTTGTCCAGAGGATGAAGCGGAAGGATGAGGAACAATGAGAGACAAGTCCTAGGTGTTCAGACAGGCACATGTCACTCTAATTTCCAATCAGGAAGATGAATTGACCAAAGGCTAGGGTTGCCCATGGAAACAGTATAGGGCTTGAGGAAATCCCACTGCTTTGTGGCCAGTTCCCATAAACACAAGTTGAACAATGGAACTCAGGGGCAGTAAAATTCACGAAACTGCAGAGTTGAAAATATCTATCACTGAAAAATGTCTTGAGGAAAGTCAGAGAAAAGGATTGGCAAGCAAGGGAGAATGGCAGGAAAGGGATTTGAGGAGGTAGAAAGGACTCGCCATTAAGCACAAGAAAAGGGGCTGAACATTGCCGACATTGCAGTTGGCCAAAAAGGCTGTATGCGTTTTTTTCTGTATATATTCAAGAAAAGGGCATACACTTTTTTAGCCAACCAAACAGGTGGGCACTGGAAATCAATACTACAAAAGATATCACTTCGCATCAGTCAGAAGAGCCATCCTCATAAAGTGTAAACGCCAGAAATGCAGGACAGGGCAAGGAGAGGAGGGAGCCCTGGAAATGTATATTGCCAACGGCCATTCTGGAGAAGTGTATTGTGTTTACTAAAGCATCTAAAAAATGAGCTACAGAGCATAGGGCACTTGCACTCATGGGCGTATATCTTGGGAAAAACAAAAATCGAGAGGACACAGGCACCCCAATGTTTACTGCCTCTCTGTTTAAAAGATCCTCGACTAGGATATAACTTAAATGTCTCTGGAGGGAAAAAATGGATAGAGATGTGGTACTTATGTAGAGTGGAATATTACTCAGCCTGGAAATCAATGAAATATGGCCAGTTGTAACAACTCCGGAGGAGTTACGTATGATCATTCTAAGTGACATAAATATGTAGAAAACACGTGTAAGGCTGCTAAACGGGAAAGGTGGGGAGGGGTGAGGCATCATCCAGGAGGTTGAAATTAGCAAAGATACCATTCCAAATACCAAACTGATAATCAACAAGGCCTACACGGTAACTAAAAGAACTGCACTCAGCACACTCAAGTCACCGGAAAAGAATATCTATGACTGGTAAGAATCTGAAAAAGAAATTATTGATGTCTCTCTGTACGTGAATCAAGTAGATGTACAGCAGCAAGAAACAGAGCTTTGAAAATCAGCTGTAAACAACATAGTAATAAATTGAAAAAAATAAACGACAGAGAGACAGAGAAAACCTCTTACAACTTTTCCTCAGGGACGGTGATGCAACATGGATTGAACACATCTAGACCCACAGCAGGATGAGACATAAGGCTGGAAACTGTTCGCACTAAGAGAAATGTGGGGTTGGGTGAGGAAATGCACACCCTTTAAAGTAATACTACCTGGTACCCATTCAATGGGTCCCAAATCTGCAGGTTCAAGGAATCTTCCTACAGCTAAAACATGCATGGAAAACCCAGAGGACTGTACACCATGTGATCGGGAGATGTGTCTAAAATGCACCTCATTTATCCTCTCCTGGTGCTCCTGTTCATCATTCCAGCCACGTTACTTAGAATCTCCCCACTTAGAGAATCAGCACATTTAAACTTCTGTTTCACACATTTTGCAAATTGTGAGGAGGATGAACGGGAACAGGGGGAAACAATGAGAGAATAGTTGTAGGGGTTTGGACGGGCACATGTCACTCTAATTTCCCATTAAGAATAAGAATTAAAAAAAGGCTCAGCCCGCCTCGCCGGAGCCAAAATAGGGCCTGAAGCAATCCTGCAGTTTTGAGGCCAGCTCACAAAAGAGCAACTTAAAAAATGGAGCTCAGGGTCACTGCAATTCACAAACCTGCAGAGTTATAAATGAAAACTAACGTCCAAAAATATGTTGAGGTAAGGCAAAGAAGAGGATCTGAATGCAAGACAGAATTGCAAGAAACAGATTTCAAGAGATAGATTGGACTCGCCTTTAAAGCACATGAAAAGCGGCAGAATTTCGACAATGATGCAGTTGGCCCAAAAGGGAGTATGTGTTATTTCCTGAATATATCCAGGAAAAAACGCATACGCACTTTATGGGCAACCAAGCAAGCAAGCAATGCAAATGTGCACAACAAAGAAGTCTCATTTCCCACCGGTCAAAAGGGCCATCCGAAAAAATTGTAAAAACCAGAAATGCAGGACAGGCCATGGAGAACAGGGAGCCTTTATACGCTGATGGACAGTGTGTGAACTGCCGAGAGCCACTCTGGAGAAGTGTATGGTGGTTCCTAAATCATCTAAAAAACAGAGCGACAGAGCATAGGGCACTTCCAATCACGGGAGTATATCTAGGGAAGTCTAAAAATCAACAAGACACAAGCACACCACAGTTTAGGGCTACTCTGTTTACAAGAACCTCAACTTCAGTACACCTTAAATATCCCAGGAAAGAGAACAATGGATAAAGAAAATGTGGTACTTATGTACAATGGAATATCTCTTCACCATGAAATCAATGTAATAAGGCTAGTAGAAGGATAAAGAGTGGATTGAGGTCCGATAATACTACTTGAAATAAGTCAAACAGAAAAAGAAACATATCATAAGATATCACTTATAGAGGGAGGATAAATATGGCTGCACAAAAAATGAATGACAAAACAGAACAGTGTCTCACATTTAGAAAACACACTTATGTCAGCTTAAGGGGAAAGGAGAGGTGGGGTGATGCATAAAACCAGAGTTTGAAATTAGCACAGATACCGTTCAATAAACCAAATAGGTATCAGACAAGATCTACACCTTGCTCAATGAACTGGCCTCAACACACCCTATACACCACAGAGAAATATATCTGAGTAATAAGAATCTTAAAACCCATGTATTGATATATCTCCATAAGGGAATCAAGTGTGCGCAGAGCGGCACAAACACAGCAGTGAAAATGAGCTAAACCCCATTATAGAAATAAATTTTAAAACCAAAACGCAGAAACAATGAAAGAGAGAAAAATTCTTACAAAATTCGCTCAGGGGCTGTGATGCAACCTGGAATGACCACATATAAACCCACAGCTGGATAAGACATAAGGCTGGACACTTGGGGCTGAAAGGATTGGAGAGCTTTGGTGAGCAACTGCCGAAAGTTTAATGCAATACTTCATGCTACTTATTCCAAGGGTCCCAACACTCCAAGTTGAAGGGAATCTTCCTACAGCTAAACCATGCATGGGAAATCCAGCAGATGGTATACCATATGATCGGGAAAGGTTTCTAAAATGCACCTCATTTTCCTCTCCTGGGGCTCCGGATCAACATTCCAGCCACTTTACTAACAACATCTCCACATGGAGAGTCAATGCCTTTAAGTTCCGGTATCGCACAGTCTGCAGTTAGTGCGGAGGATGAATGGGAATAGGGGGAACCAGTGAGAAAATAGCTGTAGCGGTTTCAATGGGCACATGTCACTCTAATTTCACATCAGGAAGAAGAATTAACCAAAGGCAGAGCAAGGCGCCCCAGAAGAAGAATAGGGCCTGAAGAAATCCTGTGGATATGAGGCAAGATCACAAAAATAAGAGCTGAAAAATGGAGCTAAGGGCCACTGCAATTGAAAAACCTGCAGAGTTATAAAGGCCAACTATTTTCCAAACGTATATTGAGGTAAGGCTATGAAGAGGAACTGAGAGCAAGGCAGAACTGCAGGAAACCGATTTCAGGAGGTAGACTGGAATTGCACTGAAAACATATGAAAAGACTCAGAACGTCCACAATGATGCACTTGGCCAAAAAGGGCGTATGCGTTCTTTCCTGAATATATTCAGGAAGAAACGCATACGCCCTTTCTGGCCAACCAAGCAAGCTCGCAAAGGAAATCTGCACTACAATGAAGTCTCACTGCCCCCCGGTCAAAGGGCCTTCTGAAAAAAGTGTAAAATCCAGAAAGGCAGGACAGGCCATGGAGAACTGGGAGCCTTGTTATGCTGATGGGCGAGATGTAAATGGCCAACAGCCACTCTGGAGAAGTGTATGGTGTTTCCTGAAACATCCAAAAAACTAAGCAACAGAGCCTAGGGCACTTCCACTTATGGTCCTATAGCTTAGGGAAATTAAAATCAAAAAGACACAGCCACCCCAAAGTTTGGGATGGCTCTGTTTACAAGAACCTCGTTTACGGTACAAGTTAAATATCGCAAAAAGCGAAAAATGGATAAAGAAGTTGTGGTACTTACGTACAATGCAATATCACTCAGCAATGAAATCTATGACATCAGGCCCAGAGCAGCATAATGAGTGGATTCAGGTACGATGATTCTAAGTGAAATTAGTCACACAGAAAAAGAAACATCATAAGATATCACTACTACACGGAATGTAAACTTGGCTACACAGGAACTGAATTACAAAACAGAACAGGGTCAAAAATGTAGAAAACCAACTTATGCTTGCTTAAGGGGAAAGCCGATATGGGGTGCTGCATGAAACCAGAGATTAAAATTGGCACAGATACCGTTCCATAAGCCAAAAATATAATAGACAAAAGGTACTCCTTGCTCAACGAAGTGGACTCAACACCCTATATTAAACGCCTAGGAATATACCTGACTAGTAAGAATCTACCTGACTAGTAAGAATCTTAAAACCTATAGATTTATATGTCTCCGAAAGAGAATCAAGCGTGTGTACAGCGGCATAAACGCAGCAGTGATAGGATTGGTGAGGTTCGGTGAGCAAATGCAGACCCTTTGAAGTCATATTGCATGGTACCCATTCCATGGGTCTCAACTCTCCAGGTTTAAGGGATTCTTCCTTCAGCTAAAACATGCATGTGGAACCCAGAGTATGATCCACCGTGTGATCGGGAAACGTGTTCAAATGTGTCTCAGTTTTCGTCCCCTGGTACTCGGGTGCAACATTCCAGACGCTTTACTAACACTCTCCCCACTTGGAGAGTCAGTGCCTTTAACCTCCTGTATGGCCCAGTTTGCAATTTCTGTGGAAAATGAACAGGAATAGGGAGAACCAATGAGAGACTAGGTGGAGGTGTCTGGACGGGCCAATTTAACTCTCATTTCCCACCAGGAAGAGGAATTAACCAAAGGCTCAGCGTGCCATGCCGGAACCACACTAGGACCAGAAGCACTCCTGCGGTGTTGCGGCCAGCTCACAAGAAAGCGAGTTGAAGAAAGGAGCTCAGGGGCACTGTAATTCACAAACCTGCAGAGTTATAAATGACAGCTATCTTCCAAAAATATATTGAATTAGGATGCCAAGAGGAGTTGAAAGCAGGGCAGAATTGCAGGAAACCGATTTCAGGAGGTAGACTGGAATTGCATGTAAAGCATAGGAAAAGAGGCAGAACGTCCACAATGATGCACTTGGCCCAAAAGGGAGTATGCGTTTTTTCCTGAATATATTCAGGAAAAAACGCATACGCCCTTTTTGGCCAACCAAGCAAGCTTGCAAAGGAAATCTGCACTACAATGAAGTCTCACTGCCCCCCGGTCAAAAGGGCCATCTGAAAAAAGTGTAAAATCCAGAAAGGCAGGACAGGCCATGGAGAACTGGGAGCCTAGTTATGCTGATGGGCGGGATGTAAATTGCCAGCAGCCACTCTGGAGAAGTGTATGGTGTTTCCTGAAACATCCAAAAAACAAAGCAACAGAGCCTAGGGCACTACCACTTATGGTCCTATAGCTTAGGGAAATTAAAATCAAAAAGACACAGCCACCCCAAAGTTTGGGACGGCTCTGTTTACAAGAACCTCGTTTACGGTACAAGTTCAATATCACAGAAAGCGAAAAATGGATAAAGAAATTGTGGTACTTACGTACAATGCAATATCACTCAGCAATGAAATCTATGTCATCAGGCCCGTAGCAGCATAATGAGTGGATTCAGGTACGATGATTCTAAGTGAAATTAGTCACACAGAAAAAGAAACATCATAAGATATCACTAATACACGGAATGTAAACTTGGCTACACAAGAACTGAATTACAAAACAGAACAGGGTGTCAAATGTAGAAAACCAACTTATGCTTGCTTAAGGGGACGGGTGAGTTGGGGTGCTGCATAAAACCAGAGATTGAAATGAGCACAGATACCGTTCCATAAGCCAAATATGTAATAGACAAGAGCTACTCCTTGCTCAACGAAGTGGACTCAACACCCCATATTAAACGCCTAAGAATATACCTGACTAGTAAGAATCTACCTGACTAGTAAGAATCTTAAAACCTATGGATTTATATGTCTCCAAAAGAGAATCAAGTGTGTGTACAGCGGCATAAACGCAGCAGTGATAGGATTGGTGAGGTTCGGTGAGCAAATGCAGACCCTTTGAAGTCATATTGCATGGTACCCATTCCATGGGTCTCAACTCTCCCTGTTTAAGGGATTCTTCCTTCAGCTAAAACATGCATGTGGAACCCAGAGTATGATCCACCATGTGGTCGGAAAACGTGTTCAAATGTGTCTCAGTTTTTGTCCCCAGGTACTCGGGTGCAACATTCCAGACGCTTTACTAACACTCTCCCCACTTGGAGAGTCAGTGCCTTTAACCTCCTGTTTGGCCCAGTTAGCAATTTCTGCGGAAGATGAACAGGAATAGGGAGAACCAATGAGAGATTAGGTGGAGGTGTCCGGACGGGCCAATTTAACTCTCATTTCCCACCAGGAAGAGGAATTAACCAAAGGCTCAGCATGCCGTGCCGGAACCAAACTAGGGCCTGAAGCAATCCTGCGGTGTTGCGGCCAGCTCACAAGAAAGCGAGTTGAAGAAAGGAGCTCAGGGGCACTGTAATTCACAAACCTGCAGAGTTATAAATGACAGCTATCTTCCAAAAATATATTGAATTAGGATGCCAAGAGGAGTTGAAAGCAGGGCAGAATTGCAGGAAACCGATTTCAGGAGGTAGACTGGAATTGCATGTAAAGCATAGGAAAAGAGGCAGAACGTCCACAATGATGCACTTGGCCAAAAAGGGCGTATGCGTTTTTTCCTGAATATATTCAGGAAAAAACGCATACGCCCTTTTTGGCCAACCAAGCAAGCTTGCAAAGGAAATCTGCACTACAATGAAGTCTCACTGCCCCCCGGTCAAAAGGGCCATCTGAAAAAAGTGTAAAATCCAGAAAGGCAGGACAGGCCATGGAGAACTGGGAGCCTAGTTATGCTGATGGGCGGGATGTAAATTGCCAGCAGCCACTCTGGAGAAGTGTATGGTGTTTCCTGAAACATCCAAAAAACAAAGCAACAGAGCCTAGGGCACTTCCACTTATGGTCCTATAGCTTAGGGAAATTAAAATCAAAAAGACACAGCCACCCCAAAGTTTGGGACGGCTCTGTTTACAAGAACCTCGTTTACGGTACAAGTTCAATATCACAGAAAGCGAAAAATGGATAAAGAAGTTGTGGTACTTACGTACAATGCAATATCACTCAGCAATGAAATCTATGTCATCAGGCCCGTAGCAGCATAATGAGTGGATTCAGGTACGATGATTCTAAGTGAAATAAGTCACACAGAAAAAGAAACATCATAAGATATCACTACTACACGGAATGTAAACTTGGCTACACAAGAACTGAATTACAAAACAGAACAGGGTGTCAAATGTAGAAAACCAACTTATGCTTGCTTAAGGGGACGGGTGAGTTGGGGTGCTGCATAAAACCAGAGATTGAAATGAGCACAGATACCGTTCCATAAGCCAAATATGTAATAGACAAGAGCTACTCCTTGCTCAACGAAGTGGACTCAACACCCCATATTAAACGCCTAAGAATATACCTGACTAGTAAGAATCTACCTGACTAGTAAGAATCTTAAAACCTATGGATTTATATGTCTCCAAAAGAGAATCAAGTGTGTGTACAGCGGCATAAACGCAGCAGTGATAGGATTGGTGAGGTTCGGTGAGCAAATGCAGACCCTTTGAAGTCATATTGCATGGTACCCATTCCATGGGTCTCAACTCTCCCTGTTTAAGGGATTCTTCCTTCAGCTAAAACATGCATGTGGAACCCAGAGTATGATCCACCATGTGGTCGGAAAACGTGTTCAAATGTGTCTCAGTTTTTGTCCCCAGGTACTCGGGTGCAACATTCCAGACGCTTTACTAACACTCTCCCCACTTGGAGAGTCAGTGCCTTTAACCTCCTGTTTGGCCCAGTTAGCAATTTCTGCGGAAGATGAACAGGAATAGGGAGAACCAATGAGAGATTAGGTGGAGGTGTCCGGACGGGCCAATTTAACTCTCATTTCCCACCAGGAAGAGGAATTAACCAAAGGCTCAGCATGCCGTGCCGGAACCAAACTAGGGCCTGAAGCAATCCTGCGGTGTTGCGGCCAGCTCACAAGAAAGCGAGTTGAAGAAAGGAGCTCAGGGGCACTGTAATTCACAAACCTGCAGAGTTATAAATGACAGCTATCTTCCAAAAATATATTGAATTAGGATGCCAAGAGGAGTTGAAAGCAGGGCAGAATTGCAGGAAACCGATTTCAGGAGGTAGACTGGAATTGCATGTAAAGCATAGGAAAAGAGGCAGAACGTCCACAATGATGCACTTGGCCAAAAAGGGCGTATGCGTTTTTTCCTGAATATATTCAGGAAAAAACGCATACGCCCTTTTTGGCCAACCAAGCAAGCTTGCAAAGGAAATCTGCACTACAATGAAGTCTCACTGCCCCCCGGTCAAAAGGGCCATCTGAAAAAAGTGTAAAATCCAGAAAGGCAGGACAGGCCATGGAGAACTGGGAGCCTAGTTATGCTGATGGGCGGGATGTAAATTGCCAGCAGCCACTCTGGAGAAGTGTATGGTGTTTCCTGAAACATCCAAAAAACAAAGCAACAGAGCCTAGGGCACTTCCACTTATGGTCCTATAGCTTAGGGAAATTAAAATCAAAAAGACACAGCCACCCCAAAGTTTGGGACGGCTCTGTTTACAAGAACCTCGTTTACGGTACAAGTTCAATATCACAGAAAGCGAAAAATGGATAAAGAAGTTGTGGTACTTACGTACAATGCAATATCACTCAGCAATGAAATCTATGTCATCAGGCCCGTAGCAGCATAATGAGTGGATTCAGGTACGATGATTCTAAGTGAAATAAGTCACACAGAAAAAGAAACATCATAAGATATCACTACTACACGGAATGTAAACTTGGCTACACAAGAACTGAATTACAAAACAGAACAGGGTGTCAAATGTAGAAAACCAACTTATGCTTGATTAAGGGGAAAGGTGAGTTGGGGTGCTGCATAAAACCAGAGATTGAAATTAGCACAGGTACCGTTCCATAAGCCAAATATGTAATAGACAAGAGCTACTCCTTGCTCAACGAGGTGGACTCAACACCCCATATTAAACGCCTAACAATATACCTGACTAGTAAGAATCTTAAAACGTATGGATTTATATGTCTCCGAAAGAGAATCAAGCGTGTGTACAGCGGCATAAACGCAGCAGTGATAGGATTGGTGAGGTTCGGTGAGCAAATGCAGACCCTTTGAAGTCATATTGCATGGTACCCATTCCATGGGTCTAAACTCTCCAGGTTTAAGGGATTCTTCCTTCAGCTAAAACATGCATGTGGAACCCAGAGTATGATCCACCGTGTGATAGGCAAACGTGTTCAAATGTGTCTCAGTTTTCGTCCCCTGGTACTCGGGTGCAATATTCCAGACGCTTTACTAACACTCTCCTCAGTTGGGGAGTCAGTGCCTTTAACCTCCTGTTTGGCCCAGTTTGCAATTTCTGTGGAAAATGAACAGGAATAGGGAGAACCAATGAGAGACTAGGTGGAGGTGTCTGGACGGGCAAATTTAACTCTCATATCCGACCAGGAAGAGGAATTAACCAAAGGCTCAGCGTGCCATGCCGGAACCACACTAGAGCCAGAAGCAATCCTGCGGTGTTGCGGCCAGCTCACAAGAAAGCGAGTTGAAGAAAGGAGCTCAGGGACACTGTAATTCACAAACCTTCAGAGTTATAAATGACAGCTATCTTCCAAAAATATATTGAAGTAAGGCTGCCAAGAGGAGTTGAAAGCGGGGCAGAATTGCACAAAACCGATTTCAGGAGGTAGACTGGAATTGCATGTAAAGCATAGGAAAAGAGGCAGAACGTCCACAATGATGCACTTGGCCAAAAAGGGCATATGCGTTTTTTCCTGAGGAAAAAACGCATACGCCCTTTTTGGCCAACCAAGCAAGCTTGCAAAGGAAATCTGCACTACAATGAAGTCTCACTGCCCCCTGGTCAAAAGGGCCATCTGAAAAAAGTATAAAATCCAGAAAGGCAGGACAGGCCATGGAGAACTGGGAGCCTTGTTATGCTGATGGGCGGGATGTAAATTGCCAGCAGCCACTCTGGAGAAGTGTATGGTGTTTCCTGAAACATCCAAAAAACAAAGCAACAGAGCCTAGGGCACTTCCACTTATGGTCCTATAGCTTAGGGAAATTAAAATCAAAAAGACACAGCCACCCCAAAGTTTGGGAGGGCTCTGTTTACAAGAACCCCGTTTACCGTACAAGTTCAATATCACAGAAAGCGAAAAATGGATAAAGAAGTTGTGGTACTTACGTACAATGCAATATCACTCAGCAATGAAATCTATGTCATCAGGCCCGTAGCAGCATAATGAGTGGATTCAGGTACAATGATTCTAAGTGAAATAAGTCACACAGAAAAAGGAACATCATATGGTATCACTACTACACGGAATGTAAACTTGGCTACACAAGAACTGAATTACAAAACAGAACAGGGTGTCAAATGTAGAAAACCAACTTATGCTTGCTTAAGGGGAAAGGTGAGTTGGGGTGCTGCATAAAACCAGAGATTGAAATGAGCACAGATACCGTTCCATAAGCCAAATATGTAATAGACAAGAGCTACTCCTTGCTCAACGAAGTGGACTCAACACCCCATATTAAACGCCTAAGAATATAACTGACTAGTAAGAATCTTAAAACCTATGGATTTATATGTCTCCGAAAGAGAATCAAGCGTGTGTACAGCGGCATAAATGCAGCAGTGATAGGACTGGTGAGGTTCGGTGAGCAAATGCAGACCCTTTGAAGTCATATTGCATGGTACCCATTCCATGGGTCTCAACTCTCCATGTTTAAGGGATTCTTCCTTCAGCTAAAACATGCATGTGGAACCCAGAGTATGATCCACCGTGTGATCGGAAAACGTGTTCAAATGTGTCTCAGTTTTCGTCCCCTGGTACTCGGGTGCAACATTCCAGATGCTTTACTAACACTCTCCCCACTTGGAGAGTCAGTGCCTTTAACATCCTGTTTGGCCCAGTTTGCAATTTCTGTGGAAAATGAACAGGAATAGAGAGAACCAATGAGAGACTAGGTGGAGGTGTCCGGACTGGCAAATTTAACTCTCATTTCCCACCAGGAAGAGGAATTAACCAAAGGCTCAGCATGCCGTGCCGGAACCAAACTAGGGCCTGAAGCAATCCTGCGGTGTTGCGGCCAGCTCACAAGAAAGCGAGTTGAAGAAAGGAGCTCAGGGTCACTGTAATTCACAAACCTGCAGAGTTATAAATGACAGCTATCTTCCAAAAATATATTGAAGTTAGGCTACCAAGAGGAGTTGAAAGCGGGGCAGAATTGCAGGAAACCGATTTCAGGAGGTACACTGGAATTGCACGTAAAGCATAGGAAAAGAGGCAGAACGTCCACAATGATGCACTTGGCCAAAAAGGGCGTATGCGTTTTTTCCTGAATCTATTCAGGAAAAAAACGCATACGCCCTTTTTGGCCAACCAAGCAAGCTTGCAAAGGAAATCTGCACTACAATGAAGTCTCACTGCTCCCTGGTCAAAAGGGATATCTGAAAAAAGTGTAAAATCCAGAAAGGCAGGACAGGCCATGGAGAACTGGGAGCCTAGTTATGCTGATGGGCGGGATGTAAATTGCCAGCAGCCACTCTGGAGAAGTGTATGGTGTTTCCTGAAACAACCAAAAAACAAAGCAACAGAGCCTAGGGCACTTCCACTTATTGTCCTATAGCTTAGGGAAATTAAAATCAAAAAGACACAGCCACCCCAAAGTTTGGGACGGCTCTGTTTACAAGAACCTCGTTTACGGTACAAGTTGAATATCACAGAAAGCGAAAAATGGATAAAGAAATTGTGGTACTTATGTACAATGCAATATCACTCAGCAATGAAATCTATGTCAACAGGCCCGTAGCAGCATAATGAGTGGATTCAGGTACGATGATTCTAAGTGAAATTAGTCACACAGAAAAAGAAACATCATAAGATATCACTAATACACGGAATGTAAACTTGGCTACACAAGAACTGAATTACAAAACAGAACAGGGTGTCAAATGTAGAAAACCAACTTATGCTTGCTTAAAGGGACGGGTGAGTTGGGGTGCTGCATAAAACCAGAGATTGAAATGAGCACAGATACCGTTCCATAAGCCAAATATGTAATAGACAAGAGCTACTCCTTGCTCAACGAAGTGGACTCAACACTCCATATTAAACGCCTAAGAATCTACCTGACTAGTAAGAATCTTAAAACCTATGGATTTATATGTCTCCGAAAGAGAATCAAGCGTGTGTACAGCGGCATAAACGCAGCAGTGATAGGATTGCTGAGGTTCGGTGAGCAAATGCAGACCCTTTGAAGTCATATTGCATGGTACCCATTCCATGGGTCTCAACTCTCCAGGTTTAATGGATTCTTCCTTCAGCTAAAACATGCATGTGGAACCCAGAGTATGATCCACCGTGTGATCGGGAAACGTGTTCAAATGTGTCTCCGTTTTCGTCCCCTGGTACTCGGTTGCAACATTCCAGACGCTTTACTAACACTCTCCCCACTTGGAGAGTCACTGCCTTTAACCTCCTGTTTGGCCCAGTTTGCAATTTCTGTGGAAAATGAACAGGAATTGGGAGAACCAATGAGAGACTAGGTGGAGGTGTCCGGAAGGGCAAATTTAACTCTCATTTCCAACCAGGAAGAGGAATTAACCAAAGGCTCAGCATGCCGTGCCGGAACCAAACTAGGGCCTGAAGCAATCCTGCGGTGTTGCGGCCAGCTCACAAGAAAGCGAGTTGAAGAAAGGAGCTCAGGGGCACTGTAATTCACAAACCTGCAGAGTTATAAATGACAGCTATCTTCCAAAAATATATTGAAGTAAGGCTGCCAAGAGGAGTTGAAAGCGGGGCAGAATTGCAGGAAACCGATTTCAGGAGGTAGACTGGAATTGCATGTAAAGCATAGGAAAAGAGGCAGAACGTCCACAATGATGCACTTGGCCAAAAAGGGCGTATGCGTTTTTTCCTGAATATATTCAGGAAAAAACGCATACGCCCTTTTTGGCCAACCAAGCAAGCTTGCAAAGGAAATCTGCACTACAATGAAGTCTCACTGCCCCCAGTCAAAAGGGCCATCTGAAAAAAGTGTAAAATCCAGAAAGGCAGGACAGGCCATGGAGAACTGGGAGCCTTGTTATGCTGATGGGCGGGATGTAAATTGCCAGCAGCCACTCTGGAGAAGTGTATGGTGTTTCCTGAAACATCCAAAAAACAAAGCAACAGAGCCTAGGGCACTTCCACTTATGGTCCTATAGCTTAGGGAAATTAAAATCAAAAAGACACAGGCACCCCAAAGTTTGGGACGGCTCTGTTTACAAGAACCTCGTTTACCAAACAAGTTCAATATCACAGAAAGCGAAAAATGGATAAAGAAGTTGTGGTACTTATGTACAATGCAATATCACTCAGCAATGAAATCTATGTCATCAGGCCTGTAGCAGCATAATGAGTGGATTCAGGTACGATGATTCTAAGTGAAATTAGTCACACAGAAAAAGAAACATCATAAGATATCACTAATACACGGAATGTAAACTTGGCTACACAAGAACTGAATTACAAAACAGAACAGGGTGTCAAATGTAGAAAACCAACTTATGCTTGCTTAAGGGGACGGGTGAGTTAGGGTGCTGCATAAAACCAGAGATTGAAATTAGCACAGATACCGTTCCATAAGCCAAATATGTAATAGACAAGAGCTACTCCTTGCTCAACGAAGTGGACTCAACACCCCATATTAAACGCCTAAGAATATACCTGACTAGTAAGAATCTACCTGACTAGTAAGAATCTTAAAACCTATGGATTTATATGTCTCCGAAAGAGAATCAAGCGTGTGTACAGCGGCATAAACGCAGCAGTGATAGGATTGGTGAGGTTCGGTGAGCAAATGCAGACCCTTTGAAGTCATATTGCATGGTACCCATTCCATGGGTCTCAACTCTCCCTGTTTAAGGGATTCTTCCTTCAGCTAAAACATGCATGTGGAACCCAGAGTATGATCCACCGTGTGATCGGAAAACGTGTTCAAATGTGTCTCAGTTTTCGTCCCCTGGTACTCGGGTGCAACATTCCAGACCCTTTACTAACACTCTCCCCACTTGGAGAGTCAGTGCCTTTAACCTCCTGTTTGGCCCAGTTTGCAATTTCTGTGGAAAATGAACAGGAATAGGGAGAACCAATGAGAGACTAGGTGGAGGTGTCCGGACGGGCAAATTTAACTCTCATTTCCCACCAGGAAGAGGAATTAACCAAAGGCTCAGCGTGCCATGCTGGAACTAAATTAGGGCCTGAGGAGATCCTGCGGTGTTGCGGCCAGCTCACAAGAAAGCGAGTTGAAGAAAGGAGCTCAGGGGCACTGTAATTCAGAAACCTTTGGAGTTATAAATGACAGCTATCATCCAAAATTATGCTGAAGTAAGGCTGCGAAGAGGACTTGAATGCAGGGCAGAATTGCTGGAAATTGATTTCAAAACGTACACGGGAGTAGCTCTTAAAGCATAGGAAAAGAGACAGAACTTGGAAAATAATGCACTTGGCAAAAAAGGGCATATGTGTTTTATCCAGAGCTCTCATAACTGAGGGGAGGAGATTCCCAGCAGGCTCCAACTGCCACCTGAGGGCTCACATTGCCAAGGCAACGTTAGCATGCCAGGCAGGAGTTACCTCACAGCAGAGGTCCCACCTCACAGAAGGGTGAGAAACCCAGCCAACATCAGACTCTCACCAGAGGGCCCACATCACCAAGGGGATGGGAACCAGGCAGGAGTGTCTTCACATCAGTGGGGCCACATCATCGAAAGCTGAGGTACTCAGCACATGTGTCCTCAAACCAGAGGACCCACATCACCAAGGACCTCGGAGTGAGGCAGGCAGGAGTAGCCTCACAACACTGGGCACATAGAATAAAAAAGTGAGGAATCCAGCAGTTGGAACCTCCCAGCAGGCGGCCCAGAGCACCGAGGCTATGGGATCCAGGCCACAGTGAACTCACAGAAGAGGGCCCATGTCATGAAACTGAGCAACCCAGCCATTGGGACCTCAGAGCAGGAGGCCCACATCCCCATGGGGATGGAATTCTGGTAGGAGTGTCCTCGCACCACTGAGAACGTATCAGAAAATTTTGGGCGACCAGCAGTTAGGGCCTGGCGCCAGAGGACCCTCATCACCAAGGGAAGGAGGCTCCCAGCAGGCTCCAACTGCCACCAGAGGGCTGACGTCGCCAAGGCGATGTGTGCCAACCAGGCACGAATGACCTCACAGCAGAGGGTCCACCTCAGAGAAGTGTGACGAACCCAGTCAGGATCAGACTCGCACCAGAGGGCCCACATCACCAAATGGATTGGAACCAGGCAGGAGTGTCCTCACATGAGTAGGGCCACATCATCTAAAGGTGAGGAACCCAGAACATGTGGCTTCAAACCATAGGACACCCATCACCAAGGGGCTGGGAGTGAGGCAGGCAGGAGGAGCCTCATAACAGAGGGCCCAAAAATAAGAAAGGTGAGGAATCCAGCAGTTGGAACCTCCCAGCAGGCGGCCCAGAGCACAGAGGCTAGAGGAACCAGGCCAGAGTGAACTAACACCAGACAGCCCACATCATGAAACTGTGAGCAACCCAGACATTGGGACCTCAGAGCAGAAGGCCCACATCCCCATGGTGATGGGAACATGACAGGAGTGTCCTGGCATCACTGGGCTCACATCAGAAAACGTGGGGTGCTCAGAAGTTAGGGCCTGACGCTAGAGGGCACTCATCACCGAGAGGAGGAGGCTCCCAGCAGGCTCCAGCTGCCACCAGAGGGCCAACGTCGCCAAGGCGATGTGTGCCAGCCTGGCAGGAGTGACCTCACAGCAGAGGGCCCACCTCACAGAAGGGTGAGGAACACAGCCAGGATCAGACTCTCACCAGAGGGCCCACATCACCAAGGGGATGGGAACCAGGCAGGAGTGTCCCCACACCAGTGGGACAACATCATCGAAAGGTGAGGATCCCAGCACATGTGTCCTCAAACCAGAGGAACCACATCACCAAGGGGTTCGGAATGAGGCTGGCAGGACTGGCCTCACAACACAGGGTCCATAGAATATAAAAGTTGAGGAATCCAGCAGTTGGAACCTCCCAGCAAGTGGCCCAGAGCACCGAGGCTATGGGATCCAGGCCGCAGTGAACTCACAGCAGAGGGCCCACATCATGAACCTGTGAGCAGCCCAGCTGTTGGGACCTCAGAACAGAAGGCCCACATCCCCATTGGGATGGGAACCTGGCAGGAGTGGCTTCGCACCACTTAGCACATATCAGAAAATGTTAGGAGCCCAGCAGTTAGGGCCTGATGCCAGGGGGCCCTCATAACTGAGGGGAGGAGACTCCCAGCAGGTTCCAACTGCCAACAGAGGGCCCACGTCTACAAGGTGGCATGCACCAGCCAGGCAGTAGTGACCTCACAGCAGAGGGCCTATCTCACAGAAGGGTGAGGAACCGAGGCAGGATGAGACTCTCACCAGAGGGCCCACAACACCAAGGGGATGGGAACCAGTCAGGACTGTCCTCCCACCAGTGGGGCCACATCATCGAAAGGTGAGGAACCCAGCACATGTGGCCTCATATCAGAGGACATACATCACAAAGGGGATGGGAGTGAGGCAGGTAGGAGTAGCCTAAAAACAGAGGGCCCAAAGAATAAAAAAAGTGAGGAATCCAGCATTTGGAACCTCCCAGCAGGCGGCCGAGAGCACAGAAGCTATGGGATGCAGGCAGGAGTTAACTAACACCAGAGAGCCCACATCATGAAACTGTGAGCAACCCAGGCATTGGGACCTCAGAGCAGAAAGCCCACATCCCCATGGGGATGGGAACCTGACAGGAGTGTCCTGGCATCACTGGGCTCACATCAGAAAACGTGGGGAGCCCAGCAGTTAGAGCCTGATGCTAGAGGGCCATCATCACCGAGGGCAGGAGGCTCCCAGCAGGTTCCATGTGCCAACAGAGGGCCCACATCACCAAGGTGATGTGTGCAAGTCAGGCAGGATTGACCTCACAGCAGAGGGCCTACCTCACAGAAGAGTGAGGAACCCAGCCAGGATAAGACTGTCACCAGAAGGCCCACATCACCAAGGGGATGGGAACCAGGCAGGAGTGTCCTCACACCAGTGGGGCCACATCATTGAAAGTTGCCTAACCCAGCACATGTGGCCTCAAACCAGAAGACCCACATCACGAAGGGGTTGCGAGTGAGGCAGGCAGGAGGAGCATCACAACACAGGACCCATAGAATACAAAAGTTGAGGAATCGAGCAGTTGGAACCTCCCAGCAGGCAGCCAAGACCACAGAGGCTATGGGATCCAGGCCACAGTGAACTAACACCAGAGAGCCCACATCATGAAATTGTGATCAACCCAGCCGTTGGAACCTCAGAGCAGAAGGCCCACATCCCCATGGGGATGGGAACCTAAGAGGAGTGCTTGAGCAACACTGGGCTCACTAAGAAAAGTTGGGGAGCCCAGCAGTTAGGGCCTGACGTCAGAGGGCCCTCATCACAGAGCTGAGGAGGCTCCCAGCAGGGTCCAATTGCCACCAGAGGGCTCATGTCAACAAGGCGAGGTGAGCAACCCAGGCAAGAGTTACCTGATAGTAGAGGGCCCACCTCACAGATGGGTGAGGAACCCAGCCAGGATCAGACTCTCACCAGAGGGCCCACATCACAAAGGGGATGGGACCCAGTCAGGATTATCCTCACACCAGTGGGGCCTCATCATCTTAAGGTGAGGAACCCAGCACATGTGTCCTCAAACCAGAGGACCCACATCACCAAGGGCCTTGGAGTGAGGCAGGCAGGAGTAGCCTCACAACACAGGGCACATAATATAAAAAACGTGAGGATTCCAGCATTTAGACCTTCCAGCAGGCGGCCCAGAACACCGAGGCTATGGGATCCAGGCCACAGTGAACTCACAGCAGAGGGCCCACATCACAAAACTGTGAGCAACCCAGGAGTTGAGACCTCAGCGCAGAAGGACCACATCCCCATGGGAATGGGAACCTGGCTGGAGTGTCCTCGCACCACTGGGCGCACATCAGAAAATGTGGGGAGCCCACCATTTAGGGCCTGACGCCAGAGGGCCGTCATCACCGAGAGGAGGAGGCGCCCTGCACGCTCCAACTGCCACCAGAGGGCTCACGTCTCCAAGGTGACGTGTGCCAGCCAGGCAGGAGTGACCTCACAGCAGAGGGCCTACCTCACAGAACGTTGAGGAACCCAGCCAGGATTAGACTCTCGCCAGAGGGCCCACCTCACCAAGGGGATGGGAACCAGGCAGGAGTGTCCTCACACGAGTGGGGTCACATCATCGAAAGGTGAGGAACGCAGCACATGTGGCCTCAAGCCATAGGACAGTCATCACCAAGGGGCTGGCAGTGAGGCAGGCAGGAGGAGCCTCACAACAGAGGGCACATAGAATAAAAAAGTTGAGGAATCCAGCAGTTGGAACCTCCCAGCAGGCGGCTCAGAGCACCGATGATAAGGGATCCTTGCCGGAGTGAACTCACAGCAGAGGGCCCACATCATGGTACTGTGAGCAAGCCAGCCGTTTTGACCTCAGAGCAGAAGGCCCATATCGCCATGGGGATGGGAACCTGGCAAGAGTCTCCTCACTCACTTGGCACACATCAGAAAATGTGGGGAGCCCAGCAGTTATGGCCTAAGGCAAGAGGGCCCTCATCACCGAGGGGAGGAGGATCCCAGCACACTCCAACTGCCACCAGAGGGCCCACGTCGCCAAGGTGACGTGTGCCAGACAGGCATGATTGACCTCACAGCAGAGGGCCCACCTCACAGAAGGGTGAGGAACCCAGCCAGGATCAGACTCTCACCTGAGGGCCCACATCAGCAAGGGGATGGGAACCAGTCAGGACTGTCTTCCCTCCAGTGGGGTCACATCATCGAAAGGTGCGGAACCCAGCACATGTGGCCTCAAATCAGAGGACACATATCACAAAGGGAATGGGAGTGAGGCAGGCAGGAGTAGCCTAAAAACAGAGGGCCCAAAGAATAAGAAAGGTGAGGAATCCAGCAGTTGGAACCTCCCAGCAGGCGGCCCAGAGCACAGAAGCTATGGGATGCAGGCAGGAGTGAACTAACAGCAGAGAGCCCACATCATGAAACTGTGAGCAACCCAGGCTTTGGGACCTCAGAGCAGAAGGCCCACACCCCAATGGGGATGTGAACCTGGCTGGAGTGTCCTCGCACCACTGGGCGCACACCACAAAATGTAGGGAGCCCAGCAGTTAGGGCCTGATGCCAGAGGGCCCTCATCACCGAGGAGAGGAGGCTCCCAGCAGGCTCCAAGTGCCACCAGAGGGCTCATGTCCACAAGGCGAGGTGAGCAAGCCAGGCAAGAGTGACCTCACATCAGACGGCCTACCTCACAGATGGGTGAGGAACCCAGCCGGGATCAGACTCTCAACAGAGGGCCCACATCACCAAGGGGATGTGAACCAGGCAGGAGTCTCCTAAGACCATTGGTCCCACATCATCGAAAGGTGAGGAACCCAGCACATGTGGCCTCAAACCAGACGACACACATCACGAAGGGGCTGGGAGTGAGGCAGGCAGGAGGATCCTCACAACAGAGGGCCCAAAAAATTAAAAAAGTGAGGAATCCAGCAGTTGGAACCTCCCAGCAGGCAGCCAAGAGCACAGAGGCTATGGGATCCAGGCTTCTGTGAACTAACACCAGAGAGCCCACATCATGAAAATGTGAACAACCCAGCCGTTGGGACCTCAGAGCAGAAGGCCCACATCCCCATGGAGATGGGATCCTAAGAGGAGTGCCAAAGCATCACTGGGCTCCCTAAGAAAAGTTGGTGAGCCCAGCAGTTAGGGCCCGACGCAAGAGGACCCTCATCACCGGGGGAAGAGATTCCCAGCACGCTCCAACTGCCACCACACGGCTGACTTCACCAAGGCAATGTGTGCCAGCCATGCAGGAGTGACCTATCAGCAGAGGGTCTCCCTCACAGGTGGGTGAGGAACAAAGCCAGGAACAGACTCTCACCAGGGGGTCCACATAACCACGTGGATGAGAACCAAGCAGGAGTGTCCTCACACTAGTGGGGCCACATCATTGAAAGGTGAGGAACCCAGCAAAAGTGGCCACAAACCAGAGGACCCACATCACCAAGGGGTTGAGAGTGAGGTAGGTGTCTGGACGGGCATATTTAACACTCATTTCCCACCAGGAAGAGGAATTAACCAAAGGCTCAGCGTGCCCTGCCAGAAGCAGATTAGGGCCTGAAGCAGTCTTGCGGGTTTGCGGCCAGCTCACAAGAAAGCGAGTTGAAGAAAGGAGCTCAGGGGCCCTGTAATTCACAAACCTGCAGAGTTATAAATGACAGATAACGTCCAAAAATATATTGAAGTAAGGCTGCGAAGAGGACTTGAAAGCGGGGCAGAATTGCAGGAAACCGATTTCAGGAGGTAGACTGGATTTGCATTTAAAGCATAGGAAAAGAGGCAGAACATCGACAATGATGCACTTGGCAACAAAGGGCGTATGAGTTTGTTCCTGAATATATTCAGGAAAAAACACATACGCCCTTTTTGGCAAACCAAGCAAGCTTGCAATGGAAATCCGAACTACTATGAAGTGTCACTTCCCCCCGGTCTAAAGGGCCACTGAGAAAAGTGTAAAATCCAGAAAGGCAAGACAGGCCATGGGGAAAAAGGAGCCTTGTTATGCTTATGGGCGGGATGTACATTGCCAACAGCCACTCTGGAGAAGTGTATGGTGTTTCCTGATACATCTGAAAAACAAAGCAACAGAATCTAGGGCATTTCCACTTATGGTCCTATAGCTTAGGGAAATTAAAATCAAAAAGACACAGCCACCCCAAAATTTACAACGGCTCTGTTTACAGGAGCCTCTTCTACAGTACAAGTTAAATATCCCAGAGAACAAATAATTGATAAAGAAGTTGCGGTACTTATGTACAACAGAATACCACTCAGCAATGAAATCTGTGTCACCAGGCCTGTACCAGCATAATGAGTGGATTGAGGCATGATGATTCTAAGTGAAATAAGTCACACAGAAAAAGAAACATCATAAGGTATCACTAATGCACGGAATGTAAACTTGGCTACACATGAACTGAATTACAAAACAGAACAGGGTCTCAAGTTTAGAAAACCAACTTATGCTTGCTTAAGGGGAAAGGTGAGTTGGGGTGCTGCATAAAACCAGAGTTTGAAATTAGCACAGATACCGTTCCATAAGCCAAATATGTAATAGACAAGACCTACCCGTTGCTCAACGAAATGGACTCAACAATGAGGTATCACCTCACACCTGTTAGAATGGGCATCATCTGAAAATCTACAAACAACAAATGCTGGAAAGGGTGTGGAGAAAAGGAACACTCTTCCACTATTGTTGGGAATATAAATTGATACAGTCACTATGGAGAACAATATGGAGTTTCTTAAGAAACTAATAATAGAATTACCATATGATACAGCAATCCCAGGACTGGACATATACTCAGACAAAACCATAAATCAAAAAGAGACATTCACCGCAATGTTCATTGCATCACTATTTACAATATCGAGGTAATGGAAGCAACCTAAATGCCCACAGACAGACGAATGCATAAAGCTGTGGTACATATATAAAATGGAATATTACTAAGCCATGAAAGGAATGAAATTGGGTCATTTGTAGAGACGTCGATGGATCTAGAGACTGTCCTACAGAGTGAAGTAAGTCAGAAAGAGAAAAACAAATCTTGTATATTCATGCATATATGTGGAACCTAGAAAAACTGTACAGATTAACCGTTTTGCAAGGCATAAATAGAGCAACAGATGTAGACAACAATCGTATGGACAACAAGGGGGGAAAGCTCTTGGAGGGGTGGTGGTGGGAGGAGTTGAGAGATTGGGATTGGCATGTAAACATTTATATGTATAAAATAGATAACCAATGAGAACCTGCTGTATAAAAATATAAAATAAAATTCAAAATTAAAAAGAAATAAAATTTAAAAAATAAAACAGAAAAAACAATTATTCCCTTCACATACATGTATTTATATGAATAAATTATTTCCATGCTTATATCTGTAAATACAAAAAAGAGGAATAAAATCTACCTTGAACCAAAAACGAAAAAGAGAAAAAAAAAACAGAACCCACCAGTTACTCAGAGGAAAACCGTATCAGGGCACTTGCTCCAGTTGTAAACAATTCTGAAGTTGGTCAGTGGTGGGGAATCGTCTCCCATTCAGCCAGCAGCCCCCACACAACAAGCGTCCTCATTGCAAAGCTGGGGCACCGTGCCGAGGCATCTGTGAGTAAACGTGAGCTGAGCCCCAGGCCACTTGCTGCTGAACTGTTCCCACCCTTCCCAGGTAAAACACCTGAATATATACAAGGACTTGAAAGCCTAGAGGAAGGGCCATGGAGCCACACGAGTGACAGCATGCCAGCTGACTTGGTGCCTGCAGGCCAGCCAGGATGGTCCTGGCCCTGGGTGCTCTTCTGGAAGATTTCCATTTCCCTGCCTGAGATACCCGTCCTGTCCCTGCCCCCACTGCTTTTTTCCTTCCTCACCTCTGCCCAGGGAGAAATTCCAGCAGCAGGTATGGGTGACACATCCTCTTCTTTAGCAGGTAGCAGCCTGGCGTCTGCTGCAGAAAGTCCAGCAGAGCCCCACTCACACTGGGCCACCCACAAAGCCGTGGCCTCTTACTCCCTCCCACCAGCCCAGCCCCGAGACTGCTGACAGGGCAGAGAAAATGGCGTCAGGCACAGCTGCAGGGGCTTTTGCTGCCTGGAGTGGTATTTATATTGATCTCAACCCAGGCACACCTGGGGAGGGCTGGCCGGCATGGTAAGGCTGCCCAGGTAGCCAATCATCACCCCTCAGGGGCTCACAGTTGCAGAAAATGGAACTTGCTGAACCGGCCAGGTCCAAGGAACAGGTGTGGGCTCCTGAGAGTCAGGATAGACAAGGGGCTGCAGCTTTGGCTTGTTTTCTAATCATTTTATCTGGCCCATGAGTGGGAGACAACTTCAAGAAAACCCTCTCCTAATGAGAGGAACCCAGGAGTCAGGGAGAGGAGGGGTGGGTGGTGGTTGGAGACAGAGGCCTGGTGCCCTGGGTGCAGTGGAAGTCTCTGGAAGACCAGGTGGAGGGAGGCCACACAGAGTGATGCCCAGGGTCACAGACCTGTCGGAGCTGCTGTTTGTTAGTTCAAGTCCTGCTCTGAGGTGCTCTGTGTCAGCTCTGAGCGACAGGTGAGCTGGGGGTGCTCTTCAATGAGGGCTATGTGCACGGTTCCTGTGTGCCCAGCCCTGCCACGGTACCTGCAAGGGTAGCTCTGTATCCTGGGAGGGGCCTGACCATGAGAGCCCCGTGGGCTGGGTTGGGGGTGGGGTACCTGCCCAGGAGAGCTCCATATCCTGGGATTGGCCTGACCACGAGAGCCCCATGGGCTGCTGGGGACCTGGTAAAGGATGTCAGGACAGTCAGTGAAGCCACCGAGGATATACCTCCAGTTGCTCCTGATTCCTACACCCTGCTGGTCATTCTACCAACCACCAGGACATGGTATTCTGTATTAGTCTTCAATGATGCCTTTTTTTGTATTCCATTAGTCCCAGAGTCACAAGAAATTTTGGCTTGTGAGTGGCAGGACTCAACATACAACTAAAACAATACTTCCGGGCCGTCTTGCCCCAAGGGTTCAAAAATTCCCACACCATCTTTGGGGAAAGCTTAGCTAACGACCGAAAAGTTCTACCTCTGGAAAAGGAAACCCTCCTTCAATATGCAGACGACATTCTGATCGCCAGCCCTACTAAGGAGGCCTCTGAACTACCAAGCCAATAAAGGATAGAAGTTGTCCAAGAAAAAGCTCAAATATCACAGACTGCGGTGACCTGCCTGGGCTTCATTCTCACACAAGGTCAGAGAAGCCCATCCCAGGAAAGGGAAGAAACCATTTGCAGCCTTACCCCTTTCTAAAACTAGAAGACAGCTTAGGGGTTCCTGGGGAGGCCAGGGTTTGCTGCTTCTGGATCCCTAACTACAGTCTACTAGCTGGGCCTCTATATGAAACACTGAAAGGAAAAGATGATGATCCTTTTGAACAGAATCCAGAAGTGGCCTTTCAAGAATGGAAAGAGCAGTCAATTCAGACCCTTGCCCTGGAACTCCCTAATTGAGCTAAACCCTTTGACTTTTCCATTCCCGGTGAAAGGTGAATCGCCATTGGAGAATTAGTGCAAAAACTGGGACCACTTGAAATGGAACAACGCAAGAATGCCATCCAGGTAGGATAAACTACAGTCACCAAGGGGCTTGGCCCACTGCCACATCTGGCCAAGATACTGGCGGTATCTAAAAACCTGGAAATCAGCAGCCCAAAAGGCCACCTCCCTCCTAAGGGAAAAGGACCCCACGTGGTGATCCTAATCACCAACCATGCCCTGAAGTTGCAGGGTTCGCTCCGTGGGCACACCGACCTCGAGTGAGGAGGCCCTCCAACTCCAACATCCAGAGAGATAACCGGAGGCAACAGGGCACCATGACGACTCATGTGAACATCACTTGACCTGGAGTTTCTCTCATAAAACAACAATAGCGTGTCCCGAAGGAGTAGACTACTGCTTGCAGGACTTCCTGCACCCGGAGGGGAGCTAATAATCTTGGCGGGGGAACCGTATATCACACTGTCACCATAGAAAAGCCTACAGACACCGTGATGATGGTGGCCAATAAGACCGGCTGGACTCCTGTTTACTTCAAAAGGCTGTTGACTCAGTGGCCATCATGGTCCTTGATCACCACTGACCCTGGACTGTCTGGGAGTTGAGCGGGCAGGGCTCTGACACCTGGTGCTGTTTTTATGTTAATTCAGGGGCCTAATTGAAGAAAGAGCAGACTACTGGTCAGAGCATCTAGGCTGGCAGAAACGGTCAGCCTAAGGTGGCCGAACAAATGTGGGGCGGGGTGAAACCGGCCCCCACAGCGTCTCTGCACATCTCTTTCCTGGACCCTTAAAGGTCATTAGAATCTATAACACTTCCAATGCTGGTGCTCAGGCGGACGAGCAGGGAGGCAGGGGTCCTGGGGACAATCAACGTCACCTGGAGGCTGCTGGGGAGAAGTTCTGACCCTCGTCCCCTGGTATGAGGGCTCCCAACTCAGCACTCAGCAGTTACAGAAGAAGGGTCTGCACCCTCAGCACTCCAAGAGTGAGGAACGGGACAAAAGGCAGAGGAGGGGTTTGTCCCCAGCAAAGCCCATTAAAAATCCCTGGGAGATAAAAATAGAATCTGGGCAATAAAGTCAAGTCTGACCTTTTTTATCCTTTGTGCTTTGTCTAATTTCACGTGCTCCTAGGGTCCCGCATGCAGAGGTTCCACACCCGGCACTTCAGACCAGATTTCCTGGTGCAGAATAGCTGGGTTGACACCTCAGCTCCTGGGGCCCAGTGCAGACTCCGAGATATAGAGCCTGAGCTGCAGCCAACCCGGCCCTTGAGAGCTCCGCCCCCTCCCTCCCACTGACTCTGACAGGATCTCTACACAGCAGCCCAGCCCACAGCCCACGGGGTAGTGCATGCTCTCACCTCTCCATTCTCTGATGAAAATATAAAGTTTCCTTTGCTTGGGAACCAAACTCAGTCTCGATCTGTTGGCCCCAATGACACTGGGCAGGGGGACCCTTGTTGGGGTCCACTCTGGAGGATCAGTAACAGAAATTGAGACTATTGTAACTTCAATGAACAGATGTGTGAGCCAAACTGTAGTTAACATAGAACAGTTTATAAGGCTCGGGTAAAATAAGATGTTTCTAACACTTCCATTTGATATTTCCATCACTTTATTATAAGCAAGTTCAGTGAGAAGGTTTGTCCTATTTGTCAGGTCAATATTAGAGAAATGAAGTGATTTCTTTCCAAGGATGTACATCTAATAATCTTGGTTAAAGCTTCAATCTTGTTTTAAATGCTTTTCCATTGAAAATGATACCTCTCTTTCAGCTCCCCCATTTCTGAGAAGTATAAAATCTTATAATTTATTATTACCAAAGGGGAAAGGTGGGAGGAGGGATAAATTAACAGTTTGGAATTAACACATACACACTGCTATGTATAAAATAGATCATCAACAAGGAACTACTGTATAGCACAGGGAACTACACTCAATATTGTGCAATAACCTATAAGGGGAAATAATCGGAAAAAGAATAGATATTTTTATTGACATCATCTATCAATGACAGTTAAAGTGTAACCTAAGGGAAGCCGGTGGTGAGTGCTTCTGACCCTGAAGACTTCAGTCATCTAAAGTTTGGACTCTGCCTACTTCCCAAGGCCCTTAATGAACATATGTGTAGCCGTAGCTTAAAAAACTCCCCAGTTTGGGTTTCGGGGAGACACTGATTTTGAAAAAGCCCTGGTGTTCTCCTTACATGAATGGGACTCTTCCTACTGCTAAAACATGTCTGTCACATCCAGAGGATGGTATACCGTCTGATCGGGAAGAGTTTGGAAAAGGCATCTCATCTCCTCATCTCCTGGTGCTCGGGTTCACCCCTCCAGCGTCTTTACTAACAGTCTCCCCACTTGGAGATGTCAACACTGTCAACATCCTGTTGCGTACAGTTTGGAATTTGTCCAGAGGATGAAGCGGAAGGATGAGGAACAATGAGAGACAAGTCCTAGGTGTTCAGACAGGCACATGTCACTCTAATTTCCAATCAGGAAGATGAATTGACCAAAGGCTAGGGTTGCCCGTGGAAACAGTATAGGGCTTGAGGAAATCCCACTGCTTTGTGGCCAGTTCCCATAAACACAAGTTGAACAATGGAACTCAGGGGCAGTAAAATTCACGAAACTGCAGAGTTGAAAATATCTATCACTGAAAAATGTCTTGAGGAAAGTCAGAGAAAAGGATTGGCAAGCAAGGGAGAATGGCAGGAAAGGGATTTGAGGAGGTAGAAAGGACTCGCCATTAAGCACAAGAAAAGGGGCTGAACATTGCCGACATTGCAGTTGGCCAAAAAGGCTGTATGCGTTTTTTTCTGTATATATTCAAGAAAAGGGCATACACTTTTTTAGCCAACCAAACAGGTGGGTACTGGAAATCAATACTACAAAAGATATCACTTCGCATCAGTCAGAAGAGCCATCCTCATAAAGTGTAAATGCCAGAAATGCAGGACAGGGCAAGGAGAGGAGGGAGCCCTGTGAGGCTTATAGTGGAAATGTATATTGCCAACGGCCATTCTGGAGAACTGTATTGTGTTTACTAAAGCATCTAAAAAATGAGCTACAGAGCATAGGGCACTTGCACTCATGGGCGTATATCTTGGGAAAAACAAAAATCGAGAGGACACAGGCACCCCAATGTTTACTGCCTCTCTGTTTAAAAGATCCTCGACTAGGATATAACTTAAATGTCTCTGGAGGGAAAAAATGGATAGAGATGTGGTACTTATGTAGAGTGGAATATTACTCAGCCTGGAAATCAATGAAATATGGCCAGTTGTAACAACTCCGGAGGAGTTACGTATGATCATTCTAAGTGACATAAATATGTAGAAAACACGTGTAAGGCTGCTAAACGGGAAAGGTGGGGAGGGGTGAGGCATCATCCAGGAGGTTGAAATTAGCAAAGATACCATTCCAAATACCAAACTGATAATCAACAAGGCCTACACGGTAACTAAAAGAACTGTACTCAGCACACTCAAGTCACCGGAAAAGAATATCTATGACTGGTAAGAATCTGAAAAAGAAATTATTGATGTCTCTCTGTACGTGAATCAAGTGGATGTACAGCAGCAAGAAACAGAGCTTTGAAAATCAGCTGTAAACAACATAGTAATAAATTGAAAAAAATAAACGACAGAGAGACAGAGAAAACCTCTTACAACTTTTCCTCAGGGACGGTGATGCAACATGGATTGAACACATCTAGACCCACAGCAGGATGAGACATAAGGCTGGAAACTGTTCGCACTAAGAGAAATGTGGGGTTGGGTGAGGAAATGCACACCCTTTAAAGTAATACTACCTGGTACCCATTCAATGGGTCCCAAATCTGCAGGTTCAAGGAATCTTCCTACAGCTAAAACATGCATGGAAAACCCAGAGGACTGTACACCATGTGATCGGGAGATGTGTCTAAAATGCACCTCATTTATCCTCTCCTGGTGCTCCTGTTCATCATTCCAGCCACGTTACTTAGAATCTCCCCACTTAGAGAATCAGCACATTTAAACTTCTGTTTCACACATTTTGCAAATTGTGAGGAGGATGAACGGGAACAGGGGGAAACAATGAGAGAATAGTTGTAGGGGTTTGGATGGGCACATGTCACTCTAATTTCCCATTAAGAATAAGAATTAAAAAAAGGCTCAGCCCGCCTCACCGGAGCCAAAATAGGGCCTGAAGCAATCCTGCAGTTTTGAGGCCAGCTCACAAAAGAGCAACTTAAAAAATGGAGCTCAGGGTCACTGCAATTCACAAACCTGCAGAGTTATAAATGAAAACTAACGTCCAAAAATATGTTGAGGTAAGGCAAAGAAGAGGATCTGAATGCAAGACAGAATTGCAAGAAACAGATTTCAAGAGATAGATTGGACTCGCCTTTAAAGCACATGAAAAGCGGCAGAATTTCGACAATGATGCAGTTGGCCCAAAAGGGAGTATGTGTTATTTCCTGAATATATCCAGGAAAAAACGCATACGCACTTTATGGGCAACCAAGCAAGCAAGCAATGCAAATGTGCACAACAAAGAAGTCTCATTTCCCACCGGTCAAAAGGGCCATCCGAAAAAATTGTAAAAACCAGAAATGCAGGACAGGCCATGGAGAACAGGGAGCCTTTATACGCTGATGGACAGTGTGTGAACTGCCGAGAGCCACTCTGGAGAAGTGTATGGTGGTTCCTAAATCATCTAAAAAACAGAGCGACAGAGCATAGGGCACTTCCAATCACGGGAGTATATCTAGGGAAGTCTAAAAATCAACAAGACACAAGCACACCACAGTTTAGGGCTACTCTGTTTACAAGAACCTCAACTTCAGTACACCTTAAATATCCCAGGAAAGAGAACAATGGATAAAGAAAATGTGGTACTTATGTACAATGGAATATCTCTTCACCATGAAATCAATGTAATAAGGCTAGTAGAAGGATAAAGAGTGGATTGAGGTCCGATAATACTACTTGAAATAAGTCAAACAGAAAAAGAAACATATCATAAGATATCACTTATAGAGGGAGGATAAATATGGCTGCACAAAAAATGAATGACAAAACAGAACAGTGTCTCACATTTAGAAAACACACTTATGTCAGCTTAAGGGGAAAGGAGAGGTGGGGTGATGCATAAAACCAGAGTTTGAAATTAGCACAGATACCGTTCAATAAACCAAATAGGTATCAGACAAGATCTACACCTTGCTCAATGAACTGGCCTCAACACACCCTATACACCACAGAGAAATATATCTGAGTAATAAGAATCTTAAAACCCATGTATTGATATATCTCCATAAGGGAATCAAGTGTGCGCAGAGCGGCACAAACACAGCAGTGAAAATGAGCTAAACCCCATTATAGGAATAAATTTTAAAACCAAAACGCAGAAACAATGAAAGAGAGAAAAATTCTTACAAAATTCGCTCAGGGGCTGTGATGCAACCTGGAATGACCACATATAAACCCACAGCTGGATAAGACATAAGGCTGGACACTTGGGGCTGAAAGGATTGGAGAGCTTTGGTGAGCAACTGCCGAAAGTTTAATGCAATACTTCATGCTACTTATTCCAAGGGTCCCAACACTCCAAGTTGAAGGGAATCTTCCTACAGCTAAACCATGCATGGGAAATCCAGCAGATGGTATACCATATGATCGGGAAAGGTTTCTAAAATGCACCTCATTTTCCTCTCCTGGGGCTCCGGATCAACATTCCAGCCACTTTACTAACAACATCTCCACATGGAGAGTCAATGCCTTTAAGTTCCGGTATCGCACAGTCTGCAGTTAGTGCGGAGGATGAATGGGAATAGGGGGAACCAGTGAGAAAATAGCTGTAGCGGTTTCAATGGGCACATGTCACTCTAATTTCACATCAGGAAGAAGAATTAACCAAAGGCAGAGCAAGGCGCCCCAGAAGAATAGGGCCTGAAGAAATCCTGTGGATATGAGGCAAGATCACAAAAATAAGAGCTGAAAAATGGAGCTAAGGGCCACTGCAATTGAAAAACCTGCAGAGTTATAAAGGCCAACTATTTTCCAAACGTATATTGAGGTAAGGCTATGAAGAGGAACTGAGAGCAAGGCAGAACTGCAGGAAACCGATTTCAGGAGGTAGACTGGAATTGCACTGAAAACATATGAAAAGACTCAGAACGTCCACAATGATGCACTTGGCCAAAAAGGGCGTATGCGTTCTTTCCTGAATATATTCAGGAAGAAACGCATACGCCCTTTCTGGCCAACCAAGCAAGCTTGCAAAGGAAATCTGCACTACAATGAAGTCTCACTGCCCCCCGGTCAAAGGGCCTTCTGAAAAAAGTGTAAAATCCAGAAAGGCAGGACAGGCCATGGAGAACTGGGAGCCTTGTTATGCTGATGGGCGAGATGTAAATTGCCAACAGCCACTCTGGAGAAGTGTATGGTGTTTCCTGAAACATCCAAAAAACTAAGCAACAGAGACGAGGGCACTTCCACTTATGGTCCTATAGCTTAGGGAAATTAAAATCAAAAAGACACAGCCACCCCAAAGTTTGGGATGGCTCTGTTTACAAGAATCTCGTTTACGGTACAAGTTCAATATCGCAAAAAGCGAAAAATGGATAAAGAAGTTGTGGTACTTACGTACAATGCAATATCACTCAGCAATGAAATCTATGTCATCAGGCCCGGAGCAGCATAATGAGTGGATTCAGGTACGATGATTCTAAGTGAAATTAGTCACACAGAAAAAGAAACATCATAAGATATCACTACTACACGGAATGTAAACTTGGCTACACAGGAACTGAATTACAAAACAGAACAGGGTCAAAAATGTAGAAAACCAACTTATGCTTGCTTAAGGGGAAAGCCGATATGGGGTGCTGCATGAAACCAGAGATTGAAATTGGAACAGATACCGTTCCATAAGCCAAAAATATAATAGACAAAAGGAACTCCTTGCTCAACGAAGTGGACTCAACACCCCATATTAAACGCCTAGGAATATACCTGACTAGTAAGAATCTACCTGACTAGTAAGAATCTTAAAACCTATAGATTTATATGTCTCCGAAAGAGAATCAAGCGTGTGTACAGCGGCATAAACGCAGCAGTGATAGGATTGGTGAGGTTCGGTGAGCAAATGCAGACCCTTTGAAGTCATATTGCATGGTACCCATTCCATGGGTCTCAACTCTCCAGGTTTAAGGGATTCTTCCTTCAGCTAAAACATGCATGTGGAACCCAGAGTATGATCCACCATGTGATCGGGAAACGTGTTCAAATGTGTCTCAGTTTTCGTCCCCTGGTACTCAGGTGCAACATTCCAGACGCTTTACTAACACTCTCCCCACTTGGAGAGTCAGTGCCTTTAACCTCCTGTATGGCCCAGTTTGCAATTTCTGTGGAAAATGAACAGGAATAGGGAGAACCAATGAGAGACTAGGTGGAGGTGTCTGGACGGGCAAATTTAACTCTCATTTCCCACCAGGAAGAGGAATTAACCAAAGGCTCAGCGTGCCATGCCGGAACCACACTAGGACCAGAAGCAATCCTGCGGTGTTGCGGCCAGCTCACAAGAAAGCGAGTTGAAGAAAGGAGCTCAGGGGCACTGTAATTCACAAACCTGCAGAGTTATAAATGACAGCTATCTTCCAAAAATATATTGAAGTAAGGCTGCCAAGAGGAGTTGAAAGCGGGGCAGAATTGCAGGAAACCGATTTCAGGAGGTAGACTGGAATTGCATGTAAAGCATAGGAAAAGAGGCAGAACGTCCACAATGATGCACTTGGCCAAAAAGGGCGTATGCGTTTTTTCCTGAATATATTCAGGAAAAAACGCATACGCCCTTTTTGGCCAACCAAGCAAGATTGCAAAGGAAATCTGCACTACAATGAAGTCTCACTGCCCCCCGGTCAAAAGGGTCATCTGAAAAAAGTGTAAAATCCAGAAAGGCAGGACAGGCCATGGAGAACTGGGAGCCTAGTTATGCTGATGGGCGGGATGTAAATTGCCAGCAGCCACTCTGGAGAAGTGTATGGTGTTTCCTGAAACATCCAGAAAACAAAGCAACAGAGCCTAGGGCACTTCCACTTATGGTCCTATAGCTTAGGGAAATTAAAATCAAAAAGACACAGCCACCCCAAAGTTTGGGACGGCTCTGTTTACAAGAACCTCGTTTACGGTACAAGTTCAATATCACAGAAAGCGAAAAATGGATAAAGAAAGTGTGGTACTTACGTACAATGCAATATCACTCAGCAATGAAATCTATGTCATCAGGCCCGTAGCAGCATAATGAGTGGATTCAGGTACGATGATTCTAAGTGAAATTAGTCACACAGAAAAAGAAACATCATAAGATATCACTAATACATGGAATGTAAACTTGGCTACACAAGAACTGAATTACAAAACAGAACAGGGTGTCAAATGTAGAAAACCAACTTATGCTTGCTTAAGGGGACGGGTGAGTTGAGGTGCTGCATAAAACCAGAGATTGAAATGAGCACAGATACCGTTCCATAAGCCAAATATGTAATAGACAAGAGCTACTCCTTGCTCAACGAAGTGGACTCAACACCCCATATTAAACGCCTAAGAATATACCTGACTAGTAAGAATCTACCTGACTAGTAAGAATCTTAAAACCTATGGATTTATATGTCTCCGAAAGAGAATCAAGCGTGTGTACAGCGGCATAAACGCAGCAGTGATAGGATTGGTGAGGTTCGGTGAGCAAATGCAGACCCTTTGAAGTCATATTGCATGGTACCCATTCCATGGGTCTCAACTCTCCCTGTTTAAGGGATTCTTCCTTCAGCTAAAACATGCATGTGGAACCCAGAGTATGATCCACCGTGTGATCGGAAAACGTGTTCAAATGTGTCTCAGTTTTTGTCCCCTGGTACTCGGGTGCAACATTCCAGACGCTTTACTAACACTCTCCCCACTTGGAGAGTCAGTGCCTTTAACCTCCTGTTTGGCCCAGTTTGCAATTTCTGTGGAAAATGAACAGGAATAGGGAGAACCAATGAGAGACTAGGTGGAGGTGTCTGGACGGGCAAATTTAACTCTCATTTCCCACCAGGAAGAGGAATTAACCAAAGGCTCAGCGTGCCATGCTGGAACTAAATTAGGGCCTGAGGAGATCCTGCGGTGTTGCGGCCAGCTCACAAGAAAGCGAGTTGAAGAAAGGAGCTCAGGGGCACTGTAATTCAGAAACCTTTGGAGTTATAAATGACAGCTATCATCCAAAATTATGCTGAAGTAAGGCTGCGAAGAGGACTTGAATGCAGGGCAGAATTGCTGGAAATTGATTTCAAAACGTACACGGGAGTAGCTCTTAAAGCATAGGAAAAGAGACAGAACTTGGAAAATAATGCACTTGGCAAAAAAGGGCATATGTGTTTTATCCAGAGCTCTCATAACTGAGGGGAGGAGATTCCCAGCAGGCTCCAACTGCCACCTGAGGGCTCACATTGCCAAGGCAACGTTAGCATGCCAGGCAGGAGTTACCTCACAGCAGAGGTCCCACCTCACAGAAGGGTGAGAAACCCAGCCAACATCAGACTCTCACCAGAGGGCCCACATCACCAAGGGGATGGGAACCAGGCAGGGGTGTCTTCACATCAGTGGGGCCACATCATCGAAAGCTGAGGTACTCAGCACATGTGTCCTCAAACCAGAGGACCCACATCACCAAGGACCTCGGAGTGAGGCAGGCAGGAGTAGCCTCACAACACTGGGCACATAGAATAAAAAAGTGAGGAATCCAGCAGTTGGAACCTCCCAGCAGGCGGCCCAGAGCACCGAGGCTATGGGATCCAGGCCACAGTGAACTCACAGAAGAGGGCCCATGTCATGAAACTGAGCAACCCAGCCATTGGGACCTCAGAGCAGGAGGCCCACATCCCCATGGGGATGGAATTCTGGTAGGAGTGTCCTCGCACCACTGAGAACGTATCAGAAAATTTTGGGCGACCAGCAGTTAGGGCCTGGCGCCAGAGGACCCTCATCACCAAGGGAAGGAGGCTCCCAGCAGGCTCCAACTGCCACCAGAGGGCTGACGTCGCCAAGGCGATGTGTGCCAACCAGGCACGAATGACCTCACAGCAGAGGGTCCACCTCAGAGAAGTGTGACGAACCCAGTCAGGATCAGACTCGCACCAGAGGGCCCACATCACCAAATGGATTGGAACCAGGCAGGAGTGTCCTCACATGAGTAGGGCCACATCATCTAAAGGTGAGGAACCCAGAACATGTGGCTTCAAACCATAGGACACCCATCACCAAGGGGCTGGGAGTGAGGCAGGCAGGAGGAGCCTCATAACAGAGGGCCCAAAAATAAGAAAGGTGAGGAATCCAGCAGTTGGAACCTCCCAGCAGGCGGCCCAGAGCACAGAGGCTAGAGGAACCAGGCCAGAGTGAACTAACACCAGACAGCCCACATCATGAAACTGTGAGCAACCCAGACATTGGGACCTCAGAGCAGAAGGCCCACATCCCCATGGTGATGGGAACATGACAGGAGTGTCCTGGCATCACTGGGCTCACATCAGAAAACGTGGGGTGCTCAGAAGTTAGGGCCTGACGCTAGAGGGCACTCATCACCGAGAGGAGGAGGCTCCCAGCAGGCTCCAGCTGCCACCAGAGGGCCAACGTCGCCAAGGCGATGTGTGCCAGCCTGGCAGGAGTGACCTCACAGCAGAGGGCCCACCTCACAGAAGGGTGAGGAACACAGCCAGGATCAGACTCTCACCAGAGGGCCCACATCACCAAGGGGATGGGAACCAGGCAGGAGTGTCCCCACACCAGTGGGACAACATCATCGAAAGGTGAGGATCCCAGCACATGTGTCCTCAAACCAGAGGAACCACATCACCAAGGGGTTCGGAATGAGGCTGGCAGGACTGGCCTCACAACACAGGGTCCATAGAATATAAAAGTTGAGGAATCCAGCAGTTGGAACCTCCCAGCAAGTGGCCCAGAGCACCGAGGCTATGGGATCCAGGCCGCAGTGAACTCACAGCAGAGGGCCCACATCATGAACCTGTGAGCAGCCCAGCTGTTGGGACCTCAGAACAGAAGGCCCACATCCCCATTGGGATGGGAACCTGGCAGGAGTGGCTTCGCACCACTTAGCACATATCAGAAAATGTTAGGAGCCCAGCAGTTAGGGCCTGATGCCAGGGGGCCCTCATAACTGAGGGGAGGAGACTCCCAGCAGGTTCCAACTGCCAACAGAGGGCCCACGTCTACAAGGTGGCATGCACCAGCCAGGCAGTAGTGACCTCACAGCAGAGGGCCTATCTCACAGAAGGGTGAGGAACCGAGGCAGGATGAGACTCTCACCAGAGGGCCCACAACACCAAGGGGATGGGAACCAGTCAGGACTGTCCTCCCACCAGTGGGGCCACATCATCGAAAGGTGAGGAACCCAGCACATGTGGCCTCATATCAGAGGACATACATCACAAAGGGGATGGGAGTGAGGCAGGTAGGAGTAGCCTAAAAACAGAGGGCCCAAAGAATAAAAAAAGTGAGGAATCCAGCATTTGGAACCTCCCAGCAGGCGGCCGAGAGCACAGAAGCTATGGGATGCAGGCAGGAGTTAACTAACACCAGAGAGCCCACATCATGAAACTGTGAGCAACCCAGGCATTGGGACCTCAGAGCAGAAAGCCCACATCCCCATGGGGATGGGAACCTGACAGGAGTGTCCTGGCATCACTGGGCTCACATCAGAAAACGTGGGGAGCCCAGCAGTTAGAGCCTGATGCTAGAGGGCCATCATCACCGAGGGCAGGAGGCTCCCAGCAGGTTCCATGTGCCAACAGAGGGCCCACGTCGCCAAGGTGATGTGTGCAAGTCAGGCAGGATTGACCTCACAGCAGAGGGCCTACCTCACAGAAGAGTGAGGAACTCAGCCAGGATAAGACTGTCACCAGAAGGCCCACATCACCAAGGGGATGGGAACCAGGCAGGAGTGTCCTCACACCAGTGGGGCCACATCATTGAAAGTTGCCTAACCCAGCACATGTGGCCTCAAACCAGAAGACCCACATCACGAAGGGGTTGCGAGTGAGGCAGGCAGGAGGAGCATCACAACACAGGACCCATAGAATACAAAAGTTGAGGAATCGAGCAGTTGGAACCTCCCAGCAGGCAGCCAAGACCACAGAGGCTATGGGATCCAGGCCACAGTGAACTAACACCAGAGAGCCCACATCATGAAATTGTGATCAACCCAGCCGTTGGAACCTCAGAGCAGAAGGCCCACATCCCCATGGGGATGGGAACCTAAGAGGAGTGCTTGAGCAACACTGGGCTCACTAAGAAAAGTTGGGGAGCCCAGCAGTTAGGGCCTGACATCAGAGGGCCCTCATCACAGAGCTGAGGAGGCTCCCAGCAGGGTCCAATTGCCACCAGAGGGCTCATGTCAACAAGGCGAGGTGAGCAACCCAGGCAAGAGTTACCTGATAGTAGAGGGCCCACCTCACAGATGGGTGAGGAACCCAGCCAGGATCAGACTCTCACCAGAGGGCCCACATCACAAAGGGGATGGGACCCAGTCAGGATTATCCTCACACCAGTGGGGCCTCATCATCTTAAGGTGAGGAACCCAGCACATGTGTCCTCAAACCAGAGGACCCACATCACCAAGGGCCTTGGAGTGAGGCAGGCAGGAGTAGCCTCACAACACAGGGCACATAATATAAAAAACGTGAGGATTCCAGCATTTAGACCTTCCAGCAGGCGGCCCAGAACACCGAGGCTATGGGATCCAGGCCACAGTGAACTCACAGCAGAGGGCCCACATCACAAAACTGTGAGCAACCCAGGAGTTGAGACCTCAGCGCAGAAGGACCACATCCCCATGGGAATGGGAACCTGGCTGGAGTGTCCTCGCACCACTGGGCGCACATCAGAAAATGTGGGGAGCCCACCATTTAGGGCCTGACGCCAGAGGGCCGTCATCACCGAGAGGAGGAGGCGCCCTGCACGCTCCAACTGCCACCAGAGGGCTCACGTCTCCAAGGTGACGTGTGCCAGCCAGGCAGGAGTGACCTCACAGCAGAGGGCCTACCTCACAGAACGTTGAGGAACCCAGCCAGGATTAGACTCTCGCCAGAGGGCCCACCTCACCAAGGGGATGGGAACCAGGCAGGAGTGTCCTCACACGAGTGGGGTCACATCATCGAAAGGTGAGGAACGCAGCACATGTGGCCTCAAGCCATAGGACAGTCATCACCAAGGGGCTGGCAGTGAGGCAGGCAGGAGGAGCCTCACAACAGAGGGCACATAGAATAAAAAAGTTGAGGAATCCAGCAGTTGGAACCTCCCAGCAGGCGGCTCAGAGCACCGATGATAAGGGATCCTTGCCGGAGTGAACTCACAGCAGAGGGCCCACATCATGGTACTGTGAGCAAGCCAGCCGTTTTGACCTCAGAGCAGAAGGCCCATATCGCCATGGGGATGGGAACCTGGCAAGAGTCTCCTCACTCACTTGGCACACATCAGAAAATGTGGGGAGCCCAGCAGTTATGGCCTAAGGCAAGAGGGCCCTCATCACCGAGGGGAGGAGGATCCCAGCACACTCCAACTGCCACCAGAGGGCCCACGTCGCCAAGGTGACGTGTGCCAGACAGGCATGATTGACCTCACAGCAGAGGGCCCACCTCACAGAAGGGTGAGGAACCCAGCCAGGATCAGACTCTCACCTGAGGGCCCACATCAGCAAGGGGATGGGAACCAGTCAGGACTGTCTTCCCTCCAGTGGGGTCACATCATCGAAAGGTGCGGAACCCAGCACATGTGGCCTCAAATCAGAGGACACATATCACAAAGGGAATGGGAGTGAGGCAGGCAGGAGTAGCCTAAAAACAGAGGGCCCAAAGAATAAGAAAGGTGAGGAATCCAGCAGTTGGAACCTCCCAGCAGGCGGCCCAGAGCACAGAAGCTATGGGATGCAGGCAGGAGTGAACTAACAGCAGAGAGCCCACATCATGAAACTGTGAGCAACCCAGGCTTTGGGACCTCAGAGCAGAAGGCCCACACCCCAATGGGGATGTGAACCTGGCTGGAGTGTCCTCGCACCACTGGGCGCACACCACAAAATGTAGGGAGCCCAGCAGTTAGGGCCTGATGCCAGAGGGCCCTCATCACCGAGGAGAGGAGGCTCCCAGCAGGCTCCAAGTGCCACCAGAGGGCTCATGTCCACAAGGCGAGGTGAGCAAGCCAGGCAAGAGTGACCTCACATCAGACGGCCTACCTCACAGATGGGTGAGGAACCCAGCCGGGATCAGACTCTCAACAGAGGGCCCACATCACCAAGGGGATGTGAACCAGGCAGGAGTCTCCTAAGACCATTGGTCCCACATCATCGAAAGGTGAGGAACCCAGCACATGTGGCCTCAAACCAGACGACACACATCACGAAGGGGCTGGGAGTGAGGCAGGCAGGAGGATCCTCACAACAGAGGGCCCAAAAAATTAAAAAAGTGAGGAATCCAGCAGTTGGAACCTCCCAGCAGGCAGCCAAGAGCACAGAGGCTATGGGATCCAGGCTTCTGTGAACTAACACCAGAGAGCCCACATCATGAAAATGTGAACAACCCAGCCGTTGGGACCTCAGAGCAGAAGGCCCACATCCCCATGGAGATGGGATCCTAAGAGGAGTGCCAAGGCATCACTGGGCTCCCTAAGAAAAGTTGGTGAGCCCAGCAGTTAGGGCCTGACGCAAGAGGGCCCTCATCACCGGGGGAAGAGATTCCCAGCACGCTCCAACTGCCACCACACGGCTGACTTCACCAAGGCAATGTGTGCCAGCCATGCAGGAGTGACCTATCAGCAGAGGGTCTCCCTCACAGGTGGGTGAGGAACAAAGCCAGGAACAGACTCTCACCAGGGGGTCCACATAACCACGTGGATGAGAACCAAGCAGGAGTGTCCTCACACTAGTGGGGCCACATCATTGAAAGGTGAGGAACCCAGCAAAAGTGGCCACAAACCAGAGGACCCACATCACCAAGGGGTTGAGAGTGAGGTAGGTGTCTGGACGGGCATATTTAACACTCATTTCCCACCAGGAAGAGGAATTAACCAAAGGCTCAGCGTGCCCTGCCAGAAGCAGATTAGGGCCTGAAGCAGTCTTGCGGGTTTGCGGCCAGCTCACAAGAAAGCGAGTTGAAGAAAGGAGCTCAGGGGCCCTGTAATTCACAAACCTGCAGAGTTATAAATGACAGATAACGTCCAAAAATATATTGAAGTAAGGCTGCGAAGAGGACTTGAAAGCGGGGCAGAATTGCAGGAAACCGATTTCAGGAGGTAGACTGGATTTGCATTTAAAGCATAGGAAAAGAGGCAGAACATCGACAATGATGCACTTGGCAACAAAGGGCGTATGAGTTTGTTCCTGAATATATTCAGGAAAAAACACATACGCCCTTTTTGGCAAACCAAGCAAGCTTGCAATGGAAATCCGAACTACTATGAAGTGTCACTTCCCCCCGGTCTAAAGGGCCACTGAGAAAAGTGTAAAATCCAGAAAGGCAAGACAGGCCATGGGGAAAAAGGAGCCTTGTTATGCTTATGGGCGGGATGTACATTGCCAACAGCCACTCTGGAGAAGTGTATGGTGTTTCCTGATACATCTGAAAAACAAAGCAACAGAATCTAGGGCATTTCCACTTATGGTCCTATAGCTTAGGGAAATTAAAATCAAAAAGACACAGCCACCCCAAAATTTACAACGGCTCTGTTTACAGGAGCCTCTTCTACAGTACAAGTTAAATATCCCAGAGAACAAATAATTGATAAAGAAGTTGCGGTACTTATGTACAACAGAATACCACTCAGCAATGAAATCTGTGTCACCAGGCCTGTACCAGCATAATGAGTGGATTGAGGCATGATGATTCTAAGTGAAATAAGTCACACAGAAAAAGAAACATCATAAGGTATCACTAATGCACCGAATGTAAACTTGGCTACACATGAACTGAATTACAAAACAGAACAGGGTCTCAAGTTTAGAAAACCAACTTATGCTTGCTTAAGGGGAAAGGTGAGTTGGGGTGCTGCATAAAACCAGAGTTTGAAATTAGCACAGATACCGTTCCATAAGCCAAATATGTAATAGACAAGACCTACCCGTTGCTCAACGAAATGGACTCAACAATGAGGTATCACCTCACACCTGTTAGAATGGGCATCATCTGAAAATCTACAAACAACAAATGCTGGAAAGGGTGTGGAGAAAAGGAACACTCTTCCACTATTGTTGGGAATATAAATTGATACAGTCACTATGGAGAACAATATGGAGTTTCTTAAGAAACTAATAATAGAATTACCATATGATACAGCAATCCCAGGACTGGACATATACTCAGACAAAACCATAAATCAAAAAGAGACATTCACCGCAATGTTCATTGCATCACTATTTACAATATCGAGGTAATGGAAGCAACCTAAATGCCCACAGACAGACGAATGCATAAAGCTGTGGTACATATATAAAATGGAATATTACTAAGCCATGAAAGGAATGAAATTGGGTCATTTGTAGAGACGTCGATGGATCTAGAGACTGTCCTACAGAGTGAAGTAAGTCAGAAAGAGAAAAACAAATCTTGTATATTCATGCATATATGTGGAACCTAGAAAAACTGTACAGATTAACCATTTTGCAAGGCATAAATAGAGCAACAGATGTAGACAACAATCGTATGGACAACAAGGGGGGAAAGCTCTTGGAGGGGTGGTGGTGGGAGGAGTTGAGAGATTGGGATTGGCATGTAAACATTTATATGTATAAAATAGATAACCAATGAGAACCTGCTGTATAAAAATATAAAATAAAATTCAAAATTAAAAAGAAATAAAATTTAAAAAATAAAACAGAAAAAACAATTATTCCCTTCACATACATGTATTTATATGAATAAATTATTTCCATGCTTATATCTGTAAATACAAAAAAGAGGAATAAAATCTACCTTGAACCAAAAACGAAAAAGAGAAAAAAAAAAACAGAACCCACCAGTTACTCAGAGGAAAACCGGATCAGGGCACTTGCTCCAGTTGTAAACAATTCTGAAGTTGGTCAGTGGTGGGGAATCGTCTCCCATTCAGCCAGCAGCCCCCACACAACAAGCGTCCTCATTGCAAAGCTGGGGCACCGTGCCGAGGCATCTGTGAGTAAACGTGAGCTGAGCCCCAGGCCACTTGCTGCTGAACTGTTCCCACCCTTCCCAGGTAAAACACCTGAATATATACAAGGACTTGAAAGCCTAGAGGAAGGGCCATGGAGCCACACGAGTGACAGCATGCCAGCTGACTTGGTGCCTGCAGGCCAGCCAGGATGGTCCTGGCCCTGGGTGCTCTTCTGGAAGATTTCCATTTCCCTGCCTGAGATACCCGTCCTGTCCCTGCCCCCACTGCTTTTTTCCTTCCTCACCTCTGCCCAGGGAGAAATTCCAGCAGCAGGTATGGGTGACACATCCTCTTCTTTAGCAGGTGGCAGCCTGGCATCTGCTGCAGAAAGTCCAGCAGAGCCCCACTCACACTGGGCCACCCACAAAGCCGTGGCCTCTCACTCCCTCCCACCAGCCCAGCCCCGAGACTGCTGACAGGGCAGAGAAAATGGCGTCAGGCACAGCTGCAGGGGCTTTTGCTGCCTGGAGTGGTATTTATATTGATCTCAACCCAGGCACACCTGGGGAGGGCTGGCCAGCATGGTAAGGCTGCCCAGGTAGCCAATCATCACCCCTCAGGGGCTCACAGTTGCAGAAAATGGAACTTGCTGAACCGGCCAGGTCCAAGGAACAGGTGTGGGCTCCTGAGAGTCAGGATAGACAAGGGGCTGCAGCTTTGGCTTGTTTTCTAATCATTTTATCTGGCCCATGAGTGGGAGACAACTTCAAGAAAACCCTCTCCTAATGAGAGGAACCCAGGAGTCAGGGAGAGGAGGGGTGGGTGGTGGTTGGAGACAGAGGCCTGGTGCCCTGGGTGCAGTGGAAGTCTCTGGAAGACCAGGTGGAGGGAGGCCACACAGAGTGATGCCCAGGGTCACAGACCTGTCGGAGCTGCTGTTTGTTAGTTCAAGTCCTGCTCTGAGGTGCTCTGTGTCAGCTCTGAGCGACAGGTGAGCTGGGGGTGCTCTTCAATGAGGGCTATGTGCACGGTTCCTGTGTGCCCAGCCCTGCCACGGTACCTGCAAGGGTAGCTCTGTATCCTGGGAGGGGCCTGACCATGAGAGCCCCGTGGGCTGGGTTGGGGGTGGGGTACCTGCCCAGGAGAGCTCCATATCCTGGGATTGGCCTGACCACGAGAGCCCCATGGGCTGCTGGGGACCTGGTAAAGGATGTCAGGACAGTCAGTGAAGCCACCGAGGATATACCTCCAGTTGCTCCTGATTCCTACACCCTGCTGGTCATTCTACCAACCACCAGGACATGGTATTCTGTATTAGTCTTCAATGATGCCTTTTTTTGTATTCCATTAGTCCCAGAGTCACAAGAAATTTTGGCTTGTGAGTGGCAGGACTCAACATACAACTAAAACAATACTTCCGGGCCGTCTTGCCCCAAGGGTTCAAAAATTCCCACACCATCTTTGGGGAAAGCTTAGCTAACGACCGAAAAGTTCTACCTCTGGAAAAGGAAACCCTCCTTCAATATGCAGACGACATTCTGATCGCCAGCCCTACTAAGGAGGCCTCTGAACTACCAAGCCAATAAAGGATAGAAGTTGTCCAAGAAAAAGCTCAAATATCACAGACTGCGGTGACCTGCCTGGGCTTCATTCTCACACAAGGTCAGAGAAGCCCATCCCAGGAAAGGGAAGAAACCATTTGCAGCCTTACCCCTTTCTAAAACTAGAAGACAGCTTAGGGGTTCCTGGGGAGGCCAGGGTTTGCTGCTTCTGGATCCCTAACTACAGTCTACTAGCTGGGCCTCTATATGAAACACTGAAAGGAAAAGATGATGATCCTTTTGAACAGAATCCAGAAGTGGCCTTTCAAGAATGGAAAGAGCAGTCAATTCAGACCCTTGCCCTGGAACTCCCTAATTGAGCTAAACCCTTTGACCTTTCCATTCCCGGTGAAAGGTGAATCGCCATTGGAGAATTAGTGCAAAAACTGGGACCACTTGAAATGGAACAACGCAAGAATGCCATCCAGGTAGGATAAACTACAGTCACCAAGGGGCTTGGCCCACTGCCACATCTGGCCAAGATACTGGCGGTATCTAAAAACCTGGAAATCAGCAGCCCAAAAGGCCACCTCCCTCCTAAGGGAAAAGGACCCCACGTGGTGATCCTAATCACCAACCATGCCCTGAAGTTGCAGGGTTCGCTCCGTGGGCACACCGACCTCGAGTGAGGAGGCCCTCCAACTCCAACATCCAGAGAGATAACCGGAGGCAACAGGGCACCATGACGACTCATGTGAACATCACTTGACCTGGAGTTTCTCTCATAAAACAACAATAGTGTGTCCCGAAGGAGTAGACTACTGCTTGCAGGACTTCCTGCACCCGGAGGGGAGCTAATAATCTTGGCGGGGGAACCGTATATCACACTGTCACCATAGAAAAGCCTACAGACACCGTGATGATGGTGGCCAATAAGACCGGCTGGACTCCTGTTTACTTCAAAAGGCTGTTGACTCAGTGGCCATCATGGTCCTTGATCACCACTGACCCTGGACTGTCTGGGAGTTGAGCGGGCAGGGCTCTGACACCTGGTGCTGATTTTACGTTAATTCAGGGGCCTAATTGAAGAAAGAGCAGACTACTGGTCAGAGCATCTAGGCTGGCAGAAACGGTCAGCCTAAGGTGGCCGAACAAATGTGGGGCGGGGTGAAACCGGCCCCCACAGCGTCTCTGCACATCTCTTTCCTGGACCCTTAAAGGTCATTAGAATCTATAACACTTCCAATGCTGGTGCTCAGGCGGACGAGCAGGGAGGCAGGGGTCCTGGGGACAATCAACGTCACCTGGAGGCTGCTGGGGAGAAGTTCTGACCCTCGTCCCCTGGTATGAGGGCTCCCAACTCAGCACTCAGCAGTTACAGAAGAAGGGTCTGCACCCTCAGCACTCCAAGAATGAGGAACGGGACAAAAGGCAGAGGAGGGGTTTGTCCCCAGCAAAGCCCATTAAAAATCCCTGGGAGATAAAAATAGAATCTGGGCAATAAAGTCAAGTCTGACCTTTTTTATCCTTTGTGCTTTGTCTAATTTCACGTGCTCCTAGGGTCCCGCATGCAGAGGTTCCACACCCGGCACTTCAGACCAGATTTCCTGGTGCAGAATGGCTGGGTCGACACCTCAGCTCCTGGGGCCCAGTGCAGACTCCGAGATATAGAGCCTGAGCTGCAGCCAACCCGGCCCTTGAGAGCTCCGCCCCCTCCCTCCCACTGACTCTGACAGGATCTCTACACAGCAGCCCAGCCCACAGCCCACGGGGTAGTGCATGCTCTCACCTCTCCATTCTCTGATGAAAATATAAAGTTTCCTTTGCTTGGGAACCAAACTCAGTCTCGATCTGTTGGCCCCAATGACACTGGGCAGGGGGACCCTTGTTGGGGTCCACTCTGGAGGATCAGTAACAGAAATTGAGACTATTGTAACTTCAATGAACAGATGTGTGAGCCAAACTGTAGTTAACATAGAACAGTTTATAAGGCTCGGGTAAAATAAGATGTTTCTAACACTTCCATTTGATATTTCCATCACTTTATTATAAGCAAGTTCAGTGAGAAGGTTTGTCCTATTTGTCAGGTCAATATTAGAGAAATGAAGTGATTTCTTTCCAAGGATGTACATCTAATAATCTTGGTTAAAGCTTCAATCTTGTTTTAAATGCTTTTCCATTGAAAATGATACCTCTCTTTCAGCTCCCCCATTTCTGAGAAGTATAAAATCTTATAATTTATTATTACCAAAGGGGAAAGGTGGGAGGAGGGATAAATTAACAGTTTGGAATTAACACATACACACTGCTATGTATAAAATAGATCATCAACAAGGAACTACTGTATAGCACAGGGAACTACACTCAATATTGTGCAATAACCTATAAGGGGAAATAATCGGAAAAAGAATAGATATTTTTATTGACATCATCTATCAATGACAGTTAAAGTGTAACCTAAGGGAAGCCGGTGGTGAGTGCTTCTGACCCTGAAGACTTCAGTCATCTAAAGTTTGGACTCTGCCTACTTCCCAAGGCCCTTAATGAACATATGTGTAGCCGTAGCTTAAAAAACTCCCCAGTTTGGGTTTCGGGGAGACACTGATTTTGAAAAAGCCCTGGTGTTCTCCTTACATGAATGGGACTCTTCCTACTGCTAAAACATGTCTGTCACACCCAGAGGATGGTATACCGTCTGATCGGGAAGAGTTTGGAAAAGGCATCTCATCTCCTCATCTCCTGGTGCTCGGGTTCACCCCTCCAGCGTCTTTACTAACAGTCTCCCCACTTGGAGATGTCAACACTGTCAACATCCTGTTGCGTACAGTTTGGAATTTGTCCAGAGGATGAAGCGGAAGGATGAGGAACAATGAGAGACAAGTCCTAGGTGTTCAGACAGGCACATGTCACTCTAATTTCCAATCAGGAAGATGAATTGACCAAAGGCTAGGGTTGCCCATGGAAACAGTATAGGGCTTGAGGAAATCCCACTGCTTTGTGGCCAGTTCCCATAAACACAAGTTGAACAATGGAACTCAGGGGCAGTAAAATTCATGAAACTGCAGAGTTGAAAATATCTATCACTGAAAAATGTCTTGAGGAAAGTCAGAGAAAAGGATTGGCAAGCAAGGGAGAATGGCAGGAAAGGGATTTGAGGAGGTAGAAAGGACTCGCCATTAAGCACAAGAAAAGGGGCTGAACATTTCCGACATTGCAGTTGGCCAAAAAGGCTGTATGCGTTTTTTTCTGTATATATTCAAGAAAAGGGCATACACTTTTTTAGCCAACCAAACAGGTGGGCACTGGAAATCAATACTACAAAAGATATCACTTCGCATCAGTCAGAAGAGCCATCCTCATAAAGTGTAAACGCCAGAAATGCAGGACAGGGCAAGGAGAGGAGGGAGCCCTGTGAGGCTTATAGTGGAAATGTATATTGCCAACGGCCATTCTGGAGAAGTGTATTGTGTTTACTAAAGCATCTAAAAAATGAGCTACAGAGCATAGGGCACTTGCACTCATGGGCGTATATCTTGGGAAAAACAAAAATCGAGAGGACACAGGCACCCCAATGTTTACTGCCTCTCTGTTTAAAAGATCCTCGACTAGGATATAACTTAAATGTCTCTGGAGGGAAAAAATGGATAGAGATGTGGTACTTATGTAGAGTGGAATATTACTCAGCCTGGAAATCAATGAAATATGGCCAGTTGTAACAACTCCGGAGGAGTTACGTATGATCATTCTAAGTGACATAAATATGTAGAAAACACGTGTAAGGCTGCTAAACGGGAAAGGTGGGGAGGGGTGAGGCATCATCCAGGAGGTTGAAATTAGCAAAGATACCATTCCAAATACCAAACTGATAATCAACAAGGCCTACACGGTAACTAAAAGAACTGCACTCAGCACACTCAAGTCACCGGAAAAGAATATCTATGACTGGTAAGAATCTAAAAAAGAAATTATTGATGTCTCTCTGTACGTGAATCAAGTAGATGTACAGCAGCAAGAAACAGAGCTTTGAAAATCAGCTGTAAACAACATAGTAATAAATTGAAAAAAATAAACGACAGAGAGACAGAGAAAACCTCTTACAACTTTTCCTCAGGGATGGTGATGCAACATGGATTGAACACATCTAGACCCACAGCAGGATGAGACATAAGGCTGGAAACTGTTCGCACTAAGAGAAATGTGGGGTTGGGTGAGGAAATGCACACCCTTTAAAGTAATACTACCTGGTACCCATTCAATGGGTCCCAAATCTGCAGGTTCAAGGAATCTTCCTACAGCTAAAACATGCATGGAAAACCCAGAGGACTGTACACCATGTGATCGGGAGATGTGTCTAAAATGCACCTCATTTATCCTCTCCTGGTGCTCCTGTTCATCATTCCAGCCACGTTACTTAGAATCTCCCCACTTAGAGAATCAGCACATTTAAACTTCTGTTTCACACATTTTGCAAATTGTGAGGAGGATGAACGGGAACAGGGGGAAACAATGAGAGAATAGTTGTAGGGGTTTGGACGGGCACATGTCACTCTAATTTCCCATTAAGAATAAGAATTAAAAAAAGGCTCATCCCGCCTCGCCGGAGCCAAAATAGGGCCTGAAGCAATCCTGCAGTTTTGAGGCCAGCTCACAAAAGAGCAACTTAAAAAATGGAGCTCAGGGTCACTGCAATTCACAAACCTGCAGAGTTATAAATGAAAACTAACGTCCAAAAATATGTTGAGGTAAGGCAAAGAAGAGGATCTGAATGCAAGACAGAATTGCAAGAAACAGATTTCAAGAGATAGATTGGACTCGCCTTTAAAGCACATGAAAAGCGGCAGAATTTCGACAATGATGCAGTTGGCCCAAAAGGGAGTATGTGTTATTTCCTGAATATATCCAGGAAAAAACGCATACGCACTTTATGGGCAACCAAGCAAGCAAGCAATGCAAATGTGCACAACAAAGAAGTCTCATTTCCCACCGGTCAAAAGGGCCATCCGAAAAAATTGTAAAAACCAGAAATGCAGGACAGGCCATGGAGAACAGGGAGCCTTTATACGCTGATGGACAGTGTGTGAACTGCCGAGAGCCACTCTGGAGAAGTGTATGGTGGTTCCTAAATCATCTAAAAAACAGAGCGACAGAGCATAGGGCACTTCCAATCACGGGAGTATATCTAGGGAAGTCTAAAAATCAACAAGACACAAGCACACCACAGTTTAGGGCTACTCTGTTTACAAGAACCTCAACTTCAGTACACCTTAAATATCCCAGGAAAGAGAACAATGGATAAAGAAAATGTGGTACTTATGTACAATGGAATATCTCTTCACCATGAAATCAATGTAATAAGGCTAGTAGAAGGATAAAGAGTGGATTGAGGTCCGATAATACTACTTGAAATAAGTCAAACAGAAAAAGAAACATATCATAAGATATCACTTATAGAGGGAGGATAAATATGGCTGCACAAAAAATGAATGACAAAACAGAACAGTGTCTCACATTTAGAAAACACACTTATGTCAGCTTAAGGGGAAAGGAGAGGTGGGGTGATGCATAAAACCAGAGTTTGAAATTAGCACAGATACCGTTCAATAAACCAAATAGGTATCAGACAAGATCTACACCTTGCTCAATGAACTGGCCTCAACACACCCTATACACCACAGAGAAATATATCTGAGTAATAAGAATCTTAAAACCCATGTATTGATATATCTCCATAAGGGAATCAAGTGTGCGCAGAGCGGCACAAACACAGCAGTGAAAATGAGCTAAACCCCATTATAGAAATAAATTTTAAAACCAAAACGCAGAAACAATGAAAGAGAGAAAAATTCTTACAAAATTCGCTCAGGGGCTGTGATGCAACCTGGAATGACCACATATAAACCCACAGCTGGATAAGACATAAGGCTGGACACTTGGGGCTGAAAGGATTGGAGAGCTTTGGTGAGCAACTGCCGAAAGTTTAATGCAATACTTCATGCTACTTATTCCAAGGGTCCCAACACTCCAAGTTGAAGGGAATCTTCCTACAGCTAAACCATGCATGGGAAATCCAGCAGATGGTATACCATATGATCGGGAAAGGTTTCTAAAATGCACCTCATTTTCCTCTCCTGGGGCTCCGGATCAACATTCCAGCCACTTTACTAACAACATCTCCACATGGAGAGTCAATGCCTTTAAGTTCCGGTATCGCACAGTCTGCAGTTAGTGCGGAGGATGAATGGGAATAGGGGGAACCAGTGAGAAAATAGCTGTAGCGGTTTCAATGGGCACATGTCACTCTAATTTCACATCAGGAAGAAGAATTAACCAAAGGCAGAGCAAGGCGCCCCAGAAGAAGAATAGGGCCTGAAGAAATCCTGTGGATATGAGGCAAGATCACAAAAATAAGAGCTGAAAAATGGAGCTAAGGGCCACTGCAATTGAAAAACCTGCAGAGTTATAAAGGCCAACTATTTTCCAAACGTATATTGAGGTAAGGCTATGAAGAGGAACTGAGAGCAAGGCAGAACTGCAGGAAACCGATTTCAGGAGGTAGACTGGAATTGCACTGAAAACATATGAAAAGACTCAGAACGTCGACAATGATGCACTTGGCCCAAAAGGGCGTATGCGTTCTTTCCTGAATATATTCAGGAAGAAACGCATACGCCCTTTCTGGCCAACCAAGCAAGCTCGCAAAGGAAATCTGCACTACAATGAAGTCTCACTGCCCCCCGTCAAAGGGCCTTCTGAAAAAAGTGTAAAATCCAGAAAGGCAGGACAGGCCATGGAGAACTGGGAGCCTTGTTATGCTGATGGGCGAGATGAAAATGGCCAACAGCCACTCTGGAGAAGTGTATGGTGTTTCCTGAAACATCCAAAAAACAAAGCAACAGAGCCTAGGGCACTTCCACTTATGGTCCTATAGCTTAGGGAAATTAAAATCAAAAAGACACAGCCACCCCAAAGTTTGGGATGGCTCTGTTTACAAGAACCTCATTTACGGTACAAGTTAAATATCGCAAAAAGCGAAAAATGGATAAAGAAGTTGTGGTACTTACGTACAATGCAATATCACTCAGCAATGAAATCTATGTCATCAGGCCCGTAGCAGCATAATGAGTGGATTCAGGTACGATGATTCTAAGTGAAATTAGTCACACAGAAAAAGAAACATCATAAGATATCACTACTACACGGAATGTAAACTTGGCTACACAGGAACTGAATTACAAAACAGAACAGGGTCAAAAATGTAGAAAACCAACTTATGCTTGCTTAAGGGGAAAGCCGATATGGGGTGCTGCATGAAACCAGAGATTAAAATTGGCACAGATACCGTTCCATAAGCCAAAAATATAATAGACAAAAGGTACCCCTTGCTCAACGAAGTGGACTCAACACCCTATATTAAACGCCTAGGAATATACCTGACTAGTAAGAATCTACCTGACTAGTAAGAATCTTAAAACCTATAGATTTATATGTCTCCGAAAGAGAATCAAGCGTGTGTACAGTGGCATAAACGCAGCAGTGATAGGATTGGTGAGGTTCGGTGAGCAAATGCAGACCCTTTGAAGTCATATTGCATGGTACCCATTCCATGAGTCTCAACTCTCCAGGTTTAAGGGATTCTTCCTTCAGCTAAAACATGCATGTGGAACCCAGAGTATGATCCACCGTGTGATCGGGAAACGTGTTCAAATGTGTCTCAGTTTTCGTCCCCTGGTACTCGGGTGCAACATTCCAGACGCTTTACTAACACTCTCCCCACTTGGAGAGTCAGTGCCTTTAACCTCCTGTATGGCTCAATTTGCAATTTCTGTGGAAAATGAACAGGAATAGGGAGAACCAATGAGAGATTAGGTGGAGGTGTCTGGACGGGCAAATTTAACTCTCATTTCCCACCAGGAAGAGGAATTAACCAAAGGCTCAGCGTGCCATGCCAGAACCACACTAGGACCAGAAGCAATCCTGCGGTGTTGCGGCCAGCTCACAAGAAAGCGAGTTGAAGAAAGGAGCTCAGGGGCACTGTAATTCACAAACCTGCAGAGTTATAAATGACAGCTATCTTCCAAAAATATATTGAATTAGGATGCCAAGAGGAGTTGAAAGCAGGGCAGAATTGCAGGAAACCGATTTCAGGAGGTAGACTGGAATTGCATGTAAAGCATAGGAAAAGAGGCAGAACGTCCACAATGATGCACTTGGCCAAAAAGGGCGTATGCGTTTTTTCCTGAATATATTCAGGAAAAAACGCATACGCCCTTTTTGGCCAACCAAGCAAGCTTGCAAAGGAAATCTGCACTACAATGAAGTCTCACTGCCCCCCGGTCAAAAGGGCCATCTGAAAAAAGTGTAAAATCCAGAAAGGCAGGACAGGCCATGGAGAACTGGGAGCCTAGTTATGCTGATGGGCGGGATGTAAATTGCCAGCAGCCACTCTGGAGAAGTGTATGGTGTTTCCTGAAACATCCAAAAAACAAAGCAACAGAGCCTAGGGCACTTCCACTTATGGTCCTATAGCTTAGGGAAATTAAAATCAAAAAGACACAGCCACCCCAAAGTTTGGGACGGCTCTGTTTACAAGAACCTCGTTTACGGTACAAGTTCAATATCACAGAAAGCGAAAAATGGATAAAGAAATTGTGGTACTTACGTACAATGCAATATCACTCAGCAATGAAATCTATGTCATCAGGCCCGTAGCAGCATAATGAGTGGATTCAGGTACGATGATTCTAAGTGAAATTAGTCACACAGAAAAAGAAACATCATAAGATATCACTAATACACGGAATGTAAACTTGGCTACACAAGAACTGAATTACAAAACAGAACAGGGTGTCAAATGTAGAAAACCAACTTATGCTTGCTTAAGGGGACGGGTGAGTTGGGGTGCTGCATAAAACCAGAGATTGAAATTAGCACAGATACCGTTCCATAAGCCAAATATGTAATAGACAAGAGCTACTCCTTGCTCAACGAAGTGGACTCAACACCCCATATTAAACGCCTAAGAATATACCTGACTAGTAAGAATCTACCTGACTAGTAAGAATCTTAAAACCTATGGATTTATATGTCTCCGAAAGAGAATCAAGAGTGTGTACAGCGGCATAAACGCAGCAGTGATAGGATTGCTGAGGTTCGGTGAGCAAATGCAGACCCTTTGAAGTCATATTGCATGGTACCCATTCCATGGGTCTCAACTCTCCCTGTTTAAGGGATTCTTCCTTCAGCTAAAACATGCATGTGGAACCCAGAGTATGATCCACCGTGTGATCGGAAAAAGTGTTCAAATGTGTCTCAGTTTTCGTTCCCTGGTACTCGGCTGCAACATTCCAGACGCTTTACTAACACTCTCCCCACTTGGAGAGTCAGTGCCTTTAACCTCCTGTTTGGCCCAGTTTGCAATTTCTGTGGAAGATGAACAGGAATAGGGAGAACCAATGAGAGACTAGGTGGAGGTGTCCAGACGGGCCAATTTAACTCTCATTTCCCACCAGGAAGAGTAATTAACCAAAGGCTCAGCGTGCCATGCCGGAACCACACTAGGACCAGAAGCAATCCTGCGATGTTGCGGCCAGCTCACAAGAAAGCGAGTTGAAGAAAGGAGCTCAGGGGCACTGTAATTCACAAACCTGCAGAGTTATAAAGGACAGCTATCTTCCAAAAATATATTGAAGTAAGGCTGCCAAGAGGAGTTGAAAGGGGGGCAGAATTGCAGGAAACCGATTTCAGGAGGTAGACTGGAATTGCATGTAAAGCATAGGAAAAGAGGCAGAACGTCCACAATGATGCACTTGGCCAAAAAGGGCGTATGCGTTTTTTCCTGAATATATTCAGGAAAAAACGCATACGCCCTTTTTGGCCAACCAAGCAAGCTTGCAAAGGAAATCTGCACTACAATGAAGTCTCACTGCCCCCCGGTCAAAAGGGCCATCTGAAAAAAGTGTAAAATCCAGAAAGGCAGGACAGGCCATGGAGAACTGGGAGCCTTGTTATGCTGATGGGCGGGATGTAAATTGCCAACAGCCACTCGGGAGAGGTGTATGGTGTTTCCTGAAACATCTAAAAAACAAAGCAACAGAGCCTAGGGCACTTCCACTTATGGTCCTATAGCTTAGGGAAATTAAAATCAAAAAGACACAGCCACCCCAAAGTTTGGGACGGCTCTGTTTACAAGAACCTCGTTTACGGTACAAGTTCAATATCACAGAAAGCGAAAAATGGATAAAGAAGTTGTGGTACATACGTACAATGCAATATCACTCAGCCATGAAATCTATGTCAACAGGCCCATAGCAGCATAATGAGTGGATTCAGGTACGATGATTCTAAGTGAAATTAGTCACACAGAAAAAGAAATATCATAAGATATCACTAATACACGGAATGTAAACTTGGCTACACAAGAACTGAATTACAAAACAGAACAGGGTGTCAAATGTAGAAAACCAACTTATGCTTGCTTAAGGGGACGGGTGAGTTGGGGTGCTGCATAAAACCAGAGATTGAAATTAGCACAGATACCGTTCCATAAGCCAAATATGTAATAGACAAGAGCTACTCCTTGCTCAACGAAGTGGACTCAACACTCCATATTAAACGCCTAAGAATATACCTGACTAGTAAGTATCTTAAAACCTATGGATTGCTATGTCTCTGAAAGAGAATCAAGCGTGTGTACAGCAGCATAAACGCAGCAGTGATAGGATTGGTGAGGTTCGGTGAGCAAATGCAGACCCTTTGAAGTCATATTGCATGGTACCCATTCCACGGGTCTCAACTCTCCAGGTTTAAGGGATTCTTCCTTCAGCTAAAACATGCATGTGGATCCCAGAGTATGTTCAACCGTGTGATCGGGAGACGTGTTCCTATATGTCTCAGTTCTGGTCCCCTGGTACTCAGGTGCAACATTCCAGACGCTTTACTAACACTCTCCCGACTTGGAGAGTCAGTGCCTTTAACCTCCTGTTTGGTCCAGTTTGCAATTTCTGCGGAAGATGAACAGGAATAGGGAGAACCAATGAGAGACTAGCTGCAGGTGTCTGGATGCACAAATTTAACTCTCATTTCCCACCAGGAAGAGGAATTAACCAAAGGCTCAGCGTGCCGTGCCGGAACCAGATTAGGGCCTGAAGCAATCCTGCGGTGTTGCGGCCAGCTCACAAGAAAGCGAGTTGAAGAAAGGAGCTCAGGGGCACTGTAATTCACAAAACCTGCAGAGTTATAAATGACAGCTATCGTCCAAAAACATACTGAAGTAAGGCTGCCAAGAGGACTTGAAAGCGGGGCAGAATTGCAGGAAACCGATTTCAGGAGGTAGACTGGATTTGCATTTAAAGCATAGGAAAAGAGGCAGAACGTCCACAATGATGCACTTGGCCAAAAAGGGCGTATGCGTTTTTTCCTGAATATATTCAGGAAAAAATGCATACGCCCTTTTTGGCCAACCAAGCAAGCTTGCAAAGGAAATCTGCACTACAATGAAGTCTCACTTTCCCCCGGTCAAAAGGGCCATCTGAAAAAAGTGTAAAATCCAGAAAGGCAGGACAGGCCATGGAGAACTGGGAGCCTTGTTATGCTGATGGGCGGGATGTAAATTGCCAAGAGCCACTCTGGAGAAGTGTATGGTGTTTCCTGAAATACCTAAAAAACAAAGCAACAGAGCCTAGGGCACTTCCACTTATGGTCCTATAGCTTAGGGAAATTAAAATCAAAAAGACACAGCCACCCCAAAGTTTGGGACGGCTCTGTTTACAAGAACCTCGTTTACGGTACAAGTTCAATACCGCAGAAAGTGGAAAATGGATAAAGAAGTTGTGGTACTTACGTACAATGCAATATCACTCAGCAATGAAATCTATGTCATCAGGCCCGTACCAGCATAATGAGTGGATTCAGGTATGATGATTCTAACTGAAATAAGTCACACAGAAAAAGAAACATCATAAGATATCACTAATACACGGAATGTAAACTTGGCTACACAGGAACTGGATTACAAAACAGAACAGGGTCTCAAATTTAGAAAACCAACTTATGCTTGCTTAAGGGGAAAGGTGAGTTGGGGTGCTGCATCAAACCAGAGATTGAAATGAGCACAGATAAAGTTCCTTAAGCCAAATATGGAATAGACAAGAACTACTCCTTGCTCAACGAAATGGACTCAACACCCCATATTAAACGCCTAAGAATGTACCTGACTAGTAAGTATCTTAAAACCTATGGATTGCTATGTGTCTGAAAGAAAATCAAGCGTGTGTACAGGGGCATAAACGCAGCAGTGATAGGATTGCAGAGGTTCCGTGAGAAAATGAAGACCCTTTGAAGTCATATTGCATGGTAACCATTCCACGGGTCTCAACTCTCCAGGTTTAAGGGATTCTTCCTTCAGCTAAAACATGCATGTGGAACCCAGAGTATGATCAACCGTGTGATCGGGAGACGTGTTCCAATATGTCTCAGTTCTCGTCCCCTGGTACTCGGGTGCAACATTCCAGACGCTTTACTAACACTCTCCCGACGTGGAGAGTCAGTGCCTTTAACCTCCTGTTTGGCCCAGTTTGCAATTTCTGCGGAAGATGAACAGGAATAGGGAGAACCAATGAGAGACTAGCTGGAGGTGTCTGGACGGGCAAATTTAACTCTCATTTCCCACCAGGAAGAGGAATTAACCAAAGGCTCAGCGTGCCGTGCCGGAACCAGATTAGGGCCTGAAGCAATCCTGCGGTGTTGCGGCCAGCTCACAAGAAAGCGAGTTGAAGAAAGGAGCTCAGGGGCACTGTAATTCACAAACCTGCAGAGTTATAAATGACAGCTATCGTCCAAAAATATACTGAAGTAAGGCTGCCAAGAGGACTTGAAAGCGGGGCAGAATTGCAGGAAACCGATTTCAGGAGGTAGACTGGAATTGCATTTAAAGCATAGGAAAAGAGGCAGAACGTCCACAATGATGCACTTGGCCAAAAAGGGCGTATGCGTTTTTTCCTGAATATATTCAGGAAAAAACGCATACGCCCTTTTTGGCCAACCAAGCAAGCTTGCAAAGGAAATCTGCACTACAATGAAGTCTCACTTCCCCCCGGTCAAAAGGGCCATCTGAAAAAAGTGTAAAATCCAGAAAGGCAGGACAGGCCATGGAGAACTGGGAGCCTTGTTATGCTGATGGGCGGGATGTAAATTGCCAACAGCCACTCGGGAGAGGTGTATGGTGTTTCCTGAAACATCTAAAAAACAAAGCAACAGAGCCTAGGGCACTTCCACTTATGGTCCTATAGCTTAGGGAAATTAAAATCAAAAAGACACAGCCACCCCAAAGTTTGGGACAGCTCTGTTTACAAGAACCTCCTTTACGGTACAAGTTCAATATCGCAGAAAGTGAAAAATGGATAAAGAAGTTGTGGTACTTACGTACAATGCAATATCACTCAGCAATGAAATCTATGTCATCAGGCCCGTAGCAGCATAATGAGTGGATTCAGGTATGATGATTCTAACTGAAATAAGTCACACAGAAAAAGAAACATCATAAGATATCACTAATACACGGAATGTAAACTTGGCTACACAGGAACTGGATTACAAAACAGAACAGGGTCTCAAATTTAGAAAACCAACTTATGCTTGCTTAAGGGGAAAGGTGAGTTGGGGTGCTGCATCAAACCAGAGATTGAAATGAGCACAGATAAAGTTCCTTAAGCCAAATATGGAATAGACAAGAACTACTCCTTGCTCAACGAAATGGACTCAACACCCCATATTAAACGCCTAAGAATGTACCTGACTAGTAAGTATCTTAAGACCTATGGATTGCTATGTCTCTGAAAGAAAATCAAGCGTGTGTACAGGGGCATAAACGCAGCAGTGATAGGATTGGAGAGGTTCGGTGAGCAAATGAAGACCCTTTGAAGTCATATTGCATGGTACCCATTCCACGGGTCTCAACTCTCCAGGTTTAAGGGATTCTTCCTTCAGCTAAAACATGCACGTGGAACCCAGAGTATGATCAACCGTGTGATTGGGAGACGTGTTCCAATATGTCTCAGTTCTCGTCCTCTGGTACTCGGGTGCAACATTCCAGACGCTTTACTAACACTCTCCTGACTTGGAGAGTCAGTGCCTTTAACCTCCTGTTTGGCCCAGTTTGCAATTTCTGCGGAAGATGAACAGGAATAGGGAGAACCAATGAGAGACTAGCTGGAGGTGTCTGGACGGGCAAATTTAACTCTCATTTCCCACCAGGAAGAGGAATTAACCAAAGGCTCAGCGTGCCGTGCCGGAACCAGATTAGGGCCTGAAGCAATCCTGCGGTGTTGCGGCCAGCTCACAAGAAAGCGAGTTGAAGAAAGGAGATCAGGGACACTGTAATTCACAAACCTGCAGAGTTATAAATGACAGCTATCGTCCAAAAATATACTGAAGTAAGGCTGCCAAGAGGACTTGAAAGCGGGGCAGAATTGCAGGAAACCGATTTCAGGAGGTAGACTGGAATTGCATTTAAAGCATAGGAAAAGAGGCAGAACGTCCACAATGATGCACTTGGCCAAAAAGGGCGTATGCGTTTTTTCCTGAATATATTCAGGAAAAAACGCATACGCCCTTTTTGGCCAACCAAGCAAGCTTGCAAAGGAAATCTGCACTACAATGAAGTCTCACTTCCCCCCGGTCAAAAGGGCCATCTGAAAAAAGTGTAAAATCCAGAAAGGCAGGACAGGCCATGGAGAACTGGGAGCCTTGTTATGCTGATGGGCGGGATGTAAATTGCCAAGAGCCACTCTTGAGAGGTGTATGGTGTTTCCTGAAACATCTAAAAAACAAAGCAACAGAGCCTAGGGCACTTCCACTTATGGTCCTATAGCTTAGGGAAATTAAAATCAAAAAGACACAGCCACCCCAAAGTTTGGGACGGCTCTGTTTACAAGAACCTCGTTTACGGTACAAGTTCAATATCGCAGAAAGTGAAAAATGGATAAAGAAGTTGTGGTACTTACGTACAATGCAATATCACTCAGCAATGAAATCTATGACATCAGGCCCGTAGCAGCATAATGAGTGGATTCAGGTATGATGATTCTCACTGAAATAAGTCACACAGAAAAAGAAACATCATAAGATATCACTAATACACGGGATGTAAACTTGGCTACACAGGAACTGGATTACAAAACAGAACAGGGTCTCAAATTTAGAAAACCAACTTATGCTTGCTTAAGGGGAAAGGTGAGTTGGGGTGCTGCATCAAACCAGAGATTGAAATGAGCACAGATAAAGTTCCTTAAGCCAAATATGGAATAGACAAGAACTACTCCTTGCTCAACGAAATGGACTCAACACCCCATATTAAACGCCTAAGAATGTACCTGACTAGTAAGTATCTTAAAACCTATGGATTGCTATGTGTCTGAAAGAAAATCAAGCGTGTGTACAGGGGCATAAACGCAGCAGTGATAGGATTGGAGAGGTTCGGTGAGCAAATGAAGACCCTTTGAAGTCATATTGCATGGTACCCATTCCACGGGTCTCAACTCTCCAGGTTTAAGGGATTCTTCCTTCAGCTAAAACATGCACGTGGAACCCAGAGTATGATCAACCGTGTGATCGGGAGACGTGTTCCAATATGTCTCAGTTCTCGTCCCCTGGTACTCGGGTGCAACATTCCAGACGCTTTACTAACACTCTCCCGACTTGGAGAGTCAGTGCCTTTAACCTCCTGTTTGGCCCAGTTTGCAATTTCTGCGGAAGATGAACAGGAATAGGGAGAACCAATGAGAGACTAGCTGGAGGTGTCTGGACGGGCAAATTTAACTCTCATTTCCCACCAGGAAGAGGAATTAACCAAAGGCTCAGCGTGCCGTGCCGGAACCAGATTAGGGCCTGAAGCAATCCTGCGGTGTTGCGGCCAGCTCACAAGAAAGCGAGTTGAAGAAAGGAGCTCAGGGGCACTGTAATTCACAAACCTGCAGAGTTATAAATGACAGCTATCGTCCAAAAATATACTGAAGTAAGGCTGCCAAGAGGACTTGAAAGCGGGGCAGAATTGCAGGAAACCGATTTCAGGAGGTAGACTGGAATTGCATTTAAAGCATAGGAAAAGAGGCAGAACGTCCACAATGATGCACTTGGCCAAAAAGGGTGTATGCGTTTTTTCCTGAATATATTCAGGAAAAACGCATACGCCCTTTTTGGCCAACCAAGCAAGCTTGCAAAGGAAATCTGCACTACAATGAAGTCTCACTTCCCCCCGGTCAAAAGGGCCATCTGAAAAAAGTGTAAAATCCAGAAAGGCAGGACAGGCCATGGAGAACTGGGAGCCTTGTTATGCTGATGGGCGGGATGTAAATTGACAACAGCCACTCGGGAGAGGTGTATGGTGTTTCCTGAAACATCTAAAAAACAAAGCAACAGAGCCTAGGGCACTTCCACTTATGGTCCTATAGCTTAGGGAAATTAAAATCAAAAAGACACAGCCACCCCAAAGTTTGGGACAGCTCTGTTTACAAGAACCTCGTTTACGGTACAAGTTCAATATCGCAGAAAGTGAAAAATGGATAAAGAAGTTGTGGTACTTACGTACAATGCAATATCACTCAGCAATGAAATCTATGTCATCAGGCCCGTAGCAGCATAATGAGTGGATTCAGGTATGATGATTCTAACTGGAATAAGTCACACAGAAAAAGAAACATCATAAGATATCACTAATACACGGAATGTAAACTTGGCTACACAGGAACTGGATTACAAAACAGAACAGGGTCTCAAATTTAGAAAACCAACTTATGCTTGCTTAAGGGGAAAGGTGAGTTGGGGTGCTGCATCAAACCAGAGATTGAAATGAGCACAGATAAAGTTCCTTAAGCCAAATATGGAATAGACAAGAACTACTCCTTGCTCAACGAAATGGACTCAACACCCCATATTAAACGCCTAAGAATGTACCTGACTAGTAAGTATCTTAAAACCTATGGATTGCTATGTCGCTGAAAGAAAATCAAGCGTGTGTACAGGGGCATAAACGCAGCAGTGATAGGATTGGAGACGTTCGGTGAGCAAATGAAGACCCTTTGAAGTCATATTGCATGGTACCCATTCCACGGGTCTCAACTCTCCAGGTTTAAGGGATTCTTCCTTCAGCTAAAACATGCACGTGGAACCCAGAGTATGATCAACCGTGTGATCGGGAGACGTGTTCCAATATGTCTCAGTTCTCGTCCCCTGGTACTCGGGTGCAACATTCCAGACGCTTTACTAACACTCTCCCGACTTGGAGAGTCAGTGCCTTTAACCTCCTGTTTGGCCCAGTTTGCAATTTCTGCGGAAGATGAACAGGAATAGGGAGAACCAATGAGAGACTAGCTGGAGGTGTCTGGACGGGCAAATTTAACTCTCATTTCCCACCAGGAAGAGGAATTAACCAAAGGCTCAGCGTGCCGTGCCGGAACCAGATTAGGGCCTGAAGCAATCCTGCGGTGTTGCGGCCAGCTCACAAGAAAGCGAGTTGAAGAAAGGAGCTCAGGGGCACTGTAATTCACAAACCTGCAGAGTTATAAATGACAGCTATCGTCCAAAAATATACTGAAGTAAGGCTGCCAAGAGGACTTGAAAGCGGGGCAGAATTGCAGGAAACCGATTTCAGGAGGTAGACTGGAATTGCATTTAAAGCATAGGAAAAGAGGCAGAACGTCCACAATGATGCACTTGGCCAAAAAGGGCGTATGCGTTTTTTCCTGAATATATTCAGGAAAAACGCATACGCCCTTTTTGGCCAACCAAGCAAGCTTGCAAAGGAAATCTGCACTACAATGAAGTCTCACTTCCCCCCGGTCAAAAGGGCCATCTGAAAAAAGTGTAAAATCCAGAAAGGCAGGACAGGCCATGGAGAACTGGGAGCCTTGTTATGCTGATGGGCGGGATGTAAATTGACAACAGCCACTCGGGAGAGGTGTATGGTGTTTCCTGAAACATCTAAAAAACAAAGCAACAGAGCCTAGGGCACTTCCACTTATGGTCCTATAGCTTAGGGAAATTAAAATCAAAAAGACACAGCCACCCCAAAGTTTGGGACAGCTCTGTTTACAAGAACCTCGTTTACGGTACAAGTTCAATATCGCAGAAAGTGAAAAATGGATAAAGAAGTTGTGGTACTTACGTACAATGCAATATCACTCAGCAATGAAATCTATGTCATCAGGCCCGTAGCAGCATAATGAGTGGATTCAGGTATGATGATTCTAACTGGAATAAGTCACACAGAAAATGAAATATCATAAGATATCACTAATACACGGGATGTAAACTTGGCTACACAGGAACTGGATTACAAAACAGAACAGGGTCTCAAATTTAGAAAACCAACTTATGCTTGCTTAAGGGGAAAGGTGAGTTGGGGTGCTGCATCAAACCAGAGATTGAAATGAGCACAGATAAAGTTCCTTAAGCCAAATATGGAATAGACAAGAACTACTCCTTGCTCAACGAAATGGACTCAACACCCCATATTAAACGCCTAAGAATGTACCTGACTAGTAAGTATCTTAAAACCTATGGATTGCTATGTCGCTGAAAGAAAATCAAGCGTGTGTACAGGGGCATAAACGCAGCAGTGATAGGATTGGAGACGTTCGGTGAGCAAATGAAGACCCTTTGAAGTCATATTGCATGGTACCCATTCCACGGGTCTCAACTCTCCAGGTTTAAGGGATTCTTCCTTCAGCTAAAACATGCACGTGGAACCCAGAGTATGATCAACCGTGTGATCGGGAGACGTGTTCCAATATGTCTCAGTTCTCGTCCCCTGGTACTCGGGTGCAACATTCCAGACGCTTTACTAACACTCTCCCGACTTGGAGAGTCAGTGCCTTTAACCTCCTATTTGGCCCAGTTTGCAATTTCTGCGGAAGATGAACAGGAATAGGGAGAACCAATGAGAGACTAGCTGGAGGTGTCTGGACGGGCAAATTTAACTCTCATTTCCCACCAGGAAGAGGAATTAACCAAAGGCTCAGCGTGCCGTGCCGGAACCAGATTAGGGCCTGAAGCAATCCTGCGGTGTTGCGGCCAGCTCACAAGAAAGCGAGTTGAAGAAAGGAGCTCAGGGGCACTGTAATTCACAAACCTGCAGAGTTATAAATGACAGCTATCGTCCAAAAATATACTGAAGTAAGGCTGCCAAGAGGACTTGAAAGCGGGGCAGAATTGCAGGAAACCGATTTCAGGAGGTAGACTGGAATTGCATTTAAAGCATAGGAAAAGAGGCAGAACGTCCACAATGATGCACTTGGCCAAAAAGGGCGTATGCGTTTTTTCCTGAATATATTCAGGAAAAAACGCATACGCCCTTTTTGGCCAACCAAGCAAGCTTGCAAAGGAAATCTGCACTACAATGAAGTCTCACTTCCCCCCGGTCAAAAGGGCCATCTGAAAAAAGTGTAAAATCCAGAAAGGCAGGACAGGCCATGGAGAACTGGGAGCCTTGTTATGCTGATGGGCGGGATGTAAATTGCCAACAGCCACTCGGGAGAGGTGTATGGTGTTTCCTGAAACATCTAAAAAACAAAGCAACAGAGCCTAGGGCACTTCCACTTATGGTCCTATAGCTTAGGGAAATTAAAATCAAAAAGACACAGCCACCCCAAAGTTTGGGACAGCTCTGTTTACAAGAACCTCCTTTACGGTACAAGTTCAATATCGCAGAAAGTGAAAAATGGATAAAGAAGTTGTGGTACTTACGTACAATGCAATATCACTCAGCAATGAAATCTATGTCATCAGGCCCGTAGCAGCATAATGAGTGGATTCAGGTATGATGATTCTAACTGAAATAAGTCACACAGAAAAAGAAACATCATAAGATATCACTAATACACGGAATGTAAACTTGGCTACACAGGAACTGGATTACAAAACAGAACAGGGTCTCAAATTTAGAAAACCAACTTATGCTTGCTTAAGGGGAAAGGTGAGTTGGGGTGCTGCATCAAACCAGAGATTGAAATGAGCACAGATAAAGTTCCTTAAGCCAAATATGGAATAGACAAGAACTACTCCTTGCTCAACGAAATGGACTCAACACCCCATATTAAACGCCTAAGAATGTACCTGACTAGTAAGTATCTTAAAACCTATGGATTGCTATGTGTCTGAAAGAAAATCAAGCGTGTGTACAGGGGCATAAACGCAGCAGTGATAGGATTGCAGAGGTTCCGTGAGAAAATGAAGACCCTTTGAAGTCATATTGCATGGTAACCATTCCACGGGTCTCAACTCTCCAGGTTTAAGGGATTCTTCCTTCAGCTAAAACATGCATGTGGAACCCAGAGTATGATCAACCGTGTGATCGGGAGACGTGTTCCAATATGTCTCAGTTCTCGTCCCCTGGTACTCGGGTGCAACATTCCAGACGCTTTACTAACACTCTCCCGACGTGGAGAGTCAGTGCCTTTAACCTCCTGTTTGGCCCAGTTTGCAATTTCTGCGGAAGATGAACAGGAATAGGGAGAACCAATGAGAGACTAGCTGGAGGTGTCTGGACGGGCAAATTTAACTCTCATTTCCCACCAGGAAGAGGAATTAACCAAAGGCTCAGCGTGCCGTGCCGGAACCAGATTAGGGCCTGAAGCAATCCTGCGGTGTTGCGGCCAGCTCACAAGAAAGCGAGTTGAAGAAAGGAGCTCAGGGGCACTGTAATTCACAAACCTGCAGAGTTATAAATGACAGCTATCGTCCAAAAATATACTGAAGTAAGGCTGCCAAGAGGACTTGAAAGCGGGGCAGAATTGCAGGAAACCGATTTCAGGAGGTAGACTGGAATTGCATTTAAAGCATAGGAAAAGAGGCAGAACGTCCACAATGATGCACTTGGCCAAAAAGGGCGTATGCGTTTTTTCCTGAATATATTCAGGAAAAAACGCATACGCCCTTTTTGGCCAACCAAGCAAGCTTGCAAAGGAAATCTGCACTACAATGAAGTCTCACTTCCCCCCGGTCAAAAGGGCCATCTGAAAAAAGTGTAAAATCCAGAAAGGCAGGACAGGCCATGGAGAACTGGGAGCCTTGTTATGCTGATGGGCGGGATGTAAATTGCCAACAGCCACTCGGGAGAGGTGTATGGTGTTTCCTGAAACATCTAAAAAACAAAGCAACAGAGCCTAGGGCACTTCCACTTATGGTCCTATAGCTTAGGGAAATTAAAATCAAAAAGACACAGCCACCCCAAAGTTTGGGACAGCTCTGTTTACAAGAACCTCCTTTACGGTACAAGTTCAATATCGCAGAAAGTGAAAAATGGATAAAGAAGTTGTGGTACTTACGTACAATGCAATATCACTCAGCAATGAAATCTATGTCATCAGGCCCGTAGCAGCATAATGAGTGGATTCAGGTATGATGATTCTAACTGAAATAAGTCACACAGAAAAAGAAACATCATAAGATATCACTAATACACGGAATGTAAACTTGGCTACACAGGAACTGGATTACAAAACAGAACAGGGTCTCAAATTTAGAAAACCAACTTATGCTTGCTTAAGGGGAAAGGTGAGTTGGGGTGCTGCATCAAACCAGAGATTGAAATGAGCACAGATAAAGTTCCTTAAGCCAAATATGGAATAGACAAGAACTACTCCTTGCTCAACGAAATGGACTCAACACCCCATATTAAACGCCTAAGAATGTACCTGACTAGTAAGTATCTTAAGACCTATGGATTGCTATGTCTCTGAAAGAAAATCAAGCGTGTGTACAGGGGCATAAACGCAGCAGTGATAGGATTGGAGAGGTTCGGTGAGCAAATGAAGACCCTTTGAAGTCATATTGCATGGTACCCATTCCACGGGTCTCAACTCTCCAGGTTTAAGGGATTCTTCCTTCAGCTAAAACATGCACGTGGAACCCAGAGTATGATCAACCGTGTGATTGGGAGACGTGTTCCAATATGTCTCAGTTCTCGTCCTCTGGTACTCGGGTGCAACATTCCAGACGCTTTACTAACACTCTCCCGACTTGGAGAGTCAGTGCCTTTAACCTCCTGTTTGGCCCAGTTTGCAATTTCTGCGGAAGATGAACAGGAATAGGGAGAACCAATGAGAGACTAGCTGGAGGTGTCTGGACGGGCAAATTTAACTCTCATTTCCCACCAGGAAGAGGAATTAACCAAAGGCTCAGCGTGCCGTGCCGGAACCAGATTAGGGCCTGAAGCAATCCTGCGGTGTTGCGGCCAGCTCACAAGAAAGCGAGTTGAAGAAAGGAGATCAGGGACACTGTAATTCACAAACCTGCAGAGTTATAAATGACAGCTATCGTCCAAAAATATACTGAAGTAAGGCTGCCAAGAGGACTTGAAAGCGGGGCAGAATTGCAGGAAACCGATTTCAGGAGGTAGACTGGAATTGCATTTAAAGCATAGGAAAAGAGGCAGAACGTCCACAATGATGCACTTGGCCAAAAAGGGCGTATGCGTTTTTTCCTGAATATATTCAGGAAAAAACGCATACGCCCTTTTTGGCCAACCAAGCAAGCTTGCAAAGGAAATCTGCACTACAATGAAGTCTCACTTCCCCCCGGTCAAAAGGGCCATCTGAAAAAAGTGTAAAATCCAGAAAGGCAGGACAGGCCATGGAGAACTGGGAGCCTTGTTATGCTGATGGGCGGGATGTAAATTGCCAAGAGCCACTCTTGAGAGGTGTATGGTGTTTCCTGAAACATCTAAAAAACAAAGCAACAGAGCCTAGGGCACTTCCACTTATGGTCCTATAGCTTAGGGAAATTAAAATCAAAAAGACACAGCCACCCCAAAGTTTGGGACGGCTCTGTTTACAAGAACCTCGTTTACGGTACAAGTTCAATATCGCAGAAAGTGAAAAATGGATAAAGAAGTTGTGGTACTTACGTACAATGCAATATCACTCAGCAATGAAATCTATGACATCAGGCCCGTAGCAGCATAATGAGTGGATTCAGGTATGATGATTCTCACTGAAATAAGTCACACAGAAAAAGAAACATCATAAGATATCACTAATACACGGGATGTAAACTTGGCTACACAGGAACTGGATTACAAAACAGAACAGGGTCTCAAATTTAGAAAACCAACTTATGCTTGCTTAAGGGGAAAGGTGAGTTGGGGTGCTGCATCAAACCAGAGATTGAAATGAGCACAGATAAAGTTCCTTAAGCCAAATATGGAATAGACAAGAACTACTCCTTGCTCAACGAAATGGACTCAACACCCCATATTAAACGCCTAAGAATGTACCTGACTAGTAAGTATCTTAAAACCTATGGATTGCTATGTGTCTGAAAGAAAATCAAGCGTGTGTACAGGGGCATAAACGCAGCAGTGATAGGATTGGAGAGGTTCGGTGAGCAAATGAAGACCCTTTGAAGTCATATTGCATGGTACCCATTCCACGGGTCTCAACTCTCCAGGTTTAAGGGATTCTTCCTTCAGCTAAAACATGCACGTGGAACCCAGAGTATGATCAACCGTGTGATCGGGAGACGTGTTCCAATATGTCTCAGTTCTCGTCCCCTGGTACTCGGGTGCAACATTCCAGACGCTTTACTAACACTCTCCCGACTTGGAGAGTCAGTGCCTTTAACCTCCTGTTTGGCCCAGTTTGCAATTTCTGCGGAAGATGAACAGGAATAGGGAGAACCAATGAGAGACTAGCTGGAGGTGTCTGGACGGGCAAATTTAACTCTCATTTCCCACCAGGAAGAGGAATTAACCAAAGGCTCAGCGTGCCGTGCCGGAACCAGATTAGGGCCTGAAGCAATCCTGCGGTGTTGCGGCCAGCTCACAAGAAAGCGAGTTGAAGAAAGGAGCTCAGGGGCACTGTAATTCACAAACCTGCAGAGTTATAAATGACAGCTATCGTCCAAAAATATACTGAAGTAAGGCTGCCAAGAGGACTTGAAAGCGGGGCAGAATTGCAGGAAACCGATTTCAGGAGGTAGACTGGAATTGCATTTAAAGCATAGGAAAAGAGGCAGAACGTCCACAATGATGCACTTGGCCAAAAAGGGTGTATGCGTTTTTTCCTGAATATATTCAGGAAAAACGCATACGCCCTTTTTGGCCAACCAAGCAAGCTTGCAAAGGAAATCTGCACTACAATGAAGTCTCACTTCCCCCCGGTCAAAAGGGCCATCTGAAAAAAGTGTAAAATCCAGAAAGGCAGGACAGGCCATGGAGAACTGGGAGCCTTGTTATGCTGATGGGCGGGATGTAAATTGACAACAGCCACTCGGGAGAGGTGTATGGTGTTTCCTGAAACATCTAAAAAACAAAGCAACAGAGCCTAGGGCACTTCCACTTATGGTCCTATAGCTTAGGGAAATTAAAATCAAAAAGACACAGCCACCCCAAAGTTTGGGACAGCTCTGTTTACAAGAACCTCGTTTACGGTACAAGTTCAATATCGCAGAAAGTGAAAAATGGATAAAGAAGTTGTGGTACTTACGTACAATGCAATATCACTCAGCAATGAAATCTATGTCATCAGGCCCGTAGCAGCATAATGAGTGGATTCAGGTATGATGATTCTAACTGGAATAAGTCACACAGAAAAAGAAACATCATAAGATATCACTAATACACGGAATGTAAACTTGGCTACACAGGAACTGGATTACAAAACAGAACAGGGTCTCAAATTTAGAAAACCAACTTATGCTTGCTTAAGGGGAAAGGTGAGTTGGGGTGCTGCATCAAACCAGAGATTGAAATGAGCACAGATAAAGTTCCTTAAGCCAAATATGGAATAGACAAGAACTACTCCTTGCTCAACGAAATGGACTCAACACCCCATATTAAACGCCTAAGAATGTACCTGACTAGTAAGTATCTTAAAACCTATGGATTGCTATGTCGCTGAAAGAAAATCAAGCGTGTGTACAGGGGCATAAACGCAGCAGTGATAGGATTGGAGACGTTCGGTGAGCAAATGAAGACCCTTTGAAGTCATATTGCATGGTACCCATTCCACGGGTCTCAACTCTCCAGGTTTAAGGGATTCTTCCTTCAGCTAAAACATGCACGTGGAACCCAGAGTATGATCAACCGTGTGATCGGGAGACGTGTTCCAATATGTCTCAGTTCTCGTCCCCTGGTACTCGGGTGCAACATTCCAGACGCTTTACTAACACTCTCCCGACTTGGAGAGTCAGTGCCTTTAACCTCCTGTTTGGCCCAGTTTGCAATTTCTGCGGAAGATGAACAGGAATAGGGAGAACCAATGAGAGACTAGCTGGAGGTGTCTGGACGGGCAAATTTAACTCTCATTTCCCACCAGGAAGAGGAATTAACCAAAGGCTCAGCGTGCCGTGCCGGAACCAGATTAGGGCCTGAAGCAATCCTGCGGTGTTGCGGCCAGCTCACAAGAAAGCGAGTTGAAGAAAGGAGCTCAGGGGCACTGTAATTCACAAACCTGCAGAGTTATAAATGACAGCTATCGTCCAAAAATATACTGAAGTAAGGCTGCCAAGAGGACTTGAAAGCGGGGCAGAATTGCAGGAAACCGATTTCAGGAGGTAGACTGGAATTGCATTTAAAGCATAGGAAAAGAGGCAGAACGTCCACAATGATGCACTTGGCCAAAAAGGGCGTATGCGTTTTTTCCTGAATATATTCAGGAAAAACGCATACGCCCTTTTTGGCCAACCAAGCAAGCTTGCAAAGGAAATCTGCACTACAATGAAGTCTCACTTCCCCCCGGTCAAAAGGGCCATCTGAAAAAAGTGTAAAATCCAGAAAGGCAGGACAGGCCATGGAGAACTGGGAGCCTTGTTATGCTGATGGGCGGGATGTAAATTGACAACAGCCACTCGGGAGAGGTGTATGGTGTTTCCTGAAACATCTAAAAAACAAAGCAACAGAGCCTAGGGCACTTCCACTTATGGTCCTATAGCTTAGGGAAATTAAAATCAAAAAGACACAGCCACCCCAAAGTTTGGGACAGCTCTGTTTACAAGAACCTCGTTTACGGTACAAGTTCAATATCGCAGAAAGTGAAAAATGGATAAAGAAGTTGTGGTACTTACGTACAATGCAATATCACTCAGCAATGAAATCTATGTCATCAGGCCCGTAGCAGCATAATGAGTGGATTCAGGTATGATGATTCTAACTGGAATAAGTCACACAGAAAATGAAATATCATAAGATATCACTAATACACGGGATGTAAACTTGGCTACACAGGAACTGGATTACAAAACAGAACAGGGTCTCAAATTTAGAAAACCAACTTATGCTTGCTTAAGGGGAAAGGTGAGTTGGGGTGCTGCATCAAACCAGAGATTGAAATGAGCACAGATAAAGTTCCTTAAGCCAAATATGGAATAGACAAGAACTACTCCTTGCTCAACGAAATGGACTCAACACCCCATATTAAACGCCTAAGAATGTACCTGACTAGTAAGTATCTTAAAACCTATGGATTGCTATGTCGCTGAAAGAAAATCAAGCGTGTGTACAGGGGCATAAACGCAGCAGTGATAGGATTGGAGACGTTCGGTGAGCAAATGAAGACCCTTTGAAGTCATATTGCATGGTACCCATTCCACGGGTCTCAACTCTCCAGGTTTAAGGGATTCTTCCTTCAGCTAAAACATGCACGTGGAACCCAGAGTATGATCAACCGTGTGATCGGGAGACGTGTTCCAATATGTCTCAGTTCTCGTCCCCTGGTACTCGGGTGCAACATTCCAGACGCTTTACTAACACTCTCCCGACTTGGAGAGTCAGTGCCTTTAACCTCCTATTTGGCCCAGTTTGCAATTTCTGCGGAAGATGAACAGGAATAGGGAGAACCAATGAGAGACTAGCTGGAGGTGTCTGGACGGGCAAATTTAACTCTCATTTCCCACCAGGAAGAGGAATTAACCAAAGGCTCAGCGTGCCGTGCCGGAACCAGATTAGGGCCTGAAGCAATCCTGCGGTGTTGCGGCCAGCTCACAAGAAAGCGAGTTGAAGAAAGGAGCTCAGGGGCACTGTAATTCACAAACCTGCAGAGTTATAAATGACAGCTATCGTCCAAAAATATACTGAAGTAAGGCTGCCAAGAGGACTTGAAAGCGGGGCAGAATTGCAGGAAACCGATTTCAGGAGGTAGACTGGAATTGCATTTAAAGCATAGGAAAAGAGGCAGAACGTCCACAATGATGCACTTGGCCAAAAAGGGCGTATGCGTTTTTTCCTGAATATATTCAGGAAAAAACGCATACGCCCTTTTTGGCCAACCAAGCAAGCTTGCAAAGGAAATCTGCACTACAATGAAGTCTCACTTCCCCCCGGTCAAAAGGGCCATCTGAAAAAAGTGTAAAATCCAGAAAGGCAGGACAGGCCATGGAGAACTGGGAGCCTTGTTATGCTGATGGGCGGGATGTAAATTGCCAACAGCCACTCGGGAGAGGTGTATGGTGTTTCCTGAAACATCTAAAAAACAAAGCAACAGAGCCTAGGGCACTTCCACTTATGGTCCTATAGCTTAGGGAAATTAAAATCAAAAAGACACAGCCACCCCAAAGTTTGGGACAGCTCTGTTTACAAGAACCTCCTTTACGGTACAAGTTCAATATCGCAGAAAGTGAAAAATGGATAAAGAAGTTGTGGTACTTACGTACAATGCAATATCACTCAGCAATGAAATCTATGTCATCAGGCCCGTAGCAGCATAATGAGTGGATTCAGGTATGATGATTCTAACTGAAATAAGTCACACAGAAAAAGAAACATCATAAGATATCACTAATACACGGAATGTAAACTTGGCTACACAGGAACTGGATTACAAAACAGAACAGGGTCTCAAATTTAGAAAACCAACTTATGCTTGCTTAAGGGGAAAGGTGAGTTGGGGTGCTGCATCAAACCAGAGATTGAAATGAGCACAGATAAAGTTCCTTAAGCCAAATATGGAATAGACAAGAACTACTCCTTGCTCAACGAAATGGACTCAACACCCCATATTAAACGCCTAAGAATGTACCTGACTAGTAAGTATCTTAAGACCTATGGATTGCTATGTCTCTGAAAGAAAATCAAGCGTGTGTACAGGGGCATAAACGCAGCAGTGATAGGATTGGAGAGGTTCGGTGAGCAAATGAAGACCCTTTGAAGTCATATTGCATGGTACCCATTCCACGGGTCTCAACTCTCCAGGTTTAAGGGATTCTTCCTTCAGCTAAAACATGCACGTGGAACCCAGAGTATGATCAACCGTGTGATTGGGAGACGTGTTCCAATATGTCTCAGTTCTCGTCCCCTGGTACTCGGGTGCAACATTCCAGACGCTTTACTAACACTCTCCCGACTTGGAGAGTCAGTGCCTTTAACCTCCTGTTTGGCCCAGTTTGCAATTTCTGCGGAAGATGAACAGGAATAGGGAGAACCAATGAGAGACTAGCTGGAGGTGTCTGGACGGGCAAATTTAACTCTCATTTCCCACCAGGAAGAGGAATTAACCAAAGGCTCAGCGTGCCGTGCCGGAACCAGATTAGGGCCTGAAGCAATCCTGCGGTGTTGCGGCCAGCTCACAAGAAAGCGAGTTGAAGAAAGGAGATCAGGGACACTGTAATTCACAAACCTGCAGAGTTATAAATGACAGCTATCGTCCAAAAATATACTGAAGTAAGGCTGCCAAGAGGACTTGAAAGCGGGGCAGAATTGCAGGAAACCGATTTCAGGAGGTAGACTGGAATTGCATTTAAAGCATAGGAAAAGAGGCAGAACGTCCACAATGATGCACTTGGCCAAAAAGGGCGTATGCGTTTTTTCCTGAATATATTCAGGAAAAAACGCATACGCCCTTTTTGGCCAACCAAGCAAGCTTGCAAAGGAAATCTGCACTACAATGAAGTCTCACTTCCCCCCGGTCAAAAGGGCCATCTGAAAAAAGTGTAAAATCCAGAAAGGCAGGACAGGCCATGGAGAACTGGGAGCCTTGTTATGCTGATGGGCGGGATGTAAATTGCCAAGAGCCACTCTTGAGAGGTGTATGGTGTTTCCTGAAACATCTAAAAAACAAAGCAACAGAGCCTAGGGCACTTCCACTTATGGTCCTATAGCTTAGGGAAATTAAAATCAAAAAGACACAGCCACCCCAAAGTTTGGGACGGCTCTGTTTACAAGAACCTCGTTTACGGTACAAGTTCAATATCGCAGAAAGTGAAAAATGGATAAAGAAGTTGTGGTACTTACGTACAATGCAATATCACTCAGCAATGAAATCTATGTCATCAGGCCCGTAGCAGCATAATGAGTGGATTCAGGTATGATGATTCTCACTGAAATAAGTCACACAGAAAAAGAAACATCATAAGATATCACTAATACACGGGATGTAAACTTGGCTACACAGGAACTGGATTACAAAACAGAACAGGGTCTCAAATTTAGAAAACCAACTTATGCTTGCTTAAGGGGAAAGGTGAGTTGGGGTGCTGCATCAAACCAGAGATTGAAATGAGCACAGATAAAGTTCCTTAAGCCAAATATGGAATAGACAAGAACTACTCCTTGCTCAACGAAATGGACTCAACACCCCATATTAAACGCCTAAGAATGTACCTGACTAGTAAGTATCTTAAAACCTATGGATTGCTATGTGTCTGAAAGAAAATCAAGCGTGTGTACAGGGGCATAAACGCAGCAGTGATAGGATTGGAGAGGTTCGGTGAGCAAATGAAGACCCTTTGAAGTCATATTGCATGGTACCCATTCCACGGGTCTCAACTCTCCAGGTTTAAGGGATTCTTCCTTCAGCTAAAACATGCACGTGGAACCCAGAGTATGATCAACCGTGTGATCGGGAGACGTGTTCCAATATGTCTCAGTTCTCGTCCCCTGGTACTCGGGTGCAACATTCCAGACGCTTTACTAACACTCTCCCGACTTGGAGAGTCAGTGCCTTTAACCTCCTGTTTGGCCCAGTTTGCAATTTCTGCGGAAGATGAACAGGAATAGGGAGAACCAATGAGAGACTAGCTGGAGGTGTCTGGACGGGCAAATTTAACTCTCATTTCCCACCAGGAAGAGGAATTAACCAAAGGCTCAGCGTGCCGTGCCGGAACCAGATTAGGGCCTGAAGCAATCCTGCGGTGTTGCGGCCAGCTCACAAGAAAGCGAGTTGAAGAAAGGAGCTCAGGGGCACTGTAATTCACAAACCTGCAGAGTTATAAATGACAGCTATCGTCCAAAAATATACTGAAGTAAGGCTGCCAAGAGGACTTGAAAGCGGGGCAGAATTGCAGGAAACCGATTTCAGGAGGTAGACTGGAATTGCATTTAAAGCATAGGAAAAGAGGCAGAACGTCCACAATGATGCACTTGGCCAAAAAGGGCGTATGCGTTTTTTCCTGAATATATTCAGGAAAAACGCATACGCCCTTTTTGGCCAACCAAGCAAGCTTGCAAAGGAAATCTGCACTACAATGAAGTCTCACTTCCCCCCGGTCAAAAGGGCCATCTGAAAAAAGTGTAAAATCCAGAAAGGCAGGACAGGCCATGGAGAACTGGGAGCCTTGTTATGCTGATGGGCGGGATGTAAATTGACAACAGCCACTCGGGAGAGGTGTATGGTGTTTCCTGAAACATCTAAAAAACAAAGCAACAGAGCCTAGGGCACTTCCACTTATGGTCCTATAGCTTAGGGAAATTAAAATCAAAAAGACACAGCCACCCCAAAGTTTGGGACAGCTCTGTTTACAAGAACCTCGTTTACGGTACAAGTTCAATATCGCAGAAAGTGAAAAATGGATAAAGAAGTTGTGGTACTTACGTACAATGCAATATCACTCAGCAATGAAATCTATGTCATCAGGCCCGTAGCAGCATAATGAGTGGATTCAGGTATGATGATTCTAACTGGAATAAGTCACACAGAAAAAGAAACATCATAAGATATCACTAATACACGGAATGTAAACTTGGCTACACAGGAACTGGATTACAAAACAGAACAGGGTCTCAAATTTAGAAAACCAACTTATGCTTGCTTAAGGGGAAAGGTGAGTTGGGGTGCTGCATCAAACCAGAGATTGAAATGAGCACAGATAAAGTTCCTTAAGCCAAATATGGAATAGACAAGAACTACTCCTTGCTCAACGAAATGGACTCAACACCCCATATTAAACGCCTAAGAATGTACCTGACTAGTAAGTATCTTAAAACCTATGGATTGCTATGTCGCTGAAAGAAAATCAAGCGTGTGTACAGGGGCATAAACGCAGCAGTGATAGGATTGGAGACGTTCGGTGAGCAAATGAAGACCCTTTGAAGTCATATTGCATGGTACCCATTCCACGGGTCTCAACTCTCCAGGTTTAAGGGATTCTTCCTTCAGCTAAAACATGCACGTGGAACCCAGAGTATGATCAACCGTGTGATCGGGAGACGTGTTCCAATATGTCTCAGTTCTCGTCCCCTGGTACTCGGGTGCAACATTCCAGACGCTTTACTAACACTCTCCCGACTTGGAGAGTCAGTGCCTTTAACCTCCTGTTTGGCCCAGTTTGCAATTTCTGCGGAAGATGAACAGGAATAGGGAGAACCAATGAGAGACTAGCTGGAGGTGTCTGGACGGGCAAATTTAACTCTCATTTCCCACCAGGAAGAGGAATTAACCAAAGGCTCAGCGTGCCGTGCCGGAACCAGATTAGGGCCTGAAGCAATCCTGCGGTGTTGCGGCCAGCTCACAAGAAAGCGAGTTGAAGAAAGGAGCTCAGGGGCACTGTAATTCACAAACCTGCAGAGTTATAAATGACAGCTATCGTCCAAAAATATACTGAAGTAAGGCTGCCAAGAGGACTTGAAAGCGGGGCAGAATTGCAGGAAACCGATTTCAGGAGGTAGACTGGAATTGCATTTAAAGCATAGGAAAAGAGGCAGAACGTCCACAATGATGCACTTGGCCAAAAAGGGCGTATGCGTTTTTTCCTGAATATATTCAGGAAAAACGCATACGCCCTTTTTGGCCAACCAAGCAAGCTTGCAAAGGAAATCTGCACTACAATGAAGTCTCACTTCCCCCCGGTCAAAAGGGCCATCTGAAAAAAGTGTAAAATCCAGAAAGGCAGGACAGGCCATGGAGAACTGGGAGCCTTGTTATGCTGATGGGCGGGATGTAAATTGACAACAGCCACTCGGGAGAGGTGTATGGTGTTTCCTGAAACATCTAAAAAACAAAGCAACAGAGCCTAGGGCACTTCCACTTATGGTCCTATAGCTTAGGGAAATTAAAATCAAAAAGACACAGCCACCCCAAAGTTTGGGACAGCTCTGTTTACAAGAACCTCGTTTACGGTACAAGTTCAATATCGCAGAAAGTGAAAAATGGATAAAGAAGTTGTGGTACTTACGTACAATGCAATATCACTCAGCAATGAAATCTATGTCATCAGGCCCGTAGCAGCATAATGAGTGGATTCAGGTATGATGATTCTAACTGGAATAAGTCACACAGAAAATGAAATATCATAAGATATCACTAATACACGGGATGTAAACTTGGCTACACAGGAACTGGATTACAAAACAGAACAGGGTCTCAAATTTAGAAAACCAACTTATGCTTGCTTAAGGGGAAAGGTGAGTTGGGGTGCTGCATCAAACCAGAGATTGAAATGAGCACAGATAAAGTTCCTTAAGCCAAATATGGAATAGACAAGAACTACTCCTTGCTCAACGAAATGGACTCAACACCCCATATTAAACGCCTAAGAATGTACCTGACTAGTAAGTATCTTAAAACCTATGGATTGCTATGTCGCTGAAAGAAAATCAAGCGTGTGTACAGGGGCATAAACGCAGCAGTGATAGGATTGGAGACGTTCGGTGAGCAAATGAAGACCCTTTGAAGTCATATTGCATGGTACCCATTCCACGGGTCTCAACTCTCCAGGTTTAAGGGATTCTTCCTTCAGCTAAAACATGCACGTGGAACCCAGAGTATGATCAACCGTGTGATCGGGAGACGTGTTCCAATATGTCTCAGTTCTCGTCCCCTGGTACTCGGGTGCAACATTCCAGACGCTTTACTAACACTCTCCCGACTTGGAGAGTCAGTGCCTTTAACCTCCTATTTGGCCCAGTTTGCAATTTCTGCGGAAGATGAACAGGAATAGGGAGAACCAATGAGAGACTAGCTGGAGGTGTCTGGACGGGCAAATTTAACTCTCATTTCCCACCAGGAAGAGGAATTAACCAAAGGCTCAGCGTGCCGTGCCGGAACCAGATTAGGGCCTGAAGCAATCCTGCGGTGTTGCGGCCAGCTCACAAGAAAGCGAGTTGAAGAAAGGAGCTCAGGGGCACTGTAATTCACAAACCTGCAGAGTTATAAATGACAGCTATCGTCCAAAAATATACTGAAGTAAGGCTGCCAAGAGGACTTGAAAGCGGGGCAGAATTGCAGGAAACCGATTTCAGGAGGTAGACTGGAATTGCATTTAAAGCATAGGAAAAGAGGCAGAACGTCCACAATGATGCACTTGGCCAAAAAGGGCGTATGCGTTTTTTCCTGAATATATTCAGGAAAAACGCATACGCCCTTTTTGGCCAACCAAGCAAGCTTGCAAAGGAAATCTGCACTACAATGAAGTCTCACTTCCCCCCGGTCAAAAGGGCCATCTGAAAAAAGTGTAAAATCCAGAAAGGCAGGACAGGCCATGGAGAACTGGGAGCCTTGTTATGCTGATGGGCGGGATGTAAATTGACAACAGCCACTCGGGAGAGGTGTATGGTGTTTCCTGAAACATCTAAAAAACAAAGCAACAGAGCCTAGGGCACTTCCACTTATGGTCCTATAGCTTAGGGAAATTAAAATCAAAAAGACACAGCCACCCCAAAGTTTGGGACAGCTCTGTTTACAAGAACCTCGTTTACGGTACAAGTTCAATATCGCAGAAAGTGAAAAATGGATAAAGAAGTTGTGGTACTTACGTACAATGCAATATCACTCAGCAATGAAATCTATGTCATCAGGCCCGTAGCAGCATAATGAGTGGATTCAGGTATGATGATTCTAACTGGAATAAGTCACACAGAAAAAGAAACATCATAAGATATCACTAATACACGGGATGTAAACTTGGCTACACAGGAACTGGATTACAAAACAGAACAGGGTCTCAAATTTAGAAAACCAACTTATGCTTGCTTAAGGGGAAAGGTGAGTTGGGGTGCTGCATAAAACCAGAGATTGAAATGAGCACAGATAAAGTTCCTTAAGCCAAATATGGAATAGACAAGAACTACTCCTTGCTCAACGAAATGGACTCAACACCCCATATTAAACGCCTAAGAATGTACCTGACTAGTAAGTATCTTAAAACCTATGGATTGCTATGTGTCTGAAAGAAAATCAAGCGTGTGTACAGGGGCATAAACGCAGCAGTGATAGGATTGGAGAGGTTCGGTGAGCAAATGAAGACCCTTTGAAGTCATATTGCATGGTACCCATTCCACGGGTCTCAACTCTCCAGGTTTAAGGGATTCTTCCTTCAGCTAAAACATGCACGTGGAACCCAGAGTATGATCAACCGTGTGATCGGGAGACGTGTTCCAATATGTCTCAGTTCTCGTCCCCTGGTACTCGGGTGCAACATTCCAGACGCTTTACTAACACTCTCCCGACTTGGAGAGTCAGTGCCTTTAACCTCCTGTTTGGCCCAGTTTGCAATTTCTGCGGAAGATGAACAGGAATAGGGAGAACCAATGAGAGACTAGGTGGAGGTGTCTGGACGGGCAAATTTAACTCTCATTTCCCACCAGGAAGAGGAATTAACCAAAGGCTCAGCGTGCCGTGCCGGAACCAGATTAGGGCCTGAAGCAATCCTGCGGTGTTGCGGCCAGCTCACAAGAAAGCGAGTTGAAGAAAGGAGCTCAGGGGCACTGTAATTCACAAACCTGCAGAGTTATAAATGACAGCTATCGTCCAAAAATATACTGAAGTAAGGCTGCCAAGAGGACTTGAAAGCGGGGCAGAATTGCAGGAAACCGATTTCAGGAGGTAGACTGGAATTGCATTTAAAGCATAGGAAAAGAGGCAGAACGTCCACAATGATGCACTTGGCCAAAAAGGGCGTATGCGTTTTTTCCTGAATATATTCAGGAAAAAACGCATACGCCCTTTTTGGCCAACCAAGCAAGCTTGCAAAGGAAATCTGCACTACAATGAAGTCTCACTTCCCCCCAGTCAAAAGGGCCATCTGAAAAAAGTGTAAAATCCAGAAAGGCAGGACAGGCCATGGAGAACTGGGAGCCTTGTTATGCTGATGGGCGGGATGTAAATTGCCAAGAGCCACTCGGGAGAGGTGTATGGTGTTTCCTGAAACATCTAAAAAACAAAGCAACAGAGCCTAGGGCACTTCCACTTATGGTCCTATAGCTTAGGGAAATTAAAATCAAAAAGACACAGCCACCCCAAAGTTTGGGACGGCTCTGTTTACAAGAACCTCGTTTACGGTACAAGTTCAATATCGCAGAAAGTGAAAAATGGATAAAGAAGTTGTGGTACTTACGTACAATGCAATATCACTCAGCAATGAAATCTATGTCATCAGGCCCGTAGCAGCATAATGAGTGGATTCAGGTATGATGATTCTAACTGAAATAAGTCACACAGAAAAAGAAACATCATAAGATATCACTAATACACGGGATGTAAACTTGGCTACACAGGAACTGGATTACAAAACAGAACAGGGTCTCAAATTTAGAAAACCAACTTATGCTTGCTTAAGGGGAAAGGTGAGTTGGGGTGCTGCATAAAACCAGAGATTGAAATGAGCACAGATAAAGTTCCTTAAGCCAAATATGGAATAGACAAGAACTACTCCTTGCTCAACGAAATGGACTCAACACCCCATATTAAACGCCTAAGAATGTACCTGACTAGTAAGTATCTTAAAACCTATGGATTGCTATGTGTCTGAAAGAAAATCAAGCGTGTGTACAGGGGCATAAACGCAGCAGTGATAGGATTGGAGAGGTTCGGTGAGCAAATGAAGACCCTTTGAAGTCATATTGCATGGTACCCATTCCACGGGTCTCAACTCTCCAGGTTTAAGGGATTCTTCCTTCAGCTAAAACATGCACGTGGAACCCAGAGTATGATCCACCATGTGTTCGGAAAAAGTGTTCAAATGTGTCTCAGTTTTCGTCCCCTGGTACTCGGGTGCAACATTCCAGACGCTTTACTAACACTCTCCTCACTTGGAGAGTCAGTGCCTTTAACCTCCTGTTTGGCCCAGTTTGCAATTTCTGTGGAAAATGAACAGGAATAGGGAGAACCAATGAGAGACTAGGTGGAGGTGTCTGGACGGGCAAATTTAACTCTCATTTCCCACCAGGAAGAGGAATTAACCAAAGGCTCAGCATGCCGTGCCGGAACCAAACTAGGGCCTGAAGAAATCCTGCGGTGTTGCGGCCAGCTCACAAGAAAGCGAGTTGAAGAAAGGAGCTCAGGGGCACTGTAATTCACAAACCTGCAGAGTTATAAATGACAGCTATCTTCCAAAAATATATTGAAGTATGGCTGCCAAGAGGAGTTGAAAGCGGGCAGAATTGCAGGAAACCGATTTCAGGAGGTAGACTGGAATTGCATGTAAAGCATAGGAAAAGAGGCAGAACGTCCACAATAATGCACTTGGCCAAAAAGGGCGTATGCGTTTTTTCCTGAATATATTCAGGAAAAAACGCATACGCCCTTTTTGGCCAACCAAGCAAGCTTGCAAAGGAAATCTGCACTACAATGAAGTCTCACTGCCCCCCGGTCAAAAGGGCCATCCGAAAAAAGTGTAAAATCCAGAAAGGCAGGACATGCCATGGAGAACTGGGAGCCTTTTTATGCTGATGGGTGGGATGTAAATTGCCAGCAGCCACTCTGGAGAAGTGTATGGTGTTTCCTGAAACATCCAAAAAACAAAGCAACAGAGCCTAGGGCACTTCCACTTATTGTCCTATAGCTTAGGGAAATTAAAATCAAAAAGAAACAGCCACCCCAAAGTTTGGGACGGCTCTGTTTACAAGAACCTCGTTTACGGTACAAGTTCAATATCACAGAAAGCGAAAAATGGATAAAGAAATTGTGGTACTTACGTACAATGCAATATCACTCAGCAATGAAATCTATGTCAACAGGCCCGTAGCAGCATAATGAGTGGATTCAGGTACGATGATTCTAAGCGAAATTAGTCACACAGAAAAAGAAACATCATAAGATATCACTAATACACGGAATGTAAACTTGGCTACACAAGAACTGAATTACAAAACAGAACAGGGTGTCAAATGTAGAAAACCAACTTATGCTTGCTTAAGGGGACGGGTGAGTTGGGGTGCTTCATAAAACCAGAGATTGAAATGAGCACAGATACCGTTCCATAAGCCAAATATGTAATAGACAAGAGCTACTCCTTGCTCAATGAAGTGGACTCAACACTCCATATTAAACGCCTAAGAATCTACCTGACTAGTAAGAATCTTAAAACCTATGGATTTATATGTCTCCGAAAGAGAATCAAGCATGTGTACAGCGGCATAAACGCAGCAGTGATAGGATTGCTGAGGTTCGGTGAGCAAATGCAGACCCTTTGAAGTCATATTGCATGGTACCCATTCCATGGGTCTCAACTCTCCAGGTTTAATGGATTCTTCCTTCAGCTAAAACATGCATGTGGAACCCAGAGTATGATCAACCGTGTGATCGGGAAACGTGTTCAAATGTGTCTCAGTTTTCGTCCCCTGGTACTCATGTGCAACATTCCAGACGCTTTACTAACACTCTCCCCACTTGGAGAGTCAGTGCCTTTAACCTCCTGTTTGGCCCAGTTTGCAATTTCTGTGGAAAATGAACAGGAATAGGGAGAACCAATGAGAGACTAGGTGGAGGTGTCCAGACGGGCCAATTTAACTCTCATTTCCCACCAGGAAGAGTAATTAACCAAAGGCTCAGCGTGCCATGCCGGAACCACACTAGGACCAGAAGCAATCCTGCGGTGTTGCGGCCAGCTCACAAGAAAGCGAGTTGAAGAAAGGAGCTCAGGGGCACTGTAATTCACAAACCTGCAGAGTTATAAAGGACAGCTATCTTCCAAAAATATATTGAAGTAAGGCTGCCAAGAGGAGTTGAAAGGGGGGCAGAATTGCAGGAAACCGATTTCAGGAGGTAGACTGGAATTGCATGTAAAGCATAGGAAAAGAGGCAGAACGTCCACAATGATGCACTTGGCCAAAAAGGGCGTATGAGTTTTTTCCTGAATATATTCAGGAAAAAACGCATACGCCCTTTTTGGCCAACCAAGCAAGCTTGCAAAGGAAATCTGCACTACAATGAAGTCTCACTGCCCCCCGGTCAAAAGGGCCATCTGAAAAAAGTGTAAAATCCAGAAAGGCAGGACAGGCCATGGAGAACTGGGAGCCTTGTTATGCTGATGGGCGGGATGTAAATTGCCAGCAGCCACTCTGGAGAAGTGTATGGTGTTTCCTGAAACATCCAAAAAACAAAGCAACAAAGCCTAGGGCACTTCCACTTATGGTCCTATAGCTTAGGGAAATTAAAATCAAAAAGACACAGCCACCCCAAAGTTTGGGACAGCTCTGTTTACAAGAACCTCGTTTACGGTACAAGTTCAATATCACAGAAAGCGAAAAATGGATAAAGAAGTTGTGGTACATACGTACAATGCAATATCACTCAGCAATGAAATCTATGTCAACAGGCCCGTAGCAGCATAATGAGTGGATTCAGGTACGATGATTCTAAGTGAAATTAGTCACACAGAAAAAGAAATATCATAAGATATCACTAATACACGGGATGTAAACTTGGCTACACAGGAACTGGATTACAAAACAGAACAGGGTCTCAAATTTAGAAAACCAACTTATGCTTGCTTAAGGGGAAAGGTGAGTTGGGGTGCTGCATCAAACCAGAGATTGAAATGAGCACAGATAAAGTTCCTTAAGCCAAATATGGAATAGACAAGAACTACTCCTTGCTCAACGAAATGGACTCAACACCCCATATTAAACGCCTAAGAATGTACCTGACTAGTAAGTATCTTAAAACCTATGGATTGCTATGTCGCTGAAAGAAAATCAAGCGTGTGTACAGGGGCATAAACGCAGCAGTGATAGGATTGGAGAGGTTCGGTGAGCAAATGAAGACCCTTTGAAGTCATATTGCATGGTACCCATTCCACGGGTCTCAACTCTCCAGGTTTAAGGGATTCTTCCTTCAGCTAAAACATGCACGTGGAACCCAGAGTATGATCAACCGTGTGATCGGGAGACGTGTTCCAATATGTCTCAGTTCTCGTCCCCTGGTACTCGGGTGCAACATTCCAGACGCTTTACTAACACTCTCCCGACTTGGAGAGTCAGTGCCTTTAACCTCCTGTTTGGCCCAGTTTGCAATTTCTGCGGAAGATGAACAGGAATAGGGAGAACCAATGAGAGACTAGCTGGAGGTGTCTGGACGGGCAAATTTAACTCTCATTTCCCACCAGGAAGAGGAATTAACCAAAGGCTCAGCGTGCCGTGCCGGAACCAGATTAGGGCCTGAAGCAATCCTGCGGTGTTGTGGCCAGCTCACAAGAAAGCGAGTTGAAGAAAGGAGCTCAGGGGCACTGTAATTCACAAACCTGCAGAGTTATAAATGACAGCTATCGTCCAAAAATATACTGAAGTAAGGCTGCCAAGAGGACTTGAAAGCGGGGCAGAATTGCAGGAAACCGATTTCAGGAGGTAGACTGGAATTGCATTTAAAGCATAGGAAAAGAGGCAGAACGTCCACAATGATGCGCTTGGCCAAAAAGGGCATATGCGTTTTTTCCTGAATATATTCAGGAAAAAACGCATATGCCCTTTTTGGCCAACCAAGCAAGCTTGCAAAGGAAATCGGCACTACAATGAAGTCTCACTTCCCCCCGGTCAAAAGGGCCATCTGAAAAAAGTGTAAAATCCAGAAAGGCAGGACAGGCCATGGAGAACTGGGAGCCTTGTTATGCTGATGGGCGGGATGTAAATTGCCAACAGCCACTCGGGAGAGGTGTATGGTGTTTCCTGAAACATCTAAAAAACAAAGCAACAGAGCCTAGGGCACTTCCACTTATGGTCCTATAGCTTAGGGAAATTAAAATCAAAAAGACACAGCCACCCCAAAGTTTGGGACAGCTCTGTTTACAAGAAGCTCCTTTACGGTACAAGTTCAATATCGCAGAAAGTGAAAAATGGATAAAGAAGTTGTGGTACTTACGTACAATGCAATATCACTCAGCAATGAAATCTATGTCATCAGGCCCGTAGCAGCATAATGAGTGGATTCAGGTATGATGATTCTAACTGAAATAAGTCACACAGAAAAAGAAACATCATAAGATATCACTAATACACGGAATGTAAACTTGGCTACACAGGAACTGGATTACAAAACAGAACAGGGTCTCAAATTTAGAAAACCAACTTATGCTTGCTTAAGGGGAAAGGTGAGTTGGGGTGCTGCATCAAACCAGAGATTGAAATGAGCACAGATAAAGTTCCTTAAGCCAAATATGGAATAGACAAGAACTACTCCTTGCTCAACGAAATGGACTCAACACCCCATATTAAACGCCTAAGAATGTACCTGACTAGTAAGTATCTTAAGACCTATGGATTGCTATGTCTCTGAAAGAAAATCAAGCGTGTGTACAGGGGCATAAACGCAGCAGTGATAGGATTGGAGAGGTTCGGTGAGCAAATGAAGACCCTTTGAAGTCATATTGCATGGTACCCATTCCACGGGTCTCAACTCTCCAGGTTTAAGGGATTCTTCCTTCAGCTAAAACATGCACGTGGAACCCAGAGTATGATCAACCGTGTGATTGGGAGACGTGTTCCAATATGTCTCAGTTCTCGTCCCCTGGTACTCGGGTGCAACATTCCAGACACTTTACTAACACTCTCCCAACTTGGAGAGTCAGTGCCTTTAACCTCCTGTTTGGCCCAGTTTGCAATTTCTGCGGAAGATGAACAGGAATAGGGAGAACCAATGAGAGACTAGCTGGAGGTGTCTGGACGGGCAAATTTAACTCTCATTTCCCACCAGGAAGAGGAATTAACCAAAGGCTCAGCGTGCCGTGCCGGAACCAGATTAGGGCCTGAAGCAATCCTGCGGTGTTGCGGCCAGCTCACAAGAAAGCGAGTTGAAGAAAGGAGATCAGGGACACTGTAATTCACAAACCTGCAGAGTTATAAATGACAGCTATCGTCCAAAAATATACTGAAGTAAGGCTGCCAAGAGGACTTGAAAGCGGGGCAGAATTGCAGGAAACCGATTTCAGGAGGTAGACTGGAATTGCATTTAAAGCATAGGAAAAGAGGCAGAACGTCCACAATGATGCACTTGGCCAAAAAGGGCGTATGCGTTTTTTCCTGAATATATTCAGGAAAAAACGCATACGCCCTTTTTGGCCAACCAAGCAAGCTTGCAAAGGAAATCTGCACTACAATGAAGTCTCACTTCCCCCCGGTCAAAAGGGCCATCTGAAAAAAGTGTAAAATCCAGAAAGGCAGGACAGGCCATGGAGAACTGGGAGCCTTGTTATGCTGATGGGCGGGATGTAAATTGCCAAGAGCCACTCTTGAGAGGTGTATGGTGTTTCCTGAAACATCTAAAAAACAAAGCAACAGAGCCTAGGGCACTTCCACTTATGGTCCTATAGCTTAGGGAAATTAAAATCAAAAAGACACAGCCACCCCAAAGTTTGCGACGGCTCTGTTTACAAGAACCTCGTTTACGGTACAAGTTCAATATCGCAGAAAGTGAAAAATGGATAAAGAAGTTGTGGTACTTACGTACAATGCAATATCACTCAGCAATGAAATCTATGTCATCAGGCCCGTAGCAGCATAATGAGTGGATTCAGGTATGATGATTCTAACTGAAATAAGTCACACAGAAAAAGAAACATCATAAGATATCACTAATACACGGGATGTAAACTTGGCTACACAGGAACTGGATTACAAAACAGAACAGGGTCTCAAATTTAGAAAACCAACTTATGCTTGCTTAAGGGGAAAGGTGAGTTGGGGTGCTGCATAAAACCAGAGATTGAAATGAGCACAGATAAAGTTCCTTAAGCCAAATATGGAATAGACAAGAACTACTCCTTGCTCAACGAAATGGACTCAACACCCCATATTAAACGCCTAAGAATGTACCTGACTAGGAAGTATCTTAAAACCTATGGATTGCTATGTGTCTGAAAGAAAATCAAGTGTGTGTACAGGGGCATAAACGCAGCAGTGATAGGATTGGAGAGGTTCGGTGAGCAAATGAAGACCCTTTGAAGTCATATTGCATGGTACCCATTCCACGGGTCTCAACTCTCCAGGTTTAAGGGATTCTTCCTTCAGCTAAAACATGCACGTGGAACCCAGAGTATGATCAACCGTGTGATCGGGAGACGTGTTCCAATATGTCTCAGTTCTCGTCCCCTGGTACTCGGGTGCAACATTCCAGACGCTTTACTAACACTCTCCCGACTTGGAGAGTCAGTGCCTTTAACCTCCTGTTTGGCCCAGTTTGCAATTTCTGCGGAAGATGAACAGGAATAGGGAGAACCAATGAGAGACTAGCTGGAGGTGTCTGGACGGGCAAATTTAACTCTCATTTCCCACCAGGAAGAGGAATTAACCAAAGGCTCAGCGTGCCGTGCCGGAACCAGATTAGGGCCTGAAGCAATCCTGCGGTGTTGCGGCCAGCTCACAAGAAAGCGAGTTGAAGAAAGGAGCTCAGGGGCACTGTAATTCACAAACCTGCAGAGTTATAAATGACAGCTATCGTCCAAAAATATACTGAAGTAAGGCTGCCAAGAGGACTTGAAAGCGGGGCAGAATTGCAGGAAACCGATTTCAGGAGGTAGACTGGAATTGCATTTAAAGCATAGGAAAAGAGGCAGAACGTCCACAATGATGCACTTGGCCAAAAAGGGCGTATGCGTTTTTTCCTGAATATATTCACGAAAAACGCATACGCCCTTTTTGGCCAACCAAGCAAGCTTGCAAAGGAAATCTGCACTACAATGAAGTCTCACTTCCCCCCGGTCAAAAGGGCCATCTGAAAAAAGTGTAAAATCCAGAAAGGCAGGACAGGCCATGGAGAACTGGGAGCCTTGTTATGCTGATGGGCGGGATGTAAATTGACAACAGCCACTGTGGAGAGGTGTATGGTGTTTCCTGAAACATCTAAAAAACAAAGCAACAGAGCCTAGGGCACTTCCACTTATGGTCCTATAGCTTAGGGAAATTAAAATCAAAAAGACACAGCCACCCCAAAGTTTGGGACAGCTCTGTTTACAAGAACCTCGTTTACGGTACAAGTTCAATATCGCAGAAAGTGAAAAATGGATAAAGAAGTTGTGGTACTTACGTACAATGCAATATCACTCAGCAATGAAATCTATGTCATCAGGCCCGTAGCAGCATAATGAGTGGATTCAGGTATGATGATTCTAACTGGAATAATTCACACAGAAAAAGAAACATCATAAGATATCACTAATACACGGAATGTAAACTTGGCTACACAGGAACTGGATTACAAAACAGAACAGGGTCTCAAATTTAGAAAACCAACTTATGCTTGCTTAAGGGGAAAGGTGAGTTGGGGTGCTGCATCAAACCAGAGATTGAAATGAGCACAGATAAAGTTCCTTAAGCCAAATATGGAATAGACAAGAACTACTCCTTGCTCAACGAAATGGACTCAACACCCCATATTAAACGCCTAAGAATGTACCTGACTAGTAAGTATCTTAAAACCTATGGATTGCTATGTCGCTGAAAGAAAATCAAGCGTGTGTACAGGGGCATAAACGCAGCAGTGATAGGATTGGAGAGGTTCGGTGAGCAAATGAAGACCCTTTGAAGTCATATTGCATGGTACCCATTCCACGGGTCTCAACTCTCCAGGTTTAAGGGATTCTTCCTTCAGCTAAAACATGCACGTGGAACCCAGAGTATGATCAACCGTGTGATCGGGAGACGTGTTCCAATATGTCTCAGTTCTCGTCCCCTGGTACTCGGGTGCAACATTCCAGACGCTTTACTAACACTCTCCCGACTTGGAGAGTCAGTGCCTTTAACCTCCTGTTTGGCCCAGTTTGCAATTTCTGCGGAAGATGAACAGGAATAGGGAGAACCAATGAGAGACTAGCTGGAGGTGTCTGGACGGGCAAATTTAACTCTCATTTCCCACCAGGAAGAGGAATTAACCAAAGGCTCAGCGTGCCGTGCCGGAACCAGATTAGGGCCTGAAGCAATCCTGCGGTGTTGCGGCCAGCTCACAAGAAAGCGAGTTGAAGAAAGGAGCTCAGGGGCACTGTAATTCACAAACCTGCAGAGTTATAAATGACAGCTATCGTCCAAAAATATACTGAAGTAAGGCTGCCAAGAGGACTTGAAAGCGGGGCAGAATTGCAGGAAACCGATTTCAGGAGGTAGACTGGAATTGCATTTAAAGCATAGGAAAAGAGGCAGAACGTCCACAATGATGCACTTGGCCAAAAAGGGCGTGTGCGTTTTTTCCTGAATATATTCAGGAAAAAACGCATATGCCCTTTTTGGCCAACCAAGCAAGCTTGCAAAGGAAATCTGCACTACAATGAAGTCTCACTTCCCCCCGGTCAAAAGGGCCATCTGAAAAAAGTGTAAAATCCAGAAAGGCAGGACAGGCCATGGAGAACTGGGAGCCTTGTTATGCTGATGGGCGGGATGTAAATTGCCAACAGCCACTCGGGAGAGGTGTATGGTGTTTCCTGAAACATCTAAAAAACAAAGCAACAGAGCCTAGGGCACTTCCACTTATGGTCCTATAGCTTAGGGAAATTAAAATCAAAAAGACACAGCCACCCCAAAGTTTGGGACGGCTCTGTTTACAAGAACCTCGTTTACGGTACAAGTTCAATATCGCAGAAAGTGAAAAATGGATAAAGAAGTTGTGGTACTTACGTACAATGCAATATCACTCAGCAATGAAATCTATGTCATCAGGCCCGTAGCAGCATAATGAGTGGATTCAGGTATGATGATTCTAACTGAAATAAGTCACACAGAAAAAGAAACATCATAAGATATCACTAATACACGGGATGTAAACTTGGCTACACAGGAACTGGATTACAAAACAGAACAGGGTCTCAAATTTAGAAAACCAACTTATGCTTGCTTAAGGGGAAAGGTGAGTTGGGGTGCTGCATCAAACCAGAGATTGAAATGAGCACAGATAAAGTTCCTTAAGCCAAATATGGAATAGACAAGAACTACTCCTTGCTCAACGAAATGGACTCAACACCCCATATTAAACGCCTAAGAATGTACCTGACTAGTAAGTATCTTAAAACCTATGGATTGCTATGTGTCTGAAAGAAAATCAAGCGTGTGTACAGGGGCATAAACGCAGCAGTGATAGGATTGGAGAGGTTCGGTGAGCAAATGAAGACCCTTTGAAGTCATATTGCATGGTACCCATTCCACGGGTCTCAACTCTCCAGGTTTAAGGGATTCTTCCTTCAGCTAAAACATGCACGTGGAACCCAGAGTATGATCAACCGTGTGATCGGGAGACGTGTTCCAATATGTCTCAGTTCTCGTCCCCTGGTACTCGGGTGCAACATTCCAGACGCTTTACTAACACTCTCCCGACTTGGAGAGTCAGTGCCTTTAACCTCCTGTTTGGCCCAGTTTGCAATTTCTGCGGAAGATGAACAGGAATAGGGAGAACCAATGAGAGACTAGCTGGAGGTGTCTGGACGGGCAAATTTAACTCTCATTTCCCACCAGGAAGAGGAATTAACCAAAGGCTCAGCGTGCCGTGCCGGAACCAGATTAGGGCCTGAAGCAATCCTGCGGTGTTGCGGCCAGCTCACAAGAAAGCGAGTTGAAGAAAGGAGCTCAGGGGCACTGTAATTCACAAACCTGCAGAGTTATAAATGACAGCTATCGTCCAAAAATATACTGAAGTAAGGCTGCCAAGAGGACTTGAAAGCGGGGCAGAATTGCAGGAAACCGATTTCAGGAGGTAGACTGGAATTGCATTTAAAGCATAGGAAAAGAGGCAGAACGTCCACAATGATGCACTTGGCCAAAAAGGGCGTATGCGTTTTTTCCTGAATATATTCAGGAAAAAACGCATACGCCCTTTTTGGCCAACCAAGCAAGCTTGCAAAGGAAATCTGCACTACAATGAAGTCTCACTTCCCCCCGGTCAAAAGGGCCATCTGAAAAAAGTGTAAAATCCAGAAAGGCAGGACAGGCCATGGAGAACTGGGAGCCTTGTTATGCTGATGGGCGGGATGTAAATTGCCAAGAGCCACTCTTGAGAGGTGTATGGTGTTTCCTGAAACATCTAAAAAACAAAGCAACAGAGCCTAGGGCACTTCCACTTATGGTCCTATAGCTTAGGGAAATTAAAATCAAAAAGACACAGCCACCCCAAAGTTTGGGACGGCTCTGTTTACAAGAACCTCGTTTACGGTACAAGTTCAATATCGCAGAAAGTGAAAAATGGATAAAGAAGTTGTGGTACTTACGTACAATGCAATATCACTCAGCAATGAAATCTATGTCATCAGGCCCGTAGCAGCATAATGAGTGGATTCAGGTATGATGATTCTAACTGAAATAAGTCACACAGAAAAAGAAACATCATAAGATATCACTAATACACGGAATGTAAACTTGGCTACACAGGAACTGGATTACAAAACAGAACAGGGTCTCAAATTTAGAAAACCAACTTATGCTTGCTTAAGGGGAAAGGTGAGTTGGGGTGCTGCATAAAACCAGAGATTGAAATGAGCACAGATAAAGTTCCTTAAGCCAAATATAGAATAGACAAGAACTACTCCTTGCTCAACGAAATGGACTCAACACCCCATATTAAACGCCTAAGAATGTACCTGACTAGTAAGTATCTTAAAACCTATGCACTGCTATGTCTCTGAAAGAAAATCAAGCATGTGTACAGGGGCATAAACGCAGCAGTGATAGGATTGGAGAGGTTCGGTGAGCAAATGAAGACCCTTTGAAGTCATATTGCATGGTACCCATTCCACGGGTCTCAACTCTCCAGGTTTAAGGGATTCTTCCTTCAGCTAAAACATGCACGTGGAACACAGAGTATGATCAACCGTGTGATCGGGAGACGTGTTCCAATATGTCTCAGTTCTCGTCCCCTGGTACTCGGGTGCAACATTCCAGACGCTTTACTAACACTCTCCCGACTTGGAGAGTCAGTGCCTTTAACCTCCTGTTTGGCCCAGTTTGCAATTTCTGCGGAAGATGAACAGGAATAGGGAGAACCAATGAGAGACTAGCTGGAGGTGTCTGGACGGGCAAATTTAACTCTCATTTCCCACCAGGAAGGGGAATTAACCAAAGGCTCAGCGTGCCGTGCCGGAACCAGATTAGGGCCTGAAGCAATCCTGCGGTGTTGCGGCCAGCTCACAAGAAAGCGAGTTGAAGAAAGGAGCTCAGGGGCACTGTAATTCACAAACCTGCAGAGTTATAAATGACAGCTATCGTCCAAAAATATACTGAAGTAAGGCTGCCAAGAGGACTTGAAAGCGGGGCAGAATTGCAGGAAACCGATTTCAGGAGGTAGACTGGAATTGCATTTAAAGCATAGGAAAAGAGGCAGAACGTCCACAATGATGCACTTGGCCAAAAAGGGCGTATGCGTTTTTTCCTGAATATATTCAGGAAAAAACGCATACGCCCTTTTTGGCCAACCAAGCAAGCTTGCAAAGGAAATCTGCACTACAATGAAGTCTCACTTCCCCCCGGTCAAAAGGGCCATCTGAAAAAAGTGTAAAATCCAGAAAGGCAGGACAGGCCATGGAGAACTGGGAGCCTTGTTATGCTGATGGGCGGGATGTAAATTGCCAACAGCCACTCGGGAGAGGTGTATGGTGTTTCCTGAAACATCTAAAAAACAAAGCAACAGAGCCTAGGGCACTTCCACTTATGGTCCTATAGCTTAGGGAAATTAAAATCAAAAAGACACAGCCACCCCAAAGTTTGGGACGGCTCTGTTTACAAGAACCTCGTTTACGGTACAAGTTCAATATCGCAGAAAGTGAAAAATGGATAAAGAAGTTGTGGTACTTACGTACAATGCAATATCACTCAGCAATGAAATCTATGTCATCAGGCCCGTAGCAGCATAATGAGTGGATTCAGGTATGATGATTCTAACTGAAATAAGTCACACAGAAAAAGAAACATCATAAGATATCACTAATACACGGGATGTAAACTTGGCTACACAGGAACTGGATTACAAAACAGAACAGGGTCTCAAATTTAGAAAACCAACTTATGCTTGCTTAAGGGGAAAGGTGAGTTGGGGTGCTGCATAAAACCAGAGATTGAAATGAGCACAGATAAAGTTCCTTAAGCCAAATATGGAATAGACAAGAACTACTCCTTGCTCAACGAAATGGACTCAACACCCCATATTAAACGCCTAAGAATGTACCTGACTAGTAAGTATCTTAAAACCTATGGATTGCTATGTGTCTGAAAGAAAATCAAGCGTGTGTACAGGGGCATAAACGCAGCAGTGATAGGATTGGAGAGGTTCGGTGAGCAAATGAAGACCCTTTGAAGTCATATTGCATGGTACCCATTCCACGGGTCTCAACTCTCCAGGTTTAAGGGATTCTTCCTTCAGCTAAAACATGCACGTGGAACCCAGAGTATGATCAACCGTGTGATCGGGAGACGTGTTCCAATATGTCTCAGTTCTCGTCCCCTGGTACTCGGGTGCAACATTCCAGATGCTTTACTAACACTCTCCCGACTTGGAGAGTCAGTGCCTTTAACCTCCTGTTTGGCCCAGTTTGCAATTTCTGCGGAAGATGAACAGGAATAGGGAGAACCAATGAGAGACTAGCTGGAGGTGTCTGGACGGGCAAATTTAACTCTCATTTCCCACCAGGAAGAGGAATTAACCAAAGGCTCAGCGTGCCGTGCCGGAACCAGATTAGGGCCTGAAGCAATCCTGCGGTGTTGCGGCCAGCTCACAAGAAAGCGAGTTGAAGAAAGGAGCTCAGGGGCACTGTAATTCACAAACCTGCAGAGTTATAAATGACAGCTATCGTCCAAAAATATACTGAAGTAAGGCTGCCAAGAGGACTTGAAAGCGGGGCAGAATTGCAGGAAACCGATTTCAGGAGGTAGACTGGAATTGCATTTAAAGCATAGGAAAAGAGGCAGAACGTCCACAATGATGCACTTGGCCAAAAAGGGCGTATGCGTTTTTTCCTGAATATATTCAGGAAAAAACGCATACGCCCTTTTTGGCCAACCAAGCAAGCTTGCAAAGGAAATCTGCACTACAATGAAGTCTCACTTCCCCCCGGTCAAAAGGGCCATCTGAAAAAAGTGTAAAATCCAGAAAGGCAGGACAGGCCATGGAGAACTGGGAGCCTTGTTATGCTGATGGGCGGGATGTAAATTGCCAAGAGCCACTCTTGAGAGGTGTATGGTGTTTCCTGAAACATCTAAAAAACAAAGCAACAGAGCCTAGGGCACTTCCACTTATGGTCCTATAGCTTAGGGAAATTAAAATCAAAAAGACACAGCCACCCCAAAGTTTGGGACGGCTCTGTTTACAAGAACCTCGTTTACGGTACAAGTTCAATATCGCAGAAAGTGAAAAATGGATAAAGAAGTTGTGGTACTTACGTACAATGCAATATCACTCAGCAATGAAATCTATGTCATCAGGCCCGTAGCAGCATAATGAGTGGATTCAGGTATGATGATTCTAACTGAAATAAGTCACACAGAAAAAGAAACATCATAAGATATCACTAATACACGGAATGTAAACTTGGCTACACAGGAACTGGATTACAAAACAGAACAGGGTCTCAAATTTAGAAAACCAACTTATGCTTGCTTAAGGGGAAAGGTGAGTTGGGGTGCTGCATAAAACCAGAGATTGAAATGAGCACAGATAAAGTTCCTTAAGCCAAATATAGAATAGACAAGAACTACTCCTTGCTCAACGAAATGGACTCAACACCCCATATTAAACGCCTAAGAATGTACCTGACTAGTAAGTATCTTAAAACCTATGCACTGCTATGTCTCTGAAAGAAAATCAAGCATGTGTACAGGGGCATAAACGCAGCAGTGATAGGATTGGAGAGGTTCGGTGAGCAAATGAAGACCCTTTGAAGTCATATTGCATGGTACCCATTCCACGGGTCTCAACTCTCCAGGTTTAAGGGATTCTTCCTTCAGCTAAAACATGCACGTGGAACCCAGAGTATGATCAACCGTGTGATCGGGAGACGTGTTCCAATATGTCTCAGTTCTCGTCCCCTGGTACTCGGGTGCAACATTCCAGACGCTTTACTAACACTCTCCCGACTTGGAGAGTCAGTGCCTTTAACCTCCTGTTTGGCCCAGTTTGCAATTTCTGCGGAAGATGAACAGGAATAGGGAGAACCAATGAGAGACTAGCTGGAGGTGTCTGGACGGGCAAATTTAACTCTCATTTCCCACCAGGAAGGGGAATTAACCAAAGGCTCAGCGTGCCGTGCCGGAACCAGATTAGGGCCTGAAGCAATCCTGCGGTGTTGCGGCCAGCTCACAAGAAAGCGAGTTGAAGAAAGGAGCTCAGGGGCACTGTAATTCACAAACCTGCAGAGTTATAAATGACAGCTATCGTCCAAAAATATACTGAAGTAAGGCTGCCAAGAGGACTTGAAAGCGGGGCAGAATTGCAGGAAACCGATTTCAGGAGGTAGACTGGAATTGCATTTAAAGCATAGGAAAAGAGGCAGAACGTCCACAATGATGCACTTGGCCAAAAAGGGCGTATGCGTTTTTTCCTGAATATATTCAGGAAAAAACGCATACGCCCTTTTTGGCCAACCAAGCAAGCTTGCAAAGGAAATCTGCACTACAATGAAGTCTCACTTCCCCCCGGTCAAAAGGGCCATCTGAAAAAAGTGTAAAATCCAGAAAGGCAGGACAGGCCATGGAGAACTGGGAGCCTTGTTATGCTGATGGGCGGGATGTAAATTGCCAACAGCCACTCGGGAGAGGTGTATGGTGTTTCCTGAAACATCTAAAAAACAAAGCAACAGAGCCTAGGGCACTTCCACTTATGGTCCTATAGCTTAGGGAAATTAAAATCAAAAAGACACAGCCACCCCAAAGTTTGGGACGGCTCTGTTTACAAGAACCTCATTTACGGTACAAGTTCAATATCGCAGAAAGTGAAAAATGGATAAAGAAGTTGTGGTACTTACGTACAATGCAATATCACTCAGCAATGAAATCTATGTCATCAGGCCCGTAGCAGCATAATGAGTGGATTCAGGTATGATGATTCTAACTGAAATAAGTCACACAGAAAAAGAAACATCATAAGATATCACTAATACACGGGATGTAAACTTGGCTACACAGGAACTGGATTACAAAACAGAACAGGGTCTCAAATTTAGAAAACCAACTTATGCTTGCTTAAGGGGAAAGGTGAGTTGGGGTGCTGCATAAAACCAGAGATTGAAATGAGCACAGATAAAGTTCCTTAAGCCAAATATGGAATAGACAAGAACTACTCCTTGCTCAACGAAATGGACTCAACACCCCATATTAAACGCCTAAGAATGTACCTGACTAGTAAGTATCTTAAAACCTATGGATTGCTATGTGTCTGAAAGAAAATCAAGCGTGTGTACAGGGGCATAAACGCAGCAGTGATAGGATTGGAGAGGTTCGGTGAGCAAATGAAGACCCTTTGAAGTCATATTGCATGGTACCCATTCCACGGGTCTCAACTCTCCAGGTTTAAGGGATTCTTCCTTCAGCTAAAACATGCACGTGGAACCCAGAGTATGATCAACCGTGTGATCGGGAGACGTGTTCCAATATGTCTCAGTTCTCGTCCCCTGGTACTCGGGTGCAACATTCCAGATGCTTTACTAACACTCTCCCAACTTGGAGAGTCAGTGCCTTTAACCTCCTGTTTGGCCCAGTTTGCAATTTCTGCGGAAGATGAACAGGAATAGGGAGAACCAATGAGAGACTAGCTGGAGGTGTCTGGACGGGCAAATTTAACTCTCATTTCCCACCAGGAAGAGGAATTAACCAAAGGCTCAGCGTGCCGTGCCGGAACCAGATTAGGGCCTGAAGCAATCCTGCGGTGTTGCGGCCAGCTCACAAGAAAGCGAGTTGAAGAAAGGAGCTCAGGGGCACTGTAATTCACAAACCTGCAGAGTTATAAATGACAGCTATCGTCCAAAAATATACTGAAGTAAGGCTGCCAAGAGGACTTGAAAGCGGGGCAGAATTGCAGGAAACCGATTTCAGGAGGTAGACTGGAATTGCATTTAAAGCATAGGAAAAGAGGCAGAACGTCCACAATGATGCACTTGGCCAAAAAGGGCGTATGCGTTTTTTCCTGAATATATTCAGGAAAAAACGCATACGCCCTTTTTGGCCAACCAAGCAAGCTTGCAAAGGAAATCTGCACTACAATGAAGTCTCACTTCCCCCCGGTCAAAAGGGCCATCTGAAAAAAGTGTAAAATCCAGAAAGGCAGGACAGGCCATGGAGAACTGGGAGCCTTGTTATGCTGATGGGCGGGATGTAAATTGCCAAGAGCCACTCTTGAGAGGTGTATGGTGTTTCCTGAAACATCTAAAAAACAAAGCAACAGAGCCTAGGGCACTTCCACTTATGGTCCTATAGCTTAGGGAAATTAAAATCAAAAAGACACAGCCACCCCAAAGTTTGGGACGGCTCTGTTTACAAGAACCTCGTTTACGGTACAAGTTCAATATCGCAGAAAGTGAAAAATGGATAAAGAAGTTGTGGTACTTACGTACAATGCAATATCACTCAGCAATGAAATCTATGTCATCAGGCCCGTAGCAGCATAATGAGTGGATTCAGGTATGATGATTCTAACTGAAATAAGTCACACAGAAAAAGAAACATCATAAGATATCACTAATACACGGAATGTAAACTTGGCTACACAGGAACTGGATTACAAAACAGAACAGGGTCTCAAATTTAGAAAACCAACTTATGCTTGCTTAAGGGGAAAGGTGAGTTGGGGTGCTGCATAAAACCAGAGATTGAAATGAGCACAGATAAAGTTCCTTAAGCCAAATATAGAATAGACAAGAACTACTCCTTGCTCAACGAAATGGACTCAACACCCCATATTAAACGCCTAAGAATGTACCTGACTAGTAAGTATCTTAAAACCTATGCACTGCTATGTCTCTGAAAGAAAATCAAGCATGTGTACAGGGGCATAAACGCAGCAGTGATAGGATTGGAGAGGTTCGGTGAGCAAATGAAGACCCTTTGAAGTCATATTGCATGGTACCCATTCCACGGGTCTCAACTCTCCAGGTTTAAGGGATTCTTCCTTCAGCTAAAACATGCACGTGGAACCCAGAGTATGATCAACCGTGTGATCGGGAGACGTGTTCCAATATGTCTCAGTTCTCGTCCCCTGGTACTCGGGTGCAACATTCCAGACGCTTTACTAACACTCTCCCGACTTGGAGAGTCAGTGCCTTTAACCTCCTGTTTGGCCCAGTTTGCAATTTCTGCGGAAGATGAACAGGAATAGGGAGAACCAATGAGAGACTAGCTGGAGGTGTCTGGACGGGCAAATTTAACTCTCATTTCCCACCAGGAAGGGGAATTAACCAAAGGCTCAGCGTGCCGTGCCGGAACCAGATTAGGGCCTGAAGCAATCCTGCGGTGTTGCGGCCAGCTCACAAGAAAGCGAGTTGAAGAAAGGAGCTCAGGGGCACTGTAATTCACAAACCTGCAGAGTTATAAATGACAGCTATCGTCCAAAAATATACTGAAGTAAGGCTGCCAAGAGGACTTGAAAGCGGGGCAGAATTGCAGGAAACCGATTTCAGGAGGTAGACTGGAATTGCATTTAAAGCATAGGAAAAGAGGCAGAACGTCCACAATGATGCACTTGGCCAAAAAGGGCGTATGCGTTTTTTCCTGAATATATTCAGGAAAAAACGCATACGCCCTTTTTGGCCAACCAAGCAAGCTTGCAAAGGAAATCTGCACTACAATGAAGTCTCACTTCCCCCCGGTCAAAAGGGCCATCTGAAAAAAGTGTAAAATCCAGAAAGGCAGGACAGGCCATGGAGAACTGGGAGCCTTGTTATGCTGATGGGCGGGATGTAAATTGCCAACAGCCACTCGGGAGAGGTGTATGGTGTTTCCTGAAACATCTAAAAAACAAAGCAACAGAGCCTAGGGCACTTCCACTTATGGTCCTATAGCTTAGGGAAATTAAAATCAAAAAGACACAGCCACCCCAAAGTTTGGGACGGCTCTGTTTACAAGAACCTCATTTACGGTACAAGTTCAATATCGCAGAAAGTGAAAAATGGATAAAGAAGTTGTGGTACTTACGTACAATGCAATATCACTCAGCAATGAAATCTATGTCATCAGGCCCGTAGCAGCATAATGAGTGGATTCAGGTATGATGATTCTAACTGAAATAAGTCACACAGAAAAAGAAACATCATAAGATATCACTAATACACGGGATGTAAACTTGGCTACACAGGAACTGGATTACAAAACAGAACAGGGTCTCAAATTTAGAAAACCAACTTATGCTTGCTTAAGGGGAAAGGTGAGTTGGGGTGCTGCATAAAACCAGAGATTGAAATGAGCACAGATAAAGTTCCTTAAGCCAAATATGGAATAGACAAGAACTACTCCTTGCTCAACGAAATGGACTCAACACCCCATATTAAACGCCTAAGAATGTACCTGACTAGTAAGTATCTTAAAACCTATGGATTGCTATGTGTCTGAAAGAAAATCAAGCGTGTGTACAGGGGCATAAACGCAGCAGTGATAGGATTGGAGAGGTTCGGTGAGCAAATGAAGACCCTTTGAAGTCATATTGCATGGTACCCATTCCACGGGTCTCAACTCTCCAGGTTTAAGGGATTCTTCCTTCAGCTAAAACATGCACGTGGAACCCAGAGTATGATCAACCGTGTGATCGGGAGACGTGTTCCAATATGTCTCAGTTCTCGTCCCCTGGTACTCGGGTGCAACATTCCAGACGCTTTACTAACACTCTCCCGACTTGGAGAGTCAGTGCCTTTAACCTCCTGTTTGGCCCAGTTTGCAATTTCTGCGGAAGATGAACAGGAATAGGGAGAACCAATGAGAGACTAGCTGGAGGTGTCTGGACGGGCAAATTTAACTCTCATTTCCCACCAGGAAGAGGAATTAACCAAAGGCTCAGCGTGCCGTGCCGGAACCAGATTAGGGCCTGAAGCAATCCTGCGGTGTTGCGGCCAGCTCACAAGAAAGCGAGTTGAAGAAAGGAGCTCAGGGGCACTGTAATTCACAAACCTGCAGAGTTATAAATGACAGCTATCGTCCAAAAATATACTGAAGTAAGGCTGCCAAGAGGACTTGAAAGCGGGGCAGAATTGCAGGAAACCGATTTCAGGAGGTAGACTGGAATTGCATTTAAAGCATAGGAAAAGAGGCAGAACGTCCACAATGATGCACTTGGCCAAAAAGGGCGTATGCGTTTTTTCCTGAATATATTCAGGAAAAAACGCATACGCCCTTTTTGGCCAACCAAGCAAGCTTGCAAAGGAAATCTGCACTACAATGAAGTCTCACTTCCCCCCGGTCAAAAGGGCCATCTGAAAAAAGTGTAAAATCCAGAAAGGCAGGACAGGCCATGGAGAACTGGGAGCCTTGTTATGCTGATGGGCGGGATGTAAATTGCCAACAGCCACTCGGGAGAGGTGTATGGTGTTTCCTGAAACATCTAAAAAACAAAGCAACAGAGCCTAGGGCACTTCCACTTATGGTCCTATAGCTTAGGGAAATTAAAATCAAAAAGACACAGCCACCCCAAAGTTTGGGACGGCTCTGTTTACAAGAACCTCATTTACGGTACAAGTTCAATATCGCAGAAAGTGAAAAATGGATAAAGAAGTTGTGGTACTTACGTACAATGCAATATCACTCAGCAATGAAATCTATGTCATCAGGCCCGTAGCAGCATAATGAGTGGATTCAGGTATGATGATTCTAACTGAAATAAGTCACACAGAAAAAGAAACATCATAAGATATCACTAATACACGGGATGTAAACTTGGCTACACAGGAACTGGATTACAAAACAGAACAGGGTCTCAAATTTAGAAAACCAACTTATGCTTGCTTAAGGGGAAAGGTGAGTTGGGGTGCTGCATAAAACCAGAGATTGAAATGAGCACAGATAAAGTTCCTTAAGCCAAATATGGAATAGACAAGAACTACTCCTTGCTCAACGAAATGGACTCAACACCCCATATTAAACGCCTAAGAATGTACCTGACTAGTAAGTATCTTAAAACCTATGGATTGCTATGTGTCTGAAAGAAAATCAAGCGTGTGTACAGGGGCATAAACGCAGCAGTGATAGGATTGGAGAGGTTCGGTGAGCAAATGAAGACCCTTTGAAGTCATATTGCATGGTACCCATTCCACGGGTCTCAACTCTCCAGGTTTAAGGGATTCTTCCTTCAGCTAAAACATGCACGTGGAACCCAGAGTATGATCAACCGTGTGATCGGGAGACGTGTTCCAATATGTCTCAGTTCTCGTCCCCTGGTACTCGGGTGCAACATTCCAGATGCTTTACTAACACTCTCCCAACTTGGAGAGTCAGTGCCTTTAACCTCCTGTTTGGCCCAGTTTGCAATTTCTGCGGAAGATGAACAGGAATAGGGAGAACCAATGAGAGACTAGCTGGAGGTGTCTGGACGGGCAAATTTAACTCTCATTTCCCACCAGGAAGAGGAATTAACCAAAGGCTCAGCGTGCCGTGCCGGAACCAGATTAGGGCCTGAAGCAATCCTGCGGTGTTGCGGCCAGCTCACAAGAAAGCGAGTTGAAGAAAGGAGCTCAGGGGCACTGTAATTCACAAACCTGCAGAGTTATAAATGACAGCTATCGTCCAAAAATATACTGAAGTAAGGCTGCCAAGAGGACTTGAAAGCGGGGCAGAATTGCAGGAAACCGATTTCAGGAGGTAGACTGGAATTGCATTTAAAGCATAGGAAAAGAGGCAGAACGTCCACAATGATGCACTTGGCCAAAAAGGGCGTATGCGTTTTTTCCTGAATATATTCAGGAAAAAACGCATACGCCCTTTTTGGCCAACCAAGCAAGCTTGCAAAGGAAATCTGCACTACAATGAAGTCTCACTTCCCCCCGGTCAAAAGGGCCATCTGAAAAAAGTGTAAAATCCAGAAAGGCAGGACAGGCCATGGAGAACTGGGAGCCTTGTTATGCTGATGGGCGGGATGTAAATTGCCAAGAGCCACTCTTGAGAGGTGTATGGTGTTTCCTGAAACATCTAAAAAACAAAGCAACAGAGCCTAGGGCACTTCCACTTATGGTCCTATAGCTTAGGGAAATTAAAATCAAAAAGACACAGCCACCCCAAAGTTTGGGACGGCTCTGTTTACAAGAACCTCGTTTACGGTACAAGTTCAATATCGCAGAAAGTGAAAAATGGATAAAGAAGTTGTGGTACTTACGTACAATGCAATATCACTCAGCAATGAAATCTATGTCATCAGGCCCGTAGCAGCATAATGAGTGGATTCAGGTATGATGATTCTAACTGAAATAAGTCACACAGAAAAAGAAACATCATAAGATATCACTAATACACGGAATGTAAACTTGGCTACACAGGAACTGGATTACAAAACAGAACAGGGTCTCAAATTTAGAAAACCAACTTATGCTTGCTTAAGGGGAAAGGTGAGTTGGGGTGCTGCATAAAACCAGAGATTGAAATGAGCACAGATAAAGTTCCTTAAGCCAAATATAGAATAGACAAGAACTACTCCTTGCTCAACGAAATGGACTCAACACCCCATATTAAACGCCTAAGAATGTACCTGACTAGTAAGTATCTTAAAACCTATGCACTGCTATGTCTCTGAAAGAAAATCAAGCATGTGTACAGGGGCATAAACGCAGCAGTGATAGGATTGGAGAGGTTCGGTGAGCAAATGAAGACCCTTTGAAGTCATATTGCATGGTACCCATTCCACGGGTCTCAACTCTCCAGGTTTAAGGGATTCTTCCTTCAGCTAAAACATGCACGTGGAACCCAGAGTATGATCAACCGTGTGATCGGGAGACGTGTTCCAATATGTCTCAGTTCTCGTCCCCTGGTACTCGGGTGCAACATTCCAGACGCTTTACTAACACTCTCCCGACTTGGAGAGTCAGTGCCTTTAACCTCCTGTTTGGCCCAGTTTGCAATTTCTGCGGAAGATGAACAGGAATAGGGAGAACCAATGAGAGACTAGCTGGAGGTGTCTGGACGGGCAAATTTAACTCTCATTTCCCACCAGGAAGGGGAATTAACCAAAGGCTCAGCGTGCCGTGCCGGAACCAGATTAGGGCCTGAAGCAATCCTGCGGTGTTGCGGCCAGCTCACAAGAAAGCGAGTTGAAGAAAGGAGCTCAGGGGCACTGTAATTCACAAACCTGCAGAGTTATAAATGACAGCTATCGTCCAAAAATATACTGAAGTAAGGCTGCCAAGAGGACTTGAAAGCGGGGCAGAATTGCAGGAAACCGATTTCAGGAGGTAGACTGGAATTGCATTTAAAGCATAGGAAAAGAGGCAGAACGTCCACAATGATGCACTTGGCCAAAAAGGGCGTATGCGTTTTTTCCTGAATATATTCAGGAAAAAACGCATACGCCCTTTTTGGCCAACCAAGCAAGCTTGCAAAGGAAATCTGCACTACAATGAAGTCTCACTTCCCCCCGGTCAAAAGGGCCATCTGAAAAAAGTGTAAAATCCAGAAAGGCAGGACAGGCCATGGAGAACTGGGAGCCTTGTTATGCTGATGGGCGGGATGTAAATTGCCAACAGCCACTCGGGAGAGGTGTATGGTGTTTCCTGAAACATCTAAAAAACAAAGCAACAGAGCCTAGGGCACTTCCACTTATGGTCCTATAGCTTAGGGAAATTAAAATCAAAAAGACACAGCCACCCCAAAGTTTGGGACGGCTCTGTTTACAAGAACCTCATTTACGGTACAAGTTCAATATCGCAGAAAGTGAAAAATGGATAAAGAAGTTGTGGTACTTACGTACAATGCAATATCACTCAGCAATGAAATCTATGTCATCAGGCCCGTAGCAGCATAATGAGTGGATTCAGGTATGATGATTCTAACTGAAATAAGTCACACAGAAAAAGAAACATCATAAGATATCACTAATACACGGGATGTAAACTTGGCTACACAGGAACTGGATTACAAAACAGAACAGGGTCTCAAATTTAGAAAACCAACTTATGCTTGCTTAAGGGGAAAGGTGAGTTGGGGTGCTGCATAAAACCAGAGATTGAAATGAGCACAGATAAAGTTCCTTAAGCCAAATATGGAATAGACAAGAACTACTCCTTGCTCAACGAAATGGACTCAACACCCCATATTAAACGCCTAAGAATGTACCTGACTAGTAAGTATCTTAAAACCTATGGATTGCTATGTGTCTGAAAGAAAATCAAGCGTGTGTACAGGGGCATAAACGCAGCAGTGATAGGATTGGAGAGGTTCGGTGAGCAAATGAAGACCCTTTGAAGTCATATTGCATGGTACCCATTCCACGGGTCTCAACTCTCCAGGTTTAAGGGATTCTTCCTTCAGCTAAAACATGCACGTGGAACCCAGAGTATGATCAACCGTGTGATCGGGAGACGTGTTCCAATATGTCTCAGTTCTCGTCCCCTGGTACTCGGGTGCAACATTCCAGACGCTTTACTAACACTCTCCCGACTTGGAGAGTCAGTGCCTTTAACCTCCTGTTTGGCCCAGTTTGCAATTTCTGCGGAAGATGAACAGGAATAGGGAGAACCAATGAGAGACTAGCTGGAGGTGTCTGGACGGGCAAATTTAACTCTCATTTCCCACCAGGAAGAGGAATTAACCAAAGGCTCAGCGTGCCGTGCCGGAACCAGATTAGGGCCTGAAGCAATCCTGCGGTGTTGCGGCCAGCTCACAAGAAAGCGAGTTGAAGAAAGGAGCTCAGGGGCACTGTAATTCACAAACCTGCAGAGTTATAAATGACAGCTATCGTCCAAAAATATACTGAAGTAAGGCTGCCAAGAGGACTTGAAAGCGGGGCAGAATTGCAGGAAACCGATTTCAGGAGGTAGACTGGAATTGCATTTAAAGCATAGGAAAAGAGGCAGAACGTCCACAATGATGCACTTGGCCAAAAAGGGCGTATGCGTTTTTTCCTGAATATATTCAGGAAAAAACGCATACGCCCTTTTTGGCCAACCAAGCAAGCTTGCAAAGGAAATCTGCACTACAATGAAGTCTCACTTCCCCCCGGTCAAAAGGGCCATCTGAAAAAAGTGTAAAATCCAGAAAGGCAGGACAGGCCATGGAGAACTGGGAGCCTTGTTATGCTGATGGGCGGGATGTAAATTGCCAAGAGCCACTCGGGAGAGGTGTATGGTGTTTCCTGAAACATCTAAAAAACAAAGCAACAGAGCCTAGGGCACTTCCACTTATGGTCCTATAGCTTAGGGAAATTAAAATCAAAAAGACACAGCCACCCCAAAGTTTGGGACGGCTCTGTTTACAAGAACCTCGTTTACGGTACAAGTTCAATATCGCAGAAAGTGAAAAATGGATAAAGAAGTTGTGGTACTTACGTACAATGCAATATCACTCAGCAATGAAATCTATGTCATCAGGCCCGTAGCAGCATAATGAGTGGATTCAGGTATGATGATTCTAACTGAAATAAGTCACACAGAAAAAGAAACATCATAAGATATCACTAATACACGGGATGTAAACTTGGCTACACAGGAACTGGATTACAAAACAGAACAGGGTCTCAAATTTAGAAAACCAACTTATGCTTGCTTAAGGGGAAAGGTGAGTTGGGGTGCTGCATAAAACCAGAGATTGAAATGAGCACAGATAAAGTTCCTTAAGCCAAATATGGAATAGACAAGAACTACTCCTTGCTCAACGAAATGGACTCAACACCCCATATTAAACGCCTAAGAATGTACCTGACTAGTAAGTATCTTAAAACCTATGGATTGCTATGTGTCTGAAAGAAAATCAAGCGTGTGTACAGGGGCATAAACGCAGCAGTGATAGGATTGGAGAGGTTCGGTGAGCAAATGAAGACCCTTTGAAGTCATATTGCATGGTACCCATTCCACGGGTCTCAACTCTCCAGGTTTAAGGGATTCTTCCTTCAGCTAAAACATGCACGTGGAACCCAGAGTATGATCAACCGTGTGATCGGGAGACGTGTTCCAATATGTCTCAGTTCTCGTCCCCTGGTACTCGGGTGCAACATTCCAGACGCTTTACTAACACTCTCCCGACTTGGAGAGTCAGTGCCTTTAACCTCCTGTTTGGCCCAGTTTGCAATTTCTGCGGAAGATGAACAGGAATAGGGAGAACCAATGAGAGACTAGGTGGAGGTGTCTGGACGGGCAAATTTAACTCTCATTTCCCACCAGGAAGAGGAATTAACCAAAGGCTCAGCGTGCCGTGCCGGAACCAGATTAGGGCCTGAAGCAATCCTGCGGTGTTGCGGCCAGCTCACAAGAAAGCGAGTTGAAGAAAGGAGCTCAGGGGCACTGTAATTCACAAACCTGCAGAGTTATAAATGACAGCTATCGTCCAAAAATATACTGAAGTAAGGCTGCCAAGAGGACTTGAAAGCGGGGCAGAATTGCAGGAAACCGATTTCAGGAGGTAGACTGGAATTGCATTTAAAGCATAGGAAAAGAGGCAGAACGTCCACAATGATGCGCTTGGCCAAAAAGGGCGTATGCGTTTTTTCCTGAATATATTCAGGAAAAAACGCATACGCCCTTTTTGGCCAACCAAGCAAGCTTGCAAAGGAAATCTGCACTACAATGAAGTCTCACTTCCCCCCGGTCAAAAGGGCCATCTGAAAAAAGTGTAAAATCCAGAAAGGCAGGACAGGCCATGGAGAACTGGGAGCCTTGTTATGCTGATGGGCGGGATGTAAATTGCCAAGAGCCACTCGGGAGAGGTGTATGGTGTTTCCTGAAACATCTAAAAAACAAAGCAACAGAGCCTAGGGCACTTCCACTTATGGTCCTATAGCTTAGGGAAATTAAAATCAAAAAGACACAGCCACCCCAAAGTTTGGGACGGCTCTGTTTACAAGAACCTCGTTTACGGTACAAGTTCAATATCGCAGAAAGTGAAAAATGGATAAAGAAGTTGTGGTACTTACGTACAATGCAATATCACTCAGCAATGAAATCTATGTCATCAGGCCCGTAGCAGCATAATGAGTGGATTCAGGTATGATGATTCTAACTGAAATAAGTCACACAGAAAAAGAAACATCATAAGATATCACTAATACACGGGATGTAAACTTGGCTACACAGGAACTGGATTACAAAACAGAACAGGGTCTCAAATTTAGAAAACCAACTTATGCTTGCTTAAGGGGAAAGGTGAGTTGGGGTGCTGCATCAAACCAGAGATTGAAATGAGCACAGATAAAGTTCCTTAAGCCAAATATGGAATAGACAAGAACTACTCCTTGCTCAACGAAATGGACTCAACACCCCATATTAAACGCCTAAGAATGTACCTGACTAGTAAGTATCTTAAAACCTATGGATTGCTATGTGTCTGAAAGAAAATCAAGCGTGTGTACAGGGGCATAAACGCAGCAGTGATAGGATTGGAGAGGTTCGGTGAGCAAATGAAGACCCTTTGAAGTCATATTGCATGGTACCCATTCCACGGGTCTCAACTCTCCAGGTTTAAGGGATTCTTCCTTCAGCTAAAACATGCACGTGGAACCCAGAGTATGATCAACCGTGTGATCGGGAGACGTGTTCCAATATGTCTCAGTTCTCGTCCCCTGGTACTCGGGTGCAACATTCCAGACGCTTTACTAACACTCTCCCGACTTGGAGAGTCAGTGCCTTTAACCTCCTGTTTGGCCCAGTTTGCAATTTCTGCGGAAGATGAACAGGAATAGGGAGAACCAATGAGAGACTAGCTGGAGGTGTCTGGACGGGCAAATTTAACTCTCATTTCCCACCAGGAAGAGGAATTAACCAAAGGCTCAGCGTGCCGTGCCGGAACCAGATTAGGGCCTGAAGCAATCCTGCGGTGTTGCGGCCAGCTCACAAGAAAGCAAGTTGAAGAAAGGAGCTCAGGGGCACTGTAATTCACAAACCTGCAGAGTTATAAATGACAGCTATCGTCCAAAAATATACTGAAGTAAGGCTGCCAAGAGGACTTGAAAGCGGGGCAGAATTGCAGGAAACCGATTTCAGGAGGTAGACAGGAATTGCATTTAAAGCATAGGAAAAGAGGCAGAACGTCCACAATGATGCACTTGGCCAAAAAGGGCGTATGCGTTTTTTCCTGAATATATTCAGGAAAAAACGCATACGCCCTTTTTGGCCAACCAAGCAAGCTTGCAAAGGAAATCTGCACTACAATGAAGTCTCACTTCCCCCCGGTCAAAAGGGCCATCTGAAAAAAGTGTAAAATCCAGAAAGGCAGGACAGGCCATGGAGAACTGGGAGCCTTGTTATGCTGATGGGCGGGATGTAAATTGCCAAGAGCCACTCCGGAGAGGTGTATGGTGTTTCCTGAAACATCTAAAAAACAAAGCAACAGAGCCTAGGGCACTTCCACTTATGGTCCTATAGCTTAGGGAAATTAAAATCAAAAAGACACAGCCACCCCAAAGTTTGGGACGGCTCTGTTTACAAGAACCTCGTTTACGGTACAAGTTCAATATCGCAGAAAGTGAAAAATGGATAAAGAAGTTGTGGTACTTACGTACAATGCAATATCACTCAGCAATGAAATCTATGTCATCAGGCCCGTAGCAGCATAATGAGTGGATTCAGGTATGATGATTCTAACTGAAATAAGTCACACAGAAAAAGAAACATCATAAGATATCACTAATACACGGGATGTAAACTTGGCTACACAGGAACTGGATTACAAAACAGAACAGGGTCTCAAATTTAGAAAACCAACTTATGCTTGCTTAAGGGGAAAGGTGAGTTGGGGTGCTGCATAAAACCAGAGATTGAAATGAGCACAGATAAAGTTCCTTAAGCCAAATATGGAATAGACAAGAACTACTCCTTGCTCAACGAAATGGACTCAACACCCCATATTAAACGCCTAAGAATGTACCTGACTAGTAAGTATCTTAAAACCTATGGATTGCTATGTGTCTGAAAGAAAATCAAGCGTGTGTACAGGGGCATAAACGCAGCAGTGATAGGATTGGAGAGGTTCGGTGAGCAAATGAAGACCCTTTGAAGTCATATTGCATGGTACCCATTCCACGGGTCTCAACTCTCCAGGTTTAAGGGATTCTTCCTTCAGCTAAAACATGCACGTGGAACCCAGAGTATGATCAACCGTGTGATCGGGAGACGTGTTCCAATATGTCTCAGTTCTCGTCCCCTGGTACTCGGGTGCAACATTCCAGACGCTTTACTAACACTCTCCCGACTTGGAGAGTCAGTGCCTTTAACCTCCTGTTTGGCCCAGTTTGCAATTTCTGCGGAAGATGAACAGGAATAGGGAGAACCAATGAGAGACTAGCTGGAGGTGTCTGGACGGGCAAATTTAACTCTCATTTCCCACCAGGAAGAGGAATTAACCAAAGGCTCAGCGTGCCGTGCCGGAACCAGATTAGGGCCTGAAGCAATCCTGCGGTGTTGCGGCCAGCTCACAAGAAAGCGAGTTGAAGAAAGGAGCTCAGGGGCACTGTAATTCACAAACCTGCAGAGTTATAAATGACAGCTATCGTCCAAAAATATACTGAAGTAAGGCTGCCAAGAGGACTTGAAAGCGGGGCAGAATTGCAGGAAACCGATTTCAGGAGGTAGACTGGAATTGCATTTAAAGCATAGGAAAAGAGGCAGAACGTCCACAATGATGCACTTGGCCAAAAAGGGCGTATGCGTTTTTTCCTGAATATATTCAGGAAAAAACGCATACGCCCTTTTTGGCCAACCAAGCAAGCTTGCAAAGGAAATCTGCACTACAATGAAGTCTCACTTCCCCCCGGTCAAAAGGGCCATCTGAAAAAAGTGTAAAATCCAGAAAGGCAGGACAGGCCATGGAGAACTGGGAGCCTTGTTATGCTGATGGGCGGGATGTAAATTGCCAACAGGCACTCCGGAGAGGTGTATGGTGTTTCCTGAAACATCTAAAAAACAAAGCAACAGAGCCTAGGGCACTTCCACTTATGGTCCTATAGCTTAGGGAAATTAAAATCAAAAAGACACAGCCACCCCAAAGTTTGGGACGGCTCTGTTTACAAGAACCTCGTTTACGGTACAAGTTCAATATCGCAGAAAGTGAAAAATGGATAAAGAAGTTGTGGTACTTACGTACAATGCAATATCACTCAGCAATGAAATCTATGTCATCAGGCCCGTAGCAGCATAATGAGTGGATTCAGGTATGATGATTCTAACTGAAATAAGTCACACAGAAAAAGAAACATCATAAGATATCACTAATACACGGGATGTAAACTTGGCTACACAGGAACTGGATTACAAAACAGAACAGGGTCTCAAATTTAGAAAACCAACTTATGCTTGCTTAAGGGGAAAGGTGAGTTGGGGTGCTGCATAAAACCAGAGATTGAAATGAGCACAGATAAAGTTCCTTAAGCCAAATATGGAATAGACAAGAACTACTCCTTGCTCAACGAAATGGACTCAACACCCCATATTAAACGCCTAAGAATGTACCTGACTAGTAAGTATCTTAAAACCTATGGATTGCTATGTGTCTGAAAGAAAATCAAGCGTGTGTACAGGGGCATAAACGCAGCAGTGATAGGATTGGAGAGGTTCGGTGAGCAAATGAAGACCCTTTGAAGTCATATTGCATGGTACCCATTCCACGGGTCTCAACTCTCCAGGTTTAAGGGATTCTTCCTTCAGCTAAAACATGCACGTGGAACCCAGAGTATGATCAACCGTGTGATCGGGAGACGTGTTCCAATATGTCTCAGTTCTCGTCCCCTGGTACTCGGGTGCAACATTCCAGACGCTTTACTAACACTCTCCCGACTTGGAGAGTCAGTGCCTTTAACCTCCTGTTTGGCCCAGTTTGCAATTTCTGCGGAAGATGAACAGGAATAGGGAGAACCAATGAGAGACTAGCTGGAGGTGTCTGGACGGGCAAATTTAACTCTCATTTCCCACCAGGAAGAGGAATTAACCAAAGGCTCAGCGTGCCGTGCCGGAACCAGATTAGGGCCTGAAGCAATCCTGCGGTGTTGCGGCCAGCTCACAAGAAAGCGAGTTGAAGAAAGGAGCTCAGGGGCACTGTAATTCACAAACCTGCAGAGTTATAAATGACAGCTATCGTCCAAAAATATACTGAAGTAAGGCTGCCAAGAGGACTTGAAAGCGGGGCAGAATTGCAGGAAACCGATTTCAGGAGGTAGACTGGAATTGCATTTAAAGCATAGGAAAAGAGGCAGAACGTCCACAATGATGCACTTGGCCAAAAAGGGCGTATGCGTTTTTTCCTGAATATATTCAGGAAAAAACGCATACGCCCTTTTTGGCCAACCAAGCAAGCTTGCAAAGGAAATCTGCACTACAATGAAGTCTCACTTCCCCCCGGTCAAAAGGGCCATCTGAAAAAAGTGTAAAATCCAGAAAGGCAGGACAGGCCATGGAGAACTGGGAGCCTTGTTATGCTGATGGGCGGGATGTAAATTGCCAAGAGCCACTCCGGAGAGGTGTATGGTGTTTCCTGAAACATCTAAAAAACAAAGCAACAGAGCCTAGGGCACTTCCACTTATGGTCCTATAGCTTAGGGAAATTAAAATCAAAAAGACACAGCCACCCCAAAGTTTGGGACGGCTCTGTTTACAAGAACCTCGTTTACGGTACAAGTTCAATATCGCAGAAAGTGAAAAATGGATAAAGAAGTTGTGGTACTTACGTACAATGCAATATCACTCAGCAATGAAATCTATGTCATCAGGCCCGTAGCAGCATAATGAGTGGATTCAGGTATGATGATTCTAACTGAAATAAGTCACACAGAAAAAGAAACATCATAAGATATCACTAATACACGGGATGTAAACTTGGCTACACAGGAACTGGATTACAAAACAGAACAGGGTCTCAAATTTAGAAAACCAACTTATGCTTGCTTAAGGGGAAAGGTGAGTTGGGGTGCTGCATAAAACCAGAGATTGAAATGAGCACAGATAAAGTTCCTTAAGCCAAATATGGAATAGACAAGAACTACTCCTTGCTCAACGAAATGGACTCAACACCCCATATTAAACGCCTAAGAATGTACCTGACTAGTAAGTATCTTAAAACCTATGGATTGCTATGTGTCTGAAAGAAAATCAAGCGTGTGTACAGGGGCATAAACGCAGCAGTGATAGGATTGGAGAGGTTCGGTGAGCAAATGAAGACCCTTTGAAGTCATATTGCATGGTACCCATTCCACGGGTCTCAACTCTCCAGGTTTAAGGGATTCTTCCTTCAGCTAAAACATGCACGTGGAACCCAGAGTATGATCAACCGTGTGATCGGGAGACGTGTTCCAATATGTCTCAGTTCTCGTCCCCTGGTACTCGGGTGCAACATTCCAGACGCTTTACTAACACTCTCCCGACTTGGAGAGTCAGTGCCTTTAACCTCCTGTTTGGCCCAGTTTGCAATTTCTGCGGAAGATGAACAGGAATAGGGAGAACCAATGAGAGACTAGGTGGAGGTGTCTGGACGGGCAAATTTAACTCTCATTTCCCACCAGGAAGAGGAATTAACCAAAGGCTCAGCGTGCCGTGCCGGAACCAGATTAGGGCCTGAAGCAATCCTGCGGTGTTGCGGCCAGCTCACAAGAAAGCGAGTTGAAGAAAGGAGCTCAGGGGCACTGTAATTCACAAACCTGCAGAGTTATAAATGACAGCTATCGTCCAAAAATATACTGAAGTAAGGCTGCCAAGAGGACTTGAAAGCGGGGCAGAATTGCAGGAAACCGATTTCAGGAGGTAGACTGGAATTGCATTTAAAGCATAGGAAAAGAGGCAGAACGTCCACAATGATGCACTTGGCCAAAAAGGGCGTATGCGTTTTTTCCTGAATATATTCAGGAAAAAACGCATACGCCCTTTTTGGCCAACCAAGCAAGCTTGCAAAGGAAATCTGCACTACAATGAAGTCTCACTTCCCCCCGGTCAAAAGGGCCATCTGAAAAAAGTGTAAAATCCAGAAAGGCAGGACAGGCCATGGAGAACTGGGAGCCTTGTTATGCTGATGGGCGGGATGTAAATTGCCAAGAGCCACTCCGGAGAGGTGTATGGTGTTTCCTGAAACATCTAAAAAACAAAGCAACAGAGCCTAGGGCACTTCCACTTATGGTCCTATAGCTTAGGGAAATTAAAATCAAAAAGACACAGCCACCCCAAAGTTTGGGACGGCTCTGTTTACAAGAACCTCGTTTACGGTACAAGTTCAATATCGCAGAAAGTGAAAAATGGATAAAGAAGTTGTGGTACTTACGTACAATGCAATATCACTCAGCAATGAAATCTATGTCATCAGGCCCGTAGCAGCATAATGAGTGGATTCAGGTATGATGATTCTAACTGAAATAAGTCACACAGAAAAAGAAACATCATAAGATATCACTAATACACGGGATGTAAACTTGGCTACACAGGAACTGGATTACAAAACAGAACAGGGTCTCAAATTTAGAAAACCAACTTATGCTTGCTTAAGGGGAAAGGTGAGTTGGGGTGCTGCATCAAACCAGAGATTGAAATGAGCACAGATAAAGTTCCTTAAGCCAAATATGGAATAGACAAGAACTACTCCTTGCTCAACGAAATGGACTCAACACCCCATATTAAACGCCTAAGAATGTACCTGACTAGTAAGTATCTTAAAACCTATGGATTGCTATGTGTCTGAAAGAAAATCAAGCGTGTGTACAGGGGCATAAACGCAGCAGTGATAGGATTGGAGAGGTTCGGTGAGCAAATGAAGACCCTTTGAAGTCATATTGCATGGTACCCATTCCACGGGTCTCAACTCTCCAGGTTTAAGGGATTCTTCCTTCAGCTAAAACATGCACGTGGAACCCAGAGTATGATCAACCGTGTGATCGGGAGACGTGTTCCAATATGTCTCAGTTCTCGTCCCCTGGTACTCGGGTGCAACATTCCAGACGCTTTACTAACACTCTCCCGACTTGGAGAGTCAGTGCCTTTAACCTCCTGTTTGGCCCAGTTTGCAATTTCTGCGGAAGATGAACAGGAATAGGGAGAACCAATGAGAGACTAGCTGGAGGTGTCTGGACGGGCAAATTTAACTCTCATTTCCCACCAGGAAGAGGAATTAACCAAAGGCTCAGCGTGCCGTGCCGGAACCAGATTAGGGCCTGAAGCAATCCTGCGGTGTTGCGGCCAGCTCACAAGAAAGCGAGTTGAAGAAAGGAGCTCAGGGGCACTGTAATTCACAAACCTGCAGAGTTATAAATGACAGCTATCGTCCAAAAATATACTGAAGTAAGGCTGCCAAGAGGACTTGAAAGCGGGGCAGAATTGCAGGAAACCGATTTCAGGAGGTAGACTGGAATTGCATTTAAAGCATAGGAAAAGAGGCAGAACGTCCACAATGATGCACTTGGCCAAAAAGGGCGTATGCGTTTTTTCCTGAATATATTCAGGAAAAAACGCATACGCCCTTTTTGGCCAACCAAGCAAGCTTGCAAAGGAAATCTGCACTACAATGAAGTCTCACTTCCCCCCGGTCAAAAGGGCCATCTGAAAAAAGTGTAAAATCCAGAAAGGCAGGACAGGCCATGGAGAACTGGGAGCCTTGTTATGCTGATGGGCGGGATGTAAATTGCCAACAGCCACTCGGGAGAGGTGTATGGTGTTTCCTGAAACATCTAAAAAACAAAGCAACAGAGCCTAGGGCACTTCCACTTATGGTCCTATAGCTTAGGGAAATTAAAATCAAAAAGACACAGCCACCCCAAAGTTTGGGACGGCTCTGTTTACAAGAACCTCGTTTACGGTACAAGTTCAATATCGCAGAAAGTGAAAAATGGATAAAGAAGTTGTGGTACTTACGTACAATGCAATATCACTCAGCAATGAAATCTATGTCATCAGGCCCGTAGCAGCATAATGAGTGGATTCAGGTATGATGATTCTAACTGAAATAAGTCACACAGAAAAAGAAACATCATAAGATATCACTAATACACGGGATGTAAACTTGGCTACACAGGAACTGGATTACAAAACAGAACAGGGTCTCAAATTTAGAAAACCAACTTATGCTTGCTTAAGGGGAAAGGTGAGTTGGGGTGCTGCATAAAACCAGAGATTGAAATGAGCACAGATAAAGTTCCTTAAGCCAAATATGGTATAGACAAGAACTACTCCTTGCTCAACGAAATGGACTCAACACCCCATATTAAACGCCTAAGAATGTACCTGACTAGTAAGTATCTTAAAACCTATGGATTGCTATGTGTCTGAAAGAAAATCAAGCGTGTGTGCAGGGGCATAAACGCAGCAGTGATAGGATTGGAGAGGTTCGGTGAGCAAATGAAGACCCTTTGAAGTCATATTGCATGGTACCCATTCCACGGGTCTCAACTCTCCAGGTTTAAGGGATTCTTCCTTCAGCTAAAACATGCACGTGGAACCCAGAGTATGATCAACCGTGTGATCGGGAGACGTGTTCCAATATGTCTCAGTTCTCGTCCCCTGGTACTCGGGTGCAACATTCCAGACGCTTTACTAACACTCTCCCGACTTGGAGAGTCAGTGCCTTTAACCTCCTGTTTGGCCCAGTTTGCAATTTCTGCGGAAGATGAACAGGAATAGGGAGAACCAATGAGAGACTAGCTGGAGGTGTCTGGACGGGCAAATTTAACTCTCATTTCCCACCAGGAAGAGGAATTAACCAAAGGCTCAGCGTGCCGTGCCGGAACCAGATTAGGGCCTGAAGCAATCCAGCGGTGTTGCGGCCAGCTCACAAGAAAGCGAGTTGAAGAAAGGAGCTCAGGGGCACTGTAATTCACAAACCTGCAGAGTTATAAATGACAGCTATCGTCCAAAAATATACTGAAGTAAGGCTGCCAAGAGGACTTGAAAGCGGGGCAGAATTGCAGGAAACCGATTTCAGGAGGTAGACTGGAATTGCATTTAAAGCATAGGAAAAGAGGCAGAACGTCCACAATGATGCACTTGGCCAAAAAGGGCGTATGCGTTTTTTCCTGAATATATTCAGGAAAAAACGCATACGCCCTTTTTGGCCAACCAAGCAAGCTTGCAAAGGAAATCTGCACTACAATGAAGTCTCACTTCCCCCCGGTCAAAAGGGCCATCTGAAAAAAGTGTAAAATCCAGAAAGGCAGGACAGGCCATGGAGAACTGGGAGCCTTGTTATGCTGATGGGCGGGATGTAAATTGCCAACAGCCACTCGGGAGAGGTGTATGGTGTTTCCTGAAACATCTAAAAAACAAAGCAACAGAGCCTAGGGCACTTCCACTTATGGTCCTATAGCTTAGGGAAATTAAAATCAAAAAGACACAGCCACCCCAAAGTTTGGGATGGCTCTGTTTACAAGAACCTCGTTTACGGTACAAGTTCAATATCGCAGAAAGTGAAAAATGGATAAAGAAGTTGTGGTACTTACGTACAATGCAATATCACTCAGCAATGAAATCTATGTCATCAGGCCCGTAGCAGCATAATGAGTGGATTCAGGTATGATGATTCTAACTGAAATAAGTCACACAGAAAAAGAAACATCATAAGATATCACTAATACACGGGATGTAAACTTGGCTACACAGGAACTGGATTACAAAACAGAACAGGGTCTCAAATTTAGAAAACCAACTTATGCTTGCTTAAGGGGAAAGGTGAGTTGGGGTGCTGCATAAAACCAGAGATTGAAATGAGCACAGATAAAGTTCCTTAAGCCAAATATGGAATAGACAAGAACTACTCCTTGCTCAACGAAATGGACTCAACACCCCATATTAAACGCCTAAGAATGTACCTGACTAGTAAGTATCTTAAAACCTATGGATTGCTATGTGTCTGAAAGAAAATCAAGCGTGTGTACAGGGGCATAAACGCAGCAGTGATAGGATTGGAGAGGTTCGGTGAGCAAATGAAGACCCTTTGAAGTCATATTGCATGGTACCCATTCCACGGGTCTCAACTCTCCAGGTTTAAGGGATTCTTCCTTCAGCTAAAACATGCACGTGGAACCCAGAGTATGATCAACCGTGTGATCGGGAGACATGTTCCAATATGTCTCAGTTCTCGTCCCCTGGTACTCGGGTGCAACATTCCAGACGCTTTACTAACACTCTCCCGACTTGGAGAGTCAGTGCCTTTAACCTCCTGTTTGGCCCAGTTTGCAATTTCTGCGGAAGATGAACAGGAATAGGGAGAACCAATGAGAGACTAGCTGGAGGTGTCTGGACGGGCAAATTTAACTCTCATTTCCCACCAGGAAGAGGAATTAACCAAAGGCTCAGCGTGCCGTGCCGGAACCAGATTAGGGCCTGAAGCAATCCTGCGGTGTTGCGGCCAGCTCACAAGAAAGCGAGTTGAAGAAAGGAGCTCAGGGGCACTGTAATTCACAAACCTGCAGAGTTATAAATGACAGCTATCGTCCAAAAATATACTGAAGTAAGGCTGCCAAGAGGACTTGAAAGCGGGGCAGAATTGCAGGAAACCGATTTCAGGAGGTAGACTGGAATTGCATTTAAAGCATAGGAAAAGAGGCAGAACGTCCACAATGATGCGCTTGGCCAAAAAGGGCGTATGCGTTTTTTCCTGAATATATTCAGGAAAAAACGCATACGCCCTTTTTGGCCAACCAAGCAAGCTTGCAAAGGAAATCTGCACTACAATGAAGTCTCACTTCCCCCCGGTCAAAAGGGCCATCTGAAAAAAGTGTAAAATCCAGAAAGGCAGGACAGGCCATGGAGAACTGGGAGCCTTGTTATGCTGATGGGCGGGATGTAAATTGCCAACAGCCACTCGGGAGAGGTGTATGGTGTTTCCTGAAACATCTAAAAAACAAAGCAACAGAGCCTAGGGCACTTCCACTTATGGTCCTATAGCTTAGGGAAATTAAAATCAAAAAGACACAGCCACCCCAAAGTTTGGGACGGCTCTGTTTACAAGAACCTCGTTTACGGTACAAGTTCAATATCGCAGAAAGTGAAAAATGGATAAAGAAGTTGTGGTACTTACGTACAATGCAATATCACTCAGCAATGAAATCTATGTCATCAGGCCCGTAGCAGCATAATGAGTGGATTCAGGTATGATGATTTTAACTGAAATAAGTCACACAGAAAAAGAAACATCATAAGATATCACTAATACACGGGATGTAAACTTGGCTACACAGGAACTGGATTACAAAACAGAACAGGGTCTCAAATTTAGAAAACCAACTTATGCTTGCTTAAGGGGAAAGGTGAGTTGGGGTGCTGCATAAAACCAGAGATTGAAATGAGCACAGATAAAGTTCCTTAAGCCAAATATGGAATAGACAAGAACTACTCCTTGCTCAACGAAATGGACTCAACACCCCATATTAAACGCCTAAGAATGTACCTGACTAGTAAGTATCTTAAAACCTATGGATTGCTATGTCTCTGAAAGAAAATCAAGCGTGTGTACAGGGGCATAAACGCAGCAGTGATAGGATTGGAGAGGTTCGGTGAGCAAATGAAGACCCTTTGAAGTCATATTGCATGGTACCCATTCCACGGGTCTCAACTCTCCAGGTTTAAGGGATTCTTCCTTCAGCTAAAACATGCACGTGGAACCCAGAGTATGATCAACCGTGTGATCGGGAGACGTGTTCCAATATGTCTCAGTTCTCGTCCCCTGGTACTCGGGTGCAACATTCCAGACGCTTTACTAACACTCTCCCGACTTGGAGAGTCAGTGCCTTTAACCTCCTGTTTGGCCCAGTTTGCAATTTCTGCGGAAGATGAACAGGAATAGGGAGAACCAATGAGAGACTAGCTGGAGGTGTCTGGACGGGCAAATTTAACTCTCATTTCCCACCAGGAAGAGGAATTAACCAAAGGCTCAGCGTGCCGTGCCGGAACCAGATTAGGGCCTGAAGCAATCCTGCGGTGTTGCGGCCAGCTCACAAGAAAGCGAGTTGAAGAAAGGAGCTCAGGGGCACTGTAATTCACAAACCTGCAGAGTTATAAATGACAGCTATCGTCCAAAAATATACTGAAGTAAGGCTGCCAAGAGGACTTGAAAGCGGGGCAGAATTGCAGGAAACCGATTTCAGGAGGTAGACTGGAATTGCATTTAAAGCATAGGAAAAGAGGCAGAACGTCCACAATGATGCACTTGGCCAAAAAGGGCGTATGCGTTTTTTCCTGAATATATTCAGGAAAAAACGCATACGCCCTTTTTGGCCAACCAAGCAAGCTTGCAAAGGAAATCGGCACTACAATGAAGTCTCACTTCCCCCCGGTCAAAAGGGCCATCTGAAAAAAGTGTAAAATCCAGAAAGGCAGGACAGGCCATGGAGAACTGGGAGCCTTGTTATGCTGATGGGCGGGATGTAAATTGCCAACAGCCACTCGGGAGAGGTGTATGGTGTTTCCTGAAACATCTAAAAAACAAAGCAACAGAGCCTAGGGCACTTCCACTTATGGTCCTATAGCTTAGGGAAATTAAAATCAAAAAGACACAGCCACCCCAAAGTTTGGGACGGCTCTGTTTACAAGAACCTCGTTTACGGTACAAGTTCAATATCGCAGAAAGTGAAAAATGGATAAAGAAGTTGTGGTACTTACGTACAATGCAATATCACTCAGCAATGAAATCTATGTCATCAGGCCCGTAGCAGCATAATGAGTGGATTCAGGTATGATGATTCTAACTGAAATAAGTCACACAGAAAAAGAAACATCATAAGATATCACTAATACACGGGATGTAAACTTGGCTACACAGGAACTGGATTACAAAACAGAACAGGGTCTCAAATTTAGAAAACCAACTTATGCTTGCTTAAGGGGAAAGGTGAGTTGGGGTGCTGCATCAAACCAGAGATTGAAATGAGCACAGATAAAGTTCCTTAAGCCAAATATGGAATAGACAAGAACTACTCCTTGCTCAACGAAATGGACTCAACACCCCATATTAAACGCCTAAGAATGTACCTGACTAGTAAGTATCTTAAAACCTATGGATTGCTATGTCTCTGAAAGAAAATCAAGCGTGTGTACAGGGGCATAAACGCAGCAGTGATAGGATTGGAGAGGTTCGGTGAGCAAATGAAGACCCTTTGAAGTCATATTGCATGGTACCCATTCCATGGGTCTCAACTCTCCAGGTTTAAGGGATTCTTCCTTCAGCTAAAACATGCACGTGGAACCCAGAGTATGATCAACCGTGTGATCGGGAGACGTGTTCCAATATGTCTCAGTTCTCGTCCCCTGGTACTCGGGTGCAACATTCCAGACGCTTTACTAACACTCTCCCGACTTGGAGAGTCAGTGCCTTTAACCTCCTGTTTGGCCCAGTTTGCAATTTCTGCGGAAGATGAACAGGAATAGGGAGAACCAATGAGAGACTAGCTGGAGGTGTCTGGACGGGCAAATTTAACTCTCATTTCCCACCAGGAAGAGGAATTAACCAAAGGCTCAGCGTGCCGTGCCGGAACCAGATTAGGGCCTGAAGCAATCCAGCGGTGTTGCGGCCAGCTCACAAGAAAGCGAGTTGAAGAAAGGAGCTCAGGGGCACTGTAATTCACAAACCTGCAGAGTTATAAATGACAGCTATCGTCCAAAAATATACTGAAGTAAGGCTGCCAAGAGGACTTGAAAGCGGGGCAGAATTGCAGGAAACCGATTTCAGGAGGTAGACTGGAATTGCATTTAAAGCATAGGAAAAGAGGCAGAACGTCCACAATGATGCGCTTGGCCAAAAAGGGCGTATGCGTTTTTTCCTGAATATATTCAGGAAAAAACGCATACGCCCTTTTTGGCCAACCAAGCAAGCTTGCAAAGGAAATCTGCACTACAATGAAGTCTCACTTCCCCCCGGTCAAAAGGGCCATCTGAAAAAAGTGTAAAATCCAGAAAGGCAGGACAGGCCATGGAGAACTGGGAGCCTTGTTATGCTGATGGGCGGGATGTAAATTGCCAACAGCCACTCGGGAGAGGTGTATGGTGTTTCCTGAAACATCTAAAAAACAAAGCAACAGAGCCTAGGGCACTTCCACTTATGGTCCTATAGCTTAGGGAAATTAAAATCAAAAAGACACAGCCACCCCAAAGTTTGGGACGGCTCTGTTTACAAGAACCTCGTTTACGGTACAAGTTCAATATCGCAGAAAGTGAAAAATGGATAAAGAAGTTGTGGTACTTACGTACAATGCAATATCACTCAGCAATGAAATCTATGTCATCAGGCCCGTAGCAGCATAATGAGTGGATTCAGGTATGATGATTCTAACTGAAATAAGTCACACAGAAAAAGAAACATCATAAGATATCACTAATACACGGGATGTAAACTTGGCTACACAGGAACTGGATTACAAAACAGAACAGGGTCTCAAATTTAGAAAACCAACTTATGCTTGCTTAAGGGGAAAGGTGAGTTGGGGTGCTGCATAAAACCAGAGATTGAAATGAGCACAGATAAAGTTCCTTAAGCCAAATATGGAATAGACAAGAACTACTCCTTGCTCAACGAAATGGACTCAACACCCCATATTAAACGCCTAAGAATGTACCTGACTAGTAAGTATCTTAAAACCTATGGATTGCTATGTCTCTGAAAGAAAATCAAGCGTGTGTACAGGGGCATAAACGCAGCAGTGATAGGATTGGAGAGGTTCGGTGAGCAAATGAAGACCCTTTGAAGTCATATTGCATGGTACCCATTCCACGGGTCTCAACTCTCCAGGTTTAAGGGATTCTTCCTTCAGCTAAAACATGCACGTGGAACCCAGAGTATGATCAACCGTGTGATCGGGAGACGTGTTCCAATATGTCTCAGTTCTCGTCCCCTGGTACTCGGGTGCAACATTCCAGACGCTTTACTAACACTCTCCCGACTTGGAGAGTCAGTGCCTTTAACCTCCTGTTTGGCCCAGTTTGCAATTTCTGCGGAAGATGAACAGGAATAGGGAGAACCAATGAGAGACTAGCTGGAGGTGTCTGGACGGGCAAATTTAACTCTCATTTCCCACCAGGAAGAGGAATTAACCAAAGGCTCAGCGTGCCGTGCCGGAACCAGATTAGGGCCTGAAGCAATCCTGCGGTGTTGCGGCCAGCTCACAAGAAAGCGAGTTGAAGAAAGGAGCTCAGGGGCACTGTAATTCACAAACCTGCAGAGTTATAAATGACAGCTATCGTCCAAAAATATACTGAAGTAAGGCTGCCAAGAGGACTTGAAAGCGGGGCAGAATTGCAGGAAACCGATTTCAGGAGGTAGACTGGAATTGCATTTAAAGCATAGGAAAAGAGGCAGAACGTCCACAATGATGCACTTGGCCAAAAAGGGCGTATGCGTTTTTTCCTGAATATATTCAGGAAAAAACGCATACGCCCTTTTTGGCCAACCAAGCAAGCTTGCAAAGGAAATCGGCACTACAATGAAGTCTCACTTCCCCCCGGTCAAAAGGGCCATCTGAAAAAAGTGTAAAATCCAGAAAGGCAGGACAGGCCATGGAGAACTGGGAGCCTTGTTATGCTGATGGGCGGGATGTAAATTGCCAACAGCCACTCGGGAGAGGTGTATGGTGTTTCCTGAAACATCTAAAAAACAAAGCAACAGAGCCTAGGGCACTTCCACTTATGGTCCTATAGCTTAGGGAAATTAAAATCAAAAAGACACAGCCACCCCAAAGTTTGGGACGGCTCTGTTTACAAGAACCTCGTTTACGGTACAAGTTCAATATCGCAGAAAGTGAAAAATGGATAAAGAAGTTGTGGTACTTACGTACAATGCAATATCACTCAGCAATGAAATCTATGTCATCAGGCCCGTAGCAGCATAATGAGTGGATTCAGGTATGATGATTCTAACTGAAATAAGTCACACAGAAAAAGAAACATCATAAGATATCACTAATACACGGGATGTAAACTTGGCTACACAGGAACTGGATTACAAAACAGAACAGGGTCTCAAATTTAGAAAACCAACTTATGCTTGCTTAAGGGGAAAGGTGAGTTGGGGTGCTGCATCAAACCAGAGATTGAAATGAGCACAGATAAAGTTCCTTAAGCCAAATATGGAATAGACAAGAACTACTCCTTGCTCAACGAAATGGACTCAACACCCCATATTAAACGCCTAAGAATGTACCTGACTAGTAAGTATCTTAAAACCTATGGATTGCTATGTCTCTGAAAGAAAATCAAGCGTGTGTACAGGGGCATAAACGCAGCAGTGATAGGATTGGAGAGGTTCGGTGAGCAAATGAAGACCCTTTGAAGTCATATTGCATGGTACCCATTCCATGGGTCTCAACTCTCCAGGTTTAAGGGATTCTTCCTTCAGCTAAAACATGCACGTGGAACCCAGAGTATGATCAACCGTGTGATCGGGAGACGTGTTCCAATATGTCTCAGTTCTCGTCCCCTGGTACTCGGGTGCAACATTCCAGACGCTTTACTAACACTCTCCCGACTTGGAGAGTCAGTGCCTTTAACCTCCTGTTTGGCCCAGTTTGCAATTTCTGCGGAAGATGAACAGGAATAGGGAGAACCAATGAGAGACTAGCTGGAGGTGTCTGGACGGGCAAATTTAACTCTCATTTCCCACCAGGAAGAGGAATTAACCAAAGGCTCAGCGTGCCGTGCCGGAACCAGATTAGGGCCTGAAGCAATCCAGCGGTGTTGCGGCCAGCTCACAAGAAAGCGAGTTGAAGAAAGGAGCTCAGGGGCACTGTAATTCACAAACCTGCAGAGTTATAAATGACAGCTATCGTCCAAAAATATACTGAAGTAAGGCTGCCAAGAGGACTTGAAAGCGGGGCAGAATTGCAGGAAACCGATTTCAGGAGGTAGACTGGAATTGCATTTAAAGCATAGGAAAAGAGGCAGAACGTCCACAATGATGCGCTTGGCCAAAAAGGGCGTATGCGTTTTTTCCTGAATATATTCAGGAAAAAACGCATACGCCCTTTTTGGCCAAACAAGCAAGCTTGCAAAGGAAATCTGCACTACAATGAAGTCTCACTTCCCCCCGGTCAAAAGGGCCATCTGAAAAAAGTGTAAAATCCAGAAAGGCAGGACAGGCCATGGAGAACTGGGAGCCTTGTTATGCTGATGGGCGGGATGTAAATTGCCAACAGCCACTCGGGAGAGGTGTATGGTGTTTCCTGAAACATCTAAAAAACAAAGCAACAGAGCCTAGGGCACTTCCACTTATGGTCCTATAGCTTAGGGAAATTAAAATCAAAAAGACACAGCCACCCCAAAGTTTGGGACGGCTCTGTTTACAAGAACCTCGTTTACGGTACAAGTTCAATATCGCAGAAAGTGAAAAATGGATAAAGAAGTTGTGGTACTTACGTACAATGCAATATCACTCAGCAATGAAATCTATGTCATCAGGCCCGTAGCAGCATAATGAGTGGATTCAGGTATGATGATTCTAACTGAAATAAGTCACACAGAAAAAGAAACATCATAAGATATCACTAATACACGGGATGTAAACTTGGCTACACAGGAACTGGATTACAAAACAGAACAGGGTCTCAAATTTAGAAAACCAACTTATGCTTGCTTAAGGGGAAAGGTGAGTTGGGGTGCTGCATAAAACCAGAGATTGAAATGAGCACAGATAAAGTTCCTTAAGCCAAATATGGAATAGACAAGAACTACTCCTTGCTCAACGAAATGGACTCAACACCCCATATTAAACGCCTAAGAATGTACCTGACTAGTAAGTATCTTAAAACCTATGGATTGCTATGTCTCTGAAAGAAAATCAAGCGTGTGTACAGGGGCATAAACGCAGCAGTGATAGGATTGGAGAGGTTCGGTGAGCAAATGAAGACCCTTTGAAGTCATATTGCATGGTACCCATTCCACGGGTCTCAACTCTCCAGGTTTAAGGGATTCTTCCTTCAGCTAAAACATGCACGTGGAACCCAGAGTATGATCAACCGTGTGATCGGGAGACGTGTTCCAATATGTCTCAGTTCTCGTCCCCTGGTACTCGGGTGCAACATTCCAGACGCTTTACTAACACTCTCCCGACTTGGAGAGTCAGTGCCTTTAACCTCCTGTTTGGCCCAGTTTGCAATTTCTGCGGAAGATGAACAGGAATAGGGAGAACCAATGAGAGACTAGCTGGAGGTGTCTGGACGGGCAAATTTAACTCTCATTTCCCACCAGGAAGAGGAATTAACCAAAGGCTCAGCGTGCCGTGCCGGAACCAGATTAGGGCCTGAAGCAATCCTGCGGTGTTGCGGCCAGCTCACAAGAAAGCGAGTTGAAGAAAGGAGCTCAGGGGCACTGTAATTCACAAACCTGCAGAGTTATAAATGACAGCTATCGTCCAAAAATATACTGAAGTAAGGCTGCCAAGAGGACTTGAAAGCGGGGCAGAATTGCAGGAAACCGATTTCAGGAGGTAGACTGGAATTGCATTTAAAGCATAGGAAAAGAGGCAGAACGTCCACAATGATGCGCTTGGCCAAAAAGGGCGTATGCGTTTTTTCCTGAATATATTCAGGAAAAAACGCATACGCCCTTTTTGGCCAACCAAGCAAGCTTGCAAAGGAAATCTGCACTACAATGAAGTCTCACTTCCCCCCGGTCAAAAGGGCCATCTGAAAAAAGTGTAAAATCCAGAAAGGCAGGACAGGCCATGGAGAACTGGGAGCCTTGTTATGCTGATGGGCGGGATGTAAATTGCCAACAGCCACTCGGGAGAGGTGTATGGTGTTTCCTGAAACATCTAAAAAACAAAGCAACAGAGCCTAGGGCACTTCCACTTATGGTCCTATAGCTTAGGGAAATTAAAATCAAAAAGACACAGCCACCCCAAAGTTTGGGACGGCTCTGTTTACAAGAACCTCGTTTACGGTACAAGTTCAATATCGCAGAAAGTGAAAAATGGATAAAGAAGTTGTGGTACTTACGTACAATGCAATATCACTCAGCAATGAAATCTATGTCATCAGGCCCGTAGCAGCATAATGAGTGGATTCAGGTATGATGATTTTAACTGAAATAAGTCACACAGAAAAAGAAACATCATAAGATATCACTAATACACGGGATGTAAACTTGGCTACACAGGAACTGGATTACAAAACAGAACAGGGTCTCAAATTTAGAAAACCAACTTATGCTTGCTTAAGGGGAAAGGTGAGTTGGGGTGCTGCATCAAACCAGAGATTGAAATGAGCACAGATAAAGTTCCTTAAGCCAAATATGGAATAGACAAGAACTACTCCTTGCTCAACGAAATGGACTCAACACCCCATATTAAACGCCTAAGAATGTACCTGACTAGTAAGTATCTTAAAACCTATGGATTGCTATGTCTCTGAAAGAAAATCAAGCGTGTGTACAGGGGCATAAACGCAGCAGTGATAGGATTGGAGAGGTTCGGTGAGCAAATGAAGACCCTTTGAAGTCATATTGCATGGTACCCATTCCACGGGTCTCAACTCTCCAGGTTTAAGGGATTCTTCCTTCAGCTAAAACATGCACGTGGAACCCAGAGTATGATCAACCGTGTGATCGGGAGACGTGTTCCAATATGTCTCAGTTCTCGTCCCCTGGTACTCGGGTGCAACATTCCAGACGCTTTACTAACACTCTCCCGACTTGGAGAGTCAGTGCCTTTAACCTCCTGTTTGGCCCAGTTTGCAATTTCTGCGGAAGATGAACAGGAATAGGGAGAACCAATGAGAGACTAGCTGGAGGTGTCTGGACGGGCAAATTTAACTCTCATTTCCCACCAGGAAGAGGAATTAACCAAAGGCTCAGCGTGCCGTGCCGGAACCAGATTAGGGCCTGAAGCAATCCTGCGGTGTTGCGGCCAGCTCACAAGAAAGCGAGTTGAAGAAAGGAGCTCAGGGGCACTGTAATTCACAAACCTGCAGAGTTATAAATGACAGCTATCGTCCAAAAATATACTGAAGTAAGGCTGCCAAGAGGACTTGAAAGCGGGGCAGAATTGCAGGAAACCGATTTCAGGAGGTAGACTGGAATTGCATTTAAAGCATAGGAAAAGAGGCAGAACGTCCACAATGATGCACTTGGCCAAAAAGGGCGTATGCGTTTTTTCCTGAATATATTCAGGAAAAAACGCATACGCCCTTTTTGGCCAACCAAGCAAGCTTGCAAAGGAAATCTGCACTACAATGAAGTCTCACTTCCCCCCGGTCAAAAGGGCCATCTGAAAAAAGTGTAAAATCCAGAAAGGCAGGACAGGCCATGGAGAACTGGGAGCCTTGTTATGCTGATGGGCGGGATGTAAATTGCCAACAGCCACTCGGGAGAGGTGTATGGTGTTTCCTGAAACATCTAAAAAACAAAGCAACAGAGCCTAGGGCACTTCCACTTATGGTCCTATAGCTTAGGGAAATTAAAATCAAAAAGACACAGCCACCCCAAAGTTTGGGACGGCTCTGTTTACAAGAACCTCGTTTACGGTACAAGTTCAATATCGCAGAAAGTGAAAAATGGATAAAGAAGTTGTGGTACTTACGTACAATGCAATATCACTCAGCAATGAAATCTATGTCATCAGGCCCGTAGCAGCATAATGAGTGGATTCAGGTATGATGATTCTAACTGAAATAAGTCACACAGAAAAAGAAACATCATAAGATATCACTAATACACGGGATGTAAACTTGGCTACACAGGAACTGGATTACAAAACAGAACAGGGTCTCAAATTTAGAAAACCAACTTATGCTTGCTTAAGGGGAAAGGTGAGTTGGGGTGCTGCATCAAACCAGAGATTGAAATGAGCACAGATAAAGTTCCTTAAGCCAAATATGGAATAGACAAGAACTACTCCTTGCTCAACGAAATGGACTCAACACCCCATATTAAACGCCTAAGAATGTACCTGACTAGTAAGTATCTTAAAACCTATGGATTGCTATGTCTCTGAAAGAAAATCAAGCGTGTGTACAGGGGCATAAACGCAGCAGTGATAGGATTGGAGAGGTTCGGTGAGCAAATGAAGACCCTTTGAAGTCATATTGCATGGTACCCATTCCACGGGTCTCAACTCTCCAGGTTTAAGGGATTCTTCCTTCAGCTAAAACATGCACGTGGAACCCAGAGTATGATCAACCGTGTGATCGGGAGACGTGTTCCAATATGTCTCAGTTCTCGTCCCCTGGTACTCGGGTGCAACATTCCAGACGCTTTACTAACACTCTCCCGACTTGGAGAGTCAGTGCCTTTAACCTCCTGTTTGGCCCAGTTTGCAATTTCTGCGGAAGATGAACAGGAATAGGGAGAACCAATGAGAGACTAGCTGGAGGTGTCTGGACGGGCAAATTTAACTCTCATTTCCCACCAGGAAGAGGAATTAACCAAAGGCTCAGCGTGCCGTGCCGGAACCAGATTAGGGCCTGAAGCAATCCTGCGGTGTTGCGGCCAGCTCACAAGAAAGCGAGTTGAAGAAAGGAGCTCAGGGGCACTGTAATTCACAAACCTGCAGAGTTATAAATGACAGCTATCGTCCAAAAATATACTGAAGTAAGGCTGCCAAGAGGACTTGAAAGCGGGGCAGAATTGCAGGAAACCGATTTCAGGAGGTAGACTGGAATTGCATTTAAAGCATAGGAAAAGAGGCAGAACGTCCACAATGATGCACTTGGCCAAAAAGGGCGTATGCGTTTTTTCCTGAATATATTCAGGAAAAAACGCATACGCCCTTTTTGGCCAACCAAGCAAGCTTGCAAAGGAAATCGGCACTACAATGAAGTCTCACTTCCCCCCGGTCAAAAGGGCCATCTGAAAAAAGTGTAAAATCCAGAAAGGCAGGACAGGCCATGGAGAACTGGGAGCCTTGTTATGCTGATGGGCGGGATGTAAATTGCCAACAGCCACTCGGGAGAGGTGTATGGTGTTTCCTGAAACATCTAAAAAACAAAGCAACAGAGCCTAGGGCACTTCCACTTATGGTCCTATAGCTTAGGGAAATTAAAATCAAAAAGACACAGCCACCCCAAAGTTTGGGACGGCTCTGTTTACAAGAACCTCGTTTACGGTACAAGTTCAATATCGCAGAAAGTGAAAAATGGATAAAGAAGTTGTGGTACTTACGTACAATGCAATATCACTCAGCAATGAAATCTATGTCATCAGGCCCGTAGCAGCATAATGAGTGGATTCAGGTATGATGATTCTAACTGAAATAAGTCACACAGAAAAAGAAACATCATAAGATATCACTAATACACGGGATGTAAACTTGGCTACACAGGAACTGGATTACAAAACAGAACAGGGTCTCAAATTTAGAAAACCAACTTATGCTTGCTTAAGGGGAAAGGTGAGTTGGGGTGCTGCATCAAACCAGAGATTGAAATGAGCACAGATAAAGTTCCTTAAGCCAAATATGGAATAGACAAGAACTACTCCTTGCTCAACGAAATGGACTCAACACCCCATATTAAACGCCTAAGAATGTACCTGACTAGTAAGTATCTTAAAACCTATGGATTGCTATGTGTCTGAAAGAAAATCAAGCGTGTGTACAGGGGCATAAACGCAGCAGTGATAGGATTGGAGAGGTTCGGTGAGCAAATGAAGACCCTTTGAAGTCATATTGCATGGTACCCATTCCACGGGTCTCAACTCTCCAGGTTTAAGGGATTCTTCCTTCAGCTAAAACATGCACGTGGAACCCAGAGTATGATCAACCGTGTGATCGGGAGACGTGTTCCAATATGTCTCAGTTCTCGTCCCCTGGTACTCGGGTGCAACATTCCAGACGCTTTACTAACACTCTCCCGACTTGGAGAGTCAGTGCCTTTAACCTCCTGTTTGGCCCAGTTTGCAATTTCTGCGGAAGATGAACAGGAATAGGGAGAACCAATGAGAGACTAGCTGGAGGTGTCTGGACGGGCAAATTTAACTCTCATTTCCCACCAGGAAGAGGAATTAACCAAAGGCTCAGCGTGCCGTGCCGGAACCAGATTAGGGCCTGAAGCAATCCAGCGGTGTTGCGGCCAGCTCACAAGAAAGCGAGTTGAAGAAAGGAGCTCAGGGGCACTGTAATTCACAAACCTGCAGAGTTATAAATGACAGCTATCGTCCAAAAATATACTGAAGTAAGGCTGCCAAGAGGACTTGAAAGCGGGGCAGAATTGCAGGAAACCGATTTCAGGAGGTAGACTGGAATTGCATTTAAAGCATAGGAAAAGAGGCAGAACGTCCACAATGATGCGCTTGGCCAAAAAGGGCGTATGCGTTTTTTCCTGAATATATTCAGGAAAAAACGCATACGCCCTTTTTGGCCAACCAAGCAAGCTTGCAAAGGAAATCTGCACTACAATGAAGTCTCACTTCCCCCCCGGTCAAAAGGGCCATCTGAAAAAAGTGTAAAATCCAGAAAGGCAGGACAGGCCATGGAGAACTGGGAGCCTTGTTATGCTGATGGGCGGGATGTAAATTGCCAACAGCCACTCGGGAGAGGTGTATGGTGTTTCCTGAAACATCTAAAAAACAAAGCAACAGAGCCTAGGGCACTTCCACTTATGGTTCTATAGCTTAGGGAAATTAAAATCAAAAAGACACAGCCACCCCAAAGTTTGGGACGGCTCTGTTTACAAGAACCTCGTTTACGGTACAAGTTCAATATCGCAGAAAGTGAAAAATGGATAAAGAAGTTGTGGTACTTACGTACAATGCAATATCACTCAGCAATGAAATCTATGTCATCAGGCCCGTAACAGCATAATGAGTGGATTCAGGTATGATGATTCTAACTGAAATAAGTCACACAGAAAAAGAAACATCATAAGATATCACTAATACACGGGATGTAAACTTGGCTACACAGGAACTGGATTACAAAACAGAACAGGGTCTCAAATTTAGAAAACCAACTTATGCTTGCTTAAGGGGAAAGGTGAGTTGGGGTGCTGCATAAAACCAGAGATTGAAATGAGCACAGATAAAGTTCCTTAAGCCAAATATGGAATAGACAAGAACTACTCCTTGCTCAACGAAATGGACTCAACACCCCATATTAAACGCCTAAGAATGTACCTGACTAGTAAGTATCTTAAAACCTATGGATTGCTATGTGTCTGAAAGAAAATCAAGCGTGTGTACAGGGGCATAAACGCAGCAGTGATAGGATTGGAGAGGTTCGGTGAGCAAATGAAGACCCTTTGAAGTCATATTGCATGGTACCCATTCCACGGGTCTCAACTCTCCAGGTTTAAGGGATTCTTCCTTCAGCTAAAACATGCACGTGGAACCCAGAGTATGATCAACCATGTGATCGGGAGACGTGTTCCAATATGTCTCAGTTCTCGTCCCCTGGTACTCGGGTGCAACATTCCAGACGCTTTACTAACACTCTCCCGACTTGGAGAGTCAGTGCCTTTAACCTCCTGTTTGGCCCAGTTTGCAATTTCTGCAGAAGATGAACAGGAATAGGGAGAACCAATGAGAGACTAGCTGGAGGTGTCTGGACGGGCAAATTTAACTCTCATTTCCCACCAGGAAGAGGAATTAACCAAAGGCTCAGCGTGCCGTGCCGGAACCAGATTAGGGCCTGAAGCAATCCTGCGGTGTTGCGGCCAGCTCACAAGAAAGCGAGTTGAAGAAAGGAGCTCAGGGGCACTGTAATTCACAAACCTGCAGAGTTATAAATGACAGCTATCGTCCAAAAATATACTGAAGTAAGGCTGCCAAGAGGACTTGAAAGCGGGGCAGAATTGCAGGAAACCGATTTCAGGAGGTAGACTGGAATTGCATTTAAAGCATAGGAAAAGAGGCAGAACGTCCACAATGATGCGCTTGGCCAAAAAGGGCGTATGCGTTTTTTCCTGAATATATTCAGGAAAAAACGCATACGCCCTTTTTGGCCAACCAAGCAAGCTTGCAAAGGAAATCGGCACTACAATGAAGTCTCACTTCCCCCCGGTCAAAAGGGCCATCTGAAAAAAGTGTAAAATCCAGAAAGGCAGGACAGGCCATGGAGAACTGGGAGCCTTGTTATGCTGATGGGCGGGATGTAAATTGCCAACAGCCACTCGGGAGAGGTGTATGGTGTTTCCTGAAACATCTAAAAAACAAAGCAACAGAGCCTAGGGCACTTCCACTTATGGTCCTATAGCTTAGGGAAATTAAAATCAAAAAGACACAGCCACCCCAAAGTTTGGGACGGCTCTGTTTACAAGAACCTCGTTTACGGTACAAGTTCAATATCGCAGAAAGTGAAAAATGGATAAAGAAGTTGTGGTACTTACGTACAATGCAATATCACTCAGCAATGAAATCTATGTCATCAGGCCCATAGCAGCATAATGAGTGGATTCAGGTATGATGATTCTAACTGAAATAAGTCACACAGAAAAAGAAACATCATAAGATATCACTAATACACGGGATGTAAACTTGGCTACACAGGAACTGGATTACAAAACAGAACAGGGTCTCAAATTTAGAAAACCAACTTATGCTTGCTTAAGGGGAAAGGTGAGTTGGGGTGCTGCATAAAACCAGAGATTGAAATGAGCACAGATAAAGTTCCTTAAGCCAAATATGGAATAGACAAGAACTACTCCTTGCTCAACGAAATGGACTCAACACCCCATATTAAACGCCTAAGAATGTACCTGACTAGTAAGTATCTTAAAACCTATGGATTGCTATGTGTCTGAAAGAAAATCAAGCGTGTGTACAGGGGCATAAACGCAGCAGTGATAGGATTGGAGAGGTTCGGTGAGCAAATGAAGACCCTTTGAAGTCATATTGCATGGTACCCATTCCACGGGTCTCAACTCTCCAGGTTTAAGGGATTCTTCCTTCAGCTAAAACATGCACGTGGAACCCAGAGTATGATCAACCGTGTGATCGGGAGACGTGTTCCAATATGTCTCAGTTCTCGTCCCCTGGTACTCGGGTGCAACATTCCAGACGCTTTACTAACACTCTCCCCACTTGGAGAGTCAGTGCCTTTAACCTCCTGTTTGGCCCAGTTTGCAATTTCTGCGGAAGATGAACAGGAATAGGGAGAACCAATGAGAGGCTAGCTGGAGGTGTCTGGACGGGCAAATTTAACTCTCATTTCCCACCAGGAAGAGGAATTAACCAAAGGCTCAGCGTGCCGTGCCGGAACCAGATTAGGGCCTGAAGCAATCCTGCGGTGTTGCGGCCAGCTCACAAGAAAGCGAGTTGAAGAAAGGAGCTCAGGGGCACTGTAATTCACAAACCTGCAGAGTTATAAATGACAGCTATCGTCCAAAAATATACTGAAGTAAGGCTGCCAAGAGGACTTGAAAGCGGGGCAGAATTGCAGGAAACCGATTTCAGGAGGTAGACTGGAATTGCATTTAAAGCATAGGAAAAGAGGCAGAACGTCCACAATGATGCGCTTGGCCAAAAAGGGCGTATGCGTTTTTTCCTGAATATATTCAGGAAAAAACGCATACGCCCTTTTTGGCCAACCAAGCAAGCTTGCAAAGGAAATCGGCACTACAATGAAGTCTCACTTCCCCCCGGTCAAAAGGGCCATCTGAAAAAAGTGTAAAATCCAGAAAGGCAGGACAGGCCATGGAGAACTGGGAGCCTTGTTATGCTGATGGGCGGGATGTAAATTGCCAACAGCCACTCGGGAGAGGTGTATGGTGTTTCCTGAAACATCTAAAAAACAAAGCAACAGAGCCTAGGGCACTTCCACTTATGGTCCTATAGCTTAGGGAAATTAAAATCAAAAAGACACAGCCACCCCAAAGTTTGGGACGGCTCTGTTTACAAGAACCTCGTTTACGGTACAAGTTCAATATCGCAGAAAGTGAAAAATGGATAAAGAAGTTGTGGTACTTACGTACAATGCAATATCACTCAGCAATGAAATCTATGTCATCAGGCCCGTAGCAGCATAATGAGTGGATTCAGGTATGATGATTCTAACTGAAATAAGTCACACAGAAAAAGAAACATCATAAGATATCACTAATACACGGGATGTAAACTTGGCTACACAGGAACTGGATTACAAAACAGAACAGGGTCTCAAATTTAGAAAACCAACTTATGCTTGCTTAAGGGGAAAGGTGAGTTGGGGTGCTGCATAAAACCAGAGATTGAAATGAGCACAGATAAAGTTCCTTAAGCCAAATATGGAATAGACAAGAACTACTCCTTGCTCAACGAAATGGACTCAACACCCCATATTAAACGCCTAAGAATGTACCTGACTAGTAAGTATCTTAAAACCTATGGATTGCTATGTGTCTGAAAGAAAATCAAGCGTGTGTACAGGGGCATAAACGCAGCAGTGATAGGATTGGAGAGGTTCGGTGAGCAAATGAAGACCCTTTGAAGTCATATTGCATGGTACCCATTCCACGGGTCTCAACTCTCCAGGTTTAAGGGATTCTTCCTTCAGCTAAAACATGCACGTGGAACCCAGAGTATGATCAACCGTGTGATCCGGAGACGTGTTCCAATATGTCTCAGTTCTCGTCCCCTGGTACTCGGGTGCAACATTCCAGACGCTTTACTAACACTCTCCCGACTTGGAGAGTCAGTGCCTTTAACCTCCTGTTTGGCCCAGTTTGCAATTTCTGCGGAAGATGAACAGGAATAGGGAGAACCAATGAGAGACTAGCTGGAGGTGTCTGGACGGGCAAATTTAACTCTCATTTCCCACCAGGAAGAGGAATTAACCAAAGGCTCAGCGTGCCGTGCCGGAACCAGATTAGGGCCTGAAGCAATCCTGCGGTGTTGCGGCCAGCTCACAAGAAAGCGAGTTGAAGAAAGGAGCTCAGGGGCACTGTAATTCACAAACCTGCAGAGTTATAAATGACAGCTATCGTCCAAAAATATACTGAAGTAAGGCTGCCAAGAGGACTTGAAAGCGGGGCAGAATTGCAGGAAACCGATTTCAGGAGGTAGACTGGAATTGCATTTAAAGCATAGGAAAAGAGGCAGAACGTCCACAATGATGCGCTTGGCCAAAAAGGGCGTATGCGTTTTTTCCTGAATATATTCAGGAAAAAACGCATACGCCCTTTTTGGCCAACCAAGCAAGCTTGCAAAGGAAATCGGCACTACAATGAAGTCTCACTTCCCCCCGGTCAAAAGGGCCATCTGAAAAAAGTGTAAAATCCAGAAAGGCAGGACAGGCCATGGAGAACTGGGAGCCTTGTTATGCTGATGGGCGGGATGTAAATTGCCAACAGCCACTCGGGAGAGGTGTATGGTGTTTCCTGAAACATCTAAAAAACAAAGCAACAGAGCCTAGGGCACTTCCACTTATGGTCCTATAGCTTAGGGAAATTAAAATCAAAAAGACACAGCCACCCCAAAGTTTGGGACGGCTCTGTTTACAAGAACCTCGTTTACGGTACAAGTTCAATATCGCAGAAAGTGAAAAATGGATAAAGAAGTTGTGGTACTTACGTACAATGCAATATCACTCAGCAATGAAATCTATGTCATCAGGCCCGTAGCAGCATAATGAGTGGATTCAGGTATGATGATTCTAACTGAAATAAGTCACACAGAAAAAGAAACATCATAAGATATCACTAATACACGGGATGTAAACTTGGCTACACAGGAACTGGATTACAAAACAGAACAGGGTCTCAAATTTAGAAAACCAACTTATGCTTGCTTAAGGGGAAAGGTGAGTTGGGGTGCTGCATCAAACCAGAGATTGAAATGAGCACAGATAAAGTTCCTTAAGCCAAATATGGAATAGACAAGAACTACTCCTTGCTCAACGAAATGGACTCAACACCCCATATTAAACGCCTAAGAATGTACCTGACTAGTAAGTATCTTAAAACCTATGGATTGCTATGTCTCTGAAAGAAAATCAAGCGTGTGTACAGGGGCATAAACGCAGCAGTGATAGGATTGGAGAGGTTCGGTGAGCAAATGAAGACCCTTTGAAGTCATATTGCATGGTACCCATTCCACGGGTCTCAACTCTCCAGGTTTAAGGGATTCTTCCTTCAGCTAAAACATGCACGTGGAACCCAGAGTATGATCAACCGTGTGATCGGGAGACGTGTTCCAATATGTCTCAGTTCTCGTCCCCTGGTACTCGGGTGCAACATTCCAGACGCTTTACTAACACTCTCCCGACTTGGAGAGTCAGTGCCTTTAACCTCCTGTTTGGCCCAGTTTGCAATTTCTGCGGAAGATGAACAGGAATAGGGAGAACCAATGAGAGACTAGCTGGAGGTGTCTGGACGGGCAAATTTAACTCTCATTTCCCACCAGGAAGAGGAATTAACCAAAGGCTCAGCGTGCCGTGCCGGAACCAGATTAGGGCCTGAAGCAATCCAGCGGTGTTGCGGCCAGCTCACAAGAAAGCGAGTTGAAGAAAGGAGCTCAGGGGCACTGTAATTCACAAACCTGCAGAGTTATAAATGACAGCTATCGTCCAAAAATATACTGAAGTAAGGCTGCCAAGAGGACTTGAAAGCGGGGCAGAATTGCAGGAAACCGATTTCAGGAGGTAGACTGGAATTGCATTTAAAGCATAGGAAAAGAGGCAGAACGTCCACAATGATGCGCTTGGCCAAAAAGGGCGTATGCATTTTTTCCTGAATATATTCAGGAAAAAACGCATACGCCCTTTTTGGCCAACCAAGCAAGCTTGCAAAGGAAATCTGCACTACAATGAAGTCTCACTTCCCCCCGGTCAAAAGGGCCATCTGAAAAAAGTGTAAAATCCAGAAAGGCAGGACAGGCCATGGAGAACTGGGAGCCTTGTTATGCTGATGGGCGGGATGTAAATTGCCAACAGCCACTCGGGAGAGGTGTATGGTGTTTCCTGAAACATCTAAAAAACAAAGCAACAGAGCCTAGGGCACTTCCACTTATGGTCCTATAGCTTAGGGAAATTAAAATCAAAAAGACACAGCCACCCCAAAGTTTGGGACGGCTCTGTTTACAAGAACCTCGTTTACGGTACAAGTTCAATATCGCAGAAAGTGAAAAATGGATAAAGAAGTTGTGGTACTTACGTACAATGCAATATCACTCAGCAATGAAATCTATGTCATCAGGCCCGTAGCAGCATAATGAGTGGATTCAGGTATGATGATTCTAACTGAAATAAGTCACACAGAAAAAGAAACATCATAAGATATCACTAATACACGGGATGTAAACTTGGCTACACAGGAACTGGATTACAAAACAGAACAGGGTCTCAAATTTAGAAAACCAACTTATGCTTGCTTAAGGGGAAAGGTGAGTTGGGGTGCTGCATAAAACCAGAGATTGAAATGAGCACAGATAAAGTTCCTTAAGCCAAATATGGAATAGACAAGAACTACTCCTTGCTCAACGAAATGGACTCAACACCCCATATTAAACGCCTAAGAATGTACCTGACTAGTAAGTATCTTAAAACCTATGGATTGCTATGTGTCTGAAAGAAAATCAAGCGTGTGTACAGGGGCATAAACGCAGCAGTGATAGGATTGGAGAGGTTCGGTGAGCAAATGAAGACCCTTTGAAGTCATATTGCATGGTACCCATTCCACGGGTCTCAACTCTCCAGGTTTAAGGGATTCTTCCTTCAGCTAAAACATGCACGTGGAACCCAGAGTATGATCAACCGTGTGATCGGGAGACGTGTTCCAATATGTCTCAGTTCTCGTCCCCTGGTACTCGGGTGCAACATTCCAGACGCTTTACTAACACTCTCCCGACTTGGAGAGTCAGTGCCTTTAACCTCCTGTTTGGCCCAGTTTGCAATTTCTGCGGAAGATGAACAGGAATAGGGAGAACCAATGAGAGACTAGCTGGAGGTGTCTGGACGGGCAAATTTAACTCTCATTTCCCACCAGGAAGAGGAATTAACCAAAGGCTCAGCGTGCCGTGCCGGAACCAGATTAGGGCCTGAAGCAATCCTGCGGTGTTGCGGCCAGCTCACAAGAAAGCGAGTTGAAGAAAGGAGCTCAGGGGCACTGTAATTCACAAACCTGCAGAGTTATAAATGACAGCTATCGTCCAAAAATATACTGAAGTAAGGCTGCCAAGAGGACTTGAAAGCGGGGCAGAATTGCAGGAAACCGATTTCAGGAGGTAGACTGGAATTGCATTTAAAGCATAGGAAAAGAGGCAGAACGTCCACAATGATGCGCTTGGCCAAAAAGGGCGTATGCGTTTTTTCCTGAATATATTCAGGAAAAAACGCATACGCCCTTTTTGGCCAACCAAGCAAGCTTGCAAAGGAAATCGGCACTACAATGAAGTCTCACTTCCCCCCGGTCAAAAGGGCCATCTGAAAAAAGTGTAAAATCCAGAAAGGCAGGACAGGCCATGGAGAACTGGGAGCCTTGTTATGCTGATGGGCGGGATGTAAATTGCCAACAGCCACTCGGGAGAGGTGTATGGTGTTTCCTGAAACATCTAAAAAACAAAGCAACAGAGCCTAGGGCACTTCCACTTATGGTCCTATAGCTTAGGGAAATTAAAATCAAAAAGACACAGCCACCCCAAAGTTTGGGACGGCTCTGTTTACAAGAACCTCGTTTACGGTACAAGTTCAATATCGCAGAAAGTGAAAAATGGATAAAGAAGTTGTGGTACTTACGTACAATGCAATATCACTCAGCAATGAAATCTATGTCATCAGGCCCGTAGCAGCATAATGAGTGGATTCAGGTATGATGATTCTAACTGAAATAAGTCACACAGAAAAAGAAACATCATAAGATATCACTAATACACGGGATGTAAACTTGGCTACACAGGAACTGGATTACAAAACAGAACAGGGTCTCAAATTTAGAAAACCAACTTATGCTTGCTTAAGGGGAAAGGTGAGTTGGGGTGCTGCATAAAACCAGAGATTGAAATGAGCACAGATAAAGTTCCTTAAGCCAAATATGGAATAGACAAGAACTACTCCTTGCTCAACGAAATGGACTCAACACCCCATATTAAACGCCTAAGAATGTACCTGACTAGTAAGTATCTTAAAACCTATGGATTGCTATGTCTCTGAAAGAAAATCAAGCGTGTGTACAGGGGCATAAACGCAGCAGTGATAGGATTGGAGAGGTTCGGTGAGCAAATGAAGACCCTTTGAAGTCATATTGCATGGTACCCATTCCACGGGTCTCAACTCTCCAGGTTTAAGGGATTCTTCCTTCAGCTAAAACATGCACGTGGAACCCAGAGTATGATCAACCGTGTGATCGGGAGACGTGTTCCAATATGTCTCAGTTCTCGTCCCCTGGTACTCGGGTGCAACATTCCAGACGCTTTACTAACACTCTCCCGACTTGGAGAGTCAGTGCCTTTAACCTCCTGTTTGGCCCAGTTTGCAATTTCTGCGGAAGATGTACAGGAATAGGGAGAACCAATGAGAGACTAGCTGGAGGTGTCTGGACGGGCAAATTTAACTCTCATTTCCCACCAGGAAGAGGAATTAACCAAAGGCTCAGCGTGCCGTGCCGGAACCAGATTAGGGCCTGAAGCAATCCTGCGGTGTTGCGGCCAGCTCACAAGAAAGCGAGTTGAAGAAAGGAGCTCAGGGGCACTGTAATTCACAAACCTGCAGAGTTATAAATGACAGCTATCGTCCAAAAATATACTGAAGTAAGGCTGCCAAGAGGACTTGAAAGCGGGGCAGAATTGCAGGAAACCGATTTCAGGAGGTAGACTGGAATTGCATTTAAAGCATAGGAAAAGAGGCAGAACGTCCACAATGATGCGCTTGGCCAAAAAGGGCGTATGCGTTTTTTCCTGAATATATTCAGGAAAAAACGCATACGCCCTTTTTGGCCAACCAAGCAAGCTTGCAAAGGAAATCGGCACTACAATGAAGTCTCACTTCCCCCCGGTCAAAAGGGCCATCTGAAAAAAGTGTAAAATCCAGAAAGGCAGGACAGGCCATGGAGAACTGGGAACCTTGTTATGCTGATGGGCGGGATGTAAATTGCCAAGAGCCACTCGGGAGAGGTGTATGGTGTTTCCTGAAACATCTAAAAAACAAAGCAACAGAGCCTAGGGCACTTCCACTTATGGTCCTATAGCTTAGGGAAATTAAAATCAAAAAGACACAGCCACCCCAAAGTTTGGGACGGCTCTGTTTACAAGAACCTCGTTTACGGTACAAGTTCAATATCGCAGAAAGTGAAAAATGGATAAAGAAGTTGTGGTACTTACGTACAATGCAATATCACTCAGCAATGAAATCTATGTCATCAGGCCCGTAGCAGCATAATGAGTGGATTCAGGTATGATGATTCTAACTGAAATAAGTCACACAGAAAAAGAAACATCATAAGATATCACTAATACACGGAATGTAAACTTGGCTACACAGGAACTGGATTACAAAACAGAACAGGGTCTCAAATTTAGAAAACCAACTTATGCTTGCTTAAGGGGAAAGGTGAGTTGGGGTGCTGCATAAAACCAGAGATTGAAATGAGCACAGATAAAGTTCCTTAAGCCAAATATGGAATAGACAAGAACTACTCCTTGCTCAACGAAATGGACTCAACACCCCATATTAAACGCCTAAGAATGTACCTGACTAGTAAGTATCTTAAAACCTATGGATTGCTATGTCTCTGAAAGAAAATCAAGCATGTGTACAGGGGCATAAACGCAGCAGTGATAGGATTGGAGAGGTTCGGTGAGCAAATGAAGACCCTTTGAAGTCATATTGCATGGTACCCATTCCACGGGTCTCAACTCTCCAGGTTTAAGGGATTCTGCCTTCAGGTAAAACATGCACGTGGAACCCAGAGTATGATCAACCGTGTGATCGGGAGACATGTTCCAATATGTCTCAGTTCTAGTCCCCTGGTACTCGGGTGCAACATTCCAGACGCTTTACTAACACTCTCCCGACTTGGAGAGTCAGTGCCTTTAACCTCCTGTTTGGCCCATTTGCAATTTCTGAGGAAGATGAACAGGAATAGGGAGAACCAATGAGAGACTAGGTGGAGGTGTCTGGACGGGCAAATTTAACTCTCATTTCCCACCAGGAAGAGGAATTAACCAAAGGCTCAGCGTGCCGTGTCGGAACCAGATTAGGGCCTGAAGCAATCCTGCGGTGTTGCGGCCAGCTCACAAGAAAGCGAGTTGAAGAAAGGAGCTCAGGGGCACTGTAATTCACAAACCTGCAGAGTTATAAATGACAGCTATCTTCCAAAAATATATTGAAGTAAGGCTGCCAAGAGGACTTGAAAGCGGGGCAGAATTGCAGGAAACCGATTTCAGGAGGTAGACTGGAATTGCACGTAAAGCATAGGAAAAGAGGCAGAACGTCCACAATGATGCACTTGGCCAAAAAGGGCATATGCATTTTTTCCTGAATATATTCAGGAAAAAACGCATATGACCTTTTTGGCCAACCAAGCAAGCTTGCAAAGGAAATCTGCACTACAATGAAGTCTCACTGCCCCCCGGTCAAAAGGGCCATCCGAAAAAAGTGTAAAATCCAGACAGGCAGGACAGGCCAAGGAGAACTAGGAGCCTTCTTATGTTGATGGGTGGGATGTAAATTGCCAGCAGCCACTCTGGAGAAGTGTATGGTGTTTCCTGAAACATCCAAAAAACAAAGCAACAGAGCCTAGGGCACTTCCACTTATGGTCCTATAGCTTAGGGAAATTAAAATCAAAAAGACACAGCCACCCCAAAGTTTGGGACGGCTCTGTTTACAAGAACCTCGTTTACGGTACAAGTTCAATATCACAGAAAGCGAAAAATGGATAAAGAAGTTGTGGTACTTACGTACCATGCAATATCACTCAGCAATGAAATCTATGTCATCAGGCCCGTAGCAGCATAATGAGTGGATTCAGGTACGATGATTCTAAGTGAAATAAGTCACACAGAAAAAGAAACATCATAAGATATCACTAACACACGGAATGTAAACTTGGCTACACAGGAACTGAATTACAAAACAGAACAGGGTGTCAAATGTAGAAAACCAACTTATGCTTGCTTAAGGGGAAAGGTGAGTTGGGGTGCTGCATAAAACCAGAGATTGAAATTAGCACAGATACCGTTCCATAAGCCAAATATGTAATAGACAAGAGCTACTCCTTGCTCAACGAAGTGGACTCAACACCCCATATTAAACGCCTAAGAATATACCTGACTAGTAAGAATCTTAAAACCTATGGATTTATATGTCTCCGAAAGAGAATCAAGCGTGTGTACAGAGGCATAAACGTAGCAGTGATAGGATTGGTGAGGTTCGGTGAGGAAATGCAGACCCTTTGAAGTCATATTGCATGGTACCCATTCCTTGGGTCTCAACTCTCCATGTTTAAGGGATTCTTCCTTCAGCTAAAACATGCATGTGGAACCCAGAGTATGATCCACCATGTGATTGGAAAACGTGTTCAAATGTGTCTCAGTTTTCGTCCCCTGGTACTCGGGTGCAACATTCCAGACGCTTTACTAACACTCTCCCCACTTGGAGAGTCAGTGCCTTTAACCTCCTGTTTGGCCCAGTTTGCAATTTCTGTGGAAAATGAACAGGAATAGGGAGAACCAATGAGAGACTAGGTGGAGGTGTCCGGACGGGCAAATTTAACTCTCATTTCCCACCAGGAAGAGGAATTAACCAAAGGCTCAGCATGCCGTGCCGGAACCAAACTAGGGCCTGAAGCAATCCTGCGGTGTTGCGGCCAGCTCACAAGAAAGCGAGTTGAAGAAAGGAGCTCAGGGGCACTATAATTCACAAACCTGCAGAGTTATAAATGACAGCTATCTTCCAAAAATATATTGAAGTAAGGCTGCCAAGAGGAGTTGAAAGCGGGCAGAATTGCAAGAAACCGATTTCAGGAGGTAGACTGGAATTGCACGTAAAGCATAGGAAAAGAGGCAGAACGTCCACAATGATGCACTTGGCCAAAAAGGGCGTATGCGTTTTTTCCTGAATATATTCAGGAAAAAACGCATACGCACTTTTTGGCCAACCAAGCAAGCTTGCAAAGGAAATCTGCACTACAATGAAGTCTCACTGCCCCCCGGTCAAGAGGGCCATCCGAAAAAAGTGTAAAATCCAGACAGGCAGGACAGGCCAAGGAGAACTAGGAGCCTTCTTATGTTGATGGGTGGGATGTAAATTGCCAGCAGCCACTCTGGAGAAGTGTATGGTGTTTCCTGAAACATCCAAAAAACAAAGCAACAGAGCCTAGGGCACTTCCACTTATGGTCCTATAGCTTAGGGAAATTAAAATCAAAAAGACACAGCCACCCCAAAGTTTGGGACGGCTCTGTTTACAAGAACCTCGTTTACGGTACAAGTTCAATATCACAGAAAGCGAAAAATGGATAAAGAAGTTGTGGTACTTACGTACAATGCAATATCACTCAGCAATGAAATCTATGTCATCAGGCCCGTAGCAGCATAATGAGTGGATTCAGGTACGATGATTCTAAGTGAAATAAGTCACACAGAAAAAGAAACATCATAAGATATCACTAACACACGGAATGTAAACTTGGCTACACAGGAACTGAATTACAAAACAGAGCAGGGTGTCAAATGTAGAAAACCAACTTATGCTTGCTTAAGGGGAAAGGTGAGTTGGGGTGCTGCATAAAACCAGAGATTGAAATTAGCACAGATACCGTTCCATAAGCCAAATATGTAATAGACAAGAGCTACTCCTTGCTCAACGAAGTGGACTCAACACCCCATATTAAACGCCTAAGAATCTACCTGACTAGTAAGAATCTTAAAACCTATGTATTTATATGTCTCCGAAAGAGAATCAAGCGTGTGTACAGAGGCATAAACGCAGCAGTGATAGGATTGGTGAGGTTCGGTGAGCAAATGCAGACCCTTTGAAGTCATATTACATGGTACCCATTCCATGGGTCTCAACTCTCCCTGTTTAAGGGATTCTTCCTTCAGCTAAAACATTCATGTGGAACCCAGAGTATAATCCACCGTGTTATCGGAAAACGTGTTCAAATGTGTCTCAGTTTTCGTCCCCTGGTACTCGGGTGCAACATTCCAGACGCTTTACTAACACTCTCCCCACTTGGAGAGTCAGTGCCTTTAACCTCCTGTTTGGCCCAGTTTGCAATTTCTGTGGAAAATGAACAGGAATAGGGAGAACCAATGAGAGACTAGGTGGAGGTGTCCGGACGGGCAAATTTAACTCTCATTTCCCACCAGGAAGAGGAATTAACCAAAGGCTCAGCATGCCGTGCCGGAACCAAACTAGGGCCTGAAGCAATCATGCGGTGTTGCGGCCAGCTCACAAGAAAGCGAGTTGAAGAAAGGAGCTCAGGGGCACTGTAATTCACAAACCTGCAGAGTTATAAATGACAGCTATCTTCCAAAAATATATTGAAGTAAGGCTGCCAAGAGGAGTTGAAAGCGGACAGAATTGCAAGAAACCGATTTCAGGAGGTAGACTGGAATTGCACGTAAAGCATAGGAAAAGAGGCAGAACGTCCACAATGATGCACTTGGCCAAAAAGGGCGTATGCGTTTTTTCCTGAATATATTCAGGAAAAAACGCATACGCCCTTTTTGGCCAACCAAGCAAGCTTGCAAAGGAAATCTGCACTACAATGAAGTCTCACTGCCCCCCGGTCAAAAGGGCCATCCGAAAAAAGTGTAAAATCCAGACAGGCAGGACAGGCCAAGGAGAACTAGGAGCCTTCTTATGTTGATGGGTGGGATGTAAATTGCCAGCAGCCACTCTGGAGAAGTGTATGGTGTTTCCTGAAACATCCAAAAAACAAAGCAACAGAGCCTAGGGCACTTCCACTTATGGTCCTATAGCTTAGGGAAATTAAAATCAAAAAGACACAGCCACCCCAAAGTTTGGGACGGCTCTGTTTACAAGAACCTCGTTTACGGTACAAGTTCAATATCACAGAAAGCGAAAAATGGATAAAGAAGTTGTGGTACTTACATACAATGCAATATCACTCAGCAATGAAATCTATGTCATCAGGCCCGTAGCAGCATAATGAGTGGATTCAGGTACGATGATTCTAAGTGAAATAAGTCACACAGAAAAAGAAACATCATAAGATATCACTAACACACGGAATGTAAACTTGGCTACACAGGAACTGAATTACAAAACAGAACAGGGTGTCAAATGTAGAAAACCAACTTATGCTTGCTTAAGGGGAAAGGTGAGTTGGGGTGCTGCATAAAACCAGAGATTGAAATTAGCACAGATACCGTTCCATAAGCCAAATATGTAATAGACAAGAGCTACTCCTTGCTCAACGAAGTAGACTCAACACCCCATATTAAACGCCTAACAATATACCTGACTAGTAAGAATCTAAAAACCTATGGATTTATATGTCTCCGAAAGAGAATCATGCATGTGTACAGCAGCATAAGCGCAGCAGTGATAGGATTGGTGAGGTTCGGTGAGCAAATGCAGACCCTTTGAAGTCATAATGCATGGTACCCATTCCATGGGTCTCAACTCTCCATGTTTAAGGGATTCTTCCTTCAGCTAAAACATGCATGTGGAACCCAGAGTATGATCCACCATGTGATTGGAAAACGTGTTCAAATGTGTCTCAGTTTTCGTCCCCTGGTACTCGGGTGCAACATTCCAGACGCTTTACTAACACTCTCCCCACTTGGAGAGTCAGTGCCTTTAACCTCCTGTTTGGCCCAGTTTGCAATTTCTGTGGAAAATGAACAGGAATAGGGAGAACCAATGAGAGACTAGGTGGAGGTGTCCGGACGGGCAAATTTAACTCTCATTTCCCACCAGGAAGAGGAATTAACCAAAGGCTCAGCATGCCGTGCCGGAACCAAACTAGGGCCTGAAGCAATCCTGCGGTGTTGCGGCCAGCTCACAAGAAAGCGAGTTGAAGAAAGGAGCTCAGGGGCACTGTAATTCACAAACCTGCAGAGTTATAAATGACAGCTATCTTCCAAAAATATATTGAAGTAAGGCTGCCAAGAGGAGTTGAAGGCGGCAGAATTGCAAGAAACCGATTTCAGGAGGTAGACTGGAATTGCACGTAAAGCATAGGAAAAGAGGCAGAACGTCCACAATGATGCACTTGGCCAAAAAGGGCGTATGCGTTTTTTCCTGAATATATTCAGGAAAAAACGCATATGACCTTTTTGGCCAACCAAGCAAGCTTGCAAAGGAAATCTGCACTACAATGAAGTCTCACTGCCCCCCGGTCAAAAGGGCCATCCGAAAAAAGTGTAAAATCCAGACAGGCAGGACAGGCCAAGGAGAACTAGGAGCCTTCTTATGTTGATGGGTGGGATGTAAATTGCCAGCAGCCACTCTGGAGAAGTGTATGGTGTTTCCTGAAACATCCAAAAAACAAAGCAACAGAGCCTAGGGCACTTCCACTTATGGTCCTATAGCTTAGGGAAATTAAAATCAAAAAGACACAGCCACCCCAAAGTTTGGGACGGCTCTGTTTACAAGAACCTCGTTTACGGTACAAGTTCAATATCACAGAAAGCGAAAAATGGATAAAGAAGTTGTGGTACTTACGTACAATGCAATATCACTCAGCAATGAAATCTATGTCATCAGGCCCATAGCAGCATAATGAGTGGATTCAGGTACGATGATTCTAAGTGAAATAAGTCACACAGAAAAAGAAACATCATAAGATATCACTAACACACGGAATGTAAACTTGGCTACACAGGAACTGAATTACAAAACAGAACAGGGTGTCAAATGTAGAAAACCAACTTATGCTTGCTTAAGGGGAAAGGTGAGTTGGGGTGCTGCATAAAACCAGAGATTGAAATTAGCACAGATACCGTTCCATAAGCCAAATATGTAATAGACAAGAGCTACTCCTTGCTCAACGAAGTAGACTCAACACCCCATATTAAACGCCTAAGAATCTACCTGACTAGTAAGAATCTTAAAACCTATGTATTTATATGTCTCCGAAAGAGAATCAAGCGTGTGTACAGCGGCATAAACGCAGCAGTGATAGGATTGGTGAGGTTCGGTGAGCAAATGCAGACCCTTTGAAGTCATATTGCATGGTACCCATTCCATGGGTCTCAACTCTCCCTGTTTAAGGGATTCTTCCTTCAGCTAAAACATTCATGTGGAACCCAGAGTATGATCCACCGTGTTATCGGAAAACGTGTTCAAATGTGTCTCAGTTTTCGTCCCCTGGTACTCGGGTGCAACATTCCAGACGCTTTACTAACACTCTCCCCACTTGGAGAGTCAGTGCCTTTAACCTCCTGTTTGGCCCAGTTTGCAATTTCTGTGGAAAATGAACAGGAATAGGGAGAACCAATGAGAGACTAGGTGGAGGTGTCCGGACGGGCAAATTTAACTCTCATTTCCCACCAGGAAGAGGAATTAACCAAAGGCTCAGCATGCCGTGCCGGAACCAAACTAGGGCCTGAAGCAATCCTGCGGTGTTGCGGCCAGCTCACAAGAAAGCGAGTTGAAGAAAGGAGCTCAGGGGCACTGTAATTCACAAACCTGCAGAGTTATAAATGACAGCTATCTTCCAAAAATATATTGAAGTAAGGCTGCCAAGAGGAGTTGAAAGCGGCAGAATTGCAAGAAACCGATTTCAGGAGGTAGACTGGAATTGCACGTAAAGCATAGGAAAAGAGGCAGAACGTCCACAATGATGCACTTGGCCAAAAAGGGCGTATGCGTTTTTTCCTGAATATATTCAGGAAAAAACGCATACGCCCTTTTTGGCCAACCAAGCAAGCTTGCAAAGGAAATCTGCACTACAATGAAGTCTCACTGCCCCCCGGTCAAAAGGGCCATCCGAAAAAAGTGTAAAATCCAGACAGGCAGGACAGGCCAAGGAGAACTAGGAGCCTTCTTATGTTGATGGGTGGGATGTAAATTGCCAGCAGCCACTCTGGAGAAGTGTATGGTGTTTCCTGAAACATCCAAAAAACAAAGCAACAGAGCCTAGGGCACTTCCACTTATGGTCCTATAGCTTAGGGAAATTAAAATCAAAAAGACACAGCCACCCCAAAGTTTGGGACGGCTCTGTTTACAAGAACCTCGTTTACGGTACAAGTTCAATATCACAGAAAGCGAAAACTGGATAAAGAAGTTGTGGTACTTACGTACAATGCAATATCACTCAGCAATGAAATCTATGTCATCAGGCCCGTAGCAGCATAATGAGTGGATTCAGGTACGATGATTCTAAGTGAAATAAGTCACACAGAAAAAGAAACATCATAAGATATCACTAACACACGGAATGTAAACTTGGCTACACAGGAACTGAATTACAAAACAGAACAGGGTGTCAAATGTAGAAAACCAACTTATGCTTGCTTAAGGGGAAAGGTGAGTTGGGGTGCTGCATAAAACCAGAGATTGAAATTAGCACAGATACCGTTCCATAAGCCAAATATGTAATAGACAAGAGCTACTCCTTGCTCAACGAAGTAGACTCAACACCCCATATTAAATGCCTAACAATATACCTGACTAGTAAGAATCTTAAAACCTATGGATTTATATGTCTCCGAAAGAGAATCATGCATGTGTACAGCAGCATAAGCGCAGCAGTGATAGGATTGGTGAGGTTCGGTGAGCAAATGCAGACCCTTTGAAGTCATAAAGCATGGTACCCATTCCATGGGTCTCAACTCTCCATGTTTAAGGGATTCTTCCTTCAGCTAAAACATGCATGTGGAACCCAGAGTATGATCCACCATGTGATTGGAAAACGTGTTCAAATGTGTCTCAGTTTTCGTCCCCTGGTACTCGGGTGCAACATTCCAGACGCTTTACTAACACTCTCCCCACTTGGAGAGTCAGTGCCTTTAACCTCCTGTTTGGCCCAGTTTGCAATTTCTGTGGAAAATGAACAGGAATAGGGAGAACCAATGAGAGACTAGGTGGAGGTGTCTGGACGGGCAAATTTAACTCTAATTTCCCACCAGGATGAGGAATTAACCAAAGCCTCAGCATGCCGTGCCGGAACCAAACTAGGGCCTGAAGCAATCCTGCGGTGTTGCGGCCAGCTCACAAGAAAGCGAGTTGAAGAAAGGAGCTCAGGGGCACTGTAATTCACAAACCTGCAGAGTTATAAATGACAGCTATCTTCCAAAAATATATTGAAGTAAGGCTGCCAAGAGGAGTTGAAAGCGGGCAGAATTGCAGGAAACCGATTTCAGGAGGTAGACTGGAATTGCACGTAAAGCATAGGAAAAGAGGCAGAACGTCCACAATGATGCACTTGGCCAAAACGGGCGTAGGCGTTTTTTCCTGAATATATTCAGGAAAAAACGCATACGACCTTTTTGGCCAACCAAGCAAGCTTGAAAAGGAAATCTGCACTACAATGAAGTCTCACTGCCCCCCGGTCAAAAGGGCCATCCGAAAAAAGTGTAAAATCCAGAAAGGCAGGACAGGCCAAGGAGAACTAGGAGCCTTCTTATGCTGATGGGCGGGATGTAAATTGCCAGCAGTCACTCTGGAGAAGTGTATGGTGTTTCCTGAAACATCCAAAAAACAAAGCAACAGAGCCTAGGGCACTTCCACTTATGGTCCTATAGCTTAGGGAAATTAAAATCAAAAAGACACAGCCACCCCAAAGTTTGGGACGGCTCTGTTTGCAAGAACCTCGTTTACGGTACCAGTTCAATATCACACAAAGCGAAAAATGGATAAAGAAGTTGTGGTACTTACGTAAAATGCAATATCACTAAGCAATGAAATCTATGTCATCAGGCCCATAGCAGCATAATGACTAGATTCAGGTATGATGATTCTAAGTGAAATAAGTCACACAGAAAAAGAAACATCATAAGATATCACTAATACACGGAATGTAAACTTGGCTACACAGGAACTGGATTACAAAACAGAACAGGGTCTCCAATTAAGAAAACCAACTTTTGCTTCCTTAACGGGAATGGTGAGTTGGGGTGCTGCATAAAACCAGAGATTGAAATGAGCACAGATAAAGTTCCTTAAGCCAAATATGGTATAGACAAGAGCTACTCCTTGCTCAACGAAGTGGACTCAACACCCCATATTAAACGCCTAAGAATATACCTGACTAGTAAGAATCTTAAAATCTATGGATTTATATGTCTCTGAAAGAGAATCAAGCGTGTGTACAGTGTCATAAACGCAGCAGTGATAGGATTGGTGAGGTTCGTTGAGCAAATGCAGACTCTTTGAAGTCATATTGCATGGTACCCATTCCATGGGTCTCAACTCTCTAGGTTTAAGGGATTCTTCGTTCAGCTAAAACATGCATGTGGAACCCAGAGTATGATCCACCGTGTGATCGGGAAACGTGTTCAAATGTGTCTCAGTTTTCGTCCCCTGATACTCGGGTGTAACATTCCAGACGCTTTACTAACACTCTCCCCACTTGGAGAGTCGGTGCCTTTAAGCTCCTGTTTGGCCCAGTTTGCAATTTCTGCGTAAGATGAACAGGAATACGGAGAACCAATGAGAGACTAGGTGGAGGTGTCCGGACGGGAAAATTTAACTCTCATTTCCCACCAGGAAGAGGAATTAACCAAAGGCTCAGCGTGCCATGCTGGAACCACACTAGGGCCCGACGCAATCCTGCGGCATTGCGGCCAGTTCACAAGAAAGCGAGTTGAAGAAAGGAGCTCAGGGACACTGTAATTCACAAACCTGCAGAGTTATAAATGACAGCTATCTTCCAAAAATATATTGAAGGAAGGCTGCCAAGAGGACTTGAAAGCGGGGCAGGATTCCAGGAAACCGATTTCAGGAGGTAGACTGGAATTCCATGTAAAGCATAGGAAAAGAGGCAGAACGTCGACAATGATGCACTTGGCCAAAAAGGGCGTATGCGTTCTTTCCTGAATATATTCAGGAAGAAACGCATACGCCCTTTTTGGCCAACCAAGCAAGCTTGCAAAGGAAATCTGCACTACAATGAAGTCTCACTGCCCCCCGGTCAAAAGGGCCATCTGAAAAAAGTGTAAAATCCAGAAAGGCAGGACAGTCCATGGAGAATGGGAGCCTTGTTATGCTGATGGGCGGGATGTAAATTGCCAGCAGCCACTCTGGAGAAGTGTATGGTGTTTCCTGAAACATCCAAAAAACAAAGCAACAGAGCCTAGGGCACTTCCACTTATGGTCCTATAGCTTAGGGAAATTAAAATAAAAAAGACACAGCCACCCCAAAGTTTGGGACGGCTCTGTTTACAAGAACCTCGTTTACGGTACAAGTTCAATATCACAGAAAGCGAAAAATTCATAAAGAAGTTGTGGTACTTACGTACAATGCAATATCACTCAGCAATGAAATCTATGTCATCAGGCCCATAGCAGCATAATGAGTGGATTCAGGTACGATGATTCTAAGTGAAATAAGTCACACAGAAAAAGAAACATCATAAGATATCACTAATACACGGAATGTAAACTTGGCTACACAAGAACTGAATTACAAAACAGAACAGGGTGTCAAATGTAGAAAACCAACTTATGCTTGCTTAAGGGGAAAGGTGAGTTGGGGTGCTGCATAAAACCAGAGATTGAAATGAGCACAGATACCGTTCCATAAGCCAAATATGTAATACACAAGAGCTACTCCTTCCTCAACGAAGTGGACTCAACACTCCATATTAAACGCCTAATAATATACATGACTAGTAAGAATCTTAAAACCTATGGATTTATATGTCTCTGAAAGAGAATCAAGCGTGTGTACAGCGGCATAAACACAGCAGTGATAGGACTGGTGAGGTTCGGTGAGCAAATGCAGACCCTTTGAAGTCATATTGCATGGTACCCATTCCATGGGTCTCAACTCTCCATGTTTAAGGGATTCTTCCTTCAGCTAAAACATGCATGTGGAACCGAGAGTATGATCCACCGTGTGATCGGGAAACGTGTTCAAATGTGTCTCAGTTTTCGTCCCCTGGTACTCGGGTGCAACATTCCAGACGCTTTACTAACACTCTCCCCACTTGGAGAGTCAGTGCCTTTAACCTCCTGTTTGGCCCAGTTTGCAATTTCTGTGGAAAATGAACAGGAATAGGGAGACCCAATGAGAGACTAGGTGGAGGTGTCCGGACGGGCAAATTTAACTCTCATTTCCCACCAGGAAGAGGAATTAACCAAAGGCTCAGCGTGCCGTGCTGGAACCAAACTAGGGCCTGAAGCAATCCTGCGGTGTTGCGGCCAGCTCACAAGAAAGCGAGTTGAAGAAAGGAGCTCAGGGGCACTGTAATTCACAAACCTGCAGAGTTATAAATGACAGCTATCTTCCAAAAATATATTGAAGTAAGGATGCCAAGAGGAGTTGAAAGCGGGCAGAATTGCAGGAAACCGATTTCAGGAGGTAGACTGGAATTGCACGTAAAGCATAGGAAAAGAGGCAGATCGTCCACAATGATGCACTTGGCCAAAAAGGGCGTATGCGTTTTTTCCTGAATATATTCAGGAAAAAACGCATACGACCTTTTTGGCCAACAAAGCAAGCTTGCAAAGGAAATCTGCACTACAATGAAGTCTCACTGCCCCCCGGTCAAAAGGGCCATCCGAAAAAAGTGTAAAATCCAGAAAGGCAGGACAGGCCAAGGAGAACTAGGAGCCTTCTTATGCTGATGGGTGGGATGTAAATTGCCAGCAGCCACTCTGGAGAAGTGTATGGTGTTTCCTGAAACATCCAAAAAACAAAGCAACAGAGCCTAGGGCACTTCCACTTATGGTCCTATAGCTTAGGGAAATTAAAATCAAAAAGACACAGCCACCCCATAGTTTGGGACGGCTCTGTTTACAAGAACCTCGTTTACGATACAAGTTCAATATCACACAAAGCGAAAAATGGATAAAGAAGTTGTGGTACTTACGTACAATGCAATATCATTCAGCAATGAAATCTATGTCATCAGGCCCGTAGCAGCATAATGAGTGGATTCAGGTACGATGATTCTAACTGAAATAAGTCACAGAGAAAAAGAAACATCATAAGATATCACTAACACACGGAATGTAAACTTGGCTACACAGGAACTGAATTACAAAACAGAACAGGGTGTCAAATGTAGAAAACCAACTTATGCTTGCTTAAGGGGAAAGGTGAGTTGGGGTGCTGCATAAAACCAGAGATTGAAATTAGCACAGATACCGTTCCATAAGCCAAATATGTAATAGACAAGAGCTACTCCTTGGTCAACGAAGTGGACTCAACACCCCATATTAAACGCCTAAGAATATACCTGACTAGTAAGAGTCTTAAAACCTATGGATTTATATGTCTCCGAAAGAGAATCAAGCGTGTGTACAGAGGCATAAACGTAGCAGTGATAGGATTGGTGAGGTTAGGTGAGCAAATGCAGACCCTTTGAAGTCATATTGCATGGTACCCATTCCATGGGTCTCAACTCTCCATGTTTAAGGGATTCTTCCTTCAGCTAAAACATGCATGTGGAACCCAGAGTATGATCTACCATGTGATCGGAAAACGTGTTCAAATGTATCTCAGTTTTCGTCCCCTGGTACTCGGGAGCAACATTCCAGACGCTTTACTAACACTCTCCCCACCTGGAGAGTCAGTGCCTAAAACCTCCTGTTTGGCCCAGTTTGCAATTTCTGTGGAAAATGAACAGGAATAGGGAGAACCAATGAGAGACTAGGTGGAGGTGTCTGGACGGGCAAATTTAACTCTCATTTCCCACCAGGAAGAGGAATTAACCAAAGGCTCAGCATGCCGTGCCGGAACCAAACTAGGGCCTGAAGCAATCCTGCGGTGTTGCGGCCAGCTCACAAGAAAGCGAGTTGAAGAAAGGAGCTCAGGGGCACTGTAATTCACAAACCTGCAGAGTTATAAATGACAGCTATCTTGCAAAAATATATTGAAGTAAGGCTGCCAAGAGGAGTTGAAAGCGGGCAGAATTGCAGGAAACCGATTTCAGGAGGTAGACTGGAATTGCATGTAAAGCATAGGAAAAGAGGCAGAACGTCCACAATGATGCACTTGGCCAAAAAGGGCGTATGCGTTTTTTCCTGAATATATTCAGGAAAAAACGCATACGCCCTTTTTGGCCAACCAAGCAAGCTTGCAAAGGAAATCTGCACTACAATGAAGTCTCACTGCCCCCCGGTCAAAAGGGCCATCTGAAAAAAGTGTGAAATCCAGAAAGGCAGGACAGGCCATGGAGAACTGGGAGCCTTGTTATGCTGATGGGCGGGATGTAAATTGCCAGCAGCCACTCTGGAGGAGTGTATGGTGTTTCCTGAAACATCCAAAAAACAAAGCAACAGAGCCTAGGGCACTTCCACTTATGGTCCTATAGCTTAGGGAAATTAAAATCAAAAAGACACAGCCACCCCATAGTTTGGGACGGCTCTTTTTACAAGAACCTCGTTTACGGTACAAGTTCAATATCACAGAAAGCGAAAAATGGATAAAGAAGTTGTGGTACTTACGTACAATGCAATATCACTCAGCAATGAAATCTATGTCATCAGGCCCGTAGCAGCATAATGAGTGGATTCAGGTACGATGATTCTACGTGAAATAAGTCACAAAGAAAAAGAAACATCATAAGGTATCACTAATACATGGAATGTAAACTTGGCTACACAGGAACTGAATTACAAAGCAAAACAGGGTCTCAAATATAGAAAACCAACTTATGCTTGCTTAAGGGGAAAGGTGAGTTGGGGTGCTGCATAAAACCAGAGATTGAAATTAGCACAGATACCGATCCCTAAGCCAAATATGTAATAGAGAAGAGCTACTCCTTGCTCAACGAACTGGACTCAACACACCATATTAAACGCCTAAGAATATACCTGACTAGTAAGAAACTTAAAACCTATGGATTCATATGTGTCCGAAAGAGAATCAAGCGTTTGTACAGCGACATAAACGCAGCAGTGATAGGATTGGTGAGGTTCGGTGAGCAAATGCAGACTCTTTGAAGTCATATTGCATGGTACCCATTCTATGGGTCTCAACTCTCCAGGTTTAAGGGATTCTTCCTTCAGCTAAAACATGCATGTGGAACCCAGAGTATGATCCACCGTGTGATTGGGAAACGTGTTCAAATGTGTCTCAGTTTTCGTCCCCAGGTACTCGGGTGCAACATTCCAGACGCTTTACTAACACTCTCCCCACTTGGAGAGTCAGTGCCTTTAACCTCCTGTTTGGCCCAGTTTGCAATTTCTGTGGAAAATGAACAGGAATAGGGAGAACCAATGAGAGACTAGGTGGAGGTGTCTGGACGGGCAAATTTAACTCTCATTTCCCACCAGGAAGAGGAATTAACCAAAGGCTCAGCATGCCGTGCCGGAACCAAACTAGGGCCTGAAGCAATCCTGCGGTGTTGCGGCCAGCTCACAAGAAAGCGACTTGAAGAAAGGAGGTCAGGGGCACTGTAATTCACAAACCTGCAGAGTTATAAATGACAGCTATCTTCCAAAAATATATTGAAGTAAGGCTGCCAAGAGGAGTTGAAAGCGGGCAGAATTGCAGGAAACCGATTTCAGGAGGTAGACTGGAATTGCATGTAAAGCATAGGAAAAGAGGCAGAAGTCCACAATGATGCACTTGGCCAAAAAGGGCGTATGATTCAGGAAAAAACGCATACGCCCTTTATGGCCAACCAAGCAAGCTTGCAAAGGAAATCTGCACTACAATGAAGTCTCACTGCCCCCCGGTCAAAAGGGCCATCTGAAAAAAGTGTAAAATCCAGAAAGGCAGGACAGGACATGGAGAACTGGGACCCTTGTTATGCTGAAGGGCGGGATGTAAATTGCCAGCAGCCACTCTGGAGAAGTGTATGGTGTTTCCTGAAACATCCAAAAAACAAAGCAACAGAGCCTAGGGCACTTCCACTTATGGTCCTATAGCTTAGGGAAATTAAAATCAAAAAGACACAGCCACCCCAAAGATTGGGACGGCTCTGTTTACAAGAACCTCGTTTACGGTACAAGTTCAATATCACAGAAAGCGAAAAATGGATAAAGAAGTTGTGGTACTTACGTACAATGCAATATCACTCAGCAATGAAATCTATGTCATCAGGCCCATAGCAGCATAATGAGTGGATTCAGGTACGATGATTCTAAGTGAAATAAGTCACACAGAAAAAGAAACATCATAAGATATCACTACTACACGGAATGTAAACTTGGCTACACAGGAAGTGAATTACAAAACAGAACAGGGTGTCAAATGTAGAAAACCAACTTATGCTTGCTTAAGGGGAAAGGTGAGTTGGGGTGTTGCATAAAACCAGAGATTGAAATGAGCACAGATACCGTTCCATAAGCCAAATATGTAATAGACAAGAGCTACTCCTTGCTCAACGAAGTGGACTCAACACCCCACATTAAACGCCTAAGAATATACCTGACTAGTAAGAGTCTTAAAACCTATGGATTGATATGTCTCCGAAAGAGAATCAAGCGTGTGTACAGCGGCATAAACGCAGCAGTGATAGGACTGGTGAGGTTCGGTGAGCAAATGCAGACCCATTGAAGTCATATTGCATGGTACCCATTCCACGGGTCTCAACTCTCCATGTTTAAGGGATTCTTCCTTCAGCTAAAACATGCCTGTGGAACACAGAGTATGATCCACCGTGTGATCCGGAAACGTGTTCAAATGTGTCTCAGTTTTCGTCCCCTGGTACTCGGGTGCAACATTCCACACGCTTTACTAACACTCTCCCCACTTGGAGAGTCAGTGCCTTTAACCTCCTGTTTGGCCCAGTTTGCAATTTCTGTGGAAAATGAACAGGAATAGGGAGAACCAATGAGAGACTAGGTGGAGGTTTCTGGTCGGGCAAATTTAACTCTCATTTCCCACCAGGAAGAGGAATTAACCAAAGGCTCAGCATGCCGTGCCGGAACCAAACTAGGGCCTGAAGCAATCCTGTGGTGTTGCAGCCAGCTCACAAGAAAGCGAGTTGAAGAAAGGAGCTCAGGGGCACTGTAATTCACAAACCTGCAGAGTTTTAAATGACAGCTATCTTCCAAAAATATATTGAAGTAAGGCTGCCAAGAGGAGTTGAAAGCGGGCAGAATTGCAGGAAACCGATTTCAGGAGGTAGACTGGAATTGCATGTAAAGCATAGGAAAAGAGGCAGAACGTCCACAATGATGCACTTGGCCAAAAAGGGCGTATGCGTTTTTTCCCAGGAAAAAACGCATACGCCCTTTTTGGCCAACCAAGCAAGCTTGCAAAAGAAATCTGCACTACAATGAAGTCTCACTGCCCCCCGGTCAAAAGGGCCATCTGAAAAAAGTGTAAAATCCAGAAAGGCAGGACAGGCCATGGAGAACTGGGAGCCTTGTTATGCTGATGGGCGCGATGTAAATTGCCAGCAGCCACTCTGGAGAAGTGTATGGTGTTTCCTGAAACATCCAAAAAACAAAGCAACAGAGCCTAGGGCACTTCCACTTATGGTCCTATAGCTTAGGGAAATTAAAATCAAAAAGACACAGCCAACCCAAAGTTTGGAACGGCTCTGTTTACAAGAACCTCGTTTACGGTACAAGTTCAATATCAACGAAAGCCAAAAATGGATAAAGAAATTGTGGTACTAACGTACAATGCAATATCACTCAGCAATGAAATCTATGTCATCAGGCCCGTAGCAGCATAATGAGTGGATTCAGGTACGATGATTCTAAGTGAAATAAGTCACACAGAAAAAGAAACATCATAAGATATCACTAATACACGGAATGTAAACTTGGTTACACAAGAACTGAATTACAAAACAGAACAGGGTGTCAAATGTAGAAAACCAACTTATGCTTGCTTAAGGGGAAAGGTGAGTTGGGGTGCTGCATAAAACCAGAGATTGAAATTAGCACAGATACCGTTCCATAAGCCAAATATGTAATAGACAAGAGCTACTCCTTGCTCAACAAAGTGGACTCAACACCCCATATTAAACGCCTAAGAATATACATGACTGGTAAGAATCTTAAAACCTATGGATTTATATGTCTCCGAAAGAGAATCAAGCGTGTGTACAGCGGCATAAACGCAGCAGTGATAGGACTGTTGAGGTTCGGTGAGCAAATGCAGACCCTTTGAAGTCATATTGCATGGTACCCATTCCATGGGTCTCAACTCTCCATGTTTAAGGGATTCTTCCTTCAGCTAAAACATGCCTGTGGAACCCAGAGTATGATCCACTGTGTGATCGGGAAACGTGTTCAAATGTGTCTCAGTTTTCGTCCCCTGGTACTCGGGTGCAACATTCCAGACGCTTTACTAACACTCTCCCCACTTGGAGAGTCAGTGCCTAAAACCTCCTGTTTGGCCCAGTTTGCAATTTCTGTGGAAAATGAACAGGAATAGGGAGAACCAATGAGAGACTAGGTGGAGGTGTCTGGACGGGCAAATTTAACTCTCATTTCCCACCAGGAAGAGGAATTAACCAAAGGCTCAGCATGCCGTGCCGGAACCAAACTAGGGCCTGAAGCAATCCTGCGGTGTTGCGGCCAGCTCACAAGAAAGCGAGTTGAAGAAAGGAGCTCAGGGGCACTGTAATTCACAAACCTGCAGAGTTATAAATGACAGCTATCTTCCAAAAATATATTGAAGTAAGGCTGTCAAGAGGACTTGAAAGTGGAGCAGAATTGCAGGAAACCGATTTCAGGAGGTAGACTGGAATTGCATGTAAAGCATAGGAAAAGAGGCAGAACGTCCACAATGATGCACTTGGCCAAAAAGGGCGTATGCGTTTTTTCCTGAATATATTCAGGAAAAAACGCATACGCACTTTTTGGCCAACCAAGCAAGCTTGCAAAGGAAATCTGCACTACAATGAAGTCTCACTGCCCCCCGGTCAAAAGGGCCATCCGAAAAAAGTGTAAAATCCAGAAAGGCAGGACAGGCCATGGAGAACTGGGAGCCTTGTTATGCTGATGGGCGGGATGTGAATTGCCAGCAGCCACTCTGGAGAAGTGTATGGTGTTTCCTGAAACATCCAAAAAACAAAGCAACAGAGCCTAGGGCACTTCCACTTATGGTCCTATAGCTTAGGGAAATTAAAATCAAAAAGACACAGCCACCCCAAAGTTTGGGACGGCTCTGTTTACAAGAACCTCGTTTACGGTACAAGTTCAATATCACAGAAAGCGAAAAATGGATAAAGAAGTTGTGGTACTTACGTACAATGCAATATCACTCAGCAATGAAATCTATGTCATCAGGCCCGTAGCAGCATAATGAGTGGATTCAGGTACGATGATTCTAAGTGAAATAAGTCACACAGAAAAAGAAACATCATAAGATATCACTACTACACGGAATGTAAACTTGGCTTCACAAGAACTGAATTACAAAACAGAACAGGGTGTCAAATGTAGAAAACCAACTTATGCTTGCTTAAGGGGAAAGGTGAGTTGGGGTGCTGCATAAAACCAGAGATTGAAATGAGCACAGATACCATTCCATAAGCCAAATATGTAATAGACAAGAGCTACTCCTTCCTCAACGAAGTGGACTCAACACCCCATATTAAACGCCTAAGAATATACATGACTAGTAAGAATCTTAAAACCTATGGATTTATATGTCTCCGAAAGAGAATCAAGCGTGTGTACAGCGGCATAAACGCAGCAGTGATAGGACTGGTGAGGTTCGGTGAGCAAATGCAGACCCTTTGAAGTCATATTGCATGGTACCCATTCCATGGGTCTCAACTCTCCATGTTTAAGGGATTCTTCCTTCAGCTAAAACATGCATGTGGAACCCAGAGTATGATCCACCGTGTGATCCGGAAACGTGTTCAAATGTGTCTCAGTTTTCGTCCCCTGGTACTCGGGTGCAACATTCCAGACGCTTTACTAACACTCTCCCCACTTGGAGAGTCAGTGCCTTTAACCTCCTGTTTGGCCCAGTTTGCAATTTCTGTGGAAAATGAACAGGAATAGGGAGAACCAATGAGAGATTAGGTGGAGGTGTCTGGACGGGCAAATTTAACTCTCATTTCCCACCAGGAAGAGGAATTAACCAAAGGCTCAGCATGCCGTGCCGGATCCAAACTAGGGCCTGAAGCAATCCTGCGGTGTTGCGGCCAGCTCACAAGAAAGCGAGTTGAAGAAAGGTGCTCAGGGGCACTGTAATTCACAAACCTGCAGAGATATAAATGACAGCTGTCTTCCAAAAATATATTGAAGTAAGGCTGCCAAGAGGAGTTGAAAGCCGGGCAGAATTGCAGGAAACCGATTTCAGGAGGTAGACTGGAATTGCATGTAAAGCATAGGAAAAGAGGCAGAACGTCCACAATGATGCACTTGGCCAAAAAGGGCGTATGCGTTTTTTCCTGAATATATTCAGGAAAAAACGCATACGCTCTTTTTGGCCAACCAAGCAAGCTTGCAAAGGAAATCTGCACTACAATGAAGTCTCACTGCCCCCCGGTCAAAAGGGCCATCTGAAAAAAGTGTAAAATCCAGAAAGGCAGGACAGGCCATGGAGAACTGGGAGCCTTGTTATGCTGATGGGCGGGATGTAAATTGCCAGCAGCCACTCTGGAGAAGTGTATGGTGTTTCCTGAAACATCCAAAAAACAAAGCAACAGAGCCTAGGGCACTTCCACTTATGGTCCTATAGCTTAGGGAAATTAAAATCAAAAAGACACAGCCATCCCAAAGTTTGGGACGGCTCTGTTTACAAGAACCTCGTTTACGGTACAAGTTCAATATCACACAAAGCGAAAAATGGATAAAGAAGTTGTGGTACTTAGGTACAATGCAATATCACTCAGCAATGAAATCTATGTCATCAGGCCCGTAGCAGCATAATGAGTGGATTCAGGTACGATGATTCTAAGTGAAATAACTCACACAGAAAAACAAACATCAAAAGATATCACTAATACACGGAATGTAAACTTGGCTACACAAGAACTGAATTAGAAAACAGAACAGGGTGTCAAATGTAGAAAACCAACTTATGCTTGCTTAAGGGGAAAGGTGAGTTGGGGTGCTGCATAAAACCAGAGATTGAAATGAGCACAGATACCGTTCCATAAGCCAAATATGTAATAGACAAGAGCTACTCCTTGCTCAACGAAGTGGACTCAACACCCCACATTAAACGCCTAAGAATATACCTGACTAGTAAGAATCTTAAAACCTATGGATTTATATGTCTCCGAAAGAGAATCAAGCGTGTGTACAGCAGCATAAACGCAGCAGTGATAGGATTGGTGAGGTTCGGTGAGCAAATGCAGACCCTTTGAAGTCATATTGCATGGTACCCATTCCATGGGTCTCAACTCTCCATGTTTAAGGGATTCTTCCTTCAGCTAAAACATGCATGTGCAACCCAGAGTATGATCCACCATGTGATCGGAAAACGTGTTCAAATGTGTCTCAGTTTTCTTCCCCTGGTACTCGGGTGCAACATTCCAGACGCTTTACTAACACTCTCCCCACTTGGAGAGTCAGTGCCTTTAACCTCCTGTTTGGCCCAGTTTGCACTTTCTGTGGAAAATGAACAGGAATAGGGAGAACCAATGAGAGACTAGGTGGAGGTGACCGGACGGGCAAATTTAACTCTCATTTCCCACCAGGAAGAGGAATTAACCAAAGGCTCAGCATGCCGTGCCGGAACCAAACTAGGGCCTGAAGCAATCCTGCGGTGTTGCGGCCAGCTCACAAGAAAGCGAGTTGAAGAAAGGAGCTCAGGGGCACTGTAATTCACAAACCTGCAGAGTTATAAATGACAGCTATCTTGCAAAAATATATTGAAGTAAGACTGCCAAGAGGAGTTGAAAGCGGGCAGAATTGCAGGAAACCGATTTCAGGAGGTAGACTGGAATTGCATGTAAAGCATAGGAAAAGAGGCAGAACGTCCACAATGATGCACTTGGCCAAAAAGGGCGTATGCGTTTTTTCCTGAATATATTCAGGAAAAAACGCATACGCCCTTTTTGGCCAACCAAGCAAGCTTGCAAAGGAAATCTGCACTACAATGAAGTCTCACTGCCCCCCGGTCAAAAGGGCCATCTGAAAAAAGTGTAAAATCCAGAAAGGCAGGACAGGACATGGAGAACTGGGAGCCTTGTTATGCTGATGGGCGGGATGTAAATTGCCAGCAGCCACTCTGGAGAAGTGTATGGTGTTTCCTGAAACATCCAAAAAACAAAGCAACAGAGCCTATGGCACTTCCACTTATGGTCCTATAGCTTAGGGAAATTAAAATCAAAAAGACACAGCCACCCCAAAGTTTGGGACGGCTCTGTTTACAAGAACCTCGTTTACGGTACAAGTTCAATATCACAGAAAGCGAAAAATGGATAAAGAAGTTGTGGTACTTACGTACAATGCAATATCACTCAGCAATGAAATCTATGTCATCAGGCCCGTAGCAGCATAATGAGTGGATTCAGGTACGATGATTCTAAGTGAAATAAGTCACACAGAAAAAGAAACATCATAAGATATCACTACTACACGGAATGTAAACTTGGCTTCACAAGAACTGAATTACAAAACAGAAGAGGGTGTCAAATGGAGAAAACCAACTTATGCTTGCTTAAGGGGAAAGGTGAGTTGGGGTGCTGCATAAAACCAGAGATTGAAATGAGCACAGATACCGTTCCATAAGCCAAATATGTAATAGACAAGAGCTACTCCTTGCTCAACGAAGTGGACTCAACACCCCATATTAAACGCCTAAGAATATACCTGACTAGTAAGAATCTTAAAACCTATGGATTTATATGTCTCCGAAAGAGAATCAAGCGTGTGTACAGCGGCGTAAACGCAGCAGTGATAGGACTGTTGAGGTTCGGTGAGCAAATGCAGACCCTTTGAAGTCATATTGCATGGTACCCATTCCATGGGTCTCACCTCTCCATGTTTAAGGGATTCTTCCTTCAGCTAAAACAGGCATGTGGAACCCAGAGTATGATCCACCGTGTGATCGGGAAACATGTTCAAATGTGTCTCAGTTTTCGTCCCCTGGTACTCGGGTGCAACATTCCAGACGCTTTACTAACACTCTCCCCACTTGGAGAGTCAGTGCCTAAAACCTCCTGTTTGGCCCAGTTTGCAATTTCTGTGGAAAATGAACAGGAATAGGGAGAACCAATGAGAGACTAGGTGGAGGTGTCTGGACGGGCAAATTTAACTCTCATTTCCCACCAGGAAGAGGAATTAACCAAAGGCTCAGCATGCCGTGCCGGAACCAAACTAGGGCCTGAAGCAATCCTGCGGTGTTGCGGCCAGCTCACAAGAAAGCGAGTTGAAGAAAGGAGCTCAGGGGCACTGTAATTCACAAACCTGCAGAGTTATAAATGACAGCTATCGTGCAAAAATATATTGAAGTAAGGCTGCCAAGAGGAGTTGAAAGCGGGCAGAATTGCAGGAAACCGATTTCAGGAGGTAGACTGGAATTGCATGTAAAGCATAGGAAAAGAGGCAGAACGTCCACAATGATGCACTTGGCCAAAAAGTGCGTATGCGTCAGGAAAAAACGCATACGCCCTTTTTGGCCAACCAAGCAAGCTTGCAAAGGAAATCTGCACTACAATGAAGTCTCACTGCCCCCCGGTCAAAAGGGCCATCCGAAAAAAGTGTAAAATCCAGAAAGGCAGGACAGGCCATGGAGAACTGGGAGCCTTGTTATGCTGATGGGCGGGATGTGAATTGCCAGCAGCCACTCTGGAGAAGTGTATGGTGTTTCCTGAAACATCCAAAAAACAAAGCAACAGAGCCTAGGGCACTTCCACTTATGGTCCTATAGCTTAGGGAAATTAAAATCAAAAAGACACAGCCACCCCAAAGTTTGGGACGGCTCTGTTTACAAGAACCTCGTTTACGGTACAAGTTCAATATCACAGAAAGCGAAAAATGGATAAAGAAGTTGTGGTACTTACGTACAATGCAATATCACTCAGCAATGAAATCTATGTCATCAGGCCCGTAGCAGCATAATGAGTGGATTCAGGTACGATGATTCTAAGTGAAATAAGTCACACAGAAAAAGAAACATCATAAGATATCACTACTACACGGAATGTAAACTTGGCTTCACAAGAACTGAATTACAAAACAGAACAGGGTGTCAAATGGAGAAAACCAACTTATGCTTGCTTAAGGGGAAAGGTGAGTTGGGGTGCTGCATAAAACCAGAGATTGAAATGAGCACAGATACCGTTCCATAAGCCAAATATGTAATAGACAAGAGCTACTCCTTGCTCAACGAAGTGGACTCAACACCCCATATTAAATGCCTAAGAATATACCTGACTAGTAAGAATCTTAAAACCTATGGATTTATATGTCTCCGAAAGAGAATCAAGCGTGTGTACAGCGGCATAAACGCAGCAGTGATAGGACTGTTGAGGTTCGGTGAGCAAATGCAGACCCTTTGAAGTCATATTGCATGGTACCCATTCCATGGGTCTCACCTCTCCATGTTTAAGGGATTCTTCCTTCAGCTAAAACATGCATGTGGAACCCAGAGTATGATCCACCGTGTGATCGGGAAACATGTTCAAATGTGTCTCAGTTTTCGTCCCCTGGTACTCGGGTGCAACATTCCAGACGCTTTACTAACACTCTCCCCACTTGGAGAGTCAGTGCCTTTAACCTCCTGTTTGGCCAAGTTTGCACTTTCTGTGGAAAATGAACAGGAATAGGGAGAACCAATGAGAGAATAGGTGGAGGTGTCTGGACGGGCAAATTTAACTCTCATTTCCCACCAGGAAGAGGAATTAACCAAAGGCTCAGCATGCCGTGCCGGATCCAAACTAGCACCTGAAGCAATCCTGCGGTGTTGCGGCCAGCTCACAAGAAAGCGAGTTGAAGAAAGGTGCTCAGGGGCACTGTAATTCACAAACCTGCAGAGTTATAAATGACAACTGTCTTCCAAAAATATATTGAAGTAAGGCTGCCAAGAGGAGTTGAAAGGGGGGCAGAATTGCAGGAAACCGATTTCAGGAGGTAGACTGGAATTGCATGTAAAGCATAGGAAAAGAGGCAGAACGTCCACAATGATGCACTTGGCCAAAAAGGGCGTATGCGTTTTTTCCTGAATATATTCAGGAAAAAACGCATACGCCCTTTTTGGCCAACCAAGCAAGCTTGCAAAGGAAATCTGCACTACAATGAAGTCTCACTGCCCCCCGGTCAAAAGGGCCATCTGAAAAAAGTGTAAAATCCAGAAAGGCAGGACAGGCCATGGAGAACTGGGAGCCTTGTTATGCTGATTGGCGGGATGTAAATTGCCAGCAGCCACTCTGGAGAAGTGTATGGTGTTTGCTGAAACATCCAAAAAACAAAGCAACAGAGCCTAAGGCACTTCCACTTATGGTCCTATAGCTTAGGGAAATTAAAATCAAAAAGACACAGCCACCCCAAAGTTTGGGACGGCTCTGTTTACAAGAACCTCGTTTACGGTACAAGTTCAATATCACAGAAAGCGAAAAATGGATAAAGAAGTTGTGGTACTTACGTACAATGCAATATCACTCAGCAATGAAATCTATGTCATCAGGCCCGTAGCAGCATAATGAGTGGATTCAGTTACGATGATTCTAAGTGAAATAAGTCACACAGAAAAAGAAACATCATAAGATATCACTACTACACGGAATGTAAACTTGGCTACACAGGAACTGAATTACAAAACAGAACAGGGTGTCAAATGCAGAAAACCAACTTATGCTTGCTTAAGGGGAAAGGTGAGTTGGGGTGCTGCATAAAACCAGAGATTGAAATGAGCACAGATACCGTTCCATAAGCCAAATATGTAATAGACAAGAGCTACTCCTTGCTCAACGAAGTGGACTCAACACCCCATATTAAACGCCTAAGAATATACCTGACTAGAAAGAATCTTAAAACCTATGGATTTATATGTCTCCGAAAGAGAATCAAGCGTGTGTACAGAGGCATAAACGTAGCAGTGATAGGATTGGTGAGGTTCGGTGAGCAAATGCAGACCCTTTGAAGTCATATTGCATGGTACCCATTCCATGGGTCTCAACTCTCCATGTTTAAGGGATTCTTCCTTCAGCTAAAACATGCATGTGGAACCCAGAGTATGATCCACCATGTGATTGGAAAACGTGTTCAAATGTGTCTCAGTTTTCGTCCCCTGGTACTCGGGTGCAACATTCCAGACGCTTTACTAACACTCTCCCCACTTGGAGAGTCAGTGCCTAAAAGCTCCTGTTTGGCCCAGTTTGCAATTTCTGTGGAAAATGAACAGGAATAGGGAGACCCAATGAGAGACTAGGTGGAGGTGTCTGGACGGGCAAATTTAACTCTAATTTCCCACCAGGATGAGGAATTAACCAAAGCCTCAGCATGCCGTGCCGGAACCAAACTAGGGCCTGAAGCAATCCTGCGGTGTTGCGGCCAGCTCACAAGAAAGCGAGTTGAAGAAAGGAGCTCAGGGGCACTGTAATTCACAAACCTGCAGAGTTATAAATGACAGCTATCTTCCAAAAATATATTGAAGTAAGGCTGCCAAGAGGAGTTGAAAGCGGGCAGAATTGCAGGAAACCGATTTCAGGAGGTAGACTGGAATTGCACGTAAAGCATAGGAAAAGAGGCAGAACGTCCACAATGATGCACTTGGCCAAAACGGGCGTAGGCGTTTTTTCCTGAATATATTCAGGAAAAAACGCATACGACCTTTTTGGCCAACCAAGCAAGCTTGAAAAGGAAATCTGCACTACAATGAAGTCTCACTGCCCCCCGGTCAAAAGGGCCATCCGAAAAAAGTGTAAAATCCAGAAAGGCAGGACAGGCCAAGGAGAACTAGGAGCCTTCTTATGCTGATGGGCGGGATGTAAATTGCCAGCAGCCACTCTGGAGAAGTGTATGGTGTTTCCTGAAACATCCAAAAAACAAAGCAACAGAGCCTAGGGCACTTCCACTTATGGTCCTATAGCTTAGGGAAATTAAAATCAAAAAGACACAGCCACCCCAAAGTTTGGGACGGCTCTGTTTGCAAGAACCTCGTTTACGGTACCAGTTCAATATCACACAAAGCGAAAAATGGATAAAGAAGTTGTGGTACTTACGTAAAATGCAATATCACTAAGCAATGAAATCTATGTCATCAGGCCCATAGCAGCATAATGACTAGATTCAGGTATGATGATTCTAAGTGAAATAAGTCACACAGAAAAAGAAACATCATAAGATATCACTAATACACGGAATGTAAACTTGGCTACACAGGAACTGGATTACAAAACAGAACAGGGTCTCCAATTAAGAAAACCAACTTTTGTTTCCTTAACGGGAATGGTGAGTTGGGGTGCTGCATAAAACCAGAGATTGAAATGAGCACAGATAAAGTTCCTTAAGCCAAATATGGTATAGACAAGAGCTACTCCTTGCTCAACGAAGTGGACTCAACACCCCATATTAAACGCCTAAGAATATACCTGACTAGTAAGAATCTTAAAACCTATGGATTTATATGTCTCTGAAAGAGAATCAAGCGTGTGTACAGTGTCATAAACGCAGCAGTGATAGGATTGGTGAGGTTCGTTGAGCAAATGCAGACTCTTTGAAGTCATATTGCATGGTACCCATTCCATGGGTCTCAACTCTCTAGGTTTAAGGGATTCTTCGTTCAGCTAAAACATGCATGTGGAACCCAGAGTATGATCCACCGTGTGATCGGGAAACGTGTTCAAATGTGTCTCAGTTTTCGTCCCCTGATACTCGGGTGTAACATTCCAGACGCTTTACTAACACTCTCCCCACTTGGAGAGTCGGTGCCTTTAAGCTCCTGTTTGGCCCAGTTTGCAATTTCTGCGTAAGATGAACAGGAATACGGAGAACCAATGAGAGACTAGGTGGAGGTGTCCGGACGGGCAAATTTAACTCTCATTTCCCACCAGGAAGAGGAATTAACCAAAGGCTCAGAGTGCCATGCTGGAACCACACTAGGGCCCGACGCAATCCTGCGGTATTGCGGCCAGTTCACAAGAAAGCGAGTTGAAGAAAGGAGCTCAGGGACACTGTAATTCACAAACCTGCAGAGTTATAAATGACAGCTATCTTCCAAAAATATATTGAAGGAAGGCTGCCAAGAGGACTTGAAAGCGGGGCAGGATTCCAGGAAACCGATTTCAGGAGGTAGACTGGAATTGCATGTAAAGCATAGGAAAAGAGGCAGAACGTCGACAATGATGCACTTGGCCAAAAAGGGCGTATGCATTCTTTCCTGAATATATTCAGGAAGAAACGCATACGCCCTTTTTGGCCAACCAAGCAAGCTTGCAAAGGAAATCTGCACTACAATGAAGTCTCACTGCCCCCCGGTCAAAAGGGCCATCTGAAAAAAGTGTAAAATCCAGAAAGGCAGGACAGTCCATGGAGAATGGGAGCCTTGTTATGCTGATGGGCGGGATGTAAATTGCCAGCAGCCACTCTGGAGAAGTGTATGGTGTTTCCTGAAACATCCAAAAAACAAAGCAACAGAGCCTAGGGCACTTCCACTTATGGTCCTATAGCTTAGGGAAATTAAAATCAAAAAGACACAGCCACCCCAAAGTTTGGGACGGCTCTGTTTACAAGAACCTCGTTTACGGTACAAGTTCAATATCACAGAAAGCGAAAAATTCATAAAGAAGTTGTGGTACTTACGTACAATGCAATATCACTCAGCAATGAAATCTATGTCATCAGGCCCATAGCAGCATAATGAGTGGATTCAGGTACGATGATTCTAAGTGAAATAAGTCACACAGAAAAAGAAACATCATAAGATATCACTAATACACGGAATGTAAACTTGGCTACACAAGAACTGAATTACAAAACAGAACAGGGTGTCAAATGTAGAAAACCAACTTATGCTTGCTTAAGGGGAAAGGTGAGTTGGGGTGCTGCATAAAACCAGAGATTGAAATGAGCACAGATACCGTTCCATAAGCCAAATATGTAATACACAAGAGCTACTCCTTCCTCAACGAAGTGGACTCAACTCTCCATATTAAACGCCTAATAATATACATGACTAGTAAGAATCTTAAAACCTATGGATTTATATGTCTCTGAAAGAGAATCAAGCGTGTGTACAGCGGCATAAACACAGCAGTGATAGGACTGGTGAGGTTCGGTGAGCAAATGCAGACCCTTTGAAGTCATATTGCATGGTACCCATTCCATGGGTCTCAACTCTCCATGTTTAAGGGATTCTTCCTTCAGCTAAAACATGCATGTGGAACCGAGAGTATGATCCACCGTGTGATCGGGAAACGTGTTCAAATGTGTCTCAGTTTTCGTCCCCTGGTACTCGGGTGCAACATTCCAGACGCTTTACTAACACTCTCCCCACTTAGAGAGTCAGTGCCTTTAACCTCCTGTTTGGCCCAGTTTGCAATTTCTGTGGAAAATGAACAGGAATAGGGAGACCCAATGAGAGACTAGGTGGAGGTGTCCGGACGGGCAAATTTAACTCTCATTTCCCACCAGGAAGAGGAATTAACCAAAGGCTCAGCGTGCCGTGCTGGAACCAAACTAGGGCCTGAAGCAATCCTGCGGTGTTGCGGCCAGCTCACAAGAAAGCGAGTTGAAGAAAGGAGCTCAGGGGCACTGTAATTCACAAACCTGCAGAGTTATAAATGACAGCTATCTTCCAAAAATATATTGAAGTAAGGATGACAAGAGGAGTTGAAAGCGGGCAGAATTGCAGGAAACCGATTTCAGGAGGTAGACTGGAATTGCACGTAAAGCATAGGAAAAGAGGCAGATCGTCCACAATGATGCACTTGGCCAAAAAGGGCGTATGCGTTTTTTCCTGAATATATTCAGGAAAAAACGCATACGACCTTTTTGGCCAACCAAGCAAGCTTGCAAAGGAAATCTGCACTACAATGAAGTCTCACTGCCCCCTGGTCAAAAGGGCCATCTGAAAAAAGTGTAAAATCCAGAAAGGCAGGACAGGACATGGAGAACTGGGACCCTTGTTATGCTGAAGGGCGGGATGTAAATTGCCAGCAGCCACTCTGGAGAAGTGTATGGTGTTTCCTGAAACATCCAAAAAACAAAGCAACAGAGGCTAGGGCACTTCCACTTATGGTCCTATAGCTTAGGGAAATTAAAATCAAAAAGACACAGCCACCCCAAAGATTGGGACGGCTCTGTTTACAAGAACCTCGTTTACGGTACAAGTTCAATATCACACAAAGCGATAAATGGATAAAGAAGTTGTGGTACTTACGTACAATGCAATATCACTCAGCAATGAAATCTATGTCATCAGGCCCATAGCAGCATAATGAGTGGATTCAGGTACGATGATTCTAAGTGAAATAAGTCACACAGAAAAAGAAACATCATAAGATATCACTACTACACGGAATGTAAACTTGGCTACACAGGAAGTGAATTACAAAACAGAACAGGGTGTCAAATGTAGAAAACCAACTTATGCTTGCTTAAGGGGAAAGGTGAGTTGGGGTGTTGCATAAAACCAGAGATTGAAATGAGCACAGATACTGTTCCATAAGCCAAATATGTAATAGACAAGAGCTACTCCTTGCTCAACGAAGTGGACCCAACACCCCATATTAAACGCCTAAGAATATACCTGACTAGGAAGAATCTTAAAACCTATGGATTGATATGTCTCCGAAAGAGAATCAAGCGTGTGTACAGCGGCATAAACGCAGCAGTGATAGGACTGGTGAGGTTCGGTGAGCAAATGCAGACCCATTGAAGTCATATTGCATGGTACCCATTCCACGGGTCTCAACTCTCCATGTTTAAGGGATTCTTCCTTCAGCTAAAACATGCCTGTGGAACACAGAGTATGATCCACCGTGTGATCGGGAAACGTGTTCAAATGTGTCTCAGTTTTCGTCCCCTGGTACTCGGGTGCAACATTCCACACGCTTTACTAACCCTCTCCCCACTTGGAGAGTCAGTGCCTTTAACCTCCTGTTTGGCCCAGTTTGCAATTTCTGTGGAAAATGAACAGGAATAGGGAGAACCAATGAGAGACTAGGTGGAGGTTTCTGGTCGGGCAAATTTAACTCTCATTTCCCACCAGGAAGAGGAATTAACCAAAGGCTCAGCATGCCGTGCCGGAACCAAACTAGGGCCTGAAGCAATCCTGTGGTGTTGCAGCCAGCTCACAAGAAAGCGAGTTGAAGAAAGGAGCTCAGGGGCACTGTAATTCACAAACCTGCAGAGTTTTAAATGACAGCTATCTTCCAAAAATATATTGAAGTAAGGCTGCCAAGAGGAGTTGAAAGCGGGCAGAATTGCAGGAAACCGATTTCAGGAGGTAGACTGGAATTGCATGTAAAGCATAGGAAAAGAGGCAGAACGTCCACAATGATGCACTTGGCCAAAAAGGGCGTATGCGTTTTTTCCTGAATATATGCAGGAAAAAACGCATACGCCCTTTTTGGCCAACCAAGCAAGCTTGCAAAAGAAATCTGCACTACAATGAAGTCTCACTGCCCCCCGGTCAAAAGGGCCATGTGAAAAAAGTGTAAAATCCAGAAAGGCAGGACAGGCCATGGAGAACTGGGAGCCTTGTTATGCTGATGGGCGCGATGTAAATTGCCAGCAGCCACTCTGGAGAAGTGTATGGTGTTTCCTGAAACATCCAAAAAACAAAGCAACAGAGCCTAGGGCACTTCCACTTATGGTCCTATAGCTTAGGGAAATTAAAATCAAAAAGACACAGCCAACCCAAAGTTTGGAACGGCTCTGTTTACAAGAACCTCGTTTACGGTACAAGTTCAATATCAACGAAAGCGAAAAATGGATAAAGAAATTGTGGTACTAACGTACAATGCAATATCACTCAGCAATGAAATCTATGTCATCAGGCCCGTAGCAGCATAATGAGTGGATTCAGGTACGATGATTCTAAGTGAAATAAGTCACACAGAAAAAGAAACATCATAAGATATCACTAATACACGGAATGTAAACTTGGTTACACAAGAACTGAATTACAAAACAGAACAGGGTGTCAAATGTAGAAAACCAACTTATGCTTGCTTAAGGGGAAAGGTGAGTTGGGGTGCTGCATAAAACCAGAGATTGAAATTAGCACAGATACCGTTCCATAAGCCAAATATGTAATAGACAAGAGCTACTCCTTGCTCAACAAAGTGGACTCAACACCCCATATTAAACGCCTAAGAATATACATGACTAGTAAGAATCTTAAAACCTATGGATTTATATGTCTCCGAAAGAGAATCAAGCGTGTGTACAGCGGCATAAACGCAGCAGTGATAGGACTGTTGAGGTTCGGTGAGCAAATGCAGACCCTTTGAAGTCATATTGCATGGTACCCATTCCATGGGTCTCAACTCTCCATGTTTAAGGGATTCTTCCTTCAGCTAAAACATGCCTGTGGAACCCAGAGTATGATCCACTGTGTGATCGGGAAACGTGTTCAAATGTGTCTCAGTTTTCGTCCCCTGGTACTCGGGTGCAACATTCCAGACGCTTTACTAACACTCTCCCCACTTGGAGAGTCAGTGCCTAAAACCTCCTGTTTGGCCCAGTTTGCAATTTCTGTGGAAAATGAACAGGAATAGGGAGAACCAATGAGGGACTAGGTGGAGGTGTCTGGACGGGCAAATTTAACTCTCATTTCCCACCAGGAAGAGGAATTAACCAAAGGCTCAGCATGCCGTGCCGGAACCAAACTAGGGCCTGAAGCAATCCTGCGGTGTTGCGGCCAGCTCACAAGAAAGCGAGTTGAAGAAAGGAGCTCAGGGGCACTGTAATTCACAAACCTGCAGAGTTATAAATGACAGCTATCTTCCAAAAATATATTGAAGTAAGGCTGTCAAGAGGACTTGAAAGTGGAGCAGAATTGCAGGAAACCGATTTCAGGAGGTAGACTGGAATTGCATGTAAAGCATAGGAAAAGAGGCAGAACGTCCACAATGATGCACTTGGCCAAAAAGGGCGTATGCGTTTTTTCCTGAATATATTCAGGAAAAAACGCATACGCACTTTTTGGCCAACCAAGCAAGCTTGCAAAGGAAATCTGCACTACAATGAAGTCTCACTGCCCCCCGGTCAAAAGGGCCATCCGAAAAAAGTGTAAAATCCAGAAAGGCAGGACAGGCCATGGAGAACTGGGAGCCTTGTTATGCTGATGGGCGGGATGTAAATTGCCAGCAGCCACTCTGGAGAAGTGTATGGTGTTTCCTGAAACATCCAAAAAACAAAGCAACAGAGCCTAGGGCACTTCCACTTATGGTCCTATAGCTTAGGGAAATTAAAATCAAAAAGACACAGCCACCCCAAAGTTTGGGACGGCTCTGTTTACAAGAACCTCGTTTACGGTACAAGTTCAATATCACACAAAGCGAAAAATGGATAAAGAAGTTGTGGTACTTAGGTACAATGCAATATCACTCAGCAATGAAATCTATGTCATCAGGCCCGTAGCAGCATAATGAGTGGATTCAGGTACGATGATTCTAAGTGAAATAAGTCACACAGAAAAAGAAACATCATAAGATATCACTAATACACGGAATGTAAACTTGGTTACACAAGAACTGAATTACAAAACAATACAGGGTGTCAAATGTAGAAAACCAACTTATGCTTGCTTAAGGGGAAAGGTGAGTTGGGGTGCTGCATAAAACCAGAGATTGAAATTAGCACAGATACCGTTCCATAAGCCAAATATGTAATAGACAAGAGCTACTCCTTGCTCAACAAAGTGGACTCAACACCCCATATTAAACGCCTAAGAATATACATGACTAGTAAGAATCTTAAAACCTATGGATTTATATGTCTCCGAAAGAGAATCAAGCGTGTGTACAGCGGCATAAACGCAGCAGTGATAGGACTGTTGAGGTTCGGTGAGCAAATGCAGACCCTTTGAAGTCATATTGCATGGTACCCATTCCATGGGTCTCAACTCTCCATGTTTAAGGGATTCTTCCTTCAGCTAAAACATGCCTGTGGAACCCAGAGTATGATCCACTGTGTGATCGGGAAACGTGTTCAAATGTGTCTCAGTTTTCGTCCCCTGGTACTCGGGTGCAACATTCCAGACGCTTTACTAACACTCTCCCCACTTGGAGAGTCAGTGCCTAAAACCTCCTGTTTGGCCCAGTTTGCAATTTCTGTGGAAAATGAACAGGAATAGGGAGAACCAATGAGGGACTAGGTGGAGGTGTCTGGACGGGCAAATTTAACTCTCATTTCCCACCAGGAAGAGGAATTAACCAAAGGCTCAGCATGCCGTGCCGGAACCAAACTAGGGCCTGAAGCAATCCTGCGGTGTTGCGGCCAGCTCACAAGAAAGCGAGTTGAAGAAAGGAGCTCAGGGGCACTGTAATTCACAAACCTGCAGAGTTATAAATGACAGCTATCTTCCAAAAATATATTGAAGTAAGGCTGTCAAGAGGACTTGAAAGTGGAGCAGAATTGCAGGAAACCGATTTCAGGAGGTAGACTGGAATTGCATGTAAAGCATAGGAAAAGAGGCAGAACGTCCACAATGATGCACTTGGCCAAAAAGGGCGTATGCGTTTTTTCCTGAATATATTCAGGAAAAAACGCATACGCACTTTTTGGCCAACCAAGCAAGCTTGCAAAGGAAATCTGCACTACAATGAAGTCTCACTGCCCCCCGGTCAAAAGGGCCATCCGAAAAAAGTGTAAAATCCAGAAAGGCAGGACAGGCCATGGAGAACTGGGAGCCTTGTTATGCTGATGGGTGGGATGTGAATTGCCAGCAGCCACTCTGGAGAAGTGTATGGTGTTTCCTGAAACATCCAAAAAACAAAGCAACAGAGCCTAGGGCACTTCCACTTATGGTCCTATAGCTTAGGGAAATTAAAATCAAAAAGACACAGCCACCCCAAAGTTTGGGACGGCTCTGTTTACAAGAACCTCGTTTACGGTACAAGTTCAATATCACAGAAAGCGAAAAATGGATAAAGAAATTGTGGTACTTACGTACAATGCAATATCACTCAGCAATGAAATCTATGTCATCAGGCCCGTAGCAGCATAATGAGTGGATTCAGGTACGATGATTCTAAGTGAAATAAGTCACACAGAAAAAGAAACATCATAAGATATCACTACTACACGGAATGTAAACTTGGCTTCACAAGAACTGAATTACAAAACAGAACAGGGTGTCAAATGTAGAAAACCAACTTATGCTTGCTTAAGGGGAAAGGTGAGTTGGGGTGCTGCATAAAACCAGAGATTGAAATGAGCACAGATACCATTCCATAAGCCAAATATGTAATAGACAAGAGCTACTCCTTGCTCAACGAAGTGGACTCAACACCCCATATTAAACGCCTAAGAATATACATGACTAGTAAGAATCTTAAAACCTATGGATTTATATGTCTCCGAAAGAGAATCAAGCGTGTGTACAGCGGCATAAACGCAGCAGTGATAGGACTGGTGAGGTTCGGTGAGCAAATGCAGACCCTTTGAAGTCATATTGCATGGTACCCATTCCATGGGTCTCAACTCTCCATGTTTAAGGGATTCTTCCTTCAGCTAAAACATGCATGTGGAACCCAGAGTATGATCCACCGTGTGATCCGGAAACGTGTTCAAATGTGTCTCAGTTTTCGTCCCCTGGTACTCGGGTGCAACATTCCAGACGCTTTACTAACACTCTCCCCACTTGGAGAGTCAGTGCCTTTAACCTCCTGTTTGGCCCAGTTTGCAATTTCTGTGGAAAATGAACAGGAATAGGGAGAACCAATGAGAGATTAGGTGGAGGTGTCTGGACGGGCAAATTTAACTCTCATTTCCCACCAGGAAGAGGAATTAACCAAAGGCTCAGCATGCCGTGCCGGATCCAAACTAGGGCCTGAAGTAATCCTGCGGTGTTGCGGCCAGCTCACAAGAAAGCGAGTTGAAGAAAGGTGCTCAGGGGCACTGTAATTCACAAACCTGCAGAGATATAAATGACAGCTGTCTTCCAAAAATATATTGAAGTAAGGCAGCCAAGAGGAGTTGAAAGCCGGGCAGAATTGCAGGAAACCGATTTCAGGAGGTAGACTGGAATTGCATGTAAAGCATAGGAAAAGAGGCAGAACGTCCACAATGATGCACTTGGCCAAAAAGGGCGTATGCGTTTTTTACTGAATATATTCAGGAAAAAACGCATACGCCCTTTTTGGCCAACCAAGCAAGCTTGCAAAGGAAATCTGCACTACAATGAAGTCTCACTGCCCCCCGGTCAAAAGGGCCATCTGAAAAAAGTGTAAAATCCAGAAAGGCAGGACAGGCCATGGAGAACTGGGAGCCTTGTTATGCTGATGGGCGGGATGTAAATTGCCAGCAGCCACTCTGGAGAAGTGTATGGTGTTTCCTGAAACATCCAAAAAACAAAGCAACAGAGCCTAGGGCACTTCCACTTATGGTCCTATAGCTTAGGGAAATTAAAATCAAAAAGACACAGCCACCCCAAAGTTTGGGACGGCTCTGTTTACAAGAACCTCGTTTACGGTACAAGTTCAATATCACAGAAAGCGAAAAATGGATAAAGAAGTTGTGGTACTTACGTACAATGCAATATCACTGAGCAATGAAATCTATGTCATCAGGCCCGTAGCAGCATAATGAGTGGATTCAGGTACGATGATTCTAAGTGAAATAAGTCACACAGAAAAAGAAACATCATAAGATATCACTAACACACGGAATGTAAACTTGGCTACACAGGAACTGAATTACAAAACAGAACAGGGTGTCAAATGTAGAAAACCAACTTATACTTGCTTAAGGGGAAAGGTGAGTTGGGGTGCTGCATAAAACCAGAGATTGAAATTAGCACAGATACCGTTCCATAAGCCAAATATGTAATAGACAAGAGCTACTCCTTGCTCAACGAAGTGGACTCAACACCCCATATTAAACGCCTAAGAATATACCTGACTAGTAAGAATCTTAAAACCTATGGATTTATATGTCTCTGAAAGAGAATCAAGCGTGTGTACAGCAGCATAAAAGCAGCAGTGATAGGATTGGTGAGGTTCGGTGAGCAAATGCAGACCCTTTGAAGTCATATTGCATGGTACCCATTCCATGGGTCTCAACTCTCCATGTTTAAGGGATTCTTCCTTCAGCTAAAACATGCATGTGGAACGCAGAGTATGATCCACCGTGTGGTGGGAAAACGTGTTCAAATGTGTCTCAGTTTTCGTCCCCTGGTACTCGGGTGCAACATTCCAGACGCTTTACTAACACTCACCCCACTTGGAGAGTCAGTGCCTTTAACCTCCTGTTTGGCCCAGTTAGCAATTTCTGCGGAAGATGAACAGGAATAGGGAGAACCAATGAGAGATTAGGTGGAGGTGTCCGGACGGGCAAATTTAACTCTCATTTCCCACCAGGAAGAGGAATTAACCAAAGGCTCAGCGTGCCGTGCCGGAACCAAACTAGGGCCTGAAGCAATCCTGCGGTGTTGCGGCCAGCTCACAAGAAAGCGAGTTGAAGAAAGGAGCTCAGGGGCACTGTAATTCACACACCTGCAGAGTTATAAATGACAGCTATCTTCCAAAAATATATTGAAGTAAGGCTGCCAAGAGGAGTTGAAAGTGGGGCAGAATTGCAGGAAACCGATTTCAGGAGGTAGACTGGAATTGCATGTAAAGCATAGGAAAAGAGGCAGAACGTCCACAATGATGCACTTGGCCAAAAAGGGCGTATGCGTTTTTTCCTGAATATATTTAGGAAAAAACGCATACGCCCTTTTTAGCCAACCAAGTAAGTTTGCAAAGGAAATCTGCACTACAATGAAGTCTCACTGCCCCCTGGTCAAAAGGGCCATCTGAAAAAAGTGTAAAATCCAGAAAGGCAGGACAGGCCATGGAGAACTGGGAGCCTTGTTATGCTGATGGGCGGGATGTAAATTGCCAGCAGCCACTCTGGAGAAGTGTATGGTGTTTCCTGAAACATCCAAAAAACAAAGCAACAGAGCCTAGGGCACTTCCACTTATGGTCCTATAGCTTAGGGAAATTAAAATCAAAAAGACACAGCCACCCCAAAGTTTGGGACGGCTCTGTTTACAAGAACCTCGTTTACGGTACAAGTTCAATATCACACAAAACGAAAAATGGATAAAGAAGTTGTGGTACTTACGTACAATGCAATATCACTGAGCAATGAAATCTATGTTATCAGGCCCGTAGCAGCATAATGAGTGGATTCAGGTACGATGATTCTAAGTGAAATAAGTCACACAGAAAAAGAAACATCATAAGATATCACTACTACACGGAATGTAAACTTGGCTACACAGGAACTGAATTACAAAACAGAACAGGGTGTCAAATGTAGAAAACCAACTTATGCTTGCTTAAGGGGAAAGGTGAGTTGGGGTGCTGCATAAAACCAGAGATTGAAATTAGCACAGATACCGTTCCATAAGCCAAATATGTAATAGAAAAGAGCTACTCCTTGCTCAACGAAGTGGACTCAACACCCCATATTAAACGCCTAACAATATAACTGACTAGTAAGAATCTTAAAACCTATGGATTTATATGTCTCCGAAAGAGAATCAAGCGTGTGTACAGCGGCATAAACGCAGCAGTGATAGGACTGGTGAGGTTCGTTGAGCAAATGCAGACCCTTTGAAGTCATATTGCATGGTACCCATTCCATGGGTCTCAACTCTCCATGTTTAAGGGATTCTTCCTTCAGCTAAAACATGCATGTGGAACGCAGAGTATGATCCACCGTGTGGTGGGAAAACGTGTTCAAATGTGTCTCAGTTTTCGTCCCCTGGTACTCGGGTGCAACATTCCAGACGCTTTACTAACACTCACCCCACTTGGAGAGTCAGTGCCTTTAACCTCCTGTTTGGCCCAGTTAGCAATTTCTGCGGAAGATGAACAGGAATAGGGAGAACCAATGAGAGATTAGGTGGAGGTGTCCGGACGGGCAAATTTAACTCTCATTTCCCACCAGGAAGAGCAATTAACCAAAGGCTCAGCATGCCGTGCCGGAACCAAACTAGGGCCTGAAGCAATCCTGCGGTGTTGCGGCCAGCTCACAAGAAAGCGAGTTGAAGAAAGGAGCTCAGGGGCACTGTAATTCACACACTTGCAGAGTTATAAATGACAGCTATCTTCCAAAAATATATTGAAGTAAGGCTGCCAAGAGGAGTTGAAAGTGGGGCAGAATTGCAGGAAACCGATTTCAGGAGGTACACTGGAATTGCATGTAAAGCATAGGAAAAGAGGCAGAACGTCCACAATGATGCACTTGGCCAAAAAGGGCGTATGCGTTTTTTCCTGAATATATTTAGGAAAAAACGCATACGCCCTTTTTAGCCAACCAAGTAAGCTTGCAAAGGAAATCTGCACTACAATGAAGTCTCACTGCCCCCTGGTCAAAAGGGCCATCTGAAAAAAGTGTAAAATCCAGAAAGGCAGGACAGGCCATGGAGAACTGGGAGCCTTGTTATGCTGATGGGCGGGATGTAAATTGCCAGCAGCCACTCTGGAGAAGTGTATGGTGTTTCCTGAAACATCCAAAAAACAAAGCAACAGAGCCTAGGGCACTTCCACTTATGGTCCTATAGCTTAGGGAAATTAAAATCAAAAAGACACAGCCACCCCAAAGTTTGGGACGGCTCTGTTTACAAGAACCTCGTTTACGGTACAAGTTCAATATCACAGAAAGCGAAAAATGGATAAAGAAGTTGTGGTACTTACGTACAATGCAATATCACTCAGCAATGAAATCTATGTCATCAGGCCCGTAGCAGCATAATGAGTGGATTCAGGTACGATGATTCTAAGTGAAATAAGTCACACAGAAAAAGAAACATCATAAGATATCACTACTACACGGAATGTAAACTTGGCTACACAGGAACTGAATTACAAAACAGAACAGGGTGTCAAATGTAGAAAACCAACTTATGCTTGCTTAAGGGGAAAGGTGAGTTGGGGTGCTGCATAAAACCAGAGATTGAAATTAGCACAGATACCGTTCCATAAGCCAAATATGTAATAGAAAAGAGCTACTCCTTGCTCAACGAAGTGGACTCAACACCCCATATTAAACGCCTAAGAATCTACCTGACTAGTAAGAATCTTAAAACCTATGGATTTATATGTCTCCGAAAGAGAATCAAGCGTGTGTACAGCGGCATAAACGCAGCAGTGATAGGACTGGTGAGGTTCGGTGAGCAAATGCAGACCCTTTGAAGTCATATTGCATGGTACCCATTCCATGGGTCTCAACTCTCCATGTTTAAGGGATTCTTCCTTCAGCTAAAACATGCATGTGGAACCCAGAGTATGATCCACCGTGTGATCGGGAAACGTGTTCAAATGTGTCTCAGTTTTCGTCCCCTGGTACTCGGGTGCAACATTCCAGACGCTTTACTAACACTCTCCCCACTTGGAGAGTCAGTGCCTTTAACCTCCTGTTTGGCCCAGTTTGCAATTTCTGTGGAAAATGAACAGGAATAGGGAGAACCAATGAGAGACTAGGTGGAGGTGTCCGGACGGGCAAATTTAACTCTCATTTCCCACCAGGAAGAGGAATTAACCAAAGGCTCAGCATGCCGTGCCGGAACCAAACTAGGGCCTGAAGCAATCCTGCGGTGTTGCGGCCAGCTCACAAGAAACGAGTTGAAGAAAGGAGCTCAGGGGCACTGTAATTCACAAACCTGCAGAGTTTTAAATGACAGCTATCTTCCAAAAATATATTGAAGTAAGGCTGCCAAGAGGAGTTGAAAGCGGGCAGAATTGCAGGAAACCGATTTCAGGAGGTAGACTGGAATTGCATGTAAAGCATAGGAAAAGAGGCAGAACGTCCACAATGATGCACTTGGCCAAAAAGGGCGTTTGCGTTTTTTCCTGAATATATTCAGGAAAAAATGCATACGCCCTTTTTGGCCAACCAAGCAAGCTTACAAAGGAAATCTGCACTACAATGAAGTCTCACTGCCCCCCGGTCAAAAGGGCCATCTGAAAAAATTGTAAAATCCAGAAAGGCAGGACAGGCCATGGAGAACTGGGAGCCTTGTTATGCTGATGGGTGGTATGTAAATTGCCAGCAGCCACTCTGGAGAAGTGTATGGTGTTTCCTGAAACATCCAAAAAACAAAGCAACAGAGCCTAGGGCACTTCCACTTATGGTCCTATAGCTTAGGGAAATTAAAATCAAAAAGACACAGCCACCCCAAAGTTTGGGACGGCTCTGTTTACAAGAACCTCGTTTACGGTACAAGTTCAATATCACAGAAAGCGAAAAATGGATAAAGAAGTTGTGGTACTTACGTACAATGCAATATCACTCAGCAATGAAATCTATGTCATCAGGCCCGTAGCAGCATAATGAGTGGATTCAGGTACGATGATTCTAAGTGAAATTAGTCACACAGAAAAAGAAACATCATAAGATATCACTAATACACGGGATGTAAACTTGGCTACACAAGAACTGAATTACAAAACAGAACAGGGTGTCAAATGTAGAAAACCAACTTATGCTTGCTTAAGGGGACGGGTGAGTTGGGGTGCTGCATAAAACCAGAGATTGAAATTAGCACAGATACCGTTCCATAAGCCAAATATGTAATAGACAAAGCTACTCCTTGCTCAACGAAGTGGACTCAACACCCCATATTAAACGCCTAAGAATATACCTGACTAGTAAGAATCTACCTGACGAGTAAGAATCTTAAAACCTATGGATTTATATGTCTCCGAAAGAGAATCAAGCGTGTGTACAGCGGCATAAACGCAGCAGTGAAAGGATTGGTGAGGTTCGGTGAGCAAATGCAGACCCTTTGAAGTCATATTGCATGGTACCCATTCCATGGGTCTCAAGTCTCCAAGTTTAAGGGATTCTTCCTTCAGCTAAAACATGCATGTGGAACCCAGAGTATGATCCACCGTGTGATCGGGAAACGTGTTCAAATGTGTCTCAGTTTTCATCCCCTGGTACTCGGGTGCAACATTCCAGACGCTTTACTAACACTCTCCCCACTTGGAGAGTCAGTGCCTTTAACCTCCTGTTTGGCCCAGTTTGCAATTTCTGTGGAAAATGAACAGGAATAGGGAGAACCAATGAGAGACTAGGTGGAGGTGTCTGGACGGGCAAATTTAACTCTCATTTCCCACCAGGAAGAGGAATTAACCAAAGGTTCAGCATGCCGTGCCGGAACCAAACTACGGCCTGAAGCAATCCTGCGGTGTTGCGGCCAGCTCACAAGAAAGCGAGTTGAAGAAAGGAGCTCAGGGGCACTGTAGTTCAGAAACCTGCAGAGTTATAAATGACAGCTATCTTGCAAAAATATATTGAAGTAAGGCTGCCAAGAGGAGTTGAAAGCGGGCAGAATTGCAGGAAACCGATTTCAGGAGGTAGACTGGAATTGCATGTAAAGCATAGGAAAAGAGGCAGAACGTCCACAATAATGCACTTGGCCAAAAAGGGCGTATGCGTTTTTTCCTGAATATATTCAGGAAAAAACGCATATGCACTTTTTGGCCAACCAAGCAAGCTTGCAAAGGAAATCTGCACTACAATGAAGTCTCACTGCCCCCCGGTCAAAAGGGCCATCTGAAAAAAGTGTAAAATCCAGAAAGGCAGGACAGGCCATGGAGAACTGGGAGCCTTGTTATGCTGATGGGCGGGATGTAAATTGCCAGCAGCCACTCTGGAGAAGTGTATGGTGTTTCCTGAAACATCCAAAAAACAAAGCAACAGAGCCTAGGGCACTTCCACTTATGGTCCTATAGCTTAGGGAAATTAAAATCAAAAAGACACAGCCACCCCAAAGTTTGGGACGGCTCTGTTTACAAGAACCTCGTTTACGGTACAAGTTCAATATCACACAAAGCGAAAAATGGATAAAGAAGTTGTGGTACTTAGGTACAATGCAATATCACTCAGCAATGAAATCTATGTCATCAGGCCCGTAGCAGCATAATGAGTGGATTCAGGTACGATGATTCTAAGTGAAATAAGTCACACAGAAAAAGAAACATCATAAGATATCACTACTACACGGAATGTAAACTTGGCTTCACAAGAACTGAATTACAAAACAGAACAGGGTGTCAAATGGAGAAAAGCAACTTATGCTTGCTTAAGGGGAAAGGTGAGTTGGGGTGCTGCATAAAACCAGAGATTGAAATGAGCACAGATACCGTTCCATAAGCCAAATATGTAATAGACAAGAGCTACTCCTTGCTCAACGAAGTGGACTCAACACCCCATATTAAACGCCTAAGAATATACCTGACTAGTAAGAATCTTAAAACCTATGGATTTATATGTCTCCGAAAGAGAATCAAGCGTGTGTACAGCGGCATAAACGCAGCAGTGATAGGACTGTTGAGGTTCGGTGAGCAAATGCAGACCCTTTGAAGTCATATTGTATGGTACCCATTCCATGGGTCTCACCTCTCCATGTTTAAGGGATTCTTCCTTCAGCTAAAACATGCATGTGGAACCCAGAGTATGATCCACCGTGTGATCGGGAAACGTGTTCAAATGTGTCTCAGTTTTCGTCCCTTGGTACTCGGGTGCAACATTCCAGACGCTTTACTAACACTCTCCCACTTGTAGAGTCAGTGCCTAAAACCTCCTGTTTGGCCCAGTTTGCAATTTCTGTGGAAAATGAACAGGAATAGGGAGAACCAATGAGAGACTAGGTGGAGGTGTCTGGACGGGCAAATTTAACTCTCATTTCCCACCAGGAAGAGGAATTAACCAAAGGCTCAGCATGCCGTGCCGGAACCAAACTAGGGCCTGAAGCAATCCTGCGGTGTTGCGGCCAGCTCACAAGAAAGCGAGTTGAAGAAAGGAGCTCAGGGGCACTGTAATTCACAAACCTGCAGAGTTATAAATGACAGCTATCTTGCAAAAATATATTGAAGTAAGGCTGCCAAGAGGAGTTGAAAGCGGGCAGAATTGCAGGAAACCGATTTCAGGAGGTAGACTGGAATTGCATGTAAAGCATAGGAAAAGAGGCAGAACGTCCACAATAATGCACTTGGCCAAAAAGGGCGTATGCGTTTTTTCCTGAATATATTCAGGAAAAAACGCATACGCACTTTTTGGCCAACCAAGCAAGCTTGCAAAGGAAATCTGCACTACAATGAAGTCTCACTGCCCCCCGGTCAAAAGGGCCATCTGAAAAAAGTGTAAAATCCAGAAAGGCAGGACAGGACATGGAGAACTGGGAGCCTTGTTATGCTGATGGGCGGGATGTAAATTGCCAGCAGCCACTCTGGAGAAGTGTATGGTGTTTCCTGAAACATCCAAAAAACAAAGCAACAGAGCCTAGGGCACTTCCACTTATGGTCCTATAGCTTAGGGAAATTAAAATCAAAAAGACACAGCCACCCCAAAGTTTGGGACGGCTCTGTTTACAAGAACCTCGTTTACGGTACAAGTTCAATATCACAGAAAGCGAAAAATGGATAAAGAAGTTGTGGTACTTACGTACAATGCAATATCACTCAGCAATGAAATCTATGTCATCAGGCCCGTAGCAGCATAATGAGTGGATTCAGGTACGATGATTCTAAGTGAAATAAGTCACACAGAAAAAGAAACATCATAAGATATCAATAATACACGGAATGTAAACTTGGCTACACAGGAACTGAATTACAAAGCAAAACAGGGTCTCAAATATAGAAAACCAACTTATGCTTGCTTAAGGGGAAAGGTGAGTTGGGGTGCTGCATAAAACCAGAGATTGAAATTAGCACAGATACCGATCCCTAAGCCAAATATGTAATAGAGAAGAGCTACTCCTTGCTCAACGAACTGGACTCAACACACCATATTAAACGCCTAAGAATATACCTGACTAGTAAGAAACTTAAAACCTATGGATTCATATGTGTCCGAAAGAGAATCAAGCGTTTGTACAGCGACATAAACGCAGCAGTGATAGGATTGGTGAGGTTCGGTGAGCAAATGCAGACCCTTTGAAGTCATATTGCATGGTACCCATTCTATGGGTCTCAAGTCTCCAGGTTTAAGGGATTCTTCCTTCAGCTAAAACATGCATGTGGAACCCAGAGTATGATCCACCGTGTGATTGGGAAACGTGTTCAAATGTGTCTCAGTTTTCGTCCCCAGGTACTCGGGTGCAACATTCCAGACGCTTTACTAACACTCTCCCCACTTGGAGAGTCAGTGCCTTTAACCTCCTGTTTGGCCCAGTTTGCAATTTCTGTGGAAAATGAACAGGAATAGGGAGAACCAATGAGAGACTAGGTGGAGGTGTCTGGACGGGCAAATTTAACTCTCATTTCCGACCAGGAAGAGGAATTAACCAAAGGCTCAGCATGCCGTGCCGGAACCAAACTAGGGCCTGAAGCAATCCTGCGGTGTTGCGGCCAGCTCACAAGAAAGCGACTTGAAGAAAGGAGGTCAGGGGCACTGTAATTCACAAACCTGCAGAGTTATAAATGACAGCTATCTTCCAAAAATATATTGAAGTAAGGCTGCCAAGAGGAGTTGAAAGCGGGCAGAATTGCAGGAAACCGATTTCAGGAGGTAGACTGGAATTGCATGTAAAGCATAGGAAAAGAGGCAGAAGTCCACAATGATGCACTTGGCCAAAAAGGGCGTATGCGTCAGGAAAAAACGCATACGCCCTTTTTGGCCAACCAAGCAAGCTTGCAAAGGAAATCTGCACTACAATGAAGTCTCACTGCCCCCCGGTCAAAAGGGCCATCTGAAAAAAGTGTAAAATCCAGAAAGGCAGGACAGCCCATGGAGAACTGGGACCCTTGTTATGCTGAAAGGCGGGATGTAAATTGCCAGCAGCCACTCTGGAGAAGTGTATGGTGTTTCCTGAAACATCCAAAAAACAAAGCAACAGAGCCTAGGGCACTTCCACTTATGGTCCTATAGCTTAGGGAAATTAAAATCAAAAAGACACAGCCACCCCAAAGATTGGGACGGCTCTGTTTACAAGAACCTCGTTTACGGTACAAGTTCAATATCACACAAAGCGATAAATGGATAAAGAAGTTGTGGTACTTACGTACAATGCAATATCACTCAGCAATGAAATCTATGTCATCAGGCCCATAGCAGCATAATGAGTGGATTCAGGTACGATGATTCTAAGTGAAATAAGTCACACAGAAAAAGAAACATCATAAGATATCACTACTACACGGAATGTAAACTTGGCTACACAGGAAGTGAATTACAAAACAGAACAGGGTGTCAAATGTAGAAAACCAACTTATGCTTGCTTAAGAGGAAAGGTGTGTTGGGGTGTTGCATAAAACCAGAGATTGAAATTAGCACAGATACCGTTCCATAAGCCAAATATATAATAGACAAGAGCTACTCCTTGCTCAACGAAGTGGACTCAACACCCCATATTAAACGCCTAAGAATATACCTGACTAGTAAGAATCTTAAAACCTATGGATTGATATGTCTCCGAAAGAGAATCAAGCGTGTGTACAGCGGCATAAACGCAGCAGTGATAGGATTGCTGAGGTTCGGTGAGCAAATGCAGACCCTTTGAAGTCATATTGCATGGTACCCATTCCATGGGTCTCAACTCTCCATGTTTAAGGGATTCTTCCTTCAGCTAAAACATGCATGTGCAACCCAGAGTATGATCTACCATGTGATCGGAAAACGTGTTCAAATGTGTCTCAGTTTTCGTCCCCTGGTACTCGGGTGCAACATTCCAGACGCTTTACTAACACTCTCCCCACTTGGAGAGTCAGTGCCTTTAACCTCCTGTTTGGCCAAGTTTGCACTTTCTGTGGAAAATGAACAGGAATAGGGAGAACCAATGAGAGATTAGGTGGAGGTGTCTGGACGGGCAAATTTAACTCTCATTTCCCACCAGGATGAGGAATTAACCAAAGGCTCAGCATGCCGTGCCGGAACCAAACTAGGGCCTGAAGCAATCCTGCGGTGTTGCGGCCAGCTCACAAGAAAGCGAGTTGAAGAAAGGTGCTCAGGGGCACTGTAATTCACAAACCTGCAGAGTTATAAATGACAGCTATCTTCCAAAAATATATTGAAGTAAGGCTGTCAAGAGGACTTGAAAGTGGAGCAGAATTGCAGGAAACCGATTTCAGGAGGTAGACTGGAATTGCATGTAAAGCATAGGAAAAGAGGCAGAACGTCCACAATGATGCACTTGGCCAAAAAGGGCGTATGCGTTTTTTCCTGAATATATTCAGGAAAAAACGCATACGCACTTTTTGGCCAACCAAGCAAGCTTGCAAAGGAAATCTGCACTACAATGAAGTCTCACTGCCCCCCGGTCAAAAGGGCCATCCGAAAAAAGCGTAAAATCCAGAAAGGCAGGACAGGCCATGGAGAACTGGGAGCCTTGTTATGCTGATGGGCGGGATGTGAATTGCCAGCAGCCACTCTGGAGAAGTGTATGGTGTTTCCTGAAACATCCAAAAAACAAAGCAACAGAGCCTAGGGCACTTCCACTTATGGTCCTATAGCTTAGGGAAATTAAAATCAAAAAGACACAGCCACCCCAAAGTTTGGGACGGCTCTGTTTACAAGAACCTCGTTTACGGTACAAGTTCAATATCACAGAAAGCGAAAAATGGATAAAGAAGTTGTGGTACTTACGTACAATGCAATATCACTCAGCAATGAAATCTATGTCATCAGGCCCGTAGCAGCATAATGAGTGGATTCAGGTACGATGATTCTAAGTGAAATAAGTCACACAGAAAAAGAAACATCATAAGATATCACTACTACACGGAATGTAAACTTGGCTACACAGGAAGTGAATTACAAAACAGAACAGGGTGTCAAATGTAGAAAACCAACTTATGCTTGCTTAAGGGGAAAGGTGAGTTGGGGTGTTGCATAAAACCAGAGATTGAAATTAGCACAGATACCGTTCCATAAGCCAAATATGTAATAGACAAGAGCTACTCCTTGCTCAACGAAGTGGACTCAACACCCCATATTAAACGCCTAAGAATACACCTGACTAGTAAGAATCTTAAAACCTATGGATTGATATGTCTCCGAAAGAGAATCAAGCGTGTGTACAGCGGCATAAACGCAGCAGTGATAGGACTGGTGAGGTTCGGTGAGCAAATGCAGACCCATTGAAGTCATATTGCATGGTACCCATTCCACGGGTCTCAACTCTCCATGTTTAAGGGATTCTTCCTTCAGCTAAAACATGCCTGTGGAACACAGAGTATGATCCACCGTGTGATCGGGAAACGTGTTCAAATGTGTCTCAGTTTTCGTCCCCTGGTACTCGGGTGCAACATTCCAGACGCTTTACTAACACTCTCCCCACTTGGAGAGTCAGTGCCTTTAACCTCCTGTTTGGCCCAGTTTGCAATTTCTGTGGAAAATGAACAGGAATAGCGAGAACCAATGAGAGACTAGGTGGAGGTGTCTGGACGGGCAAATTTAACTCTCATTTCCCACCAGGAAGAGGAATTAACCAAAGGCTCAGCATGCCGTGCCGGAACCAAACTAGGGCCTGAAGCAATCCTGCGGTGTTGCGGCCAGCTCACAAGAAAGCGAGTTGAAGAAAGGAGCTCAGGGGCACTGTAATTCACAAACCTGCAGAGTTATAAATGACAGCTATCTTCCAAAAATATATTGAAGTAAGGCTGTCAAGAGGACTTGAAAGTGGAGCAGAATTGCAGGAAACCGATTTCAGGAGGTAGACTGGAATTGCATGTAAAGCATAGGAAAAGAGGCAGAACGTCCACAATGATGCACTTGGCCAAAAAGGGCGTATGCGTTTTTTCCTGAATATATTCAGGAAAAAACGCATACGCACTTTTTGGCCAACCAAGCAAGCTTGCAAAGGAAATCTGCACTACAATGAAGTCTCACTGCCCCCCGGTCAAAAGGGCCATCCGAAAAAAGTGTAAAATCCAGAAAGGCAGGACAGGCCATGGAGAACTGGGAGCCTTGTTATGCTGATGGGCGGGATGTGAATTGCCAGCAGCCACTCTGGAGAAGTGTATGGTGTTTCCTGAAACATCCAAAAAACAAAGCAACAGAGGCTAGGGCACTTCCACTTATGGTCCTATAGCTTAGGGAAATTAAAATCAAAAAGACACAGCCACCCCAAAGTTTGGGACGGCTCTGTTTACAAGAACCTCGTTTACGGTACAAGTTCAATATCACAGAAAGCGAAAAATGGATAAAGAAGTTGTGGTAATTACGTACAATGCAATATCACTGAGCAATGAAATCTATGTCATCAGGCCCGTAGCAGCATAATGAGTGGATTCAGGTACGATGATTCTAAGTGAAATAAGTCACACAGAAAAAGAAACATCATAAGATATCACTAACACACGGAATGTAAACTTGGCTACACAGGAACTGAATTACAAAACAGAACAGGGTGTCAAATGTAGAAAACCAACTTATACTTGCTTAAGGGGAAAGGTGAGTTGGGGTGCTGCATAAAACCAGAGATTGAAATTAGCACAGATACCGTTCCATAAGCCAAATATGTAATAGACAAGAGCTACTCCTTGCTCAACGAAGTGGACTCAACACCCCATATTAAACGCCTAAGAATATACCTGACTAGTAAGAATCTTAAAACCTATGGATTTATATGTCTCTGAAAGAGAATCAAGCGTGTGTACAGCAGCATAAAAGCAGCAGTGATAGGATTGGTGAGGTTCGGTGAGCAAATGCAGACCCTTTGAAGTCATATTGCATGGTACCCATTCCATGGGTCTCAACTCTCCATGTTTAAGGGATTCTTCCTTCAGCTAAAACATGCATGTGGAACGCAGAGTATGATCCACCGTGTGGTGGGAAAACGTGTTCAAATGTGTCTCAGTTTTCGTCCCCTGGTACTCGGGTGCAACATTCCAGACGCTTTACTAACACTCACCCCACTTGGAGAGTCAGTGCCTTTAACCTCCTGTTTGGCCCAGTTAGCAATTTCTGCGGAAGATGAACAGGAATAGGGAGAACCAATGAGAGATTAGGTGGAGGTGTCCGGACGGGCAAATTTAACTCTCATTTCCCACCAGGAAGAGCAATTAACCAAAGGCTCAGCATGCCGTGCCGGAACCAAACTAGGGCCTGAAGCAATCCTGCGGTGTTGCGGCCAGCTCACAAGAAAGCGAGTTGAAGAAAGGAGCTCAGGGGCACTGTAATTCACACACCTGCAGAGTTATAAATGACAGCTATCTTCCAAAAATATATTGAAGTAAGGCTGCCAAGAGGAGTTGAAAGTGGGGCAGAATTGCAGGAAACCGATTTCAGGAGGTACACTGGAATTGCATGTAAAGCATAGGAAAAGAGGCAGAACGTCCACAATGATGCACTTGGCCAAAAAGGGCGTATGCGTTTTTTCCTGAATATATTTAGGAAAAAACGCATACGCCCTTTTTAGCCAACCAAGTAAGCTTGCAAAGGAAATCTGCACTACAATGAAGTCTCACTGCCCCCTGGTCAAAAGGGCCATCTGAAAAAAGTGTAAAATCCAGAAAGGCAGGACAGGCCATGGAGAACTGGGAGCCTTGTTATGCTGATGGGCGGGATGTAAATTGCCAGCAGCCACTCTGGAGAAGTGTATGGTGTTTCCTGAAACATCCAAAAAACAAAGCAACAGAGCCTAGGGCACTTCCACTTATGGTCCTATAGCTTAGGGAAATTAAAATCAAAAAGACACAGCCACCCCAAAGTTTGGGACGGCTCTGTTTACAAGAACCTCGTTTACGGTACAAGTTCAATATCACACAAAGCGAAAAATGGATAAAGAAGTTGTGGTACTTACGTACAATGCAATATCACTCAGCAATGAAATCTATGTCATCAGGCCCGTAGCAGCATAATGAGTGGATTCAGGTACGATGATTCTAAGTGAAATAAGTCACACAGAAAAAGAAACATCATAAGATATCACTACTACACGGAATGTAAACTTGGCTACACAGGAACTGAATTACAAAACAGAACAGGGTGTCAAATGTAGAAAACCAACTTATGCTTGCTTAAGGGGAAAGGTGAGTTGGGGTGCTGCATAAAACCAGAGATTGAAATTAGCACAGATACCGTTCCATAAGCCAAATATGTAATAGAAAAGAGCTACTCCTTGCTCAACGAAGTGGACTCAACACCCCATATTAAACGCCTAAGAATCTACCTGACTAGTAAGAATCTTAAAACCTATGGATTTATATGTCTCCGAAAGAGAATCAAGCGTGTGTACAGCGGCATAAACGCAGCAGTGATAGGACTGGTGAGGTTCGGTGAGCAAATGCAGACCCTTTGACGTCATATTGCATGGTACCCATTCCATGGGTCTCAACTCTCCATGTTTAAGGGATTCTTCCTTCAGCTAAAACATGCATGTGGAACCCAGAGTATGATCCACCGTGTGATCGGGAAACGTGTTCAAATGTGTCTCAGTTTTCGTCCCCTGGTACTCGGGTGCAACATTCCAGACGCTTTACTAACACTCTCCCCACTTGGAGAGTCAGTGCCTTTAACCTCCTGTTTGGCCCAGTTTGCAATTTCTGTGGAAAATGAACAGGAATAGGGAGAACCAATGAGAGACTAGCTGGAGGTGTCCGGACGGGCAAATTTAACTCTCATTTCCCACCAGGAAGAGGAATTAACCAAAGGCTCAGCATGCCGTGCCGGAACCAAACTAGGGCCTGAAGCAATCCTGCGGTGTTGCGGCCAGCTCACAAGAAACCAGTTGAAGAAAGGAGCTCAGGGGCACTGTAATTCACAAACCTGCAGAGTTTTAAATGACAGCTATCTTCCAAAAATATATTGAAGTAAGGCTGCCAAGAGGAGTTGAAAGCAGGCAGAATTGCAGGAAACCGATTTCAGGAGGTAGACTGGAATTGCATGTAAAGCATAGGAAAAGAGGCAGAACGTCCACAATGATGCACTTGGCCAAAAAGGGCGTATGCGTTTTTTCCTGAATATATTCAGGAAAAAACGCATACGCCCTTTTTGGCCAACCAAGCAAGCTTGCAAAGGAAATCTGCACTACAATGAAGTCTCACTGCCCCCTGGTCAAAAGGGCCATCTGAAAAAAGTATAAAATCCAGAAAGGCAGGACAGGCCATGGAGAACTGGGAGCCTTGTTATGCTAATGGGCGGGATGTAAATTGCCAGCAGCCACTCTGGAGAAGTGTATGGTGTTTCCTGAAACATCCAAAAAACAAAGCAACAGAGCCTAGGGCACTTCCACTTATGGTCCTATAGCTTAGGGAAATTAAAATCAAAAAGACACAGCCACCCCAAAGTTTGGGAGGGCTCTGTTTACAAGAACCCCGTTTACCGTACAAGTTCAATATCACAGAAAGCAAAAAATGGATAAAGAAGTTGTGGTACTTACGTACAATGCAATATCACTCAGCAATGAAATCTATGTCATCAGGCCCGTAGCAGCATAATGAGTGGATTCAGGTACAATGATTCTAAGTGAAATAAGTCACACAGAAAAAGGAACATCATATGGTATCACTACTACACGGAATGTAAACTTGGCTACACAAGAACTGAATTACAAAACAGAACAGGGTGTCAAATGTAGAAAACCAACTTATGCTTGCTTAAGGGGACGGGTGAGTTGGGGTGCTGCATAAAACCAGAGATTGAAATTAGCACAGATACCGTTCCATAAGCCAAATATGTAATAGACAAGAGCTACTCCTTGCTCAACGAAGTGGACTCAACACTCCATATTAAACGCCTAAGAATATTCCTGACTAGTAAGAATCTACTTGACTAGTAAGAATCTTAAAACCTATGGATTTATATGTCTCCGAAAGAGAATCAAGCGTGTGTACAGCGGCATAAACGCAGCAGTGATAGGATTGGTGAGGTTCGGTGAGCAAATGCAGACCCTTTGAAGTCATATTGCATGGTACCAATTCCATGGGTCTCAACTCTCCAGGTTTAAGGGATTCTTCCTTCAGCTAAAACATGCATGTGGAACCCAGAGTATGATCCACCGTGTGATCGGAAAACGTGTTCAAATGTGTCTCAGTTTTCGTCCCCTGGTACTCGGGTGCAACATTCCAGACGCTTTACTAACACTCTCCCCACTTCGAGAGTCAGTGCCTTTAACTTCCTGTTTGGCCCAGTTAGCAATTTCTGCGGAAGATAAACAGGAATAGGGAGAACCAATGAGAGATTAGGTGGAGGTGTCCGGACGGGCAAATTTAACTCTCATTTCCCACCAGGAAGAGGAATTAACTAAAGGCTCAGCATGCCGTGCCGGAACCAAACTAGGGCCTGAAGCAATCCTGCGGTGTTGCGGCCAGCTCTCAAGAAAGCGAGTTGAAGAAAGGAGCTCAGGGGCACTGTAATTCACAAACCTGCAGAGTTATAAATGACAGCTATCTTCCAAAAATATATTGAATTAGGCTGCCAAGAGGAGTTGAAAGCGGGACAGAATTGCAGGAAACCGATTTCAGGAGGTACACTGGAATTGCATGTAAAGCATAGGAAAAGAGGCAGAACGTCCACAATGATGCACTTGGCCAAAAAGGGCGTATGCGTTTTTTCCTGAATATATTCAGGAAAAAACGCATACGCCCTTTTTGGCCAACCAAGCAAGCTTGCAAAGGAAATCTGCACTACAATGAAGTCTCACTTCCCCCCGGTCAAAAGGGCCATCTGAAAAAAGTGTAAAATCCAGAAAGGCAGGACAGGCCATGGAGAACTGGGAGCCTAGTTATGCTGATGGACGGGATGTAAATTGCCAGCAGCCACTCTGGAGAAGTGTATGGTGTTTCCTGAAACATCCAAAAAACAAAGCAACAGAGCCTAGGGCACTTCCACTTATGGTCCTATAGCTTAGGGAAATTAAAATCAAAAAGACACAGCCACCCCAAAGTTTGGGACGGCTCTGTTTACAAGAACCTCCTTTACGGTACAAGTTCAATATCACAGAAAGTGAAAAATGGATAAAGAAAATGTGGTACTTACGTACAATGCAATATCACTCAGCAATGAAATCTATGTCATCAGGCCCGTAGCAGCATAATGAGTGGATTCAGGTACGATGATTCTAAGTGAAATTAGTCACACAGAAAAAGAAACATCATAAGATATCACTAATACACGGAATGTAAACTTGGCTACACAAGAACTGAATTACAAAACAGAACAGGGTGTCAAATGTAGAAAACCAACTTATGCTTGCTTAAGGGGACGGGTGAGTTGGGGTGCTGCATAAAACCAGAGATTGAAATGAGCACAGATACCGTTCCATAAGCCAAATATGTAATAGACAAGAGCTACTCCTTGCTCAACGAAGTGGACTCAACACCCCATATTAAACGCCTAAGAATATACCTGACTAGTAAGAATCTACCTGACTAGTAAGAATCTTAAAACCTATGGATTTATATGTCTCCGAAAGAGAATCAAGCGTGTGTACAGCAGCATAAACGCAGCAGTGATAGGATTGGTGAGGTTTGGTGAGCAAATGCAGACCCTTTGAAGTCATATTGCATGGTACCCATTCCATGGGTCTCAACTCTCCCTGTTTAAGGGATTCTTCCTTCAGCTAAAACATGCATGTGGAACCCAGAGTATGATCCACCGTGTGATCGGAAAACGTGTTCAAATGTGTCTCAGTTTTCGTCCCCTGGTACTCGGGTGCAACATTCCAGACGCTTTACTAACACTCTCCCCACTTGGAGAGTCAGTGCCTTTAACCTCCTGTTTGGCCCAGTTAGCAATTTCTGCGGAAGATGAACAGGAATAGGGAGAACCAATGAGAGATTAGGTGGAGGTGTCCGGACGGGCAAATTTAACTCTCATTTCCCACCAGGAAGAGGAATTAACTAAAGGCTCAGCATGCCGTGCCGGAACCAAACTAGGGCCTGAAGCAATCCTGCGGTGTTGCGGCCAGCTCTCAAGAAAGCGAGTTGAAGAAAGGAGCTCAGGGGCACTGTAATTCACAAACCTGCAGAGTTATAAATGACAGCTATCTTCCAAAAATATATTGAATTAGGCTGCCAAGAGGAGTTGAAAGCGGGACAGAATTGCAGGAAACCGATTTCAGGAGGTACACTGGAATTGCATGTAAAGCATAGGAAAAGAGGCAGAACGTCCACAATGATGCACTTGGCCAAAAAGGGCGTATGCGTTTTTTCCTGAATATATTCAGGAAAAAACGCATACGCCCTTTTTGGCCAACCAAGCAAGCTTGCAAAGGAAATCTGCACTACAATGAAGTCTCACTGCCCCCCGGTCAAAAGGGCCATCTGAAAAAAGTGTAAAATCCAGAAAGGCAGGACAGGCCATGGAGAACTGGGAGCCTTGTTATGCTGATGGGCGGGATTTAAATTGCCAGCAGCCACTCTGGAGAAGTGTATGGTGTTTCCTGAAACATCCAAACAACAAAGCAACAGAGCCTAGGGCACTTCCACTTATGGTCCTATAGCTTAGGGAAATTAAAATCAAAAAGACACAGCCACCCCAAAGTTTGGGACGGCTCTGTTTACAAGAACCTCGTTTACCGAACAAGTTCAGTATCACAGAAAGCGAAAAATGGATAAAGAAGTTGTGGTACTTATGTACAATGCAATATCACTCTGCAATGAAATCTATGTCATCAGGCCCGTAGCAGCATAATGAGTGGATTCAGGTACGATGATTCTAAGTGAAATTAGTCACACAGAAAAAGAAACATCATAAGGTATCTCTAATACACGGAATGTAAACTTGGCTACACAAGAACTGAATTACAAAACAGAACAGGGTGTCAAATGTAGAAAACCAACTTATGCTTGCTTAAGGGGACGGGTGAGTTGGGGTGCTGCATAAAACCAGAGATTGAAATTAGCACAGATACCGTTCCATAAGCCAAATATATAACAGACAAGAGCTACTCCTTGCTCAACGAAGTGGACTCAACACCCCATATTAAACGCCTAAGAATATACCTGACTAGTAAGAATCAACCTGACTAGTAAGAATCTTAAAACCTATGGATTTATATGTCTCCGAAAGAGAATCAAGCGTGTGTACAGCGGCATAAACGCAGCAGTGATAGGATTGCTGAGGTTCGGTGAGCAAATGCAGACCCTTTGAAGTCATATTGCATGGTACCCATTCCATGGGTCTCAACTCTCCCTGTTTAAGGGATTCTTCCTTCAGCTAAAACATGCATGTGGAACCCAGAGTATGATCCACCGTGTTATTGGAAAACGTGTTCAAATGTGTCTCAGTTTTCGTCCCCTGGTACTCGGGTGCAACATTCCAGACGCTTTACTAACACTCTCCCCACTTGGAGAGTCAGTGCCTTTAACCTCCTGTTTGGTCCAGTTTGCAATTTCTATGGAAAATGAACAGGAATAGGGAGAACCAATGAGAGACTAGGTGGAGGTGTCCAGACGGGCAAATTTAACTCTCATTTACCACCAGGAAGAGGAATTAACCAAAGGCTCAGCGTGCCATGCCGGAACCACACTAGGACCAGAAGCAATCCTGCGGTGTTGCGGCCAGCTCACAAAAAAGCGAGTTGAAGAAAGGAGCTCAGGGGCACTGTAATTCACAAACCTGCAGAGTTATAAATGACAGCTATCTTCCAAAAATATATTGAAGTAAGGCTGCCAAGAGGAGTTGAAAGGGGGGCAGAATTGCAGGAAACCGATTTCAGGAGGTAGACTGGAATTGCATGTAAAGCATAGGAAAAGAGGGAGAACGTCCACAATGATGCACTTGGCCAAAAATGGCGTATGCGTTTTTTCCTGAATATATTCAGGAAAAAACGCATACGCCATTTTTGGCCAACCAAGAAAGCTTGCAAAGGAAATCTGCAGTACAATGAAGTCTCACTGCCTCCCGGTCAAAAGGGCCATCTGAAAAAAGTGTAAAATCCAGAAAGGCAGGACAGGCCGTAGAGAACTGGGAGCCTAGTTATGCTGATGGGTGGGATTTTAAATTGCCAGCAGCCACTCTGGAGAAGTGTATGGTGTTTCCTGAAACATCCAAAAAACAAAGCAACAGAGCCTAGGGCACTTCCACTTATGGTCATATACCTTAGGGAAATTAAAATCAAAAAGACACAGCCACCCCAAAGTTTGGGACGGCTCTGTTTACAAGAACCTCGTTTACGGTACAAGTTCAATATCACAGAAAGTGAAAAATGGATAAAGAAATTGTGGTACTTACGTACAATGCAATATCACTCAGCAATAAAATCTATGTCATCAGGCCCGTAGCAGCATAATGAGTGGATTCAGGTACGATGATTCTAAGTGAAATTAGTCACACAGAAAAAGAAACATCATAAGATATCACTAATACACGGAATGTAAACTTGGCTACACAAGAACTGAATTACAAAACAGAACAGGGTGTCAAATGTAGAAAACCAACTTATGCTTGCTTCAGGGGACGGGTGAGTTGGGGTGCTGCATAAAACCAGAGATTGAAATTAGCACAGATACCGTTCCATAAGCCAAATATGTAATAGACAAGAGCTACTCCTTGCTCAACGAAGTGGACTCAACACCCCATATTAAACGCCTAACAATATACCTGACTAGTAAGAATCTACCTGACTAGTAAGAATCTTAAAACCTATGGATTTATATGTCTCCGAAAGAGAATCAAGCGTGTGTACAGCGGCATAAACGCAGCAGTGATAGGATTGCTGAGGTTCGGTGAGCAATTGCAGACCCATTGAAGTCATATTGCATGGTACCCATTCCATGGGTCTCAACTCTCCAGGTTTAAGGGATTCTTCCTTCAGCTAAAACATGCATGTGGAACCCAGAGTATGATCCACCGTGTGATCGGGAAACGTGTTCAAATGTGTCTCAGTTTTCGTTCCCTGGTACTCGGGTGCAACATTCCAGACGCTTTACTAACACTCTCCCCACTTGGAGAGTCAGTGCCTTTAAACTCCTGTTTGGCCCAGTTTGCAATTTCTGTGGAAAATGAACAGGAATAGGGAGAACCAATGAGAGACTAGGTGGAGGTATCCGGACGGGCAAATTTAACTCTCATTTCCCACCAGGAAGAGGAATTAACCAAAGGCTCAGCATGCCATGCCGGAACCAAACTAGGGCCTGAAGCAATCCTGCGGTGTTGCGGCCAGCTCTCAAGAAAGCGAGTTGAAGAAAGGAGCTCAGGGGCACTGTAATTCACAAACCTGCAGAGTTATAAATGACAGCTATCTTCCAAAAATATATTGAATTAGGCTGCCAAGAGGAGTTGAAAGTGGGGCAGAATTGCAGGAAACCGATTTCAGGAGGTACACTGGAATTGCATGTAAAGCATAGGAAAAGAGGCAGAACGTCCACAATGATGCACTTGGCCAAAAAGGGCGTATGCGTTTTTTCCTGAATATATTCAGGAAAAAACGCATACGCCCTTTTTGGCCAACCAAGCAAGCTTGCAAAGGAAATCTGCACTACAATGAAGTCTCACTGCCCCCTGGTCAAAAGGGCCATCTGAAAAAAGTGTAAAATCCAGAAAGGCAGGACAGCCCATGGAGAACTGGGAGCCTAGTTATGCTGATGGGCGGGATGTAAATTGCCAGCAGCCACTCTGGAGAAGTGTATGGTGTTTCCTGAAACATCCAAAAAACAAAGCAACAGAGCCTAGGGCACTTCCACTTATGGTCCTATAGCTTAGGGAAATTAAAATCAAAAAGACACAGCCACCCCAAAGTTTGGGACGGCTCTGTTTACAAGAACCTTGTTTACGGTACAAGTTCAATATCACAGAAAGTGAAAAATGGATAAAGAAATTGTGGTACTTACGTACAATGCAATATCACTCAGCAATGAAATCTATGTCATCAGTCCCATAGCAGCATAATGAGTGGATTCAGGTACGATGATTCTAAGTGAAATTAGTCACACAGAAAAAGAAACATCATAAGATATCACTAATACATGGAATGTAAACATGGCTACACAAGAACTGAATTACAAAACAGAACAGGGTGTCAAATGTACAAAACCAACTTATGCTTGCTTAAGGGGACGGGTGAGTTGGGGTGCTGCATAAAACCAGAGATTGAAATTAGCACAGATACCATTCCATAAGCCAAATATGTAATAGACAAGAGCTACTCCTTGCTCAACGAAGTGGACTCAACACCCCATATTAAACGCCTAAGAATATACCTGACTAGTAAGAATCTACCTGACTAGTAAGAATCTTAAAACCTATGGATTTATATGGCTCCAAAAGAGAATGAAGCGTGTGTACAGCGGCATAAACGCAGAAGTGATAGGATTTGTGAGGTTCGGTGAGCAAATGCAGACCCTTTGAAGTCATATTGCATGGTACCCATTCCATGGGTCTCAACTCTCCATGTTTAAGGGATTCTTCCTTCAGCTAAAACATGCATGTGGAACCGAGAGTATGATCCACCATGTGATCGGAAAACGTGTTCAAACGTGTCTCAGTTTTCGTCCCCTGGTACTCGGGTGCAACATTCCAGACGCTTTACTAACACTCTCCCCACTTGGAGAGTCGGTGCCTTTAACCTCCTGTTTGGCCCAGTTTGCAATTTCTGTGGAAAATGAACAGGAATAGGGAGAACCAATGAGAGACTAGGTGGAGGTGTGCGGACGGGCAAATTTAACTCTCATTTCCCACCAGGAAGAGGAATTAAGCAAAGGCTCAGCGTGCCAGGCCGGAACCACACTAGGACCAGAAGCAATCCTGCGGTGTTGTGGCCAGCTCACAAGAAAGCGAGTTGAAGAAAGGAGCTCAGGGGCACTGTAATTCACAAACCTGCAGAGTTATAAAGGACAGCTATCTTCCAAAAATATATTGAAGTAAGGCTGCCAAGAGGAGTTGAAAGCGGGGCAGAATTGCAGGAAAACCATTTCAGGAGGTAGACTGGAATTGCATGTAAAGCATAGGAAAAGAGGCAGAACGTCCACAATGATGCACTTGGCCAAAAAGAGCGTATGCGTTTTTTCCTGAATATATTCAGGAAAAAACGCATACGACCTTTTTGGCCAACCAAGCAAGCTTGCAAAGGAAATCTGCACTACAATGAAGTCTCACTTCCCCCCCGGTCAAAAGGGCCATCCGAAAAATGTGTAAAATCCAGAAAGGCAGGACAGGCCAAGGAAAACTAGGAGCCTTCTTATGCTGATGGGCGGGATGTAAATTGCCAGCAGCCACTCTGGAGAAGTGTATGGTGTTTCCTGAAACATCCAAAAAACAAAGCAACAGAGCCTAGGGCACTTCCACTTATGGTCCTATAGCTTAGGGAAATTAAAATCAAAAAGACACAGCCACCCCAAAGTTTGGGACGGCTCTGTTTACAAGAACCTCGTTTACGGTACAAGTTCAATATCACAGAAAGTGAAAAATGGATAAAGAAATTGTGGTACTTACGTACAATGCAATATCACTCAGCAATGAAATCTATGTCATCAGTCCCATAGCAGCATAATGAGTGGATTCAGGTACGATGATTCTAAGTGAAATTAGTCACACAGAAAAAGAAACATCATAAGATATCACTAATACATGGAATGTAAACATGGCTACACAAGAACTGAATTACAAAACAGAACAGGGTGTCAAATGTACAAAACCAACTTATGCTTGCTTAAGGGGACGGGTGAGTTGGGGTGCTGCATAAAACCAGAGATTGAAATTAGCACAGATACCATTCCATAAGCCAAATATGTAATAGACAAGAGCTACTCCTTGCTCAACGAAGTGGACTCAACACCCCATATTAAACGCCTAAGAATATACCTGACTAGTAAGAATCTACCTGACTAGTAAGAATCTTAAAACCTATGGATTTATATGGCTCCGAAAGAGAATCAAGCGTGTGTACAGCGGCATAAACGCAGCAGTGATAGGATTGCTGAGGTTCGGTGAGCAAATGCAGACCCTTTGAAGTCATATTGCATGGTACCCATTCCATGGGTCTCAACTCTCCATGTTTAATGGATTCTTCCTTCAGCTAAAACATGCATGTGGAACCCAGAGTATGATCCACCGTGTGATCGGGAAACGTGTTCAAATGTGTCTCAGTTTTCGTCCCCTGGTACTCGGTTGCAACATTCCAGACGCTTTACTAACACTCTCCCCACTTGGAGAGTCGGTGCCTTTAACCTCCTGTTTGGCCCAGTTTGCAATTTCTGTGGAAAATGAACAGGAATTGGGAGAACCAATGAGAGACTAGGTGGAGGTGTCCGGACGGGCAAATTTAACTCTCATTTCCCACCAGGAAGAGGAATTAACCAAAGGCTCAGCGTGCCGTGCCGGAACCAAACTAGGGCCTGAAGCAATCCTGCGGTGTTGCGGCCAGCTCACAAGAAAGCGAGTTGAAGAAAGGAGCTCAGGGGCACTGTAATTCACAAACCAGCAGAGTTATAAATGACAGCTATCTTCCAAAAATATATTGAATTAGGATGCCAAGAGGAGTTGAAAGCGGGGCAGAATTGCAGGAAACCGATTTCAGGAGGTAGACTGGAATTGCATGTAAAGCATAGGAAAAGAGGCAGAACGTCCACAATGATGCACTTGGCCAAAAAGGGCGTATGCGTTTTTTCCTGAATATATTCAGGAAAAAACGCATACGCCCTTTTTGGCCAACCAAGCAAGCTTGCAAAGGAAATCTGCACTACAATGAAGTCTCACTGCCCCCCGGTCAAAAGGGCCATCTGAAAAAAGTGTAAAATCCAGAAAGGCAGGACAGGCCATGGAGAACTGGGAGCCTAGTTATGTTGATGGGCGGGATGTAAATTGCCAGCAGCCACTCTGGAGAAGTGTATGGTGTTTCCTGAAACATCCAAAAAACAAAGCAACAGAGCCTAGGGCACTTCCACTTATTGTCCTATAGCTTAGGGAAATTAAAATCAAAAAGACACAGTCACCCCAAAGTTTGGGACGGCTCTGTTTACAAGAACCTCGTTTACGGTACAAGTTCAATATCACAGAAAGCGAAAAATGGATAAAGAAATTGTGGTACTTACGTACAATGCAATATCACTCAGCAATGAAATCTATGTCAACAGGCCCATAGCAGAATAATGAGTGGATTCAGGTACGATGATTCTAAGTGAAATTAGTCACACAGAAAAAGAAACATCATAAGATATCACTAATACACGGAATGTAAACTTGGCTACACAAGAACTGAATTACAAAACAGAACAGGGTGTCAAATGTAGAAAACCAACTTATGCTTGCTTAAGGGGACGGGTGAGTTGGGGTGCTGCATAAAACCAGAGATTGAAATGAGCACAGATACCGTTCCATAAGCCAAATATGTAATAGACAAGAGCTACTCCTTGCTCAACGAAGTGGACTCAACACTCCATATTAAACGCCTAAGAATATACCTGACTAGTAAGTATCTTAAAACCTATGGATTTATATGTCTCCGAAAGAGAATCAAGCGTGTGTACAGTGGCATAAACGCAGCAGTGATAGGATTGCTGAGGTTCGGTGAGCAAATGCAGACCCTTTGAAGTCATATTGCATGGTACCCATTCCATGGGTCTCAACTCTCCAGTTTTAATGGATTCTTCCTTCAGCTAAAACATGCATGTGGAACCCAGAGTATGATCCACCGTGTGATCGGGAAACGTGTTCAAATGTGTCTCAGTTTTCGTCCCCTGGTACTCGGGTGCAACATTCCAGATGCTTTACTAACACTCTCCCCACTTGGAGAGTCAGTGCCTTTAACCTCCTGTTTGGCCCAGTTTGCAATTTCTGTGGAAAATGAACAGGAATAGGGAGAACCAATGAGAGACTAGGTGGAGGTGTCCGGACGGGCAAATTTAACTCTCATTTCCCACCAGGAAGAGGAATTAACCAAAGGCTCAGCATGCCGTGCCGGAACCAAACTAGGGCCTGAAGCAATCCTGCGGTGTTGCGGCCAGCTCACAAGAAAGCGAGTTGAAGAAAGGAGCTCAGGGGCACTGTAATTCACAAACCTGCAGAGTTATAAATGACAGCTATCTTCCAAAAATATATTGAAGTAAGGCTGCCAAGAGGAGTTGAAAGCGGGGCAGAATTGCAGGAAACCGATTTCAGGAGGTAGACTGGAATTGCATGTAAAGCATAGGAAAAGAGGCAGAACGTCCACAATGATGCACTTGGCCAAAAAGGGCGTATGCGTTTTTTCCTGAATATATTCAGGAAAAAACGCATACGCCCTTTTTGGCCAACCAAGCAAGCTTGCAAAGGAAATCTGCACTACAATGAAGTCTCACTGCCCCCCGGTCAAAAGGGCCATCTGAAAAAAGTGTAAAATCCAGAAAGGCAGGACAGGCCATGGAGAACTGGGAGCCTAGTTATGCTGATGGGCGGGATGTAAATTGCCAGCAGCCACTCTGGAGAAGTGTATGGTGTTTCCTGAAACATCCAAAAAACAAAGCAACAGAACCTAGGGCACTTCCACTTATTGTCCTATAGCTTAGGGAAATTAAAATCAAAAAGACACAGCCACCCCAAAGTTTGGGACGGCTCTGTTTACAAGAACCTCGTTTACGGTACAAGTTCAATATCACAGAAAGCGAAAAATGGATAAAGAAATTGTGGTACTTACGTACAATGCAATATCACTCAGCAATGAAATCTATGTCAACAGGCCCGTAGCAGCATAATGAGTGGATTCAGGTACGATGATTCTAAGTGAAATTAGTCACACAGAAAAAGAAACATCATAAGATATCACTAATACACGGGATGTAAACTTGGCTACACAAGAACTGAATTACAAAACAGAACAGGGTGTCAAATGTAGAAAACCAAATTATGCTTGCTTAAGGGGACGGGTGAGTTGGGGTGCTGCATAAAACCAGAGATTGAAATGAGCACAGATACCGTTCCATAAGCCAAATATGTAATAGACAAGAGCTACTCCTTGCTCAACGAAGTGGACTCAACCCTCCATATTAAACGCCTAAGAATATACCTGACTAGTAAGTATCTTAAAACCTATGGATTTATATGTCTCCGAAAGAGAATCAAGCGTGTGTACAGCGGCATAAACGCAGCAGTGATAGGATTGCTGAGGTTCGGTGAGCAAATACAGACCCTTTGAAGTCATATTGCATGGTACCCATTCCATGGGTCTCAACTCTCCAGGTTTAATGGATTCTTCCTTCAGCTAAAACATGCATGTGGAACCCAGAGTATGATCCACCGTGTGATCGGGAAACGTGTTCAAATGTGTCTCAGTTTTCGTCCCCTGGTACTCGGGTGCAACATTCCAGATGCTTTACTAACACTCTCCCCACTTGGAGAGTCAGTGCCTTTAACCTCCTGTTTGGCCCAGTTTGCAATTTCTGTGGAAAATGAACAGGAATAGGGAGAACCAATGAGAGACTAGGTGGAGGTGTCCGGACGGGCAAATTTAACTCTCATTTCCCACCAGGAAGAGGAATTAACCAAAGGCTCAGCATGCCGTGCCGGAACCAAACTAGGGCCTGAAGCAATCCTGCGGTGTTGCGGCCAGCTCAGAAGAAAGCGAGTTGAAGAAAGGAGCTCAGGGGCACTGTAATTCACAAAACTGCAGAGTTATAAATGACAGCTATCTTCCAAAAATATATTGAAGTAAGGCTGCCAAGAGGAGTTGAAAGCGGGGCAGAATTGCAGGAAACCGATTTCAGGAGGTAGACTGGAATTGCATGTAAAGCATAGGAAAAGAGGCAGAACGTCCACAATGATACACTTGTCCAAAAAGGGCGTATGCGTTTTTTCCTGAATATATTCAGGGAAAAACGCATACGCCCTTTTTGGCCAACCAAGCAAGCTTGCAAAGGAAATCTGCACTACAATGAAGTCTCACTGCCCCCCGGTCAAAAGGGCCATCTGAAAAAAGTGTAAAATCCAGAAAGGCAGGACAGGCCATTGAGAACTGGGAGCCTTGTTATGCTGATGGGCGGAATGTAAATTGCCAGCAGCCACTCTGGAGAAGTGTATGGTGTTTCCTGAAACATCCAAAAAACAAAGCAACAGAGCCTAGGGCACTTCCACTTATGGTCCTATAGCTTAGGGAAATTAAAATCAAAAAGACACAGCCACCCCAAAGTTTGGGACGGCTCTGTTTACAAGAACCTCGTTTAAGGTACAAGTTCAATATCACAGAAAGCGAAAAATGGATAAAGAAATTGTGGTACTTACGTACAATGCAATATCACTCAGCAATGAAATCTATGTCATCAGGCCCGTAGCAGCATAATGAGTGGATTCAGGTACGATGATTCTAAGTGAAATTAGTCACACAGAAAATGAAACATCATAAGATATCACTAATACATGGAATGTAAACTTGGCTACACAAGAACTGAATTACAAAACAGAACAGGGTGTCAAATGTAGAAAACCAACTTATGCTTGCTTAAGGGGACGGGTGAGTTGGGGTGCTGCATAAAACCAGAGATTGAAATGAGCACAGATACCGTTCCATAAGCCAAATATGTAATAGACAAGAGCTACTCCTTGCTCAACGAAGTGGACTCAACACCCCATATTAAACGCCTAAGAATATACCTGACTAGTAAGAATCTACCTGACTAGTAAGAATCTTAAAACCTATTCATTTATATGTCTCCGAAAGAGAATCAAGCGTGTGTACAGCGGCATAAACGCAGCAGTGATAGGATTGCTGAGGTTCGGTGAGCAAATGCAGACCCTTTGAAGTCATATTGCATGGTACCCATTCCATGGGTCTCAACTCTCCATGTTTAAGGGATTCTTCCTTCAGCTAAAACATGCATGTGGAACCCAGAGTATGATCCACCATGTGGTCGGAAAACGTGTTCAAATGTGTCTCAGTTTTGGTCCCCTGGTACTCGGGTGCAACATTCCAGACGCTTTACTAACACTCTCCCCACTTGGAGAGTCAGTGCCTTTAACCTCCTGTTTGGCCCAGTTAGCAATTTCTGCGGAAGATGAACAGGAATAGGGAGAACCAATGAGAGATTAGGTGGAGGTGTCCGGACGGGCCAATTTAACTCTCATTTCCCACCAGGAAGAGGAATTAAACAAAGGCTCAGCATGCCGTGCCAGAACCAAACTAGGGCCTGAAGCAATCCTTCGGTGTTGCGGCCAGCTCACAAGAAAGCGAGTTGAAGAAAGGAGCTCAGGGGCACTGTAATTCACAAACCTGCAGAGTTATAAATGACAGCTATCTTCCAAAAATATATTGAAGTAAGGCTGCCAAGAGGAGTTGAAAGGGGGGCAGAATTGCAGGAAACCGATTTCAGGAGGTAGACTGGAATTGCATGTAAAGCATAGGAAAAGAGGCAGAACGTCCACAATGATGCACTTGGCCAAAAAGGGCATATGCGTTTTTTCCTGAATATATTCAAGAAAAAACGCATACGCCCTTTTTGGCCAAACAAGCAAGCTTGCAAAGGAAATCTGCACTACAATGAAGTCTCACTGCCCCCCGGTCAAAAGGGCCATCTGTAAAAAGTGTAAAATCCAGAAAGGCAGGACAGGCCATGGAGAACTGGGAGCCTAGTTATGCTGATGGGCGGGATGTAAATTGCCAGCAGCCACTCTGGAGAAGTGTATGGTGTTTCCTGAAACATCCAAAAAACAAAGCAACAGAGCCTAGGGCACTTCCACTTATGGTCCTATAGCTTAGGGAAATTAAAATCAAAAAGACACAGCCACCCCAAAGTTTGGGACGGCTCTGTTTACAAGAACCTCGTTTACGGTACAAGTTCCATATCACAGAAAGCGAAAAATGGATAAAGAAATTGTGGTACTTACGTAAAATGCAATATCACTCAGCAATGAAATCTATGTCATCAGGCCCGTAGCAGCATAATGAGTGGATTCAGGTACGATGATTCTAAGTGAAATTAGTCACACAGAAAAAGAAACATCATAAGATATCACTAATACACGGAATGTAAACTTTTCTACACAAGAACTGAATTACAAAACAGAACAGGGTTTCAAATGTAGAAAACCAACTTATGCTTGCTTAAGGGGACGGGTGAGTTGGGATGCTGCATAAAACTAGAGATTGAAATGAGCTCAGATACCGTTCCATAAGCCAAATATGTAATAGACAAGAGCTACTCCTTGCTCAACGAAGTGGACTCAACACCCCATATTAAACGCCTAAAAATATACCTGACTAGTAAGAATCTACCTGACTAGTAAGAATCTTAAAACCTATGGATTTATATGTCTCCGAAAGAGAATCAAGTGTGTGTACAGCGGCATAAACGCAGCAGTGATAGGATTGCTGAGGTTCGGTGAGCAAATGCAGACCCTTTGAAGTCATATTGCATGGTACCCATTCCATGGGTCTCAACTCTCCAGGTTTAAGGGATTCTTCCTTCATCTAAAACATGCATGTGGAACCCAGAGTATGATGCACCGTGTGATTGGGAAACGTTTTCAAATGTGTCTCAGTTTTCGTCCCCTGGTACTCGGGTGCAACATTCCAGACGCTTTACTAACACTCTCCCCACTTGGAGAGTCAGTGCCTTTAACCTCCTGTTTGGCCCAGTTTGCAATTACTGTGGAAAATGAACAGGAATAGGGAGAACCAATGAGAGACTAGGTGGAGGTGTCCGGACGGGCAAATTTAACTCTCATTTCCCACCAGGAAGAGGAATTAACCAAAGGCTCAGCGTGCCATGCAGGAACCACACTAGGACCAGAAGCAATCCTGCGGTGTTGCGGCCAGCTCACAAGAAAGCGAGTTGAAGAAAGGAGCTCAGGGGCACTGTAATTCACAAACCTGCAGAGTTACAAATGACAGCTATCTTCCAAAAATATATTGAAGTAAGGCTGCCAAGAGGAGTTGAAAGGGGGGCAGAATTGCAGGAAACCGATTTCAGGAGGTAGACTGGAATTGCATGTAAAGCATAGGAAAAGAGGCAGAACGTCCACAATGATGCACTTGGCCAAAAAGGGCGTATGCGTTTTTTCCTGAATCAGGAAAAAACGCATACGCCCTTTTTGGCCAACCAAGCAAGCTTGCAAAGGAAATCTGCACTACAATGAAGTCTCACTGCCCCCCGGTCAAAAGGGCCATCTGAAAAAAGTGTAAAATCCAGAAAGGCAGGACAGGCCATGGAGAACTGGGAGCCTAGTTATGCTGATGGGCGGGATGTAAATTGCCAGCAGCCACTCTGGAGAAGTGTATGGTGTTTCCTGAAACATCTAAAAAACAAAGCAACAGAGCCTAGGGCACTTCCACTTATGGTCCTATAGCTTAGGGAAATTAAAATCAAAAAGACACAGCCACCCCAAAGTTTGGGACGGCTCTGTTTACAAGAACCTCGTTTACGGTACAAGTTCAATATCACAGAAAGCGAAAAATGGATAAAGAAATTGTGGTACTTACGTACAATGCAATATCACTCAGCAATGAAATCTATGTCATCAGGCCCGTAGCAGCATAATGAGTGGATTCAGGTACGATGATTCTAAGTGAAATTAGTCACACAGAAAAAGAAACATCATAAGATATCAATAATACACGGAATGTAAACTTGGCTACACAAGAACTGAATTACAAAACAGAACAGGGTGTCAAATGTAGAAAACCAACTTATGCTTGCTTAAGGGGACGGGTGAGTTGGGGTGCTGCATAAAACCAGAGATTGAAATGAGCACAGATACCGTTCCATAAGCCAAATATGTAATAGACAAGAGCTACTCCTTGCTCAACGAAGTGGACTCAACACCCCATATTAAACGCCTAAGAATATACCTGACTAGTAAGAATCTACCTGACTAGTAAGAATCTTAAAACCTATGGATTTATATGTCTCCGAAAGAGAATCAAGCGTGTGTACAGTGGCATAAACGCAGCAGTGATAGGATTGCTGAGGTTCGGTGAGCAAATGCAGACCCTTTGAAGTCATATTGCATGGTACCCATTCCATGGGTCTCAACTCTCCCTGTTTAAGGGATTCTTCCTTCAGCTAAAACATGCATGTGGAACCCAGAGTATGATCCACCGTGTGATCGGAAAACGTGTTCAAATGTGTCTCAGTTTTCGTCCCCTGGTACTCGGGTGCAACATTCCAGACGCTTTACTAACACTCTCCCCACTTGGAGAGTCAGTGCCTTTAACCTCCTGTTTGGCCCAGTTAGCAATTTCTGTGGAAAATGAACAGGAATAGGGAGAACCAATGAGAGACTAGGTGGAGGTGTCCGGACGGGCAAATTTAACTCTCATTTCCCACCAGGAAGAGGAATTAACCAAAGGCTCAGCATGCCGTGCCGGAACCAAACTAGGGCCTGAAGCAATCCTGCGGTGTTGCGGCCAGCTCACAAGAAAGCGAGTTGAAGAAAGGAGCTCAGGGGCACTGTAATTCACAAACCTGCAGAGTTATAAATGACAGCTATCTTCCAAAAATATATTGAATTAGGATGCCAAGATGAGTTGAAAGCAGGGCAGAATTGCAGGAAACCGATTTCAGGAGGTAGACTGGAATTGCATGTAAAGCATAGGAAAAGAGGCAGAACGTCCACAATGATGCACTTGGCCAAAAAGGGCGTATGCGTTTTTTCCTGAATATATTCAGGAAAAAACGCATACGCCCTTTTTGGCCAACCAAGCAAGCTTGCAAAGGAAATCTGCACTACAATGAAGTCTCACTGCCCCCCGGTCAAAAGGGCCATCTGAAAAAAGTGTAAAATCCAGAAAGGCAGGACAGGCCATGGAGAACTGGGAGCCTAGTTATGCTGATGGGCGGGATGTAAATTGCCAGCAGCCACTCTGGAGAAGTGTATGGTGTTTCCTGAAACATCCAAAAAACAAAGCAACAGAGCCTAGGGCACTTCCACTTATGGTCCTATAGCTTAGGGAAATTAAAATCAAAAAGACACAGCCACCCCAAAGTTTGGGACGGCTCTGTTTACAAGAACCTCGTTTACGGTACAAGTTCAATATCACAGAAAGCGAAAAATGGATAAAGAAATTGTGGTACTTACGTACAATGCAATATCACTCAGCAATGAAATCTATGTCAACAGGCCCGTAGCAGCATAATGAGTGGATTCAGGTACGATGATTCTAAGTGAAATTAGTCACACAGAAAAAGAAACATCATAAGATATCACTAATACACGGAATGTAAACTTGGCTACACAAGAACTGAATTACAAAACAGAACAGGGTGTCAAATGTAGAAAACCAACTTATGCTTGCTTAAGGGGACGGGTGAGTTGGGGTGCTGCATAAAACCAGAGATTGAAATGAGCACAGATACCGTTCCATAAGCCAAATATGTAATAGACAAGAGCTACTCCTTGCTCAACGAAGTGGACTCAACACTCCATATTAAACGCCTAAGAATATACCTGACTAGTAAGAATCTTAAAACCTATGGATTTATATGTCTCCGAAAGAGAATCAAGCGTGTGTACAGCGGCATAAACGCAGCAGTGATAGGATTGCTGAGGTTCGGTGAGCAAATGCAGACCCTTTGAAGTCATATTGCATGGTACCCATTCCATGGGTCTCAACTCTCCAGGTTTAATGGATTCTTCCTTCAGCTAAAACATGCATGTGGAACCCAGAGTATGATCCACCGTGTGATCGGGAAACGTGTTCAAATGTGTCTCAGTTTTCGTCCCCTGGTACTCGGGTGCAACATTCCAGACGCTTTACTAACACTCTCCCCACTTGGAGAGTCAGTGCCTTTAACCTCCTGTTTGGCCCAGTTAGCAATTTCTGTGGAAAATGAACAGGAATAGGGAGAACCAATGAGAGACTAGGTGGAGGTGTCCGGACGGGCAAATTTAACTCTCATTTCCCACCAGGAAGAGGAATTAACCAAAGGCTCAGCATGCCGTGCCGGAACCAAACTAGGGCCTGAAGCAATCCTGCGGTGTTGCGGCCAGCTCACAAGAAAGCGAGTTGAAGAAAGGAGCTCAGGGGCACTGTAATTCACAAACCTGCAGAGTTATAAATGACAGCTATCTTCCAAAAATATATTGAATTAGGATGCCAAGAGGAGTTGAAAACAGGGCAGAATTGCAGGAAACCGATTTCAGGAGGTAGACTGGAATTGCATGTAAAGCATAGGAAAAGAGGCAGAACGTCCACAATGATGCACTTGGCCAAAAAGGGCGTATGCGTTTTTTCCTGAATATATTCAGGAAAAAACGCATACGCCCTTTTTGGCCAACCAAGCAAGCTTGCAAAGGAAATCTGCACTACAATGAAGTCTCACTGCCCCCCGGTCAAAAGGGCCATCTGAAAAAAGTGTAAAATCCAGAAAGGCAGGACAGGCCATGGAGAACTGGGAGCCTAGTTATGCTGATGGGCGGGATGTAAATTGCCAGCAGCCACTCTGGAGAAGTGTATGGTGTTTCCTGAAACATCCAAAAAACAAAGCAACAGAGCCTAGGGCACTTCCACTTATGGTCCTATAGCTTAGGGAAATTAAAATCAAAAAGACACAGCCACCCCAAAGTTTGGGACGGCTCTGTTTACAAGAACCTCGTTTACGGTACAAGTTCAATATCACAGAAAGCGAAAAATGGATAAAGAAATTGTGGTACTTACGTACAATGCAATATCACTCAGCAATGAAATCTATGTCATCAGGCCCGTAGCAGCATAATGAGTGGATTCAGGTACGATGATTCTAAGTGAAATTAGTCACACAGAAAATGAAACATCATAAGATATCACTAATACACGGAATGTAAACTTGGCTACACAAGAACTGAATTACAAAACAGAACAGGGTGTCAAATGTAGAAAACCAACTTATGCTTGCTTAAGGGGACGGGTGAGTTGGGGTGCTGCATAAAACCAGAGATTGAAATGAGCACAGATACCGTTCCATAAGCCAAATATATAATAGACAAGAGCTACTCCTTGCTCAACGAAGTGGACTCAACACCCCATATTAAACGCCTAAGAATATACCTGACTAGTAAGAATCTACCTGACTAGTAAGAATCTTAAAACCTATGGATTTATATGTCTCCGAAAGAGAATCAAGCGTGTGTACAGCGGCATAAACGCAGCAGTGATAGGATTGCTGAGGTTCGGTGAGCAAATGCAGACCCTTTGAAGTCATATTGCATGGTACCCATTCCACGGGTCTCAACTCTCCATGTTTAAGGGATTCTTCCTTCAGCTAAAACATGCATGTGGAACCCAGAGTATGATCCACCATGTGGTCGGAAAACGTGTTCAAATGTGTCTCAGTTTTGGTCCCCTGGTACTCGGGTGCAACATTCCAGACGCTTTACTAACACTCTCCCCACTTGGAGAGTCAGTGCCTTTAACCTCCTGTTTGGCCCAGTTAGCAATTTCTGCGGAAGATGAACAGGAATAGGGAGAACCAATGAGAGATTAGGTGGAGGTGTCCGGACGGGCCAATTTAACTCTCATTTCCCACCAGGAAGAGGAATTAACCAAAGGCTCAGCATGCCGTGCCGGAACCAAACTAGGGCCTGAAGCAATCCTGCGGTGTTGCGGCCAGCTCACAAGAAAGCGAGTTGAAGAAAGGAGCTCAGGGGCACTGTAATTCACAAACCTGCAGAGTTATAAATGACAGCTATCTTCCAAAAATATATTGAATTAGGATGCCAAGAGGAGTTGAAAGCGGGTCAGAATTGCAGGAAACCGATTTCAGGAGGTAGACTGGAATTGCATGTAAAGCATAGGAAAAGAGGCAGAACGTCCACAATGATACACTTGGCCAAAAAGGGCGTATGCGTTTTTTCCTGAATATATTCAGGGAAAAACGCATACGCCCTTTTTGGCCAACCAAGCAAGCTTGCAAAGGAAATATGCACTACAATGAAGTCTCACTGCCCCCCGGTCAAAAGGGCCATCTGAAAAAAGTGTAAAATCCAGAAAGGCAGGACAGGCCATTGAGAACTGGGAGCCTTGTTATGCTGATGGGCGGGATGTAAATTGCCAGCAGCCACTCTGGAGAAGTGTATGGTGTTTCCTGAAACATCCAAAAAACAAAGCAACAGAGCCTAGGGCACTTCCACTTATGGTCCTATAGCGTAGGGAAATTAAAATCAAAAACACAGCCACCCCAAAGTTTGGGACGGCTCTGTTTACAAGAACCTCGTTTACGGTACAAGTTCCATATCACAGAAAGCGAAAAATGGATAAAGAAATTGTGGTACTTACGTACAATGCAATATCACTCAGCAATGAAATCTATGTCATCAGGCCCGTAGCAGCATAATGAGTGGATTCAGGTACGATGATTCTAAGTGAAATTAGTCACACAGAAAATGAAACATCATAAGATATCACTAATACATGGAATGTAAACTTGGCTACACAAGAACTGAATTACAAAACAGAACAGGGTGTCAAATGTAGAAAACCAACTTATGCTTGCTTAAGGGGAAAGGTGAGTTGGGGTGCTGCATAAAACCAGAGATTGAAATGAGCACAGATACCGTTCCATAAGCCAAATATGTAATAGACAAGAGCTACTCCTTGCTCAACGAAGTGGACTCAACACCCCATATTAAACGCCTAAGAATATACCTGACTAGTAAGAATCTTAAAACCTATGGATTTATATGTCTCCGAAAGAGAATCAAGCGTGTGTACAGCGGCATAAGCGCAGCAGTGATAGGATTGGTGAGGTTCGGTGAGCAAATGCAGACCCTTTGAAGTCATATTGCATGGTACCCATTCCATGGGTCTCAACTCTCCATGTTTAAGGGATTCTTCCTTCAGCTAAAACATGCATGTGGAACCCAGAGTATGATCCACCGTGTGATCGGGAAACTTGTTCAAATGTGTCTCAGTTTTCGTCCCCTGGTACTCGGGTGCAACATTCCAGACGCTTTACTAACACTCTCCCCACTTGGAGAGTCAGTGCCTTTAACCTCCTGTTTGGCCCAGTTTGCAATTTCTGTGGAAAATGAACAGGAATAGGGAGAACCAATGAGAGACTAGGTGGAGGTGTCCGGATGGGCAAATTTAACTCTCATTTCCCACCAGGAAGAGGAATTAACCAAAGGCTCAGCGTGCCGTGCCGGAACCACACTAGGGCCAGAAGCAATCCTGCGGTGTTGCGGCCAGCTCACAAGAAAGCGAGTTGAAGAAAGGAGCTCAGGGGCACTGTAATTCACAAACCTGCAGAGTTACAAATGACAGCTATCTTCCAAAAATATATTGAAGTAAGGCTGCCAAGAGGAGTTGAATGCGGGGCAGAATTGCAGGAAACCGATTTCTGGAGGTACACTGGAATTGCATGTAAAGCATAGGAAAAGAGGCAGAACGTCCACAATGATGCACTTGGCCAAAAAGGGCGTATGCGTTTTTCCCTGAATATATTCAGGAAAAAACGCATACGCCCTTTTTGGCCAACCAAGCAAGCTTGCAAAGGAAATCTGCACTACAATGAAGTCTCACTGCCCCCCGGTCAAAAGGGCCATCTGAAAAAAGTGTAAAATCCAGAAAGGCAGGACAGGCCATGGAGAACTGGGAGCCTTGTTATGCTGATGGGCGGGATGTAAATTGCCAGCAGCCACTCTGGAGAAGTGTATGGTGTTTCCTGAAACATCCAAAAAACAAAGCAACAGAGCCTAGGGCACTTCCACTTATGGTCCTATAGCTTAGGGAAATTAAAATCAAAAAGACACAGCCACCCCAAAGTTTGGGACGGCTCTGTTTACAAGAACCTCGTTTACAGTACAAGTTCAATATCACAGAAAGCGAAAAATGGATAAAGAAATTGTGGTACTTACGTACAATGCAATATCACTCAGCAATGAAATCTATGTCATCAGGCCCGTAGCAGCATAATGAGTGGATTCAGGTACGATGATTCTAAGTGAAATTAGTCACACAGAAAAAGAAACATCATAAGATATCACTAATACACGGAATGTAAACTTGGCTACACAAGAACTGAATTACAAAACAGAACAGGGTGTCAAATGTAGAAAACCAACTTATGCTTGCTTAAGGGGACGGGTGAGTTGGGCTGCTGCATAAAACCAGAGATTGAAATTAGCACAGATACCGTTCCATAAGCCAAATATGTAATAGACAAGAGCTACTCCTTGCTCAACGAAGTGGACTCAACACTCCATATTAAACGCCTAAGAATATACCTGACTAGTAAGAATCTTAAAACCTATGGATTTATATGTCTCCGAAAGAGAATCAAGCGTGTGTACAGCGGCATAAACGCAGCAGTGATAGGATTGCTGAGGTTCGGTGAGCAAATGCAGACCCTTTGAAGTCATATTGCATGGTACCCATTCCATGGGTCTCAACTCTCCAGGTTTAATGGATTCTTCCTTCAGCTAAAACATGCATGTGGAACCCAGAGTATGATCCACCGTGTGATCGGGAAACGTGTTCAAATGTGTCTCAGTTTTCGTCCCCTGGTACTCGGGTGCAACATTCCAGACGCTTTACTAACACTCTCCCCACTTGGAGAGTCAGTGCCTTTAACCTCCTGTTTGGCCCAGTTTGCAATTTCTGTGGAAAATGAACAGGAATAGGGAGAACCAATGAGAGACTAGGTGGAGGTGTCCATACGGGCAAATTTAACTCTCATTTCCCACCAGGAAGAGGAATTAACCAAAGGCTCAGCATGCCGTGCCGGAACCAAACTAGGGCCTGAAGCAATCCTGCGGTGTTGCGGCCAGCTCACAAGAAAGCGAGTTGAAGAAAGGAGCTCAGGGGCACTGTAATTCACAAACTTGCAGAGTTATAAATGACAGCTATCTTCCAAAAATATATTGAAGTAAGGCTGCCAAGAGGAGTTGAAAGCGGGGCAGAATTGCAGGAAACCGATTTCAGGAGGTAGACTGGAATTGCATGTAAAGCATAGGAAAAGAGGCAGAACGTCCACAATGATACACTTGGCCAAAAAGGGCGTATGCGTTTTTTCCTGAATATATTCAGGGAAAAACGCATACGCCCTTTTTGGCCAACCAAGCAAGCTTGCAAAGGAAATCTGCACTACAATGAAGTCTCACTGCCTCCCGGTCAAAAGGGCCATCTGAAAAAAGTGTAAAATCCAGAAAGGCAGGACAGGCCATTGAGAACTGGGAGCCTTGTTATGCTGATGGGCGGGATGTAAATTGCCAGCAGCCACTCTGGAGAAGTGTATGGTGTTTCCTGAAACATCCAAAAAACAAAGCAACAGAGCCTAGGGCACTTCCACTTATGGTCCTATAGCTTAGGGAAATTAAAATCAAAAAGACACAGCCACCCCAAAGTTTGGGACGGCTCTGTTTACAAGAACCTCGTTTACGGTACAAGTTCCATATCACAGAAAGCGAAAAATGGATAAAGAAATTGTGGTACTTACGTACAATGCAATATCACTCAGCAATGAAATCTATGTCATCAGGCCCGTAGCAGCATAATGAGTGGATTCAGGTACGATGATTCTAAGTGAAATTAGTCACACAGAAAATGAAACATCATAAGATATCACTAATACATGGAATGTAAACTTGGCTACACAAGAACTGAATTACAAAACAGAACAGGGTGTCAAATGTAGAAAACCAACTTATGCTTGCTTAAGGGGAAAGGTGAGTTGGGGTGCTGCATAAAACCAGAGATTGAAATTAGCACAGATACCTTTCCATCAGCCAAATATGTAATAGACAAGAGCTACTCCTTGCTCAACGAAGTGGACTCAACACCCCATATTAAACGCCTAACAATATACCTGACTAGTAAGAATCTTAAAACCTATGGATTTATATGTCTCTGAAAGAGAATCAAACGTGTGTACAGTGGCATAAACGCAGCAGTGATAGGACTGGTGAGGTTCGGTGAGCAAATGCAGACCCTTTGAAGTCATATTGCATGGTACCTATTCCATGGCTCTCAACTCTCCATGTTTAAGGGATTCTTCCTTCAGCTAAAACATGCATGTGGAACCCAGAGTATGATCCACCGTGTGATCGGGAAACTTGTTCAAATGTGTCTCAGTTTTCGTCCCCTGGTACTCGGGTGCAACATTCCAGACGCTTTACTAACACTCTCCCCACTTGGAGAGTCAGTGCCTTTAACCTCCTGTTTGGCCCAGTTTGCAATTTCTGTGGAAAATGTACAGGAATAGGGAGAACCAATGAGAGACTAGGTGGAGGTGTCCGGATGGGCAAATTTAACTCTCATTTCCCACCAGGAAGAGGAATTAACCAAAGGCTCAGCGTGCCATGCCGGAACCACACTAGGGCCAGAAGCAATCCTGCGGTGTTGCGGCCAGCTCACAAGAAAGCGAGTTGAAGAAAGGAGCTCAGGGGCACTGTAATTCACAAACCTGCAGAGTTATAAATGACAGCTATCTTCCAAAAATATATTGAAGTAAGGCTGCCAAGAGGAGTTGAAAGCGGGGCAGAATTGCAGGAAACCGATTTCTGGAGGTACACTGGAATTGCATGTAAAGCATAGGAAAAGAGGCAGAACGTCCACAATGATGCACTTGGCCAAAAAGGGCGTATGCGTTTTTCCCTGAATATATTCAGGAAAAAACGCATACGCCCTTTTTGGCCAACCAAGCAAGCTTGCAAAGGAAATCTGCACTACAATGAAGTCTCACTGCCCCCCGGTCAAAAGGGCCATCTGAAAAAAGTGTAAAATCCAGAAAGGCAGGACAGGCCATGGAGAACTGGGAGCCTTGTTATGCTGATGGGCGGGATGTAAATTGCCAGCAGCCACTCTGGAGAAGTGTATGGTGTTTCCTGAAACATCCAAAAAACAAAGCAACAGAGCCTAGGGCACTTCCACTTATGGTCCTATAGCTTAGGGAAATTAAAATCAAAAAGACACAGCCACCCCAAAGTTTGGGACGGCTCTGTTTACAAGAACCTCGTTTACCGAACAATTTCAATATCACAGAAAGCGAAAAATGGATAAAGAAGTTGTGGTACTTATGTACAATGCAATATCACTCAGCAATGAAATCTATGTCATCAGGCCCGTAGCAGCATAATGAGTTGATTCAGGTACGATGATTCTAAGTGAAATTAGTCACACAGAAAAAGAAACATCATAAGATATCACTAATACACGGAATGTAAACTTGGCTACACAAGAACTGAATTACAAAACAGAACAGGGTGTCAAATGTACAAAACCAACTTATGCTTGCTTAAGGGGACGGGTGAGTTGGGGTGCTGCATGAAACCAGAGATTGAAATTAGCACAGATACCGTTCCATAAGCCAAATATGTAATAGACAAGAGCTACTCCTTGCTCAACGAAGTGGACTCAACACCCCATATTAAACGCCTAAGAATATTCCTGACTAGTAAGAATCTACCTGACTAGTAAGAATCTTAAAACCTATGGATTTATATGTCTCCGAAAGAGAATCAAGCGTGTGTACAGTGGCATAAACGCAGCAGTGATAGGATTGGTGAGGTTCGGTGAGCAAATGCAGACCCTTTGAAGTCATATTGCATGGTACCCATTCCATGGGTCTCAACTCTCCCTGTTTAAGGGATTCTTCCTTCAGCTAAAACATGCATGTGGAACCCAGAGTATGATCCACCGTGTGATCGGAAAACGTGTTCAAATGTGTCTCAGTTTTCGTCCCCTGGTACTCGGGTGCAACATTCCAGATGCTTTACTAACACTCTCCCCACTTGGAGAGTCAGTGCCTTTAACCTCCTGTTTGGCCCAGTTTGCAATTTCTGTGGAAAATGAACAGGAATAGGGAGAACCAATGAGAGACTAGGTGGAGGTGTCCGTACGGGCAAATTTAACTCTCATTTCCCACCAGGAAGAGGAATTAACCAAAGGCTCCGCGTGCCATGCTGGAACTAAATTAGGGCCTGAGGAGATCCTGCGGTGTTGCGGCCAGCTCACAAGAAAGCGAGTTGAAGAAAGGAGCTCAGGGACACTGTAATTCAGAAACCTGCGGAGTTATAAATGACAGCTATCATCCAAAATTATGCTGAAGTAAGGCTGCGAAGAGGACTTGAATGCAGGGCAGAATTGCTGGAAATTGATTTCAAAACGTACACGGGAGTAGCTCTTAAAGCATAGGAAAAGAGACAGAACTTGGAAAATAATGCACTTGGCAAAAAAGGGCATATGTGTTTTATCCAGAGCTCTCATAACTGAGGGGAGGAGATTCCCAGCAGGCTCCAACTGCCACCTGAGGGCTCACATTGCCAAGGCAACGTTAGCATGCCAGGCAGGAGTTACCTCACAGCAGAGGTCCCACCTCACAGAAGGGTGAGAAACCCAGCCAACATCAGACTCTCACCAGAGGGCCCACATCACCAAGGGGATGGGAACCAGGCAGGAGTGTCTTCACATCAGTGGGGCCACATCATCGAAAACTGAGGTACTCAGCACATGTGTCCTCAAACCAGAGGACCCACATCACCAAGGACCTCGGAGTGAGGCAGGCAGGAGTAGCCTCACAACACTGGGCACATAGAATAAAAAAGTGAGGAATCCAGCAGTTGGAACCTCCCAGCAGGCGGCCCAGAGCACCGAGGCTATGGGATCCAGGCCACAGTGAACTCACAGAAGAGGGCCCATGTCATGAAACTGAGCAACCCAGCCATTGGGACCTCAGAGCAGGAGGCCCACATCCCCATGGGGATGGAATTCTGGTAGGAGTGTCCTCGCACCACTGAGAACGTATCAGAAAATTTTGGGCGACCAGCAGTTAGGGCCTGACGCCAGAGGACCCTCATCACCAAGGGAAGGAGGCTCCCAGCAGGCTCCAACTGCCACCAGAGGGCTGACGTCGCCAAGGCGATGTGTGCCAACCAGGCACGAATGACCTCACAGCAGAGGGTCCACCTCAGAGAAGTGTGACGAACCCAGTCAGGATCAGACTCGCACCAGAGGGCCCACATCACCAAATGGATTGGAACCAGGCAGGAGTGTCCTCACATGAGTAGGGCCACATCATCTAAAGGTGAGGAACCCAGAACATGTGGCTTCAAACCATAGGACACCCATCACCAAGGGGCTGGGAGTGAGGCAGGCAGGAGGAGCCTCATAACAGAGGGCCCAAAAATAAGAAAGGTGAGGAATCCAGCAGTTGGAACCTCCCAGCAGGCGGCCCAGAGCACAGAGGCTAGAGGAACCAGGCCAGAGTGAACTAACACCAGACAGCCCACATCATGAAACTGTGAGCAACCCAGACATTGGGACCTCAGAGCAGAAGGCCCACATCCCCATGGTGATGGGAACATGACAGGAGTGTCCTGGCATCACTGGGCTCACATCAGAAAACGTGGGGTGCTCAGAAGTTAGGGCCTGACGCTAGAGGGCACTCATCACCGAGAGGAGGAGGCTCCCAGCAGGCTCCAGCTGCCACCAGAGGGCCAACGTCGCCAAGGCGATGTGTGCCAGCCTGGCAGGAGTGACCTCACAGCAGAGGGCCCACCTCACAGAAGGGTGAGGAACACAGCCAGGATCAGACTCTCACCAGAGGGCCCACATCACCAAGGGGATGGGAACCAGGCAGGAGTGTCCCCACACCAGTGGGACAACATCATCGAAAGGTGAGGATCCCAGCACATGTGTCCTCAAACCAGAGGAACCACATCACCAAGGGGTTCGGAATGAGGCTGGCAGGACTGGCCTCACAACACAGGGTCCATAGAATATAAAAGTTGAGGAATCCAGCAGTTGGAACCTCCCAGCAAGTGGCCCAGAGCACCGAGGCTATGGGATCCAGGCCGCAGTGAACTCACAGCAGAGGGCCCACATCATGAACCTGTGAGCAGCCCAGCTGTTGGGACCTCAGAACAGAAGGCCCACATCCCCATTGGGATGGGAACCTGGCAGGAGTGGCTTTGCACCACTTAGCACATATCAGAAAATGTTAGGAGCCCAGCAGTTAGGGCCTGATGCCAGGGGGCCCTCATAACTGAGGGGAGGAGACTCCCAGCAGGTTCCAACTGCCAACAGAGGGCCCACGTCTACAAGGTGGCATGCACCAGCCAGGCAGTAGTGACCTCACAGCAGAGGGCCTATCTCACAGAAGGGTGAGGAACCGAGGCAGGATGAGACTCTCACCAGAGGGCCCACAACACCAAGGGGATGGGAACCAGTCAGGACTGTCCTCCCACCAGTGGGACCACATCATCGAAAGGTGAGGAATCCAGCACATGTGGCCTCATATCAGAGGACATACATCACAAAGGGGATGGGAGTGAGGCAGGTAGGAGTAGCCTAAAAACAGAGGGCCCAAAGAATAAAAAAAGTGAGGAATCCAGCATTTGGAACCTCCCAGCAGGCGGCCGAGAGCACAGAAGCTATGGGATGCAGGCAGGAGTTAACTAACACCAGAGAGCCCACATCATGAAACTGTGAGCAACCCAGGCATTGGGACCTCAGAGCAGAAAGCCCACATCCCCATGGGGATGGGAACCTGACAGGAGTGTCCTGGCATCACTGGGCTCACATCAGAAAACGTGGGGAGCCCAGCAGTTAGAGCCTGATGCTAGAGGGCCATCATCACCGAGGGCAGGAGGCTCCCAGCAGGTTCCATGTGCCAACAGAGGGCCCACGTCGCCAAGGTGATGTGTGCAAGTCAGGCAGGATTGACCTCACAGCAGAGGGCCTACCTCACAGAAGAGTGAGGAACTCAGCCAGGATAAGACTGTCACCAGAAGGCCCACATCACCAAGGGGATGGGAACCAGGCAGGAGTGTCCTCACACCAGTGGGGCCACATCATTGAAAGTTGCCTAACCCAGCACATGTGGCCTCAAACCAGAAGACCCACATCACGAAGGGGTTGCGAGTGAGGCAGGCAGGAGGAGCATCACAACACAGGACCCATAGAATACAAAAGTTGAGGAATCGAGCAGTTGGAACCTCCCAGCAGGCAGCCAAGACCACAGAGGCTATGGGATCCAGGCCACAGTGAACTAACACCAGAGAGCCCACATCATGAAATTGTGATCAACCCAGCCGTTGGAACCTCAGAGCAGAAGGCCCACATCCCCATGGGGATGGGAACCTAAGAGGAGTGCTTGAGCAACACTGGGCTCACTAAGAAAAGTTGGGGAGCCCAGCAGTTAGGGCCTGACATCAGAGGGCCCTCATCACAGAGCTGAGGAGGCTCCCAGCAGGGTCCAATTGCCACCAGAGGGCTCATGTCAACAAGGCGAGGTGAGCAACCCAGGCAAGAGTTACCTGATAGTAGAGGGCCCACCTCACAGATGGGTGAGGAACCCAGCCAGGATCAGACTCTCACCAGAGGGCCCACATCACAAAGGGGATGGGACCCAGTCAGGATTATCCTCACACCAGTGGGGCCTCATCATCTTAAGGTGAGGAACCCAGCACATGTGTCCTCAAACCAGAGGACCCACATCACCAAGGGCCTTGGAGTGAGGCAGGCAGGAGTAGCCTCACAACACAGGGCACATAATATAAAAAACGTGAGGATTCCAGCATTTAGACCTTCCAGCAGGCGGCCCAGAACACCGAGGCTATGGGATCCAGGCCACAGTGAACTCACAGCAGAGGGCCCACATCACAAAACTGTGAGCAACCCAGGAGTTGAGACCTCAGCGCAGAAGGACCACATCCCCATGGGAATGGGAACCTGGCTGGAGTGTCCTCGCACCACTGGGCGCACATCAGAAAATGTGGGGAGCCCACCATTTAGGGCCTGACGCCAGAGGGCCGTCATCACCGAGAGGAGGAGGCGCCCTGCACGCTCCAACTGCCACCAGAGGGCTCACGTCTCCAAGGTGACGTGTGCCAGCCAGGCAGGAGTGACCTCACAGCAGAGGGCCTACCTCACAGAACGTTGAGGAACCCAGCCAGGATTAGACTCTCGCCAGAGGGCCCACCTCACCAAGGGGATGGGAACCAGGCAGGAGTGTCCTCACACGAGTGGGGTCACATCATCGAAAGGTGAGGAACGCAGCACATGTGGCCTCAAGCCATAGGACAGTCATCACCAAGGGGCTGGCAGTGAGGCAGGCAGGAGGAGCCTCACAACAGAGGGCACATAGAATAAAAAAGTTGAGGAATCCAGCAGTTGGAACCTCCCAGCAGGCGGCTCAGAGCACCGATGATAAGGGATCCTTGCCGGAGTGAACTCACAGCAGAGGGCCCACATCATGGTACTGTGAGCAAGCCAGCCGTTTTGACCTCAGAGCAGAAGGCCCATATCGCCATGGGGGTGGGAACCTGGCAAGAGTCTCCTCACTCACTTGGCGCACATCAGAAAATGTGGGGAGCCCAGCAGTTATGGCCTAAGGCAAGAGGGCCCTCATCACCGAGGGGAGGAGGATCCCAGCACACTCCAACTGCCACCAGAGGGCCCACGTCGCCAAGGTGACGTGTGCCAGACAGGCATGATTGACCTCACAGCAGAGGGCCCACCTCACAGAAGGGTGAGGAACCCAGCCAGGATCAGACTCTCACCTGAGGGCCCACATCAGCAAGGGGATGGGAACCAGTCAGGACTGTCTTCCCTCCAGTGGGGTCACATCATCGAAAGGTGCGGAACCCAGCACATGTGGCCTCAAATCAGAGGACACATATCACAAAGGGAATGGGAGTGAGGCAGGCAGGAGTAGCCTAAAAACAGAGGGCCCAAAGAATAAGAAAGGTGAGGAATCCAGCAGTTGGAACCTCCCAGCAGGCGGCCCAGAGCACAGAAGCTATGGGATGCAGGCAGGAGTGAACTAACAGCAGAGAGCCCACATCATGAAACTGTGAGCAACCCAGGCTTTGGGACCTCAGAGCAGAAGGCCCACACCCCAATGGGGATGTGAACCTGGCTGGAGTGTCCTCGCACCACTGGGCGCACATCACAAAATGTAGGGAGCCCAGCAGTTAGGGCCTGATGCCAGAGGGCCCTCATCACCGAGGAGAGGAGGCTCCCAGCAGGCTCCAAGTGCCACCAGAGGGCTCATGTCCACAAGGCGAGGTGAGCAAGCCAGGCAAGAGTGACCTCACATCAGACGGCCTACCTCACAGATGGGTGAGGAACCCAGCCGGGATCAGACTCTCAACAGAGGGCCCACATCACCAAGGGGATGTGAACCAGGCAGGAGTCTCCTAAGACCATTGGTCCCACATCATCGAAAGGTGAGGAACCCAGCACATGTGGCCTCAAACCAGACGACACACATCACGAAGGGGCTGGGAGTGAGGCAGGCAGGAGGATCCTCACAACAGAGGGCCCAAAAAATTAAAAAAGTGAGGAATCCAGCAGTTGGAACCTCCCAGCAGGCAGCCAAGAGCACAGAGGCTATGGGATCCAGGCTTCTGTGAACTAACACCAGAGAGCCCACATCATGAAAATGTGAACAACCCAGCCGTTGGGACCTCAGAGCAGAAGGCCCACATCCCCATGGAGATGGGATCCTAAGAGGAGTGCCAAAGCATCACTGGGCTCCCTAAGAAAAGTTGGTGAGCCCAGCAGTTAGGGCCTGACGCAAGAGGGCCCTCATCACCGGGGGAAGAGATTCCCAGCACGCTCCAACTGCCACCACATGGCTGACTTCACCAAGGCAATGTGTGCCAGCCATGCAGGAGTGACCTATCAGCAGAGGGTCTCCCTCACAGGTGGGTGAGGAACAAAGCCAGGAACAGACTCTCACCAGGGGGTCCACATAACCACGTAGATGAGAACCAAGCAGGAGTGTCCTCACACTAGTGGGGCCACATCATTGAAAGGTGAGGAACCCAGCAAAAGTGGCCACAAACCAGAGGACCCACATCACCAAGGGGTTGAGAGTGAGGTAGGTGTCTGGACGGGCATATTTAACACTCATTTCCCACCAGGAAGAGGAATTAACCAAAGGCTCAGCGTGCCCTGCCAGAAGCAGATTAGGGCCTGAAGCAGTCTTGCGGGTTTGCGGCCAGCTCACAAGAAAGCGAGTTGAAGAAAGGAGCTCAGGGGCCCTGTAATTCACAAACCTGCAGAGTTATAAATGACAGCTATCGTCCAAAAATATACTGAAGTAAGTCTGCCAAGAGGACTTGAAAGCGGGGCAGAATTGCAGGAAACCGATTTCAGGAGGTAGACTGGATTTGCATTTAAAGCATAGGAAAAGAGGCAGAACATCGACAATGATGCACTTGGCAACAAAGGGCGTATGAGTTTGTTCCTGAATATATTCAGGAAAAAACACATACGCCCTTTTTGGCAAACCAAGCAAGCTTGCAATGGAAATCCGAAATACTATGAAGTGTCACTTCCCCCCGGTCTAAAGGGCCACTGAGAAAAGTGTAAAATCCAGAAAGGCAAGACAGGCCATGGGGAAAAAGGAGCCTTGTTATGCTTATGGGCGGGATGTACATTGCCAACAGCCACTCTGGAGAAGTGTATGGTGTTTCCTGATACATCTGAAAAACAAAGCAACAGAATCTAGGGCATTTCCACTTATGGTCCTATAGCTTAGGGAAATTAAAATCAAAAAGACACAGCCACCCCAAAATTTACAACGGCTCTGTTTACAGGAGCCTCTTCTACAGTACAAGTTAAATATCCCAGAGAACAAATAATTGATAAAGAAATTGCGGTACTTATGTACAACAGAATACCACTCAGCAATGAAATCTGTGTCACCAGGCCTGTACCAGCATAATGAGTGGATTGAGGCATGATGATTCTAAGTGAAATAAGTCACACAGAAAAAGAAACATCATAAGGTATCACTAATGCACCGAATGTAAACTTGGCTACACATGAACTGAATTACAAAACAGAACAGGGTCTCAAGTTTAGAAAACCAACTTATGCTTGCTTAAGGGGAAAGGTGAGTTGGGGTGCTGCATAAAACCAGAGTTTGAAATTAGCACAGATACCGTTCCATAAGCCAAATATGTAATAGACAAGACCTACCCGTTGCTCAACGAAATGGACTCAACAATGAGGTATCACCTCACACCTGTTAGAATGGGCATCATCTGAAAATCTACAAACAACAAATGCTGGAAAGGGTGTGGAGAAAAGGAACACTCTTCCACTATTGTTGGGAATATAAATTGATACAGTCACTATGGAGAACAATATGGAGTTTCTTAAGAAACTAATAATAGAATTACCATATGATACAGCAATCCCAGGACTGGACATATACTCAGACAAAACCATAAATCAAAAAGAGACATTCACCGCAATGTTCATTGCATCACTATTTACAATATCGAGGTAATGGAAGCAACCTAAATGCCCACAGACAGACGAATGCATAAAGCTGTGGTACATATATAAAATGGAATATTACTAAGCCATGAAAGGAATGAAATTGGGTCATTTGTAGAGACGTCGATGGATCTAGAGACTGTCCTACAGAGTGAAGTAAGTCAGAAAGAGAAAAACAAATCTTGTATATTCATGCATATATGTGGAACCTAGAAAAACTGTACAGATTAACCATTTTGCAAGGCATAAATAGAGCAACAGATGTAGACAACAATCGTATGGATAACAAGGGGGGAAAGCTCTTGGAGGGGTGGTGGTGGGAGGAGTTGAGAGATTGGGATTGGCATGTAAACATTTATATGTATAAAGTAGATAACCAATGAGAACCTGCTGTATAAAAATATAAAATAAAATTCAAAATTAAAAAGAAATAAAATTTAAAAAATAAAACAGAAAAAACAATTATTCCCTTCACATACATGTATTTATATGAATAAATTATTTCCATGCTTATATCTGTAAATACAAAAAAGAGGAATAAAATCTACCTTGAACCAAAAACGAAAAAGAGAAAAAAAAAAAACAGAACCCACCAGTTACTCAGAGGAAAACCGTATCAGGGCACTTGCTCCAGTTGTAAACAATTCTGAAGTTGGTCAGTGGTGGGGAATCGTCTCCCATTCAGCCAGCAGCCCCCACACAACAAGCGTCCTCATTGCAAAGCTGGGGCACCGTGCCGAGGCATCTGTGAGTAAACGTGAGCTGAGCCCCAGGCCACTTGCTGCTGAACTGTTCCCACCCTTCCCAGGTAAAACACCTGAATATATACAAGGACTTGAAAGCCTAGAGGAAGGGCCATGGAGCCACACGAGTGACAGCATGCCAGCTGACTTGGTGCCTGCAGGCCAGCCAGGATGGTCCTGGCCCTGGGTGCTCTTCTGGAAGATTTCCATTTCCCTGCCTGAGATACCCGTCCTGTCCCTGCCCCCACTGCTTTTTTCCTTCCTCACCTCTGCCCAGGGAGAAATTCCAGCAGCAGGTATGGGTGACACATCCTCTTCTTTAGCAGGTGGCAGCCTGGCATCTGCTGCAGAAAGTCCAGCAGAGCCCCACTCACACTGGGCCACCCACAAAGCCGTGGCCTCTCACTCCCTCCCACCAGCCCAGCCCCGAGACTGCTGACAGGGCAGAGAAAATGGCGTCAGGCACAGCTGCAGGGGCTTTTGCTGCCTGGAGTGGTATTTATATTGATCTCAACCCAGGCACACCTGGGGAGGGCTGGCCAGCATGGTAAGGCTGCCCAGGTAGCCAATCATCACCCCTCAGGGGCTCACAGTTGCAGAAAATGGAACTTGCTGAACCGGCCAGGTCCAAGGAACAGGTGTGGGCTCCTGAGAGTCAGGATAGACAAGGGGCTGCAGCTTTGGCTTGTTTTCTAATCATTTTATCTGGCCCATGAGTGGGAGACAACTTCAAGAAAACCCTCTCCTAATGAGAGGAACCCAGGAGTCAGGGAGAGGAGGGGTGGGTGGTGGTTGGAGACAGAGGCCTGGTGCCCTGGGTGCAGTGGAAGTCTCTGGAAGACCAGGTGGAGGGAGGCCGCACAGAGTGATGCCCAGGGTCACAGACCTGTCGGAGCTGCTGTTTGTTAGTTCAAGTCCTGCTCTGAGGTGCTCTGTGTCAGCTCTGAGCGACAGGTGAGCTGGGGGTGCTCTTCAATGAGGGCTATGTGCACGGTTCCTGTGTGCCCAGCCCTGCCACGGTACCTGCAAGGGTAGCTCTGTATCCTGGGAGGGGCCTGACCATGAGAGCCCCGTGGGCTGGGTTGGGGGTGGGGTACCTGCCCAGGAGAGCTCCATATCCTGGGATTGGCCTGACCACGAGAGCCCCATGGGCTGCTGGGGACCTGGTAAAGGATGTCAGGACAGTCAGTGAAGCCACCGAGGATATACCTCCAGTTGCTCCTGATTCCTACACCCTGCTGGTCATTCTACCAACCACCAGGACATGGTATTCTGTATTAGTCTTCAATGATGCCTTCTTTTGTATTCCATTAGTCCCAGAGTCACAAGAAATTTTGGCTTGTGAGTGGCAGGACTCAACATACAACTAAAACAATACTTCCGGGCCGTCTTGCCCCAAGGGTTCAAAAATTCCCACACCATCTTTGGGGAAAGCTTAGCTAACGACCGAAAAGTTCTACCTCTGGAAAAGGAAACCCTCCTTCAATATGCAGACGACATTCTGATCGCCAGCCCTACTAAGGAGGCCTCTGAACTACCAAGCCAATAAAGGATAGAAGTTGTCCAAGAAAAAGCTCAAATATCACAGACTGCGGTGACCTGCCTGGGCTTCATTCTCACACAAGGTCAGAGAAGCCCATCCCAGGAAAGGGAAGAAGCCATTTGCAGCCTTACCCCTTTCTAAAACTAGAAGACAGCTTAGGGGTTCCTGGGGAGGCCAGGGTTTGCTGCTTCTGGATCCCTAACTACAGTCTACTAGCTGGGCCTCTATATGAAACACTGAAAGGAAAAGATGATGATCCTTTTGAACAGAATCCAGAAGTGGCCTTTCAAGAATGGAAAGAGCAGTCAATTCAGACCCTTGCCCTGGAACTCCCTAATTGAGCTAAACCCTTTGACCTTTCCATTCCCGGTGAAAGGTGAATCGCCATTGGAGAATTAGTGCAAAAACTGGGACCACTTGAAATGGAACAACGCAAGAATGCCATCCAGGTAGGATAAACTACAGTCACCAAGGGGCTTGGCCCACTGCCACATCTGGCCAAGATACTGGCGGTATCTAAAAACCTGGAAATCAGCAGCCCAAAAGGCCACCTCCCTCCTAAGGGAAAAGGACCCCACGTGGTGATCCTAATCACCAACCATGCCCTGAAGTTGCAGGGTTCGCTCCGTGGGCACACCGACCTCGAGTGAGGAGGCCCTCCAACTCCAACATCCAGAGAGATAACCGGAGGCAACAGGGCACCATGACGACTCATGTGAACATCACTTGACCTGGAGTTTCTCTCATAAAACAACAATAGTGTGTCCCGAAGGAGTAGATTACTGCTTGCAGGACTTCCTGCACCCGGAGGGGAGCTAATAATCTTGGCGGGGGAACCGTATATCACACTGTCACCATAGAAAAGCCTACAGACACCGTGATGATGGTGGCCAATAAGACCGGCTGGACTCCTGTTTACTTCAAAAGGCTGTTGACTCAGTGGCCATCATGGTCCTTGATCACCACTGACCCTGGACTGTCTGGGAGTTGAGCGGGCAGGGCTCTGACACCTGGTGCTGTTTTTATGTTAATTCAGGGGCCTAATTGAAGAAAGAGCAGACTACTGGTCAGAGCATCTAGGCTGGCAGAAACGGTCAGCCTAAGGTGGCCGAACAAATGTGGGGCGGGGTGAAACCGGCCCCCACAGCGTCTCTGCACATCTCTTTCCTGGACCCTTAAAGGTCATTAGAATCTATAACACTTCCAATGCTGGTGCTCAGGCGGACGAGCAGGGAGGCAGGGGTCCTGGGGCCAATCAACGTCACCTGGAGGCTGCTGGGGAGAAGTTCTGACCCTCGTCCCCTGGTATGAGGGCTCCCAACTCAGCACTCAGCAGTTACAGAAGAAGGGTCTGCACCCTCAGCACTCCAAGAGTGAGGAACGGGACAAAAGGCAGAGGAGGGGTTTGTCCCCAGCAAAGCCCATTAAAAATCCCTGGGAGATAAAAATAGAATCTGGGCAATAAAGTCAAGTCTGACCTTTTTTATCCTTTGTGCTTTGTCTAATTTCACGTGCTCCTAGGGTCCCGCATGCAGAGGTTCCACACCCGGCACTTCAGACCAGATTTCCTGGTGCAGAATGGCTGGGTCGACACCTCAGCTCCTGGGGCCCAGTGCAGACTCCGAGATATAGAGCCTGAGCTGCAGCCAACCCGGCCCTTGAGAGCTCCGCCCCCTCCCTCCCACTGACTCTGACAGGATCTCTACACAGCAGCCCAGCCCACAGCCCACGGGGTAGTGCATGCTCTCACCTCTCCATTCTCTGATGAAAATATAAAGTTTCCTTTGCTTGGGAACCAAACTCAGTCTCGATCTGTTGGCCCCAATGACACTGGGCAGGGGGACCCTTGTTGGGGTCCACTCTGGAGGATCAGTAACAGAAATTGAGACTATTGTAACTTCAATGAACAGATGTGTGAGCCAAACTGTAGTTAACATAGAACAGTTTATAAGGCTCGGGTAAAATAAGATGTTTCTAACACTTCCATTTGATATTTCCATCACTTTATTATAAGCAAGTTCAGTGAGAAGGTTTGTCCTATTTGTCAGGTCAATATTAGAGAAATGAAGTGATTTCTTTCCAAGGATGTACATCTAATAATCTTGGTTAAAGCTTCAATCTTGTTTTAAATGCTTTTCCATTGAAAATGATACCTCTCTTTCAGCTCCCCCATTTCTGAGAAGTATAAAATCTTATAATTTATTATTACCAAAGGGGAAAGGTGGGAGGAGGGATAAATTAACAGTTTGGAATTAACACATACACACTGCTATGTATAAAATAGATCATCAACAAGGAACTACTGTATAGCACAGGGAACTACACTCAATATTGTGCAATAACCTATAAGGGGAAATAATCGGAAAAAGAATAGATATTTTTATTGACATCATCTATCAATGACAGTTAAAGTGTAACCTAAGGGAAGCCGGTGGTGAGTGCTTCTGACCCTGAAGACTTCAGTCATCTAAAGTTTGGACTCTGCCTACTTCCCAAGGCCCTTAATGAACATATGTGTAGCCGTAGCTTAAAAAACTCCCCAGTTTGGGTTTCGGGGAGACACTGATTTTGAAAAAGCCCTGGTGTTCTCCTTACATGAATGGGACTCTTCCTACTGCTAAAACATGTCTGTCACATCCAGAGGATGGTATACCGTCTGATCGGGAAGAGTTTGGAAAAGGCATCTCATCTCCTCATCTCCTGGTGCTCGGGTTCACCCCTCCAGCGTCTTTACTAACAGTCTCCCCACTTGGAGATGTCAACACTGTCAACATCCTGTTGTGTACAGTTTGGAATTTGTCCAGAGGATGAAGCGGAAGGATGAGGAACAATGAGAGACAAGTCCTAGGTGTTCAGACAGGCACATGTCACTCTAATTTCCAATCAGGAAGATGAATTGACCAAAGGCTAGGGTTGCCCATGGAAACAGTATAGGGCTTGAGGAAATCCCACTGCTTTGTGGCCAGTTCCCATAAACACAAGTTGAACAATGGAACTCAGGGGCAGTAAAATTCACGAAACTGCAGAGTTGAAAATATCTATCACTGAAAAATGTCTTGAGGAAAGTCAGAGAAAAGGATTGGCAAGCAAGGGAGAATGGCAGGAAAGGGATTTGAGGAGGTAGAAAGGACTCACCATTAAGCACAAGAAAAGGGGCTGAACATTGCCGACATTGCAGTTGGCCAAAAAGGCTGTATGCGTTTTTTTCTGTATATATTCAAGAAAAGGGCATACACTTTTTTAGCCAACCAAACAGGTGGGCACTGGAAATCAATACTACAAAAGATATCACTTCGCATCAGTCAGAAGAGCCATCCTCATAAAGTGTAAACGCCAGAAATGCAGGACAGGGCAAGGAGAGGAGGGAGCCCTGTGAGGCTTATAGTGGAAATGTATATTGCCAACGGCCATTCTGGAGAACTGTATTGTGTTTACTAAAGCATCTAAAAAATGAGCTACAGAGCATAGGGCACTTGCACTCATGGGCGTATATCTTGGGAAAAACAAAAATCGAGAGGACACAGGCACCCCAATGTTTACTGCCTCTCTGTTTAAAAGATCCTCGACTAGGATATAACTTAAATGTCTCTGGAGGGAAAAAATGGATAGAGATGTGGTACTTATGTAGAGTGGAATATTACTCAGCCTGGAAATCAATGAAATATGGCCAGTTGTAACAACTCCGGAGGAGTTACGTATGATCATTCTAAGTGACATAAATATGTAGAAAACACGTGTAAGGCTGCTAAACGGGAAAGGTGGGGAGGGGTGAGGCATCATCCAGGAGGTTGAAATTAGCAAAGATACCATTCCAAATACCAAACTGATAATCAACAAGGCCTACACGGTAACTAAAAGAACTGCACTCAGCACACTCAAGTCACCGGAAAAGAATATCTATGACTGGTAAGAATCTGAAAAAGAAATTATTGATGTCTCTCTGTACGTGAATCAAGTGGATGTACAGCAGCAAGAAACAGAGCTTTGAAAATCAGCTGTAAACAACATAGTAATAAATTGAAAAAAATAAACGACAGAGAGACAGAGAAAACCTCTTACAACTTTTCCTCAGGGACGGTGATGCAACATGGATTGAACACATCTAGACCCACAGCAGGATGAGACATAAGGCTGGAAACTGTTCGCACTAAGAGAAATGTGAGGTTGGGTGAGGAAATGCACACCCTTTAAAGTAATACTACCTGGTACCCATTCAATGGGTCCCAAATCTGCAGGTTCAAGGAATCTTCCTACAGCTAAAACATGCATGGAAAACCCAGAGGACTGTACACCATGTGATCGGGAGATGTGTCTAAAATGCACCTCATTTATCCTCTCCTGGTGCTCCTGTTCATCATTCCAGCCACGTTACTTAGAATCTCCCCACTTAGAGAATCAGCACATTTAAACTTCTGTTTCACACATTTTGCAAATTGTGAGGAGGATGAACGGGAACAGGGGGAAACAATGAGAGAATAGTTGTAGGGGTTTGGACGGGCACATGTCACTCTAATTTCCCATTAAGAATAAGAATTAAAAAAAGGCTCAGCCCGCCTCACCGGAGCCAAAATAGGGCCTGAAGCAATCCTGCAGTTTTGAGGCCAGCTCACAAAAGAGCAACTTAAAAAATGGAGCTCAGGGTCACTGCAATTCACAAACCTGCAGAGTTATAAATGAAAACTAACGTCCAAAAATATGTTGAGGTAAGGCAAAGAAGAGGATCTGAATGCAAGACAGAATTGCAAGAAACAGATTTCAAGAGATAGATTGGACTCGCCTTTAAAGCACATGAAAAGCGGCAGAATTTCGACAATGATGCAGTTGGCCCAAAAGGGAGTATGTGTTATTTCCTGAATATATCCAGGAAAAAACGCATACGCACTTTATGGGCAACCAAGCAAGCAAGCAATGCAAATGTGCACAACAAAGAAGTCTCATTTCCCACCGGTCAAAAGGGCCATCCGAAAAAATTGTAAAAACCAGAAATGCAGGACAGGCCATGGAGAACAGGGAGCCTTTATACGCTGATGGACAGTGTGTGAACTGCCGAGAGCCACTCTGGAGAAGTGTATGGTGGTTCCTAAATCATCTAAAAAACAGAGCGACAGAGCATAGGGCACTTCCAATCACGGGAGTATATCTAGGGAAGTCTAAAAATCAACAAGACACAAGCACACCACAGTTTAGGGCTACTCTGTTTACAAGAACCTCAACTTCAGTACACCTTAAATATCCCAGGAAAGAGAACAATGGATAAAGAAAATGTGGTACTTATGTACAATGGAATATCTCTTCACCATGAAATCAATGTAATAAGGCTAGTAGAAGGATAGAGTGGATTGAGGTCCGATAATACTACTTGAAATAAGTCAAACAGAAAAAGAAACATATCATAAGATATCACTTATAGAGGGAGGATAAATATGGCTGCACAAAAAATGAATGACAAAACAGAACAGTGTCTCACATTTAGAAAACACACTTATGTCAGCTTAAGGGGAAAGGAGAGGTGGGGTGATGCATAAAACCAGAGTTTGAAATTAGCACAGATACCGTTCAATAAACCAAATAGGTATCAGACAAGATCTACACCTCGCTCAATGAACTGGCCTCAACACACCCTATACACCACAGAGAAATATATCTGAGTAATAAGAATCTTAAAACCCATGTATTGATATATCTCCATAAGGGAATCAAGTGTGCGCAGAGCGGCACAAACACAGCAGTGAAAATGAGCTAAACCCCATTATAGAAATAAATTTTAAAACCAAAACACAGAAACAATGAAAGAGAGAAAAATTCTTACAAAATTCGCTCAGGGGCTGTGATGCAACCTGGAATGACCACATATAAACCCACAGCTGGATAAGACATAAGGCTGGACACTTGGGGCTGAAAGGATTGGTGAGCTTTGGTGAGCAACTGCCGAAAGTTTAATGCAATACTTCATGCTACTTATTCCAAGGGTCCCAACACTCCAAGTTGAAGGGAATCTTCCTACAGCTAAACCATGCATGGGAAATCCAGCAGATGGTATACCATATGATCGGGAAAGGTTTCTAAAATGCACCTCATTTTCCTCTCCTGGGGCTCCGGATCAACATTCCAGCCACTTTACTAACAACATCTCCACATGGAGAGTCAATGCCTTTAAGTTCCGGTATCGCACAGTCTGCAGTTAGTGCGGAGGATGAATGGGAATAGGGGGAACCAGTGAGAAAATAGCTGTAGCGGTTTCAATGGGCACATGTCACTCTAATTTCACATCAGGAAGAAGAATTAACCAAAGGCAGAGCAAGGCGCCCCAGAAGAAGAATAGGGCCTGAAGAAATCCTGTGGATATGAGGCAAGATCACAAAAATAAGAGCTGAAAAATGGAGCTAAGGGCCACTGCAATTCAAAAACCTGCAGAGTTATAAAGGCCAACTATTTTTCAAAAGTATATTGAGGTAAGGCTATGAAGAGGAACTGAGAGCAAGGCAGAACTGCAAGAAACCGAATTCAGGAGGTAGACTGGAATTGCACTGAAAACATAGGAAAAGACTCAGAACGTCGACAATGATGCACTTGGCCAAAAAGGGCGTATGCGTTCCTTCCTGAATATATTCAGGAAGAAACGCATACGCCCTTTCTGGCCAACCAAGCAAGCTCGCAAAGGAAATCTGCACTACAATGAAGTCTCACTGCCCCCGGGTCAAAGGGCCTTCTGAAAAAAGTGTAAAATCCAGAAAGGCAGGACAGGCCATGGAGAACTGGGAGCCTTGTTATGCTGATGGGCGAGATGTAAATTGCCAACAGCCACTCTGGAGAAGTGTATGGTGTTTCCTGAAACATCCAAAAAATTAAGCAACAGAGCCTACGGCACTTCCACTTATTGTCCTATAGCTTAGGGAAATTAAAATCAAAAAGACACAGCCACCCCAAAGTTTGGGATGGCTCTCTTTACAAGAACCTCGTTTACGGTACAAGTTCAATATCGCAAAAAGCGAAAAATGGATAAAGAAGTTGTGGTACTTACGTACAATGCAATATCACTCAGCAATGAAATCTATGTCATCAGGCCCGTAGCAGCATAATGAGTGGATTCAGGTACGATGATTCTAAGTGAAATAAGTCACACAGAAAAAGAAATATCATAAGGTATCACTAATACACGGAATGTAAACTTGGCTACACAGGAACTGAATTACAAAGCAAAACAGTGTCTCAAATGTAGAAAACCAACTTATGCTTGCTTAAGGGGAAAGGTGAGTTGGGGTGCTGCATAAAACCAGGGATTGAAATTAGCACAGATACCGTTCCATAAGCCAAATATGTAATAGACAAGAGCTACTCCTTGCTCAACGAAGTGGACTCAACATCCCATATTAAACGCCTAAAAATATACCTGACTAGTAAGAATCTTAAAACCTATGGATTTATATGTCTCCGAAAGAGAATCAAGCGTGTGTACAGCGGCATAAACGCAGCAGTGATAGGACTGGTGAGGTTCGGTGAGCAAATGCAGACCCTTTGAAGTCATATGGCATGGTACCCATTCCATGGGTCTCAACTCTCCAGGTTTAAGGGATTCTTCCTTCAGCTAACACATGCATGTGGAACCCAGAGTATGATCCACTGTGTCATCGGGAAACGTGTTCAAATGTGTCTCAGTTTTCGTCCCCTGGTGCTCGGGTGCAACATTCCAGATGCTTTACTAACACTCTCCCCACTTGGAGAGTCAGTGCCTTTAACCTCCTGTTTGGCCCAGTTAGCAATTTCTGCGGAAGATGAACAGGAATAGGGAGAACCAATGAGAGACTAGGTGGAGGTGTCTGGACGGGCAAATTTAACTCCCATTTCCCACCAGGAAGAGGAAATAACCAAAGGCTCAGCATGCCGTGCCGGAACCAAACTAGGGCCTGAAGCAATCCTGCGGTGTTGTGGCCAGCTCACAAGAAAGCGAGTTGAAGAAAGGAGCTCAGGGGCACTGTAATTCACAAACCTGCAGAGTTATAAATGACAGCTATCTTCCAAAAATATATTGACGGAAGGCAGCCAAGAGGACTTGAAAGCGGGGCAGAAATGCAGGAAACCGATTTCAGGAGGTAGACTGGAATTGCATGTAAAGCATAGGAAAAGAGGCAGAACGTCCACAATAATGCACTTGGCCAAAAAGGGCGTATGCGTTTTTTCCTGAATATATTCAGGAAAAAACGCATACGCCCTTTTTGGCCAACCAAGCAAGCTTGCAAAGGAAATCTGCACTACAATGAAGTCTCACTGCCCCCCGGTCAAAAGGGCCATCTGAAAAAAGTGTAAAATCCAGAAAGGCAGGACAGGCCATGGAGAACTGGGAGCCTAGTTATGCTGATGGGCGGGATGTAAATTGCCAGCAGCCACTCTGGAGAAGTGTATGGTGTTTCCTGAAACATCCAAAAAACAAAGCAACAGAGCCTAGGGCACTTCCACTTATGGTCCTATAGCTTAGGGAAATTAAAATCAAAAAGACACAGCCACCCCAAAGTTTGGGACGGCTCTGTTTACAAGAACCTCGTTTACGGTACAAGTTCAATATCACACAAAGCGAAAAATGGATAAAGAAGTTGTGGTACTTAGGTACAATGCAATATCACTCAGCAATGAAATCTATGTCATCAGGCCCGTAGCAGCATAATGAGTGGATTCAGGTACGATGATTCTAAGTGAAATAAGTCACACAGAAAAACAAACATCAGAAGATATCACTAATACACGGAATGTAAACTTGGCTACACAAGAACTGAATTACAAAACAGAACAGGGTGTCAAATGTAGAAAACCAACTTATGCTTGCTTAAGGGGAAAGGTGAGTTGGGGTGCTGCATAAAACCAGAGATTGAAATTAGCACAGATACCGTTCCATAAGCCAAATATGTAATAGACAAGAGCTACTCCTTGCTCAACGAAGTGGACTCAACACCCCACATTAAACGCCTAAGAATATACCTGACTAGTAAGAATGTTAAAACCTATGGATTTATATGTCTCCGAAAGAGAATCAAGCGTGTGTACAGCGGCATAAATGCAGCAGTGATAGGACTGGTGAGGTTCGGTGAGCAAATGCAGACCCTTTGAAATCATATTGCATGGTACCCATTCCATGGGTCTCAACTCTCCCTGTTTAAGGGATTCTTCCTTCAGCTAAAACATGCATGTGGAACCCAGAGTATGATCCACCGTGTGATTGGGAAACGTGTTCAAATGTGTCTCAGTTTTCGTCCCCAGGTACTTGGGTGCAACATTCAAGACCCTTTACTAACACTCTCCCCACTTGGAGAGTCAGTGCCTTTAACCTCCTGTTTGGCCCAGTTTGCAATTTCTGTGGAAAATGAACAGGAATAGGGAGAACCAATGAGAGACTAGGTGGAGGTGTCTGGACGGGCAAATTTAACTCTCATTTCCCACCAGGATGAGGAATTAACCAAAGGCTCAGCATGCCGTGCCGTAACCAAACTAGGGCCTGAAGCAGTCCTGCGGTGTTGCGGCCAGCTCACAAGAAAGCGAGTTGAAGAAAGGAGCTCAGGGGAACTGTAATTCACAAACCTGCAGAGTTATAAATGACAGCTATCTTGCAAAAATATATTGAAGTAAGGCTGCCAAGAGGAGTTGAAAGCGGGGCAGAATTGCAGGAAACCCATTTCAGGAGGTAGACTGGAATTGCATGTAAAGCATAGGAAAAGAGGCAGAACGTCCACAATGATGCACTTGGCCAAAAAGGGCGTATGCGTTTTTTACTGAATATATTCAGGAAAAAACGCATACACCCTTTTTGGCCAACCAAGCAAGCTTGCAAAGGAAATCTGCACTACAATTAAGTCTCACTGCCCCCCGGTCAAAAGGGCCATCCGAAAAATGTGTAAAATCCAGAAAGGCAGGACAGGCCAAGGAAAACTAGGAGCCTTCTTATGCTGATGGGCGGGATGTAAATTGCCAGCAGCCACTCTGGAGAAGTGTATGGTGTTTCCTGAAACATCCAAAAAACAAAGCAACAGAGCCTAGGGCACTTCCACTTATGGTCCTATAGCTTAGGGAAATTAAAATCAAAAAGACACAGCCACCCCAAAGTTTGGGACGGCTCTGTTTACAAGAACCTCGTTTACGGTACAAGTTCAATATCACAGAAAGCGAAAAATGGATAAAGAAATTGTGGTACTTACGTACAATGCAATATCACTCAGCAATGAAATCTATGTCATCAGGCCCGTAGCAGCATAATGAGTGGATTCAGGTACGATGATTCTAAGTGAAATTAGTCACACAGAAAAAGAAACATCATAAGATATCACTAATACACGGAATGTAAACTTGGCTACACAAGAACTGAATTACAAAACAGAACAGGGTGTCAAATGTAGAAAACCAACTTATGCTTGCTTAAGGGGACGGGTGAGTTGGGGTGCTGCATAAAACCAGAGATTGAAATGAGCACAGATACCGTTCCATAAGCCAAATATGTAATAGACAAGAGCTACTCCTTGCTCAACGAAGTGGACTCAACACCCCATATTAAACGACTAAGAATATACCTGACTAGTAAGAATCTTAAAACCTATGGATTTATATGTCTCCGAAAGAGAATCAAGCGTTTGTACAGCGACATAAACGCAGCAGTGATAGGATTGGTGAGGTTCGGTGAGCAAATGCAGACCATTTGAAGTCATATTGCATGGTACCCATTCCATGGGTCTCAACTCTCCATGTTTAAGGGATTCTTCCTTCAGCTAAAACATGCATGTGGAACCCAGAGTATGATCTACCGTGTGATCGGAAAACGTATTCAAATATGTCTCAGTTTTCGTCCCCTGGTACTCGGGTGCAACATTCCAGACGCTTTACTAACACTCTCCCCACTTGGAGAGTCAGTGCCTAAAACCTCCTGTTTGGCCCAGTTTGCAAATTCTGTGGAAAATGAACAGGAATAGGGAGAACCAATGAGAGACTAGGTGGAGGTCTCTGGACGGGCAAATTTAACTCTCATTTCCCACCAGGAAGAGGAATTAACCAAAGGCTCAGCATGCCGTGCCGGAACCAAACTAGGGCCTGAAGCAATCCTGCGGTGTTGCGGCCAGCTCACAAGAAAGTGAGTTGAAGAAAGGAGCTCAGGGGCACTGTAATTCACAAACCTGCAGAGTTATAAATGACAGCTATCTTGCAAAAATATATTGAAGTAAGGCTGCCAAGAGGAGTTGAAAGCGGGCAGAATTGCAGGAAACCGATTTCAGGAGGTAGACTGGAATTGCATGTAAAGCATAGGAAAAGAGGCAGAAGTCCACAATGATGCACTTGGCCAAAAAGGGCGTATGCGTCAGGAAAAAATGCATACGCCCTTTTTGGCCAACCAAGCAAGCTTGCAAAGGAAATCTGCACTACAATGAAGTCTCACTGCCCCCCGGTCAAAAGGGCCATCTGAAAAAAGTGTAAAATCCAGAAAGGCAGGACAGGCCATGGAGAACTGGGACCCTTGTTATGCTGAAGGGTGGGATGTAAATTGCCAGCAGCCACTCTGGAGAAGTGTATGGTGTTTCCTGAAACATCCAAAAAACAAAGCAACAGAGTTATAAATGACAGCTATCTTGCAAAAATATATTGAAGTAAGGCTGCCAAGAGGAGTTGAAAGCGGGCAGAATTGCAGGAAACCGATTTCAGGAGGTAGACTGGAATTGCATGTAAAGCATAGGAAAAGAGGCAGAACGTCCACAATAATGCACTTGGCCAAAAAGGGCGTATGCGTTTTTTCCTGAATATATTCAGTAAAATATATTCAGGAAAAAACGCATACGCCCTTTTTGGCCAACCAAGCAAGCTTGCAAAGGAAATCTGCACTACAATGAAGTCTCACTGCCCCCCGGTCAAAAGGGCCATCTGAAAAAAGTGTAAAATCCAGAAAGGCAGGACAGGCCATGGAGAACTGGGAGCCTTGTTATGCTGATGGGCGGGATGTAAATTGCCAGCAGCCACTCTGGAGAAGTGTATGGTGTTTCCTGAAACATCCAAAAAACAAAGCAACAGAGCCTAGGGCACTTCCACTTATGGTCCTATAGCTTAGGGAAATTAAAATCAAAAAGACACAGCCACCCCAAAGTTTGGGACGGCTCTGTTTACAAGAACCTCGTTTACGGTACAAGTTCAATATCACAAAAAGCGAAAAATGGATAAAGAAGTTGTGGTACTTAGGTACAATGCAATATCACTCAGCAATGAAATCTATGTCATCAGGCCCGTAGCAGCATAATGAGTGGATTCAGGTACGATGATTCTAAGTGAAATAAGTCACACAGAAAAAGAAACATCATAAGGTATCACTAATACATGGAATGTAAACTTGGCTACACAGGAACTGAATTACAAAGCAAAACAGGGTCTCAAATATAGAAAACCAAGTTATGCTTGCTTAAGGGGAAAGGTGAGTTGGGGTGCTGCATAAAACCAGAGATTGAAATTAGCACAGATACCGATCCCTAAGCCAAATATGTAATAGAGAAGAGCTACTCCTTGCTCAACGAACTGGACTCAACACACCATATTAAACGCCTAAGAATATACCTGACTAGTAAGAAACTTAAAACCTATGGATTCATATGTGTCCGAAAGAGAATCAAGCGTTTGTACAGCGACATAAACGCAGCAGTGATAGGATTGGTGAGGTTCCGTGAGCAAATGCAGACCCTTTGAAGTCATATTGCATGGTACCCATTCTATGGGTCTCAACTCTCCAGGTTTAAGGGATTCTTCCTTCAGCTAAAACATGCATGTGGAACCCACAGTATGATCCACCGTGTGATCGGGAAACGTGTTCAAATGTGTCTCAGTTTTCGTCCCCAGGTACTCGGGTGCAACATTCCAGACGCTTTACTAACACTCTCCCCACTTGGAGAGTCAGTGCCTTTAACCTCCTGTTTGGCCCAGTTTGCAATTTCTGTGGAAAATGAACAGGAATAGGGAGAACCAATGAGAGACTAGGTGGAGGTCTCTGGACGGGCAAATTTAACTCTCATTTCCCACCAGGAAGAGGAATTAACCAAAGGCTCAGCATGCCGTGCCGGAACCAAACTAGGGCCTGAAGCAATCCTGCGGTGTTGCGGCCAGCTCACAAGAAAGTGAGTTGAAGAAAGGAGCTCAGGGGCACTGTAATTCACAAACCTGCAGAGTTATAAATGACAGCTATCTTGCAAAAATATATTGAAGTAAGGCTGCCAAGAGGAGTTGAAAGCGGGCAGAATTGCAGGAAACCGATTTCAGGAGGTAGACTGGAATTGCATGTAAAGCATAGGAAAAGAGGCAGAAGTCCACAATGATGCACTTGGCCAAAAAGGGCGTATGCGTCAGGAAAAAATGCATACGCCCTTTTTGGCCAACCAAGCAAGCTTGCAAAGGAAATCTGCACTACAATGAAGTCTCACTGCCCCCCGGTCAAAAGGGCCATCTGAAAAAAGTGTAAAATCCAGAAAGGCAGGACAGGCCATGGAGAACTGGGACCCTTGTTATGCTGAAGGGTGGGATGTAAATTGCCAGCAGCCACTCTGGAGAAGTGTATGGTGTTTCCTGAAACATCCAAAAAACAAAGCAACAGAGTTATAAATGACAGCTATCTTGCAAAAATATATTGAAGTAAGGCTGCCAAGAGGAGTTGAAAGCGGGCAGAATTGCAGGAAACCGATTTCAGGAGGTAGACTGGAATTGCATGTAAAGCATAGGAAAAGAGGCAGAACGTCCACAATAATGCACTTGGCCAAAAAGGGCGTATGCGTTTTTTCCTGAATATATTCAGTAAAATATATTCAGGAAAAAACGCATACGCCCTTTTTGGCCAACCAAGCAAGCTTGCAAAGGAAATCTGCACTACAATGAAGTCTCACTGCCCCCCGGTCAAAAGGGCCATCTGAAAAAAGTGTAAAATCCAGAAAGGCAGGACAGGCCATGGAGAACTGGGAGCCTTGTTATGCTGATGGGCGGGATGTAAATTGCCAGCAGCCACTCTGGAGAAGTGTATGGTGTTTCCTGAAACATCCAAAAAACAAAGCAACAGAGCCTAGGGCACTTCCACTTATGGTCCTATAGCTTAGGGAAATTAAAATCAAAAAGACACAGCCACCCCAAAGTTTGGGACGGCTCTGTTTACAAGAACCTCGTTTACGGTACAAGTTCAATATCACAAAAAGCGAAAAATGGATAAAGAAGTTGTGGTACTTAGGTACAATGCAATATCACTCAGCAATGAAATCTATGTCATCAGGCCCGTAGCAGCATAATGAGTGGATTCAGGTACGATGATTCTAAGTGAAATAAGTCACACAGAAAAAGAAACATCATAAGGTATCACTAATACATGGAATGTAAACTTGGCTACACAGGAACTGAATTACAAAGCAAAACAGGGTCTCAAATATAGAAAACCAAGTTATGCTTGCTTAAGGGGAAAGGTGAGTTGGGGTGCTGCATAAAACCAGAGATTGAAATTAGCACAGATACCGATCCCTAAGCCAAATATGTAATAGAGAAGAGCTACTCCTTGCTCAACGAACTGGACTCAACACACCATATTAAACGCCTAAGAATATACCTGACTAGTAAGAAACTTAAAACCTATGGATTCATATGTGTCCGAAAGAGAATCAAGCGTTTGTACAGCGACATAAACGCAGCAGTGATAGGATTGGTGAGGTTCCGTGAGCAAATGCAGACCCTTTGAAGTCATATTGCATGGTACCCATTCTATGGGTCTCAACTCTCCAGGTTTAAGGGATTCTTCCTTCAGCTAAAACATGCATGTGGAACCCACAGTATGATCCACCGTGTGATCGGGAAACGTGTTCAAATGTGTCTCAGTTTTCGTCCCCAGGTACTCGGGTGCAACATTCCAGACGCTTTACTAACACTCTCCCCACTTGGAGAGTCAGTGCCTTTAACCTCCTGTTTGGCCCAGTTTGCAATTTCTGTGGAAAATGAACAGGAATAGGGAGAACCAATGAGAGACTAGGTGGAGGTGTCTGGACGGGCCAATTGAACTCTCATTTCCCACCAGGAAGAGGAATTAACCAAAGGCTCAGCATGCCGTGCCGGAACCAAACTAGGGCCTGAAGCAATACTGCGGTGTTGCGGCCAGCTCAGAAGAAAGCGACTTGAAGAAAGGAGGTCAGGGGCACTGTAATTCACAAACCTGCAGAGTTATAAATGACAGCTATCTTGCAAAAATATATTGAAGTAAGGCTGCCAAGAGGAGTTGAAAGCGGGCAGAATTGCAGGAAACCGATTTCAGGAGATAGACTGGAATTGCATGTAAAGCATAGGAAAAGAGGCAGAAGTCCACAATGATGCACTTGGCCAAAAAGGGCGTATGCGTCAGGAAAAAATGCATACGCCCTTTTTGGCCAACCAAGCAAGCTTGCAAAGGAAATCTGCACTACAATGAAGTCTCACTGCCCCCCGGTCAAAAGGGCCATCTGAAAAAAGTGTAAAATCCAGAAAGGCAGGACAGGCCATGGAGAACTGGGACCCTTGTTATGCTGATGGGCGGGATGTAAATTGCCAAGAGCCACTCTTGAGAGGTGTATGGTGTTTCCTGAAACATCTAAAAAACAAAGCAACAGAGCCTAGGGCACTTCCACTTATGGTCCTATAGCTTAGGGAAATTAAAATCAAAAAGACACAGCCACCCCAAAGTTTGGGACAGCTCTGTTTACAAGAACCTCGTTTACGGTACAAGTTCAATATCGCAGAAAGTGAAAAATGGATAAAGAAGTTGTGGTACTTACGTACAATGCAATATCACTCAGCAATGAAATCTATGTCATCAGGCCCGTAGCAGCATAATGAGTGGATTCAGGTATGATGATTCTAACTGAAATAAGTCACACAGAAAAAGAAACATCATAAGATATCACTAATACACGGAATGTAAACTTGGCTACACAGGAACTGGATTACAAAACAGAACAGGGTCTCAAATTTAGAAAACCAACTTATGCTTGCTTAAGGGGAAAGGTGAGTTGGGGTGCTGCATCAAACCAGAGATTGAAATGAGCACAGATAAAGTTCCTTAAGCCAAATATGGAATAGACAAGAACTACTCCTTGCTCAACGAAATGGACTCAACACCCCATATTAAACGCCTAAGAATGTACCTGACTAGTAAGTATCTTAAAACCTATGGATTGCTATGTCGCTGAAAGAAAATCAAGCGTGTGTACAGGGGCATAAACGCAGCAGTGATAGGATTGGAGACGTTCGGTGAGCAAATGAAGACCCTTTGAAGTCATATTGCATGGTACCCATTCCACGGGTCTCAACTCTCCAGGTTTAAGGGATTCTGCCTTCAGGTAAAACATGCACGTGGAACCCAGAGTATGATCAACCGTGTGATCGGGAGACGTGTTCCAATATGTCTCAGTTCTCGTCCCCTGGTACTCGGGTGCAACATTCCAGACGCTTTACTAACACTCTCCCGACTTGGAGAGTCAGTGCCTTTAACCTCCTGTTTGGCCCAGTTTGCAATTTCTGCGGAAGATGAACAGGAATAGGGAGAACCAATGAGAGACTAGCTGGAGGTGTCTGGACGGGCAAATTTAACTCTCATTTCCCACCAGGAAGAGGAATTAACCAAAGGCTCAGCGTGCCGTGCCGGAACCAGATTAGGGCCTGAAGCAATCCTGCGGTGTTGCGGCCAGCTCACAAGAAAGCGAGTTGAAGAAAGGAGCTCAGGGGCACTGTAATTCACAAACCTGCAGAGTTATAAATGACAGCTATCGTCCAAAAATATACTGAAGTAAGGCTGCCAAGAGGACTTGAAAGCGGGGCAGAATTGCAGGAAACCGATTTCAGGAGGTAGACTGGAATTGCATTTAAAGCATAGGAAAAGAGGCAGAACGTCCACAATGATGCACTTGGCCAAAAAGGGCGTATGCGTTTTTTCCTGAATATATTCAGGAAAAAACGCATACGCCCTTTTTGGCCAACCAAGCAAGCTTGCAAAGGAAATCTGCACTACAATGAAGTCTCACTTCCCCCCGGTCAAAAGGGCCATCTGAAAAAAGTGTAAAATCCAGAAAGGCAGGACAGGCCATGGAGAACTGGGAGCCTTGTTATGCTGATGGGCGGGATGTAAATTGCCAAGAGCCACTCTTGAGAGGTGTATGGTGTTTCCTGAAACATCTAAAAAACAAAGCAACAGAGCCTAGGGCACTTCCACTTATGGTCCTATAGCTTAGGGAAATTAAAATCAAAAAGACACAGCCACCCCAAAGTTTGGGACGGCTCTGTTTACAAGAACCTCGTTTACGGTACAAGTTCAATATCGCAGAAAGTGAAAAATGGATAAAGAAGTTGTGGTACTTACGTACAATGCAATATCACTCAGCAATGAAATCTATGTCATCAGGCCCGTAGCAGCATAATGAGTGGATTCAGGTATGATGATTCTAACTGAAATAAGTCACACAGAAAAAGAAACATCATAAGATATCACTAATACACGGAATGTAAACTTGGCTACACAGGAACTGGATTACAAAACAGAACAGGGTCTCAAATTTAGAAAACCAACTTATGCTTGTTAAGGGGAAAGGTGAGTTGGGGTGCTGCATAAAACCAGAGATTGAAATGAGCACAGATAAAGTTCCTTAAGCCAAATATGGAATAGACAAGAACTACTCCTTGCTCAACGAAATGGACTCAACACCCCATATTAAACGCCTAAGAATGTACCTGACTAGTAAGTATCTTAAAACCTATGGATTGCTATGTCTCTGAAAGAAAATCAAGCGTGTGTACAGGGGCATAAACGCAGCAGTGATAGGATTGGAGAGGTTCGGTGAGCAAATGAAGACCCTTTGAAGTCATATTGCATGGTACCCATTCCACGGGTCTCAACTCTCCAGGTTTAAGGGATTCTTCCTTCAGCTAAAATATGCACGTGGAACCCAGAGTATGATCAAACGTGTGATCGGGAGACGTGTTCCAATATGTCTCAGTTCTCGTCCCCTGGTACTCGGGTGCAACATTCCAGACGCTTTACTAACACTCTCCCGACTTGGAGAGTCAGTGCCTTTAACCTCCTGTTTGGCCCAGTTTGCAATTTCTGCGGAAGATGAACAGGAATAGGGAGAACCAATGAGAGACTAGCTGGAGGTGTCTGGACGGGCAAATTTAACTCTCATTTCCCACCAGGAAGAGGAATTAACCAAAGGCTCAGCGTGCCGAGCCGGAAACAGATTAGGGCCTGAAGCAATCCTGCGGTGTTGCGGCCAGCTCACAAGAAAGCGAGTTGAAGAAAGGAGCTCAGGGGCACTGTAATTCACAAACCTGCAGAGTTATAAATGACAGCTATCGTCCAAAAATATACTGAAGTAAGGCTGCCAAGAGGACTTGAAAGCGGGGCAGAATTGCAGGAAACCGATTTCAGGAGGTAGACTGGAATTGCATTTAAAGCATAGGAAAAGAGGCAGAACGTCCACAATGATGCACTTGGCCAAAAAGGGCGTATGCGTTTTTTCCTGAATATATTCAGGAAAAAACGCATACGCCCTTTTTGGCCAACCAAGCAAGCTTGCAAAGGAAATCTGCACTACAATGAAGTCTCACTTCCCCCCGGTCAAAAGGGCCATCTGAAAAAAGTGTAAAATCCAGAAAGGCAGGACAGGCCATGGAGAACTGGGAGCCTTGTTATGCTGATGGGCGGGATGTAAATTGCCAAGAGCCACTCCGGAGAGGTGTATGGTGTTTCCTGAAACATCTAAAAAACAAAGCAACAGAGCCTAGGGCACTTCCACTTATGGTCCTATAGCTTAGGGAAATTAAAATCAAAAAGACACAGCCACCCCAAAGTTTGGGACAGCTCTGTTTACAAGAACCTCGTTTACGGTACAAGTTCAATATCGCAGAAAGTGAAAAATGGATAAAGAAGTTGTGGTACTTACGTACAATGCAATATCACTCAGCAATGAAATCTATGTCATCAGGCCCGTAGCAGCATAATGAGTGGATTCAGGTATGATGATTCTAACTGAAATAAGTCACACAGAAAAAGAAACATCATAAGATATCACTAATACACGGAATGTAAACTTGGCTACACAGGAACTGGATTACAAAACAGAACAGGGTCTCAAATTTAGAAAACCAACTTATGCTTGCTTAAGGGGAAAGGTGAGTTGGGGTGCTGCATCAAACCAGAGATTGAAATGAGCACAGATAAAGTTCCTTAAGCCAAATATGGAATAGACAAGAACTACTCCTTGCTCAACGAAATGGACTCAACACCCCATATTAAACGCCTAAGAATGTACCTGACTATTAAGTATCTTAAAACCTATGGATTGCTATGTCACTGAAAGAAAATCAAGCGTTTGTACAGGGGCATAAACGCAGCAGTGATAGGATTGGAGACGTTCGGTGAGCAAATGAAGACCCTTTGAAGTCATATTGCATGGTACCCATTCCACGGGTCTCAACTCTCCAGGTTTAAGGGATTCTGCCTTCAGGTAAAACATGCACGTGGAACCCAGAGTATGATCAACCGTGTGATCGGGAGACGTGTTCCAATATGTCTCAGTTCTCGTCCCCTGGTACTCGGGTGCAACATTCCAGACGCTTTACTAACACTCTCCCGACTTGGAGAGTCAGTGCCTTTAACCTCCTGTTTGGCCCAGTTTGCAATTTCTGCGGAAGATGAACAGGAATAGGGAGAACCAATGAGAGACTAGCTGGAGGTGTCTGGACGGGCAAATTTAACTCTCATTTCCCACCAGGAAGAGGAATTAACCAAAGGCTCAGCGTGCCGTGCCGGAACCAGATTAGGGCCTGAAGCAATCCTGCGGTGTTGCGGCCAGCTCACAAGAAAGCGAGTTGAAGAAAGGAGCTCAGGGGCACTGTAATTCACAAACCTGCAGAGTTATAAATGACAGCTATCGTCCAAAAATATACTGAAGTAAGGCTGCCAAGAGGACTTGAAAGCGGGGCAGAATTGCAGGAAACCGATTACAGGAGGTAGACTGGAATTGCATTTAAAGCATAGGAAAAGAGGCAGAACGTCCACAATGATGCACTTGGCCAAAAAGGGCGTATGCGTTTTTTCCTGAATATATTCAGGAAAAAACGCATACGCCCTTTTTGGCCAACCAAGCAAGCTTGCAAAGGAAATCTGCACTACAATGAAGTCTCACTTCCCCCCGGTCAAAAGGGCCATCTGAAAAAGTGTAAAATCCAGAAAGGCAGGACAGGCCATGGAGAACTGGGAGCCTTGTTATGCTGATGGGCGGGATGTCAATTGCCAAGAGCCACTTGGGAGAGGTGTAAGGTGTTTCCTGAAACATCTAAAAAACAAAGCAACAGAGCCTAGGGCACTTCCACTTATGGTCCTATAGCTTAGGGAAATTAAAATCAAAAAGACACAGCCACCCCAAAGTTTGGGACGGCTCTGTTTACAAGAACCTCGTTTACGGTACAAGTTCAATATCGCAGAAAGTGAAAAATGGATAAAGAAGTTGTGGTACTTACGTACAATGCAATATCACTCAGCAATGAAATCTATGTCATCAGGCCCGTAGCAGCATAATGAGTGGATTCAGGTATGATGATTCTAACTGAAATAAGTCACACAGAAAAAGAAACATCATAAGATATCACTAATACACGGGATGTAAACTTGGCTACACAGGAACTGGATTACAAAACAGAACAGGGTCTCAAATTTAGAAAACCAACTTATGCTTGCTTAAGGGGAAAGGTGAGTTGGGGTGCTGCATAAAACCAGAGATTTAAATGAACACAGATAAAGTTCCTTAAGCCAAATATAGAATAGACAAGAACTACTCCTTGCTCAACGAAATGGACTCAACACCCCATATTAAACGCCTAAGAATGTACCTGACTAGTAAGTATCTTAAAACCTATGGATTGCTATGTCTCTGAAAGAAAATCAAGCGTGTGTACAGGGGCATAAACGCAGCAGTGATAGGATTGGAGAGGTTCGGTGAGCAAATGAAGACCCTTTGAAGTCATATTGCATGGTACCCATTCCACGGGTCTCAACTCTCCAGGTTTAAGGGATTCTTCCTTCAGCTAAAACATGCACGTGGAACCCAGAGTATGATCAACCGTGTGATCGGGAGACGTGTTCCAATATGTCTCAGTTCTCGTCCCCTGGTACTCGGGTGCAACATTCCAGACGCTTTACTAACACTCTCCCGACTTGGAGAGTCAGTGCCTTTAACCTCCTGTTTGGCCCAGTTTGCAATTTCTGCGGAAGATGAACAGGAATAGGGAGAACCAATGAGAGACTAGCTGGAGGTGTCTGGACGGGCAAATTTAACTCTCATTTCCCACCAGGAAGAGGAATTAACCAAAGGCTCAGCGTGCCGTGCCGGAACCAGATTAGGGCCTGAAGCAATCCTGCGGTGTTGCGGCCAGCTCACAAGAAAGCGAGTTGAAGAAAGGAGCTCAGGGGCACTGTAATTCACAAACCTGCAGAGTTATAAATGACAGCTATCTTCCAAAAATATATTGAATTAGGATGCCAAGAGGAGTTGAAAGCGGGGCAGAATTGCAGGAAACCGATTTCAGGAGGTAGACTGGAATTGCATGTAAAGCATAGGAAAAGAGGCAGAACGTCCACAATGATGCACTTGGCCAAAAAGGGCGTATGCGTTTTCTCCTGAATATATTCAAGAAAAAACGCATACGCTCTTTTTGGCCAAACAAGCAAGCTTGCAAAGGAAATCTGCACTACAATGAAGTCTCACTGCCCCCCGGTCAAAAGGGCCATCTGAAAAAAGTGTAAAATCCAGAAAGGCAGGACAGGCCATGGAGAACTGGGAGCCTTGTTATGCTGATGGGCGGGATGTAAATTGCCAAGAGCCACTCTGGAGAAGTGTATGGTGTTTCCTGAAATACCTAAAAAACAAAGCAACAGCGCCTAGGGCACTTCCACTTATGGTCCTATAGCTTAGGGAAATTAAAATCAAAAAGACACAGCCACCGCAAAGCTTGGGACGGCTCTGTTTACAAGAACCTCGTTTACGGTACAAGTTCAATACCGCAGAAAGTGGAAAATGGATAAAGAATTTGTGGTACTTACGTACAATGCAATATCACTCAGCAATGAAATCTATGTCATCAGGCCCGTACCAGCATAATGAGTGGATTCAGGTATGATGATTCTAACTGAAATAAGTCACACAGAAAAAGAAACATCATAAGATATCACTAATACACGGAATGTAAACTTGGCTACACAGGAACTGGATTACAAAACAGAACAGGGTCTCAAATTTAGAAAACCAACTTATGCTTGCTTAAGGGGAAAGGTGAGTTGGGGTGCTGCATAAAACCAGAGATTGAAATGAGCACAGATAAAGTTCCTTAAGCCAAATATGGAATAGACAAGAGCTACTCCTTGCTCAACAAAGTGGACTCAACACCCCATATTAAACGCCTAAGAATGTACCTGACTAGTAAGTATCTTAAAACCTATGGATTGCTATGTCTCTGAAAGAGAATGAAGCGTGTGTACAGGGGCATAAACGCAGCAGTGATAGGATTGGAGAGGTTCGGTGAGCAAATGAAGACCCTTTGAAGTCATATTGCATGGTACCCATTCCACAGGTCTCAACTCTCCAGGTTTAAGGGATTCTTCCTTCAGCTTAAACATGCATGTGGAACCCAGAGTATGATCAACCGTGTGATCGGGAGACGTGTTCCAATATGTCTCAGTTCTCGTCCCCTGGTACTCGGGTGCAACATTCCAGACGCTTTACTAACACTCTCCCGACTTGGAGAGTCAGTGCCTTTAACCTCCTGTTTGGCCCAGTTTGCAATTTCTGCGGAAGATGAACAGGAATAGGGAAAACCAATGAGAGACTAGCTGGAGGTGTCTGGATGCGCAAATTTAACTCTCATTTCCCACCAGAAAGAGGAATTAACCAAAGGCTCAGCGTGCCGTGCCGGAACCAGATTAGGGCCTGAAGCAATCCTGCGGTGTTGCGGCCAGCTCACAAGAAAGCGAGTTGAAGAAAGGAGCTCAGGGGCACTGTAATTCACAAACCTGCAGAGTTATAAATGACAGCTATCGTCCAAAAATATACTGAAGTAAGGCTGCCAAGAGGACTTGAAAGCGGGGCAGAATTGCAGGAAACCGATTTCAGGAGGTAGACTGGAATTGCATTTAAAGCATAGGAAAAGAGGCAGAACGTCCTCAATGATGCACTTGGCCAAAAAGGGCGTATGCGTTTTTTCCTGAATATATTCAGGAAAAAACGCATACGCCCTTTTTGGCCAACCAAGCAAGCTTGCAAAGGAAATCTGCACTACAATGAAGTCTCACTTCCCCCAGGTCAAATGGGCCATCTGAAAAAAGTGTAAAATCCAGAAAGGCAGGACAGGCCATGGAGAACTGGGAGCCTTGTTATGCTGATGGGCGGGACGTAAATTGCCAAGAGCAACTCGGGAAAAGTGTATGGTGTTTCCTGAAACATCTAAAAAACAAAGCAACAGAGCCTAGGGCACTTCCACTTATGGTCCTATAGCATAGGGAAATTAAAATCAAAAAGACACAGCCACCCCAAAGTTTGGGACGGCTCTGTTTACAAGAACCTCGTTTACGGTACAAGTTCAATATCGCAGAAAGTGGAAAATGGATAAAGAAGTTGTGGTACTTACGTACAATGCAATATCACTCAGCAATGAAATCTATGTCATCAGGCCCGTAGCAGCATAATGAGTGGATTCAGGTATGATGATTCTAACTGAAATAAGTCACACAGAAAAAGAAACATCATAAGATGTCACTAATACACGGGATGTAAACTTGGCTACACAGGAACTGGATTACAAAACAGAACAGGGTCTCAAATTTAGAAAACCAACTTATGCTTGCTTAAGGGGAAAGGTGAGTTGGGGTGCTGCATAAAACCAGAGTTTGAAATGAGCACAGATAAAGTTCCTTAAGCCAAATATGGAATAGACAAGAGCTACTCCTTGCTCAACGAAATGGACTCAACACCCCATATTAAACGCCTAAGAATGTACCTGACTAGTAAGTATCTTAAAACCTATGGATTGCTATGTGTCTGAAAGAAAATCAAGCGTGTGTACAGGGGCATAAACGCAGCAGTGATAGGATTGGAGAGGTTCGGTGAGCAAATGAAGACCCTTTGAAGTCATATTGCATGGTACCCATTCCACGGGTCTCAACTCTCCAGGTTTAAGGGATTCTTCCTTCAGCTAAAACATGCACGTGGAACCCAGAGTATGATCAACCGTGTGATCGGGAGACGTGTTCCAATATGTCTCAGTTCTCGTCCCCTGGTACTCGGGTGCAACATTCCAGACGCTTTACTAACACTCTCCCGACTTGGAGAGTCAGTGCCTTTAACCTCCTGTTTGGCCCAGTTTGCAATTTCTGCGGAAGATGAACAGGAATAGGGAGAACCAATGAGAGACTAGCTGGAGGTGTCTGGACGGGCAAATTTAACTCTCATTTCCCACCAGGAAGAGGAATTAACCAAAGGCTCAGCATGCCGAGCCGGAACCAGATTAGGGCCTGAAGCAATCCTGCGGTGTTGCGGCCAGCTCACAAGAAAGCGAGTTGAAGAAAGGAGCTCAGGGGCACTGTAATTCACAAACCTGCAGAGTTATAAATGACAGCTATCGTCCAAAAATATACTGAAGTAAGGCTGCCAAGAGGACTTGAAAGCGGGGCAGAATTGCAGGAAACCGATTTCAGGAGGTAGACTGGAATTGCATTTAAAGCATAGGAAAAGAGGCAGAACGTCCACAATGATGCACTTGGCACAAAAAGGGCATATGCGTTTTTTCCTGAATATATTCAGGAAAAAACGCATACGCACTTTTTGGCCAACCAAGCAAGCTTGCAAAGGAAATCTGCACTACAATGAAGTCTCACTTCCCCCCGGTCAAAAGGGCCATCTGAAAAAAGTGTAAAATCCAGAAAGGCAGGACAGGCCATGGAGAACTGGGAGCCTTGTTATGCTGATGGGCGGGATGTAAATTGCCAACAGCCACTCGGGAGAGGTGTATGGTGTTTCCTGAAACATCTAAAAAACAAAGCAACAGAGCCTAGGGCACTTCCACTTATGGTCCTATAGCTTAGGGAAATTAAAATCAAAAAGACACAGCCACCCCAAAGTTTGGGACGGCTCTGTTTACAAGAACCTCGTTTACAGTACAAGTTCAATATCGCAGAAAGTGAAAAATGGATAAAGAAGTTGTGGTACTTACGTACAATGCAATATCACTCAGCAATGAAATCTATGTCATCAGGCCCGTAGCAGCATAATGAGTGGATTCAGGTATGATGATTCTAACTGAAATAAGTCACACAGAAAAAGAAACATCATAAGATATCACTAATACACGGAATGTAAACTTGGCTACACAGGAACTGGATTACAAAACAGAACAGTGTCTCAAATTTAGAAAACCAACTTATGCTTGCTTAAGGGGAAAGGTGACTTGGGGTGCTGCATAAAACCAGAGATTGAAATGAGCACAGATAAAGTTCCTTAAGCCAAATATAGAATAGACAAGAACTACTCCTTGCTCAACGAAATGGACTCAACACCCCATATTAAACGCCTAAGAATGTACCTGACTAGTAAGTATCTTAAAACCTATGCACTGCTATGTCTCTGAAAGAAAATCAAGCATGTGTACAGGGGCATAAACGCAGCAGTGATAGGATTGGAGAGGTTCGGTGAGCAAATGAAGACCCTTTGAAGTCATATTGCATGGTACCCATTCCACGGGTCTCAACTCTCCAGGTTTAAGGGATTCTTCCTTCAGCTAAAACATGCACGTGGAACCCAGAGTATGATCAACCGTGTGATCGGGAGACGTGTTCCAATATGTCTCAGTTCTCGTACCCTGGTACTCGGGTGCAACATTCCAGACGCTTTACTAACACTCTCCCGACTTGGAGAGTCAGTGCCTTTAACCTCCTGTTTGGCCCAGTTTGCAATTTCTGCGGAAGATGAACAGGAATAGGGAGAACCAATGAGAGACTAGCTGGAGGTGTCTGGACGGGCAAATTTAACTCTCATTTCCCACCAGGAAGAGGAATTAACCAAAGGCTCAGCGTGCCGTGCCGGAACCAGATTAGGGCCTGAAGCAATCCTGCGGTGTTGCGGCCAGCTCACAAGAAAGCGAGTTGAAGAAAGGAGCTCAGGGGCACTGTAATTCACAAACCTGCAGAGTTATAAATGACAGCTATCGTCCAAAAATATACTGAAGTAAGGCTGCCAAGAGGACTTGAAAGCGGGGCAGAATTGCAGGAAACCGATTTCAGGAGGTAGACTGGAATTGCATTTAAAGCATAGGAAAAGAGGCAGAACGTCCACAATGATGCACTTGGCCAAAAAGGGCGTATGCGTTTTTTCCTGAATATATTCAGGAAAAAACGCATACGCCCTTTTTGGCCAACCAAGCAAGCTTGCAAAGGAAATCTGCACTACAATGAAGTCTCACTTTCCCCGGTCAAAAGGGCCATCTGAAAAAAGTGTAAAATCCAGAAAGGCAGGACAGGCCATGGAGAACTGGGAGCCTTGTTATGCTGATGGGCGGGATGTAAATTGCCAACAGCCACTCGGGAGAGGTGTATGGTGTTTCCTGAAACATCTAAAAAACAAAGCAACAGAGCCTAGGGCACTTCCACTTATGGTCCTATAGCTTAGGGAAATTAAAATCAAAAAGACACAGCCACCCCAAAGTTTGGGACGGCTCTGTTTACAAGAACCTCGTTTACAGTACAAGTTCAATATCGCAGAAAGTGAAAAATGGATAAAGAAGTTGTGGTACTTACGTACAATGCAATATCACTCAGCAATGAAATCTATGTCATCAGGCCCGTAGCAGCATAATGAGTGGATTCAGGTATGATGATTCTAACTGAAATAAGTCACACAGAAAAAGAAACATCATAAGATATCACTAATACACGGAATGTAAACTTGGCTACACAGGAACTGGATTACAAAACAGAACAGGGTCTCAAATTTAGAAAACCAACTTATGCTTGCTTAAGGGGAAAGGTGAGTTGGGGTGCTGCATAAAACCAGAGATTGAAATGAGCACAGATAAAGTTCCTTAAGCCAAATATAGAATAGACAAGAACTACTCCTTGCTCAACGAAATGGACTCAACACCCCATATTAAACGCCTAAGAATGTACCTGACTAGTAAGTATCTTAAAACCTATGCACTGCTATGTCTCTGAAAGAAAATCAAGCATGTGTACAGGGGCATAAACGCAGCAGTGATAGGATTGGAGAGGTTCGGTGAGCAAATGAAGACCCTTTGAAGTCATATTGCATGGTACCCATTCCACGGGTCTCAACTCTCCAGGTTTAAGGGATTCTTCCTTCAGCTAAAACATGCACGTGGAACCCAGAGTATGATCAACCGTGTGATCGGGAGACGTGTTCCAATATGTCTCAGTTCTCGTCCCCTGGTACTCGGGTGCAACATTCCAGACGCTTTACTAACACTCTCCCCACTTGGAGAGTCAGTGCCTTTAACCTCCTGTTTGGCCCAGTTTGCAATTTCTGCGGAAGATGAACAGGAATAGGGAGAACCAATGAGAGACTAGCTGGAGGTGTCTGGACGGGCAAATTTAACTCTCATTTCCCACCAGGAAGAGGAATTAACCAAAGGCTCAGCGTGCCGTGCCGGAACCAGATTAGGGCCTGAAGCAATCCTGCGGTGTTGCGGCCAGCTCACAAGAAAGCGAGTTGAAGAAAGGAGCTCAGGGGCACTGTAATTCACAAACCTGCAGAGTTATAAATGACAGCTATCGTCCAAAAATATACTGAAGTAAGGCTGCCAAGAGGACTTGAAAGCGGGGCAGAATTGCAGGAAACCGATTTCAGGAGGTAGACTGGAATTGCATTTAAAGCATAGGAAAAGAGGCAGAACGTCCACAATGATGCACTTGGCCAAAAAGGGCGTATGCGTTTTTTCCTGAATATATTCAGGAAAAAACGCATACGCCCTTTTTGGCCAACCAAGCAAGCTTGCAAAGGAAATCTGCACTACAATGAAGTCTCACTTCCCCCCGGTCAAAAGGGCCATCTGAAAAAAGTGTAAAATCCAGAAAGGCAGGACAGGCCATGGAGAACTGGGAGCCTTGTTATGCTGATGGGCGGGATGTAAATTGCCAACAGCCACTCGGGAGAGGTGTATGGTGTTTCCTGAAACATCTAAAAAACAAAGCAACAGAGCCTAGGGCACTTCCACTTATGGTCCTATAGCTTAGGGAAATTAAAATCAAAAAGACACAGCCACCCCAAAGTTTGGGACGGCTCTGTTTACAAGAACCTCGTTTACGGTACAAGTTCAATATCGCAGAAAGTGAAAAATGGATAAAGAAGTTGTGGTACTTACGTACAATGCAATATCACTCAGCAATGAAATCTATGTCATCAGGCCCGTAGCAGCATAATGAGTGGATTCAGGTATGATGATTCTAACTGAAATAAGTCACACAGAAAAAGAAACATCATAAGATATCACTAATACACGGGATGTAAACTTGGCTACACAGGAACTGGATTACAAAACAGAACAGGGTCTCAAATTTAGAAAACCAACTTATGCTTGCTTAAGGGGAAAGGTGAGTTGGGGTGCTGCATAAAACCAGAGATTGAAATGAGCACAGATAAAGTTCCTTAAGCCAAATATGGAATAGACAAGAACTACTCCTTGCTCAACGAAATGGACTCAACACCCCATATTAAACGCCTAAGAATGTACCTGACTAGTAAGTATCTTAAAACCTATGGATTGCTATGTGTCTGAAAGAAAATCAAGCGTGTGTACAGGGGCATAAACGCAGCAGTGATAGGATTGGAGAGGTTCGGTGAGCAAATGAAGACCCTTTGAAGTCATATTGCATGGTACCCATTCCACGGGTCTCAACTCTCCAGGTTTAAGGGATTCTTCCTTCAGCTAAAACATGCACGTGGAACCCAGAGTATGATCAACCGTGTGATCGGGAGACGTGTTCCAATATGTCTCAGTTCTCGTCCCCTGGTACTCGGGTGCAACATTCCAGACGCTTTACTAACACTCTCCCGACTTGGAGAGTCAGTGCCTTTAACCTCCTGTTTGGCCCAGTTTGCAATTTCTGCGGAAGATGAACAGGAATAGGGAGAACCAATGAGAGACTAGCTGGAGGTGTCTGGACGGGCAAATTTAACTCTCATTTCCCACCAGGAAGAGGAATTAACCAAAGGCTCAGCGTGCCGTGCCGGAACCAGATTAGGGCCTGAAGCAATCCTGCGGTGTTGCGGCCAGCTCACAAGAAAGCGAGTTGAAGAAAGGAGCTCAGGGGCACTGTAATTCACAAACCTGCAGAGTTATAAATGACAGCTATCGTCCAAAAATATACTGAAGTAAGGCTGCCAAGAGGACTTGAAAGCGGGGCAGAATTGCAGGAAACCGATTTCAGGAGGTAGACTGGAATTGCATTTAAAGCATAGGAAAAGAGGCAGAACGTCCACAATGATGCACTTGGCCAAAAAGGGCGTATGCGTTTTTTCCTGAATATATTCAGGAAAAAACGCATACGCCCTTTTTGGCCAACCAAGCAAGCTTGCAAAGGAAATCTGCACTACAATGAAGTCTCACTTCCCCCCGGTCAAAAGGGCCATCTGAAAAAAGTGTAAAATCCAGAAAGGCAGGACAGGCCATGGAGAACTGGGAGCCTTGTTATGCTGATGGGCGGGATGTAAATTGCCAAGAGCCACTCGGGAGAGGTGTATGGTGTTTCCTGAAACATCTAAAAAACAAAGCAACAGAGCCTAGGGCACTTCCACTTATGGTCCTATAGCTTAGGGAAATTAAAATCAAAAAGACACAGCCACCCCAAAGTTTGGGACGGCTCTGTTTACAAGAACCTCGTTTACGGTACAAGTTCAATATCGCAGAAAGTGAAAAATGGATAAAGAAGTTGTGGTACTTACGTACAATGCAATATCACTCAGCAATGAAATCTATGTCATCAGGCCCGTAGCAGCATAATGAGTGGATTCAGGTATGATGATTCTAACTGAAATAAGTCACACAGAAAAAGAAACATCATAAGATATCACTAATACACGGGATGTAAACTTGGCTACACAGGAACTGGATTACAAAACAGAACAGGGTCTCAAATTTAGAAAACCAACTTATGCTTGCTTAAGGGGAAAGGTGAGTTGGGGTGCTGCATAAAACCAGAGATTGAAATGAGCACAGATAAAGTTCCTTAAGCCAAATATAGAATAGACAAGAACTACTCCTTGCTCAACGAAATGGACTCAACACCCCATATTAAATGCCTAAGAATGTACCTGACTAGTAAGTATCTTAAAACCTATGCACTGCTATGTCTCTGAAAGAAAATCAAGCGTGTGTACAGGGGCATAAACGCAGCAGTGATAGGATTGGAGAGTTTCGGTGAGCAAATGAAGACCCTTTGAAGTCATATTGCATGGTACCCATTCCACGGGTCTCAACTCTCCAGGTTTAAGGGATTCTTCCTTCAGCTAAAACATGCACGTGGAACCCAGAGTATGATCAACCGTGTGATCGGGAGACGTGTTCCAATATGTCTCAGTTCTCGTCCCCTGGTACTCGGGTGCAACATTCCAGACGCTTTACTAACACTCTCCCGACTTGGAGAGTCAGTGCCTTTAACCTCCTGTTTGGCCCAGTTTGCAATTTCTGCGGAAGATGAACAGGAATAGGGAGAACCAATGAGAGACTAGCTGGAGGTGTCTGGACGGGCAAATTTAACTCTCATTTCCCACCAGGAAGAGGAATTAACCAAAGGCTCAGTGTGCCGTGCCGGAACCAGATTAGGGCCTGAAGCAATCCTGCGGTGTTGCGGCCAGCTCACAAGAAAGCGAGTTGAAGAAAGGAGCTCAGGGGCACTGTAATTCACAAACCTGCAGAGTTATAAATGACAGCTATCGTCCAAAAATATACTGAAGTAAGGCTGCCAAGAGGACTTGAAAGCGGGGCAGAATTGCAGGAAACCGATTTCAGGAGGTAGACTGGAATTGCATTTAAAGCATAGGAAAAGAGGCAGAACGTCCACAATGATGCACTTGGCCAAAAAGGGCGTATGCGTTTTTTCCTGAATATATTCAGGAAAAAACGCATACGCCCTTTTTGGCCAACCAAGCAAGCTTGCAAAGGAAATCTGCACTACAATGAAGTCTCACTTCCCCCCGGTCAAAAGGGCCATCTGAAAAAAGTGTAAAATCCAGAAAGGCAGGACAGGCCATGGAGAACTGGGAGCCTTGTTATGCTGATGGGCGGGATGTAAATTGCCAACAGCCACTCGGGAGAGGTGTATGGTGTTTCCTGAAACATCTAAAAAACAAAGCAACAGAGCCTAGGGCACTTCCACTTATGGTCCTATAGCTTAGGGAAATTAAAATCAAAAAGACACAGCCACCCCAAAGTTTGGGACGGCTCTGTTTACAAGAACCTCGTTTACGGTACAAGTTCAATATCGCAGAAAGTGAAAAATGGATAAAGAAGTTGTGGTACTTACGTACAATGCAATATCACTCAGCAATGAAATCTATGTCATCAGGCCCGTAGCAGCATAATGAGTGGATTCAGGTATGATGATTCTAACTGAAATAAGTCACACAGAAAAAGAAACATCATAAGATATCACTAATACACGGGATGTAAACTTGGCTACACAGGAACTGGATTACAAAACAGAACAGGGTCTCAAATTTAGAAAACCAACTTATGCTTGCTTAAGGGGAAAGGTGAGTTGGGGTGCTGCATAAAACCAGAGATTGAAATGAGCACAGATAAAGTTCCTTAAGCCAAATATGGAATAGACAAGAACTACTCCTTGCTCAACGAAATGGACTCAACACCCCATATTAAACGCCTAAGAATGTACCTGACTAGTAAGTATCTTAAAACCTATGGATTGCTATGTGTCTGAAAGAAAATCAAGCGTGTGTACAGGGGCATAAACGCAGCAGTGATAGGATTGGAGAGGTTCGGTGAGCAAATGAAGACCCTTTGAAGTCATATTGCATGGTACCCATTCCACGGGTCTCAACTCTCCAGGTTTAAGGGATTCTTCCTTCAGCTAAAACATGCACGTGGAACCCAGAGTATGATCAACCGTGTGATCGGGAGACGTGTTCCAATATGTCTCAGTTCTCGTCCCCTGGTACTCGGGTGCAACATTCCAGACGCTTTACTAACACTCTCCCGACTTGGAGAGTCAGTGCCTTTAACCTCCTGTTTGGCCCAGTTTGCAATTTCTGCGGAAGATGAACAGGAATAGGGAGAACCAATGAGAGACTAGCTGGAGGTGTCTGGACGGGCAAATTTAACTCTCATTTCCCACCAGGAAGAGGAATTAACCAAAGGCTCAGCATGCCGTGCCGGAACCAGATTAGGGCCTGAAGCAATCCTGCGGTGTTGCGGCCAGCTCACAAGAAAGCGAGTTGAAGAAAGGAGCTCAGGGGCACTGTAATTCACAAACCTGCAGAGTTATAAATGACAGCTATCGTCCAAAAATATACTGAAGTAAGGCTGCCAAGAGGACTTGAAAGCGGGGCAGAATTGCAGGAAACCGATTTCAGGAGGTAGACTGGAATTGCATTTAAAGCATAGGAAAAGAGGCAGAACGTCCACAATGATGCACTTGGCCAAAAAGGGCGTATGCGTTTTTTCCTGAATATATTCAGGAAAAAACGCATACGCCCTTTTTGGCCAACCAAGCAAGCTTGCAAAGGAAATCTGCACTACAATGAAGTCTCACTTCCCCCCGGTCAAAAGGGCCATCTGAAAAAAGTGTAAAATCCAGAAAGGCAGGACAGGCCATGGAGAACTGGGAGCCTTGTTATGCTGATGGGCGGGATGTAAATTGCCAACAGCCACTCGGGAGAGGTGTATGGTGTTTCCTGAAACATCTAAAAAACAAAGCAACAGAGCCTAGGGCACTTCCACTTATGGTCCTATAGCTTAGGGAAATTAAAATCAAAAAGACACAGCCACCCCAAAGTTTGGGACGGCTCTGTTTACAAGAACCTCATTTACGGTACAAGTTCAATATCGCAGAAAGTGAAAAATGGATAAAGAAGTTGTGGTACTTACGTACAATGCAATATCACTCAGCAATGAAATCTATGTCATCAGGCCCGTAGCAGCATAATGAGTGGATTCAGGTATGATGATTCTAACTGAAATAAGTCACACAGAAAAAGAAACATCATAAGATATCACTAATACACGGGATGTAAACTTGGCTACACAGGAACTGGATTACAAAACAGAACAGGGTCTCAAATTTAGAAAACCAACTTATGCTTGCTTAAGGGGAAAGGTGAGTTGGGGTGCTGCATCAAACCAGAGATTGAAATGAGCACAGATAAAGTTCCTTAAGCCAAATATGGAATAGACAAGAACTACTCCTTGCTCAACGAAATGGACTCAACACCCCATATTAAACGCCTAAGAATGTACCTGACTAGTAAGTATCTTAAAACCTATGGATTGCTATGTGTCTGAAAGAAAATCAAGCATGTGTACAGGGGCATAAACGCAGCAGTGATAGGATTGGAGAGGTTCGGTGAGCAAATGAAGACCCTTTGAAGTCATATTGCATGGTACCCATTCCACGGGTCTCAACTCTCCAGGTTTAAGGGATTCTTCCTTCAGCTAAAACATGCACGTGGAACCCAGAGTATGATCAACCGTGTGATCGGGAGACGTGTTCCAATATGTCTCAGTTCTCGTCCCCTGGTACTCGGGTGCAACATTCCAGACGCTTTACTAACACTCTCCCGACTTGGAGAGTCAGTGCCTTTAACCTCCTGTTTGGCCCAGTTTGCAATTTCTGCGGAAGATGAACAGGAATAGGGAGAACCAATGAGAGACTAGCTGGAGGTGTCTGGACGGGCAAATTTAACTCTCATTTCCCACCAGGAAGAGGAATTAACCAAAGGCTCAGCGTGCCGTGCCGGAACCAGATTAGGGCCTGAAGCAATCCAGCGGTGTTGCGGCCAGCTCACAAGAAAGCGAGTTGAAGAAAGGAGCTCAGGGGCACTGTAATTCACAAACCTGCAGAGTTATAAATGACAGCTATCGTCCAAAAATATACTGAAGTAAGGCTGCCAAGAGGACTTGAAAGCGGGGCAGAATTGCAGGAAACCGATTTCAGGAGGTAGACTGGAATTGCATTTAAAGCATAGGAAAAGAGGCAGAACGTCCACAATGATGCGCTTGGCCAAAAAGGGCGTATGCGTTTTTTCCTGAATATATTCAGGAAAAAACGCATACGCCCTTTTTGGCCAACCAAGCAAGCTTGCAAAGGAAATCTGCACTACAATGAAGTCTCACTTCCCCCCGGTCAAAAGGGCCATCTGAAAAAAGTGTAAAATCCAGAAAGGCAGGACAGGCCATGGAGAACTGGGAGCCTTGTTATGCTGATGGGCGGGATGTAAATTGCCAAGAGCCACTCCGGAGAGGTGTATGGTGTTTCCTGAAACATCTAAAAAACAAAGCAACAGAGCCTAGGGCACTTCCACTTATGGTCCTATAGCTTAGGGAAATTAAAATCAAAAAGACACAGCCACCCCAAAGTTTGGGACGGCTCTGTTTACAAGAACCTCGTTTACGGTACAAGTTCAATATCGCAGAAAGTGAAAAATGGATAAAGAAGTTGTGGTACTTACGTACAATGCAATATCATTCAGCAATGAAATCTATGTCATCAGGCCCATAGCAGCATAATGAGTGGATTCAGGTATGATGATTCTAACTGAAATAAGTCACACAGAAAAAGAAACATCATAAGATATCACTAATACACGGAATGTAAACTTGGCTACACAGGAACTGGATTACAAAACAGAACAGGGTCTCAAATTTAGAAAACCAACTTATGCTTGCTTAAGGGGAAAGGTGAGTTGGGGTGCTGCATAAAACCAGAGATTGAAATGAGCACAGATAAAGTTCCTTAAGCCAAATATGGAATAGACAAGAACTACTCCTTGCTCAACGAAATGGACTCAACACCCCATATTAAACACCTAAGAATGTACCTGACTAGTAAGTATCTTAAAACCTATGGATTGCTATGTGTCTGAAAGAAAATCAAGCGTGTGTACAGGGGCATAAACGCAGCAGTGATAGGATTGGAGAGGTTCGGTGAGCAAATGAAGACCCTTTGAAGTCATATTGCATGGTACCCATTCCACGGGTCTCAACTCTCCAGGTTTAAGGGATTCTTCCTTCAGCTAAAACATGCACGTGGAACCCAGAGTATGATCAACCGTGTGATCGGGAGACGTGTTCCAATATGTCTCAGTTCTCGTCCCCTGGTACTCGGGTGCAACATTCCAGACGCTTTACTAACACTCTCCCGACTTGGAGAGTCAGTGCCTTTAACCTCCTGTTTGGCCCAGTTTGCAATTTCTGCGGAAGATGAACAGGAATAGGGAGAACCAATGAGAGACTAGCTGGAGGTGTCTGGACGGGCAAATTTAACTCTCATTTCCCACCAGGAAGAGGAATTAACCAAAGGCTCAGCGTGCCGTGCCGGAACCAGATTAGGGCCTGAAGCAATCCTGCGGTGTTGCGGCCAGCTCACAAGAAAGCGAGTTGAAGAAAGGAGCTCAGGGGCACTGTAATTCACAAACCTGCAGAGTTATAAATGACAGCTATCGTCCAAAAATATACTGAAGTAAGGCTGCCAAGAGGACTTGAAAGCGGGGCAGAATTGCAGGAAACCGATTTCAGGAGGTAGACTGGAATTGCATTTAAAGCATAGGAAAAGAGGCAGAACGTCCACAATGATGCACTTGGCCAAAAAGGGCGTATGCGTTTTTTCCTGAATATATTCAGGAAAAAACGCATACGCCCTTTTTGGCCAACCAAGCAAGCTTGCAAAGGAAATCTGCACTACAATGAAGTCTCACTTCCCCCCGGTCAAAAGGGCCATCTGAAAAAAGTGTAAAATCCAGAAAGGCAGGACAGGCCATGGAGAACTGGGAGCCTTGTTATGCTGATGGGCGGGATGTAAATTGCCAACAGCCACTCCGGAGAGGTGTATGGTGTTTCCTGAAACATCTAAAAAACAAAGCAACAGAGCCTAGGGCACTTCCACTTATGGTCCTATAGCTTAGGGAAATTAAAATCAAAAAGACACAGCCACCCCAAAGTTTGGGACGGCTCTGTTTACAAGAACCTCGTTTACGGTACAAGTTCAATATCGCAGAAAGTGAAAAATGGATAAAGAAGTTGTGGTACTTACGTACAATGCAATATCACTCAGCAATGAAATCTATGTCATCAGGCCCGTAGCAGCATAATGAGTGGATTCAGGTATGATGATTCTAACTGAAATAAGTCACACAGAAAAAGAAACATCATAAGATATCACTAATACACGGAATGTAAACTTGGCTACACAGGAACTGGATTACAAAACAGAACAGGGTCTCAAATTTAGAAAACCAACTTATGCTTGCTTAAGGGGAAAGGTGAGTTGGGGTGCTGCATAAAACCAGAGATTGAAATGAACACAGATAAAGTTCCTTAAGCCAAATATAGAATAGACAAGAACTACTCTTTGCTCAACGAAATGGACTCAACACCCCATATTAAACGCCTAAGAATGTACCTGACTAGTAAGTATCTTAAAACCTATGCACTGCTATGTCTCTGAAAGAAAATCAAGCATGTGTACAGGGGCATAAACGCAGCAGTGATAGGATTGGAGAGGTTCGGTGAGCAAATGAAGACCCTTTGAAGTCATATTGCATGGTACCCATTCCACGGGTCTCAACTCTCCAGGTTTAAGGGATTCTTCCTTCAGCTAAAACATGCACATGGAACCCAGAGTATGATCAACCGTGTGATCGGGAGACGTGTTCCAATATGTCTCAGTTCTCGTCCCCTGGTACTCGGGTGCAACATTCCAGACGCTTTACTAACACTCTCCCGACTTGGAGAGTCAGTGCCTTTAACCTCCTGTTTGGCCCAGTTTGCAATTTCTGCGGAAGATGAACAGGAATAGGGAGAACCAATGAGAGACTAGCTGGAGGTGTCTGGACGGGCAAATTTAACTCTCATTTCCCACCAGGAAGAGGAATTAACCAAAGGCTCAGCGTGCCGTGCCGGAACCAGATTAGGGCCTGAAGCAATCCTGCGGTGTTGCGGCCAGCTCACAAGAAAGCGAGTTGAAGAAAGGAGCTCAGGGGCACTGTAATTCACAAACCTGCAGAGTTATAAATGACAGCTATCGTCCAAAAATATACTGAAGTAAGGCTGCCAAGAGGACTTGAAAGCGGGGCAGAATTGCAGGAAACCGATTTCAGGAGGTAGACTGGAATTGCATTTAAAGCATAGGAAAAGAGGCAGAACGTCCACAATGATGCACTTGGCCAAAAAGGGCGTATGCGTTTTTTCCTGAATATATTCAGGAAAAAACGCATACGCCCTTTTTGGCCAACCAAGCAAGCTTGCAAAGGAAATCTGCACTACAATGAAGTCTCACTGCCCCCCGGTCAAAAGGGCCATCTGAAAAAAGTGTAAAATCCAGAAAGGCAGGACAGGCCATGGAGAACTGGGAGCCTAGTTATGCTGATGGGCGGGATGTAAATTGCCAGCAGCCACTCTGGAGAAGTGTATGGTGTTTCCTGAAACATCTAAAAAACAAAGCAACAGAGCCTAGGGCACTTCCACTTATGGTCCTATAGCTTAGGGAAATTAAAATCAAAAAGACACAGCCACCCCAACGTTTGGGACGGCTCTGTTTACAAGAACATCGTTTACGGTACAAGTTCAATATCACAGAAAGCGAAACATGGATAAAGAAGTTGTGGTACTTACGTACAATGCAATATCACTCAGCAATGAAATCTATGTCATCAGGCCCGTAGCAGCATAATGAGTGGATTCAGGTATGATGATTCTAACTGAAATAAGTCACACAGAAAAAGAAAGATCATAAGATATCACTAATACACGGAATGTAAACTTGGCTACACAGGAACTGGATTACAAAACAGAACAGGGTCTCAAATTTAGAAAACCAACTTATGCTTGCTTAAGGGGAAAGGTGAGTTGGGGTGCTGCATAAAACCAGAGATTGAAATGAGCACAGATAAAGTTCCTTAAGCCAAATATGGAATAGACAAGAACTACTCCTTGCTCAACGAAATGGACTCAACACCCCATATTAAACGCCTAAGAATGTACCTGACTAGTAAGTATCTTAAAACCTATGGATTGCTATGTGTCTGAAAGAAAATCAAGCGTGTGTACAGGGGCATAAACGCAGCAGTGATAGGATTGGAGAGGTTCGGTGAGCAAATGAAGACCCTTTGAAGTCATATTGCATGGTACCCATTCCACGGGTCTCAACTCTCCAGGTTTAAGGGATTCTTCCTTCAGCTAAAACATGCACGTGGAACCCAGAGTATGATCAACCGTGTGATCGGGAGACGTGTTCCAATATGTCTCAGTTCTCGTCCCCTGGTACTCGGGTGCAACATTCCAGACGCTTTACTAACACTCTCCCGACTTGGAGAGTCAGTGCCTTTAACCTCCTGTTTGGCCCAGTTTGCAATTTCTGCGGAAGATGAACAGGAATAGGGAGAACCAATGAGAGACTAGCTGGAGGTGTCTGGACGGGCAAATTTAACTCTCATTTCCCACCAGGAAGAGGAATTAACCAAAGGCTCAGCGTGCCGTGCCGGAACCAGATTAGGGCCTGAAGCAATCCTGCGGTGTTGCGGCCAGCTCACAAGAAAGCGAGTTGAAGAAAGGAGCTCAGGGGCACTGTAATTCACAAACCTGCAGAGTTATAAATGACAGCTATCGTCCAAAAATATACTGAAGTAAGGCTGCCAAGAGGACTTGAAAGCGGGGCAGAATTGCAGGAAACCGATTTCAGGAGGTAGACTGGAATTGCATTTAAAGCATAGGAAAAGAGGCAGAACGTCCACAATGATGCACTTGGCCAAAAAGGGCGTATGCGTTTTTTCCTGAATATATTCAGGAAAAAACGCATACGCCCTTTTTGGCCAACCAAGCAAGCTTGCAAAGGAAATCTGCACTACAATGAAGTCTCACTTCCCCCCGGTCAAAAGGGCCATCTGAAAAAAGTGTAAAATCCAGAAAGGCAGGACAGGCCATGGAGAACTGGGAGCCTTGTTATGCTGATGGGCGGGATGTAAATTGCCAACAGCCACTCGGGAGAGGTGTATGGTGTTTCCTGAAACATCTAAAAAACAAAGCAACAGAGCCTAGGGCACTTCCACTTATGGTCCTATAGCTTAGGGAAATTAAAATCAAAAAGACACAGCCACCCCAAAGTTTGGGACGGCTCTGTTTACAAGAACCTCGTTTACGGTACAAGTTCAATATCGCAGAAAGTGAAAAATGGATAAAGAAGTTGTGGTACTTACGTACAATGCAATATCACTCAGCAATGAAATCTATGTCATCAGGCCCGTAGCAGCATAATGAGTGGATTCAGGTATGATGATTCTAACTGAAATAAGTCACACAGAAAAAGAAACATCATAAGATATCACTAATACACGGGATGTAAACTTGGCTACACAGGAACTGGATTACAAAACAGAACAGGGTCTCAAATTTAGAAAACCAACTTATGCTTGCTTAAGGGGAAAGGTGAGTTGGGGTGCTGCATAAAACCAGAGATTGAAATGAGCACAGATAAAGTTCCTTAAGCCAAATATGGAATAGACAAGAACTACTCCTTGCTCAACGAAATGGACTCAACACCCCATATTAAACGCCTAAGAATGTACCTGACTAGTAAGTATCTTAAAACCTATGGATTGCTATGTGTCTGAAAGAAAATCAAGCGTGTGTACAGGGGCATAAACGCAGCAGTGATAGGATTGGAGAGGTTCGGTGAGCAAATGAAGACCCTTTGAAGTCATATTGCATGGTACCCATTCCACGGGTCTCAACTCTCCAGGTTTAAGGGATTCTTCCTTCAGCTAAAACATGCACGTGGAACCCAGAGTATGATCAACCGTGTGATCGGGAGACGTGTTCCAATATGTCTCAGTTCTCGTCCCCTGGTACTCGGGTGCAACATTCCAGACGCTTTACTAACACTCTCCCGACTTGGAGAGTCAGTGCCTTTAACCTCCTGTTTGGCCCAGTTTGCAATTTCTGCGGAAGATGAACAGGAATAGGGAGAACCAATGAGAGACTAGCTGGAGGTGTCTGGACGGGCAAATTTAACTCTCATTTCCCACCAGGAAGAGGAATTAACCAAAGGCTCAGCGTGCCGTGCCGGAACCAGATTAGGGCCTGAAGCAATCCTGCGGTGTTGCGGCCAGCTCACAAGAAAGCGAGTTGAAGAAAGGAGCTCAGGGGCACTGTAATTCACAAACCTGCAGAGTTATAAATGACAGCTATCGTCCAAAAATATACTGAAGTAAGGCTGCCAAGAGGACTTGAAAGCGGGGCAGAATTGCAGGAAACCGATTTCAGGAGGTAGACTGGAATTGCATTTAAAGCATAGGAAAAGAGGCAGAACGTCCACAATGATGCACTTGGCCAAAAAGGGCGTATGCGTTTTTTCCTGAATATATTCAGGAAAAACGCATACGCCCTTTTTGGCCAACCAAGCAAGCTTGCAAAGGAAATCTGCACTACAATGAAGTCTCACTTCCCCCCGGTCAAAAGGGCCATCTGAAAAAAGTGTAAAATCCAGAAAGGCAGGACAGGCCATGGAGAACTGGGAGCCTTGTTATGCTGATGGGCGGGATGTAAATTGCCAAGAGCCACTCCGGAGAGGTGTATGGTGTTTCCTGAAACATCTAAAAAACAAAGCAACAGAGCCTAGGGCACTTCCACTTATGGTCCTATAGCTTAGGGAAATTAAAATCAAAAAGACACAGCCACCCCAAAGTTTGGGACGGCTCTGTTTACAAGAACCTCGTTTACGGTACAAGTTCAATATCGCAGAAAGTGAAAAATGGATAAAGAAGTTGTGGTACTTACGTACAATGCAATATCACTCAGCAATGAAATCTATGTCATCAGGCCCGTAGCAGCATAATGAGTGGATTCAGGTATGATGATTCTAACTGAAATAAGTCACACAGAAAAAGAAACATCATAAGATATCACTAATACACGGGATGTAAACTTGGCTACACAGGAACTGGATTACAAAACAGAACAGGGTCTCAAATTTAGAAAACCAACTTATGCTTGCTTAAGGGGAAAGGTGAGTTGGGGTGCTGCATAAAACCAGAGATTGAAATGAGCACAGATAAAGTTCCTTAAGCCAAATATGGAATAGACAAGAACTACTCCTTGCTCAACGAAATGGACTCAACACCCCATATTAAACGCCTAAGAATGTACCTGACTAGTAAGTATCTTAAAACCTATGGATTGCTATGTGTCTGAAAGAAAATCAAGCGTGTGTACAGGGGCATAAACGCAGCAGTGATAGGATTGGAGAGGTTCGGTGAGCAAATGAAGACCCTTTGAAGTCATATTGCATGGTACCCATTCCACGGGTCTCAACTCTCCAGGTTTAAGGGATTCTTCCTTCAGCTAAAACATGCACGTGGAACCCAGAGTATGATCAACCGTGTGATCGGGAGACGTGTTCCAATATGTCTCAGTTCTCGTCCCCTGGTACTCGGGTGCAACATTCCAGACGCTTTACTAACACTCTCCCGACTTGGAGAGTCAGTGCCTTTAACCTCCTGTTTGGCCCAGTTTGCAATTTCTGCGGAAGATGAACAGGAATAGGGAGAACCAATGAGAGACTAGCTGGAGGTGTCTGGACGGGCAAATTTAACTCTCATTTCCCACCAGGAAGAGGAATTAACCAAAGGCTCAGCGTGCCGTGCCGGAACCAGATTAGGGCCTGAAGCAATCCTGCGGTGTTGCGGCCAGCTCACAAGAAAGCGAGTTGAAGAAAGGAGCTCAGGGGCACTGTAATTCACAAACCTGCAGAGTTATAAATGACAGCTATCGTCCAAAAATATACTGAAGTAAGGCTGCCAAGAGGACTTGAAAGCGGGGCAGAATTGCAGGAAACCGATTTCAGGAGGTAGACTGGAATTGCATTTAAAGCATAGGAAAAGAGGCAGAACGTCCACAATGATGCACTTGGCCAAAAAGGGCGTATGCGTTTTTTCCTGAATATATTCAGGAAAAAACGCATACGCCCTTTTTGGCCAACCAAGCAAGCTTGCAAAGGAAATCTGCACTACAATGAAGTCTCACTTCCCCCCGGTCAAAAGGGCCATCTGAAAAAAGTGTAAAATCCAGAAAGGCAGGACAGGCCATGGAGAACTGGGAGCCTTGTTATGCTGATGGGCGGGATGTAAATTGCAAACAGGCACTCCGGAGAGGTGTATGGTGTTTCCTGAAACATCTAAAAAACAAAGCAACAGAGCCTAGGGCACTTCCACTTATGGTCCTATAGCTTAGGGAAATTAAAATCAAAAAGACACAGCCACCCCAAAGTTTGGGACGGCTCTGTTTACAAGAACCTCGTTTACGGTACAAGTTCAATATCGCAGAAAGTGAAAAATGGATAAAGAAGTTGTGGTACTTACGTACAATGCAATATCACTCAGCAATGAAATCTATGTCATCAGGCCCGTAGCAGCATAATGAGTGGATTCAGGTATGATGATTCTAACTGAAATAAGTCACACAGAAAAAGAAACATCATAAGATATCACTAATACACGGGATGTAAACTTGGCTACACAGGAACTGGATTACAAAACAGAACAGGGTCTCAAATTTAGAAAACCAACTTATGCTTGCTTAAGGGGAAAGGTGAGTTGGGGTGCTGCATAAAACCAGAGATTGAAATGAGCACAGATAAAGTTCCTTAAGCCAAATATGGAATAGACAAGAACTACTCCTTGCTCAACGAAATGGACTCAACACCCCATATTAAACGCCTAAGAATGTACCTGACTAGTAAGTATCTTAAAACCTATGGATTGCTATGTGTCTGAAAGAAAATCAAGCGTGTGTACAGGGGCATAAACGCAGCAGTGATAGGATTGGAGAGGTTCGGTGAGCAAATGAAGACCCTTTGAAGTCATATTGCATGGTACCCATTCCACGGGTCTCAACTCTCCAGGTTTAAGGGATTCTTCCTTCAGCTAAAACATGCACGTGGAACCCAGAGTATGATCAACCGTGTGATCGGGAGACGTGTTCCAATATGTCTCAGTTCTCGTCCCCTGGTACTCGGGTGCAACATTCCAGACGCTTTACTAACACTCTCCCGACTTGGAGAGTCAGTGCCTTTAACCTCCTGTTTGGCCCAGTTTGCAATTTCTGCGGAAGATGAACAGGAATAGGGAGAACCAATGAGAGACTAGCTGGAGGTGTCTGGACGGGCAAATTTAACTCTCATTTCCCACCAGGAAGAGGAATTAACCAAAGGCTCAGCGTGCCGTGCCGGAACCAGATTAGGGCCTGAAGCAATCCTGCGGTGTTGCGGCCAGCTCACAAGAAAGCGAGTTGAAGAAAGGAGCTCAGGGGCACTGTAATTCACAAACCTGCAGAGTTATAAATGACAGCTATCGTCCAAAAATATACTGAAGTAAGGCTGCCAAGAGGACTTGAAAGCGGGGCAGAATTGCAGGAAACCGATTTCAGGAGGTAGACTGGAATTGCATTTAAAGCATAGGAAAAGAGGCAGAACGTCCACAATGATGCACTTGGCCAAAAAGGGCGTATGCGTTTTTTCCTGAATATATTCAGGAAAAAACGCATACGCCCTTTTTGGCCAACCAAGCAAGCTTGCAAAGGAAATCTGCACTACAATGAAGTCTCACTTCCCCCCGGTCAAAAGGGCCATCTGAAAAAAGTGTAAAATCCAGAAAGGCAGGACAGGCCATGGAGAACTGGGAGCCTTGTTATGCTGATGGGCGGGATGTAAATTGCCAAGAGCCACTCCGGAGAGGTGTATGGTGTTTCCTGAAACATCTAAAAAACAAAGCAACAGAGCCTAGGGCACTTCCACTTATGGTCCTATAGCTTAGGGAAATTAAAATCAAAAAGACACAGCCACCCCAAAGTTTGGGACGGCTCTGTTTACAAGAACCTCGTTTACGGTACAAGTTCAATATCGCAGAAAGTGAAAAATGGATAAAGAAGTTGTGGTACTTACGTACAATGCAATATCACTCAGCAATGAAATCTATGTCATCAGGCCCGTAGCAGCATAATGAGTGGATTCAGGTATGATGATTCTAACTGAAATAAGTCACACAGAAAAAGAAACATCATAAGATATCACTAATACACGGGATGTAAACTTGGCTACACAGGAACTGGATTACAAAACAGAACAGGGTCTCAAATTTAGAAAACCAACTTATGCTTGCTTAAGGGGAAAGGTGAGTTGGGGTGCTGCATAAAACCAGAGATTGAAATGAGCACAGATAAAGTTCCTTAAGCCAAATATGGAATAGACAAGAACTACTCCTTGCTCAACGAAATGGACTCAACACCCCATATTAAACGCCTAAGAATGTACCTGACTAGTAAGTATCTTAAAACCTATGGATTGCTATGTGTCTGAAAGAAAATCAAGCGTGTGTACAGGGGCATAAACGCAGCAGTGATAGGATTGGAGAGGTTCGGTGAGCAAATGAAGACCCTTTGAAGTCATATTGCATGGTACCCATTCCACGGGTCTCAACTCTCCAGGTTTAAGGGATTCTTCCTTCAGCTAAAACATGCACGTGGAACCCAGAGTATGATCAACCGTGTGATCGGGAGACGTGTTCCAATATGTCTCAGTTCTCGTCCCCTGGTACTCGGGTGCAACATTCCAGACGCTTTACTAACACTCTCCCGACTTGGAGAGTCAGTGCCTTTAACCTCCTGTTTGGCCCAGTTTGCAATTTCTGCGGAAGATGAACAGGAATAGGGAGAACCAATGAGAGACTAGGTGGAGGTGTCTGGACGGGCAAATTTAACTCTCATTTCCCACCAGGAAGAGGAATTAACCAAAGGCTCAGCGTGCCGTGCCGGAACCAGATTAGGGCCTGAAGCAATCCTGCGGTGTTGCGGCCAGCTCACAAGAAAGCGAGTTGAAGAAAGGAGCTCAGGGGCACTGTAATTCACAAACCTGCAGAGTTATAAATGACAGCTATCGTCCAAAAATATACTGAAGTAAGGCTGCCAAGAGGACTTGAAAGCGGGGCAGAATTGCAGGAAACCGATTTCAGGAGGTAGACTGGAATTGCATTTAAAGCATAGGAAAAGAGGCAGAACGTCCACAATGATGCACTTGGCCAAAAAGGGCGTATGCGTTTTTTCCTGAATATATTCAGGAAAAAACGCATACGCCCTTTTTGGCCAACCAAGCAAGCTTGCAAAGGAAATCTGCACTACAATGAAGTCTCACTTCCCCCCGGTCAAAAGGGCCATCTGAAAAAAGTGTAAAATCCAGAAAGGCAGGACAGGCCATGGAGAACTGGGAGCCTTGTTATGCTGATGGGCGGGATGTAAATTGCCAAGAGCCACTCCGGAGAGGTGTATGGTGTTTCCTGAAACATCTAAAAAACAAAGCAACAGAGCCTAGGGCACTTCCACTTATGGTCCTATAGCTTAGGGAAATTAAAATCAAAAAGACACAGCCACCCCAAAGTTTGGGACGGCTCTGTTTACAAGAACCTCGTTTACGGTACAAGTTCAATATCGCAGAAAGTGAAAAATGGATAAAGAAGTTGTGGTACTTACGTACAATGCAATATCACTCAGCAATGAAATCTATGTCATCAGGCCCGTAGCAGCATAATGAGTGGATTCAGGTATGATGATTCTAACTGAAATAAGTCACACAGAAAAAGAAACATCATAAGATATCACTAATACACGGGATGTAAACTTGGCTACACAGGAACTGGATTACAAAACAGAACAGGGTCTCAAATTTAGAAAACCAACTTATGCTTGCTTAAGGGGAAAGGTGAGTTGGGGTGCTGCATCAAACCAGAGATTGAAATGAGCACAGATAAAGTTCCTTAAGCCAAATATGGAATAGACAAGAACTACTCCTTGCTCAACGAAATGGACTCAACACCCCATATTAAACGCCTAAGAATGTACCTGACTAGTAAGTATCTTAAAACCTATGGATTGCTATGTGTCTGAAAGAAAATCAAGCGTGTGTACAGGGGCATAAACGCAGCAGTGATAGGATTGGAGAGGTTCGGTGAGCAAATGAAGACCCTTTGAAGTCATATTGCATGGTACCCATTCCACGGGTCTCAACTCTCCAGGTTTAAGGGATTCTTCCTTCAGCTAAAACATGCACGTGGAACCCAGAGTATGATCAACCGTGTGATCGGGAGACGTGTTCCAATATGTCTCAGTTCTCGTCCCCTGGTACTCGGGTGCAACATTCCAGACGCTTTACTAACACTCTCCCGACTTGGAGAGTCAGTGCCTTTAACCTCCTGTTTGGCCCAGTTTGCAATTTCTGCGGAAGATGAACAGGAATAGGGAGAACCAATGAGAGACTAGCTGGAGGTGTCTGGACGGGCAAATTTAACTCTCATTTCCCACCAGGAAGAGGAATTAACCAAAGGCTCAGCGTGCCGTGCCGGAACCAGATTAGGGCCTGAAGCAATCCTGCGGTGTTGCGGCCAGCTCACAAGAAAGCGAGTTGAAGAAAGGAGCTCAGGGGCACTGTAATTCACAAACCTGCAGAGTTATAAATGACAGCTATCGTCCAAAAATATACTGAAGTAAGGCTGCCAAGAGGACTTGAAAGCGGGGCAGAATTGCAGGAAACCGATTTCAGGAGGTAGACTGGAATTGCATTTAAAGCATAGGAAAAGAGGCAGAACGTCCACAATGATGCACTTGGCCAAAAAGGGCGTATGCGTTTTTTCCTGAATATATTCAGGAAAAAACGCATACGCCCTTTTTGGCCAACCAAGCAAGCTTGCAAAGGAAATCTGCACTACAATGAAGTCTCACTTCCCCCCGGTCAAAAGGGCCATCTGAAAAAAGTGTAAAATCCAGAAAGGCAGGACAGGCCATGGAGAACTGGGAGCCTTGTTATGCTGATGGGCGGGATGTAAATTGCCAACAGCCACTCGGGAGAGGTGTATGGTGTTTCCTGAAACATCTAAAAAACAAAGCAACAGAGCCTAGGGCACTTCCACTTATGGTCCTATAGCTTAGGGAAATTAAAATCAAAAAGACACAGCCACCCCAAAGTTTGGGACGGCTCTGTTTACAAGAACCTCGTTTACGGTACAAGTTCAATATCGCAGAAAGTGAAAAATGGATAAAGAAGTTGTGGTACTTACGTACAATGCAATATCACTCAGCAATGAAATCTATGTCATCAGGCCCGTAGCAGCATAATGAGTGGATTCAGGTATGATGATTCTAACTGAAATAAGTCACACAGAAAAAGAAACATCATAAGATATCACTAATACACGGGATGTAAACTTGGCTACACAGGAACTGGATTACAAAACAGAACAGGGTCTCAAATTTAGAAAACCAACTTATGCTTGCTTAAGGGGAAAGGTGAGTTGGGGTGCTGCATAAAACCAGAGATTGAAATGAGCACAGATAAAGTTCCTTAAGCCAAATATGGTATAGACAAGAACTACTCCTTGCTCAACGAAATGGACTCAACACCCCATATTAAACGCCTAAGAATGTACCTGACTAGTAAGTATCTTAAAACCTATGGATTGCTATGTGTCTGAAAGAAAATCAAGCGTGTGTGCAGGGGCATAAACGCAGCAGTGATAGGATTGGAGAGGTTCGGTGAGCAAATGAAGACCCTTTGAAGTCATATTGCATGGTACCCATTCCACGGGTCTCAACTCTCCAGGTTTAAGGGATTCTTCCTTCAGCTAAAACATGCACGTGGAACCCAGAGTATGATCAACCGTGTGATCGGGAGACGTGTTCCAATATGTCTCAGTTCTCGTCCCCTGGTACTCGGGTGCAACATTCCAGACGCTTTACTAACACTCTCCCGACTTGGAGAGTCAGTGCCTTTAACCTCCTGTTTGGCCCAGTTTGCAATTTCTGCGGAAGATGAACAGGAATAGGGAGAACCAATGAGAGACTAGCTGGAGGTGTCTGGACGGGCAAATTTAACTCTCATTTCCCACCAGGAAGAGGAATTAACCAAAGGCTCAGCGTGCCGTGCCGGAACCAGATTAGGGCCTGAAGCAATCCAGCGGTGTTGCGGCCAGCTCACAAGAAAGCGAGTTGAAGAAAGGAGCTCAGGGGCACTGTAATTCACAAACCTGCAGAGTTATAAATGACAGCTATCGTCCAAAAATATACTGAAGTAAGGCTGCCAAGAGGACTTGAAAGCGGGGCAGAATTGCAGGAAACCGATTTCAGGAGGTAGACTGGAATTGCATTTAAAGCATAGGAAAAGAGGCAGAACGTCCACAATGATGCACTTGGCCAAAAAGGGCGTATGCGTTTTTTCCTGAATATATTCAGGAAAAAACGCATACGCCCTTTTTGGCCAACCAAGCAAGCTTGCAAAGGAAATCTGCACTACAATGAAGTCTCACTTCCCCCCGGTCAAAAGGGCCATCTGAAAAAAGTGTAAAATCCAGAAAGGCAGGACAGGCCATGGAGAACTGGGAGCCTTGTTATGCTGATGGGCGGGATGTAAATTGCCAACAGCCACTCGGGAGAGGTGTATGGTGTTTCCTGAAACATCTAAAAAACAAAGCAACAGAGCCTAGGGCACTTCCACTTATGGTCCTATAGCTTAGGGAAATTAAAATCAAAAAGACACAGCCACCCCAAAGTTTGGGACGGCTCTGTTTACAAGAACCTCGTTTACGGTACAAGTTCAATATCGCAGAAAGTGAAAAATGGATAAAGAAGTTGTGGTACTTACGTACAATGCAATATCACTCAGCAATGAAATCTATGTCATCAGGCCCGTAGCAGCATAATGAGTGGATTCAGGTATGATGATTCTAACTGAAATAAGTCACACAGAAAAAGAAACATCATAAGATATCACTAATACACGGGATGTAAACTTGGCTACACAGGAACTGGATTACAAAACAGAACAGGGTCTCAAATTTAGAAAACCAACTTATGCTTGCTTAAGGGGAAAGGTGAGTTGGGGTGCTGCATAAAACCAGAGATTGAAATGAGCACAGATAAAGTTCCTTAAGCCAAATATGGAATAGACAAGAACTACTCCTTGCTCAACGAAATGGACTCAACACCCCATATTAAACGCCTAAGAATGTACCTGACTAGTAAGTATCTTAAAACCTATGGATTGCTATGTGTCTGAAAGAAAATCAAGCGTGTGTACAGGGGCATAAACGCAGCAGTGATAGGATTGGAGAGGTTCGGTGAGCAAATGAAGACCCTTTGAAGTCATATTGCATGGTACCCATTCCACGGGTCTCAACTCTCCAGGTTTAAGGGATTCTTCCTTCAGCTAAAACATGCACGTGGAACCCAGAGTATGATCAACCGTGTGATCGGGAGACATGTTCCAATATGTCTCAGTTCTCGTCCCCTGGTACTCGGGTGCAACATTCCAGACGCTTTACTAACACTCTCCCGACTTGGAGAGTCAGTGCCTTTAACCTCCTGTTTGGCCCAGTTTGCAATTTCTGCGGAAGATGAACAGGAATAGGGAGAACCAATGAGAGACTAGCTGGAGGTGTCTGGACGGGCAAATTTAACTCTCATTTCCCACCAGGAAGAGGAATTAACCAAAGGCTCAGCGTGCCGTGCCGGAACCAGATTAGGGCCTGAAGCAATCCTGCGGTGTTGCGGCCAGCTCACAAGAAAGCGAGTTGAAGAAAGGAGCTCAGGGGCACTGTAATTCACAAACCTGCAGAGTTATAAATGACAGCTATCGTCCAAAAATATACTGAAGTAAGGCTGCCAAGAGGACTTGAAAGCGGGGCAGAATTGCAGGAAACCGATTTCAGGAGGTAGACTGGAATTGCATTTAAAGCATAGGAAAAGAGGCAGAACGTCCACAATGATGCGCTTGGCCAAAAAGGGCGTATGCGTTTTTTCCTGAATATATTCAGGAAAAAACGCATACGCCCTTTTTGGCCAACCAAGCAAGCTTGCAAAGGAAATCTGCACTACAATGAAGTCTCACTTCCCCCCGGTCAAAAGGGCCATCTGAAAAAAGTGTAAAATCCAGAAAGGCAGGACAGGCCATGGAGAACTGGGAGCCTTGTTATGCTGATGGGCGGGATGTAAATTGCCAACAGCCACTCGGGAGAGGTGTATGGTGTTTCCTGAAACATCTAAAAAACAAAGCAACAGAGCCTAGGGCACTTCCACTTATGGTCCTATAGCTTAGGGAAATTAAAATCAAAAAGACACAGCCACCCCAAAGTTTGGGACGGCTCTGTTTACAAGAACCTCGTTTACGGTACAAGTTCAATATCGCAGAAAGTGAAAAATGGATAAAGAAGTTGTGGTACTTACGTACAATGCAATATCACTCAGCAATGAAATCTATGTCATCAGGCCCGTAGCAGCATAATGAGTGGATTCAGGTATGATGATTTTAACTGAAATAAGTCACACAGAAAAAGAAACATCATAAGATATCACTAATACACGGGATGTAAACTTGGCTACACAGGAACTGGATTACAAAACAGAACAGGGTCTCAAATTTAGAAAACCAACTTATGCTTGCTTAAGGGGAAAGGTGAGTTGGGGTGCTGCATCAAACCAGAGATTGAAATGAGCACAGATAAAGTTCCTTAAGCCAAATATGGAATAGACAAGAACTACTCCTTGCTCAACGAAATGGACTCAACACCCCATATTAAACGCCTAAGAATGTACCTGACTAGTAAGTATCTTAAAACCTATGGATTGCTATGTCTCTGAAAGAAAATCAAGCGTGTGTACAGGGGCATAAACGCAGCAGTGATAGGATTGGAGAGGTTCGGTGAGCAAATGAAGACCCTTTGAAGTCATATTGCATGGTACCCATTCCACGGGTCTCAACTCTCCAGGTTTAAGGGATTCTTCCTTCAGCTAAAACATGCACGTGGAACCCAGAGTATGATCAACCGTGTGATCGGGAGACGTGTTCCAATATGTCTCAGTTCTCGTCCCCTGGTACTCGGGTGCAACATTCCAGACGCTTTACTAACACTCTCCCGACTTGGAGAGTCAGTGCCTTTAACCTCCTGTTTGGCCCAGTTTGCAATTTCTGCGGAAGATGAACAGGAATAGGGAGAACCAATGAGAGACTAGCTGGAGGTGTCTGGACGGGCAAATTTAACTCTCATTTCCCACCAGGAAGAGGAATTAACCAAAGGCTCAGCGTGCCGTGCCGGAACCAGATTAGGGCCTGAAGCAATCCTGCGGTGTTGCGGCCAGCTCACAAGAAAGCGAGTTGAAGAAAGGAGCTCAGGGGCACTGTAATTCACAAACCTGCAGAGTTATAAATGACAGCTATCGTCCAAAAATATACTGAAGTAAGGCTGCCAAGAGGACTTGAAAGCGGGGCAGAATTGCAGGAAACCGATTTCAGGAGGTAGACTGGAATTGCATTTAAAGCATAGGAAAAGAGGCAGAACGTCCACAATGATGCACTTGGCCAAAAAGGGCGTATGCGTTTTTTCCTGAATATATTCAGGAAAAAACGCATACGCCCTTTTTGGCCAACCAAGCAAGCTTGCAAAGGAAATCGGCACTACAATGAAGTCTCACTTCCCCCCGGTCAAAAGGGCCATCTGAAAAAAGTGTAAAATCCAGAAAGGCAGGACAGGCCATGGAGAACTGGGAGCCTTGTTATGCTGATGGGCGGGATGTAAATTGCCAACAGCCACTCGGGAGAGGTGTATGGTGTTTCCTGAAACATCTAAAAAACAAAGCAACAGAGCCTAGGGCACTTCCACTTATGGTCCTATAGCTTAGGGAAATTAAAATCAAAAAGACACAGCCACCCCAAAGTTTGGGACGGCTCTGTTTACAAGAACCTCGTTTACGGTACAAGTTCAATATCGCAGAAAGTGAAAAATGGATAAAGAAGTTGTGGTACTTACGTACAATGCAATATCACTCAGCAATGAAATCTATGTCATCAGGCCCGTAGCAGCATAATGAGTGGATTCAGGTATGATGATTCTAACTGAAATAAGTCACACAGAAAAAGAAACATCATAAGATATCACTAATACACGGGATGTAAACTTGGCTACACAGGAACTGGATTACAAAACAGAACAGGGTCTCAAATTTAGAAAACCAACTTATGCTTGCTTAAGGGGAAAGGTGAGTTGGGGTGCTGCATCAAACCAGAGATTGAAATGAGCACAGATAAAGTTCCTTAAGCCAAATATGGAATAGACAAGAACTACTCCTTGCTCAACGAAATGGACTCAACACCCCATATTAAACGCCTAAGAATGTACCTGACTAGTAAGTATCTTAAAACCTATGGATTGCTATGTCTCTGAAAGAAAATCAAGCGTGTGTACAGGGGCATAAACGCAGCAGTGATAGGATTGGAGAGGTTCGGTGAGCAAATGAAGACCCTTTGAAGTCATATTGCATGGTACCCATTCCATGGGTCTCAACTCTCCAGGTTTAAGGGATTCTTCCTTCAGCTAAAACATGCACGTGGAACCCAGAGTATGATCAACCGTGTGATCGGGAGACGTGTTCCAATATGTCTCAGTTCTCGTCCCCTGGTACTCGGGTGCAACATTCCAGACGCTTTACTAACACTCTCCCGACTTGGAGAGTCAGTGCCTTTAACCTCCTGTTTGGCCCAGTTTGCAATTTCTGCGGAAGATGAACAGGAATAGGGAGAACCAATGAGAGACTAGCTGGAGGTGTCTGGACGGGCAAATTTAACTCTCATTTCCCACCAGGAAGAGGAATTAACCAAAGGCTCAGCGTGCCGTGCCGGAACCAGATTAGGGCCTGAAGCAATCCAGCGGTGTTGCGGCCAGCTCACAAGAAAGCGAGTTGAAGAAAGGAGCTCAGGGGCACTGTAATTCACAAACCTGCAGAGTTATAAATGACAGCTATCGTCCAAAAATATACTGAAGTAAGGCTGCCAAGAGGACTTGAAAGCGGGGCAGAATTGCAGGAAACCGATTTCAGGAGGTAGACTGGAATTGCATTTAAAGCATAGGAAAAGAGGCAGAACGTCCACAATGATGCGCTTGGCCAAAAAGGGCGTATGCGTTTTTTCCTGAATATATTCAGGAAAAAACGCATACGCCCTTTTTGGCCAACCAAGCAAGCTTGCAAAGGAAATCTGCACTACAATGAAGTCTCACTTCCCCCCGGTCAAAAGGGCCATCTGAAAAAAGTGTAAAATCCAGAAAGGCAGGACAGGCCATGGAGAACTGGGAGCCTTGTTATGCTGATGGGCGGGATGTAAATTGCCAACAGCCACTCGGGAGAGGTGTATGGTGTTTCCTGAAACATCTAAAAAACAAAGCAACAGAGCCTAGGGCACTTCCACTTATGGTCCTATAGCTTAGGGAAATTAAAATCAAAAAGACACAGCCACCCCAAAGTTTGGGACGGCTCTGTTTACAAGAACCTCGTTTACGGTACAAGTTCAATATCGCAGAAAGTGAAAAATGGATAAAGAAGTTGTGGTACTTACGTACAATGCAATATCACTCAGCAATGAAATCTATGTCATCAGGCCCGTAGCAGCATAATGAGTGGATTCAGGTATGATGATTCTAACTGAAATAAGTCACACAGAAAAAGAAACATCATAAGATATCACTAATACACGGGATGTAAACTTGGCTACACAGGAACTGGATTACAAAACAGAACAGGGTCTCAAATTTAGAAAACCAACTTATGCTTGCTTAAGGGGAAAGGTGAGTTGGGGTGCTGCATAAAACCAGAGATTGAAATGAGCACAGATAAAGTTCCTTAAGCCAAATATGGAATAGACAAGAACTACTCCTTGCTCAACGAAATGGACTCAACACCCCATATTAAACGCCTAAGAATGTACCTGACTAGTAAGTATCTTAAAACCTATGGATTGCTATGTCTCTGAAAGAAAATCAAGCGTGTGTACAGGGGCATAAACGCAGCAGTGATAGGATTGGAGAGGTTCGGTGAGCAAATGAAGACCCTTTGAAGTCATATTGCATGGTACCCATTCCACGGGTCTCAACTCTCCAGGTTTAAGGGATTCTTCCTTCAGCTAAAACATGCACGTGGAACCCAGAGTATGATCAACCGTGTGATCGGGAGACGTGTTCCAATATGTCTCAGTTCTCGTCCCCTGGTACTCGGGTGCAACATTCCAGACGCTTTACTAACACTCTCCCGACTTGGAGAGTCAGTGCCTTTAACCTCCTGTTTGGCCCAGTTTGCAATTTCTGCGGAAGATGAACAGGAATAGGGAGAACCAATGAGAGACTAGCTGGAGGTGTCTGGACGGGCAAATTTAACTCTCATTTCCCACCAGGAAGAGGAATTAACCAAAGGCTCAGCGTGCCGTGCCGGAACCAGATTAGGGCCTGAAGCAATCCTGCGGTGTTGCGGCCAGCTCACAAGAAAGCGAGTTGAAGAAAGGAGCTCAGGGGCACTGTAATTCACAAACCTGCAGAGTTATAAATGACAGCTATCGTCCAAAAATATACTGAAGTAAGGCTGCCAAGAGGACTTGAAAGCGGGGCAGAATTGCAGGAAACCGATTTCAGGAGGTAGACTGGAATTGCATTTAAAGCATAGGAAAAGAGGCAGAACGTCCACAATGATGCACTTGGCCAAAAAGGGCGTATGCGTTTTTTCCTGAATATATTCAGGAAAAAACGCATACGCCCTTTTTGGCCAACCAAGCAAGCTTGCAAAGGAAATCGGCACTACAATGAAGTCTCACTTCCCCCCGGTCAAAAGGGCCATCTGAAAAAAGTGTAAAATCCAGAAAGGCAGGACAGGCCATGGAGAACTGGGAGCCTTGTTATGCTGATGGGCGGGATGTAAATTGCCAACAGCCACTCGGGAGAGGTGTATGGTGTTTCCTGAAACATCTAAAAAACAAAGCAACAGAGCCTAGGGCACTTCCACTTATGGTCCTATAGCTTAGGGAAATTAAAATCAAAAAGACACAGCCACCCCAAAGTTTGGGACGGCTCTGTTTACAAGAACCTCGTTTACGGTACAAGTTCAATATCGCAGAAAGTGAAAAATGGATAAAGAAGTTGTGGTACTTACGTACAATGCAATATCACTCAGCAATGAAATCTATGTCATCAGGCCCGTAGCAGCATAATGAGTGGATTCAGGTATGATGATTCTAACTGAAATAAGTCACACAGAAAAAGAAACATCATAAGATATCACTAATACACGGGATGTAAACTTGGCTACACAGGAACTGGATTACAAAACAGAACAGGGTCTCAAATTTAGAAAACCAACTTATGCTTGCTTAAGGGGAAAGGTGAGTTGGGGTGCTGCATCAAACCAGAGATTGAAATGAGCACAGATAAAGTTCCTTAAGCCAAATATGGAATAGACAAGAACTACTCCTTGCTCAACGAAATGGACTCAACACCCCATATTAAACGCCTAAGAATGTACCTGACTAGTAAGTATCTTAAAACCTATGGATTGCTATGTCTCTGAAAGAAAATCAAGCGTGTGTACAGGGGCATAAACGCAGCAGTGATAGGATTGGAGAGGTTCGGTGAGCAAATGAAGACCCTTTGAAGTCATATTGCATGGTACCCATTCCATGGGTCTCAACTCTCCAGGTTTAAGGGATTCTTCCTTCAGCTAAAACATGCACGTGGAACCCAGAGTATGATCAACCGTGTGATCGGGAGACGTGTTCCAATATGTCTCAGTTCTCGTCCCCTGGTACTCGGGTGCAACATTCCAGACGCTTTACTAACACTCTCCCGACTTGGAGAGTCAGTGCCTTTAACCTCCTGTTTGGCCCAGTTTGCAATTTCTGCGGAAGATGAACAGGAATAGGGAGAACCAATGAGAGACTAGCTGGAGGTGTCTGGACGGGCAAATTTAACTCTCATTTCCCACCAGGAAGAGGAATTAACCAAAGGCTCAGCGTGCCGTGCCGGAACCAGATTAGGGCCTGAAGCAATCCAGCGGTGTTGCGGCCAGCTCACAAGAAAGCGAGTTGAAGAAAGGAGCTCAGGGGCACTGTAATTCACAAACCTGCAGAGTTATAAATGACAGCTATCGTCCAAAAATATACTGAAGTAAGGCTGCCAAGAGGACTTGAAAGCGGGGCAGAATTGCAGGAAACCGATTTCAGGAGGTAGACTGGAATTGCATTTAAAGCATAGGAAAAGAGGCAGAACGTCCACAATGATGCGCTTGGCCAAAAAGGGCGTATGCGTTTTTTCCTGAATATATTCAGGAAAAAACGCATACGCCCTTTTTGGCCAACCAAGCAAGCTTGCAAAGGAAATCTGCACTACAATGAAGTCTCACTTCCCCCCGGTCAAAAGGGCCATCTGAAAAAAGTGTAAAATCCAGAAAGGCAGGACAGGCCATGGAGAACTGGGAGCCTTGTTATGCTGATGGGCGGGATGTAAATTGCCAACAGCCACTCGGGAGAGGTGTATGGTGTTTCCTGAAACATCTAAAAAACAAAGCAACAGAGCCTAGGGCACTTCCACTTATGGTCCTATAGCTTAGGGAAATTAAAATCAAAAAGACACAGCCACCCCAAAGTTTGGGACGGCTCTGTTTACAAGAACCTCGTTTACGGTACAAGTTCAATATCGCAGAAAGTGAAAAATGGATAAAGAAGTTGTGGTACTTACGTACAATGCAATATCACTCAGCAATGAAATCTATGTCATCAGGCCCGTAGCAGCATAATGAGTGGATTCAGGTATGATGATTCTAACTGAAATAAGTCACACAGAAAAAGAAACATCATAAGATATCACTAATACACGGGATGTAAACTTGGCTACACAGGAACTGGATTACAAAACAGAACAGGGTCTCAAATTTAGAAAACCAACTTATGCTTGCTTAAGGGGAAAGGTGAGTTGGGGTGCTGCATAAAACCAGAGATTGAAATGAGCACAGATAAAGTTCCTTAAGCCAAATATGGAATAGACAAGAACTACTCCTTGCTCAACGAAATGGACTCAACACCCCATATTAAACGCCTAAGAATGTACCTGACTAGTAAGTATCTTAAAACCTATGGATTGCTATGTGTCTGAAAGAAAATCAAGCGTGTGTACAGGGGCATAAACGCAGCAGTGATAGGATTGGAGAGGTTCGGTGAGCAAATGAAGACCCTTTGAAGTCATATTGCATGGTACCCATTCCACGGGTCTCAACTCTCCAGGTTTAAGGGATTCTTCCTTCAGCTAAAACATGCACGTGGAACCCAGAGTATGATCAACCGTGTGATCGGGAGACGTGTTCCAATATGTCTCAGTTCTCGTCCCCTGGTACTCGGGTGCAACATTCCAGACGCTTTACTAACACTCTCCCGACTTGGAGAGTCAGTGCCTTTAACCTCCTGTTTGGCCCAGTTTGCAATTTCTGCGGAAGATGAACAGGAATAGGGAGAACCAATGAGAGACTAGCTGGAGGTGTCTGGACGGGCAAATTTAACTCTCATTTCCCACCAGGAAGAGGAATTAACCAAAGGCTCAGCGTGCCGTGCCGGAACCAGATTAGGGCCTGAAGCAATCCTGCGGTGTTGCGGCCAGCTCACAAGAAAGCGAGTTGAAGAAAGGAGCTCAGGGGCACTGTAATTCACAAACCTGCAGAGTTATAAATGACAGCTATCGTCCAAAAATATACTGAAGTAAGGCTGCCAAGAGGACTTGAAAGCGGGGCAGAATTGCAGGAAACCGATTTCAGGAGGTAGACTGGAATTGCATTTAAAGCATAGGAAAAGAGGCAGAACGTCCACAATGATGCGCTTGGCCAAAAAGGGCGTATGCGTTTTTTCCTGAATATATTCAGGAAAAAACGCATACGCCCTTTTTGGCCAACCAAGCAAGCTTGCAAAGGAAATCTGCACTACAATGAAGTCTCACTTCCCCCCGGTCAAAAGGGCCATCTGAAAAAAGTGTAAAATCCAGAAAGGCAGGACAGGCCATGGAGAACTGGGAGCCTTGTTATGCTGATGGGCGGGATGTAAATTGCCAACAGCCACTCGGGAGAGGTGTATGGTGTTTCCTGAAACATCTAAAAAACAAAGCAACAGAGCCTAGGGCACTTCCACTTATGGTCCTATAGCTTAGGGAAATTAAAATCAAAAAGACACAGCCACCCCAAAGTTTGGGACGGCTCTGTTTACAAGAACCTCGTTTACGGTACAAGTTCAATATCGCAGAAAGTGAAAAATGGATAAAGAAGTTGTGGTACTTACGTACAATGCAATATCACTCAGCAATGAAATCTATGTCATCAGGCCCGTAGCAGCATAATGAGTGGATTCAGGTATGATGATTTTAACTGAAATAAGTCACACAGAAAAAGAAACATCATAAGATATCACTAATACACGGGATGTAAACTTGGCTACACAGGAACTGGATTACAAAACAGAACAGGGTCTCAAATTTAGAAAACCAACTTATGCTTGCTTAAGGGGAAAGGTGAGTTGGGGTGCTGCATCAAACCAGAGATTGAAATGAGCACAGATAAAGTTCCTTAAGCCAAATATGGAATAGACAAGAACTACTCCTTGCTCAACGAAATGGACTCAACACCCCATATTAAACGCCTAAGAATGTACCTGACTAGTAAGTATCTTAAAACCTATGGATTGCTATGTCTCTGAAAGAAAATCAAGCGTGTGTACAGGGGCATAAACGCAGCAGTGATAGGATTGGAGAGGTTCGGTGAGCAAATGAAGACCCTTTGAAGTCATATTGCATGGTACCCATTCCACGGGTCTCAACTCTCCAGGTTTAAGGGATTCTTCCTTCAGCTAAAACATGCACGTGGAACCCAGAGTATGATCAACCGTGTGATCGGGAGACGTGTTCCAATATGTCTCAGTTCTCGTCCCCTGGTACTCGGGTGCAACATTCCAGACGCTTTACTAACACTCTCCCGACTTGGAGAGTCAGTGCCTTTAACCTCCTGTTTGGCCCAGTTTGCAATTTCTGCGGAAGATGAACAGGAATAGGGAGAACCAATGAGAGACTAGCTGGAGGTGTCTGGACGGGCAAATTTAACTCTCATTTCCCACCAGGAAGAGGAATTAACCAAAGGCTCAGCGTGCCGTGCCGGAACCAGATTAGGGCCTGAAGCAATCCTGCGGTGTTGCGGCCAGCTCACAAGAAAGCGAGTTGAAGAAAGGAGCTCAGGGGCACTGTAATTCACAAACCTGCAGAGTTATAAATGACAGCTATCGTCCAAAAATATACTGAAGTAAGGCTGCCAAGAGGACTTGAAAGCGGGGCAGAATTGCAGGAAACCGATTTCAGGAGGTAGACTGGAATTGCATTTAAAGCATAGGAAAAGAGGCAGAACGTCCACAATGATGCACTTGGCCAAAAAGGGCGTATGCGTTTTTTCCTGAATATATTCAGGAAAAAACGCATACGCCCTTTTTGGCCAACCAAGCAAGCTTGCAAAGGAAATCTGCACTACAATGAAGTCTCACTTCCCCCCGGTCAAAAGGGCCATCTGAAAAAAGTGTAAAATCCAGAAAGGCAGGACAGGCCATGGAGAACTGGGAGCCTTGTTATGCTGATGGGCGGGATGTAAATTGCCAACAGCCACTCGGGAGAGGTGTATGGTGTTTCCTGAAACATCTAAAAAACAAAGCAACAGAGCCTAGGGCACTTCCACTTATGGTCCTATAGCTTAGGGAAATTAAAATCAAAAAGACACAGCCACCCCAAAGTTTGGGACGGCTCTGTTTACAAGAACCTCGTTTACGGTACAAGTTCAATATCGCAGAAAGTGAAAAATGGATAAAGAAGTTGTGGTACTTACGTACAATGCAATATCACTCAGCAATGAAATCTATGTCATCAGGCCCGTAGCAGCATAATGAGTGGATTCAGGTATGATGATTCTAACTGAAATAAGTCACACAGAAAAAGAAACATCATAAGATATCACTAATACACGGGATGTAAACTTGGCTACACAGGAACTGGATTACAAAACAGAACAGGGTCTCAAATTTAGAAAACCAACTTATGCTTGCTTAAGGGGAAAGGTGAGTTGGGGTGCTGCATCAAACCAGAGATTGAAATGAGCACAGATAAAGTTCCTTAAGCCAAATATGGAATAGACAAGAACTACTCCTTGCTCAACGAAATGGACTCAACACCCCATATTAAACGCCTAAGAATGTACCTGACTAGTAAGTATCTTAAAACCTATGGATTGCTATGTCTCTGAAAGAAAATCAAGCGTGTGTACAGGGGCATAAACGCAGCAGTGATAGGATTGGAGAGGTTCGGTGAGCAAATGAAGACCCTTTGAAGTCATATTGCATGGTACCCATTCCACGGGTCTCAACTCTCCAGGTTTAAGGGATTCTTCCTTCAGCTAAAACATGCACGTGGAACCCAGAGTATGATCAACCGTGTGATCGGGAGACGTGTTCCAATATGTCTCAGTTCTCGTCCCCTGGTACTCGGGTGCAACATTCCAGACGCTTTACTAACACTCTCCCGACTTGGAGAGTCAGTGCCTTTAACCTCCTGTTTGGCCCAGTTTGCAATTTCTGCGGAAGATGAACAGGAATAGGGAGAACCAATGAGAGACTAGCTGGAGGTGTCTGGACGGGCAAATTTAACTCTCATTTCCCACCAGGAAGAGGAATTAACCAAAGGCTCAGCGTGCCGTGCCGGAACCAGATTAGGGCCTGAAGCAATCCTGCGGTGTTGCGGCCAGCTCACAAGAAAGCGAGTTGAAGAAAGGAGCTCAGGGGCACTGTAATTCACAAACCTGCAGAGTTATAAATGACAGCTATCGTCCAAAAATATACTGAAGTAAGGCTGCCAAGAGGACTTGAAAGCGGGGCAGAATTGCAGGAAACCGATTTCAGGAGGTAGACTGGAATTGCATTTAAAGCATAGGAAAAGAGGCAGAACGTCCACAATGATGCACTTGGCCAAAAAGGGCGTATGCGTTTTTTCCTGAATATATTCAGGAAAAAACGCATACGCCCTTTTTGGCCAACCAAGCAAGCTTGCAAAGGAAATCTGCACTACAATGAAGTCTCACTTCCCCCCCGGTCAAAAGGGCCATCTGAAAAAAGTGTAAAATCCAGAAAGGCAGGACAGGCCATGGAGAACTGGGAGCCTTGTTATGCTGATGGGCGGGATGTAAATTGCCAACAGCCACTCGGGAGAGGTGTATGGTGTTTCCTGAAACATCTAAAAAACAAAGCAACAGAGCCTAGGGCACTTCCACTTATGGTCCTATAGCTTAGGGAAATTAAAATCAAAAAGACACAGCCACCCCAAAGTTTGGGACGGCTCTGTTTACAAGAACCTCGTTTACGGTACAAGTTCAATATCGCAGAAAGTGAAAAATGGATAAAGAAGTTGTGGTACTTACGTACAATGCAATATCACTCAGCAATGAAATCTATGTCATCAGGCCCGTAGCAGCATAATGAGTGGATTCAGGTATGATGATTCTAACTGAAATAAGTCACACAGAAAAAGAAACATCATAAGATATCACTAATACACGGGATGTAAACTTGGCTACACAGGAACTGGATTACAAAACAGAACAGGGTCTCAAATTTAGAAAACCAACTTATGCTTGCTTAAGGGGAAAGGTGAGTTGGGGTGCTGCATAAAACCAGAGATTGAAATGAGCACAGATAAAGTTCCTTAAGCCAAATATGGAATAGACAAGAACTACTCCTTGCTCAACGAAATGGACTCAACACCCCATATTAAACGCCTAAGAATGTACCTGACTAGTAAGTATCTTAAAACCTATGGATTGCTATGTCTCTGAAAGAAAATCAAGCGTGTGTACAGGGGCATAAACGCAGCAGTGATAGGATTGGAGAGGTTCGGTGAGCAAATGAAGACCCTTTGAAGTCATATTGCATGGTACCCATTCCACGGGTCTCAACTCTCCAGGTTTAAGGGATTCTTCCTTCAGCTAAAACATGCACGTGGAACCCAGAGTATGATCAACCGTGTGATCGGGAGACGTGTTCCAATATGTCTCAGTTCTCGTCCCCTGGTACTCGGGTGCAACATTCCAGACGCTTTACTAACACTCTCCCCACTTGGAGAGTCAGTGCCTTTAACCTCCTGTTTGGCCCAGTTTGCAATTTCTGCGGAAGATGAACAGGAATAGGGAGAACCAATGAGAGGCTAGCTGGAGGTGTCTGGACGGGCAAATTTAACTCTCATTTCCCACCAGGAAGAGGAATTAACCAAAGGCTCAGCGTGCCGTGCCGGAACCAGATTAGGGCCTGAAGCAATCCTGCGGTGTTGCGGCCAGCTCACAAGAAAGCGAGTTGAAGAAAGGAGCTCAGGGGCACTGTAATTCACAAACCTGCAGAGTTATAAATGACAGCTATCGTCCAAAAATATACTGAAGTAAGGCTGCCAAGAGGACTTGAAAGCGGGGCAGAATTGCAGGAAACCGATTTCAGGAGGTAGACTGGAATTGCATTTAAAGCATAGGAAAAGAGGCAGAACGTCCACAATGATGCGCTTGGCCAAAAAGGGCGTATGCGTTTTTTCCTGAATATATTCAGGAAAAAACGCATACGCCCTTTTTGGCCAACCAAGCAAGCTTGCAAAGGAAATCGGCACTACAATGAAGTCTCACTTCCCCCCGGTCAAAAGGGCCATCTGAAAAAAGTGTAAAATCCAGAAAGGCAGGACAGGCCATGGAGAACTGGGAGCCTTGTTATGCTGATGGGCGGGATGTAAATTGCCAACAGCCACTCGGGAGAGGTGTATGGTGTTTCCTGAAACATCTAAAAAACAAAGCAACAGAGCCTAGGGCACTTCCACTTATGGTCCTATAGCTTAGGGAAATTAAAATCAAAAAGACACAGCCACCCCAAAGTTTGGGACGGCTCTGTTTACAAGAACCTCGTTTACGGTACAAGTTCAATATCGCAGAAAGTGAAAAATGGATAAAGAAGTTGTGGTACTTACGTACAATGCAATATCACTCAGCAATGAAATCTATGTCATCAGGCCCGTAGCAGCATAATGAGTGGATTCAGGTATGATGATTCTAACTGAAATAAGTCACACAGAAAAAGAAACATCATAAGATATCACTAATACACGGGATGTAAACTTGGCTACACAGGAACTGGATTACAAAACAGAACAGGGTCTCAAATTTAGAAAACCAACTTATGCTTGCTTAAGGGGAAAGGTGAGTTGGGGTGCTGCATAAAACCAGAGATTGAAATGAGCACAGATAAAGTTCCTTAAGCCAAATATGGAATAGACAAGAACTACTCCTTGCTCAACGAAATGGACTCAACACCCCATATTAAACGCCTAAGAATGTACCTGACTAGTAAGTATCTTAAAACCTATGGATTGCTATGTGTCTGAAAGAAAATCAAGCGTGTGTACAGGGGCATAAACGCAGCAGTGATAGGATTGGAGAGGTTCGGTGAGCAAATGAAGACCCTTTGAAGTCATATTGCATGGTACCCATTCCACGGGTCTCAACTCTCCAGGTTTAAGGGATTCTTCCTTCAGCTAAAACATGCACGTGGAACCCAGAGTATGATCAACCGTGTGATCCGGAGACGTGTTCCAATATGTCTCAGTTCTCGTCCCCTGGTACTCGGGTGCAACATTCCAGACGCTTTACTAACACTCTCCCGACTTGGAGAGTCAGTGCCTTTAACCTCCTGTTTGGCCCAGTTTGCAATTTCTGCGGAAGATGAACAGGAATAGGGAGAACCAATGAGAGACTAGCTGGAGGTGTCTGGACGGGCAAATTTAACTCTCATTTCCCACCAGGAAGAGGAATTAACCAAAGGCTCAGCGTGCCGTGCCGGAACCAGATTAGGGCCTGAAGCAATCCTGCGGTGTTGCGGCCAGCTCACAAGAAAGCGAGTTGAAGAAAGGAGCTCAGGGGCACTGTAATTCACAAACCTGCAGAGTTATAAATGACAGCTATCGTCCAAAAATATACTGAAGTAAGGCTGCCAAGAGGACTTGAAAGCGGGGCAGAATTGCAGGAAACCGATTTCAGGAGGTAGACTGGAATTGCATTTAAAGCATAGGAAAAGAGGCAGAACGTCCACAATGATGCGCTTGGCCAAAAAGGGCGTATGCGTTTTTTCCTGAATATATTCAGGAAAAAACGCATACGCCCTTTTTGGCCAACCAAGCAAGCTTGCAAAGGAAATCGGCACTACAATGAAGTCTCACTTCCCCCCGGTCAAAAGGGCCATCTGAAAAAAGTGTAAAATCCAGAAAGGCAGGACAGGCCATGGAGAACTGGGAGCCTTGTTATGCTGATGGGCGGGATGTAAATTGCCAACAGCCACTCGGGAGAGGTGTATGGTGTTTCCTGAAACATCTAAAAAACAAAGCAACAGAGCCTAGGGCACTTCCACTTATGGTCCTATAGCTTAGGGAAATTAAAATCAAAAAGACACAGCCACCCCAAAGTTTGGGACGGCTCTGTTTACAAGAACCTCGTTTACGGTACAAGTTCAATATCGCAGAAAGTGAAAAATGGATAAAGAAGTTGTGGTACTTACGTACAATGCAATATCACTCAGCAATGAAATCTATGTCATCAGGCCCGTAGCAGCATAATGAGTGGATTCAGGTATGATGATTCTAACTGAAATAAGTCACACAGAAAAAGAAACATCATAAGATATCACTAATACACGGGATGTAAACTTGGCTACACAGGAACTGGATTACAAAACAGAACAGGGTCTCAAATTTAGAAAACCAACTTATGCTTGCTTAAGGGGAAAGGTGAGTTGGGGTGCTGCATAAAACCAGAGATTGAAATGAGCACAGATAAAGTTCCTTAAGCCAAATATGGAATAGACAAGAACTACTCCTTGCTCAACGAAATGGACTCAACACCCCATATTAAACGCCTAAGAATGTACCTGACTAGTAAGTATCTTAAAACCTATGGATTGCTATGTCTCTGAAAGAAAATCAAGCGTGTGTACAGGGGCATAAACGCAGCAGTGATAGGATTGGAGAGGTTCGGTGAGCAAATGAAGACCCTTTGAAGTCATATTGCATGGTACCCATTCCACGGGTCTCAACTCTCCAGGTTTAAGGGATTCTTCCTTCAGCTAAAACATGCACGTGGAACCCAGAGTATGATCAACCGTGTGATCGGGAGACGTGTTCCAATATGTCTCAGTTCTCGTCCCCTGGTACTCGGGTGCAACATTCCAGACGCTTTACTAACACTCTCCCGACTTGGAGAGTCAGTGCCTTTAACCTCCTGTTTGGCCCAGTTTGCAATTTCTGCGGAAGATGAACAGGAATAGGGAGAACCAATGAGAGACTAGCTGGAGGTGTCTGGACGGGCAAATTTAACTCTCATTTCCCACCAGGAAGAGGAATTAACCAAAGGCTCAGCGTGCCGTGCCGGAACCAGATTAGGGCCTGAAGCAATCCTGCGGTGTTGCGGCCAGCTCACAAGAAAGCGAGTTGAAGAAAGGAGCTCAGGGGCACTGTAATTCACAAACCTGCAGAGTTATAAATGACAGCTATCGTCCAAAAATATACTGAAGTAAGGCTGCCAAGAGGACTTGAAAGCGGGGCAGAATTGCAGGAAACCGATTTCAGGAGGTAGACTGGAATTGCATTTAAAGCATAGGAAAAGAGGCAGAACGTCCACAATGATGCGCTTGGCCAAAAAGTGCGTATGCGTTTTTTCCTGAATATATTCAGGAAAAAACGCATACGCCCTTTTTGGCCAACCAAGCAAGCTTGCAAAGGAAATCGGCACTACAATGAAGTCTCACTTCCCCCCGGTCAAAAGGGCCATCTGAAAAAAGTGTAAAATCCAGAAAGGCAGGACAGGCCATGGAGAACTGGGAGCCTTGTTATGCTGATGGGCGGGATGTAAATTGCCAACAGCCACTCGGGAGAGGTGTATGGTGTTTCCTGAAACATCTAAAAAACAAAGCAACAGAGCCTAGGGCACTTCCACTTATGGTCCTATAGCTTAGGGAAATTAAAATCAAAAAGACACAGCCACCCCAAAGTTTGGGACGGCTCTGTTTACAAGAACCTCGTTTACGGTACAAGTTCAATATCGCAGAAAGTGAAAAATGGATAAAGAAGTTGTGGTACTTACGTACAATGCAATATCACTCAGCAATGAAATCTATGTCATCAGGCCCGTAGCAGCATAATGAGTGGATTCAGGTATGATGATTCTAACTGAAATAAGTCACACAGAAAAAGAAACATCATAAGATATCACTAATACACGGGATGTAAACTTGGCTACACAGGAACTGGATTACAAAACAGAACAGGGTCTCAAATTTAGAAAACCAACTTATGCTTGCTTAAGGGGAAAGGTGAGTTGGGGTGCTGCATCAAACCAGAGATTGAAATGAGCACAGATAAAGTTCCTTAAGCCAAATATGGAATAGACAAGAACTACTCCTTGCTCAACGAAATGGACTCAACACCCCATATTAAACGCCTAAGAATGTACCTGACTAGTAAGTATCTTAAAACCTATGGATTGCTATGTCTCTGAAAGAAAATCAAGCGTGTGTACAGGGGCATAAACGCAGCAGTGATAGGATTGGAGAGGTTCGGTGAGCAAATGAAGACCCTTTGAAGTCATATTGCATAGTACCCATTCCACGGGTCTCAACTCTCCAGGTTTAAGGGATTCTTCCTTCAGCTAAAACATGCACGTGGAACCCAGAGTATGATCAACAATGTGATCGGGAGACGTGTTCCAATATGTCTCAGTTCTCGTCCCCTGGTACTCGGGTGCAACATTCCAGACGCTTTACTAACACTCTCCCGACTTGGAGAGTCAGTGCCTTTAACCTCCTGTTTGGCCCAGTTTGCAATTTCTGCGGAAGATGAACAGGAATAGGGAGAACCAATGAGAGACTAGCTGGAGGTGTCTGGACGGGCAAATTTAACTCTCATTTCCCACCAGGAAGAGGAATTAACCAAAGGCTCAGCGTGCCGTGCCGGAACCAGATTAGGGCCTGAAGCAATCCAGCGGTGTTGCGGCCAGCTCACAAGAAAGCGAGTTGAAGAAAGGAGCTCAGGGGCACTGTAATTCACAAACCTGCAGAGTTATAAATGACAGCTATCGTCCAAAAATATACTGAAGTAAGGCTGCCAAGAGGACTTGAAAGCGGGGCAGAATTGCAGGAAACCGATTTCAGGAGGTAGACTGGAATTGCATTTAAAGCATAGGAAAAGAGGCAGAACGTCCACAATGATGCGCTTGGCCAAAAAGGGCGTATGCATTTTTTCCTGAATATATTCAGGAAAAAACGCATACGCCCTTTTTGGCCAACCAAGCAAGCTTGCAAAGGAAATCTGCACTACAATGAAGTCTCACTTCCCCCCGGTCAAAAGGGCCATCTGAAAAAAGTGTAAAATCCAGAAAGGCAGGACAGGCCATGGAGAACTGGGAGCCTTGTTATGCTGATGGGCGGGATGTAAATTGCCAACAGCCACTCGGGAGAGGTGTATGGTGTTTCCTGAAACATCTAAAAAACAAAGCAACAGAGCCTAGGGCACTTCCACTTATGGTCCTATAGCTTAGGGAAATTAAAATCAAAAAGACACAGCCACCCCAAAGTTTGGGACGGCTCTGTTTACAAGAACCTCGTTTACGGTACAAGTTCAATATCGCAGAAAGTGAAAAATGGATAAAGAAGTTGTGGTACTTACGTACAATGCAATATCACTCAGCAATGAAATCTATGTCATCAGGCCCGTAGCAGCATAATGAGTGGATTCAGGTATGATGATTCTAACTGAAATAAGTCACACAGAAAAAGAAACATCATAAGATATCACTAATACACGGGATGTAAACTTGGCTACACAGGAACTGGATTACAAAACAGAACAGGGTCTCAAATTTAGAAAACCAACTTATGCTTGCTTAAGGGGAAAGGTGAGTTGGGGTGCTGCATCAAACCAGAGATTGAAATGAGCACAGATAAAGTTCCTTAAGCCAAATATGGAATAGACAAGAACTACTCCTTGCTCAACGAAATGGACTCAACACCCCATATTAAACGCCTAAGAATGTACCTGACTAGTAAGTATCTTAAAACCTATGGATTGCTATGTGTCTGAAAGAAAATCAAGCGTGTGTACAGGGGCATAAACGCAGCAGTGATAGGATTGGAGAGGTTCGGTGAGCAAATGAAGACCCTTTGAAGTCATATTGCATGGTACCCATTCCACGGGTCTCAACTCTCCAGGTTTAAGGGATTCTTCCTTCAGCTAAAACATGCACGTGGAACCCAGAGTATGATCAACCGTGTGATCGGGAGACGTGTTCCAATATGTCTCAGTTCTCGTCCCCTGGTACTCGGGTGCAACATTCCAGACGCTTTACTAACACTCTCCCGACTTGGAGAGTCAGTGCCTTTAACCTCCTGTTTGGCCCAGTTTGCAATTTCTGCGGAAGATGAACAGGAATAGGGAGAACCAATGAGAGACTAGCTGGAGGTGTCTGGACGGGCAAATTTAACTCTCATTTCCCACCAGGAAGAGGAATTAACCAAAGGCTCAGCGTGCCGTGCCGGAACCAGATTAGGGCCTGAAGCAATCCTGCGGTGTTGCGGCCAGCTCACAAGAAAGCGAGTTGAAGAAAGGAGCTCAGGGGCACTGTAATTCACAAACCTGCAGAGTTATAAATGACAGCTATCGTCCAAAAATATACTGAAGTAAGGCTGCCAAGAGGACTTGAAAGCGGGGCAGAATTGCAGGAAACCGATTTCAGGAGGTAGACTGGAATTGCATTTAAAGCATAGGAAAAGAGGCAGAACGTCCACAATGATGCGCTTGGCCAAAAAGGGCGTATGCGTTTTTTCCTGAATATATTCAGGAAAAAACGCATACGCCCTTTTTGGCCAACCAAGCAAGCTTGCAAAGGAAATCGGCACTACAATGAAGTCTCACTTCCCCCCGGTCAAAAGGGCCATCTGAAAAAAGTGTAAAATCCAGAAAGGCAGGACAGGCCATGGAGAACTGGGAGCCTTGTTATGCTGATGGGCGGGATGTAAATTGCCAACAGCCACTCGGGAGAGGTGTATGGTGTTTCCTGAAACATCTAAAAAACAAAGCAACAGAGCCTAGGGCACTTCCACTTATGGTCCTATAGCTTAGGGAAATTAAAATCAAAAAGACACAGCCACCCCAAAGTTTGGGACGGCTCTGTTTACAAGAACCTCGTTTACGGTACAAGTTCAATATCGCAGAAAGTGAAAAATGGATAAAGAAGTTGTGGTACTTACGTACAATGCAATATCACTCAGCAATGAAATCTATGTCATCAGGCCCGTAGCAGCATAATGAGTGGATTCAGGTATGATGATTCTAACTGAAATAAGTCACACAGAAAAAGAAACATCATAAGATATCACTAATACACGGGATGTAAACTTGGCTACACAGGAACTGGATTACAAAACAGAACAGGGTCTCAAATTTAGAAAACCAACTTATGCTTGCTTAAGGGGAAAGGTGAGTTGGGGTGCTGCATAAAACCAGAGATTGAAATGAGCACAGATAAAGTTCCTTAAGCCAAATATGGAATAGACAAGAACTACTCCTTGCTCAACGAAATGGACTCAACACCCCATATTAAACGCCTAAGAATGTACCTGACTAGTAAGTATCTTAAAACCTATGGATTGCTATGTCTCTGAAAGAAAATCAAGCGTGTGTACAGGGGCATAAACGCAGCAGTGATAGGATTGGAGAGGTTCGGTGAGCAAATGAAGACCCTTTGAAGTCATATTGCATGGTACCCATTCCACGGGTCTCAACTCTCCAGGTTTAAGGGATTCTTCCTTCAGCTAAAACATGCACGTGGAACCCAGAGTATGATCAACCGTGTGATCGGGAGACGTGTTCCAATATGTCTCAGTTCTCGTCCCCTGGTACTCGGGTGCAACATTCCAGACGCTTTACTAACACTCTCCCGACTTGGAGAGTCAGTGCCTTTAACCTCCTGTTTGGCCCAGTTTGCAATTTCTGCGGAAGATGTACAGGAATAGGGAGAACCAATGAGAGACTAGCTGGAGGTGTCTGGACGGGCAAATTTAACTCTCATTTCCCACCAGGAAGAGGAATTAACCAAAGGCTCAGCGTGCCGTGCCGGAACCAGATTAGGGCCTGAAGCAATCCTGCGGTGTTGCGGCCAGCTCACAAGAAAGCGAGTTGAAGAAAGGAGCTCAGGGGCACTGTAATTCACAAACCTGCAGAGTTATAAATGACAGCTATCGTCCAAAAATATACTGAAGTAAGGCTGCCAAGAGGACTTGAAAGCGGGGCAGAATTGCAGGAAACCGATTTCAGGAGGTAGACTGGAATTGCATTTAAAGCATAGGAAAAGAGGCAGAACGTCCACAATGATGCGCTTGGCCAAAAAGGGCGTATGCGTTTTTTCCTGAATATATTCAGGAAAAAACGCATACGCCCTTTTTGGCCAACCAAGCAAGCTTGCAAAGGAAATCGGCACTACAATGAAGTCTCACTTCCCCCCGGTCAAAAGGGCCATCTGAAAAAAGTGTAAAATCCAGAAAGGCAGGACAGGCCATGGAGAACTGGGAACCTTGTTATGCTGATGGGCGGGATGTAAATTGCCAAGAGCCACTCGGGAGAGGTGTATGGTGTTTCCTGAAACATCTAAAAAACAAAGCAACAGAGCCTAGGGCACTTCCACTTATGGTCCTATAGCTTAGGGAAATTAAAATCAAAAAGACACAGCCACCCCAAAGTTTGGGACGGCTCTGTTTACAAGAACCTCGTTTACGGTACAAGTTCAATATCGCAGAAAGTGAAAAATGGATAAAGAAGTTGTGGTACTTACGTACAATGCAATATCACTCAGCAATGAAATCTATGTCATCAGGCCCGTAGCAGCATAATGAGTGGATTCAGGTATGATGATTCTAACTGAAATAAGTCACACAGAAAAAGAAACATCATAAGATATCACTAATACACGGAATGTAAACTTGGCTACACAGGAACTGGATTACAAAACAGAACAGGGTCTCAAATTTAGAAAACCAACTTATGCTTGCTTAAGGGGAAAGGTGAGTTGGGGTGCTGCATAAAACCAGAGATTGAAATGAGCACAGATAAAGTTCCTTAAGCCAAATATGGAATAGACAAGAACTACTCCTTGCTCAACGAAATGGACTCAACACCCCATATTAAACGCCTAAGAATGTACCTGACTAGTAAGTATCTTAAAACCTATGGATTGCTATGTCTCTGAAAGAAAATCAAGCATGTGTACAGGGGCATAAACGCAGCAGTGATAGGATTGGAGAGGTTCGGTGAGCAAATGAAGACCCTTTGAAGTCATATTGCATGGTACCCATTCCACGGGTCTCAACTCTCCAGGTTTAAGGGATTCTGCCTTCAGGTAAAACATGCACGTGGAACCCAGAGTATGATCAACCGTGTGATCGGGAGACATGTTCCAATATGTCTCAGTTCTAGTCCCCTGGTACTCGGGTGCAACATTCCAGACGCTTTACTAACACTCTCCCGACTTGGAGAGTCAGTGCCTTTAACCTCCTGTTTGGCCCATTTGCAATTTCTGAGGAAGATGAACAGGAATAGGGAGAACCAATGAGAGACTAGGTGGAGGTGTCTGGACGGGCAAATTTAACTCTCATTTCCCACCAGGAAGAGGAATTAACCAAAGGCTCAGCGTGCCGTGTCGGAACCAGATTAGGGCCTGAAGCAATCCTGCGGTGTTGCGGCCAGCTCACAAGAAAGCGAGTTGAAGAAAGGAGCTCAGGGGCACTGTAATTCACAAACCTGCAGAGTTATAAATGACAGCTATCTTCCAAAAATATATTGAAGTAAGGCTGCCAAGAGGACTTGAAAGCGGGGCAGAATTGCAGGAAACCGATTTCAGGAGGTAGACTGGAATTGCACGTAAAGCATAGGAAAAGAGGCAGAACGTCCACAATGATGCACTTGGCCAAAAAGGGCATATGCATTTTTTCCTGAATATATTCAGGAAAAAACGCATATGACCTTTTTGGCCAACCAAGCAAGCTTGCAAAGGAAATCTGCACTACAATGAAGTCTCACTGCCCCCCGGTCAAAAGGGCCATCCGAAAAAAGTGTAAAATCCAGACAGGCAGGACAGGCCAAGGAGAACTAGGAGCCTTCTTATGTTGATGGGTGGGATGTAAATTGCCAGCAGCCACTCTGGAGAAGTGTATGGTGTTTCCTGAAACATCCAAAAAACAAAGCAACAGAGCCTAGGGCACTTCCACTTATGGTCCTATAGCTTAGGGAAATTAAAATCAAAAAGACACAGCCACCCCAAAGTTTGGGACGGCTCTGTTTACAAGAACCTCGTTTACGGTACAAGTTCAATATCACAGAAAGCGAAAAATGGATAAAGAAGTTGTGGTACTTACGTACAATGCAATATCACTCAGCAATGAAATCTATGTCATCAGGCCCGTAGCAGCATAATGAGTGGATTCAGGTACGATGATTCTAAGTGAAATAAGTCACACAGAAAAAGAAACATCATAAGATATCACTAACACACGGAATGTAAACTTGGCTACACAGGAACTGAATTACAAAACAGAACAGGGTGTCAAATGTAGAAAACCAACTTATGCTTGCTTAAGGGGAAAGGTGAGTTGGGGTGCTGCATAAAACCAGAGATTGAAATTAGCACAGATACCGTTCCATAAGCCAAATATGTAATAGACAAGAGCTACTCCTTGCTCAACGAAGTGGACTCAACACCCCATATTAAACGCCTAAGAATATACCTGACTAGTAAGAATCTTAAAACCTATGGATTTATATGTCTCCGAAAGAGAATCAAGCGTGTGTACAGAGGCATAAACGTAGCAGTGATAGGATTGGTGAGGTTCGGTGAGGAAATGCAGACCCTTTGAAGTCATATTGCATGGTACCCATTCCTTGGGTCTCAACTCTCCATGTTTAAGGGATTCTTCCTTCAGCTAAAACATGCATGTGGAACCCAGAGTATGATCCACCATGTGATTGGAAAACGTGTTCAAATGTGTCTCAGTTTTCGTCCCCTGGTACTCGGGTGCAACATTCCAGACGCTTTACTAACACTCTCCCCACTTGGAGAGTCAGTGCCTTTAACCTCCTGTTTGGCCCAGTTTGCAATTTCTGTGGAAAATGAACAGGAATAGGGAGAACCAATGAGAGACTAGGTGGAGGTGTCCGGACGGGCAAATTTAACTCTCATTTCCCACCAGGAAGAGGAATTAACCAAAGGCTCAGCATGCCGTGCCGGAACCAAACTAGGGCCTGAAGCAATCCTGCGGTGTTGCGGCCAGCTCACAAGAAAGCGAGTTGAAGAAAGGAGCTCAGGGGCACTGTAATTCACAAACCTGCAGAGTTATAAATGACAGCTATCTTCCAAAAATATATTGAAGTAAGGCTGCCAAGAGGAGTTGAAAGCGGGCAGAATTGCAAGAAACCGATTTCAGGAGGTAGACTGGAATTGCACGTAAAGCATAGGAAAAGAGGCAGAACGTCCACAATGATGCACTTGGCCAAAAAGGGCGTATGCGTTTTTTCCTGAATATATTCAGGAAAAAACGCATACGCACTTTTTGGCCAACCAAGCAAGCTTGCAAAGGAAATCTGCACTACAATGAAGTCTCACTGCCCCCCGGTCAAGAGGGCCATCCGAAAAAAGTGTAAAATCCAGACAGGCAGGACAGGCCAAGGAGAACTAGGAGCCTTCTTATGTTGATGGGTGGGATGTAAATTGCCAGCAGCCACTCTGGAGAAGTGTATGGTGTTTCCTGAAACATCCAAAAAACAAAGCAACAGAGCCTAGGGCACTTCCACTTATGGTCCTATAGCTTAGGGAAATTAAAATCAAAAAGACACAGCCACCCCAAAGTTTGGGACGGCTCTGCTTACAAGAACCTCGTTTACGGTACAAGTTCAATATCACAGAAAGCGAAAAATGGATAAAGAAGTTGTGGTACTTACGTACAATGCAATATCACTCAGCAATGAAATCTATGTCATCAGGCCCGTAGCAGCATAATGAGTGGATTCAGGTACGATGATTCTAAGTGAAATAAGTCACACAGAAAAAGAAACATCATAAGATATCACTAACACACGGAATGTAAACTTGGCTACACAGGAACTGAATTACAAAACAGAGCAGGGTGTCAAATGTAGAAAACCAACTTATGCTTGCTTAAGGGGAAAGGTGAGTTGGGGTGCTGCATAAAACCAGAGATTGAAATTAGCACAGATACCGTTCCATAAGCCAAATATGTAATAGACAAGAGCTACTCCTTGCTCAACGAAGTGGACTCAACACCCCATATTAAACGCCTAAGAATCTACCTGACTAGTAAGAATCTTAAAACCTATGTATTTATATGTCTCCGAAAGAGAATCAAGCGTGTGTACAGAGGCATAAACGCAGCAGTGATAGGATTGGTGAGGTTCGGTGAGCAAATGCAGACCCTTTGAAGTCATATTACATGGTACCCATTCCATGGGTCTCAACTCTCCCTGTTTAAGGGATTCTTCCTTCAGCTAAAACATTCATGTGGAACCCAGAGTATAATCCACCGTGTTATCGGAAAACGTGTTCAAATGTGTCTCAGTTTTCGTCCCCTGGTACTCGGGTGCAACATTCCAGACGCTTTACTAACACTCTCCCCACTTGGAGAGTCAGTGCCTTTAACCTCCTGTTTGGCCCAGTTTGCAATTTCTGTGGAAAATGAACAGGAATAGGGAGAACCAATGAGAGACTAGGTGGAGGTGTCCGGACGGGCAAATTTAACTCTCATTTCCCACCAGGAAGAGGAATTAACCAAAGGCTCAGCATGCCGTGCCGGAACCAAACTAGGGCCTGAAGCAATCATGCGGTGTTGCGGCCAGCTCACAAGAAAGCGAGTTGAAGAAAGGAGCTCAGGGGCACTGTAATTCACAAACCTGCAGAGTTATAAATGACAGCTATCTTCCAAAAATATATTGAAGTAAGGCTGCCAAGAGGAGTTGAAAGCGGACAGAATTGCAAGAAACCGATTTCAGGAGGTAGACTGGAATTGCACGTAAAGCATAGGAAAAGAGGCAGAACGTCCACAATGATGCACTTGGCCAAAAAGGGCGTATGCGTTTTTTCCTGAATATATTCAGGAAAAAACGCATACGCCCTTTTTGGCCAACCAAGCAAGCTTGCAAAGGAAATCTGCACTACAATGAAGTCTCACTGCCCCCCGGTCAAAAGGGCCATCCGAAAAAAGTGTAAAATCCAGACAGGCAGGACAGGCCAAGGAGAACTAGGAGCCTTCTTATGTTGATGGGTGGGATGTAAATTGCCAGCAGCCACTCTGGAGAAGTGTATGGTGTTTCCTGAAACATCCAAAAAACAAAGCAACAGAGCCTAGGGCACTTCCACTTATGGTCCTATAGCTTAGGGAAATTAAAATCAAAAAGACACAGCCACCCCAAAGTTTGGGACGGCTCTGTTTACAAGAACCTCGTTTATGGTACAAGTTCAATATCACAGAAAGCGAAAAATGGATAAAGAAGTTGTGGTACTTACATACAATGCAATATCACTCAGCAATGAAATCTATGTCATCAGGCCCGTAGCAGCATAATGAGTGGATTCAGGTACGATGATTCTAAGTGAAATAAGTCACACAGAAAAAGAAACATCATAAGATATCACTAACACACGGAATGTAAACTTGGCTACACAGGAACTGAATTACAAAACAGAACAGGGTGTCAAATGTAGAAAACCAACTTATGCTTGCTTAAGGGGAAAGGTGAGTTGGGGTGCTGCATAAAACCAGAGATTGAAATTAGCACAGATACCGTTCCATAAGCCAAATATGTAATAGACAAGAGCTACTCCTTGCTCAACGAAGTAGACTCAACACCCCATATTAAACGCCTAACAATATACCTGACTAGTAAGAATCTAAAAACCTATGGATTTATATGTCTCCGAAAGAGAATCATGCATGTGTACAGCAGCATAAGCGCAGCAGTGATAGGATTGGTGAGGTTCGGTGAGCAAATGCAGACCCTTTGAAGTCATAATGCATGGTACCCATTCCATGGGTCTCAACTCTCCATGTTTAAGGGATTCTTCCTTCAGCTAAAACATGCATGTGGAACCCAGAGTATGATCCACCATGTGATTGGAAAACGTGTTCAAATGTGTCTCAGTTTTCGTCCCCTGGTACTCGGGTGCAACATTCCAGACGCTTTACTAACACTCTCCCCACTTGGAGAGTCAGTGCCTTTAACCTCCTGTTTGGCCCAGTTTGCAATTTCTGTGGAAAATGAACAGGAATAGGGAGAACCAATGAGAGACTAGGTGGAGGTGTCCGGACGGGCAAATTTAACTCTCATTTCCCACCAGGAAGAGGAATTAACCAAAGGCTCAGCATGCCGTGCCGGAACCAAACTAGGGCCTGAAGCAATCCTGCGGTGTTGCGGCCAGCTCACAAGAAAGCGAGTTGAAGAAAGGAGCTCAGGGGCACTGTAATTCACAAACCTGCAGAGTTATAAATGACAGCTATCTTCCAAAAATATATTGAAGTAAGGCTGCCAAGAGGAGTTGAAGGCGGCAGAATTGCAAGAAACCGATTTCAGGAGGTAGACTGGAATTGCACGTAAAGCATAGGAAAAGAGGCAGAACGTCCACAATGATGCACTTGGCCAAAAAGGGCGTATGCGTTTTTTCCTGAATATATTCAGGAAAAAACGCATATGACCTTTTTGGCCAACCAAGCAAGCTTGCAAAGGAAATCTGCACTACAATGAAGTCTCACTGCCCCCCGGTCAAAAGGGCCATCCGAAAAAAGTGTAAAATCCAGACAGGCAGGACAGGCCAAGGAGAACTAGGAGCCTTCTTATGTTGATGGGTGGGATGTAAATTGCCAGCAGCCACTCTGGAGAAGTGTATGGTGTTTCCTGAAACATCCAAAAAACAAAGCAACAGAGCCTAGGGCACTTCCACTTATGGTCCTATAGCTTAGGGAAATTAAAATCAAAAAGACACAGCCACCCCAAAGTTTGGGACGGCTCTGTTTACAAGAACCTCGTTTACGGTACAAGTTCAATATCACAGAAAGCGAAAAATGGATAAAGAAGTTGTGGTACTTACGTACAATGCAATATCACTCAGCAATGAAATCTATGTCATCAGGCCCATAGCAGCATAATGAGTGGATTCAGGTACGATGATTCTAAGTGAAATAAGTCACACAGAAAAAGAAACATCATAAGATATCACTAACACACGGAATGTAAACTTGGCTACACAGGAACTGAATTACAAAACAGAACAGGGTGTCAAATGTAGAAAACCAACTTATGCTTGCTTAAGGGGAAAGGTGAGTTGGGGTGCTGCATAAAACCAGAGATTGAAATTAGCACAGATACCGATCCCTAAGCCAAATATGTAATAGAGAAGAGCTACTCCTTGCTCAACGAACTGGACTCAACACACCATATTAAACGCCTAAGAATATACCTGACTAGTAAGAAACTTAAAACCTATGGATTCATATGTGTCCGAAAGAGAATCAAGCGTTTGTACAGCGACATAAACGCAGCAGTGATAGGATTGGTGAGGTTCGGTGAGCAAATGCAGACTCTTTGAAGTCATATTGCATGGTACCCATTCTATGGGTCTCAACTCTCCAGGTTTAAGGGATTCTTCCTTCAGCTAAAACATGCATGTGGAACCCAGAGTATGATCCACCGTGTGATTGGGAAACGTGTTCAAATGTGTCTCAGTTTTCGTCCCCAGGTACTCGGGTGCAACATTCCAGACGCTTTACTAACACTCTCCCCACTTGGAGAGTCAGTGCCTTTAACCTCCTGTTTGGCCCAGTTTGCAATTTCTGTGGAAAATGAACAGGAATAGGGAGAACCAATGAGAGACTAGGTGGAGGTGTCTGGACGGGCAAATTTAACTCTCATTTCCCACCAGGAAGAGGAATTAACCAAAGGCTCAGCATGCCGTGCCGGAACCAAACTAGGGCCTGAAGCAATCCTGCGGTGTTGCGGCCAGCTCACAAGAAAGCGACTTGAAGAAAGGAGGTCAGGGGCACTGTAATTCACAAACCTGCAGAGTTATAAATGACAGCTATCTTCCAAAAATATATTGAAGTAAGGCTGCCAAGAGGAGTTGAAAGCGGGCAGAATTGCAGGAAACCGATTTCAGGAGGTAGACTGGAATTGCATGTAAAGCATAGGAAAAGAGGCAGAAGTCCACAATGATGCACTTGGCCAAAAAGGGCGTATGATTCAGGAAAAAACGCATACGCCCTTTATGGCCAACCAAGCAAGCTTGCAAAGGAAATCTGCACTACAATGAAGTCTCACTGCCCCCCGGTCAAAAGGGCCATCTGAAAAAAGTGTAAAATCCAGAAAGGCAGGACAGGACATGGAGAACTGGGACCCTTGTTATGCTGAAGGGCGGGATGTAAATTGCCAGCAGCCACTCTGGAGAAGTGTATGGTGTTTCCTGAAACATCCAAAAAACAAAGCAACAGAGCCTAGGGCACTTCCACTTATGGTCCTATAGCTTAGGGAAATTAAAATCAAAAAGACACAGCCACCCCAAAGATTGGGACGGCTCTGTTTACAAGAACCTCGTTTACGGTACAAGTTCAATATCACAGAAAGCGAAAAATGGATAAAGAAGTTGTGGTACTTACGTACAATGCAATATCACTCAGCAATGAAATCTATGTCATCAGGCCCATAGCAGCATAATGAGTGGATTCAGGTACGATGATTCTAAGTGAAATAAGTCACACAGAAAAAGAAACATCATAAGATATCACTACTACACGGAATGTAAACTTGGCTACACAGGAAGTGAATTACAAAACAGAACAGGGTGTCAAATGTAGAAAACCAACTTATGCTTGCTTAAGGGGAAAGGTGAGTTGGGGTGTTGCATAAAACCAGAGATTGAAATGAGCACAGATACCGTTCCATAAGCCAAATATGTAATAGACAAGAGCTACTCCTTGCTCAACGAAGTGGACTCAACACCCCACATTAAACGCCTAAGAATATACCTGACTAGGAAGAATCTTAAAACCTATGGATTGATATGTCTCCGAAAGAGAATCAAGCGTGTGTACAGCGGCATAAACGCAGCAGTGATAGGACTGGTGAGGTTCGGTGAGCAAATGCAGACCCATTGAAGTCATATTGCATGGTACCCATTCCACGGGTCTCAACTCTCCATGTTTAAGGGATTCTTCCTTCAGCTAAAACATGCCTGTGGAACACAGAGTATGATCCACCGTGTGATCGGGAAACGTGTTCAAATGTGTCTCAGTTTTCGTCCCCTGGTACTCGGGTGCAACATTCCACACGCTTTACTAACACTCTCCCCACTTGGAGAGTCAGTGCCTTTAACCTCCTGTTTGGCCCAGTTTGCAATTTCTGTGGAAAATGAACAGGAATAGGGAGAACCAATGAGAGACTAGGTGGAGGTTTCTGGTCGGGCAAATTTAACTCTCATTTCCCACCAGGAAGAGGAATTAACCAAAGGCTCAGCATGCCGTGCCGGAACCAAACTAGGGCCTGAAGCAATCCTGTGGTGTTGCAGCCAGCTCACAAGAAAGCGAGTTGAAGAAAGGAGCTCAGGGGCACTGTAATTCACAAACCTGCAGAGTTTTAAATGACAGCTATCTTCCAAAAATATATTGAAGTAAGGCTGCCAAGAGGAGTTGAAAGCGGGCAGAATTGCAGGAAACCGATTTCAGGAGGTAGACTGGAATTGCATGTAAAGCATAGGAAAAGAGGCAGAACGTCCACAATGATGCACTTGGCCAAAAAGGGCGTATGCGTTTTTTCCCAGGAAAAAACGCATACGCCCTTTTTGGCCAACCAAGCAAGCTTGCAAAAGAAATCTGCACTACAATGAAGTCTCACTGCCCCCCGGTCAAAAGGGCCATCTGAAAAAAGTGTAAAATCCAGAAAGGCAGGACAGGCCATGGAGAACTGGGAGCCTTGTTATGCTGATGGGCGCGATGTAAATTGCCAGCAGCCACTCTGGAGAAGTGTATGGTGTTTCCTGAAACATCCAAAAAACAAAGCAACAGAGCCTAGGGCACTTCCACTTATGGTCCTATAGCTTAGGGAAATTAAAATCAAAAAGACACAGCCAACCCAAAGTTTGGAACGGCTCTGTTTACAAGAACCTCGTTTACGGTACAAGTTCAATATCAACGAAAGCGAAAAATGGATAAAGAAATTGTGGTACTAACGTACAATGCAATATCACTCAGCAATGAAATCTATGTCATCAGGCCCGTAGCAGCATAATGAGTGGATTCAGGTACGATGATTCTAAGTGAAATAAGTCACACAGAAAAAGAAACATCATAAGATATCACTAATACACGGAATGTAAACTTGGTTACACAAGAACTGAATTACAAAACAGAACAGGGTGTCAAATGTAGAAAACCAACTTATGCTTGCTTAAGGGGAAAGGTGAGTTGGGGTGCTGCATAAAACCAGAGATTGAAATTAGCACAGATACCGTTCCATAAGCCAAATATGTAATAGACAAGAGCTACTCCTTGCTCAACAAAGTGGACTCAACACCCCATATTAAACGCCTAAGAATATACATGACTGGTAAGAATCTTAAAACCTATGGATTTATATGTCTCCGAAAGAGAATCAAGCGTGTGTACAGCGGCATAAACGCAGCAGTGATAGGACTGTTGAGGTTCGGTGAGCAAATGCAGACCCTTTGAAGTCATATTGCATGGTACCCATTCCATGGGTCTCAACTCTCCATGTTTAAGGGATTCTTCCTTCAGCTAAAACATGCCTGTGGAACCCAGAGTATGATCCACTGTGTGATCGGGAAACGTGTTCAAATGTGTCTCAGTTTTCGTCCCCTGGTACTCGGGTGCAACATTCCAGACGCTTTACTAACACTCTCCCCACTTGGAGAGTCAGTGCCTAAAACCTCCTGTTTGGCCCAGTTTGCAATTTCTGTGGAAAATGAACAGGAATAGGGAGAACCAATGAGAGACTAGGTGGAGGTGTCTGGACGGGCAAATTTAACTCTCATTTCCCACCAGGAAGAGGAATTAACCAAAGGCTCAGCATGCCGTGCCGGAACCAAACTAGGGCCTGAAGCAATCCTGCGGTGTTGCGGCCAGCTCACAAGAAAGCGAGTTGAAGAAAGGAGCTCAGGGGCACTGTAATTCACAAACCTGCAGAGTTATAAATGACAGCTATCTTCCAAAAATATATTGAAGTAAGGCTGTCAAGAGGACTTGAAAGTGGAGCAGAATTGCAGGAAACCGATTTCAGGAGGTAGACTGGAATTGCATGTAAAGCATAGGAAAAGAGGCAGAACGTCCACAATGATGCACTTGGCCAAAAAGGGCGTATGCGTTTTTTCCTGAATATATTCAGGAAAAAACGCATACGCACTTTTTGGCCAACCAAGCAAGCTTGCAAAGGAAATCTGCACTACAATGAAGTCTCACTGCCCCCCGGTCAAAAGGGCCATCCGAAAAAAGTGTAAAATCCAGAAAGGCAGGACAGGCCATGGAGAACTGGGAGCCTTGTTATGCTGATGGGCGGGATGTGAATTGCCAGCAGCCACTCTGGAGAAGTGTATGGTGTTTCCTGAAACATCCAAAAAACAAAGCAACAGAGCCTAGGGCACTTCCACTTATGGTCCTATAGCTTAGGGAAATTAAAATCAAAAAGACACAGCCACCCCAAAGTTTGGGACGGCTCTGTTTACAAGAACCTCGTTTACGGTACAAGTTCAATATCACAGAAAGCGAAAAATGGATAAAGAAGTTGTGGTACTTACGTACAATGCAATATCACTCAGCAATGAAATCTATGTCATCAGGCCCGTAGCAGCATAATGAGTGGATTCAGGTACGATGATTCTAAGTGAAATAAGTCACACAGAAAAAGAAACATCATAAGATATCACTACTACACGGAATGTAAACTTGGCTTCACAAGAACTGAATTACAAAACAGAACAGGGTGTCAAATGTAGAAAACCAACTTATGCTTGCTTAAGGGGAAAGGTGAGTTGGGGTGCTGCATAAAACCAGAGATTGAAATGAGCACAGATACCATTCCATAAGCCAAATATGTAATAGACAAGAGCTACTCCTTCCTCAACGAAGTGGACTCAACACCCCATATTAAACGCCTAAGAATATACATGACTAGTAAGAATCTTAAAACCTATGGATTTATATGTCTCCGAAAGAGAATCAAGCGTGTGTACAGCGGCATAAACGCAGCAGTGATAGGACTGGTGAGGTTCGGTGAGCAAATGCAGACCCTTTGAAGTCATATTGCATGGTACCCATTCCATGGGTCTCAACTCTCCATGTTTAAGGGATTCTTCCTTCAGCTAAAACATGCATGTGGAACCCAGAGTATGATCCACCGTGTGATCCGGAAACGTGTTCAAATGTGTCTCAGTTTTCGTCCCCTGGTACTCGGGTGCAACATTCCAGACGCTTTACTAACACTCTCCCCACTTGGAGAGTCAGTGCCTTTAACCTCCTGTTTGGCCCAGTTTGCAATTTCTGTGGAAAATGAACAGGAATAGGGAGAACCAATGAGAGATTAGGTGGAGGTGTCTGGACGGGCAAATTTAACTCTCATTTCCCACCAGGAAGAGGAATTAACCAAAGGCTCAGCATGCCGTGCCGGATCCAAACTAGGGCCTGAAGCAATCCTGCGGTGTTGCGGCCAGCTCACAAGAAAGCGAGTTGAAGAAAGGTGCTCAGGGGCACTGTAATTCACAAACCTGCAGAGATATAAATGACAGCTGTCTTCCAAAAATATATTGAAGTAAGGCTGCCAAGAGGAGTTGAAAGCCGGGCAGAATTGCAGGAAACCGATTTCAGGAGGTAGACTGGAATTGCATGTAAAGCATAGGAAAAGAGGCAGAACGTCCACAATGATGCACTTGGCCAAAAAGGGCGTATGCGTTTTTTCCTGAATATATTCAGGAAAAAACGCATACGCTCTTTTTGGCCAACCAAGCAAGCTTGCAAAGGAAATCTGCACTACAATGAAGTCTCACTGCCCCCCGGTCAAAAGGGCCATCTGAAAAAAGTGTAAAATCCAGAAAGGCAGGACAGGCCATGGAGAACTGGGAGCCTTGTTATGCTGATGGGCGGGATGTAAATTGCCAGCAGCCACTCTGGAGAAGTGTATGGTGTTTCCTGAAACATCCAAAAAACAAAGCAACAGAGCCTAGGGCACTTCCACTTATGGTCCTATAGCTTAGGGAAATTAAAATCAAAAAGACACAGCCATCCCAAAGTTTGGGACGGCTCTGTTTACAAGAACCTCGTTTACGGTACAAGTTCAATATCACACAAAGCGAAAAATGGATAAAGAAGTTGTGGTACTTAGGTACAATGCAATATCACTCAGCAATGAAATCTATGTCATCAGGCCCGTAGCAGCATAATGAGTGGATTCAGGTACGATGATTCTAAGTGAAATAAGTCACACAGAAAAACAAACATCAAAAGATATCACTAATACACGGAATGTAAACTTGGCTACACAAGAACTGAATTAGAAAACAGAACAGGGTGTCAAATGTAGAAAACCAACTTATGCTTGCTTAAGGGGAAAGGTGAGTTGGGGTGCTGCATAAAACCAGAGATTGAAATGAGCACAGATACCGTTCCATAAGCCAAATATGTAATAGACAAGAGCTACTCCTTGCTCAACGAAGTGGACTCAACACCCCACATTAAACGCCTAAGAATATACCTGACTAGTAAGAATCTTAAAACCTATGGATTTATATGTCTCCGAAAGAGAATCAAGCGTGTGTACAGCAGCATAAACGCAGCAGTGATAGGATTGGTGAGGTTCGGTGAGCAAATGCAGACCCTTTGAAGTCATATTGCATGGTACCCATTCCATGGGTCTCAACTCTCCATGTTTAAGGGATTCTTCCTTCAGCTAAAACATGCATGTGCAACCCAGAGTATGATCCACCATGTGATCGGAAAACGTGTTCAAATGTGTCTCAGTTTTCTTCCCCTGGTACTCGGGTGCAACATTCCAGACGCTTTACTAACACTCTCCCCACTTGGAGAGTCAGTGCCTTTAACCTCCTGTTTGGCCCAGTTTGCACTTTCTGTGGAAAATGAACAGGAATAGGGAGAACCAATGAGAGACTAGGTGGAGGTGACCGGACGGGCAAATTTAACTCTCATTTCCCACCAGGAAGAGGAATTAACCAAAGGCTCAGCATGCCGTGCCGGAACCAAACTAGGGCCTGAAGCAATCCTGCGGTGTTGCGGCCAGCTCACAAGAAAGCGAGTTGAAGAAAGGAGCTCAGGGGCACTGTAATTCACAAACCTGCAGAGTTATAAATGACAGCTATCTTGCAAAAATATATTGAAGTAAGACTGCCAAGAGGAGTTGAAAGCGGGCAGAATTGCAGGAAACCGATTTCAGGAGGTAGACTGGAATTGCATGTAAAGCATAGGAAAAGAGGCAGAACGTCCACAATGATGCACTTGGCCAAAAAGGGCGTATGCGTTTTTTCCTGAATATATTCAGGAAAAAACGCATACGCCCTTTTTGGCCAACCAAGCAAGCTTGCAAAGGAAATCTGCACTACAATGAAGTCTCACTGCCCCCCGGTCAAAAGGGCCATCTGAAAAAAGTGTAAAATCCAGAAAGGCAGGACAGGACATGGAGAACTGGGAGCCTTGTTATGCTGATGGGCGGGATGTAAATTGCCAGCAGCCACTCTGGAGAAGTGTATGGTGTTTCCTGAAACATCCAAAAAACAAAGCAACAGAGCCTATGGCACTTCCACTTATGGTCCTATAGCTTAGGGAAATTAAAATCAAAAAGACACAGCCACCCCAAAGTTTGGGACGGCTCTGTTTACAAGAACCTCGTTTACGGTACAAGTTCAATATCACAGAAAGCGAAAAATGGATAAAGAAGTTGTGGTACTTACGTACAATGCAATATCACTCAGCAATGAAATCTATGTCATCAGGCCCGTAGCAGCATAATGAGTGGATTCAGGTACGATGATTCTAAGTGAAATAAGTCACACAGAAAAAGAAACATCATAAGATATCACTACTACACGGAATGTAAACTTGGCTTCACAAGAACTGAATTACAAAACAGAAGAGGGTGTCAAATGGAGAAAACCAACTTATGCTTGCTTAAGGGGAAAGGTGAGTTGGGGTGCTGCATAAAACCAGAGATTGAAATGAGCACAGATACCGTTCCATAAGCCAAATATGTAATAGACAAGAGCTACTCCTTGCTCAACGAAGTGGACTCAACACCCCATATTAAACGCCTAAGAATATACCTGACTAGTAAGAATCTTAAAACCTATGGATTTATATGTCTCCGAAAGAGAATCAAGCGTGTGTACAGCGGCGTAAACGCAGCAGTGATAGGACTGTTGAGGTTCGGTGAGCAAATGCAGACCCTTTGAAGTCATATTGCATGGTACCCATTCCATGGGTCTCACCTCTCCATGTTTAAGGGATTCTTCCTTCAGCTAAAACAGGCATGTGGAACCCAGAGTATGATCCACCGTGTGATCGGGAAACATGTTCAAATGTGTCTCAGTTTTCGTCCCCTGGTACTCGGGTGCAACATTCCAGACGCTTTACTAACACTCTCCCCACTTGGAGAGTCAGTGCCTAAAACCTCCTGTTTGGCCCAGTTTGCAATTTCTGTGGAAAATGAACAGGAATAGGGAGAACCAATGAGAGACTAGGTGGAGGTGTCTGGACGGGCAAATTTAACTCTCATTTCCCACCAGGAAGAGGAATTAACCAAAGGCTCAGCATGCCGTGCCGGAACCAAACTAGGGCCTGAAGCAATCCTGCGGTGTTGCGGCCAGCTCACAAGAAAGCGAGTTGAAGAAAGGAGCTCAGGGGCACTGTAATTCACAAACCTGCAGAGTTATAAATGACAGCTATCGTGCAAAAATATATTGAAGTAAGGCTGCCAAGAGGAGTTGAAAGCGGGCAGAATTGCAGGAAACCGATTTCAGGAGGTAGACTGGAATTGCATGTAAAGCATAGGAAAAGAGGCAGAACGTCCACAATGATGCACTTGGCCAAAAAGTGCGTATGCGTCAGGAAAAAACGCATACGCCCTTTTTGGCCAACCAAGCAAGCTTGCAAAGGAAATCTGCACTACAATGAAGTCTCACTGCCCCCCGGTCAAAAGGGCCATCCGAAAAAAGTGTAAAATCCAGAAAGGCAGGACAGGCCATGGAGAACTGGGAGCCTTGTTATGCTGATGGGCGGGATGTGAATTGCCAGCAGCCACTCTGGAGAAGTGTATGGTGTTTCCTGAAACATCCAAAAAACAAAGCAACAGAGCCTAGGGCACTTCCACTTATGGTCCTATAGCTTAGGGAAATTAAAATCAAAAAGACACAGCCACCCCAAAGTTTGGGACGGCTCTGTTTACAAGAACCTCGTTTACGGTACAAGTTCAATATCACAGAAAGCGAAAAATGGATAAAGAAGTTGTGGTACTTACGTACAATGCAATATCACTCAGCAATGAAATCTATGTCATCAGGCCCGTAGCAGCATAATGAGTGGATTCAGGTACGATGATTCTAAGTGAAATAAGTCACACAGAAAAAGAAACATCATAAGATATCACTACTACACGGAATGTAAACTTGGCTTCACAAGAACTGAATTACAAAACAGAACAGGGTGTCAAATGGAGAAAACCAACTTATGCTTGCTTAAGGGGAAAGGTGAGTTGGGGTGCTGCATAAAACCAGAGATTGAAATGAGCACAGATACCGTTCCATAAGCCAAATATGTAATAGACAAGAGCTACTCCTTGCTCAACGAAGTGGACTCAACACCCCATATTAAATGCCTAAGAATATACCTGACTAGTAAGAATCTTAAAACCTATGGATTTATATGTCTCCGAAAGAGAATCAAGCGTGTGTACAGCGGCATAAACGCAGCAGTGATAGGACTGTTGAGGTTCGGTGAGCAAATGCAGACCCTTTGAAGTCATATTGCATGGTACCCATTCCATGGGTCTCACCTCTCCATGTTTAAGGGATTCTTCCTTCAGCTAAAACATGCATGTGGAACCCAGAGTATGATCCACCGTGTGATCGGGAAACATGTTCAAATGTGTCTCAGTTTTCGTCCCCTGGTACTCGGGTGCAACATTCCAGACGCTTTACTAACACTCTCCCCACTTGGAGAGTCAGTGCCTTTAACCTCCTGTTTGGCCAAGTTTGCACTTTCTGTGGAAAATGAACAGGAATAGGGAGAACCAATGAGAGAATAGGTGGAGGTGTCTGGACGGGCAAATTTAACTCTCATTTCCCACCAGGAAGAGGAATTAACCAAAGGCTCAGCATGCCGTGCCGGATCCAAACTAGCACCTGAAGCAATCCTGCGGTGTTGCGGCCAGCTCACAAGAAAGCGAGTTGAAGAAAGGTGCTCAGGGGCACTGTAATTCACAAACCTGCAGAGTTATAAATGACAACTGTCTTCCAAAAATATATTGAAGTAAGGCTGCCAAGAGGAGTTGAAAGGGGGGCAGAATTGCAGGAAACCGATTTCAGGAGGTAGACTGGAATTGCATGTAAAGCATAGGAAAAGAGGCAGAACGTCCACAATGATGCACTTGGCCAAAAAGGGCGTATGCGTTTTTTCCTGAATATATTCAGGAAAAAACGCATACGCCCTTTTTGGCCAACCAAGCAAGCTTGCAAAGGAAATCTGCACTACAATGAAGTCTCACTGCCCCCCGGTCAAAAGGGCCATCTGAAAAAAGTGTAAAATCCAGAAAGGCAGGACAGGCCATGGAGAACTGGGAGCCTTGTTATGCTGATTGGCGGGATGTAAATTGCCAGCAGCCACTCTGGAGAAGTGTATGGTGTTTGCTGAAACATCCAAAAAACAAAGCAACAGAGCCTAAGGCACTTCCACTTATGGTCCTATAGCTTAGGGAAATTAAAATCAAAAAGACACAGCCACCCCAAAGTTTGGGACGGCTCTGTTTACAAGAACCTCGTTTACGGTACAAGTTCAATATCACAGAAAGCGAAAAATGGATAAAGAAGTTGTGGTACTTACGTACAATGCAATATCACTCAGCAATGAAATCTATGTCATCAGGCCCGTAGCAGCATAATGAGTGGATTCAGTTACGATGATTCTAAGTGAAATAAGTCACACAGAAAAAGAAACATCATAAGATATCACTACTACACGGAATGTAAACTTGGCTACACAGGAACTGAATTACAAAACAGAACAGGGTGTCAAATGCAGAAAACCAACTTATGCTTGCTTAAGGGGAAAGGTGAGTTGGGGTGCTGCATAAAACCAGAGATTGAAATGAGCACAGATACCGTTCCATAAGCCAAATATGTAATAGACAAGAGCTACTCCTTGCTCAACGAAGTGGACTCAACACCCCATATTAAACGCCTAAGAATATACCTGACTAGAAAGAATCTTAAAACCTATGGATTTATATGTCTCCGAAAGAGAATCAAGCGTGTGTACAGAGGCATAAACGTAGCAGTGATAGGATTGGTGAGGTTCGGTGAGCAAATGCAGACCCTTTGAAGTCATATTGCATGGTACCCATTCCATGGGTCTCAACTCTCCATGTTTAAGGGATTCTTCCTTCAGCTAAAACATGCATGTGGAACCCAGAGTATGATCCACCATGTGATTGGAAAACGTGTTCAAATGTGTCTCAGTTTTCGTCCCCTGGTACTCGGGTGCAACATTCCAGACGCTTTACTAACACTCTCCCCACTTGGAGAGTCAGTGCCTAAAAGCTCCTGTTTGGCCCAGTTTGCAATTTCTGTGGAAAATGAACAGGAATAGGGAGACCCAATGAGAGACTAGGTGGAGGTGTCTGGACGGGCAAATTTAACTCTAATTTCCCACCAGGATGAGGAATTAACCAAAGCCTCAGCATGCCGTGCCGGAACCAAACTAGGGCCTGAAGCAATCCTGCGGTGTTGCGGCCAGCTCACAAGAAAGCGAGTTGAAGAAAGGAGCTCAGGGGCACTGTAATTCACAAACCTGCAGAGTTATAAATGACAGCTATCTTCCAAAAATATATTGAAGTAAGGCTGCCAAGAGGAGTTGAAAGCGGGCAGAATTGCAGGAAACCGATTTCAGGAGGTAGACTGGAATTGCACGTAAAGCATAGGAAAAGAGGCAGAACGTCCACAATGATGCACTTGGCCAAAACGGGCGTAGGCGTTTTTTCCTGAATATATTCAGGAAAAAACGCATACGACCTTTTTGGCCAACCAAGCAAGCTTGAAAAGGAAATCTGCACTACAATGAAGTCTCACTGCCCCCCGGTCAAAAGGGCCATCCGAAAAAAGTGTAAAATCCAGAAAGGCAGGACAGGCCAAGGAGAACTAGGAGCCTTCTTATGCTGATGGGCGGGATGTAAATTGCCAGCAGCCACTCTGGAGAAGTGTATGGTGTTTCCTGAAACATCCAAAAAACAAAGCAACAGAGCCTAGGGCACTTCCACTTATGGTCCTATAGCTTAGGGAAATTAAAATCAAAAAGACACAGCCACCCCAAAGTTTGGGACGGCTCTGTTTGCAAGAACCTCGTTTACGGTACCAGTTCAATATCACACAAAGCGAAAAATGGATAAAGAAGTTGTGGTACTTACGTAAAATGCAATATCACTAAGCAATGAAATCTATGTCATCAGGCCCATAGCAGCATAATGACTAGATTCAGGTATGATGATTCTAAGTGAAATAAGTCACACAGAAAAAGAAACATCATAAGATATCACTAATACACGGAATGTAAACTTGGCTACACAGGAACTGGATTACAAAACAGAACAGGGTCTCCAATTAAGAAAACCAACTTTTGTTTCCTTAACGGGAATGGTGAGTTGGGGTGCTGCATAAAACCAGAGATTGAAATGAGCACAGATAAAGTTCCTTAAGCCAAATATGGTATAGACAAGAGCTACTCCTTGCTCAACGAAGTGGACTCAACACCCCATATTAAACGCCTAAGAATATACCTGACTAGTAAGAATCTTAAAACCTATGGATTTATATGTCTCTGAAAGAGAATCAAGCGTGTGTACAGTGTCATAAACGCAGCAGTGATAGGATTGGTGAGGTTCGTTGAGCAAATGCAGACTCTTTGAAGTCATATTGCATGGTACCCATTCCATGGGTCTCAACTCTCTAGGTTTAAGGGATTCTTCGTTCAGCTAAAACATGCATGTGGAACCCAGAGTATGATCCACCGTGTGATCGGGAAACGTGTTCAAATGTGTCTCAGTTTTCGTCCCCTGATACTCGGGTGTAACATTCCAGACGCTTTACTAACACTCTCCCCACTTGGAGAGTCGGTGCCTTTAAGCTCCTGTTTGGCCCAGTTTGCAATTTCTGCGTAAGATGAACAGGAATACGGAGAACCAATGAGAGACTAGGTGGAGGTGTCCGGACGGGCAAATTTAACTCTCATTTCCCACCAGGAAGAGGAATTAACCAAAGGCTCAGAGTGCCATGCTGGAACCACACTAGGGCCCGACGCAATCCTGCGGTATTGCGGCCAGTTCACAAGAAAGCGAGTTGAAGAAAGGAGCTCAGGGACACTGTAATTCACAAACCTGCAGAGTTATAAATGACAGCTATCTTCCAAAAATATATTGAAGGAAGGCTGCCAAGAGGACTTGAAAGCGGGGCAGGATTCCAGGAAACCGATTTCAGGAGGTAGACTGGAATTGCATGTAAAGCATAGGAAAAGAGGCAGAACGTCGACAATGATGCACTTGGCCAAAAAGGGCGTATGCATTCTTTCCTGAATATATTCAGGAAGAAACGCATACGCCCTTTTTGGCCAACCAAGCAAGCTTGCAAAGGAAATCTGCACTACAATGAAGTCTCACTGCCCCCCGGTCAAAAGGGCCATCTGAAAAAAGTGTAAAATCCAGAAAGGCAGGACAGTCCATGGAGAATGGGAGCCTTGTTATGCTGATGGGCGGGATGTAAATTGCCAGCAGCCACTCTGGAGAAGTGTATGGTGTTTCCTGAAACATCCAAAAAACAAAGCAACAGAGCCTAGGGCACTTCCACTTATGGTCCTATAGCTTAGGGAAATTAAAATCAAAAAGACACAGCCACCCCAAAGTTTGGGACGGCTCTGTTTACAAGAACCTCGTTTACGGTACAAGTTCAATATCACAGAAAGCGAAAAATTCATAAAGAAGTTGTGGTACTTACGTACAATGCAATATCACTCAGCAATGAAATCTATGTCATCAGGCCCATAGCAGCATAATGAGTGGATTCAGGTACGATGATTCTAAGTGAAATAAGTCACACAGAAAAAGAAACATCATAAGATATCACTAATACACGGAATGTAAACTTGGCTACACAAGAACTGAATTACAAAACAGAACAGGGTGTCAAATGTAGAAAACCAACTTATGCTTGCTTAAGGGGAAAGGTGAGTTGGGGTGCTGCATAAAACCAGAGATTGAAATGAGCACAGATACCGTTCCATAAGCCAAATATGTAATACACAAGAGCTACTCCTTCCTCAACGAAGTGGACTCAACTCTCCATATTAAACGCCTAATAATATACATGACTAGTAAGAATCTTAAAACCTATGGATTTATATGTCTCTGAAAGAGAATCAAGCGTGTGTACAGCGGCATAAACACAGCAGTGATAGGACTGGTGAGGTTCGGTGAGCAAATGCAGACCCTTTGAAGTCATATTGCATGGTACCCATTCCATGGGTCTCAACTCTCCATGTTTAAGGGATTCTTCCTTCAGCTAAAACATGCATGTGGAACCGAGAGTATGATCCACCGTGTGATCGGGAAACGTGTTCAAATGTGTCTCAGTTTTCGTCCCCTGGTACTCGGGTGCAACATTCCAGACGCTTTACTAACACTCTCCCCACTTAGAGAGTCAGTGCCTTTAACCTCCTGTTTGGCCCAGTTTGCAATTTCTGTGGAAAATGAACAGGAATAGGGAGACCCAATGAGAGACTAGGTGGAGGTGTCCGGACGGGCAAATTTAACTCTCATTTCCCACCAGGAAGAGGAATTAACCAAAGGCTCAGCGTGCCGTGCTGGAACCAAACTAGGGCCTGAAGCAATCCTGCGGTGTTGCGGCCAGCTCACAAGAAAGCGAGTTGAAGAAAGGAGCTCAGGGGCACTGTAATTCACAAACCTGCAGAGTTATAAATGACAGCTATCTTCCAAAAATATATTGAAGTAAGGATGACAAGAGGAGTTGAAAGCGGGCAGAATTGCAGGAAACCGATTTCAGGAGGTAGACTGGAATTGCACGTAAAGCATAGGAAAAGAGGCAGATCGTCCACAATGATGCACTTGGCCAAAAAGGGCGTATGCGTTTTTTCCTGAATATATTCAGGAAAAAACGCATACGACCTTTTTGGCCAACCAAGCAAGCTTGCAAAGGAAATCTGCACTACAATGAAGTCTCACTGCCCCCTGGTCAAAAGGGCCATCTGAAAAAAGTGTAAAATCCAGAAAGGCAGGACAGGACATGGAGAACTGGGACCCTTGTTATGCTGAAGGGCGGGATGTAAATTGCCAGCAGCCACTCTGGAGAAGTGTATGGTGTTTCCTGAAACATCCAAAAAACAAAGCAACAGAGCCTAGGGCACTTCCACTTATGGTCCTATAGCTTAGGGAAATTAAAATCAAAAAGACACAGCCACCCCAAAGATTGGGACGGCTCTGTTTACAAGAACCTCGTTTACGGTACAAGTTCAATATCACACAAAGCGATAAATGGATAAAGAAGTTGTGGTACTTACGTACAATGCAATATCACTCAGCAATGAAATCTATGTCATCAGGCCCATAGCAGCATAATGAGTGGATTCAGGTACGATGATTCTAAGTGAAATAAGTCACACAGAAAAAGAAACATCATAAGATATCACTACTACACGGAATGTAAACTTGGCTACACAGGAAGTGAATTACAAAACAGAACAGGGTGTCAAATGTAGAAAACCAACTTATGCTTGCTTAAGGGGAAAGGTGAGTTGGGGTGTTGCATAAAACCAGAGATTGAAATGAGCACAGATACTGTTCCATAAGCCAAATATGTAATAGACAAGAGCTACTCCTTGCTCAACGAAGTGGACCCAACACCCCATATTAAACGCCTAAGAATATACCTGACTAGGAAGAATCTTAAAACCTATGGATTGATATGTCTCCGAAAGAGAATCAAGCGTGTGTACAGCGGCATAAACGCAGCAGTGATAGGACTGGTGAGGTTCGGTGAGCAAATGCAGACCCATTGAAGTCATATTGCATGGTACCCATTCCACGGGTCTCAACTCTCCATGTTTAAGGGATTCTTCCTTCAGCTAAAACATGCCTGTGGAACACAGAGTATGATCCACCGTGTGATCGGGAAACGTGTTCAAATGTGTCTCAGTTTTCGTCCCCTGGTACTCGGGTGCAACATTCCACACGCTTTACTAACCCTCTCCCCACTTGGAGAGTCAGTGCCTTTAACCTCCTGTTTGGCCCAGTTTGCAATTTCTGTGGAAAATGAACAGGAATAGGGAGAACCAATGAGAGACTAGGTGGAGGTTTCTGGTCGGGCAAATTTAACTCTCATTTCCCACCAGGAAGAGGAATTAACCAAAGGCTCAGCATGCCGTGCCGGAACCAAACTAGGGCCTGAAGCAATCCTGTGGTGTTGCAGCCAGCTCACAAGAAAGCGAGTTGAAGAAAGGAGCTCAGGGGCACTGTAATTCACAAACCTGCAGAGTTTTAAATGACAGCTATCTTCCAAAAATATATTGAAGTAAGGCTGCCAAGAGGAGTTGAAAGCGGGCAGAATTGCAGGAAACCGATTTCAGGAGGTAGACTGGAATTGCATGTAAAGCATAGGAAAAGAGGCAGAACGTCCACAATGATGCACTTGGCCAAAAAGGGCGTATGCGTTTTTTCCTGAATATATGCAGGAAAAAACGCATACGCCCTTTTTGGCCAACCAAGCAAGCTTGCAAAAGAAATCTGCACTACAATGAAGTCTCACTGCCCCCCGGTCAAAAGGGCCATGTGAAAAAAGTGTAAAATCCAGAAAGGCAGGACAGGCCATGGAGAACTGGGAGCCTTGTTATGCTGATGGGCGCGATGTAAATTGCCAGCAGCCACTCTGGAGAAGTGTATGGTGTTTCCTGAAACATCCAAAAAACAAAGCAACAGAGCCTAGGGCACTTCCACTTATGGTCCTATAGCTTAGGGAAATTAAAATCAAAAAGACACAGCCAACCCAAAGTTTGGAACGGCTCTGTTTACAAGAACCTCGTTTACGGTACAAGTTCAATATCAACGAAAGCGAAAAATGGATAAAGAAATTGTGGTACTAACGTACAATGCAATATCACTCAGCAATGAAATCTATGTCATCAGGCCCGTAGCAGCATAATGAGTGGATTCAGGTACGATGATTCTAAGTGAAATAAGTCACACAGAAAAAGAAACATCATAAGATATCACTAATACACGGAATGTAAACTTGGTTACACAAGAACTGAATTACAAAACAGAACAGGGTGTCAAATGTAGAAAACCAACTTATGCTTGCTTAAGGGGAAAGGTGAGTTGGGGTGCTGCATAAAACCAGAGATTGAAATTAGCACAGATACCGTTCCATAAGCCAAATATGTAATAGACAAGAGCTACTCCTTGCTCAACAAAGTGGACTCAACACCCCATATTAAACGCCTAAGAATATACATGACTAGTAAGAATCTTAAAACCTATGGATTTATATGTCTCCGAAAGAGAATCAAGCGTGTGTACAGCGGCATAAACGCAGCAGTGATAGGACTGTTGAGGTTCGGTGAGCAAATGCAGACCCTTTGAAGTCATATTGCATGGTACCCATTCCATGGGTCTCAACTCTCCATGTTTAAGGGATTCTTCCTTCAGCTAAAACATGCCTGTGGAACCCAGAGTATGATCCACTGTGTGATCGGGAAACGTGTTCAAATGTGTCTCAGTTTTCGTCCCCTGGTACTCGGGTGCAACATTCCAGACGCTTTACTAACACTCTCCCCACTTGGAGAGTCAGTGCCTAAAACCTCCTGTTTGGCCCAGTTTGCAATTTCTGTGGAAAATGAACAGGAATAGGGAGAACCAATGAGGGACTAGGTGGAGGTGTCTGGACGGGCAAATTTAACTCTCATTTCCCACCAGGAAGAGGAATTAACCAAAGGCTCAGCATGCCGTGCCGGAACCAAACTAGGGCCTGAAGCAATCCTGCGGTGTTGCGGCCAGCTCACAAGAAAGCGAGTTGAAGAAAGGAGCTCAGGGGCACTGTAATTCACAAACCTGCAGAGTTATAAATGACAGCTATCTTCCAAAAATATATTGAAGTAAGGCTGTCAAGAGGACTTGAAAGTGGAGCAGAATTGCAGGAAACCGATTTCAGGAGGTAGACTGGAATTGCATGTAAAGCATAGGAAAAGAGGCAGAACGTCCACAATGATGCACTTGGCCAAAAAGGGCGTATGCGTTTTTTCCTGAATATATTCAGGAAAAAACGCATACGCACTTTTTGGCCAACCAAGCAAGCTTGCAAAGGAAATCTGCACTACAATGAAGTCTCACTGCCCCCCGGTCAAAAGGGCCATCCGAAAAAAGTGTAAAATCCAGAAAGGCAGGACAGGCCATGGAGAACTGGGAGCCTTGTTATGCTGATGGGTGGGATGTGAATTGCCAGCAGCCACTCTGGAGAAGTGTATGGTGTTTCCTGAAACATCCAAAAAACAAAGCAACAGAGCCTAGGGCACTTCCACTTATGGTCCTATAGCTTAGGGAAATTAAAATCAAAAAGACACAGCCACCCCAAAGTTTGGGACGGCTCTGTTTACAAGAACCTCGTTTACGGTACAAGTTCAATATCACAGAAAGCGAAAAATGGATAAAGAAATTGTGGTACTTACGTACAATGCAATATCACTCAGCAATGAAATCTATGTCATCAGGCCCGTAGCAGCATAATGAGTGGATTCAGGTACGATGATTCTAAGTGAAATAAGTCACACAGAAAAAGAAACATCATAAGATATCACTACTACACGGAATGTAAACTTGGCTTCACAAGAACTGAATTACAAAACAGAACAGGGTGTCAAATGTAGAAAACCAACTTATGCTTGCTTAAGGGGAAAGGTGAGTTGGGGTGCTGCATAAAACCAGAGATTGAAATGAGCACAGATACCATTCCATAAGCCAAATATGTAATAGACAAGAGCTACTCCTTGCTCAACGAAGTGGACTCAACACCCCATATTAAAAGCCTAAGAATATACATGACTAGTAAGAATCTTAAAACCTATGGATTTATATGTCTCCGAAAGAGAATCAAGCGTGTGTACAGCGGCATAAACGCAGCAGTGATAGGACTGTTGAGGTTCGGTGAGCAAATGCAGACCCTTTGAAGTCATATTGCATGGTACCCATTCCATGGGTCTCAACTCTCCATGTTTAAGGGATTCTTCCTTCAGCTAAAACATGCATGTGGAACCCAGAGTATGATCCACCGTGTGATCCGGAAACGTGTTCAAATGTGTCTCAGTTTTCGTCCCCTGGTACTCGGGTGCAACATTCCAGACGCTTTACTAACACTCTCCCCACTTGGAGAGTCAGTGCCTTTAACCTCCTGTTTGGCCCAGTTTGCAATTTCTGTGGAAAATGAACAGGAATAGGGAGAACCAATGAGAGATTAGGTGGAGGTGTCTGGACGGGCAAATTTAACTCTCATTTCCCACCAGGAAGAGGAATTAACCAAAGGCTCAGCATGCCGTGCCGGATCCAAACTAGGGCCTGAAGTAATCCTGCGGTGTTGCGGCCAGCTCACAAGAAAGCGAGTTGAAGAAAGGTGCTCAGGGGCACTGTAATTCACAAACCTGCAGAGATATAAATGACAGCTGTCTTCCAAAAATATATTGAAGTAAGGCAGCCAAGAGGAGTTGAAAGCCGGGCAGAATTGCAGGAAACCGATTTCAGGAGGTAGACTGGAATTGCATGTAAAGCATAGGAAAAGAGGCAGAACGTCCACAATGATGCACTTGGCCAAAAAGGGCGTATGCGTTTTTTACTGAATATATTCAGGAAAAAACGCATACGCCCTTTTTGGCCAACCAAGCAAGCTTGCAAAGGAAATCTGCACTACAATGAAGTCTCACTGCCCCCCGGTCAAAAGGGCCATCTGAAAAAAGTGTAAAATCCAGAAAGGCAGGACAGGCCATGGAGAACTGGGAGCCTTGTTATGCTGATGGGCGGGATGTAAATTGCCAGCAGCCACTCTGGAGAAGTGTATGGTGTTTCCTGAAACATCCAAAAAACAAAGCAACAGAGCCTAGGGCACTTCCACTTATGGTCCTATAGCTTAGGGAAATTAAAATCAAAAAGACACAGCCACCCCAAAGTTTGGGACGGCTCTGTTTACAAGAACCTCGTTTACGGTACAAGTTCAATATCACACAAAGCGAAAAATGGATAAAGAAGTTGTGGTACTTAGGTACAATGCAATATCACTCAGCAATGAAATCTATGTCATCAGGCCCGTAGCAGCATAATGAGTGGATTCAGGTACGATGATTCTAAGTGAAATAAGTCACACAGAAAAACAAACATCAGAAGATATCACTAATACACGGAATGTAAACTTGGCTACACAAGAACTGAATTAGAAAACAGAACAGGGTGTCAAATGTAGAAAACCAACTTATGCTTGCTTAAGGGGAAAGGTGAGTTGGGGTGCTGCATAAAACCAGAGATTGAAATGAGCACAGATACCGTTCCATAAGCCAAATATGTAATAGACAAGAGCTACTCCTTGCTCAACGAAGTGGACTCAACACCCCACATTAAACGCCTAAGAATATACCTGACTAGTAAGAATCTTAAAACCTATGGATTTATATGTCTCCGAAAGAGAATCAAGCGTGTGTACAGCAGCATAAACGCAGCAGTGATAGGATTGGTGAGGTTCGGTGAGCAAATGCAGACCCTTTGAAGTCATATTGCATGGTACCCATTCCATGGGTCTCAACTCTCCATGTTTAAGGGATTCTTCCTTCAGCTAAAACATGCATGTGCAACCCAGAGTATGATCCACCATGTGATCGGAAAACGTGTTCAAATGTGTCTCAGTTTTCTTCCCCTGGTACTCGGGTGCAACATTCCAGACGCTTTACTAACACTCTCCCCACTTGGAGAGTCAGTGCCTTTAACCTCCTGTTTGGCCAAGTTTGCACTTTCTGTGGAAAATGAACAGGAATAGGGAGAACCAATGAGAGACTAGGTGGAGGTGTCCGGACGGGCAAATTTAACTCTCATTTCCCACCAGGAAGAGGAATTAACCAAAGGCTCAGCATGCCATGCCGGAACCAAACTAGGGCCTGAAGCAATCCTGCGGTGTTGCGGCCAGCTCACAAGAAAGCGAGTTGAAGAAAGGAGCTCAGGGGCACTGTAATTCACAAACCTGCAGAGTTATAAATGACAGCTATCTTGCAAAAATATATTGAAGTAAGACTGCCAAGAGGAGTTGAAAGCGGGCAGAATTGCAGGAAACCGATTTCAGGAGGTAGACTGGAATTGCATGTAAAGCATAGGAAAAGAGGCAGAACGTCCACAATGATGCACTTGGCCAAAAAGTGCGTATGCGTCAGGAAAAAACGCATACGCCCTTTTTGGCCAACCAAGCAAGCTTGCAAAGGAAATCTGCACTACAATGAAGTCTCACTGCCCCCCGGTCAAAAGGGCCATCCGAAAAAAGTGTAAAATCCAGAAAGGCAGGACAGGCCATGGAGAACTGGGAGCCTTGTTATGCTGATGGGCGGGATGTGAATTGCCAGCAGCCACTCTGGAGAAGTGTATGGTGTTTCCTGAAACATCCAAAAAACAAAGCAACAGAGCCTAGGGCACTTCCACTTATGGTCCTATAGCTTAGGGAAATTAAAATCAAAAAGACACAGCCACCCCAAAGTTTGGGACGGCTCTGTTTACAAGAACATCGTTTACGGTACAAGTTCAATATCACAGAAAGCGAAAAATGGATAAAGAAGTTGTGGTACTTACGTACAATGCAATATCACTCAGCAATGAAATCTATGTCATCAGGCCCGTAGCAGCATAATGAGTGGATTCAGGTACGATGATTCTAAGTGAAATAAGTCACACAGAAAAAGAAACATCATAAGATATCACTACTACACGGAATGTAAACTTGGCTTCACAAGAACTGAATTACAAAACAGAACAGGGTGTCAAATGGAGAAAACCAACTTATGCTTGCTTAAGGGGAAAGGTGAGTTGGGGTGCTGCATAAAACCAGAGATTGAAATGAGCACAGATACCGTTCCATAAGCCAAATATGTAATAGACAAGAGCTACTCCTTGCTCAACGAAGTGGACTCAACACCCCATATTAAATGCCTAAGAATATACCTGACTAGTAAGAATCTTAAAACCTATGGATTTATATGTCTCCGAAAGAGAATCAAGCGTGTGTACAGCGGCATAAACGCAGCAGTGATAGGACTGTTGAGGTTCGGTGAGCAAATGCAGACCCTTTGAAGTCATATTGCATGGTACCCATTCCATGGGTCTCACCTCTCCATGTTTAAGGGATTCTTCCTTCAGCTAAAACATGCATGTGGAACCCAGAGTATGATCCACCGTGTCATCGGGAAACATGTTCAAATGTGTCTCAGTTTTCGTCCCCTGGTACTCGGGTGCAACATTCCAGACGCTTTACTAACACTCTCCCCACTTGGAGAGTCAGTGCCTTTAACCTCCTGTTTGGCCAAGTTTGCACTTTCTGTGGAAAATGAACAGGAATAGGGAGAACCAATGAGAGAATAGGTGGAGGTGTCTGGACGGGCAAATTTAACTCTCATTTCCCACCAGGAAGAGGAATTAACCAAAGGCTCAGCATGCCGTGCCGGATCCAAACTAGCACCTGAAGCAATCCTGCGGTGTTGCGGCCAGCTCACAAGAAAGCGAGTTGAAGAAAGGTGCTCAGGGGCACTGTAATTCACAAACCTGCAGAGTTATAAATGACAACTGTCTTCCAAAAATATATTGAAGTAAGGCTGCCAAGAGGAGTTGAAAAGGGGGCAGAATTGCAGGAAACCGATTTCAGGAGGTAGACTGGAATTGCATGTAAAGCATAGGAAAAGAGGCAGAACGTCCACAATGATGCACTTGGCCAAAAAGGGCGTATGCGTTTTTTCCTGAATATATTCAGGAAAAAACGCATATGCACTTTTTGGCCAACCAAGCAAGCTTGCAAAGGAAATCTGCACTACAATGAAGTCTCACTGCCCCCCGGTCAAAAGGGCCATCTGAAAAAAGTGTAAAATCCAGAAAGGCAGGACAGGCCATGGAGAACTGGGAGCCTTGTTATGCTGATGGGCGGGATGTAAATTGCCAGCAGCCACTCTGGAGAAGTGTATGGTGTTTCCTGAAACATCCAAAAAACAAAGCAACAGAGCCTAGGGCACTTCCACTTATGGTCCTATAGCTTAGGGAAATTAAAATCAAAAAGACACAGCCACCCCAAAGTTTGGGACGGCTCTGTTTACAAGAACCTCGTTTACGGTACAAGTTCAATATCACACAAAGCGAAAAATGGATAAAGAAGTTGTGGTACTTAGGTACAATGCAATATCACTCAGCAATGAAATCTATGTCATCAGGCCCGTAGCAGCATAATGAGTGGATTCAGGTACGATGATTCTAAGTGAAATAAGTCACACAGAAAAAGAAACATCATAAGATATCACTAATACACGGAATGTAAACTTGGCTTCACAAGAACTGAATTACAAAACAGAACAGGGTGTCAAATGGAGAAAACCAACTTATGCTTGCTTAAGGGGAAAGGTGAGTTGGGGTGCTGCATAAAACCAGAGATTGAAATGAGCACAGATACCGTTCCATAAGCCAAATATGTAATAGACAAGAGCTACTCCTTGCTCAACGAAGTGGACTCAACACCCCATATTAAACGCCTAAGAATATACCTGACTAGTAAGAATCTTAAAACCTATGGATTTATATGTCTCCGAAAGAGAATCAAGCGTGTGTACAGCGGCATAAACGCAGCAGTGATAGGACTGTTGAGGTTCGGTGAGCAAATGCAGACCCTTTGAAGTCATATTGCATGGTACCCATTCCATGGGTCTCACCTCTCCATGTTTAAGGGATTCTTCCTTCAGCTAAAACATGCATGTGGAACCCAGAGTATGATCCACCGTGTGATCGGGAAACGTGTTCAAATGTGTCTCAGTTTTCGTCCCCTGGTACTCGGGTGCAACATTCCAGACGCTTTACTAACACTCTCCCCACTTGGAGAGTCAGTGCCTAAAACCTCCTGTTTGGCCCAGTTTGCAAATTCTGTGGAAAATGAACAGGAATAGGGAGAACCAATGAGAGACTAGGTGGAGGTGTCTGGACGGGCAAATTTAACTCTCATTTCCCACCAGGAAGAGGAATTAACCAAAGGCTCAGCATGCCGTGCCGGAACCAAACTAGGGCCTGAAGCAATCCTGCGGTGTTGCGGCCAGCTCACAAGAAAGCGAGTTGAAGAAAGGAGCTCAGGGGCACTGTAATTCACAAACCTGCAGAGTTATAAATGACAGCTATCTTGCAAAAATATATTGAAGTAAGGCTGCCAAGAGGAGTTGAAAGCGGGCAGAATTGCAGGAAACCGATTTCAGGAGGTAGACTGGAATTGCATGTAAAGCATAGGAAAAGAGGCAGAACGTCCACAATAATGCACTTGGCCAAAAAGGGCGTATGCGTTTTTTCCTGAATATATTCAGGAAAAAACGCATACGCACTTTTTGGCCAACCAAGCAAGCTTGCAAAGGAAATCTGCACTACAATGAAGTCTCACTGCCCCCCGGTCAAAAGGGCCATCTGAAAAAAGTGTAAAATCCAGAAAGGCAGGACAGGCCATGGAGAACTGGGAGCCTTGTTATGCTGATGGGCGGGATGTAAATTGCCAGCAGCCACTCTGGAGAAGTGTATGGTGTTTCCTGAAACATCCAAAAAACAAAGCAACAGAGCCTAGGGCACTTCCACTTATGGTCCTATAGCTTAGGGAAATTAAAATCAAAAAGACACAGCCACCCCAAAGTTTGGGACGGCTCTGTTTACAAGAACCTCGTTTACGGTACAAGTTCAATATCACACAAAGCGAAAAATGGATAAAGAAGTTGTGGTACTTAGGTACAATGCAATATCACTCAGCAATGAAATCTATGTCATCAGGCCCGTAGCAGCATAATGAGTGGATTCAGGTACGATGATTCTAAGTGAAATAAGTCACACAGAAAAAGAAACATCATAAGGTATCACTACTACACGGAATGTAAACTTGGCTTCACAAGAACTGAATTACAAAACAGAACAGGGTGTCAAATGGAGAAAACCAACTTATGCTTGCTTAAGGGGAAAGGTGAGTTGGGGTGCTGCATAAAACCAGAGATTGAAATGAGCACAGATACCGTTCCATAAGCCAAATATGTAATAGACAAGAGCTACTCCTTGCTCAACGAAGTGGACTCAACACCCCATATTAAACGCCTAAGAATATACCTGACTAGTAAGAATCTTAAAACCTATGGATTTATATGTCTCCGAAAGAGAATCAAGCGTGTGTACAGCGGCATAAACGCAGCAGTGATAGGACTGTTGAGGTTCGGTGAGCAAATGCAGACCCTTTGAAGTCATATTTCATGGTACCCATTCCATGGGTCTCACCTCTCCATGTTTAAGGGATTCTTCCTTCAGCTAAAACATGCATGTGGAACCCAGAGTATGATCCACCGTGTGATCGGGAAACGTGTTCAAATGTGTCTCAGTTTTCGTCCCTTGGTACTCGGGTGCAACATTCCAGACGCTTTACTAACACTCTCCCCACTTGTAGAGTCAGTGCCTAAAACCTCCTGTTTGGCCCAGTTTGCAATTTCTGTGGAAAATGAACAGGAATAGGGAGAACCAATGAGAGACTAGGTGGAGGTGTCTGGACGGGCAAATTTAACTCTCATTTCCCACCAGGAAGAGGAATTAACCAAAGGCTCAGCATGCCGTGCCGGAACCAAACTAGGGCCTGAAGCAATACTGCGGTGTTGCGGCCAGCTCACAAGAAAGTGAGTTGAAGAAAGGAGCTCAGGGGCACTGTAATTCACAAACCTGCAGAGTTATAAATGACAGCTATCTTGCAAAAATATATTGAAGTAAGGCTGCCAAGAGGAGTTGAAAGCGGGCAGAATTGCAGGAAACCGATTTCAGGAGGTAGACTGGAATTGCATGTAAAGCATAGGAAAAGAGGCAGAACGTCCACAATAATGCACTTGGCCAAAAAGGGCGTATGCGTTTTTTCCTGAATATATTCAGGAAAAAACGCATACGCACTTTTTGGCCAACCAAGCAAGCTTGCAAAGGAAATCTGCACTACAATGAAGTCTCACTGCCCCCCGGTCAAAAGGGCCATCTGAAAAAAGTGTAAAATCCAGAAAGGCAGGACAGGCCATGGAGAACTGGGAGCCTTGTTATGCTGATGGGCGGGATGTAAATTGCCAGCAGCCACTCTGGAGAAGTGTATGGTGTTTCCTGAAACATCCAAAAAACAAAGCAACAGAGCCTAGGGCACTTCCACTTATGGTCCTATAGCTTAGGGAAATTAAAATCAAAAAGACACAGCCACCCCAAAGTTTGGGACGGCTCTGTTTACAAGAACCTCGTTTACGGTACAAGTTCAATATCACAGAAAGCGAAAAATGGATAAAGAAGTTGTGGTACTTACGTACAATGCAATATCACTCAGCAATGAAATCTATGTCATCAGGCCCGTAGCAGCATAATGAGTGGATTCAGGTACGATGATTCTAAGTGAAATAAGTCACACAGAAAAAGAAACATCATAAGATATCACTAATACACGGAATGTAAACTTGGCTACACAGGAACTGAATTACAAAGCAAAACAGGGTCTCAAATATAGAAAACCAACTTATGCTTGCTTAAGGGGAAAGGTGAGTTGGGGTGCTGCATAAAACCAGAGATTGAAATTAGCACAGATACCGATCCCTAAGCCAAATATGTAATAGAGAAGAGCTACTCCTTGCTCAACGAACTGGACTCAACACACCATATTAAACGCCTAAGAATATACCTGACTAGTAAGAAACTTAAAACCTATGGATTCATATGTGTCCGAAAGAGAATCAAGCGTTTGTACAGCGACATAAACGCAGCAGTGATAGGATTGGTGAGGTTCGGTGAGCAAATGCAGACCCTTTGAAGTCATATTGCATGGTACCCATTCTATGGGTCTCAAGTCTCCAGGTTTAAGGGATTCTTCCTACAGCTAAAACATGCATGTGGAACCCAGAGTATGATCCACCGTGTGATTGGGAAACGTGTTCAAATGTGTCTCAGTTTTCGTCCCCAGGTACTCGGGTGCAACATTCCAGACGCTTTACTAACACTCTCCCCACTTGGAGAGTCAGTGCCTTTAAACTCCTGTTTGGCCCATTTTGCAATTTCTGTGGAAAATGAACAGGAATAGGGAGAACCAATGAGAGACTAGGTGGAGGTGTCTGGACGGGCAAATTTAGCTCTCATTTCCCACCAGGAAGAGGAATTAACCAAAGGCTCAGCATGCCGTGCCGGAACCAAACTAGGGCCTGAAGCAATCCTGCGGTGTTGCGGCCAGCTCACAAGAAAGCGAGTTGAAGAAAGGAGGTCAGGGGCACTGTAATTCACAAACCTGCAGAGTTAAAAATGACAGCTATCTTCCAAAAATATATTGAAGTAAGGCTGTCAAGAGGACTTGAAAGTGGAGCAGAATTGCAGGAAACCGATTTCAGGAGGTAGACTGGAATTGCATGTAAAGCATAGGAAAAGAGGCAGAACGTCCACAATGATGCACTTGGCCAAAAAGGGCGTATGCGTTTTTTCCTGAATATATTCAGGAAAAAACGCATACGCCCTTTTTGGCCAACCAAGCAAGCTTGCAAAGGAAATCTGCACTACAATGAAGTCTCACTGCCCTCCGGTCAAAAGGGCCATCCGAAAAAAGTGTAAAATCCAGAAAGGCAGGACAGGCCATGGAGAACTGGGAGCCTTGTTATGCTGATGGGCGGGATGTGAATTGCCAGCAGCCACTCTGGAGAAGTGTATGGTGTTTCCTGAAACATCCAAAAAACAAAGCAACAGAGCCTAGGGCACTTCCACTTATGGTCCTATAGCTTAGGGAAATTAAAATCAAAAAGACACAGCCACCCCAAAGTTTGGGACGGCTCTGTTTACAAGAACCTCGTTTACGGTACAAGTTCAATATCACAGAAAGCGAAAAATGGATAAAGAAGTTGTGGTACTTACGTACAATGCAATATCACTCAGCAATGAAATCTATGTCATCAGGCCCGTAGCAGCATAATGAGTGGATTCAGGTACGATGATTCTAAGTGAAATAAGTCACACAGAAAAAGAAACATCATAAGATATCACTACTACACGGAATGTAAACTTGGCTTCACAAGAACTGAATTACAAAACAGAACAGGGTGTCAAATGTAGAAAACCAACTTATGCTTGCTTAAGGGGAAAGGTGAGTTGGGGTGTTGCATAAAACCAGAGATTGAAATGAGCACAGATACCGTTCCATAAGCCAAATATGTAATAGACAAGAGCTACTCCTTGCTCAACGAAGTGGACTCAACACCCCATATTAAACGCCTAAGAATATACCTGACTAGTAAGAATCTTAAAACCTATGGATTTATATGTCTCCGAAAGAGAATCAAGCGTGTGTACAGCGGCATAAACGCAGCAGTGATAGGACTGGTGAGGTTCGGTTAGCAAATGCAGACCCTTTGAAGTCATATTGCATGTTACCCATTCCATGGGTCTCAACTCTCCATGTTTAAGGGATTCTTCCTTCAGCTAAAACATGCATGTGGAACCCAGAGTATGATCCACCGTGTAATCGGGAAACGTGTTCAAATGTGTCTCAGTTTTCGTCCCCTGGTACTCGGGTGCAACATTCCAGACGCTTTACTAACACTCTCCCCACTTGGAGAGTCAGTGCCTTTAACCTACTGTTTGGCCCAGTTTGCAATTTCTGTGGAAAATGAACAGGAATAGGGAGAACCAATGAGAGATTAGGTGGAGGTGTCTGGACGGGCAAATTTAACTCTCATTTCCCACCAGGATGAGGAATTAACCAAAGGCTCAGCATGCCGTGCCGGATCCAAACTAGGGCCTGAAGCAATCCTGCAGTGTTGCGGCCAGCTCACAAGAAAGCGAGTTGAAGAAAGGTGCTCAGGGGCACTGTAATTCACAAACCTGCAGAGTTATAAATGACAGCTGTCTTCCAAAAATATATTGAAGTAAGGCAGCCAAGAGGAGTTGAAAGCCGGGCAGAATTGCAGGAAACCGATTTCAGGAGGTAGACTGGAATTGCATGTAAAGCATAGGAAAAGAGGCAGAACGTCCACAATGATGCACTTGGCCAAAAAGGGCGTATGCGTTTTTTCCTGAATATATTCAGGAAAAAACGCATACGCCCTTTTTGGCCAAACAAGCAAGCTTGCAAAGGAAATCTGCACTACAATGAAGTCTCACTGCCCCCCGGTCAAAAGGGCAATCTGAAAAAAGTGTAAAATCCAGAAAGGCAGGACAGGCCATGGAGAACTGGGAGCCTTGTTATGCTGATGGGTGGGATGTAAATTGCCAGCAGCCACTCTGGAGAAGTGTATGGTGTTTCCTGAAACATCCAAAAAACAAAGCAACAGAGCCTAGGGCACTTCCACTTATGGTCCTATAGCTTAGGGAAATTAAAATCAAAAAGACACAGCCACCCCAAAGTTTGGGACGGCTCTGTTTACAAGAACCTCGTTTACGGTACAAGTTCAATATCACAGAAAGCGAAAAATGGATAAAGAAGTTGAGGTACTTACGTACAATGCAATATCACTCAGCAATGAAATCTATGTCATCAGGCCCGTAGCAGCATAATGAGTGGATTCAGGTACGATGATTCTAAGTGAAATAAGTCACACAGAAAAAGAAACATCATAAGATATCACTACTACACGGAATGTAAACTTGGCTTCACAAGAACTGAATTACAAAACAGAACAGGGTGTCAAATGGAGAAAACCAACTTATGCTTGCTTAAGGGAAAGGTGAGTTGGGGTGCTGCATAAAACCAGAGATTGAAATGAGCACAGATACCGTTCCATAAGCCAAATATGTAATAGACAAGAGCTACTCCTTGCTCAACGAAGTGGACTCAACACCCCATATTAAACGCCTAAGAATATACCTGACTAGTAAGAATCTTAAAACCTATGGATTTATATGTCTCCGAAAGAGAATCAAGCGTGTGTACAGTGGCATAAACGCAGCAGTGATAGGACTGTTGAGGTTCGGTGAGCAAATGCAGACCCTTTGAAGTCATATTGCATGGTACCCATTCCATGGGTCTCACCTCTCCATGTTTAAGGGATTCTTCCTTCAGCTAAAACATGCATGTGGAACCCAGAGTATGATCCACCGTGTGATCGGGAAACGTGTTCAAATGTGTCTCAGTTTTCGTCCCCTGGTACTCGGGTGCAACATTCCAGACGCTTTACTAACACTCTCCCCACTTGGAGAGTCAGTGCCTTTAACCTCCTGTTTGGCCAAGTTTGCACTTTCTGTGGAAAATGAACAGGAATAGGGAGAACCAATGAGAGATTAGGTGGAGGTGTCTGGACGGGCAAATTTAACTCTCATTTCCCACCAGGATGAGGAATTAACCAAAGGCTCAGCATGCCGTGCCGGATCCAAACTAGGGCCTGAAGCAATCCTGCGGTGTTGCGGCCAGCTCACAAGAAAGCGAGTTGAAGAAAGGTGCTCAGGGGCACTGTAATTCACAAACCTGCAGAGTTATAAATGACAGCTGTCTTCCAAAAATATATTGAAGTAAGGCAGCCAAGAGGAGTTGAAAGCCGGGCAGAATTGCAGGAAACCGATTTCAGGAGGTAGACTGGAATTGCATGTAAAGCATAGGAAAAGAGGCAGAACGTCCACAATGATGCACTTGGCCAAAAAGGGCGTATGCGTTTTTTCCTGAATATATTCAGGAAAAAACGCATACGCCCTTTTTGGCCAAACAAGCAAGCTTGCAAAGGAAATCTGCACTACAATGAAGTCTCACTGCCCCCCGGTCAAAAGGGCAATCTGAAAAAAGTGTAAAATCCAGAAAGGCAGGACAGGCCATGGAGAACTGGGAGCCTTGTTATGCTGATGGGTGGGATGTAAATTGCCAGCAGCCACTCTGGAGAAGTGCATGGTGTTTCCTGAAACATCCAAAAAACAAAGCAACAGAGCCTAGGGCACTTCCACTTATGGTCCTATAGCTTAGGGAAATTAAAATCAAAAAGACACAGCGACCCCAAAGTTTGGGACGGCTCTGTTTACAAGAACCTCGTTTACGGTACATGTTCAATATCACAGAAAGCGAAAAATGGATAAAGAAGTTGAGGTACTTACGTACAATGCAATATCACTCAGCAATGAAATCTATGTCATCAGGCCCGTAGCAGCATAATGAGTGGATTCAGGTACGATGATTCTAAGTGAAATAAGTCACACAGAAAAAGAAACATCATAAGATATCACTACTACACGGAATGTAAACTTGGCTTCACAAGAACTGAATTACAAAACAGAACAGGGTGTCAAATGGAGAAAACCAACTTATGCTTGCTTAAGGGGAAAGGTGAGTTGGGGTGCTGCATAAAACCAGAGATTGAAATGAGCACAGATACCGTTCCATAAACCAAATATGTAATAGACAAGAGCTACTCCTTGCTCAACGAAGTGGACTCAACACCCCATATTAAACGCCTAAGAATATACCTGACTAGTAAGAATCTTAAAACCTATGGATTTATATGTCTCTGAAAGAGAATCAAGCGTGTGTACAGCAGCATAAAAGCAGCAGTGATAGGATTGGTGAGGTTCGGTGAGCAAATGCAGACCCTTTGAAGTCATATTGCATGGTACCCATTCCATGGGTCTCACCTCTCCATGTTTAAGGGATTCTTCCTTCAGCTAAAACATGCATGTGGAACCCAGAGTATGATCCACCGTGTGATCGGGAAACGTGTTCAAATGTGTCTCAGTTTTCGTCCCCTGGTACTCGGGTGCAACATTCCAGACGCTTTACTAACACTCTCCCGACTTGGAGAGTCAGTGCCTTTAACCTCCTGTTTGGCCAAGTTTGCACTTTCTGTGGAAAATGAACAGGAATAGGGAGAACCAATGAGAGATTAGGTGGAGGTGTCTGGACGGGCAAATTTAACTCTAATTTCCCACCAGGAAGAGGAATTAACCAAAGGCTCAGCATGCCGTGCCGGATCCAAACTAGCGCCTGAAGCAATCCTGCGTTGTTGCGGCCAGCTCACAAGAAAGCGAGTTGAAGAAAGGTGCTCAGGGGCACTGTAATTCACAAACCTGCAGAGTTATAAATGACAACTGTCTTCCAAAAATATATTGAAGTAAGGCAGCCAAGAGGAGTTAAAAGCCGGGCAGAATTTCAAGAAACCGATTTCAGGAGGTAGACTGGAATTGCATGTAAAGCATAGGAAAAGAGGCAGAACGTCCACAATGATGCACTTGGCCAAAAAGGGCGTATGCGTTTTTTCCTGAATATATTCAGGAAAAAACGCATACGCCCTTTTTAGCCAACCAAGTAAGCTTGCAAAGGAAATCTGCACTACAATGAAGTCTCACTGCCCCCCGGTCAAAAGGGCCATCTGAAAAAAGTGTAAAATCCAGAAAGGCAGGACAGGCCATGGAGAACTGGGAGCCTTGTTATGCTGATGGGTGGGATGTAAATTGCCAGCAGCCACTCTGGAGAAGTGTATGGTGTTTCCTGAAACATCCAAAAAACAAAGCAACAGAGCCTAGGGCACTTCCACTTATGGTCCTATAGCTTAGGGAAATTAAAATCAAAAAGACACAGCCACCCCAAAGTTTGGGACGGCTCTGTTTACAAGAACCTCGTTTACGGTACAAGTTCAATATCACAGAAAGCGAAAAATGGATAAAGAAGTTGTGGTACTTACGTACAATGCAATATCACTGAGCAATGAAATCTATGTCATCAGGCCCGTAGCAGCATAATGAGTGGATTCAGGTACGATGATTCTAAGTGAAATAAGTCACACAGAAAAAGAAACATCATAAGATATCACTAACACACGGAATGTAAACTTGGCTACACAGGAACTGAATTACAAAACAGAACAGGGTGTCAAATGTAGAAAACCAACTTATACTTGCTTAAGGGGAAAGGTGAGTTGGGGTGCTGCATAAAACCAGAGATTGAAATTAGCACAGATACCGTTCCATAAGCCAAATATGTAATAGACAAGAGCTACTCCTTGCTCAACGAAGTGGACTCAACACCCCATATTAAACGCCTAAGAATATACCTGACTAGTAAGAATCTTAAAACCTATGGATTTATATGTCTCTGAAAGAGAATCAAGCGTGTGTACAGCAGCATAAAAGCAGCAGTGATAGGATTGGTGAGGTTCGGTGAGCAAATGCAGACCCTTTGAAGTCATATTGCATGGTACCCATTCCATGGGTCTCAACTCTCCATGTTTAAGGGATTCTTCCTTCAGCTAAAACATGCATGTGGAACGCAGAGTATGATCCACCGTGTGGTGGGAAAACGTGTTCAAATGTGTCTCAGTTTTCGTCCCCTGGTACTCGGGTGCAACATTCCAGACGCTTTACTAACACTCACCCCACTTGGAGAGTCAGTGCCTTTAACCTCCTGTTTGGCCCAGTTAGCAATTTCTGCGGAAGATGAACAGGAATAGGGAGAACCAATGAGAGATTAGGTGGAGGTGTCCGGACGGGCAAATTTAACTCTCATTTCCCACCAGGAAGAGGAATTAACCAAAGGCTCAGCGTGCCGTGCCGGAACCAAACTAGGGCCTGAAGCAATCCTGCGGTGTTGCGGCCAGCTCACAAGAAAGCGAGTTGAAGAAAGGAGCTCAGGGGCACTGTAATTCACACACCTGCAGAGTTATAAATGACAGCTATCTTCCAAAAATATATTGAAGTAAGGCTGCCAAGAGGAGTTGAAAGTGGGGCAGAATTGCAGGAAACCGATTTCAGGAGGTAGACTGGAATTGCATGTAAAGCATAGGAAAAGAGGCAGAACGTCCACAATGATGCACTTGGCCAAAAAGGGCGTATGCGTTTTTTCCTGAATATATTTAGGAAAAAACGCATACGCCCTTTTTAGCCAACCAAGTAAGTTTGCAAAGGAAATCTGCACTACAATGAAGTCTCACTGCCCCCTGGTCAAAAGGGCCATCTGAAAAAAGTGTAAAATCCAGAAAGGCAGGACAGGCCATGGAGAACTGGGAGCCTTGTTATGCTGATGGGCGGGATGTAAATTGCCAGCAGCCACTCTGGAGAAGTGTATGGTGTTTCCTGAAACATCCAAAAAACAAAGCAACAGAGCCTAGGGCACTTCCACTTATGGTCCTATAGCTTAGGGAAATTAAAATCAAAAAGACACAGCCACCCCAAAGTTTGGGACGGCTCTGTTTACAAGAACCTCGTTTACGGTACAAGTTCAATATCACACAAAACGAAAAATGGATAAAGAAGTTGTGGTACTTACGTACAATGCAATATCACTGAGCAATGAAATCTATGTTATCAGGCCCGTAGCAGCATAATGAGTGGATTCAGGTACGATGATTCTAAGTGAAATAAGTCACACAGAAAAAGAAACATCATAAGATATCACTACTACACGGAATGTAAACTTGGCTACACAGGAACTGAATTACAAAACAGAACAGGGTGTCAAATGTAGAAAACCAACTTATGCTTGCTTAAGGGGAAAGGTGAGTTGGGGTGCTGCATAAAACCAGAGATTGAAATTAGCACAGATACCGTTCCATAAGCCAAATATGTAATAGAAAAGAGCTACTCCTTGCTCAACGAAGTGGACTCAACACCCCATATTAAACGCCTAACAATATAACTGACTAGTAAGAATCTTAAAACCTATGGATTTATATGTCTCCGAAAGAGAATCAAGCGTGTGTACAGCGGCATAAACGCAGCAGTGATAGGACTGGTGAGGTTCGTTGAGCAAATGCAGACCCTTTGAAGTCATATTGCATGGTACCCATTCCATGGGTCTCAACTCTCCATGTTTAAGGGATTCTTCCTTCAGCTAAAACATGCATGTGGAACGCAGAGTATGATCCACCGTGTGGTGGGAAAACGTGTTCAAATGTGTCTCAGTTTTCGTCCCCTGGTACTCGGGTGCAACATTCCAGACGCTTTACTAACACTCACCCCACTTGGAGAGTCAGTGCCTTTAACCTCCTGTTTGGCCCAGTTAGCAATTTCTGCGGAAGATGAACAGGAATAGGGAGAACCAATGAGAGATTAGGTGGAGGTGTCCGGACGGGCAAATTTAACTCTCATTTCCCACCAGGAAGAGCAATTAACCAAAGGCTCAGCATGCCGTGCCGGAACCAAACTAGGGTCTGAAGCAATCCTGCGGTGTTGCGGCCAGCTCACAAGAAAGCGAGTTGAAGAAAGGAGCTCAGGGGCACTGTAATTCACACACTTGCAGAGTTATAAATGACAGCTATCTTCCAAAAATATATTGAAGTAAGGCTGCCAAGAGGAGTTGAAAGTGGGGCAGAATTGCAGGAAACCGATTTCAGGAGGTACACTGGAATTGCATGTAAAGCATAGGAAAAGAGGCAGAACGTCCACAATGATGCACTTGGCCAAAAAGGGCGTATGCGTTTTTTCCTGAATATATTTAGGAAAAAACGCATACGCCCTTTTTAGCCAACCAAGTAAGCTTGCAAAGGAAATCTGCACTACAATGAAGTCTCACTGCCCCCTGGTCAAAAGGGCCATCTGAAAAAAGTGTAAAATCCAGAAAGGCAGGACAGGCCATGGAGAACTGGGAGCCTTGTTATGCTGATGGGCGGGATGTAAATTGCCAGCAGCCACTCTGGAGAAGTGTATGGTGTTTCCTGAAACATCCAAAAAACAAAGCAACAGAGCCTAGGGCACTTCCACTTATGGTCCTATAGCTTAGGGAAATTAAAATCAAAAAGACACAGCCACCCCAAAGTTTGGGACGGCTCTGTTTACAAGAACCTCGTTTACGGTACAAGTTCAATATCACAGAAAGCGAAAAATGGATAAAGAAGTTGTGGTACTTACGTACAATGCAATATCACTCAGCAATGAAATCTATGTCATCAGGCCCGTAGCAGCATAATGAGTGGATTCAGGTACGATGATTCTAAGTGAAATAAGTCACACAGAAAAAGAAACATCATAAGATATCACTACTACACGGAATGTAAACTTGGCTACACAGGAACTGAATTACAAAACAGAACAGGGTGTCAAATGTAGAAAACCAACTTATGCTTGCTTAAGGGGAAAGGTGAGTTGGGGTGCTGCATAAAACCAGAGATTGAAATTAGCACAGATACCGTTCCATAAGCCAAATATGTAATAGAAAAGAGCTACTCCTTGCTCAACGAAGTGGACTCAACACCCCATATTAAACGCCTAAGAATCTACCTGACTAGTAAGAATCTTAAAACCTATGGATTTATATGTCTCCGAAAGAGAATCAAGCGTGTGTACAGCGGAATAAACGCAGCAGTGATAGGACTGGTGAGGTTCGGTGAGCAAATGCAGACCCTTTGAAGTCATATTGCATGGTACCCATTCCATGGGTCTCAACTCTCCATGTTTAAGGGATTCTTCCTTCAGCTAAAACATGCATGTGGAACCCAGAGTATGATCCACCGTGTGATCGGGAAACGTGTTCAAATGTGTCTCAGTTTTCGTCCCCTGGTACTCGGGTGCAACATTCCAGACGCTTTACTAACACTCTCCCCACTTGGAGAGTCAGTGCCTTTAACCTCCTGTTTGGCCCAGTTTGCAATTTCTGTGGAAAATGAACAGGAATAGGGAGAACCAATGAGAGACTAGGTGGAGGTGTCCGGACGGGCAAATTTAACTCTCATTTCCCACCAGGAAGAGGAATTAACCAAAGGCTCAGCATGCCGTGCCGGAACCAAACTAGGGCCTGAAGCAATCCTGCGGTGTTGCGGCCAGCTCACAAGAAAGCGAGTTGAAGAAAGGAGCTCAGGGGCACTGTAATTCACAAACCTGCAGAGTTATAAATGACAGCTATCGTCCAAAAATATACTGAAGTAAGGCTGCCAAGAGGAGTTGAAAGCGGGGCAGAATTGCAGGAAACCGATTTCAGGAGGTAGACTGGAATTGCATGTAAAGCATAGGAAAAGAGGCAGAACGTCCACAATGATGCACTTGGCCAAAAAGGACGTATGCGTTTTTTCCTGAATATATTCAGGAAAAAACGCATACGCCCTTTTTGGCCAACCAAGCAAGCTTGCAAAGGAAATCTGCACTACAATGAAGTCTCACTTCCCCCTGGTCAAAAGGGCCATCTGAAAAAATTGTAAAATCCAGAAAGGCAGGACAGGCCATGGAGAACTGGGAGCCTTGTTATGCTGATGGGTGGTATGTAAATTGCCAGCAGCCACTCTGGAGAAGTGTATGGTGTTTCCTGAAACATCCAAAAAACAAAGCAACAGAGCCTAGGGCACTTCCACTTATGGTCCTATAGCTTAGGGAAATTAAAATCAAAAAGACACAGCCACCCCAAAGTTTGGGACGGCTCTGTTTACAAGAACCTCGTTTACGGTACAAGTTCAATATCACAGAAAGCGAAAAATGGATAAAGAAGTTGTGGTACTTACGTACAATGCAATATCACTCAGCAATGAAATCTATGTCATCAGGCCCGTAGCAGCATAATGAGTGGATTCAGGTACGATGATTCTAAGTGAAATTAGTCACACAGAAAAAGAAACATCATAAGATATCACTAATACACGGGATGTAAACTTGGCTACACAAGAACTGAATTACAAAACAGAACAGGGTGTCAAATGTAGAAAACCAACTTATGCTTGCTTAAGGGGACGGGTGAGTTGGGGTGCTGCATAAAACCAGAGATTGAAATTAGCACAGATACCGTTCCATAAGCCAAATATGTAATAGACAAAGCTACTCCTTGCTCAACGAAGTGGACTCAACACCCCATATTAAACGCCTAAGAATATACCTGACTAGTAAGAATCTACCTGACGAGTAAGAATCTTAAAACCTATGGATTTATATGTCTCCGAAAGAGAATCAAGCGTGTGTACAGCGGCATAAACGCAGCAGTGAAAGGATTGGTGAGGTTCGGTGAGCAAATGCAGACCCTTTGAAGTCATATTGCATGGTACCCATTCCATGGGTCTCAAGTCTCCAAGTTTAAGGGATTCTTCCTTCAGCTAAAACATGCATGTGGAACCCAGAGTATGATCCACCGTGTGATCGGGAAACGTGTTCAAATGTGTCTCAGTTTTCATCCCCTGGTACTCGGGTGCAACATTCCAGACGCTTTACTAACACTCTCCCCACTTGGAGAGTCAGTGCCTTTAACCTCCTGTTTGGCCCAGTTTGCAATTTCTGTGGAAAATGAACAGGAATAGGGAGAACCAATGAGAGACTAGGTGGAGGTGTCTGGACGGGCAAATTTAACTCTCATTTCCCACCAGGAAGAGGAATTAACCAAAGGTTCAGCATGCCGTGCCGGAACCAAACTACGGCCTGAAGCAATCCTGCGGTGTTGCGGCCAGCTCACAAGAAAGCGAGTTGAAGAAAGGAGCTCAGGGGCACTGTAGTTCAGAAACCTGCAGAGTTATAAATGACAGCTATCTTGCAAAAATATATTGAAGTAAGGCTGCCAAGAGGAGTTGAAAGCGGGCAGAATTGCAGGAAACCGATTTCAGGAGGTAGACTGGAATTGCATGTAAAGCATAGGAAAAGAGGCAGAACGTCCACAATAATGCACTTGGCCAAAAAGGGCGTATGCGTTTTTTCCTGAATATATTCAGGAAAAAACGCATATGCACTTTTTGGCCAACCAAGCAAGCTTGCAAAGGAAATCTGCACTACAATGAAGTCTCACTGCCCCCCGGTCAAAAGGGCCATCTGAAAAAAGTGTAAAATCCAGAAAGGCAGGACAGGCCATGGAGAACTGGGAGCCTTGTTATGCTGATGGGCGGGATGTAAATTGCCAGCAGCCACTCTGGAGAAGTGTATGGTGTTTCCTGAAACATCCAAAAAACAAAGCAACAGAGCCTAGGGCACTTCCACTTATGGTCCTATAGCTTAGGGAAATTAAAATCAAAAAGACACAGCCACCCCAAAGTTTGGGACGGCTCTGTTTACAAGAACCTCGTTTACGGTACAAGTTCAATATCACACAAAGCGAAAAATGGATAAAGAAGTTGTGGTACTTAGGTACAATGCAATATCACTCAGCAATGAAATCTATGTCATCAGGCCCGTAGCAGCATAATGAGTGGATTCAGGTACGATGATTCTAAGTGAAATAAGTCACACAGAAAAAGAAACATCATAAGATATCACTACTACACGGAATGTAAACTTGGCTTCACAAGAACTGAATTACAAAACAGAACAGGGTGTCAAATGGAGAAAAGCAACTTATGCTTGCTTAAGGGGAAAGGTGAGTTGGGGTGCTGCATAAAACCAGAGATTGAAATGAGCACAGATACCGTTCCATAAGCCAAATATGTAATAGACAAGAGCTACTCCTTGCTCAACGAAGTGGACTCAACACCCCATATTAAACGCCTAAGAATATACCTGACTAGTAAGAATCTTAAAACCTATGGATTTATATGTCTCCGAAAGAGAATCAAGCGTGTGTACAGCGGCATAAACGCAGCAGTGATAGGACTGTTGAGGTTCGGTGAGCAAATGCAGACCCTTTGAAGTCATATTGTATGGTACCCATTCCATGGGTCTCACCTCTCCATGTTTAAGGGATTCTTCCTTCAGCTAAAACATGCATGTGGAACCCAGAGTATGATCCACCGTGTGATCGGGAAACGTGTTCAAATGTGTCTCAGTTTTCGTCCCTTGGTACTCGGGTGCAACATTCCAGACGCTTTACTAACACTCTCCCACTTGTAGAGTCAGTGCCTAAAACCTCCTGTTTGGCCCAGTTTGCAATTTCTGTGGAAAATGAACAGGAATAGGGAGAACCAATGAGAGACTAGGTGGAGGTGTCTGGACGGGCAAATTTAACTCTCATTTCCCACCAGGAAGAGGAATTAACCAAAGGCTCAGCATGCCGTGCCGGAACCAAACTAGGGCCTGAAGCAATCCTGCGGTGTTGCGGCCAGCTCACAAGAAAGCGAGTTGAAGAAAGGAGCTCAGGGGCACTGTAATTCACAAACCTGCAGAGTTATAAATGACAGCTATCTTGCAAAAATATATTGAAGTAAGGCTGCCAAGAGGAGTTGAAAGCGGGCAGAATTGCAGGAAACCGATTTCAGGAGGTAGACTGGAATTGCATGTAAAGCATAGGAAAAGAGGCAGAACGTCCACAATAATGCACTTGGCCAAAAAGGGCGTATGCGTTTTTTCCTGAATATATTCAGGAAAAAACGCATACGCACTTTTTGGCCAACCAAGCAAGCTTGCAAAGGAAATCTGCACTACAATGAAGTCTCACTGCCCCCCGGTCAAAAGGGCCATCTGAAAAAAGTGTAAAATCCAGAAAGGCAGGACAGGACATGGAGAACTGGGAGCCTTGTTATGCTGATGGGCGGGATGTAAATTGCCAGCAGCCACTCTGGAGAAGTGTATGGTGTTTCCTGAAACATCCAAAAAACAAAGCAACAGAGCCTAGGGCACTTCCACTTATGGTCCTATAGCTTAGGGAAATTAAAATCAAAAAGACACAGCCACCCCAAAGTTTGGGACGGCTCTGTTTACAAGAACCTCGTTTACGGTACAAGTTCAATATCGCAGAAAGTGAAAAATGGATAAAGAAGTTGTGGTACTTACGTACAATGCAATATCACTCAGCAATGAAATCTATGTCATCAGGCCCGTAGCAGCATAATGAGTGGATTCAGGTATGATGATTCTAACTGAAATAAGTCACACAGAAAAAGAAACATCATAAGATATCACTAATACACGGGATGTAAACTTGGCTACACAGGAACTGGATTACAAAACAGAACAGGGTCTCAAATTTAGAAAACCAACTTATGCTTGCTTAAGGGGAAAGGTGAGTTGGGGTGCTGCATAAAACCAGAGATTGAAATTAGCACAGATACCGATCCCTAAGCCAAATATGTAATAGAGAAGAGCTACTCCTTGCTCAACGAACTGGACTCAACACACCATATTAAACGCCTAAGAATATACCTGACTAGTAAGAAACTTAAAACCTATGGATTCATATGTGTCCGAAAGAGAATCAAGCGTTTGTACAGCGACATAAACGCAGCAGTGATAGGATTGGTGAGGTTCGGTGAGCAAATGCAGACCCTTTGAAGTCATATTGCATGGTACCCATTCTATGGGTCTCAAGTCTCCAGGTTTAAGGGATTCTTCCTTCAGCTAAAACATGCATGTGGAACCCAGAGTATGATCCACCGTGTGATTGGGAAACGTGTTCAAATGTGTCTCAGTTTTCGTCCCCAGGTACTCGGGTGCAACATTCCAGACGCTTTACTAACACTCTCCCCACTTGGAGAGTCAGTGCCTTTAACCTCCTGTTTGGCCCAGTTTGCAATTTCTGTGGAAAATGAACAGGAATAGGGAGAACCAATGAGAGACTAGGTGGAGGTGTCTGGACGGGCAAATTTAACTCTCATTTCCGACCAGGAAGAGGAATTAACCAAAGGCTCAGCATGCCGTGCCGGAACCAAACTAGGGCCTGAAGCAATCCTGCGGTGTTGCGGCCAGCTCACAAGAAAGCGACTTGAAGAAAGGAGGTCAGGGGCACTGTAATTCACAAACCTGCAGAGTTATAAATGACAGCTATCTTCCAAAAATATATTGAAGTAAGGCTGCCAAGAGGAGTTGAAAGCGGGCAGAATTGCAGGAAACCGATTTCAGGAGGTAGACTGGAATTGCATGTAAAGCATAGGAAAAGAGGCAGAAGTCCACAATGATGCACTTGGCCAAAAAGGGCGTATGCGTCAGGAAAAAACGCATACGCCCTTTTTGGCCAACCAAGCAAGCTTGCAAAGGAAATCTGCACTACAATGAAGTCTCACTGCCCCCCGGTCAAAAGGGCCATCTGAAAAAAGTGTAAAATCCAGAAAGGCAGGACAGCCCATGGAGAACTGGGACCCTTGTTATGCTGAAAGGCGGGATGTAAATTGCCAGCAGCCACTCTGGAGAAGTGTATGGTGTTTCCTGAAACATCCAAAAAACAAAGCAACAGAGCCTAGGGCACTTCCACTTATGGTCTTATAGCTTAGGGAAATTAAAATCAAAAAGACACAGCCACCCCAAAGATTGGGACGGCTCTGTTTACAAGAACCTCGTTTACGGTACAAGTTCAATATCACACAAAGCGATAAATGGATAAAGAAGTTGTGGTACTTACGTACAATGCAATATCACTCAGCAATGAAATCTATGTCATCAGGCCCATAGCAGCATAATGAGTGGATTCAGGTACGATGATTCTAAGTGAAATAAGTCACACAGAAAAAGAAACATCATAAGATATCACTACTACACGGAATGTAAACTTGGCTACACAGGAAGTGAATTACAAAACAGAACAGGGTGTCAAATGTAGAAAACCAACTTATGCTTGCTTAAGAGGAAAGGTGTGTTGGGGTGTTGCATAAAACCAGAGATTGAAATTAGCACAGATACCGTTCCATAAGCCAAATATATAATAGACAAGAGCTACTCCTTGCTCAACGAAGTGGACTCAACACCCCATATTAAACGCCTAAGAATATACCTGACTAGTAAGAATCTTAAAACCTATGGATTGATATGTCTCCGAAAGAGAATCAAGCGTGTGTACAGCGGCATAAACGCAGCAGTGATAGGATTGCTGAGGTTCGGTGAGCAAATGCAGACCCTTTGAAGTCATATTGCATGGTACCCATTCCATGGGTCTCAACTCTCCATGTTTAAGGGATTCTTCCTTCAGCTAAAACATGCATGTGCAACCCAGAGTATGATCTACCGTGTGATCGGAAAACGTGTTCAAATGTGTCTCAGTTTTCGTCCCCTGGTACTCGGGTGCAACATTCCAGACGCTTTACTAACACTCTCCCCACTTGGAGAGTCAGTGCCTTTAACCTCCTGTTTGGCCAAGTTTGCACTTTCTGTGGAAAATGAACAGGAATAGGGAGAACCAATGAGAGATTAGGTGGAGGTGTCTGGACGGGCAAATTTAACTCTCATTTCCCACCAGGATGAGGAATTAACCAAAGGCTCAGCATGCCGTGCCGGAACCAAACTAGGGCCTGAAGCAATCCTGCGGTGTTGCGGCCAGCTCACAAGAAAGCGAGTTGAAGAAAGGTGCTCAGGGGCACTGTAATTCACAAACCTGCAGAGTTATAAATGACAGCTATCTTCCAAAAATATATTGAAGTAAGGCTGTCAAGAGGACTTGAAAGTGGAGCAGAATTGCAGGAAACCGATTTCAGGAGGTAGACTGGAATTGCATGTAAAGCATAGGAAAAGAGGCAGAACGTCCACAATGATGCACTTGGCCAAAAAGGGCGTATGCGTTTTTTCCTGAATATATTCAGGAAAAAACGCATACGCACTTTTTGGCCAACCAAGCAAGCTTGCAAAGGAAATCTGCACTACAATGAAGTCTCACTGCCCCCCGGTCAAAAGGGCCATCCGAAAAAAGCGTAAAATCCAGAAAGGCAGGACAGGCCATGGAGAACTGGGAGCCTTGTTATGCTGATGGGCGGGATGTGAATTGCCAGCAGCCACTCTGGAGAAGTGTATGGTGTTTCCTGAAACATCCAAAAAACAAAGCAACAGAGCCTAGGGCACTTCCACTTATGGTCCTATAGCTTAGGGAAATTAAAATCAAAAAGACACAGCCACCCCAAAGTTTGGGACGGCTCTGTTTACAAGAACCTCGTTTACGGTACAAGTTCAATATCACAGAAAGCGAAAAATGGATAAAGAAGTTGTGGTACTTACGTACAATGCAATATCACTCAGCAATGAAATCTATGTCATCAGGCCCGTAGCAGCATAATGAGTGGATTCAGGTACGATGATTCTAAGTGAAATAAGTCACACAGAAAAAGAAACATCATAAGATATCACTACTACACGGAATGTAAACTTGGCTACACAGGAAGTGAATTACAAAACAGAACAGGGTGTCAAATGTAGAAAACCAACTTATGCTTGCTTAAGGGGAAAGGTGAGTTGGGGTGTTGCATAAAACCAGAGATTGAAATTAGCACAGATACCGTTCCATAAGCCAAATATGTAATAGACAAGAGCTACTCCTTGCTCAACGAAGTGGACTCAACACCCCATATTAAACGCCTAAGAATACACCTGACTAGTAAGAATCTTAAAACCTATGGATTGATATGTCTCCGAAAGAGAATCAAGCGTGTGTACAGCGGCATAAACGCAGCAGTGATAGGACTGGTGAGGTTCGGTGAGCAAATGCAGACCCATTGAAGTCATATTGCATGGTACCCATTCCACGGGTCTCAACTCTCCATGTTTAAGGGATTCTTCCTTCAGCTAAAACATGCCTGTGGAACACAGAGTATGATCCACCGTGTGATCGGGAAACGTGTTCAAATGTGTCTCAGTTTTCGTCCCCTGGTACTCGGGTGCAACATTCCAGACGCTTTACTAACACTCTCCCCACTTGGAGAGTCAGTGCCTTTAACCTCCTGTTTGGCCCAGTTTGCAATTTCTGTGGAAAATGAACAGGAATAGCGAGAACCAATGAGAGACTAGGTGGAGGTGTCTGGACGGGCAAATTTAACTCTCATTTCCCACCAGGAAGAGGAATTAACCAAAGGCTCAGCATGCCGTGCCGGAACCAAACTAGGGCCTGAAGCAATCCTGCGGTGTTGCGGCCAGCTCACAAGAAAGCGAGTTGAAGAAAGGAGCTCAGGGGCACTGTAATTCACAAACCTGCAGAGTTATAAATGACAGCTATCTTCCAAAAATATATTGAAGTAAGGCTGTCAAGAGGACTTGAAAGTGGAGCAGAATTGCAGGAAACCGATTTCAGGAGGTAGACTGGAATTGCATGTAAAGCATAGGAAAAGAGGCAGAACGTCCACAATGATGCACTTGGCCAAAAAGGGCGTATGCGTTTTTTCCTGAATATATTCAGGAAAAAACGCATACGCACTTTTTGGCCAACCAAGCAAGCTTGCAAAGGAAATCTGCACTACAATGAAGTCTCACTGCCCCCCGGTCAAAAGGGCCATCCGAAAAAAGTGTAAAATCCAGAAAGGCAGGACAGGCCATGGAGAACTGGGAGCCTTGTTATGCTGATGGGCGGGATGTGAATTGCCAGCAGCCACTCTGGAGAAGTGTATGGTGTTTCCTGAAACATCCAAAAAACAAAGCAACAGAGCCTAGGGCACTTCCACTTATGGTCCTATAGCTTAGGGAAATTAAAATCAAAAAGACACAGCCACCCCAAAGTTTGGGACGGCTCTGTTTACAAGAACCTCGTTTACGGTACAAGTTCAATATCACAGAAAGCGAAAAATGGATAAAGAAGTTGTGGTAATTACGTACAATGCAATATCACTGAGCAATGAAATCTATGTCATCAGGCCCGTAGCAGCATAATGAGTGGATTCAGGTACGATGATTCTAAGTGAAATAAGTCACACAGAAAAAGAAACATCATAAGATATCACTAACACACGGAATGTAAACTTGGCTACACAGGAACTGAATTACAAAACAGAACAGGGTGTCAAATGTAGAAAACCAACTTATACTTGCTTAAGGGGAAAGGTGAGTTGGGGTGCTGCATAAAACCAGAGATTGAAATTAGCACAGATACCGTTCCATAAGCCAAATATGTAATAGACAAGAGCTACTCCTTGCTCAACGAAGTGGACTCAACACCCCATATTAAACGCCTAAGAATATACCTGACTAGTAAGAATCTTAAAACCTATGGATTTATATGTCTCTGAAAGAGAATCAAGCGTGTGTACAGCAGCATAAAAGCAGCAGTGATAGGATTGGTGAGGTTCGGTGAGCAAATGCAGACCCTTTGAAGTCATATTGCATGGTACCCATTCCATGGGTCTCAACTCTCCATGTTTAAGGGATTCTTCCTTCAGCTAAAACATGCATGTGGAACGCAGAGTATGATCCACCGTGTGGTGGGAAAACGTGTTCAAATGTGTCTCAGTTTTCGTCCCCTGGTACTCGGGTGCAACATTCCAGACGCTTTACTAACACTCACCCCACTTGGAGAGTCAGTGCCTTTAACCTCCTGTTTGGCCCAGTTAGCAATTTCTGCGGAAGATGAACAGGAATAGGGAGAACCAATGAGAGATTAGGTGGAGGTGTCCGGACGGGCAAATTTAACTCTCATTTCCCACCAGGAAGAGGAATTAACCAAAGGCTCAGCGTGCCGTGCCGGAACCAAACTAGGGCCTGAAGCAATCCTGCGGTGTTGCGGCCAGCTCACAAGAAAGCGAGTTGAAGAAAGGAGCTCAGGGGCACTGTAATTCACACACCTGCAGAGTTATAAATGACAGCTATCTTCCAAAAATATATTGAAGTAAGGCTGCCAAGAGGAGTTGAAAGTGGGGCAGAATTGCAGGAAACCGATTTCAGGAGGTAGACTGGAATTGCATGTAAAGCATAGGAAAAGAGGCAGAACGTCCACAATGATGCACTTGGCCAAAAAGGGCGTATGCGTTTTTTCCTGAATATATTTAGGAAAAAACGCATACGCCCTTTTTAGCCAACCAAGTAAGTTTGCAAAGGAAATCTGCACTACAATGAAGTCTCACTGCCCCCTGGTCAAAAGGGCCATCTGAAAAAAGTGTAAAATCCAGAAAGGCAGGACAGGCCATGGAGAACTGGGAGCCTTGTTATGCTGATGGGCGGGATGTAAATTGCCAGCAGCCACTCTGGAGAAGTGTATGGTGTTTCCTGAAACATCCAAAAAACAAAGCAACAGAGCCTAGGGCACTTCCACTTATGGTCCTATAGCTTAGGGAAATTAAAATCAAAAAGACACAGCCACCCCAAAGTTTGGGACGGCTCTGTTTACAAGAACCTCGTTTACGGTACAAGTTCAATATCACACAAAGCGAAAAATGGATAAAGAAGTTGTGGTACTTACGTACAATGCAATATCACTCAGCAATGAAATCTATGTCATCAGGCCCGTAGCAGCATAATGAGTGGATTCAGGTACGATGATTCTAAGTGAAATAAGTCACACAGAAAAAGAAACATCATAAGATATCACTACTACACGGAATGTAAACTTGGCTACACAGGAACTGAATTACAAAACAGAACAGGGTGTCAAATGTAGAAAACCAACTTATGCTTGCTTAAGGGGAAAGGTGAGTTGGGGTGCTGCATAAAACCAGAGATTGAAATTAGCACAGATACCGTTCCATAAGCCAAATATGTAATAGAAAAGAGCTACTCCTTGCTCAACGAAGTGGACTCAACACCCCATATTAAACGCCTAACAATATACCTGACTAGTAAGAATCTTAAAACCTATGGATTTATATGTCTCCGAAAGAGAATCAAGCGTGTGTACAGCGGCATAAACGCAGCAGTGATAGGACTGGTGAGGTTCGGTGAGCAAATGCAGACCCTTTGAAGTCATATTGCATGGTACCCATTCCATGGGTCTCAACTCTCCATGTTTAAGGGATTCTTCCTTCAGCTAAAACATGCATGTGGAACGCAGAGTATGATCCACCGTGTGGTGGGAAAACGTGTTCAAATGTGTCTCAGTTTTCGTCCCCTGGTACTCGGGTGCAACATTCCAGACGCTTTACTAACACTCACCCCACTTGGAGAGTCAGTGCCTTTAACCTCCTGTTTGGCCCAGTTAGCAATTTCTGCGGAAGATGAACAGGAATAGGGAGAACCAATGAGAGATTAGGTGGAGGTGTCCGGACGGGCAAATTTAACTCTCATTTCCCACCAGGAAGAGCAATTAACCAAAGGCTCAGCATGCCGTGCCGGAACCAAACTAGGGCCTGAAGCAATCCTGCGGTGTTGCGGCCAGCTCACAAGAAAGCGAGTTGAAGAAAGGAGCTCAGGGGCACTGTAATTCACACACCTGCAGAGTTATAAATGACAGCTATCTTCCAAAAATATATTGAAGTAAGGCTGCCAAGAGGAGTTGAAAGTGGGGCAGAATTGCAGGAAACCGATTTCAGGAGGTACACTGGAATTGCATGTAAAGCATAGGAAAAGAGGCAGAACGTCCACAATGATGCACTTGGCCAAAAAGGGCGTATGCGTTTTTTCCTGAATATATTTAGGAAAAAACGCATACGCCCTTTTTAGCCAACCAAGTAAGCTTGCAAAGGAAATCTGCACTACAATGAAGTCTCACTGCCCCCTGGTCAAAAGGGCCATCTGAAAAAAGTGTAAAATCCAGAAAGGCAGGACAGGCCATGGAGAACTGGGAGCCTTGTTATGCTGATGGGCGGGATGTAAATTGCCAGCAGCCACTCTGGAGAAGTGTATGGTGTTTCCTGAAACATCCAAAAAACAAAGCAACAGAGCCTAGGGCACTTCCACTTATGGTCCTATAGCTTAGGGAAATTAAAATCAAAAAGACACAGCCACCCCAAAGTTTGGGACGGCTCTGTTTACAAGAACCTCGTTTACGGTACAAGTTCAATATCACAGAAAGCGAAAAATGGATAAAGAAGTTGTGGTACTTACGTACAATGCAATATCACTCAGCAATGAAATCTATGTCATCAGGCCCGTAGCAGCATAATGAGTGGATTCAGGTACGATGATTCTAAGTGAAATAAGTCACACAGAAAAAGAAACATCATAAGATATCACTACTACACGGAATGTAAACTTGGCTACACAGGAACTGAATTACAAAACAGAACAGGGTGTCAAATGTAGAAAACCAACTTATGCTTGCTTAAGGGGAAAGGTGAGTTGGGGTGCTGCATAAAACCAGAGATTGAAATTAGCACAGATACCGTTCCATAAGCCAAATATGTAATAGAAAAGAGCTACTCCTTGCTCAACGAAGTGGACTCAACACCCCATATTAAACGCCTAAGAATCTACCTGACTAGTAAGAATCTTAAAACCTATGGATTTATATGTCTCCGAAAGAGAATCAAGCGTGTGTACAGCGGCATAAACGCAGCAGTGATAGGACTGGTGAGGTTCGGTGAGCAAATGCAGACCCTTTGACGTCATATTGCATGGTACCCATTCCATGGGTCTCAACTCTCCATGTTTAAGGGATTCTTCCTTCAGCTAAAACATGCATGTGGAACCCAGAGTATGATCCACCGTGTGATCGGGAAACGTGTTCAAATGTGTCTCAGTTTTCGTCCCCTGGTACTCGGGTGCAACATTCCAGACGCTTTACTAACACTCTCCCCACTTGGAGAGTCAGTGCCTTTAACCTCCTGTTTGGCCCAGTTTGCAATTTCTGTGGAAAATGAACAGGAATAGGGAGAACCAATGAGAGACTAGCTGGAGGTGTCCGGACGGGCAAATTTAACTCTCATTTCCCACCAGGAAGAGGAATTAACCAAAGGCTCAGCATGCCGTGCCGGAACCAAACTAGGGCCTGAAGCAATCCTGCGGTGTTGCGGCCAGCTCACAAGAAACCAGTTGAAGAAAGGAGCTCAGGGGCACTGTAATTCACAAACCTGCAGAGTTTTAAATGACAGCTATCTTCCAAAAATATATTGAAGTAAGGCTGCCAAGAGGAGTTGAAAGCAGGCAGAATTGCAGGAAACCGATTTCAGGAGGTAGACTGGAATTGCATGTAAAGCATAGGAAAAGAGGCAGAACGTCCACAATGATGCACTTGGCCAAAAAGGGCGTATGCGTTTTTTCCTGAATATATTCAGGAAAAAACGCATACGCCCTTTTTGGCCAACCAAGCAAGCTTGCAAAGGAAATCTGCACTACAATGAAGTCTCACTGCCCCCTGGTCAAAAGGGCCATCTGAAAAAAGTATAAAATCCAGAAAGGCAGGACAGGCCATGGAGAACTGGGAGCCTTGTTATGCTAATGGGCGGGATGTAAATTGCCAGCAGCCACTCTGGAGAAGTGTATGGTGTTTCCTGAAACATCCAAAAAACAAAGCAACAGAGCCTAGGGCACTTCCACTTATGGTCCTATAGCTTAGGGAAATTAAAATCAAAAAGACACAGCCACCCCAAAGTTTGGGAGGGCTCTGTTTACAAGAACCCCGTTTACCGTACAAGTTCAATATCACAGAAAGCAAAAAATGGATAAAGAAGTTGTGGTACTTACGTACAATGCAATATCACTCAGCAATGAAATCTATGTCATCAGGCCCGTAGCAGCATAATGAGTGGATTCAGGTACAATGATTCTAAGTGAAATAAGTCACACAGAAAAAGGAACATCATATGGTATCACTACTACACGGAATGTAAACTTGGCTACACAAGAACTGAATTACAAAACAGAACAGGGTGTCAAATGTAGAAAACCAACTTATGCTTGCTTAAGGGGACGGGTGAGTTGGGGTGCTGCATAAAACCAGAGATTGAAATTAGCACAGATACCGTTCCATAAGCCAAATATGTAATAGACAAGAGCTACTCCTTGCTCAACGAAGTGGACTCAACACTCCATATTAAACGCCTAAGAATATTCCTGACTAGTAAGAATCTACTTGACTAGTAAGAATCTTAAAACCTATGGATTTATATGTCTCCGAAAGAGAATCAAGCGTGTGTACAGCGGCATAAACGCAGCAGTGATAGGATTGGTGAGGTTCGGTGAGCAAATGCAGACCCTTTGAAGTCATATTGCATGGTACCAATTCCATGGGTCTCAACTCTCCAGGTTTAAGGGATTCTTCCTTCAGCTAAAACATGCATGTGGAACCCAGAGTATGATCCACCGTGTGATCGGAAAACGTGTTCAAATGTGTCTCAGTTTTCGTCCCCTGGTACTCGGGTGCAACATTCCAGACGCTTTACTAACACTCTCCCCACTTCGAGAGTCAGTGCCTTTAACTTCCTGTTTGGCCCAGTTAGCAATTTCTGCGGAAGATAAACAGGAATAGGGAGAACCAATGAGAGATTAGGTGGAGGTGTCCGGACGGGCAAATTTAACTCTCATTTCCCACCAGGAAGAGGAATTAACTAAAGGCTCAGCATGCCGTGCCGGAACCAAACTAGGGCCTGAAGCAATCCTGCGGTGTTGCGGCCAGCTCTCAAGAAAGCGAGTTGAAGAAAGGAGCTCAGGGGCACTGTAATTCACAAACCTGCAGAGTTATAAATGACAGCTATCTTCCAAAAATATATTGAATTAGGCTGCCAAGAGGAGTTGAAAGCGGGACAGAATTGCAGGAAACCGATTTCAGGAGGTACACTGGAATTGCATGTAAAGCATAGGAAAAGAGGCAGAACGTCCACAATGATGCACTTGGCCAAAAAGGGCGTATGCGTTTTTTCCTGAATATATTCAGGAAAAAACGCATACGCCCTTTTTGGCCAACCAAGCAAGCTTGCAAAGGAAATCTGCACTACAATGAAGTCTCACTTCCCCCCGGTCAAAAGGGCCATCTGAAAAAAGTGTAAAATCCAGAAAGGCAGGACAGGCCATGGAGAACTGGGAGCCTAGTTATGCTGATGGACGGGATGTAAATTGCCAGCAGCCACTCTGGAGAAGTGTATGGTGTTTCCTGAAACATCCAAAAAACAAAGCAACAGAGCCTAGGGCACTTCCACTTATGGTCCTATAGCTTAGGGAAATTAAAATCAAAAAGACACAGCCACCCCAAAGTTTGGGACGGCTCTGTTTACAAGAACCTCGTTTACGGTACAAGTTCAATATCACAGAAAGTGAAAAATGGATAAAGAAAATGTGGTACTTACGTACAATGCAATATCACTCAGCAATGAAATCTATGTCATCAGGCCCGTAGCAGCATAATGAGTGGATTCAGGTACGATGATTCTAAGTGAAATTAGTCACACAGAAAAAGAAACATCATAAGATATCACTAATACACGGAATGTAAACTTGGCTACACAAGAACTGAATTACAAAACAGAACAGGGTGTCAAATGTAGAAAACCAACTTATGCTTGCTTAAGGGGACGGGTGAGTTGGGGTGCTGCATAAAACCAGAGATTGAAATGAGCACAGATACCGTTCCATAAGCCAAATATGTAATAGACAAGAGCTACTCCTTGCTCAACGAAGTGGACTCAACACCCCATATTAAACGCCTAAGAATCTACCTGACTAGTAAGAATCTTAAAACCTATGGATTTATATGTCTCCGAAAGAGAATCAAGCGTGTGTACAGCGGCATAAACGCAGCAGTGATAGGACTGGTGAGGTTCGGTGAGCAAATGCAGACCCTTTGACGTCATATTGCATGGTACCCATTCCATGGGTCTCAACTCTCCATGTTTAAGGGATTCTTCCTTCAGCTAAAACATGCATGTGGAACCCAGAGTATGATCCACCGTGTGATCGGGAAACGTGTTCAAATGTGTCTCAGTTTTCGTCCCCTGGTACTCGGGTGCAACATTCCAGACGCTTTACTAACACTCTCCCCACTTGGAGAGTCAGTGCCTTTAACCTCCTGTTTGGCCCAGTTTGCAATTTCTGTGGAAAATGAACAGGAATAGGGAGAACCAATGAGAGACTAGCTGGAGGTGTCCGGACGGGCAAATTTAACTCTCATTTCCCACCAGGAAGAGGAATTAACCAAAGGCTCAGCATGCCGTGCCGGAACCAAACTAGGGCCTGAAGCAATCCTGCGGTGTTGCGGCCAGCTCACAAGAAACCAGTTGAAGAAAGGAGCTCAGGGGCACTGTAATTCACAAACCTGCAGAGTTTTAAATGACAGCTATCTTCCAAAAATATATTGAAGTAAGGCTGCCAAGAGGAGTTGAAAGCAGGCAGAATTGCAGGAAACCGATTTCAGGAGGTAGACTGGAATTGCATGTAAAGCATAGGAAAAGAGGCAGAACGTCCACAATGATGCACTTGGCCAAAAAGGGCGTATGCGTTTTTTCCTGAATATATTCAGGAAAAAACGCATACGCCCTTTTTGGCCAACCAAGCAAGCTTGCAAAGGAAATCTGCACTACAATGAAGTCTCACTGCCCCCTGGTCAAAAGGGCCATCTGAAAAAAGTATAAAATCCAGAAAGGCAGGACAGGCCATGGAGAACTGGGAGCCTTGTTATGCTAATGGGCGGGATGTAAATTGCCAGCAGCCACTCTGGAGAAGTGTATGGTGTTTCCTGAAACATCCAAAAAACAAAGCAACAGAGCCTAGGGCACTTCCACTTATGGTCCTATAGCTTAGGGAAATTAAAATCAAAAAGACACAGCCACCCCAAAGTTTGGGAGGGCTCTGTTTACAAGAACCCCGTTTACCGTACAAGTTCAATATCACAGAAAGCAAAAAATGGATAAAGAAGTTGTGGTACTTACGTACAATGCAATATCACTCAGCAATGAAATCTATGTCATCAGGCCCGTAGCAGCATAATGAGTGGATTCAGGTACAATGATTCTAAGTGAAATAAGTCACACAGAAAAAGGAACATCATATGGTATCACTACTACACGGAATGTAAACTTGGCTACACAAGAACTGAATTACAAAACAGAACAGGGTGTCAAATGTAGAAAACCAACTTATGCTTGCTTAAGGGGACGGGTGAGTTGGGGTGCTGCATAAAACCAGAGATTGAAATTAGCACAGATACCGTTCCATAAGCCAAATATGTAATAGACAAGAGCTACTCCTTGCTCAACGAAGTGGACTCAACACTCCATATTAAACGCCTAAGAATATTCCTGACTAGTAAGAATCTACTTGACTAGTAAGAATCTTAAAACCTATGGATTTATATGTCTCCGAAAGAGAATCAAGCGTGTGTACAGCGGCATAAACGCAGCAGTGATAGGATTGGTGAGGTTCGGTGAGCAAATGCAGACCCTTTGAAGTCATATTGCATGGTACCAATTCCATGGGTCTCAACTCTCCAGGTTTAAGGGATTCTTCCTTCAGCTAAAACATGCATGTGGAACCCAGAGTATGATCCACCGTGTGATCGGAAAACGTGTTCAAATGTGTCTCAGTTTTCGTCCCCTGGTACTCGGGTGCAACATTCCAGACGCTTTACTAACACTCTCCCCACTTCGAGAGTCAGTGCCTTTAACTTCCTGTTTGGCCCAGTTAGCAATTTCTGCGGAAGATAAACAGGAATAGGGAGAACCAATGAGAGATTAGGTGGAGGTGTCCGGACGGGCAAATTTAACTCTCATTTCCCACCAGGAAGAGGAATTAACCAAAGGCTCAGCATGCCATGCCGGAACCAAACTAGGGCCTGAAGCAATCCTGCGGTGTTGCGGCCAGCTCTCAAGAAAGCGAGTTGAAGAAAGGAGCTCAGGGGCACTGTAATTCACAAACCTGCAGAGTTATAAATGACAGCTATCTTCCAAAAATATATTGAATTAGGCTGCCAAGAGGAGTTGAAAGTGGGGCAGAATTGCAGGAAACCGATTTCAGGAGGTACACTGGAATTGCATGTAAAGCATAGGAAAAGAGGCAGAACGTCCACAATGATGCACTTGGCCAAAAAGGGCGTATGTGTTTTTTCCTGAATATATTCAGGAAAAAACGCATACGCCCTTTTTGGCCAACCAAGCAAGCTTGCAAAGGAAATCTGCACTACAATGAAGTCTCACTGCCCCCTGGTCAAAAGGGCCATCTGAAAAAAGTGTAAAATCCAGAAAGGCAGGACAGGCCATGGAGAACTGGGAGCCTAGTTATGCTGATGGGCGGGATGTAAATTGCCAGCAGCCACTCTGGAGAAGTGTATGGTGTTTCCTGAAACATCCAAAAAACAAAGCAACAGAGCCTAGGGCACTTCCACTTATGGTCCTATAGCTTAGGGAAATTAAAATCAAAAAGACACAGCCACCCCAAAGTTTGGGACGGCTCTGTTTACAAGAACCTCGTTTACGGTACAAGTTCAATATCACAGAAAGTGAAAAATGGATAAAGAAATTGTGGTACTTACGTACAATGCAATATCACTCAGCAATGAAATCTATGTCATCAGTCCCATAGCAGCATAATGAGTGGATTCAGGTACGATGATTCTAAGTGAAATTAGTCACACAGAAAAAGAAACATCATAAGATATCACTAATACATGGAATGTAAACATGGCTACACAAGAACTGAATTACAAAACAGAACAGGGTGTCAAATGTACAAAACCAACTTATGCTTGCTTAAGGGGACGGGTGAGTTGGGGTGCTGCATAAAACCAGAGATTGAAATTAGCACAGATACCATTCCATAAGCCAAATATGTAATAGACAAGAGCTACTCCTTGCTCAACGAAGTGGACTCAACACCCCATATTAAACGCCTAAGAATATACCTGACTAGTAAGAATCTACCTGACTAGTAAGAATCTTAAAACCTATGGATTTATATGGCTCCAAAAGAGAATGAAGCGTGTGTACAGCGGCATAAACGCAGAAGTGATAGGATTTGTGAGGTTCGGTGAGCAAATGCAGACCCTTTGAAGTCATATTGCATGGTACCCATTCCATGGGTCTCAACTCTCCATGTTTAAGGGATTCTTCCTTCAGCTAAAACATGCATGTGGAACCGAGAGTATGATCCACCATGTGATCGGAAAACGTGTTCAAACGTGTCTCAGTTTTCGTCCCCTGGTACTCGGGTGCAACATTCCAGACGCTTTACTAACACTCTCCCCACTTGGAGAGTCGGTGCCTTTAACCTCCTGTTTGGCCCAGTTTGCAATTTCTGTGGAAAATGAACAGGAATAGGGAGAACCAATGAGAGACTAGGTGGAGGTGTGCGGACGGGCAAATTTAACTCTCATTTCCCACCAGGAAGAGGAATTAAGCAAAGGCTCAGCGTGCCAGGCCGGAACCACACTAGGACCAGAAGCAATCCTGCGGTGTTGTGGCCAGCTCACAAGAAAGCGAGTTGAAGAAAGGAGCTCAGGGGCACTGTAATTCACAAACCTGCAGAGTTATAAAGGACAGCTATCTTCCAAAAATATATTGAAGTAAGGCTGCCAAGAGGAGTTGAAAGCGGGGCAGAATTGCAGGAAAACCATTTCAGGAGGTAGACTGGAATTGCATGTAAAGCATAGGAAAAGAGGCAGAACGTCCACAATGATGCACTTGGCCAAAAAGAGCGTATGCGTTTTTTCCTGAATATATTCAGGAAAAAACGCATACGACCTTTTTGGCCAACCAAGCAAGCTTGCAAAGGAAATCTGCACTACAATGAAGTCTCACTTCCCCCCCGGTCAAAAGGGCCATCCGAAAAATGTGTAAAATCCAGAAAGGCAGGACAGGCCAAGGAAAACTAGGAGCCTTCTTATGCTGATGGGCGGGATGTAAATTGCCAGCAGCCACTCTGGAGAAGTGTATGGTGTTTCCTGAAACATCCAAAAAACAAAGCAACAGAGCCTAGGGCACTTCCACTTATGGTCCTATAGCTTAGGGAAATTAAAATCAAAAAGACACAGCCACCCCAAAGTTTGGGACGGCTCTGTTTACAAGAACCTCGTTTACGGTACAAGTTCAATATCACAGAAAGTGAAAAATGGATAAAGAAATTGTGGTACTTACGTACAATGCAATATCACTCAGCAATGAAATCTATGTCATCAGTCCCATAGCAGCATAATGAGTGGATTCAGGTACGATGATTCTAAGTGAAATTAGTCACACAGAAAAAGAAACATCATAAGATATCACTAATACATGGAATGTAAACATGGCTACACAAGAACTGAATTACAAAACAGAACAGGGTGTCAAATGTACAAAACCAACTTATGCTTGCTTAAGGGGACGGGTGAGTTGGGGTGCTGCATAAAACCAGAGATTGAAATTAGCACAGATACCATTCCATAAGCCAAATATGTAATAGACAAGAGCTACTCCTTGCTCAACGAAGTGGACTCAACACCCCATATTAAACGCCTAAGAATATACCTGACTAGTAAGAATCTACCTGACTAGTAAGAATCTTAAAACCTATGGATTTATATGGCTCCGAAAGAGAATCAAGCGTGTGTACAGCGGCATAAACGCAGCAGTGATAGGATTGCTGAGGTTCGGTGAGCAAATGCAGACCCTTTGAAGTCATATTGCATGGTACCCATTCCATGGGTCTCAACTCTCCATGTTTAATGGATTCTTCCTTCAGCTAAAACATGCATGTGGAACCCAGAGTATGATCCACCGTGTGATCGGGAAACGTGTTCAAATGTGTCTCAGTTTTCGTCCCCTGGTACTCGGTTGCAACATTCCAGACGCTTTACTAACACTCTCCCCACTTGGAGAGTCGGTGCCTTTAACCTCCTGTTTGGCCCAGTTTGCAATTTCTGTGGAAAATGAACAGGAATTGGGAGAACCAATGAGAGACTAGGTGGAGGTGTCCGGACGGGCAAATTTAACTCTCATTTCCCACCAGGAAGAGGAATTAACCAAAGGCTCAGCGTGCCGTGCCGGAACCAAACTAGGGCCTGAAGCAATCCTGCGGTGTTGCGGCCAGCTCACAAGAAAGCGAGTTGAAGAAAGGAGCTCAGGGGCACTGTAATTCACAAACCAGCAGAGTTATAAATGACAGCTATCTTCCAAAAATATATTGAATTAGGATGCCAAGAGGAGTTGAAAGCGGGGCAGAATTGCAGGAAACCGATTTCAGGAGGTAGACTGGAATTGCATGTAAAGCATAGGAAAAGAGGCAGAACGTCCACAATGATGCACTTGGCCAAAAAGGGCGTATGCGTTTTTTCCTGAATATATTCAGGAAAAAACGCATACGCCCTTTTTGGCCAACCAAGCAAGCTTGCAAAGGAAATCTGCACTACAATGAAGTCTCACTGCCCCCCGGTCAAAAGGGCCATCTGAAAAAAGTGTAAAATCCAGAAAGGCAGGACAGGCCATGGAGAACTGGGAGCCTAGTTATGTTGATGGGCGGGATGTAAATTGCCAGCAGCCACTCTGGAGAAGTGTATGGTGTTTCCTGAAACATCCAAAAAACAAAGCAACAGAGCCTAGGGCACTTCCACTTATTGTCCTATAGCTTAGGGAAATTAAAATCAAAAAGACACAGTCACCCCAAAGTTTGGGACGGCTCTGTTTACAAGAACCTCGTTTACGGTACAAGTTCAATATCACAGAAAGCGAAAAATGGATAAAGAAATTGTGGTACTTACGTACAATGCAATATCACTCAGCAATGAAATCTATGTCAACAGGCCCATAGCAGAATAATGAGTGGATTCAGGTACGATGATTCTAAGTGAAATTAGTCACACAGAAAAAGAAACATCATAAGATATCACTAATACACGGAATGTAAACTTGGCTACACAAGAACTGAATTACAAAACAGAACAGGGTGTCAAATGTAGAAAACCAACTTATGCTTGCTTAAGGGGACGGGTGAGTTGGGGTGCTGCATAAAACCAGAGATTGAAATGAGCACAGATACCGTTCCATAAGCCAAATATGTAATAGACAAGAGCTACTCCTTGCTCAACGAAGTGGACTCAACACTCCATATTAAACGCCTAAGAATATACCTGACTAGTAAGTATCTTAAAACCTATGGATTTATATGTCTCCGAAAGAGAATCAAGCGTGTGTACAGTGGCATAAACGCAGCAGTGATAGGATTGCTGAGGTTCGGTGAGCAAATGCAGACCCTTTGAAGTCATATTGCATGGTACCCATTCCATGGGTCTCAACTCTCCAGTTTTAATGGATTCTTCCTTCAGCTAAAACATGCATGTGGAACCCAGAGTATGATCCACCGTGTGATCGGGAAACGTGTTCAAATGTGTCTCAGTTTTCGTCCCCTGGTACTCGGGTGCAACATTCCAGATGCTTTACTAACACTCTCCCCACTTGGAGAGTCAGTGCCTTTAACCTCCTGTTTGGCCCAGTTTGCAATTTCTGTGGAAAATGAACAGGAATAGGGAGAACCAATGAGAGACTAGGTGGAGGTGTCCGGACGGGCAAATTTAACTCTCATTTCCCACCAGGAAGAGGAATTAACCAAAGGCTCAGCATGCCGTGCCGGAACCAAACTAGGGCCTGAAGCAATCCTGCGGTGTTGCGGCCAGCTCACAAGAAAGCGAGTTGAAGAAAGGAGCTCAGGGGCACTGTAATTCACAAACCTGCAGAGTTATAAATGACAGCTATCTTCCAAAAATATATTGAAGTAAGGCTGCCAAGAGGAGTTGAAAGCGGGGCAGAATTGCAGGAAACCGATTTCAGGAGGTAGACTGGAATTGCATGTAAAGCATAGGAAAAGAGGCAGAACGTCCACAATGATGCACTTGGCCAAAAAGGGCGTATGCGTTTTTTCCTGAATATATTCAGGAAAAAACGCATACGCCCTTTTTGGCCAACCAAGCAAGCTTGCAAAGGAAATCTGCACTACAATGAAGTCTCACTGCCCCCCGGTCAAAAGGGCCATCTGAAAAAAGTGTAAAATCCAGAAAGGCAGGACAGGCCATGGAGAACTGGGAGCCTAGTTATGCTGATGGGCGGGATGTAAATTGCCAGCAGCCACTCTGGAGAAGTGTATGGTGTTTCCTGAAACATCCAAAAAACAAAGCAACAGAACCTAGGGCACTTCCACTTATTGTCCTATAGCTTAGGGAAATTAAAATCAAAAAGACACAGCCACCCCAAAGTTTGGGACGGCTCTGTTTACAAGAACCTCGTTTACGGTACAAGTTCAATATCACAGAAAGCGAAAAATGGATAAAGAAATTGTGGTACTTACGTACAATGCAATATCACTCAGCAATGAAATCTATGTCAACAGGCCCGTAGCAGCATAATGAGTGGATTCAGGTACGATGATTCTAAGTGAAATTAGTCACACAGAAAAAGAAACATCATAAGATATCACTAATACACGGGATGTAAACTTGGCTACACAAGAACTGAATTACAAAACAGAACAGGGTGTCAAATGTAGAAAACCAAATTATGCTTGCTTAAGGGGACGGGTGAGTTGGGGTGCTGCATAAAACCAGAGATTGAAATGAGCACAGATACCGTTCCATAAGCCAAATATGTAATAGACAAGAGCTACTCCTTGCTCAACGAAGTGGACTCAACCCTCCATATTAAACGCCTAAGAATATACCTGACTAGTAAGTATCTTAAAACCTATGGATTTATATGTCTCCGAAAGAGAATCAAGCGTGTGTACAGCGGCATAAACGCAGCAGTGATAGGATTGCTGAGGTTCGGTGAGCAAATACAGACCCTTTGAAGTCATATTGCATGGTACTCATTCCATGGGTCTCAACTCTCCAGGTTTAATGGATTCTTCCTTCAGCTAAAACATGCATGTGGAACCCAGAGTATGATCCACCGTGTGATCGGGAAACGTGTTCAAATGTGTCTCAGTTTTCGTCCCCTGGTACTCGGGTGCAACATTCCAGATGCTTTACTAACACTCTCCCCACTTGGAGAGTCAGTGCCTTTAACCTCCTGTTTGACCCAGTTTGCAATTTCTGTGGAAAATGAACAGGAATAGGGAGAACCAATGAGAGACTAGGTGGAGGTGTCCGGACGGGCAAATTTAACTCTCATTTCCCACCAGGAAGAGGAATTAACCAAAGGCTCAGCATGCCGTGCCGGAACCAAACTAGGGCCTGAAGCAATCCTGCGGTGTTGCGGTCAGCTCACAAGAAAGCGAGTTGAAGAAAGGAGCTCAGGGGCACTGTAATTCACAAAACTGCAGAGTTATAAATGACAGCTATCTTCCAAAAATATATTGAAGTAAGGCTGCCAAGAGGAGTTGAAAGCGGGGCAGAATTGCAGGAAACCGATTTCAGGAGGTAGACTGGAATTGCATGTAAAGCATAGGAAAAGAGGCAGAACGTCCACAATGATACACTTGTCCAAAAAGTGCGTATGCGTTTTTTCCTGAATATATTCAGGGAAAAACGCATACGCCCTTTTTGGCCAACCAAGCAAGCTTGCAAAGGAAATCTGCACTACAATGAAGTCTCACTGCCCCCCGGTCAAAAGGGCCATCTGAAAAAAGTGTAAAATCCAGAAAGGCAGGACAGGCCATTGAGAACTGGGAGCCTTGTTATGCTGATGGGCGGAATGTAAATTGCCAGCAGCCACTCTGGAGAAGTGTATGGTGTTTCCTGAAACATCCAAAAAACAAAGCAACAGAGCCTAGGGCACTTCCACTTATGGTCCTATAGCTTAGGGAAATTAAAATCAAAAAGACACAGCCACCCCAAAGTTTGGGACGGCTCTGTTTACAAGAACCTCGTTTAAGGTACAAGTTCAATATCACAGAAAGCGAAAAATGGATAAAGAAATTGTGGTACTTACGTACAATGCAATATCACTCAGCAATGAAATCTATGTCATCAGGCCCGTAGCAGCATAATGAGTGGATTCAGGTACGATGATTCTAAGTGAAATTAGTCACACAGAAAATGAAACATCATAAGATATCACTAATACATGGAATGTAAACTTGGCTACACAAGAACTGAATTACAAAACAGAACAGGGTGTCAAATGTAGAAAACCAACTTATGCTTGCTTAAGGGGACGGGTGAGTTGGGGTGCTGCATAAAACCAGAGATTGAAATGAGCACAGATACCGTTCCATAAGCCAAATATGTAATAGACAAGAGCTACTCCTTGCTCAACGAAGTGGACTCAACACCCCATATTAAACGCCTAAGAATATACCTGACTAGTAAGAATCTACCTGACTAGTAAGAATCTTAAAACCTATTCATTTATATGTCTCCGAAAGAGAATCAAGCGTGTGTACAGCGGCATAAACGCAGCAGTGATAGGATTGCTGAGGTTCGGTGAGCAAATGCAGACCCTTTGAAGTCATATTGCATGGTACCCATTCCATGGGTCTCAACTCTCCATGTTTAAGGGATTCTTCCTTCAGCTAAAACATGCATGTGGAACCCAGAGTATGATCCACCATGTGGTCGGAAAACGTGTTCAAATGTGTCTCAGTTTTGGTCCCCTGGTACTCGGGTGCAACATTCCAGACGCTTTACTAACACTCTCCCCACTTGGAGAGTCAGTGCCTTTAACCTCCTGTTTGGCCCAGTTAGCAATTTCTGCGGAAGATGAACAGGAATAGGGAGAACCAATGAGAGATTAGGTGGAGGTGTCCGGACGGGCCAATTTAACTCTCATTTCCCACCAGGAAGAGGAATTAAACAAAGGCTCAGCATGCCGTGCCAGAACCAAACTAGGGCCTGAAGCAATCCTTCGGTGTTGCGGCCAGCTCACAAGAAAGCGAGTTGAAGAAAGGAGCTCAGGGGCACTGTAATTCACAAACCTGCAGAGTTATAAATGACAGCTATCTTCCAAAAATATATTGAATTAGGATGCCAAGAGGAGTTGAAAGCAGGGCAGAATTGCAGGAAACCGATTTCAGGAGGTAGACTGGAATTGCATGTAAAGCATAGGAAAAGAGGCAGAACGTCCAAAATGATGCACTTGGCCAAAAAGGGCGTATGCGTTTTTTCCTGAATATATTCAAGAAAAAACGCATACGCCCTTTTTGGCCAAACAAGCAAGCTTGCAAAGGAAATCTGCACTACAATGAAGTCTCACTGCCCCCCGGTCAAAAGGGCCATCTGAAAAAAGTGTAAAATCCAGAAAGGCAGGACAGGCCATGGAGAACTGGGAGCCTAGTTATGCTGATGGGCGGGATGTAAATTGCCAGCAGCCACTCTGGAGAAGTGTATGGTGTTTTCTGAAACATCCAAAAAACAAAGCAACAGAGCCTAGGGCACTTCCACTTATGGTCCTATAGCTTAGGGAAATTAAAATCAAAAAGACACAGCCACCCCAAAGTTTGGGACGGCTCTGTTTACAAGAACCTCGTTTACGGGACAAGTTCAATATCACAGAAAGCGAAAAATGGATAAAGAAATTGTGGTACTTACGTACAATGCAATATCACTCAGCAATGAAATCTATGTCATCAGGCCCGTAGCAGCATAATGAGTGGATTCAGGTACGATGATTCTAAGTGAAATTAGTCACACAGAAAAAGAAACATCATAAGATATCACTAATACACGGAATGTAAACTTTTCTACACAAGAACTGAATTACAAAACAGAACAGGGTTTCAAATGTAGAAAACCAACTTATGCTTGCTTAAGGGGACGGGTGAGTTGGGATGCTGCATAAAACCAGAGATTGAAATGAGCTCAGATACCGTTCCATAAGCCAAATATGTAATAGACAAGAGCTACTCCTTGCTCAACGAAGTGGACTCAACACCCCATATTAAACGCCTAAAAATATACCTGACTAGTAAGAATCTACCTGACTAGTAAGAATCTTAAAACCTATGGATTTATATGTCTCCGAAAGAGAATCAAGTGTGTGTACAGCGGCATAAACGCAGCAGTGATAGGATTGCTGAGGTTCGGTGAGCAAATGCAGACCCTTTGAAGTCATATTGCATGGTACCCATTCCATGGGTCTCAACTCTCCAGGTTTAAGGGATTCTTCCTTCATCTAAAACATGCATGTGGAACCCAGAGTATGATGCACCGTGTGATTGGGAAACGTTTTCAAATGTGTCTCAGTTTTCGTCCCCTGGTACTCGGGTGCAACATTCCAGACGCTTTACTAACACTCTCCCCACTTGGAGAGTCAGTGCCTTTAACCTCCTGTTTGGCCCAGTTTGCAATTACTGTGGAAAATGAACAGGAATAGGGAGAACCAATGAGAGACTAGGTGGAGGTGTCCGGACGGGCAAATTTAACTCTCATTTCCCACCAGGAAGAGGAATTAACCAAAGGCTCAGCGTGCCATGCCGGAACCACACTAGGACCAGAAGCAATCCTGCGGTGTTGCGGCCAGCTCACAAGAAAGCGAGTTGAAGAAAGGAGCTCAGGGGCACTGTAATTCACAAACCTGCAGAGTTACAAATGACAGCTATCTTCCAAAAATATATTGAAGTAAGGCTGCCAAGAGGAGTTGAAAGGGGGGCAGAATTGCAGGAAACCGATTTCAGGAGGTAGACTGGAATTGCATGTAAAGCATAGGAAAAGAGGCAGAACGTCCACAATGATGCACTTGGCCAAAAAGGGCGTATGCGTTTTTTCCTGAATCAGGAAAAAACGCATACGCCCTTTTTGGCCAACCAAGCAAGCTTGCAAAGGAAATCTGCACTACAATGAAGTCTCACTGCCCCCCGGTCAAAAGGGCCATCTGAAAAAAGTGTAAAATCCAGAAAGGCAGGACAGGCCATGGAGAACTGGGAGCCTAGTTATGCTGATGGGCGGGATGTAAATTGCCAGCAGCCACTCTGGAGAAGTGTATGGTGTTTCCTGAAACATCCAAAAAACAAAGCAACAGAGCCTAGGGCACTTCCACTTATGGTCCTATAGCTTAGGGAAATTAAAATCAAAAAGACACAGCCACCCCAAAGTTTGGGACGGCTCTGTTTACAAGAACCTCGTTTACGGTACAAGTTCAATATCACAGAAAGCGAAAAATGGATAAAGAAATTGTGGTACTTACGTACAATGCAATATCACTCAGCAATGAAATCTATGTCATCAGGCCCGTAGCAGCATAATGAGTGGATTCAGGTACGATGATTCTAAGTGAAATTAGTCACACAGAAAAAGAAACATCATAAGATATCAATAATACACGGAATGTAAACTTGGCTACACAAGAACTGAATTACAAAACAGAACAGGGTGTCAAATGTAGAAAACCAACTTATGCTTGCTTAAGGGGACGGGTGAGTTGGGGTGCTGCATAAAACCAGAGATTGAAATGAGCACAGATACCGTTCCATAAGCCAAATATGTAATAGACAAGAGCTACTCCTTGCTCAACGAAGTGGACTCAACACCCCATATTAAACGCCTAAGAATATACCTGACTAGTAAGAATCTACCTGACTAGTAAGAATCTTAAAACCTATGGATTTATATGTCTCCGAAAGAGAATCAAGCGTGTGTACAGTGGCATAAACGCAGCAGTGATAGGATTGCTGAGGTTCGGTGAGCAAATGCAGACCCTTTGAAGTCATATTGCATGGTACCCATTCCATGGGTCTCAACTCTCCCTGTTTAAGGGATTCTTCCTTCAGCTAAAACATGCATGTGGAACCCAGAGTATGATCCACCGTGTGATCGGAAAACGTGTTCAAATGTGTCTCAATTTTCGTTTCCTGGTACTCGGGTGCAACATTCCAGACGCTTTACTAACACTCTCCCCACTTGGAGAGTCAGTGCCTTTAACCTCCTGTTTGGCCCAGTTTGCAATTTCTGTGGAAAATGAACAGGAATAGGGAGAACCAATGAGAGACTAGGTGGAGGTGTCCAGACGGGCAAATTTAACTCTCATTTCCAACCAGGAAGAGGAATTAACCAAAGGCTCAGCGTGCCATGCCGGAACCACACTAGGACCAGAAGCAATCCTGCGGTGTTGCGGCCAGCTCACAAGAAAGCGAGTTGAAGAAAGGAGCTCAGGGGCACTGTAATTCACAAACCTGCAGAGTTATAAAGGACAGCTATCTTCCAAAAATATATTGAATTAGGATGCCAAGAGGAGTTGAAAGCAGGGCAGAATTGCAGGAAACCGATTTCAGGAGGTAGACTGGAATTGCATGTAAAGCATAGGAAAAGAGGCAGAACGTCCACAATGATGCACTTGGCCAAAAAGGGCATATGCGTTTTTTCCTGAATATATTCAAGAAAAAACGCATACGCCCTTTTTGGCCAAACAAGCAAGCTTGCAAAGGAAATCTGCACTACAATGAAGTCTCACTGCCCCCCGGTCAAAAGGGCCATCTGTAAAAAGTGTAAAATCCAGAAAGGCAGGACAGGCCATGGAGAACTGGGAGCCTAGTTATGCTGATGGGCGGGATGTAAATTGCCAGCAGCCACTCTGGAGAAGTGTATGGTGTTTCCTGAAACATCCAAAAAACAAAGCAACAGAGCCTAGGGCACTTCCACTTATGGTCCTATAGCTTAGGGAAATTAAAATCAAAAAGACACAGCCACCCCAAAGTTTGGGACGGCTCTGTTTACAAGAACCTCGTTTACGGTACAAGTTCCATATCACAGAAAGCGAAAAATGGATAAAGAAATTGTGGTACTTACGTAAAATGCAATATCACTCAGCAATGAAATCTATGTCATCAGGCCCGTAGCAGCATAATGAGTGGATTCAGGTACGATGATTCTAAGTGAAATTAGTCACACAGAAAAAGAAACATCATAAGATATCACTAATACACGGAATGTAAACTTTTCTACACAAGAACTGAATTACAAAACAGAACAGGGTTTCAAATGTAGAAAACCAACTTATGCTTGCTTAAGGGGACGGGTGAGTTGGGATGCTGCATAAAACTAGAGATTGAAATGAGCTCAGATACCGTTCCATAAGCCAAATATGTAATAGACAAGAGCTACTCCTTGCTCAACGAAGTGGACTCAACACCCCATATTAAACGCCTAAAAATATACCTGACTAGTAAGAATCTACCTGACTAGTAAGAATCTTAAAACCTATGGATTTATATGTCTCCGAAAGAGAATCAAGTGTGTGTACAGCGGCATAAACGCAGCAGTGATAGGATTGCTGAGGTTCGGTGAGCAAATGCAGACCCTTTGAAGTCATATTGCATGGTACCCATTCCATGGGTCTCAACTCTCCAGGTTTAAGGGATTCTTCCTTCATCTAAAACATGCATGTGGAACCCAGAGTATGATGCACCGTGTGATTGGGAAACGTTTTCAAATGTGTCTCAGTTTTCGTCCCCTGGTACTCGGGTGCAACATTCCAGACGCTTTACTAACACTCTCCCCACTTGGAGAGTCAGTGCCTTTAACCTCCTGTTTGGCCCAGTTTGCAATTACTGTGGAAAATGAACAGGAATAGGGAGAACCAATGAGAGACTAGGTGGAGGTGTCCGGACGGGCAAATTTAACTCTCATTTCCCACCAGGAAGAGGAATTAACCAAAGGCTCAGCGTGCCATGCAGGAACCACACTAGGACCAGAAGCAATCCTGCGGTGTTGCGGCCAGCTCACAAGAAAGCGAGTTGAAGAAAGGAGCTCAGGGGCACTGTAATTCACAAACCTGCAGAGTTACAAATGACAGCTATCTTCCAAAAATATATTGAAGTAAGGCTGCCAAGAGGAGTTGAAAGGGGGGCAGAATTGCAGGAAACCGATTTCAGGAGGTAGACTGGAATTGCATGTAAAGCATAGGAAAAGAGGCAGAACGTCCACAATGATGCACTTGGCCAAAAAGGGCGTATGCGTTTTTTCCTGAATCAGGAAAAAACGCATACGCCCTTTTTGGCCAACCAAGCAAGCTTGCAAAGGAAATCTGCACTACAATGAAGTCTCACTGCCCCCCGGTCAAAAGGGCCATCTGAAAAAAGTGTAAAATCCAGAAAGGCAGGACAGGCCATGGAGAACTGGGAGCCTAGTTATGCTGATGGGCGGGATGTAAATTGCCAGCAGCCACTCTGGAGAAGTGTATGGTGTTTCCTGAAACATCTAAAAAACAAAGCAACAGAGCCTAGGGCACTTCCACTTATGGTCCTATAGCTTAGGGAAATTAAAATCAAAAAGACACAGCCACCCCAAAGTTTGGGACGGCTCTGTTTACAAGAACCTCGTTTACGGTACAAGTTCAATATCACAGAAAGCGAAAAATGGATAAAGAAATTGTGGTACTTACGTACAATGCAATATCACTCAGCAATGAAATCTATGTCATCAGGCCCGTAGCAGCATAATGAGTGGATTCAGGTACGATGATTCTAAGTGAAATTAGTCACACAGAAAAAGAAACATCATAAGATATCAATAATACACGGAATGTAAACTTGGCTACACAAGAACTGAATTACAAAACAGAACAGGGTGTCAAATGTAGAAAACCAACTTATGCTTGCTTAAGGGGACGGGTGAGTTGGGGTGCTGCATAAAACCAGAGATTGAAATGAGCACAGATACCGTTCCATAAGCCAAATATGTAATAGACAAGAGCTACTCCTTGCTCAACGAAGTGGACTCAACACCCCATATTAAACGCCTAAGAATATACCTGACTAGTAAGAATCTACCTGACTAGTAAGAATCTTAAAACCTATGGATTTATATGTCTCCGAAAGAGAATCAAGCGTGTGTACAGTGGCATAAACGCAGCAGTGATAGGATTGCTGAGGTTCGGTGAGCAAATGCAGACCCTTTGAAGTCATATTGCATGGTACCCATTCCATGGGTCTCAACTCTCCCTGTTTAAGGGATTCTTCCTTCAGCTAAAACATGCATGTGGAACCCAGAGTATGATCCACCGTGTGATCGGAAAACGTGTTCAAATGTGTCTCAGTTTTCGTCCCCTGGTACTCGGGTGCAACATTCCAGACGCTTTACTAACACTCTCCCCACTTGGAGAGTCAGTGCCTTTAACCTCCTGTTTGGCCCAGTTAGCAATTTCTGTGGAAAATGAACAGGAATAGGGAGAACCAATGAGAGACTAGGTGGAGGTGTCCGGACGGGCAAATTTAACTCTCATTTCCCACCAGGAAGAGGAATTAACCAAAGGCTCAGCATGCCGTGCCGGAACCAAACTAGGGCCTGAAGCAATCCTGCGGTGTTGCGGCCAGCTCACAAGAAAGCGAGTTGAAGAAAGGAGCTCAGGGGCACTGTAATTCACAAACCTGCAGAGTTATAAATGACAGCTATCTTCCAAAAATATATTGAATTAGGATGCCAAGATGAGTTGAAAGCAGGGCAGAATTGCAGGAAACCGATTTCAGGAGGTAGACTGGAATTGCATGTAAAGCATAGGAAAAGAGGCAGAACGTCCACAATGATGCACTTGGCCAAAAAGGGCGTATGCGTTTTTTCCTGAATATATTCAGGAAAAAACGCATACGCCCTTTTTGGCCAACCAAGCAAGCTTGCAAAGGAAATCTGCACTACAATGAAGTCTCACTGCCCCCCGGTCAAAAGGGCCATCTGAAAAAAGTGTAAAATCCAGAAAGGCAGGACAGGCCATGGAGAACTGGGAGCCTAGTTATGCTGATGGGCGGGATGTAAATTGCCAGCAGCCACTCTGGAGAAGTGTATGGTGTTTCCTGAAACATCCAAAAAACAAAGCAACAGAGCCTAGGGCACTTCCACTTATGGTCCTATAGCTTAGGGAAATTAAAATCAAAAAGACACAGCCACCCCAAAGTTTGGGACGGCTCTGTTTACAAGAACCTCGTTTACGGTACAAGTTCAATATCACAGAAAGCGAAAAATGGATAAAGAAATTGTGGTACTTACGTACAATGCAATATCACTCAGCAATGAAATCTATGTCAACAGGCCCGTAGCAGCATAATGAGTGGATTCAGGTACGATGATTCTAAGTGAAATTAGTCACACAGAAAAAGAAACATCATAAGATATCACTAATACACGGAATGTAAACTTGGCTACACAAGAACTGAATTACAAAACAGAACAGGGTGTCAAATGTAGAAAACCAACTTATGCTTGCTTAAGGGGACGGGTGAGTTGGGGTGCTGCATAAAACCAGAGATTGAAATGAGCACAGATACCGTTCCATAAGCCAAATATGTAATAGACAAGAGCTACTCCTTGCTCAACGAAGTGGACTCAACACTCCATATTAAACGCCTAAGAATATACCTGACTAGTAAGAATCTTAAAACCTATGGATTTATATGTCTCCGAAAGAGAATCAAGCGTGTGTACAGCGGCATAAACGCAGCAGTGATAGGATTGCTGAGGTTCGGTGAGCAAATGCAGACCCTTTGAAGTCATATTGCATGGTACCCATTCCATGGGTCTCAACTCTCCAGGTTTAATGGATTCTTCCTTCAGCTAAAACATGCATGTGGAACCCAGAGTATGATCCACCGTGTGATCGGGAAACGTGTTCAAATGTGTCTCAGTTTTCGTCCCCTGGTACTCGGGTGCAACATTCCAGACGCTTTACTAACACTCTCCCCACTTGGAGAGTCAGTGCCTTTAACCTCCTGTTTGGCCCAGTTAGCAATTTCTGTGGAAAATGAACAGGAATAGGGAGAACCAATGAGAGACTAGGTGGAGGTGTCCGGACGGGCAAATTTAACTCTCATTTCCCACCAGGAAGAGGAATTAACCAAAGGCTCAGCATGCCGTGCCGGAACCAAACTAGGGCCTGAAGCAATCCTGCGGTGTTGCGGCCAGCTCACAAGAAAGCGAGTTGAAGAAAGGAGCTCAGGGGCACTGTAATTCACAAACCTGCAGAGTTATAAATGACAGCTATCTTCCAAAAATATATTGAATTAGGATGCCAAGAGGAGTTGAAAGCAGGGCAGAATTGCAGGAAACCGATTTCAGGAGGTAGACTGGAATTGCATGTAAAGCATAGGAAAAGAGGCAGAACGTCCACAATGATGCACTTGGCCAAAAAGGGCGTATGCGTTTTTTCCTGAATATATTCAGGAAAAAACGCATACGCCCTTTTTGGCCAACCAAGCAAGCTTGCAAAGGAAATCTGCACTACAATGAAGTCTCACTGCCCCCCGGTCAAAAGGGCCATCTGAAAAAAGTGTAAAATCCAGAAAGGCAGGACAGGCCATGGAGAACTGGGAGCCTAGTTATGCTGATGGGCGGGATGTAAATTGCCAGCAGCCACTCTGGAGAAGTGTATGGTGTTTCCTGAAACATCCAAAAAACAAAGCAACAGAGCCTAGGGCACTTCCACTTATGGTCCTATAGCTTAGGGAAATTAAAATCAAAAAGACACAGCCACCCCAAAGTTTGGGACGGCTCTGTTTACAAGAACCTCGTTTACGGTACAAGTTCAATATCACAGAAAGCGAAAAATGGATAAAGAAATTGTGGTACTTACGTACAATGCAATATCACTCAGCAATGAAATCTATGTCATCAGGCCCGTAGCAGCATAATGAGTGGATTCAGGTACGATGATTCTAAGTGAAATTAGTCACACAGAAAATGAAACATCATAAGATATCACTAATACACGGAATGTAAACTTGGCTACACAAGAACTGAATTACAAAACAGAACAGGGTGTCAAATGTAGAAAACCAACTTATGCTTGCTTAAGGGGACGGGTGAGTTGGGGTGCTGCATAAAACCAGAGATTGAAATGAGCACAGATACCGTTCCATAAGCCAAATATGTAATAGACAAGAGCTACTCCTTGCTCAACGAAGTGGACTCAACACCCCATATTAAACGCCTAAGAATATACCTGACTAGTAAGAATCTACCTGACTAGTAAGAATCTTAAAACCTATGGATTTATATGTCTCCGAAAGAGAATCAAGCGTGTGTACAGCGGCATAAACGCAGCAGTGATAGGATTGCTGAGGTTCGGTGAGCAAATGCAGACCCTTTGAAGTCATATTGCATGGTACCCATTCCACGGGTCTCAACTCTCCATGTTTAAGGGATTCTTCCTTCAGCTAAAACATGCATGTGGAACCCAGAGTATGATCCACCATGTGGTCGGAAAACGTGTTCAAATGTGTCTCAGTTTTGGTCCCCTGGTACTCGGGTGCAACATTCCAGACGCTTTACTAACACTCTCCCCACTTGGAGAGTCAGTGCCTTTAACCTCCTGTTTGGCCCAGTTAGCAATTTCTGCGGAAGATGAACAGGAATAGGGAGAACCAATGAGAGATTAGGTGGAGGTGTCCGGACGGGCCAATTTAACTCTCATTTCCCACCAGGAAGAGGAATTAACCAAAGGCTCAGCATGCCGTGCCGGAACCAAACTAGGGCCTGAAGCAATCCTGCGGTGTTGCGGCCAGCTCACAAGAAAGCGAGTTGAAGAAAGGAGCTCAGGGGCACTGTAATTCACAAACCTGCAGAGTTATAAATGACAGCTATCTTCCAAAAATATATTGAATTAGGATGCCAAGAGGAGTTGAAAGCGGGTCAGAATTGCAGGAAACCGATTTCAGGAGGTAGACTGGAATTGCATGTAAAGCATAGGAAAAGAGGCAGAACGTCCACAATGATACACTTGGCCAAAAAGGGCGTATGCGTTTTTTCCTGAATATATTCAGGGAAAAACGCATACGCCCTTTTTGGCCAACCAAGCAAGCTTGCAAAGGAAATATGCACTACAATGAAGTCTCACTGCCCCCCGGTCAAAAGGGCCATCTGAAAAAAGTGTAAAATCCAGAAAGGCAGGACAGGCCATTGAGAACTGGGAGCCTTGTTATGCTGATGGGCGGGATGTAAATTGCCAGCAGCCACTCTGGAGAAGTGTATGGTGTTTCCTGAAACATCCAAAAAACAAAGCAACAGAGCCTAGGGCACTTCCACTTATGGTCCTATAGCGTAGGGAAATTAAAATCAAAAACACAGCCACCCCAAAGTTTGGGACGGCTCTGTTTACAAGAACCTCGTTTACGGTACAAGTTCCATATCACAGAAAGCGAAAAATGGATAAAGAAATTGTGGTACTTACGTACAATGCAATATCACTCAGCAATGAAATCTATGTCATCAGGCCCGTAGCAGCATAATGAGTGGATTCAGGTACGATGATTCTAAGTGAAATTAGTCACACAGAAAATGAAACATCATAAGATATCACTAATACATGGAATGTAAACTTGGCTACACAAGAACTGAATTACAAAACAGAACAGGGTGTCAAATGTAGAAAACCAACTTATGCTTGCTTAAGGGGAAAGGTGAGTTGGGGTGCTGCATAAAACCAGAGATTGAAATGAGCACAGATACCGTTCCATAAGCCAAATATGTAATAGACAAGAGCTACTCCTTGCTCAACGAAGTGGACTCAACACCCCATATTAAACGCCTAAGAATATACCTGACTAGTAAGAATCTTAAAACCTATGGATTTATATGTCTCCGAAAGAGAATCAAGCGTGTGTACAGCGGCATAAGCGCAGCAGTGATAGGATTGGTGAGGTTCGGTGAGCAAATGCAGACCCTTTGAAGTCATATTGCATGGTACCCATTCCATGGGTCTCAACTCTCCATGTTTAAGGGATTCTTCCTTCAGCTAAAACATGCATGTGGAACCCAGAGTATGATCCACCGTGTGATCGGGAAACTTGTTCAAATGTGTCTCAGTTTTCGTCCCCTGGTACTCGGGTGCAACATTCCAGACGCTTTACTAACACTCTCCCCACTTGGAGAGTCAGTGCCTTTAACCTCCTGTTTGGCCCAGTTTGCAATTTCTGTGGAAAATGAACAGGAATAGGGAGAACCAATGAGAGACTAGGTGGAGGTGTCCGGATGGGCAAATTTAACTCTCATTTCCCACCAGGAAGAGGAATTAACCAAAGGCTCAGCGTGCCGTGCCGGAACCACACTAGGGCCAGAAGCAATCCTGCGGTGTTGCGGCCAGCTCACAAGAAAGCGAGTTGAAGAAAGGAGCTCAGGGGCACTGTAATTCACAAACCTGCAGAGTTACAAATGACAGCTATCTTCCAAAAATATATTGAAGTAAGGCTGCCAAGAGGAGTTGAATGCGGGGCAGAATTGCAGGAAACCGATTTCTGGAGGTACACTGGAATTGCATGTAAAGCATAGGAAAAGAGGCAGAACGTCCACAATGATGCACTTGGCCAAAAAGGGCGTATGCGTTTTTCCCTGAATATATTCAGGAAAAAACGCATACGCCCTTTTTGGCCAACCAAGCAAGCTTGCAAAGGAAATCTGCACTACAATGAAGTCTCACTGCCCCCCGGTCAAAAGGGCCATCTGAAAAAAGTGTAAAATCCAGAAAGGCAGGACAGGCCATGGAGAACTGGGAGCCTTGTTATGCTGATGGGCGGGATGTAAATTGCCAGCAGCCACTCTGGAGAAGTGTATGGTGTTTCCTGAAACATCCAAAAAACAAAGCAACAGAGCCTAGGGCACTTCCACTTATGGTCCTATAGCTTAGGGAAATTAAAATCAAAAAGACACAGCCACCCCAAAGTTTGGGACGGCTCTGTTTACAAGAACCTCGTTTACAGTACAAGTTCAATATCACAGAAAGCGAAAAATGGATAAAGAAATTGTGGTACTTACGTACAATGCAATATCACTCAGCAATGAAATCTATGTCATCAGGCCCGTAGCAGCATAATGAGTGGATTCAGGTACGATGATTCTAAGTGAAATTAGTCACACAGAAAAAGAAACATCATAAGATATCACTAATACACGGAATGTAAACTTGGCTACACAAGAACTGAATTACAAAACAGAACAGGGTGTCAAATGTAGAAAACCAACTTATGCTTGCTTAAGGGGACGGGTGAGTTGGGCTGCTGCATAAAACCAGAGATTGAAATTAGCACAGATACCGTTCCATAAGCCAAATATGTAATAGACAAGAGCTACTCCTTGCTCAACGAAGTGGACTCAACACTCCATATTAAACGCCTAAGAATATACCTGACTAGTAAGAATCTTAAAACCTATGGATTTATATGTCTCCGAAAGAGAATCAAGCGTGTGTACAGCGGCATAAACGCAGCAGTGATAGGATTGCTGAGGTTCGGTGAGCAAATGCAGACCCTTTGAAGTCATATTGCATGGTACCCATTCCATGGGTCTCAACTCTCCAGGTTTAATGGATTCTTCCTTCAGCTAAAACATGCATGTGGAACCCAGAGTATGATCCACCGTGTGATCGGGAAACGTGTTCAAATGTGTCTCAGTTTTCGTCCCCTGGTACTCGGGTGCAACATTCCAGACGCTTTACTAACACTCTCCCCACTTGGAGAGTCAGTGCCTTTAACCTCCTGTTTGGCCCAGTTTGCAATTTCTGTGGAAAATGAACAGGAATAGGGAGAACCAATGAGAGACTAGGTGGAGGTGTCCATACGGGCAAATTTAACTCTCATTTCCCACCAGGAAGAGGAATTAACCAAAGGCTCAGCATGCCGTGCCGGAACCAAACTAGGGCCTGAAGCAATCCTGCGGTGTTGCGGCCAGCTCACAAGAAAGCGAGTTGAAGAAAGGAGCTCAGGGGCACTGTAATTCACAAACTTGCAGAGTTATAAATGACAGCTATCTTCCAAAAATATATTGAAGTAAGGCTGCCAAGAGGAGTTGAAAGCGGGGCAGAATTGCAGGAAACCGATTTCAGGAGGTAGACTGGAATTGCATGTAAAGCATAGGAAAAGAGGCAGAACGTCCACAATGATACACTTGGCCAAAAAGGGCGTATGCGTTTTTTCCTGAATATATTCAGGGAAAAACGCATACGCCCTTTTTGGCCAACCAAGCAAGCTTGCAAAGGAAATCTGCACTACAATGAAGTCTCACTGCCCCCCGGTCAAAAGGGCCATCTGAAAAAAGTGTAAAATCCAGAAAGGCAGGACAGGCCATTGAGAACTGGGAGCCTTGTTATGCTGATGGGCGGGATGTAAATTGCCAGCAGCCACTCTGGAGAAGTGTATGGTGTTTCCTGAAACATCCAAAAAACAAAGCAACAGAGCCTAGGGCACTTCCACTTATGGTCCTATAGCTTAGGGAAATTAAAATCAAAAAGACACAGCCACCCCAAAGTTTGGGACGGCTCTGTTTACAAGAACCTCGTTTACGGTACAAGTTCCATATCACAGAAAGCGAAAAATGGATAAAGAAATTGTGGTACTTACGTACAATGCAATATCACTCAGCAATGAAATCTATGTCATCAGGCCCGTAGCAGCATAATGAGTGGATTCAGGTACGATGATTCTAAGTGAAATTAGTCACACAGAAAATGAAACATCATAAGATATCACTAATACATGGAATGTAAACTTGGCTACACAAGAACTGAATTACAAAACAGAACAGGGTGTCAAATGTAGAAAACCAACTTATGCTTGCTTAAGGGGAAAGGTGAGTTGGGGTGCTGCATAAAACCAGAGATTGAAATTAGCACAGATACCTTTCCATCAGCCAAATATGTAATAGACAAGAGCTACTCCTTGCTCAACGAAGTGGACTCAACACCCCATATTAAACGCCTAACAATATACCTGACTAGTAAGAATCTTAAAACCTATGGATTTATATGTCTCTGAAAGAGAATCAAACGTGTGTACAGTGGCATAAACGCAGCAGTGATAGGACTGGTGAGGTTCGGTGAGCAAATGCAGACCCTTTGAAGTCATATTGCATGGTACCTATTCCATGGCTCTCAACTCTCCATGTTTAAGGGATTCTTCCTTCAGCTAAAACATGCATGTGGAACCCAGAGTATGATCCACCGTGTGATCGGGAAACTTGTTCAAATGTGTCTCAGTTTTCGTCCCCTGGTACTCGGGTGCAACATTCCAGACGCTTTACTAACACTCTCCCCACTTGGAGAGTCAGTGCCTTTAACCTCCTGTTTGGCCCAGTTTGCAATTTCTGTGGAAAATGTACAGGAATAGGGAGAACCAATGAGAGACTAGGTGGAGGTGTCCGGATGGGCAAATTTAACTCTCATTTCCCACCAGGAAGAGGAATTAACCAAAGGCTCAGCGTGCCATGCCGGAACCACACTAGGGCCAGAAGCAATCCTGCGGTGTTGCGGCCAGCTCACAAGAAAGCGAGTTGAAGAAAGGAGCTCAGGGGCACTGTAATTCACAAACCTGCAGAGTTATAAATGACAGCTATCTTCCAAAAATATATTGAAGTAAGGCTGCCAAGAGGAGTTGAAAGCGGGGCAGAATTGCAGGAAACCGATTTCTGGAGGTACACTGGAATTGCATGTAAAGCATAGGAAAAGAGGCAGAACGTCCACAATGATGCACTTGGCCAAAAAGGGCGTATGCGTTTTTCCCTGAATATATTCAGGAAAAAACGCATACGCCCTTTTTGGCCAACCAAGCAAGCTTGCAAAGGAAATCTGCACTACAATGAAGTCTCACTGCCCCCCGGTCAAAAGGGCCATCTGAAAAAAGTGTAAAATCCAGAAAGGCAGGACAGGCCATGGAGAACTGGGAGCCTTGTTATGCTGATGGGCGGGATGTAAATTGCCAGCAGCCACTCTGGAGAAGTGTATGGTGTTTCCTGAAACATCCAAAAAACAAAGCAACAGAGCCTAGGGCACTTCCACTTATGGTCCTATAGCTTAGGGAAATTAAAATCAAAAAGACACAGCCACCCCAAAGTTTGGGACGGCTCTGTTTACAAGAACCTCGTTTACCGAACAATTTCAATATCACAGAAAGCGAAAAATGGATAAAGAAGTTGTGGTACTTATGTACAATGCAATATCACTCAGCAATGAAATCTATGTCATCAGGCCCGTAGCAGCATAATGAGTTGATTCAGGTACGATGATTCTAAGTGAAATTAGTCACACAGAAAAAGAAACATCATAAGATATCACTAATACACGGAATGTAAACTTGGCTACACAAGAACTGAATTACAAAACAGAACAGGGTGTCAAATGTACAAAACCAACTTATGCTTGCTTAAGGGGACGGGTGAGTTGGGGTGCTGCATGAAACCAGAGATTGAAATTAGCACAGATACCGTTCCATAAGCCAAATATGTAATAGACAAGAGCTACTCCTTGCTCAACGAAGTGGACTCAACACCCCATATTAAACGCCTAAGAATATTCCTGACTAGTAAGAATCTACCTGACTAGTAAGAATCTTAAAACCTATGGATTTATATGTCTCCGAAAGAGAATCAAGCGTGTGTACAGTGGCATAAACGCAGCAGTGATAGGATTGGTGAGGTTCGGTGAGCAAATGCAGACCCTTTGAAGTCATATTGCATGGTACCCATTCCATGGGTCTCAACTCTCCCTGTTTAAGGGATTCTTCCTTCAGCTAAAACATGCATGTGGAACCCAGAGTATGATCCACCGTGTGATCGGAAAACGTGTTCAAATGTGTCTCAGTTTTCGTCCCCTGGTACTCGGGTGCAACATTCCAGATGCTTTACTAACACTCTCCCCACTTGGAGAGTCAGTGCCTTTAACCTCCTGTTTGGCCCAGTTTGCAATTTCTGTGGAAAATGAACAGGAATAGGGAGAACCAATGAGAGACTAGGTGGAGGTGTCCGTACGGGCAAATTTAACTCTCATTTCCCACCAGGAAGAGGAATTAACCAAAGGCTCCGCGTGCCATGCTGGAACTAAATTAGGGCCTGAGGAGATCCTGCGGTGTTGCGGCCAGCTCACAAGAAAGCGAGTTGAAGAAAGGAGCTCAGGGACACTGTAATTCAGAAACCTGCGGAGTTATAAATGACAGCTATCATCCAAAATTATGCTGAAGTAAGGCTGCGAAGAGGACTTGAATGCAGGGCAGAATTGCTGGAAATTGATTTCAAAACGTACACGGGAGTAGCTCTTAAAGCATAGGAAAAGAGACAGAACTTGGAAAATAATGCACTTGGCAAAAAAGGGCATATGTGTTTTATCCAGAGCTCTCATAACTGAGGGGAGGAGATTCCCAGCAGGCTCCAACTGCCACCTGAGGGCTCACATTGCCAAGGCAACGTTAGCATGCCAGGCAGGAGTTACCTCACAGCAGAGGTCCCACCTCACAGAAGGGTGAGAAACCCAGCCAACATCAGACTCTCACCAGAGGGCCCACATCACCAAGGGGATGGGAACCAGGCAGGAGTGTCTTCACATCAGTGGGGCCACATCATCGAAAACTGAGGTACTCAGCACATGTGTCCTCAAACCAGAGGACCCACATCACCAAGGACCTCGGAGTGAGGCAGGCAGGAGTAGCCTCACAACACTGGGCACATAGAATAAAAAAGTGAGGAATCCAGCAGTTGGAACCTCCCAGCAGGCGGCCCAGAGCACCGAGGCTATGGGATCCAGGCCACAGTGAACTCACAGAAGAGGGCCCATGTCATGAAACTGAGCAACCCAGCCATTGGGACCTCAGAGCAGGAGGCCCACATCCCCATGGGGATGGAATTCTGGTAGGAGTGTCCTCGCACCACTGAGAACGTATCAGAAAATTTTGGGCGACCAGCAGTTAGGGCCTGACGCCAGAGGACCCTCATCACCAAGGGAAGGAGGCTCCCAGCAGGCTCCAACTGCCACCAGAGGGCTGACGTCGCCAAGGCGATGTGTGCCAACCAGGCACGAATGACCTCACAGCAGAGGGTCCACCTCAGAGAAGTGTGACGAACCCAGTCAGGATCAGACTCGCACCAGAGGGCCCACATCACCAAATGGATTGGAACCAGGCAGGAGTGTCCTCACATGAGTAGGGCCACATCATCTAAAGGTGAGGAACCCAGAACATGTGGCTTCAAACCATAGGACACCCATCACCAAGGGGCTGGGAGTGAGGCAGGCAGGAGGAGCCTCATAACAGAGGGCCCAAAAATAAGAAAGGTGAGGAATCCAGCAGTTGGAACCTCCCAGCAGGCGGCCCAGAGCACAGAGGCTAGAGGAACCAGGCCAGAGTGAACTAACACCAGACAGCCCACATCATGAAACTGTGAGCAACCCAGACATTGGGACCTCAGAGCAGAAGGCCCACATCCCCATGGTGATGGGAACATGACAGGAGTGTCCTGGCATCACTGGGCTCACATCAGAAAACGTGGGGTGCTCAGAAGTTAGGGCCTGACGCTAGAGGGCACTCATCACCGAGAGGAGGAGGCTCCCAGCAGGCTCCAGCTGCCACCAGAGGGCCAACGTCGCCAAGGCGATGTGTGCCAGCCTGGCAGGAGTGACCTCACAGCAGAGGGCCCACCTCACAGAAGGGTGAGGAACACAGCCAGGATCAGACTCTCACCAGAGGGCCCACATCACCAAGGGGATGGGAACCAGGCAGGAGTGTCCCCACACCAGTGGGACAACATCATCGAAAGGTGAGGATCCCAGCACATGTGTCCTCAAACCAGAGGAACCACATCACCAAGGGGTTCGGAATGAGGCTGGCAGGACTGGCCTCACAACACAGGGTCCATAGAATATAAAAGTTGAGGAATCCAGCAGTTGGAACCTCCCAGCAAGTGGCCCAGAGCACCGAGGCTATGGGATCCAGGCCGCAGTGAACTCACAGCAGAGGGCCCACATCATGAACCTGTGAGCAGCCCAGCTGTTGGGACCTCAGAACAGAAGGCCCACATCCCCATTGGGATGGGAACCTGGCAGGAGTGGCTTTGCACCACTTAGCACATATCAGAAAATGTTAGGAGCCCAGCAGTTAGGGCCTGATGCCAGGGGGCCCTCATAACTGAGGGGAGGAGACTCCCAGCAGGTTCCAACTGCCAACAGAGGGCCCACGTCTACAAGGTGGCATGCACCAGCCAGGCAGTAGTGACCTCACAGCAGAGGGCCTATCTCACAGAAGGGTGAGGAACCGAGGCAGGATGAGACTCTCACCAGAGGGCCCACAACACCAAGGGGATGGGAACCAGTCAGGACTGTCCTCCCACCAGTGGGACCACATCATCGAAAGGTGAGGAATCCAGCACATGTGGCCTCATATCAGAGGACATACATCACAAAGGGGATGGGAGTGAGGCAGGTAGGAGTAGCCTAAAAACAGAGGGCCCAAAGAATAAAAAAAGTGAGGAATCCAGCATTTGGAACCTCCCAGCAGGCGGCCGAGAGCACAGAAGCTATGGGATGCAGGCAGGAGTTAACTAACACCAGAGAGCCCACATCATGAAACTGTGAGCAACCCAGGCATTGGGACCTCAGAGCAGAAAGCCCACATCCCCATGGGGATGGGAACCTGACAGGAGTGTCCTGGCATCACTGGGCTCACATCAGAAAACGTGGGGAGCCCAGCAGTTAGAGCCTGATGCTAGAGGGCCATCATCACCGAGGGCAGGAGGCTCCCAGCAGGTTCCATGTGCCAACAGAGGGCCCACGTCGCCAAGGTGATGTGTGCAAGTCAGGCAGGATTGACCTCACAGCAGAGGGCCTACCTCACAGAAGAGTGAGGAACTCAGCCAGGATAAGACTGTCACCAGAAGGCCCACATCACCAAGGGGATGGGAACCAGGCAGGAGTGTCCTCACACCAGTGGGGCCACATCATTGAAAGTTGCCTAACCCAGCACATGTGGCCTCAAACCAGAAGACCCACATCACGAAGGGGTTGCGAGTGAGGCAGGCAGGAGGAGCATCACAACACAGGACCCATAGAATACAAAAGTTGAGGAATCGAGCAGTTGGAACCTCCCAGCAGGCAGCCAAGACCACAGAGGCTATGGGATCCAGGCCACAGTGAACTAACACCAGAGAGCCCACATCATGAAATTGTGATCAACCCAGCCGTTGGAACCTCAGAGCAGAAGGCCCACATCCCCATGGGGATGGGAACCTAAGAGGAGTGCTTGAGCAACACTGGGCTCACTAAGAAAAGTTGGGGAGCCCAGCAGTTAGGGCCTGACATCAGAGGGCCCTCATCACAGAGCTGAGGAGGCTCCCAGCAGGGTCCAATTGCCACCAGAGGGCTCATGTCAACAAGGCGAGGTGAGCAACCCAGGCAAGAGTTACCTGATAGTAGAGGGCCCACCTCACAGATGGGTGAGGAACCCAGCCAGGATCAGACTCTCACCAGAGGGCCCACATCACAAAGGGGATGGGACCCAGTCAGGATTATCCTCACACCAGTGGGGCCTCATCATCTTAAGGTGAGGAACCCAGCACATGTGTCCTCAAACCAGAGGACCCACATCACCAAGGGCCTTGGAGTGAGGCAGGCAGGAGTAGCCTCACAACACAGGGCACATAATATAAAAAACGTGAGGATTCCAGCATTTAGACCTTCCAGCAGGCGGCCCAGAACACCGAGGCTATGGGATCCAGGCCACAGTGAACTCACAGCAGAGGGCCCACATCACAAAACTGTGAGCAACCCAGGAGTTGAGACCTCAGCGCAGAAGGACCACATCCCCATGGGAATGGGAACCTGGCTGGAGTGTCCTCGCACCACTGGGCGCACATCAGAAAATGTGGGGAGCCCACCATTTAGGGCCTGACGCCAGAGGGCCGTCATCACCGAGAGGAGGAGGCGCCCTGCACGCTCCAACTGCCACCAGAGGGCTCACGTCTCCAAGGTGACGTGTGCCAGCCAGGCAGGAGTGACCTCACAGCAGAGGGCCTACCTCACAGAACGTTGAGGAACCCAGCCAGGATTAGACTCTCGCCAGAGGGCCCACCTCACCAAGGGGATGGGAACCAGGCAGGAGTGTCCTCACACGAGTGGGGTCACATCATCGAAAGGTGAGGAACGCAGCACATGTGGCCTCAAGCCATAGGACAGTCATCACCAAGGGGCTGGCAGTGAGGCAGGCAGGAGGAGCCTCACAACAGAGGGCACATAGAATAAAAAAGTTGAGGAATCCAGCAGTTGGAACCTCCCAGCAGGCGGCTCAGAGCACCGATGATAAGGGATCCTTGCCGGAGTGAACTCACAGCAGAGGGCCCACATCATGGTACTGTGAGCAAGCCAGCCGTTTTGACCTCAGAGCAGAAGGCCCATATCGCCATGGGGGTGGGAACCTGGCAAGAGTCTCCTCACTCACTTGGCGCACATCAGAAAATGTGGGGAGCCCAGCAGTTATGGCCTAAGGCAAGAGGGCCCTCATCACCGAGGGGAGGAGGATCCCAGCACACTCCAACTGCCACCAGAGGGCCCACGTCGCCAAGGTGACGTGTGCCAGACAGGCATGATTGACCTCACAGCAGAGGGCCCACCTCACAGAAGGGTGAGGAACCCAGCCAGGATCAGACTCTCACCTGAGGGCCCACATCAGCAAGGGGATGGGAACCAGTCAGGACTGTCTTCCCTCCAGTGGGGTCACATCATCGAAAGGTGCGGAACCCAGCACATGTGGCCTCAAATCAGAGGACACATATCACAAAGGGAATGGGAGTGAGGCAGGCAGGAGTAGCCTAAAAACAGAGGGCCCAAAGAATAAGAAAGGTGAGGAATCCAGCAGTTGGAACCTCCCAGCAGGCGGCCCAGAGCACAGAAGCTATGGGATGCAGGCAGGAGTGAACTAACAGCAGAGAGCCCACATCATGAAACTGTGAGCAACCCAGGCTTTGGGACCTCAGAGCAGAAGGCCCACACCCCAATGGGGATGTGAATCTGGCTGGAGTGTCCTCGCACCACTGGGCGCACATCACAAAATGTAGGGAGCCCAGCAGTTAGGGCCTGATGCCAGAGGGCCCTCATCACCGAGGAGAGGAGGCTCCCAGCAGGCTCCAAGTGCCACCAGAGGGCTCATGTCCACAAGGCGAGGTGAGCAAGCCAGGCAAGAGTGACCTCACATCAGACGGCCTACCTCACAGATGGGTGAGGAACCCAGCCGGGATCAGACTCTCAACAGAGGGCCCACATCACCAAGGGGATGTGAACCAGGCAGGAGTCTCCTAAGACCATTGGTCCCACATCATCGAAAGGTGAGGAACCCAGCACATGTGGCCTCAAACCAGACGACACACATCACGAAGGGGCTGGGAGTGAGGCAGGCAGGAGGATCCTCACAACAGAGGGCCCAAAAAATTAAAAAAGTGAGGAATCCAGCAGTTGGAACCTCCCAGCAGGCAGCCAAGAGCACAGAGGCTATGGGATCCAGGCTTCTGTGAACTAACACCAGAGAGCCCACATCATGAAAATGTGAACAACCCAGCCGTTGGGACCTCAGAGCAGAAGGCCCACATCCCCATGGAGATGGGATCCTAAGAGGAGTGCCAAAGCATCACTGGGCTCCCTAAGAAAAGTTGGTGAGCCCAGCAGTTAGGGCCTGACGCAAGAGGGCCCTCATCACCGGGGGAAGAGATTCCCAGCACGCTCCAACTGCCACCACATGGCTGACTTCACCAAGGCAATGTGTGCCAGCCATGCAGGAGTGACCTATCAGCAGAGGGTCTCCCTCACAGGTGGGTGAGGAACAAAGCCAGGAACAGACTCTCACCAGGGGGTCCACATAACCACGTAGATGAGAACCAAGCAGGAGTGTCCTCACACTAGTGGGGCCACATCATTGAAAGGTGAGGAACCCAGCAAAAGTGGCCACAAACCAGAGGACCCACATCACCAAGGGGTTGAGAGTGAGGTAGGTGTCTGGACGGGCATATTTAACACTCATTTCCCACCAGGAAGAGGAATTAACCAAAGGCTCAGCGTGCCCTGCCAGAAGCAGATTAGGGCCTGAAGCAGTCTTGCGGGTTTGCGGCCAGCTCACAAGAAAGCGAGTTGAAGAAAGGAGCTCAGGGGCCCTGTAATTCACAAACCTGCAGAGTTATAAATGACAGCTATCGTCCAAAAATATACTGAAGTAAGTCTGCCAAGAGGACTTGAAAGCGGGGCAGAATTGCAGGAAACCGATTTCAGGAGGTAGACTGGATTTGCATTTAAAGCATAGGAAAAGAGGCAGAACATCGACAATGATGCACTTGGCAACAAAGGGCGTATGAGTTTGTTCCTGAATATATTCAGGAAAAAACACATACGCCCTTTTTGGCAAACCAAGCAAGCTTGCAATGGAAATCCGAAATACTATGAAGTGTCACTTCCCTCCGGTCTAAAGGGCCACTGAGAAAAGTGTAAAATCCAGAAAGGCAAGACAGGCCATGGGGAAAAAGGAGCCTTGTTATGCTTATGGGCGGGATGTACATTGCCAACAGCCACTCTGGAGAAGTGTATGGTGTTTCCTGATACATCTGAAAAACAAAGCAACAGAATCTAGGGCATTTCCACTTATGGTCCTATAGCTTAGGGAAATTAAAATCAAAAAGACACAGCCACCCCAAAATTTACAACGGCTCTGTTTACAGGAGCCTCTTCTACAGTACAAGTTAAATATCCCAGAGAACAAATAATTGATAAAGAAATTGCGGTACTTATGTACAACAGAATACCACTCAGCAATGAAATCTGTGTCACCAGGCCTGTACCAGCATAATGAGTGGATTGAGGCATGATGATTCTAAGTGAAATAAGTCACACAGAAAAAGAAACATCATAAGGTATCACTAATGCACGGAATGTAAACTTGGCTACACATGAACTGAATTACAAAACAGAACAGGGTCTCAAGTTTAGAAAACCAACTTATGCTTGCTTAAGGGGAAAGGTGAGTTGGGGTGCTGCATAAAACCAGAGTTTGAAATTAGCACAGATACCGTTCCATAAGCCAAATATGTAATAGACAAGACCTACCCGTTGCTCAACGAAATGGACTCAACAATGAGGTATCACCTCACACCTGTTAGAATGGGCATCATCTGAAAATCTACAAACAACAAATGCTGGAAAGGGTGTGGAGAAAAGGAACACTCTTCCACTATTGTTGGGAATATAAATTGATACAGTCACTATGGAGAACAATATGGAGTTTCTTAAGAAACTAATAATAGAATTACCATATGATACAGCAATCCCAGGACTGGACATATACTCAGACAAAACCATAAATCAAAAAGAGACATTCACCGCAATGTTCATTGCATCACTATTTACAATATCGAGGTAATGGAAGCAACCTAAATGCCCACAGACAGACGAATGCATAAAGCTGTGGTACATATATAAAATGGAATATTACTAAGCCATGAAAGGAATGAAATTGGGTCATTTGTAGAGACGTCGATGGATCTAGAGACTGTCCTACAGAGTGAAGTAAGTCAGAAAGAGAAAAACAAATCTTGTATATTCATGCATATATGTGGAACCTAGAAAAACTGTACAGATTAACCATTTTGCAAGGCATAAATAGAGCAACAGATGTAGACAACAATCGTATGGATAACAAGGGGGGAAAGCTCTTGGAGGGGTGGTGGTGGGAGGAGTTGAGAGATTGGGATTGGCATGTAAACATTTATATGTATAAAGTAGATAACCAATGAGAACCTGCTGTATAAAAATATAAAATAAAATTCAAAATTAAAAAGAAATAAAATTTAAAAAATAAAACAGAAAAAACAATTATTCCCTTCACATACATGTATTTATATGAATAAATTATTTCCATGCTTATATCTGTAAATACAAAAAAGAGGAATAAAATCTACCTTGAACCAAAAACGAAAAAGAGAAAAAAAAAAAACAGAACCCACCAGTTACTCAGAGGAAAACCGTATCAGGGCACTTGCTCCAGTTGTAAACAATTCTGAAGTTGGTCAGTGGTGGGGAATCGTCTCCCATTCAGCCAGCAGCCCCCACACAACAAGCGTCCTCATTGCAAAGCTGGGGCACCGTGCCGAGGCATCTGTGAGTAAACGTGAGCTGAGCCCCAGGCCACTTGCTGCTGAACTGTTCCCACCCTTCCCAGGTAAAACACCTGAATATATACAAGGACTTGAAAGCCTAGAGGAAGGGCCATGGAGCCACACGAGTGACAGCATGCCAGCTGACTTGGTGCCTGCAGGCCAGCCAGGATGGTCCTGGCCCTGGGTGCTCTTCTGGAAGATTTCCATTTCCCTGCCTGAGATACCCGTCCTGTCCCTGCCCCCACTGCTTTTTTCCTTCCTCACCTCTGCCCAGGGAGAAATTCCAGCAGCAGGTATGGGTGACACATCCTCTTCTTTAGCAGGTGGCAGCCTGGCATCTGCTGCAGAAAGTCCAGCAGAGCCCCACTCACACTGGGCCACCCACAAAGCCGTGGCCTCTCACTCCCTCCCACCAGCCCAGCCCCGAGACTGCTGACAGGGCAGAGAAAATGGCGTCAGGCACAGCTGCAGGGGCTTTTGCTGCCTGGAGTGGTATTTATATTGATCTCAACCCAGGCACACCTGGGGAGGGCTGGCCAGCATGGTAAGGCTGCCCAGGTAGCCAATCATCACCCCTCAGGGGCTCACAGTTGCAGAAAATGGAACTTGCTGAACCGGCCAGGTCCAAGGAACAGGTGTGGGCTCCTGAGAGTCAGGATAGACAAGGGGCTGCAGCTTTGGCTTGTTTTCTAATCATTTTATCTGGCCCATGAGTGGGAGACAACTTCAAGAAAACCCTCTCCTAATGAGAGGAACCCAGGAGTCAGGGAGAGGAGGGGTGGGTGGTGGTTGGAGACAGAGGCCTGGTGCCCTGGGTGCAGTGGAAGTCTCTGGAAGACCAGGTGGAGGGAGGCCGCACAGAGTGATGCCCAGGGTCACAGACCTGTCGGAGCTGCTGTTTGTTAGTTCAAGTCCTGCTCTGAGGTGCTCTGTGTCAGCTCTGAGCGACAGGTGAGCTGGGGGTGCTCTTCAATGAGGGCTATGTGCACGGTTCCTGTGTGCCCAGCCCTGCCACGGTACCTGCAAGGGTAGCTCTGTATCCTGGGAGGGGCCTGACCATGAGAGCCCCGTGGGCTGGGTTGGGGGTGGGGTACCTGCCCAGGAGAGCTCCATATCCTGGGATTGGCCTGACCACGAGAGCCCCATGGGCTGCTGGGGACCTGGTAAAGGATGTCAGGACAGTCAGTGAAGCCACCGAGGATATACCTCCAGTTGCTCCTGATTCCTACACCCTGCTGGTCATTCTACCAACCACCAGGACATGGTATTCTGTATTAGTCTTCAATGATGCCTTCTTTTGTATTCCATTAGTCCCAGAGTCACAAGAAATTTTGGCTTGTGAGTGGCAGGACTCAACATACAACTAAAACAATACTTCCGGGCCGTCTTGCCCCAAGGGTTCAAAAATTCCCACACCATCTTTGGGGAAAGCTTAGCTAACGACCGAAAAGTTCTACCTCTGGAAAAGGAAACCCTCCTTCAATATGCAGACGACATTCTGATCGCCAGCCCTACTAAGGAGGCCTCTGAACTACCAAGCCAATAAAGGATAGAAGTTGTCCAAGAAAAAGCTCAAATATCACAGACTGCGGTGACCTGCCTGGGCTTCATTCTCACACAAGGTCAGAGAAGCCCATCCCAGGAAAGGGAAGAAGCCATTTGCAGCCTTACCCCTTTCTAAAACTAGAAGACAGCTTAGGGGTTCCTGGGGAGGCCAGGGTTTGCTGCTTCTGGATCCCTAACTACAGTCTACTAGCTGGGCCTCTATATGAAACACTGAAAGGAAAAGATGATGATCCTTTTGAACAGAATCCAGAAGTGGCCTTTCAAGAATGGAAAGAGCAGTCAATTCAGACCCTTGCCCTGGAACTCCCTAATTGAGCTAAACCCTTTGACCTTTCCATTCCCGGTGAAAGGTGAATCGCCATTGGAGAATTAGTGCAAAAACTGGGACCACTTGAAATGGAACAACGCAAGAATGCCATCCAGGTAGGATAAACTACAGTCACCAAGGGGCTTGGCCCACTGCCACATCTGGCCAAGATACTGGCGGTATCTAAAAACCTGGAAATCAGCAGCCCAAAAGGCCACCTCCCTCCTAAGGGAAAAGGACCCCACGTGGTGATCCTAATCACCAACCATGCCCTGAAGTTGCAGGGTTCGCTCCGTGGGCACACCGACCTCGAGTGAGGAGGCCCTCCAACTCCAACATCCAGAGAGATAACCGGAGGCAACAGGGCACCATGACGACTCATGTGAACATCACTTGACCTGGAGTTTCTCTCATAAAACAACAATAGTGTGTCCCGAAGGAGTAGATTACTGCTTGCAGGACTTCCTGCACCCGGAGGGGAGCTAATAATCTTGGCGGGGGAACCGTATATCACACTGTCACCATAGAAAAGCCTACAGACACCGTGATGATGGTGGCCAATAAGACCGGCTGGACTCCTGTTTACTTCAAAAGGCTGTTGACTCAGTGGCCATCATGGTCCTTGATCACCACTGACCCTGGACTGTCTGGGAGTTGAGCGGGCAGGGCTCTGACACCTGGTGCTGTTTTTATGTTAATTCAGGGGCCTAATTGAAGAAAGAGCAGACTACTGGTCAGAGCATCTAGGCTGGCAGAAACGGTCAGCCTAAGGTGGCCGAACAAATGTGGGGCGGGGTGAAACCGGCCCCCACAGCGTCTCTGCACATCTCTTTCCTGGACCCTTAAAGGTCATTAGAATCTATAACACTTCCAATGCTGGTGCTCAGGCGGACGAGCAGGGAGGCAGGGGTCCTGGGGCCAATCAACGTCACCTGGAGGCTGCTGGGGAGAAGTTCTGACCCTCGTCCCCTGGTATGAGGGCTCCCAACTCAGCACTCAGCAGTTACAGAAGAAGGGTCTGCACCCTCAGCACTCCAAGAGTGAGGAACGGGACAAAAGGCAGAGGAGGGGTTTGTCCCCAGCAAAGCCCATTAAAAATCCCTGGGAGATAAAAATAGAATCTGGGCAATAAAGTCAAGTCTGACCTTTTTTATCCTTTGTGCTTTGTCTAATTTCACGTGCTCCTAGGGTCCCGCAGGCAGAGGTTCCACACCCGGCACTTCAGACCAGATTTCCTGGTGCAGAATGGCTGGGTCGACACCTCAGCTCCTGGGGCCCAGTGCAGACTCCGAGATATAGAGCCTGAGCTGCAGCCAACCCGGCCCTTGAGAGCTCCGCCCCCTCCCTCCCACTGACTCTGACAGGATCTCTACACAGCAGCCCAGCCCACAGCCCACGGGGTAGTGCATGCTCTCACCTCTCCATTCTCTGATGAAAATATAAAGTTTCCTTTGCTTGGGAACCAAACTCAGTCTCGATCTGTTGGCCCCAATGACACTGGGCAGGGGGACCCTTGTTGGGGTCCACTCTGGAGGATCAGTAACAGAAATTGAGACTATTGTAACTTCAATGAACAGATGTGTGAGCCAAACTGTAGTTAACATAGAACAGTTTATAAGGCTCGGGTAAAATAAGATGTTTCTAACACTTCCATTTGATATTTCCATCACTTTATTATAAGCAAGTTCAGTGAGAAGGTTTGTCCTATTTGTCAGGTCAATATTAGAGAAATGAAGTGATTTCTTTCCAAGGATGTACATCTAATAATCTTGGTTAAAGCTTCAATCTTGTTTTAAATGCTTTTCCATTGAAAATGATACCTCTCTTTCAGCTCCCCCATTTCTGAGAAGTATAAAATCTTATAATTTATTATTACCAAAGGGGAAAGGTGGGAGGAGGGATAAATTAACAGTTTGGAATTAACACATACACACTGCTATGTATAAAATAGATCATCAACAAGGAACTACTGTATAGCACAGGGAACTACACTCAATATTGTGCAATAACCTATAAGGGGAAATAATCGGAAAAAGAATAGATATTTTTATTGACATCATCTATCAATGACAGTTAAAGTGTAACCTAAGGGAAGCCGGTGGTGAGTGCTTCTGACCCTGAAGACTTCAGTCATCTAAAGTTTGGACTCTGCCTACTTCCCAAGGCCCTTAATGAACATATGTGTAGCCGTAGCTTAAAAAACTCCCCAGTTTGGGTTTCGGGGAGACACTGATTTTGAAAAAGCCCTGGTGTTCTCCTTACATGAATGGGACTCTTCCTACTGCTAAAACATGTCTGTCACATCCAGAGGATGGTATACCGTCTGATCGGGAAGAGTTTGGAAAAGGCATCTCATCTCCTCATCTCCTGGTGCTCGGGTTCACCCCTCCAGCGTCTTTACTAACAGTCTCCCCACTTGGAGATGTCAACACTGTCAACATCCTGTTGTGTACAGTTTGGAATTTGTCCAGAGGATGAAGCGGAAGGATGAGGAACAATGAGAGACAAGTCCTAGGTGTTCAGACAGGCACATGTCACTCTAATTTCCAATCAGGAAGATGAATTGACCAAAGGCTAGGGTTGCCCATGGAAACAGTATAGGGCTTGAGGAAATCCCACTGCTTTGTGGCCAGTTCCCATAAACACAAGTTGAACAATGGAACTCAGGGGCAGTAAAATTCACGAAACTGCAGAGTTGAAAATATCTATCACTGAAAAATGTCTTGAGGAAAGTCAGAGAAAAGGATTGGCAAGCAAGGGAGAATGGCAGGAAAGGGATTTGAGGAGGTAGAAAGGACTCACCATTAAGCACAAGAAAAGGGGCTGAACATTGCCGACATTGCAGTTGGCCAAAAAGGCTGTATGCGTTTTTTTCTGTATATATTCAAGAAAAGGGCATACACTTTTTTAGCCAACCAAACAGGTGGGCACTGGAAATCAATACTACAAAAGATATCACTTCGCATCAGTCAGAAGAGCCATCCTCATAAAGTGTAAACGCCAGAAATGCAGGACAGGGCAAGGAGAGGAGGGAGCCCTGTGAGGCTTATAGTGGAAATGTATATTGCCAACGGCCATTCTGGAGAACTGTATTGTGTTTACTAAAGCATCTAAAAAATGAGCTACAGAGCATAGGGCACTTGCACTCATGGGCGTATATCTTGGGAAAAACAAAAATCGAGAGGACACAGGCACCCCAATGTTTACTGCCTCTCTGTTTAAAAGATCCTCGACTAGGATATAACTTAAATGTCTCTGGAGGGAAAAAATGGATAGAGATGTGGTACTTATGTAGAGTGGAATATTACTCAGCCTGGAAATCAATGAAATATGGCCAGTTGTAACAACTCCGGAGGAGTTACGTATGATCATTCTAAGTGACATAAATATGTAGAAAACACGTGTAAGGCTGCTAAACGGGAAAGGTGGGGAGGGGTGAGGCATCATCCAGGAGGTTGAAATTAGCAAAGATACCATTCCAAATACCAAACTGATAATCAACAAGGCCTACACGGTAACTAAAAGAACTGCACTCAGCACACTCAAGTCACCGGAAAAGAATATCTATGACTGGTAAGAATCTGAAAAAGAAATTATTGATGTCTCTCTGTACGTGAATCAAGTGGATGTACAGCAGCAAGAAACAGAGCTTTGAAAATCAGCTGTAAACAACATAGTAATAAATTGAAAAAAATAAACGACAGAGAGACAGAGAAAACCTCTTACAACTTTTCCTCAGGGACGGTGATGCAACATGGATTGAACACATCTAGACCCACAGCAGGATGAGACATAAGGCTGGAAACTGTTCGCACTAAGAGAAATGTGAGGTTGGGTGAGGAAATGCACACCCTTTAAAGTAATACTACCTGGTACCCATTCAATGGGTCCCAAATCTGCAGGTTCAAGGAATCTTCCTACAGCTAAAACATGCATGGAAAACCCAGAGGACTGTACACCATGTGATCGGGAGATGTGTCTAAAATGCACCTCATTTATCCTCTCCTGGTGCTCCTGTTCATCATTCCAGCCACGTTACTTAGAATCTCCCCACTTAGAGAATCAGCACATTTAAACTTCTGTTTCACACATTTTGCAAATTGTGAGGAGGATGAACGGGAACAGGGGGAAACAATGAGAGAATAGTTGTAGGGGTTTGGACGGGCACATGTCACTCTAATTTCCCATTAAGAATAAGAATTAAAAAAAGGCTCAGCCCGCCTCACCGGAGCCAAAATAGGGCCTGAAGCAATCCTGCAGTTTTGAGGCCAGCTCACAAAAGAGCAACTTAAAAAATGGAGCTCAGGGTCACTGCAATTCACAAACCTGCAGAGTTATAAATGAAAACTAACGTCCAAAAATATGTTGAGGTAAGGCAAAGAAGAGGATCTGAATGCAAGACAGAATTGCAAGAAACAGATTTCAAGAGATAGATTGGACTCGCCTTTAAAGCACATGAAAAGCGGCAGAATTTCGACAATGATGCAGTTGGCCCAAAAGGGAGTATGTGTTATTTCCTGAATATATCCAGGAAAAAACGCATACGCACTTTATGGGCAACCAAGCAAGCAAGCAATGCAAATGTGCACAACAAAGAAGTCTCATTTCCCACCGGTCAAAAGGGCCATCCGAAAAAATTGTAAAAACCAGAAATGCAGGACAGGCCATGGAGAACAGGGAGCCTTTATACGCTGATGGACAGTGTGTGAACTGCCGAGAGCCACTCTGGAGAAGTGTATGGTGGTTCCTAAATCATCTAAAAAACAGAGCGACAGAGCATAGGGCACTTCCAATCACGGGAGTATATCTAGGGAAGTCTAAAAATCAACAAGACACAAGCACACCACAGTTTAGGGCTACTCTGTTTACAAGAACCTCAACTTCAGTACACCTTAAATATCCCAGGAAAGAGAACAATGGATAAAGAAAATGTGGTACTTATGTACAATGGAATATCTCTTCACCATGAAATCAATGTAATAAGGCTAGTAGAAGGATAGAGTGGATTGAGGTCCGATAATACTACTTGAAATAAGTCAAACAGAAAAAGAAACATATCATAAGATATCACTTATAGAGGGAGGATAAATATGGCTGCACAAAAAATGAATGACAAAACAGAACAGTGTCTCACATTTAGAAAACACACTTATGTCAGCTTAAGGGGAAAGGAGAGGTGGGGTGATGCATAAAACCAGAGTTTGAAATTAGCACAGATACCGTTCAATAAACCAAATAGGTATCAGACAAGATCTACACCTCGCTCAATGAACTGGCCTCAACACACCCTATACACCACAGAGAAATATATCTGAGTAATAAGAATCTTAAAACCCATGTATTGATATATCTCCATAAGGGAATCAAGTGTGCGCAGAGCGGCACAAACACAGCAGTGAAAATGAGCTAAACCCCATTATAGAAATAAATTTTAAAACCAAAACACAGAAACAATGAAAGAGAGAAAAATTCTTACAAAATTCGCTCAGGGGCTGTGATGCAACCTGGAATGACCACATATAAACCCACAGCTGGATAAGACATAAGGCTGGACACTTGGGGCTGAAAGGATTGGTGAGCTTTGGTGAGCAACTGCCGAAAGTTTAATGCAATACTTCATGCTACTTATTCCAAGGGTCCCAACACTCCAAGTTGAAGGGAATCTTCCTACAGCTAAACCATGCATGGGAAATCCAGCAGATGGTATACCATATGATCGGGAAAGGTTTCTAAAATGCACCTCATTTTCCTCTCCTGGGGCTCCGGATCAACATTCCAGCCACTTTACTAACAACATCTCCACATGGAGAGTCAATGCCTTTAAGTTCCGGTATCGCACAGTCTGCAGTTAGTGCGGAGGATGAATGGGAATAGGGGGAACCAGTGAGAAAATAGCTGTAGCGGTTTCAATGGGCACATGTCACTCTAATTTCACATCAGGAAGAAGAATTAACCAAAGGCAGAGCAAGGCGCCCCAGAAGAAGAATAGGGCCTGAAGAAATCCTGTGGATATGAGGCAAGATCACAAAAATAAGAGCTGAAAAATGGAGCTAAGGGCCACTGCAATTCAAAAACCTGCAGAGTTATAAAGGCCAACTATTTTTCAAAAGTATATTGAGGTAAGGCTATGAAGAGGAACTGAGAGCAAGGCAGAACTGCAAGAAACCGAATTCAGGAGGTAGACTGGAATTGCACTGAAAACATAGGAAAAGACTCAGAACGTCGACAATGATGCACTTGGCCAAAAAGGGCGTATGCGTTCCTTCCTGAATATATTCAGGAAGAAACGCATACGCCCTTTCTGGCCAACCAAGCAAGCTCGCAAAGGAAATCTGCACTACAATGAAGTCTCACTGCCCCCCGGTCAAAGGGCCTTCTGAAAAAAGTGTAAAATCCAGAAAGGCAGGACAGGCCATGGAGAACTGGGAGCCTTGTTATGCTGATGGGCGAGATGTAAATTGCCAACAGCCACTCTGGAGAAGTGTATGGTGTTTCCTGAAACATCCAAAAAATTAAGCAACAGAGCCTACGGCACTTCCACTTATTGTCCTATAGCTTAGGGAAATTAAAATCAAAAAGACACAGCCACCCCAAAGTTTGGGATGGCTCTCTTTACAAGAACCTCGTTTACGGTACAAGTTCAATATCGCAAAAAGCGAAAAATGGATAAAGAAGTTGTGGTACTTACGTACAATGCAATATCACTCAGCAATGAAATCTATGTCATCAGGCCCGTAGCAGCATAATGAGTGGATTCAGGTACGATGATTCTAAGTGAAATAAGTCACACAGAAAAAGAAATATCATAAGGTATCACTAATACACGGAATGTAAACTTGGCTACACAGGAACTGAATTACAAAGCAAAACAGTGTCTCAAATGTAGAAAACCAACTTATGCTTGCTTAAGGGGAAAGGTGAGTTGGGGTGCTGCATAAAACCAGGGATTGAAATTAGCACAGATACCGTTCCATAAGCCAAATATGTAATAGACAAGAGCTACTCCTTGCTCAACGAAGTGGACTCAACACCCCATATTAAACGCCTAAAAATATACCTGACTAGTAAGAATCTTAAAACCTATGGATTTATATGTCTCCGAAAGAGAATCAAGCGTGTGTACAGCGGCATAAACGCAGCAGTGATAGGACTGGTGAGGTTCGGTGAGCAAATGCAGACCCTTTGAAGTCATATGGCATGGTACCCATTCCATGGGTCTCAACTCTCCAGGTTTAAGGGATTCTTCCTTCAGCTAACACATGCATGTGGAACCCAGAGTATGATCCACTGTGTCATCGGGAAACGTGTTCAAATGTGTCTCAGTTTTCGTCCCCTGGTACTCGGGTGCAACATTCCAGATGCTTTACTAACACTCTCCCCACTTGGAGAGTCAGTGCCTTTAACCTCCTGTTTGGCCCAGTTAGCAATTTCTGCGGAAGATGAACAGGAATAGGGAGAACCAATGAGAGACTAGGTGGAGGTGTCTGGACGGGCAAATTTAACTCCCATTTCCCACCAGGAAGAGGAAATAACCAAAGGCTCAGCATGCCGTGCCGGAACCAAACTAGGGCCTGAAGCAATCCTGCGGTGTTGTGGCCAGCTCACAAGAAAGCGAGTTGAAGAAAGGAGCTCAGGGGCACTGTAATTCACAAACCTGCAGAGTTATAAATGACAGCTATCTTCCAAAAATATATTGACGGAAGGCAGCCAAGAGGACTTGAAAGCGGGGCAGAAATGCAGGAAACCGATTTCAGGAGGTAGACTGGAATTGCATGTAAAGCATAGGAAAAGAGGCAGAACGTCCACAATAATGCACTTGGCCAAAAAGGGCGTATGCGTTTTTTCCTGAATATATTCAGGAAAAAACGCATACGCCCTTTTTGGCCAACCAAGCAAGCTTGCAAAGGAAATCTGCACTACAATGAAGTCTCACTGCCCCCCGGTCAAAAGGGCCATCTGAAAAAAGTGTAAAATCCAGAAAGGCAGGACAGGCCATGGAGAACTGGGAGCCTAGTTATGCTGATGGGCGGGATGTAAATTGCCAGCAGCCACTCTGGAGAAGTGTATGGTGTTTCCTGAAACATCCAAAAAACAAAGCAACAGAGCCTAGGGCACTTCCACTTATGGTCCTATAGCTTAGGGAAATTAAAATCAAAAAGACACAGCCACCCCAAAGTTTGGGACGGCTCTGTTTACAAGAACCTCGTTTACGGTACAAGTTCAATATCACACAAAGCGAAAAATGGATAAAGAAGTTGTGGTACTTAGGTACAATGCAATATCACTCAGCAATGAAATCTATGTCATCAGGCCCGTAGCAGCATAATGAGTGGATTCAGGTACGATGATTCTAAGTGAAATAAGTCACACAGAAAAAGAAACATCATAAGATATCACTAATACACGGAATGTAAACTTGGCTACACAAGAACTGAATTACAAAACAGAACAGGGTGTCAAATGTAGAAAACCAACTTATGCTTGCTTAAGGGGAAAGGTGAGTTGGGGTGCTGCATAAAACCAGAGATTGAAATTAGCACAGATACCGTTCCATAAGCCAAATATGTAATAGACAAGAGCTACTCCTTGCTCAACGAAGTGGACTCAACACCCCACATTAAACGCCTAAGAATATACCTGACTAGTAAGAATGTTAAAACCTATGGATTTATATGTCTCCGAAAGAGAATCAAGCGTGTGTACAGCGGCATAAATGCAGCAGTGATAGGACTGGTGAGGTTCGGTGAGCAAATGCAGACCCTTTGAAATCATATTGCATGGTACCCATTCCATGGGTCTCAACTCTCCCTGTTTAAGGGATTCTTCCTTCAGCTAAAACATGCATGTGGAACCCAGAGTATGATCCACCGTGTGATTGGGAAACGTGTTCAAATGTGTCTCAGTTTTCGTCCCCAGGTACTTGGGTGCAACATTCAAGACCCTTTACTAACACTCTCCCCACTTGGAGAGTCAGTGCCTTTAACCTCCTGTTTGGCCCAGTTTGCAATTTCTGTGGAAAATGAACAGGAATAGGGAGAACCAATGAGAGACTAGGTGGAGGTGTCTGGACGGGCAAATTTAACTCTCATTTCCCACCAGGATGAGGAATTAACCAAAGGCTCAGCATGCCGTGCCGTAACCAAACTAGGGCCTGAAGCAGTCCTGCGGTGTTGCGGCCAGCTCACAAGAAAGCGAGTTGAAGAAAGGAGCTCAGGGGAACTGTAATTCACAAACCTGCAGAGTTATAAATGACAGCTATCTTGCAAAAATATATTGAAGTAAGGCTGCCAAGAGGAGTTGAAAGCGGGGCAGAATTGCAGGAAACCCATTTCAGGAGGTAGACTGGAATTGCATGTAAAGCATAGGAAAAGAGGCAGAACGTCCACAATGATGCACTTGGCCAAAAAGGGCGTATGCGTTTTTTACTGAATATATTCAGGAAAAAACGCATACACCCTTTTTGGCCAACCAAGCAAGCTTGCAAAGGAAATCTGCACTACAATTAAGTCTCACTGCCCCCCGGTCAAAAGGGCCATCCGAAAAATGTGTAAAATCCAGAAAGGCAGGACAGGCCAAGGAAAACTAGGAGCCTTCTTATGCTGATGGGCGGGATGTAAATTGCCAGCAGCCACTCTGGAGAAGTGTATGGTGTTTCCTGAAACATCCAAAAAACAAAGCAACAGAGCCTAGGGCACTTCCACTTATGGTCCTATAGCTTAGGGAAATTAAAATCAAAAAGACACAGCCACCCCAAAGTTTGGGACGGCTCTGTTTACAAGAACCTCGTTTACGGTACAAGTTCAATATCACAGAAAGCGAAAAATGGATAAAGAAATTGTGGTACTTACGTACAATGCAATATCACTCAGCAATGAAATCTATGTCATCAGGCCCGTAGCAGCATAATGAGTGGATTCAGGTACGATGATTCTAAGTGAAATTAGTCACACAGAAAAAGAAACATCATAAGATATCACTAATACACGGAATGTAAACTTGGCTACACAAGAACTGAATTACAAAACAGAACAGGGTGTCAAATGTAGAAAACCAACTTATGCTTGCTTAAGGGGACGGGTGAGTTGGGGTGCTGCATAAAACCAGAGATTGAAATGAGCACAGATACCGTTCCATAAGCCAAATATGTAATAGACAAGAGCTACTCCTTGCTCAACGAAGTGGACTCAACACCCCATATTAAACGACTAAGAATATACCTGACTAGTAAGAATCTTAAAACCTATGGATTTATATGTCTCCGAAAGAGAATCAAGCGTTTGTACAGCGACATAAACGCAGCAGTGATAGGATTGGTGAGGTTCGGTGAGCAAATGCAGACCATTTGAAGTCATATTGCATGGTACCCATTCCATGGGTCTCAACTCTCCATGTTTAAGGGATTCTTCCTTCAGCTAAAACATGCATGTGGAACCCAGAGTATGATCTACCGTGTGATCGGAAAACGTATTCAAATATGTCTCAGTTTTCGTCCCCTGGTACTCGGGTGCAACATTCCAGACGCTTTACTAACACTCTCCCCACTTGGAGAGTCAGTGCCTAAAACCTCCTGTTTGGCCCAGTTTGCAAATTCTGTGGAAAATGAACAGGAATAGGGAGAACCAATGAGAGACTAGGTGGAGGTCTCTGGACGGGCAAATTTAACTCTCATTTCCCACCAGGAAGAGGAATTAACCAAAGGCTCAGCATGCCGTGCCGGAACCAAACTAGGGCCTGAAGCAATCCTGCGGTGTTGCGGCCAGCTCACAAGAAAGTGAGTTGAAGAAAGGAGCTCAGGGGCACTGTAATTCACAAACCTGCAGAGTTATAAATGACAGCTATCTTGCAAAAATATATTGAAGTAAGGCTGCCAAGAGGAGTTGAAAGCGGGCAGAATTGCAGGAAACCGATTTCAGGAGGTAGACTGGAATTGCATGTAAAGCATAGGAAAAGAGGCAGAAGTCCACAATGATGCACTTGGCCAAAAAGGGCGTATGCGTCAGGAAAAAATGCATACGCCCTTTTTGGCCAACCAAGCAAGCTTGCAAAGGAAATCTGCACTACAATGAAGTCTCACTGCCCCCCGGTCAAAAGGGCCATCTGAAAAAAGTGTAAAATCCAGAAAGGCAGGACAGGCCATGGAGAACTGGGACCCTTGTTATGCTGAAGGGTGGGATGTAAATTGCCAGCAGCCACTCTGGAGAAGTGTATGGTGTTTCCTGAAACATCCAAAAAACAAAGCAACAGAGTTATAAATGACAGCTATCTTGCAAAAATATATTGAAGTAAGGCTGCCAAGAGGAGTTGAAAGCGGGCAGAATTGCAGGAAACCGATTTCAGGAGGTAGACTGGAATTGCATGTAAAGCATAGGAAAAGAGGCAGAACGTCCACAATAATGCACTTGGCCAAAAAGGGCGTATGCGTTTTTTCCTGAATATATTCAGTAAAATATATTCAGGAAAAAACGCATACGCCCTTTTTGGCCAACCAAGCAAGCTTGCAAAGGAAATCTGCACTACAATGAAGTCTCACTGCCCCCCGGTCAAAAGGGCCATCTGAAAAAAGTGTAAAATCCAGAAAGGCAGGACAGGCCATGGAGAACTGGGAGCCTTGTTATGCTGATGGGCGGGATGTAAATTGCCAGCAGCCACTCTGGAGAAGTGTATGGTGTTTCCTGAAACATCCAAAAAACAAAGCAACAGAGCCTAGGGCACTTCCACTTATGGTCCTATAGCTTAGGGAAATTAAAATCAAAAAGACACAGCCACCCCAAAGTTTGGGACGGCTCTGTTTACAAGAACCTCGTTTACGGTACAAGTTCAATATCACAAAAAGCGAAAAATGGATAAAGAAGTTGTGGTACTTAGGTACAATGCAATATCACTCAGCAATGAAATCTATGTCATCAGGCCCGTAGCAGCATAATGAGTGGATTCAGGTACGATGATTCTAAGTGAAATAAGTCACACAGAAAAAGAAACATCATAAGGTATCACTAATACATGGAATGTAAACTTGGCTACACAGGAACTGAATTACAAAGCAAAACAGGGTCTCAAATATAGAAAACCAAGTTATGCTTGCTTAAGGGGAAAGGTGAGTTGGGGTGCTGCATAAAACCAGAGATTGAAATTAGCACAGATACCGATCCCTAAGCCAAATATGTAATAGAGAAGAGCTACTCCTTGCTCAACGAACTGGACTCAACACACCATATTAAACGCCTAAGAATATACCTGACTAGTAAGAAACTTAAAACCTATGGATTCATATGTGTCCGAAAGAGAATCAAGCGTTTGTACAGCGACATAAACGCAGCAGTGATAGGATTGGTGAGGTTCCGTGAGCAAATGCAGACCCTTTGAAGTCATATTGCATGGTACCCATTCTATGGGTCTCAACTCTCCAGGTTTAAGGGATTCTTCCTTCAGCTAAAACATGCATGTGGAACCCACAGTATGATCCACCGTGTGATCGGGAAACGTGTTCAAATGTGTCTCAGTTTTCGTCCCCAGGTACTCGGGTGCAACATTCCAGACGCTTTACTAACACTCTCCCCACTTGGAGAGTCAGTGCCTTTAACCTCCTGTTTGGCCCAGTTTGCAATTTCTGTGGAAAATGAACAGGAATAGGGAGAACCAATGAGAGACTAGGTGGAGGTGTCTGGACGGGCCAATTGAACTCTCATTTCCCACCAGGAAGAGGAATTAACCAAAGGCTCAGCATGCCGTGCCGGAACCAAACTAGGGCCTGAAGCAATACTGCGGTGTTGCGGCCAGCTCAGAAGAAAGCGACTTGAAGAAAGGAGGTCAGGGGCACTGTAATTCACAAACCTGCAGAGTTATAAATGACAGCTATCTTGCAAAAATATATTGAAGTAAGGCTGCCAAGAGGAGTTGAAAGCGGGCAGAATTGCAGGAAACCGATTTCAGGAGATAGACTGGAATTGCATGTAAAGCATAGGAAAAGAGGCAGAAGTCCACAATGATGCACTTGGCCAAAAAGGGCGTATGCGTCAGGAAAAAATGCATACGCCCTTTTTGGCCAACCAAGCAAGCTTGCAAAGGAAATCTGCACTACAATGAAGTCTCACTGCCCCCCGGTCAAAAGGGCCATCTGAAAAAAGTGTAAAATCCAGAAAGGCAGGACAGGCCATGGAGAACTGGGACCCTTGTTATGCTGATGGGCGGGATGTAAATTGCCAAGAGCCACTCTTGAGAGGTGTATGGTGTTTCCTGAAACATCTAAAAAACAAAGCAACAGAGCCTAGGGCACTTCCACTTATGGTCCTATAGCTTAGGGAAATTAAAATCAAAAAGACACAGCCACCCCAAAGTTTGGGACAGCTCTGTTTACAAGAACCTCGTTTACGGTACAAGTTCAATATCGCAGAAAGTGAAAAATGGATAAAGAAGTTGTGGTACTTACGTACAATGCAATATCACTCAGCAATGAAATCTATGTCATCAGGCCCGTAGCAGCATAATGAGTGGATTCAGGTATGATGATTCTAACTGAAATAAGTCACACAGAAAAAGAAACATCATAAGATATCACTAATACACGGAATGTAAACTTGGCTACACAGGAACTGGATTACAAAACAGAACAGGGTCTCAAATTTAGAAAACCAACTTATGCTTGCTTAAGGGGAAAGGTGAGTTGGGGTGCTGCATCAAACCAGAGATTGAAATGAGCACAGATAAAGTTCCTTAAGCCAAATATGGAATAGACAAGAACTACTCCTTGCTCAACGAAATGGACTCAACACCCCATATTAAACGCCTAAGAATGTACCTGACTAGTAAGTATCTTAAAACCTATGGATTGCTATGTCGCTGAAAGAAAATCAAGCGTGTGTACAGGGGCATAAACGCAGCAGTGATAGGATTGGAGACGTTCGGTGAGCAAATGAAGACCCTTTGAAGTCATATTGCATGGTACCCATTCCACGGGTCTCAACTCTCCAGGTTTAAGGGATTCTGCCTTCAGGTAAAACATGCACGTGGAACCCAGAGTATGATCAACCGTGTGATCGGGAGACGTGTTCCAATATGTCTCAGTTCTCGTCCCCTGGTACTCGGGTGCAACATTCCAGACGCTTTACTAACACTCTCCCGACTTGGAGAGTCAGTGCCTTTAACCTCCTGTTTGGCCCAGTTTGCAATTTCTGCGGAAGATGAACAGGAATAGGGAGAACCAATGAGAGACTAGCTGGAGGTGTCTGGACGGGCAAATTTAACTCTCATTTCCCACCAGGAAGAGGAATTAACCAAAGGCTCAGCGTGCCGTGCCGGAACCAGATTAGGGCCTGAAGCAATCCTGCGGTGTTGCGGCCAGCTCACAAGAAAGCGAGTTGAAGAAAGGAGCTCAGGGGCACTGTAATTCACAAACCTGCAGAGTTATAAATGACAGCTATCGTCCAAAAATATACTGAAGTAAGGCTGCCAAGAGGACTTGAAAGCGGGGCAGAATTGCAGGAAACCGATTTCAGGAGGTAGACTGGAATTGCATTTAAAGCATAGGAAAAGAGGCAGAACGTCCACAATGATGCACTTGGCCAAAAAGGGCGTATGCGTTTTTTCCTGAATATATTCAGGAAAAAACGCATACGCCCTTTTTGGCCAACCAAGCAAGCTTGCAAAGGAAATCTGCACTACAATGAAGTCTCACTTCCCCCCGGTCAAAAGGGCCATCTGAAAAAAGTGTAAAATCCAGAAAGGCAGGACAGGCCATGGAGAACTGGGAGCCTTGTTATGCTGATGGGCGGGATGTAAATTGCCAAGAGCCACTCTTGAGAGGTGTATGGTGTTTCCTGAAACATCTAAAAAACAAAGCAACAGAGCCTAGGGCACTTCCACTTATGGTCCTATAGCTTAGGGAAATTAAAATCAAAAAGACACAGCCACCCCAAAGTTTGGGACGGCTCTGTTTACAAGAACCTCGTTTACGGTACAAGTTCAATATCGCAGAAAGTGAAAAATGGATAAAGAAGTTGTGGTACTTACGTACAATGCAATATCACTCAGCAATGAAATCTATGTCATCAGGCCCGTAGCAGCATAATGAGTGGATTCAGGTATGATGATTCTAACTGAAATAAGTCACACAGAAAAATAAACATCATAAGATATCACTAATACACGGAATGTAAACTTGGCTACACAGGAACTGGATTACAAAACAGAACAGGGTCTCAAATTTAGAAAACCAACTTATGCTTGCTTAAGGGGAAAGGTGAGTTGGGGTGCTGCATAAAACCAGAGATTGAAATGAGCACAGATAAAGTTCCTTAAGCCAAATATGGAATAGACAAGAACTACTCCTTGCTCAACGAAATGGACTCAACACCCCATATTAAACGCCTAAGAATGTACCTGACTAGTAAGTATCTTAAAACCTATGGATTGCTATGTCTCTGAAAGAAAATCAAGCGTGTGTACAGGGGCATAAACGCAGCAGTGATAGGATTGGAGAGGTTCGGTGAGCAAATGAAGACCCTTTGAAGTCATATTGCATGGTACCCATTCCACGGGTCTCAACTCTCCAGGTTTAAGGGATTCTTCCTTCAGCTAAAATATGCACGTGGAACCCAGAGTATGATCAAACGTGTGATCGGGAGACGTGTTCCAATATGTCTCAGTTCTCGTCCCCTGGTACTCGGGTGCAACATTCCAGACGCTTTACTAACACTCTCCCGACTTGGAGAGTCAGTGCCTTTAACCTCCTGTTTGGCCCAGTTTGCAATTTCTGCGGAAGATGAACAGGAATAGGGAGAACCAATGAGAGACTAGCTGGAGGTGTCTGGACGGGCAAATTTAACTCTCATTTCCCACCAGGAAGAGGAATTAACCAAAGGCTCAGCGTGCCGAGCCGGAAACAGATTAGGGCCTGAAGCAATCCTGCGGTGTTGCGGCCAGCTCACAAGAAAGCGAGTTGAAGAAAGGAGCTCAGGGGCACTGTAATTCACAAACCTGCAGAGTTATAAATGACAGCTATCGTCCAAAAATATACTGAAGTAAGGCTGCCAAGAGGACTTGAAAGCGGGGCAGAATTGCAGGAAACCGATTTCAGGAGGTAGACTGGAATTGCATTTAAAGCATAGGAAAAGAGGCAGAACGTCCACAATGATGCACTTGGCCAAAAAGGGCGTATGCGTTTTTTCCTGAATATATTCAGGAAAAAACGCATACGCCCTTTTTGGCCAACCAAGCAAGCTTGCAAAGGAAATCTGCACTACAATGAAGTCTCACTTCCCCCCGGTCAAAAGGGCCATCTGAAAAAAGTGTAAAATCCAGAAAGGCAGGACAGGCCATGGAGAACTGGGAGCCTTGTTATGCTGATGGGCGGGATGTAAATTGCCAAGAGCCACTCCGGAGAGGTGTATGGTGTTTCCTGAAACATCTAAAAAACAAAGCAACAGAGCCTAGGGCACTTCCACTTATGGTCCTATAGCTTAGGGAAATTAAAATCAAAAAGACACAGCCACCCCAAAGTTTGGGACAGCTCTGTTTACAAGAACCTCGTTTACGGTACAAGTTCAATATCGCAGAAAGTGAAAAATGGATAAAGAAGTTGTGGTACTTACGTACAATGCAATATCACTCAGCAATGAAATCTATGTCATCAGGCCCGTAGCAGCATAATGAGTGGATTCAGGTATGATGATTCTAACTGAAATAAGTCACACAGAAAAAGAAACATCATAAGATATCACTAATACACGGAATGTAAACTTGGCTACACAGGAACTGGATTACAAAACAGAACAGGGTCTCAAATTTAGAAAACCAACTTATGCTTGCTTAAGGGGAAAGGTGAGTTGGGGTGCTGCATCAAACCAGAGATTGAAATGAGCACAGATAAAGTTCCTTAAGCCAAATATGGAATAGACAAGAACTACTCCTTGCTCAACGAAATGGACTCAACACCCCATATTAAACGCCTAAGAATGTACCTGACTATTAAGTATCTTAAAACCTATGGATTGCTATGTCACTGAAAGAAAATCAAGCGTTTGTACAGGGGCATAAACGCAGCAGTGATAGGATTGGAGACGTTCGGTGAGCAAATGAAGACCCTTTGAAGTCATATTGCATGGTACCCATTCCACGGGTCTCAACTCTCCAGGTTTAAGGGATTCTGCCTTCAGGTAAAACATGCACGTGGAACCCAGAGTATGATCAACCGTGTGATCGGGAGACGTGTTCCAATATGTCTCAGTTCTCGTCCCCTGGTACTCGGGTGCAACATTCCAGACGCTTTACTAACACTCTCCCGACTTGGAGAGTCAGTGCCTTTAACCTCCTGTTTGGCCCAGTTTGCAATTTCTGCGGAAGATGAACAGGAATAGGGAGAACCAATGAGAGACTAGCTGGAGGTGTCTGGACGGGCAAATTTAACTCTCATTTCCCACCAGGAAGAGGAATTAACCAAAGGCTCAGCGTGCCGTGCCGGAACCAGATTAGGGCCTGAAGCAATCCTGCGGTGTTGCGGCCAGCTCACAAGAAAGCGAGTTGAAGAAAGGAGCTCAGGGGCACTGTAATTCACAAACCTGCAGAGTTATAAATGACAGCTATCGTCCAAAAATATACTGAAGTAAGGCTGCCAAGAGGACTTGAAAGCGGGGCAGAATTGCAGGAAACCGATTACAGGAGGTAGACTGGAATTGCATTTAAAGCATAGGAAAAGAGGCAGAACGTCCACAATGATGCACTTGGCCAAAAAGGGCGTATGCGTTTTTTCCTGAATATATTCAGGAAAAAACGCATACGCCCTTTTTGGCCAACCAAGCAAGCTTGCAAAGGAAATCTGCACTACAATGAAGTCTCACTTCCCCCCGGTCAAAAGGGCCATCTGAAAAAGTGTAAAATCCAGAAAGGCAGGACAGGCCATGGAGAACTGGGAGCCTTGTTATGCTGATGGGCGGGATGTCAATTGCCAAGAGCCACTTGGGAGAGGTGTAAGGTGTTTCCTGAAACATCTAAAAAACAAAGCAACAGAGCCTAGGGCACTTCCACTTATGGTCCTATAGCTTAGGGAAATTAAAATCAAAAAGACACAGCCACCCCAAAGTTTGGGACGGCTCTGTTTACAAGAACCTCGTTTACGGTACAAGTTCAATATCGCAGAAAGTGAAAAATGGATAAAGAAGTTGTGGTACTTACGTACAATGCAATATCACTCAGCAATGAAATCTATGTCATCAGGCCCGTAGCAGCATAATGAGTGGATTCAGGTATGATGATTCTAACTGAAATAAGTCACACAGAAAAAGAAACATCATAAGATATCACTAATACACGGGATGTAAACTTGGCTACACAGGAACTGGATTACAAAACAGAACAGGGTCTCAAATTTAGAAAACCAACTTATGCTTGCTTAAGGGGAAAGGTGAGTTGGGGTGCTGCATAAAACCAGAGATTTAAATGAACACAGATAAAGTTCCTTAAGCCAAATATAGAATAGACAAGAACTACTCCTTGCTCAACGAAATGGACTCAACACCCCATATTAAACGCCTAAGAATGTACCTGACTAGTAAGTATCTTAAAACCTATGGATTGCTATGTCTCTGAAAGAAAATCAAGCGTGTGTACAGGGGCATAAACGCAGCAGTGATAGGATTGGAGAGGTTCGGTGAGCAAATGAAGACCCTTTGAAGTCATATTGCATGGTACCCATTCCACGGGTCTCAACTCTCCAGGTTTAAGGGATTCTTCCTTCAGCTAAAACATGCACGTGGAACCCAGAGTATGATCAACCGTGTGATCGGGAGACGTGTTCCAATATGTCTCAGTTCTCGTCCCCTGGTACTCGGGTGCAACATTCCAGACGCTTTACTAACACTCTCCCGACTTGGAGAGTCAGTGCCTTTAACCTCCTGTTTGGCCCAGTTTGCAATTTCTGCGGAAGATGAACAGGAATAGGGAGAACCAATGAGAGACTAGCTGGAGGTGTCTGGACGGGCAAATTTAACTCTCATTTCCCACCAGGAAGAGGAATTAACCAAAGGCTCAGCGTGCCGTGCCGGAACCAGATTAGGGCCTGAAGCAATCCTGCGGTGTTGCGGCCAGCTCACAAGAAAGCGAGTTGAAGAAAGGAGCTCAGGGGCACTGTAATTCACAAACCTGCAGAGTTATAAATGACAGCTATCTTCCAAAAATATATTGAATTAGGATGCCAAGAGGAGTTGAAAGCGGGGCAGAATTGCAGGAAACCGATTTCAGGAGGTAGACTGGAATTGCATGTAAAGCATAGGAAAAGAGGCAGAACGTCCACAATGATGCACTTGGCCAAAAAGGGCGTATGCGTTTTCTCCTGAATATATTCAAGAAAAAACGCATACGCTCTTTTTGGCCAAACAAGCAAGCTTGCAAAGGAAATCTGCACTACAATGAAGTCTCACTGCCCCCCGGTCAAAAGGGCCATCTGAAAAAAGTGTAAAATCCAGAAAGGCAGGACAGGCCATGGAGAACTGGGAGCCTTGTTATGCTGATGGGCGGGATGTAAATTGCCAAGAGCCACTCTGGAGAAGTGTATGGTGTTTCCTGAAATACCTAAAAAACAAAGCAACAGCGCCTAGGGCACTTCCACTTATGGTCCTATAGCTTAGGGAAATTAAAATCAAAAAGACACAGCCACCGCAAAGCTTGGGACGGCTCTGTTTACAAGAACCTCGTTTACGGTACAAGTTCAATACCGCAGAAAGTGGAAAATGGATAAAGAATTTGTGGTACTTACGTACAATGCAATATCACTCAGCAATGAAATCTATGTCATCAGGCCCGTACCAGCATAATGAGTGGATTCAGGTATGATGATTCTAACTGAAATAAGTCACACAGAAAAAGAAACATCATAAGATATCACTAATACACGGAATGTAAACTTGGCTACACAGGAACTGGATTACAAAACAGAACAGGGTCTCAAATTTAGAAAACCAACTTATGCTTGCTTAAGGGGAAAGGTGAGTTGGGGTGCTGCATAAAACCAGAGATTGAAATGAGCACAGATAAAGTTCCTTAAGCCAAATATGGAATAGACAAGAGCTACTCCTTGCTCAACAAAGTGGACTCAACACCCCATATTAAACGCCTAAGAATGTACCTGACTAGTAAGTATCTTAAAACCTATGGATTGCTATGTCTCTGAAAGAGAATGAAGCGTGTGTACAGGGGCATAAACGCAGCAGTGATAGGATTGGAGAGGTTCGGTGAGCAAATGAAGACCCTTTGAAGTCATATTGCATGGTACCCATTCCACAGGTCTCAACTCTCCAGGTTTAAGGGATTCTTCCTTCAGCTTAAACATGCATGTGGAACCCAGAGTATGATCAACCGTGTGATCGGGAGACGTGTTCCAATATGTCTCAGTTCTCGTCCCCTGGTACTCGGGTGCAACATTCCAGACGCTTTACTAACACTCTCCCGACTTGGAGAGTCAGTGCCTTTAACCTCCTGTTTGGCCCAGTTTGCAATTTCTGCGGAAGATGAACAGGAATAGGGAAAACCAATGAGAGACTAGCTGGAGGTGTCTGGATGCGCAAATTTAACTCTCATTTCCCACCAGAAAGAGGAATTAACCAAAGGCTCAGCGTGCCGTGCCGGAACCAGATTAGGGCCTGAAGCAATCCTGCGGTGTTGCGGCCAGCTCACAAGAAAGCGAGTTGAAGAAAGGAGCTCAGGGGCACTGTAATTCACAAACCTGCAGAGTTATAAATGACAGCTATCGTCCAAAAATATACTGAAGTAAGGCTGCCAAGAGGACTTGAAAGCGGGGCAGAATTGCAGGAAACCGATTTCAGGAGGTAGACTGGAATTGCATTTAAAGCATAGGAAAAGAGGCAGAACGTCCTCAATGATGCACTTGGCCAAAAAGGGCGTATGCGTTTTTTCCTGAATATATTCAGGAAAAAACGCATACGCCCTTTTTGGCCAACCAAGCAAGCTTGCAAAGGAAATCTGCACTACAATGAAGTCTCACTTCCCCCAGGTCAAATGGGCCATCTGAAAAAAGTGTAAAATCCAGAAAGGCAGGACAGGCCATGGAGAACTGGGAGCCTTGTTATGCTGATGGGCGGGACGTAAATTGCCAAGAGCAACTCGGGAAAAGTGTATGGTGTTTCCTGAAACATCTAAAAAACAAAGCAACAGAGCCTAGGGCACTTCCACTTATGGTCCTATAGCATAGGGAAATTAAAATCAAAAAGACACAGCCACCCCAAAGTTTGGGACGGCTCTGTTTACAAGAACCTCGTTTACGGTACAAGTTCAATATCGCAGAAAGTGGAAAATGGATAAAGAAGTTGTGGTACTTACGTACAATGCAATATCACTCAGCAATGAAATCTATGTCATCAGGCCCGTAGCAGCATAATGAGTGGATTCAGGTATGATGATTCTAACTGAAATAAGTCACACAGAAAAAGAAACATCATAAGATGTCACTAATACACGGGATGTAAACTTGGCTACACAGGAACTGGATTACAAAACAGAACAGGGTCTCAAATTTAGAAAACCAACTTATGCTTGCTTAAGGGGAAAGGTGAGTTGGGGTGCTGCATAAAACCAGAGTTTGAAATGAGCACAGATAAAGTTCCTTAAGCCAAATATGGAATAGACAAGAGCTACTCCTTGCTCAACGAAATGGACTCAACACCCCATATTAAACGCCTAAGAATGTACCTGACTAGTAAGTATCTTAAAACCTATGGATTGCTATGTGTCTGAAAGAAAATCAAGCGTGTGTACAGGGGCATAAACGCAGCAGTGATAGGATTGGAGAGGTTCGGTGAGCAAATGAAGACCCTTTGAAGTCATATTGCATGGTACCCATTCCACGGGTCTCAACTCTCCAGGTTTAAGGGATTCTTCCTTCAGCTAAAACATGCACGTGGAACCCAGAGTATGATCAACCGTGTGATCGGGAGACGTGTTCCAATATGTCTCAGTTCTCGTCCCCTGGTACTCGGGTGCAACATTCCAGACGCTTTACTAACACTCTCCCGACTTGGAGAGTCAGTGCCTTTAACCTCCTGTTTGGCCCAGTTTGCAATTTCTGCGGAAGATGAACAGGAATAGGGAGAACCAATGAGAGACTAGCTGGAGGTGTCTGGACGGGCAAATTTAACTCTCATTTCCCACCAGGAAGAGGAATTAACCAAAGGCTCAGCATGCCGAGCCGGAACCAGATTAGGGCCTGAAGCAATCCTGCGGTGTTGCGGCCAGCTCACAAGAAAGCGAGTTGAAGAAAGGAGCTCAGGGGCACTGTAATTCACAAACCTGCAGAGTTATAAATGACAGCTATCGTCCAAAAATATACTGAAGTAAGGCTGCCAAGAGGACTTGAAAGCGGGGCAGAATTGCAGGAAACCGATTTCAGGAGGTAGACTGGAATTGCATTTAAAGCATAGGAAAAGAGGCAGAACGTCCACAATGATGCACTTGGCACAAAAAGGGCATATGCGTTTTTTCCTGAATATATTCAGGAAAAAACGCATACGCACTTTTTGGCCAACCAAGCAAGCTTGCAAAGGAAATCTGCACTACAATGAAGTCTCACTTCCCCCCGGTCAAAAGGGCCATCTGAAAAAAGTGTAAAATCCAGAAAGGCAGGACAGGCCATGGAGAACTGGGAGCCTTGTTATGCTGATGGGCGGGATGTAAATTGCCAACAGCCACTCGGGAGAGGTGTATGGTGTTTCCTGAAACATCTAAAAAACAAAGCAACAGAGCCTAGGGCACTTCCACTTATGGTCCTATAGCTTAGGGAAATTAAAATCAAAAAGACACAGCCACCCCAAAGTTTGGGACGGCTCTGTTTACAAGAACCTCGTTTACAGTACAAGTTCAATATCGCAGAAAGTGAAAAATGGATAAAGAAGTTGTGGTACTTACGTACAATGCAATATCACTCAGCAATGAAATCTATGTCATCAGGCCCGTAGCAGCATAATGAGTGGATTCAGGTATGATGATTCTAACTGAAATAAGTCACACAGAAAAAGAAACATCATAAGATATCACTAATACACGGAATGTAAACTTGGCTACACAGGAACTGGATTACAAAACAGAACAGGGTCTCAAATTTAGAAAACCAACTTATGCTTGCTTAAGGGGAAAGGTGACTTGGGGTGCTGCATAAAACCAGAGATTGAAATGAGCACAGATAAAGTTCCTTAAGCCAAATATAGAATAGACAAGAACTACTCCTTGCTCAACGAAATGGACTCAACACCCCATATTAAACGCCTAAGAATGTACCTGACTAGTAAGTATCTTAAAACCTATGCACTGCTATGTCTCTGAAAGAAAATCAAGCATGTGTACAGGGGCATAAACGCAGCAGTGATAGGATTGGAGAGGTTCGGTGAGCAAATGAAGACCCTTTGAAGTCATATTGCATGGTACCCATTCCACGGGTCTCAACTCTCCAGGTTTAAGGGATTCTTCCTTCAGCTAAAACATGCACGTGGAACCCAGAGTATGATCAACCGTGTGATCGGGAGACGTGTTCCAATATGTCTCAGTTCTCGTACCCTGGTACTCGGGTGCAACATTCCAGACGCTTTACTAACACTCTCCCGACTTGGAGAGTCAGTGCCTTTAACCTCCTGTTTGGCCCAGTTTGCAATTTCTGCGGAAGATGAACAGGAATAGGGAGAACCAATGAGAGACTAGCTGGAGGTGTCTGGACGGGCCAATTTAACTCTCATTTCCCACCAGGAAGAGGAATTAACCAAAGGCTCAGCGTGCCGTGCCGGAACCAGATTAGGGCCTGAAGCAATCCTGCGGTGTTGCGGCCAGCTCACAAGAAAGCGAGTTGAAGAAAGGAGCTCAGGGGCACTGTAATTCACAAACCTGCAGAGTTATAAATGACAGCTATCGTCCAAAAATATACTGAAGTAAGGCTGCCAAGAGGACTTGAAAGCGGGGCAGAATTGCAGGAAACCGATTTCAGGAGGTAGACTGGAATTGCATTTAAAGCATAGGAAAAGAGGCAGAACGTCCACAATGATGCACTTGGCCAAAAAGGGCGTATGCGTTTTTTCCTGAATATATTCAGGAAAAAACGCATACGCCCTTTTTGGCCAACCAAGCAAGCTTGCAAAGGAAATCTGCACTACAATGAAGTCTCACTTTCCCCGGTCAAAAGGGCCATCTGAAAAAAGTGTAAAATCCAGAAAGGCAGGACAGGCCATGGAGAACTGGGAGCCTTGTTATGCTGATGGGCGGGATGTAAATTGCCAACAGCCACTCGGGAGAGGTGTATGGTGTTTCCTGAAACATCTAAAAAACAAAGCAACAGAGCCTAGGGCACTTCCACTTATGGTCCTATAGCTTAGGGAAATTAAAATCAAAAAGACACAGCCACCCCAAAGTTTGGGACGGCTCTGTTTACAAGAACCTCGTTTACAGTACAAGTTCAATATCGCAGAAAGTGAAAAATGGATAAAGAAGTTGTGGTACTTACGTACAATGCAATATCACTCAGCAATGAAATCTATGTCATCAGGCCCGTAGCAGCATAATGAGTGGATTCAGGTATGATGATTCTAACTGAAATAAGTCACACAGAAAAAGAAACATCATAAGATATCACTAATACACGGAATGTAAACTTGGCTACACAGGAACTGGATTACAAAACAGAACAGGGTCTCAAATTTAGAAAACCAACTTATGCTTGCTTAAGGGGAAAGGTGAGTTGGGGTGCTGCATAAAACCAGAGATTGAAATGAGCACAGATAAAGTTCCTTAAGCCAAATATAGAATAGACAAGAACTACTCCTTGCTCAACGAAATGGACTCAACACCCCATATTAAACGCCTAAGAATGTACCTGACTAGTAAGTATCTTAAAACCTATGCACTGCTATGTCTCTGAAAGAAAATCAAGCATGTGTACAGGGGCATAAACGCAGCAGTGATAGGATTGGAGAGGTTCGGTGAGCAAATGAAGACCCTTTGAAGTCATATTGCATGGTACCCATTCCACGGGTCTCAACTCTCCAGGTTTAAGGGATTCTTCCTTCAGCTAAAACATGCACGTGGAACCCAGAGTATGATCAACCGTGTGATCGGGAGACGTGTTCCAATATGTCTCAGTTCTCGTCCCCTGGTACTCGGGTGCAACATTCCAGACGCTTTACTAACACTCTCCCCACTTGGAGAGTCAGTGCCTTTAACCTCCTGTTTGGCCCAGTTTGCAATTTCTGCGGAAGATGAACAGGAATAGGGAGAACCAATGAGAGACTAGCTGGAGGTGTCTGGACGGGCAAATTTAACTCTCATTTCCCACCAGGAAGAGGAATTAACCAAAGGCTCAGCGTGCCGTGCCGGAACCAGATTAGGGCCTGAAGCAATCCTGCGGTGTTGCGGCCAGCTCACAAGAAAGCGAGTTGAAGAAAGGAGCTCAGGGGCACTGTAATTCACAAACCTGCAGAGTTATAAATGACAGCTATCGTCCAAAAATATACTGAAGTAAGGCTGCCAAGAGGACTTGAAAGCGGGGCAGAATTGCAGGAAACCGATTTCAGGAGGTAGACTGGAATTGCATTTAAAGCATAGGAAAAGAGGCAGAACGTCCACAATGATGCACTTGGCCAAAAAGGGCGTATGCGTTTTTTCCTGAATATATTCAGGAAAAAACGCATACGCCCTTTTTGGCCAACCAAGCAAGCTTGCAAAGGAAATCTGCACTACAATGAAGTCTCACTTCCCCCCGGTCAAAAGGGCCATCTGAAAAAAGTGTAAAATCCAGAAAGGCAGGACAGGCCATGGAGAACTGGGAGCCTTGTTATGCTGATGGGCGGGATGTAAATTGACAACAGCCACTCGGGAGAGGTGTATGGTGTTTCCTGAAACATCTAAAAAACAAAGCAACAGAGCCTAGGGCACTTCCACTTATGGTCCTATAGCTTAGGGAAATTAAAATCAAAAAGACACAGCCACCCCAAAGTTTGGGACGGCTCTGTTTACAAGAACCTCGTTTACGGTACAAGTTCAATATCGCAGAAAGTGAAAAATGGATAAAGAAGTTGTGGTACTTACGTACAATGCAATATCACTCAGCAATGAAATCTATGTCATCAGGCCCGTAGCAGCATAATGAGTGGATTCAGGTATGATGATTCTAACTGAAATAAGTCACACAGAAAAAGAAACATCATAAGATATCACTAATACACGGGATGTAAACTTGGCTACACAGGAACTGGATTACAAAACAGAACAGGGTCTCAAATTTAGAAAACCAACTTATGCTTGCTTAAGGGGAAAGGTGAGTTGGGGTGCTGCATAAAACCAGAGATTGAAATGAGCACAGATAAAGTTCCTTAAGCCAAATATGGAATAGACAAGAACTACTCCTTGCTCAACGAAATGGACTCAACACCCCATATTAAACGCCTAAGAATGTACCTGACTAGTAAGTATCTTAAAACCTATGGATTGCTATGTGTCTGAAAGAAAATCAAGCGTGTGTACAGGGGCATAAACGCAGCAGTGATAGGATTGGAGAGGTTCGGTGAGCAAATGAAGACCCTTTGAAGTCATATTGCATGGTACCCATTCCACGGGTCTCAACTCTCCAGGTTTAAGGGATTCTTCCTTCAGCTAAAACATGCACGTGGAACCCAGAGTATGATCAACCGTGTGATCGGGAGACGTGTTCCAATATGTCTCAGTTCTCGTCCCCTGGTACTCGGGTGCAACATTCCAGACGCTTTACTAACACTCTCCCGACTTGGAGAGTCAGTGCCTTTAACCTCCTGTTTGGCCCAGTTTGCAATTTCTGCGGAAGATGAACAGGAATAGGGAGAACCAATGAGAGACTAGCTGGAGGTGTCTGGACGGGCAAATTTAACTCTCATTTCCCACCAGGAAGAGGAATTAACCAAAGGCTCAGCGTGCCGTGCCGGAACCAGATTAGGGCCTGAAGCAATCCTGCGGTGTTGCGGCCAGCTCACAAGAAAGCGAGTTGAAGAAAGGAGCTCAGGGGCACTGTAATTCACAAACCTGCAGAGTTATAAATGACAGCTATCGTCCAAAAATATACTGAAGTAAGGCTGCCAAGAGGACTTGAAAGCGGGGCAGAATTGCAGGAAACCGATTTCAGGAGGTAGACTGGAATTGCATTTAAAGCATAGGAAAAGAGGCAGAACGTCCACAATGATGCACTTGGCCAAAAAGGGCGTATGCGTTTTTTCCTGAATATATTCAGGAAAAAACGCATACGCCCTTTTTGGCCAACCAAGCAAGCTTGCAAAGGAAATCTGCACTACAATGAAGTCTCACTTCCCCCCGGTCAAAAGGGCCATCTGAAAAAAGTGTAAAATCCAGAAAGGCAGGACAGGCCATGGAGAACTGGGAGCCTTGTTATGCTGATGGGCGGGATGTAAATTGACAACAGCCACTCGGGAGAGGTGTATGGTGTTTCCTGAAACATCTAAAAAACAAAGCAACAGAGCCTAGGGCACTTCCACTTATGGTCCTATAGCTTAGGGAAATTAAAATCAAAAAGACACAGCCACCCCAAAGTTTGGGACGGCTCTGTTTACAAGAACCTCGTTTACGGTACAAGTTCAATATCGCAGAAAGTGAAAAATGGATAAAGAAGTTGTGGTACTTACGTACAATGCAATATCACTCAGCAATGAAATCTATGTCATCAGGCCCGTAGCAGCATAATGAGTGGATTCAGGTATGATGATTCTAACTGAAATAAGTCACACAGAAAAAGAAACATCATAAGATATCACTAATACACGGGATGTAAACTTGGCTACACAGGAACTGGATTACAAAACAGAACAGGGTCTCAAATTTAGAAAACCAACTTATGCTTGCTTAAGGGGAAAGGTGAGTTGGGGTGCTGCATAAAACCAGAGATTGAAATGAGCACAGATAAAGTTCCTTAAGCCAAATATAGAATAGACAAGAACTACTCCTTGCTCAACGAAATGGACTCAACACCCCATATTAAATGCCTAAGAATGTACCTGACTAGTAAGTATCTTAAAACCTATGCACTGCTATGTCTCTGAAAGAAAATCAAGCGTGTGTACAGGGGCATAAACGCAGCAGTGATAGGATTGGAGAGTTTCGGTGAGCAAATGAAGACCCTTTGAAGTCATATTGCATGGTACCCATTCCACGGGTCTCAACTCTCCAGGTTTAAGGGATTCTTCCTTCAGCTAAAACATGCACGTGGAACCCAGAGTATGATCAACCGTGTGATCGGGAGACGTGTTCCAATATGTCTCAGTTCTCGTCCCCTGGTACTCGGGTGCAACATTCCAGACGCTTTACTAACACTCTCCCGACTTGGAGAGTCAGTGCCTTTAACCTCCTGTTTGGCCCAGTTTGCAATTTCTGCGGAAGATGAACAGGAATAGGGAGAACCAATGAGAGACTAGCTGGAGGTGTCTGGACGGGCAAATTTAACTCTCATTTCCCACCAGGAAGAGGAATTAACCAAAGGCTCAGTGTGCCGTGCCGGAACCAGATTAGGGCCTGAAGCAATCCTGCGGTGTTGCGGCCAGCTCACAAGAAAGCGAGTTGAAGAAAGGAGCTCAGGGGCACTGTAATTCACAAACCTGCAGAGTTATAAATGACAGCTATCGTCCAAAAATATACTGAAGTAAGGCTGCCAAGAGGACTTGAAAGCGGGGCAGAATTGCAGGAAACCGATTTCAGGAGGTAGACTGGAATTGCATTTAAAGCATAGGAAAAGAGGCAGAACGTCCACAATGATGCACTTGGCCAAAAAGTGCGTATGCGTTTTTTCCTGAACGCATACGCACTTTTTGGCCAACCAAGCAAGCTTGCAAAGGAAATCTGCACTACAATGAAGTCTCACTTCCCCCCGGTCAAAAGGGCCATCTGAAAAAAGTGTAAAATCCAGAAAGGCAGGACAGGCCATGGAGAACTGGGAGCCTTGTTATGCTGATGGGCGGGATGTAAATTGCCAACAGCCACTCGGGAGAGGTGTATGGTGTTTCCTGAAACATCTAAAAAACAAAGCAACAGAGCCTAGGGCACTTCCACTTATGGTCCTATAGCTTAGGGAAATTAAAATCAAAAAGACACAGCCACCCCAAAGTTTGGGACGGCTCTGTTTACAAGAACCTCGTTTACGGTACAAGTTCAATATCGCAGAAAGTGAAAAATGGATAAAGAAGTTGTGGTACTTACGTACAATGCAATATCACTCAGCAATGAAATCTATGTCATCAGGCCCGTAGCAGCATAATGAGTGGATTCAGGTATGATGATTCTAACTGAAATAAGTCACACAGAAAAAGAAACATCATAAGATATCACTAATACACGGGATGTAAACTTGGCTACACAGGAACTGGATTACAAAACAGAACAGGGTCTCAAATTTAGAAAACCAACTTATGCTTGCTTAAGGGGAAAGGTGAGTTGGGGTGCTGCATAAAACCAGAGATTTAAATGAACACAGATAAAGTTCCTTAAGCCAAATATGGAATAGACAAGAACTACTCCTTGCTCAACGAAATGGACACAACACCTCATATTAAACGCCTAAGAATGTACCTGACTAGTAAGTATCTTAAAACCTATGGATTGCTATGTGTCTGAAAGAAAATCAAGCGTGTGTACAGGGGCATAAACGCAGCAGTGATAGGATTGGAGAGGTTCGGTGAGCAAATGAAGACCCTTTGAAGTCATATTGCATGGTACCCATTCCACGGGTCTCAACTCTCCAGGTTTAAGGGATTCTTCCTTCAGCTAAAACATGCACGTGGAACCCAGAGTATGATCAACCGTGTGATCGGGAGACGTGTTCCAATATGTCTCAGTTCTCGTCCCCTGGTACTCGGGTGCAACATTCCAGACGCTTTACTAACACTCTCCCGACTTGGAGAGTCAGTGCCTTTAACCTCCTGTTTGGCCCAGTTTGCAATTTCTGCGGAAGATGAACAGGAATAGGGAGAACCAATGAGAGACTAGCTGGAGGTGTCTGGACGGGCAAATTTAACTCTCATTTCCCACCAGGAAGAGGAATTAACCAAAGGCTCAGCGTGCCGTGCCGGAACCAGATTAGGGCCTGAAGCAATCCTGCGGTGTTGCGGCCAGCTCACAAGAAAGCGAGTTGAAGAAAGGAGCTCAGGGGCACTGTAATTCACAAACCTGCAGAGTTATAAATGACAGCTATCGTCCAAAAATATACTGAAGTAAGGCTGCCAAGAGGACTTGAAAGCGGGGCAGAATTGCAGGAAACCGATTTCAGGAGGTAGACTGGAATTGCATTTAAAGCATAGGAAAAGAGGCAGAACGTCCACAATGATGCACTTGGCCAAAAAGGGCGTATGCGTTTTTTCCTGAATATATTCAGGAAAAAACGCATACGCCCTTTTTGGCCAACCAAGCAAGCTTGCAAAGGAAATCTGCACTACAATGAAGTCTCACTTCCCCCCGGTCAAAAGGGCCATCTGAAAAAAGTGTAAAATCCAGAAAGGCAGGACAGGCCATGGAGAACTGGGAGCCTTGTTATGCTGATGGGCAGGATGTAAATTGCCAAGAGCCACTCGGGAGAGGTGTATGGTGTTTCCTGAAACATCTAAAAAACAAAGCAACAGAGCCTAGGGCACTTCCACTTATGGTCCTATAGCTTAGGGAAATTAAAATCAAAAAGACACAGCCACCCCAAAGTTTGGGACGGCTCTGTTTACAAGAACCTCGTTTACGGTACAAGTTCAATATCGCAGAAAGTGAAAAATGGATAAAGAAGTTGTGGTACTTACGTACAATGCAATATCACTCAGCAATGAAATCTATGTCATCAGGCCCGTAGCAGCATAATGAGTGGATTCAGGTATGATGATTCTAACTGAAATAAGTCACACAGAAAAAGAAACATCATAAGATATCACTAATACACGGGATGTAAACTTGGCTACACAGGAACTGGATTACAAAACAGAACAGGGTCTCAAATTTAGAAAACCAACTTATGCTTGCTTAAGGGGAAAGGTGAGTTGGGGTGCTGCATCAAACCAGAGATTGAAATGAGCACAGATAAAGTTCCTTAAGCCAAATATGGAATAGACAAGAACTACTCCTTGCTCAACGAAATGGACTCAACACCCCATATTAAACGCCTAAGAATGTACCTGACTAGTAAGTATCTTAAAACCTATGGATTGCTATGTGTCTGAAAGAAAATCAAGCGTGTGTACAGGGGCATAAACGCAGCAGTGATAGGATTGGAGAGGTTCGGTGAGCAAATGAAGACCCTTTGAAGTCATATTGCATGGTACCCATTCCACGGGTCTCAACTCTCCAGGTTTAAGGGATTCTTCCTTCAGCTAAAACATGTACGTGGAACCCAGAGTATGATCAACCGTGTGATCGGGAGACGTGTTCCAATATGTCTCAGTTCTCGTCCCCTGGTACTCGGGTGCAACATTCCAGACGCTTTACTAACACTCTCCCGACTTGGAGAGTCAGTGCCTTTAACCTCCTGTTTGGCCCAGTTTGCAATTTCTGCGGAAGATGAACAGGAATAGGGAGAACCAATGAGAGACTAGCTGGAGGTGTCTGGACGGGCAAATTTAACTCTCATTTCCCACCAGGAAGAGGAATTAACCAAAGGCTCAGCGTGCCGTGCCGGAACCAGATTAGGGCCTGAAGCAATCCTGCGGTGTTGCGGCCAGCTCACAAGAAAGCGAGTTGAAGAAAGGAGCTCAGGGGCACTGTAATTCACAAACCTGCAGAGTTATAAATGACAGCTATCGTCCAAAAATATACTGAAGTAAGGCTGCCAAGAGGACTTGAAAGCGGGGCAGAATTGCAGGAAACCGATTTCAGGAGGTAGACTGGAATTGCATTTAAAGCATAGGAAAAGAGGCAGAACGTCCACAATGATGCACTTGGCCAAAAAGGGCGTATGCGTTTTTTCCTGAATATATTCAGGAAAAAACGCATACGCCCTTTTTGGCCAACCAAGCAAGCTTGCAAAGGAAATCTGCACTACAATGAAGTCTCACTTCCCCCCGGTCAAAAGGGCCATCTGAAAAAAGTGTAAAATCCAGAAAGGCAGGACAGGCCATGGAGAACTGGGAGCCTTGTTATGCTGATGGGCGGGATGTAAATTGACAACAGCCACTCGGGAGAGGTGTATGGTGTTTCCTGAAACATCTAAAAAACAAAGCAACAGAGCCTAGGGCACTTCCACTTATGGTCCTATAGCTTAGGGAAATTAAAATCAAAAAGACACAGCCACCCCAAAGTTTGGGACGGCTCTGTTTACAAGAACCTCGTTTACGGTACAAGTTCAATATCGCAGAAAGTGAAAAATGGATAAAGAAGTTGTGGTACTTACGTACAATGCAATATCACTCAGCAATGAAATCTATGTCATCAGGCCCGTAGCAGCATAATGAGTGGATTCAGGTATGATGATTCTAACTGAAATAAGTCACACAGAAAAAGAAACATCATAAGATATCACTAATACACGGGATGTAAACTTGGCTACACAGGAACTGGATTACAAAACAGAACAGGGTCTCAAATTTAGAAAACCAACTTATGCTTGCTTAAGGGGAAAGGTGAGTTGGGGTGCTGCATAAAACCAGAGATTGAAATGAGCACAGATAAAGTTCCTTAAGCCAAATATGGAATAGACAAGAACTACTCCTTGCTCAACGAAATGGACTCAACACCCCATATTAAACGCCTAAGAATGTACCTGACTAGTAAGTATCTTAAAACCTATGGATTGCTATGTGTCTGAAAGAAAATCAAGCGTGTGTACAGGGGCATAAACGCAGCAGTGATAGGATTGGAGAGGTTCGGTGAGCAAATGAAGACCCTTTGAAGTCATATTGCATGGTACCCATTCCACGGGTCTCAACTCTCCAGGTTTAAGGGATTCTTCCTTCAGCTAAAACATGCACGTGGAACCCAGAGTATGATCAACCGTGTGATCGGGAGACGTGTTCCAATATGTCTCAGTTCTCGTCCCCTGGTACTCGGGTGCAACATTCCAGACGCTTTACTAACACTCTCCCGACTTGGAGAGTCAGTGCCTTTAACCTCCTGTTTGGCCCAGTTTGCAATTTCTGCGGAAGATGAACAGGAATAGGGAGAACCAATGAGAGACTAGCTGGAGGTGTCTGGACGGGCAAATTTAACTCTCATTTCCCACCAGGAAGAGGAATTAACCAAAGGCTCAGCGTGCCGTGCCGGAACCAGATTAGGGCCTGAAGCAATCCTGCGGTGTTGCGGCCAGCTCACAAGAAAGCGAGTTGAAGAAAGGAGCTCAGGGGCACTGTAATTCACAAACCTGCAGAGTTATAAATGACAGCTATCGTCCAAAAATATACTGAAGTAAGGCTGCCAAGAGGACTTGAAAGCGGGGCAGAATTGCAGGAAACCGATTTCAGGAGGTAGACTGGAATTGCATTTAAAGCATAGGAAAAGAGGCAGAACGTCCACAATGATGCACTTGGCCAAAAAGGGCGTATGCGTTTTTTCCTGAATATATTCAGGAAAAAACGCATACGCCCTTTTTGGCCAACCAAGCAAGCTTGCAAAGGAAATCTGCACTACAATGAAGTCTCACTTCCCCCCGGTCAAAAGGGCCATCTGAAAAAAGTGTAAAATCCAGAAAGGCAGGACAGGCCATGGAGAACTGGGAGCCTTGTTATGCTGATGGGCGGGATGTAAATTGACAACAGCCACTCGGGAGAGGTGTATGGTGTTTCCTGAAACATCTAAAAAACAAAGCAACAGAGCCTAGGGCACTTCCACTTATGGTCCTATAGCTTAGGGAAATTAAAATCAAAAAGACACAGCCACCCCAAAGTTTGGGACGGCTCTGTTTACAAGAACCTCGTTTACGGTACAAGTTCAATATCGCAGAAAGTGAAAAATGGATAAAGAAGTTGTGGTACTTACGTACAATGCAATATCACTCAGCAATGAAATCTATGTCATCAGGCCCGTAGCAGCATAATGAGTGGATTCAGGTATGATGATTCTAACTGAAATAAGTCACACAGAAAAAGAAACATCATAAGATATCACTAATACACGGGATGTAAACTTGGCTACACAGGAACTGGATTACAAAACAGAACAGGGTCTCAAATTTAGAAAACCAACTTATGCTTGCTTAAGGGGAAAGGTGAGTTGGGGTGCTGCATAAAACCAGAGATTGAAATGAGCACAGATAAAGTTCCTTAAGCCAAATATGGAATAGACAAGAACTACTCCTTGCTCAACGAAATGGACTCAACACCCCATATTAAACGCCTAAGAATGTACCTGACTAGTAAGTATCTTAAAACCTATGGATTGCTATGTGTCTGAAAGAAAATCAAGCGTGTGTACAGGGGCATAAACGCAGCAGTGATAGGATTGGAGAGGTTCGGTGAGCAAATGAAGACCCTTTGAAGTCATATTGCATGGTACCCATTCCACGGGTCTCAACTCTCCAGGTTTAAGGGATTCTTCCTTCAGCTAAAACATGTACGTGGAACCCAGAGTATGATCAACCGTGTGATCGGGAGACGTGTTCCAATATGTCTCAGTTCTCGTCCCCTGGTACTCGGGTGCAACATTCCAGACGCTTTACTAACACTCTCCCGACTTGGAGAGTCAGTGCCTTTAACCTCCTGTTTGGCCCAGTTTGCAATTTCTGCGGAAGATGAACAGGAATAGGGAGAACCAATGAGAGACTAGCTGGAGGTGTCTGGACGGGCAAATTTAACTCTCATTTCCCACCAGGAAGAGGAATTAACCAAAGGCTCAGCGTGCCGTGCCGGAACCAGATTAGGGCCTGAAGCAATCCTGCGGTGTTGCGGCCAGCTCACAAGAAAGCGAGTTGAAGAAAGGAGCTCAGGGGCACTGTAATTCACAAACCTGCAGAGTTATAAATGACAGCTATCGTCCAAAAATATACTGAAGTAAGGCTGCCAAGAGGACTTGAAAGCGGGGCAGAATTGCAGGAAACCGATTTCAGGAGGTAGACTGGAATTGCATTTAAAGCATAGGAAAAGAGGCAGAACGTCCACAATGATGCACTTGGCCAAAAAGGGCGTATGCGTTTTTTCCTGAATATATTCAGGAAAAAACGCATACGCCCTTTTTGGCCAACCAAGCAAGCTTGCAAAGGAAATCTGCACTACAATGAAGTCTCACTTCCCCCCGGTCAAAAGGGCCATCTGAAAAAAGTGTAAAATCCAGAAAGGCAGGACAGGCCATGGAGAACTGGGAGCCTTGTTATGCTGATGGGCGGGATGTAAATTGACAACAGCCACTCGGGAGAGGTGTATGGTGTTTCCTGAAACATCTAAAAAACAAAGCAACAGAGCCTAGGGCACTTCCACTTATGGTCCTATAGCTTAGGGAAATTAAAATCAAAAAGACACAGCCACCCCAAAGTTTGGGACGGCTCTGTTTACAAGAACCTCGTTTACGGTACAAGTTCAATATCGCAGAAAGTGAAAAATGGATAAAGAAGTTGTGGTACTTACGTACAATGCAATATCACTCAGCAATGAAATCTATGTCATCAGGCCCGTAGCAGCATAATGAGTGGATTCAGGTATGATGATTCTAACTGAAATAAGTCACACAGAAAAAGAAACATCATAAGATATCACTAATACACGGGATGTAAACTTGGCTACACAGGAACTGGATTACAAAACAGAACAGGGTCTCAAATTTAGAAAACCAACTTATGCTTGCTTAAGGGGAAAGGTGAGTTGGGGTGCTGCATAAAACCAGAGATTGAAATGAGCACAGATAAAGTTCCTTAAGCCAAATATGGAATAGACAAGAACTACTCCTTGCTCAACGAAATGGACTCAACACCCCATATTAAACGCCTAAGAATGTACCTGACTAGTAAGTATCTTAAAACCTATGGATTGCTATGTGTCTGAAAGAAAATCAAGCGTGTGTACAGGGGCATAAACGCAGCAGTGATAGGATTGGAGAGGTTCGGTGAGCAAATGAAGACCCTTTGAAGTCATATTGCATGGTACCCATTCCACGGGTCTCAACTCTCCAGGTTTAAGGGATTCTTCCTTCAGCTAAAACATGCACGTGGAACCCAGAGTATGATCAACCGTGTGATCGGGAGACGTGTTCCAATATGTCTCAGTTCTCGTCCCCTGGTACTCGGGTGCAACATTCCAGACGCTTTACTAACACTCTCCCGACTTGGAGAGTCAGTGCCTTTAACCTCCTGTTTGGCCCAGTTTGCAATTTCTGCGGAAGATGAACAGGAATAGGGAGAACCAATGAGAGACTAGCTGGAGGTGTCTGGACGGGCAAATTTAACTCTCATTTCCCACCAGGAAGAGGAATTAACCAAAGGCTCAGCGTGCCGTGCCGGAACCAGATTAGGGCCTGAAGCAATCCTGCGGTGTTGCGGCCAGCTCACAAGAAAGCGAGTTGAAGAAAGGAGCTCAGGGGCACTGTAATTCACAAACCTGCAGAGTTATAAATGACAGCTATCGTCCAAAAATATACTGAAGTAAGGCTGCCAAGAGGACTTGAAAGCGGGGCAGAATTGCAGGAAACCGATTTCAGGAGGTAGACTGGAATTGCATTTAAAGCATAGGAAAAGAGGCAGAACGTCCACAATGATGCACTTGGCCAAAAAGGGCGTATGCGTTTTTTCCTGAATATATTCAGGAAAAAACGCATACGCCCTTTTTGGCCAACCAAGCAAGCTTGCAAAGGAAATCTGCACTACAATGAAGTCTCACTTCCCCCCGGTCAAAAGGGCCATCTGAAAAAAGTGTAAAATCCAGAAAGGCAGGACAGGCCATGGAGAACTGGGAGCCTTGTTATGCTGATGGGCGGGATGTAAATTGACAACAGCCACTCGGGAGAGGTGTATGGTGTTTCCTGAAACATCTAAAAAACAAAGCAACAGAGCCTAGGGCACTTCCACTTATGGTCCTATAGCTTAGGGAAATTAAAATCAAAAAGACACAGCCACCCCAAAGTTTGGGACGGCTCTGTTTACAAGAACCTCGTTTACGGTACAAGTTCAATATCGCAGAAAGTGAAAAATGGATAAAGAAGTTGTGGTACTTACGTACAATGCAATATCACTCAGCAATGAAATCTATGTCATCAGGCCCGTAGCAGCATAATGAGTGGATTCAGGTATGATGATTCTAACTGAAATAAGTCACACAGAAAAAGAAACATCATAAGATATCACTAATACACGGGATGTAAACTTGGCTACACAGGAACTGGATTACAAAACAGAACAGGGTCTCAAATTTAGAAAACCAACTTATGCTTGCTTAAGGGGAAAGGTGAGTTGGGGTGCTGCATAAAACCAGAGATTGAAATGAGCACAGATAAAGTTCCTTAAGCCAAATATGGAATAGACAAGAACTACTCCTTGCTCAACGAAATGGACTCAACACCCCATATTAAACGCCTAAGAATGTACCTGACTAGTAAGTATCTTAAAACCTATGGATTGCTATGTGTCTGAAAGAAAATCAAGCGTGTGTACAGGGGCATAAACGCAGCAGTGATAGGATTGGAGAGGTTCGGTGAGCAAATGAAGACCCTTTGAAGTCATATTGCATGGTACCCATTCCACGGGTCTCAACTCTCCAGGTTTAAGGGATTCTTCCTTCAGCTAAAACATGCACGTGGAACCCAGAGTATGATCAACCGTGTGATCGGGAGACGTGTTCCAATATGTCTCAGTTCTCGTCCCCTGGTACTCGGGTGCAACATTCCAGACGCTTTACTAACACTCTCCCGACTTGGAGAGTCAGTGCCTTTAACCTCCTGTTTGGCCCAGTTTGCAATTTCTGCGGAAGATGAACAGGAATAGGGAGAACCAATGAGAGACTAGCTGGAGGTGTCTGGACGGGCAAATTTAACTCTCATTTCCCACCAGGAAGAGGAATTAACCAAAGGCTCAGCGTGCCGTGCCGGAACCAGATTAGGGCCTGAAGCAATCCTGCGGTGTTGCGGCCAGCTCACAAGAAAGCGAGTTGAAGAAAGGAGCTCAGGGGCACTGTAATTCACAAACCTGCAGAGTTATAAATGACAGCTATCGTCCAAAAATATACTGAAGTAAGGCTGCCAAGAGGACTTGAAAGCGGGGCAGAATTGCAGGAAACCGATTTCAGGAGGTAGACTGGAATTGCATTTAAAGCATAGGAAAAGAGGCAGAACGTCCACAATGATGCACTTGGCCAAAAAGGGCGTATGCGTTTTTTCCTGAATATATTCAGGAAAAAACGCATACGCCCTTTTTGGCCAACCAAGCAAGCTTGCAAAGGAAATCTGCACTACAATGAAGTCTCACTTCCCCCCGGTCAAAAGGGCCATCTGAAAAAAGTGTAAAATCCAGAAAGGCAGGACAGGCCATGGAGAACTGGGAGCCTTGTTATGCTGATGGGCGGGATGTAAATTGACAACAGCCACTCGGGAGAGGTGTATGGTGTTTCCTGAAACATCTAAAAAACAAAGCAACAGAGCCTAGGGCACTTCCACTTATGGTCCTATAGCTTAGGGAAATTAAAATCAAAAAGACACAGCCACCCCAAAGTTTGGGACGGCTCTGTTTACAAGAACCTCGTTTACGGTACAAGTTCAATATCGCAGAAAGTGAAAAATGGATAAAGAAGTTGTGGTACTTACGTACAATGCAATATCACTCAGCAATGAAATCTATGTCATCAGGCCCGTAGCAGCATAATGAGTGGATTCAGGTATGATGATTCTAACTGAAATAAGTCACACAGAAAAAGAAACATCATAAGATATCACTAATACACGGGATGTAAACTTGGCTACACAGGAACTGGATTACAAAACAGAACAGGGTCTCAAATTTAGAAAACCAACTTATGCTTGCTTAAGGGGAAAGGTGAGTTGGGGTGCTGCATAAAACCAGAGATTGAAATGAGCACAGATAAAGTTCCTTAAGCCAAATATGGAATAGACAAGAACTACTCCTTGCTCAACGAAATGGACTCAACACCCCATATTAAACGCCTAAGAATGTACCTGACTAGTAAGTATCTTAAAACCTATGGATTGCTATGTGTCTGAAAGAAAATCAAGCGTGTGTACAGGGGCATAAACGCAGCAGTGATAGGATTGGAGAGGTTCGGTGAGCAAATGAAGACCCTTTGAAGTCATATTGCATGGTACCCATTCCACGGGTCTCAACTCTCCAGGTTTAAGGGATTCTTCCTTCAGCTAAAACATGCACGTGGAACCCAGAGTATGATCAACCGTGTGATCGGGAGACGTGTTCCAATATGTCTCAGTTCTCGTCCCCTGGTACTCGGGTGCAACATTCCAGACGCTTTACTAACACTCTCCCGACTTGGAGAGTCAGTGCCTTTAACCTCCTGTTTGGCCCAGTTTGCAATTTCTGCGGAAGATGAACAGGAATAGGGAGAACCAATGAGAGACTAGCTGGAGGTGTCTGGACGGGCAAATTTAACTCTCATTTCCCACCAGGAAGAGGAATTAACCAAAGGCTCAGCGTGCCGTGCCGGAACCAGATTAGGGCCTGAAGCAATCCTGCGGTGTTGCGGCCAGCTCACAAGAAAGCGAGTTGAAGAAAGGAGCTCAGGGGCACTGTAATTCACAAACCTGCAGAGTTATAAATGACAGCTATCGTCCAAAAATATACTGAAGTAAGGCTGCCAAGAGGACTTGAAAGCGGGGCAGAATTGCAGGAAACCGATTTCAGGAGGTAGACTGGAATTGCATTTAAAGCATAGGAAAAGAGGCAGAACGTCCACAATGATGCACTTGGCCAAAAAGGGCGTATGCGTTTTTTCCTGAATATATTCAGGAAAAAACGCATACGCCCTTTTTGGCCAACCAAGCAAGCTTGCAAAGGAAATCTGCACTACAATGAAGTCTCACTTCCCCCCGGTCAAAAGGGCCATCTGAAAAAAGTGTAAAATCCAGAAAGGCAGGACAGGCCATGGAGAACTGGGAGCCTTGTTATGCTGATGGGCGGGATGTAAATTGTCAAGAGCCACTCTGGAGAGGTGTATGGTGTTTCCTGAAACATCTAAAAAACAAAGCAACAGAGCCTAGGGCACTTCCACTTATGGTCCTATAGCTTAGGGAAATTAAAATCAAAAAGACACAGCCACCCCAAAGTTTGGGACGGCTCTGTTTACAAGAACCTCGTTTACGGTACAAGTTCAATATCGCAGAAAGTGAAAAATGGATAAAGAAGTTGTGGTACTTACGTACAATGCAATATCACTCAGCAATGAAATCTATGTCATCAGGCCCGTAGCAGCATAATGAGTGGATTCAGGTATGATGATTCTAACTGAAATAAGTCACACAGAAAAAGAAACATCATAAGATATCACTAATACACGGAATGTAAACTTGGCTACACAGGAACTGGATTACAAAACAGAACAGGGTCTCAAATTTAGAAAACCAACTTATGCTTGCTTAAGGGGAAAGGTGAGTTGGGGTGCTGCATAAAACCAGAGATTGAAATGAGCACAGATAAAGTTCCTTAAGCCAAATATAGAATAGACAAGAACTACTCCTTGCTCAACGAAATGGACTCAACACCCCATATTAAATGCCTAAGAATGTACCTGACTAGTAAGTATCTTAAAACCTATGCACTGCTATGTCTCTGAAAGAAAATCAAGCGTGTGTACAGGGTCATAAACGCAGCAGTGATAGGATTGGAGAGGTTCGGTGAGCAAATGAAGACCCTTTGAAGTCATATTGCATGGTACCCATTCCACGGGTCTCAACTCTCCAGGTTTAAGGGATTCTTCCTTCAGCTAAAACATGCACGTGGAACCCAGAGTATGATCAACCGTGTGATCGGGAGACGTGTTCCAATATGTCTCAGTTCTCGTCCCCTGGTACTCGGGTGCAACATTCCAGACGCTTTACTAACACTCTCCCGACTTGGAGAGTCAGTGCCTTTAACCTCCTGTTTGGCCCAGTTTGCAATTTCTGCGGAAGATGAACAGGAATAGGGAGAACCAATGAGAGACTAGCTGGAGGTGTCTGGACGGGCAAATTTAACTCTCATTTCCCACCAGGAAGAGGAATTAACCAAAGGCTCAGCGTGCCGTGCCGGAACCAGATTAGGGCCTGAAGCAATCCTGCGGTGTTGCGGCCAGCTCACAAGAAAGCGAGTTGAAGAAAGGAGCTCAGGGGCACTGTAATTCACAAACCTGTAGTTATAAATGACAGCTATCGTCCAAAAATATACTGAAGTAAGGCTGCCAAGAGGACTTGAAAGCGGGGCAGAATTGCAGGAAACCGATTTCAGGAGGTAGACTGGAATTGCATTTAAAGCATAGGAAAAGAGGCAGAACGTCCACAATGATGCACTTGGCCAAAAAGGGCGTATGCGTTTTTTCCTGAATATATTCAGGAAAAAACGCATACGCCCTTTTTGGCCAACCAAGCAAGCTTGCAAAGGAAATCTGCACTACAATGAAGTCTCACTTCCCCCCGGTCAAAAGGGCCATCTGAAAAAAGTGTAAAATCCAGAAAGGCAGGACAGGCCATGGAGAACTGGGAGCCTTGTTATGCTGATGGGCGGGATGTAAATTGCCAACAGCCACTCGGGAGAGGTGTATGGTGTTTCCTGAAACATCTAAAAAACAAAGCAACAGAGCCTAGGGCACTTCCACTTATGGTCCTATAGCTTAGGGAAATTAAAATCAAAAAGACACAGCCACCCCAAAGTTTGGGACGGCTCTGTTTACAAGAACCTCGTTTACGGTACAAGTTCAATATCGCAGAAAGTGAAAAATGGATAAAGAAGTTGTGGTACTTACGTACAATGCAATATCACTCAGCAATGAAATCTATGTCATCAGGCCCGTAGCAGCATAATGAGTGGATTCAGGTATGATGATTCTAACTGAAATAAGTCACACAGAAAAAGAAACATCATAAGATATCACTAATACACGGGATGTAAACTTGGCTACACAGGAACTGGATTACAAAACAGAACAGGGTCTCAAATTTAGAAAACCAACTTATGCTTGCTTAAGGGGAAAGGTGAGTTGGGGTGCTGCATAAAACCAGAGATTGAAATGAGCACAGATAAAGTTCCTTAAGCCAAATATGGAATAGACAAGAACTACTCCTTGCTCAACGAAATGGACTCAACACCCCATATTAAACGCCTAAGAATGTACCTGACTAGTAAGTATCTTAAAACCTATGGATTGCTATGTGTCTGAAAGAAAATCAAGCGTGTGTACAGGGGCATAAACGCAGCAGTGATAGGATTGGAGAGGTTCGGTGAGCAAATGAAGACCCTTTGAAGTCATATTGCATGGTACCCATTCCACGGGTCTCAACTCTCCAGGTTTAAGGGATTCTTCCTTCAGCTAAAACATGCACGTGGAACCCAGAGTATGATCAACCGTGTGATCGGGAGACGTGTTCCAATATGTCTCAGTTCTCGTCCCCTGGTACTCGGGTGCAACATTCCAGACGCTTTACTAACACTCTCCCGACTTGGAGAGTCAGTGCCTTTAACCTCCTGTTTGGCCCAGTTTGCAATTTCTGCGGAAGATGAACAGGAATAGGGAGAACCAATGAGAGACTAGCTGGAGGTGTCTGGACGGGCAAATTTAACTCTCATTTCCCACCAGGAAGAGGAATTAACCAAAGGCTCAGCGTGCCGTGCCGGAACCAGATTAGGGCCTGAAGCAATCCTGCGGTGTTGCGGCCAGCTCACAAGAAAGCGAGTTGAAGAAAGGAGCTCAGGGGCACTGTAATTCACAAACCTGCAGAGTTATAAATGACAGCTATCGTCCAAAAATATACTGAAGTAAGGCTGCCAAGAGGACTTGAAAGCGGGGCAGAATTGCAGGAAACCGATTTCAGGAGGTAGACTGGAATTGCATTTAAAGCATAGGAAAAGAGGCAGAACGTCCACAATGATGCACTTGGCCAAAAAGGGCGTATGCGTTTTTTCCTGAATATATTCAGGAAAAAACGCATACGCCCTTTTTGGCCAACCAAGCAAGCTTGCAAAGGAAATCTGCACTACAATGAAGTCTCACTTCCCCCCGGTCAAAAGGGCCATCTGAAAAAAGTGTAAAATCCAGAAAGGCAGGACAGGCCATGGAGAACTGGGAGCCTTGTTATGCTGATGGGCGGGATGTAAATTGCCAACAGCCACTCGGGAGAGGTGTATGGTGTTTCCTGAAACATCTAAAAAACAAAGCAACAGAGCCTAGGGCACTTCCACTTATGGTCCTATAGCTTAGGGAAATTAAAATCAAAAAGACACAGCCACCCCAAAGTTTGGGACGGCTCTGTTTACAAGAACCTCGTTTACGGTACAAGTTCAATATCGCAGAAAGTGAAAAATGGATAAAGAAGTTGTGGTACTTACGTACAATGCAATATCACTCAGCAATGAAATCTATGTCATCAGGCCCGTAGCAGCATAATGAGTGGATTCAGGTATGATGATTCTAACTGAAATAAGTCACACAGAAAAAGAAACATCATAAGATATCACTAATACACGGGATGTAAACTTGGCTACACAGGAACTGGATTACAAAACAGAACAGGGTCTCAAATTTAGAAAACCAACTTATGCTTGCTTAAGGGGAAAGGTGAGTTGGGGTGCTGCATAAAACCAGAGATTGAAATTAGCACAGATAAAGTTCCTTAAGCCAAATATGGAATAGACAAGAACTACTCCTTGCTCAACGAAATGGACTCAACACCCCATATTAAACGCCTAAGAATGTACCTGACTAGTAAGTATCTTAAAACCTATGGATTGCTATGTGTCTGAAAGAAAATCAAGCGTGTGTACAGGGGCATAAACGCAGCAGTGATAGGATTGGAGAGGTTCGGTGAGCAAATGAAGACCCTTTGAAGTCATATTGCATGGTACCCATTCCACGGGTCTCAACTCTCCAGGTTTAAGGGATTCTTCCTTCAGCTAAAACATGCACGTGGAACCCAGAGTATGATCAACCGTGTGATCGGGAGACGTGTTCCAATATGTCTCAGTTCTCGTCCCCTGGTACTCGGGTGCAACATTCCAGACGCTTTACTAACACTCTCCCGACTTGGAGAGTCAGTGCCTTTAACCTCCTGTTTGGCCCAGTTTGCAATTTCTGCGGAAGATGAACAGGAATAGGGAGAACCAATGAGAGACTAGCTGGAGGTGTCTGGACGGGCAAATTTAACTCTCATTTCCCACCAGGAAGAGGAATTAACCAAAGGCTCAGCGTGCCGTGCCGGAACCAGATTAGGGCCTGAAGCAATCCTGCGGTGTTGCGGCCAGCTCACAAGAAAGCGAGTTGAAGAAAGGAGCTCAGGGGCACTGTAATTCACAAACCTGCAGAGTTATAAATGACAGCTATCGTCCAAAAATATACTGAAGTAAGGCTGCCAAGAGGACTTGAAAGCGGGGCAGAATTGCAGGAAACCGATTTCAGGAGGTAGACTGGAATTGCATTTAAAGCATAGGAAAAGAGGCAGAACGTCCACAATGATGCACTTGGCCAAAAAGGGCGTATGCGTTTTTTCCTGAATATATTCAGGAAAAAACGCATACGCCCTTTTTGGCCAACCAAGCAAGCTTGCAAAGGAAATCTGCACTACAATGAAGTCTCACTTCCCCCCGGTCAAAAGGGCCATCTGAAAAAAGTGTAAAATCCAGAAAGGCAGGACAGGCCATGGAGAACTGGGAGCCTTGTTATGCTGATGGGCGGGATGTAAATTGCCAACAGCCACTCGGGAGAGGTGTATGGTGTTTCCTGAAACATCTAAAAAACAAAGCAACAGAGCCTAGGGCACTTCCACTTATGGTCCTATAGCTTAGGGAAATTAAAATCAAAAAGACACAGCCACCCCAAAGTTTGGGACGGCTCTGTTTACAAGAACCTCGTTTACGGTACAAGTTCAATATCGCAGAAAGTGAAAAATGGATAAAGAAGTTGTGGTACTTACGTACAATGCAATATCACTCAGCAATGAAATCTATGTCATCAGGCCCGTAGCAGCATAATGAGTGGATTCAGGTATGATGATTCTAACTGAAATAAGTCACACAGAAAAAGAAACATCATAAGATATCACTAATACACGGGATGTAAACTTGGCTACACAGGAACTGGATTACAAAACAGAACAGGGTCTCAAATTTAGAAAACCAACTTATGCTTGCTTAAGGGGAAAGGTGAGTTGGGGTGCTGCATCAAACCAGAGATTGAAATGAGCACAGATAAAGTTCCTTAAGCCAAATATGGAATAGACAAGAACTACTCCTTGCTCAACGAAATGGACTCAACACCCCATATTAAACGCCTAAGAATGTACCTGACTAGTAAGTATCTTAAAACCTATGGATTGCTATGTGTCTGAAAGAAAATCAAGCGTGTGTACAGGGGCATAAACGCAGCAGTGATAGGATTGGAGAGGTTCGGTGAGCAAATGAAGACCCTTTGAAGTCATATTGCATGGTACCCATTCCACGGGTCTCAACTCTCCAGGTTTAAGGGATTCTTCCTTCAGCTAAAACATGCACGTGGAACCCAGAGTATGATCAACCGTGTGATCGGGAGACGTGTTCCAATATGTCTCAGTTCTCGTCCCCTGGTACTCGGGTGCAACATTCCAGACGCTTTACTAACACTCTCCCGACTTGGAGAGTCAGTGCCTTTAACCTCCTGTTTGGCCCAGTTTGCAATTTCTGCGGAAGATGAACAGGAATAGGGAGAACCAATGAGAGACTAGCTGGAGGTGTCTGGACGGGCAAATTTAACTCTCATTTCCCACCAGGAAGAGGAATTAACCAAAGGCTCAGCGTGCCGTGCCGGAACCAGATTAGGGCCTGAAGCAATCCTGCGGTGTTGCGGCCAGCTCACAAGAAAGCGAGTTGAAGAAAGGAGCTCAGGGGCACTGTAATTCACAAACCTGCAGAGTTATAAATGACAGCTATCGTCCAAAAATATACTGAAGTAAGGCTGCCAAGAGGACTTGAAAGCGGGGCAGAATTGCAGGAAACCGATTTCAGGAGGTAGACTGGAATTGCATTTAAAGCATAGGAAAAGAGGCAGAACGTCCACAATGATGCACTTGGCCAAAAAGGGCGTATGCGTTTTTTCCTGAATATATTCAGGAAAAAACGCATACGCCCTTTTTGGCCAACCAAGCAAGCTTGCAAAGGAAATCTGCACTACAATGAAGTCTCACTTCCCCCCGGTCAAAAGGGCCATCTGAAAAAAGTGTAAAATCCAGAAAGGCAGGACAGGCCATGGAGAACTGGGAGCCTTGTTATGCTGATGGGCGGGATGTAAATTGACAACAGCCACTCGGGAGAGGTGTATGGTGTTTCCTGAAACATCTAAAAAACAAAGCAACAGAGCCTAGGGCACTTCCACTTATGGTCCTATAGCTTAGGGAAATTAAAATCAAAAAGACACAGCCACCCCAAAGTTTGGGACGGCTCTGTTTACAAGAACCTCGTTTACGGTACAAGTTCAATATCGCAGAAAGTGAAAAATGGATAAAGAAGTTGTGGTACTTACGTACAATGCAATATCACTCAGCAATGAAATCTATGTCATCAGGCCCGTAGCAGCATAATGAGTGGATTCAGGTATGATGATTCTAACTGAAATAAGTCACACAGAAAAAGAAACATCATAAGATATCACTAATACACGGAATATAAACTTGGCTACACAGGAACTGGATTACAAAACAGAACAGGGTCTCAAATTTAGAAAACCAACTTATGCTTGCTTAAGGGGAAAGGTGAGTTGGGGTGCTGCATAAAACCAGAGATTGAAATGAGCACAGATAAAGTTCCTTAAGCCAAATATAGAATAGACAAGAACTACTCCTTGCTCAACGAAATGGACTCAACACCCCATATTAAATGCCTAAGAATGTACCTGACTAGTAAGTATCTTAAAACCTATGCACTGCTATGTCTCTGAAAGAAAATCAAGCGTGTGTACAGGGTCATAAACGCAGCAGTGATAGGATTGGAGAGGTTCGGTGAGCAAATGAAGACCCTTTGAAGTCATATTGCATGGTACCCATTCCACGGGTCTCAACTCTCCAGGTTTAAGGGATTCTTCCTTCAGCTAAAACATGCACGTGGAACCCAGAGTATGATCAACCGTGTGATCGGGAGACGTGTTCCAATATGTCTCAGTTCTCGTCCCCTGGTACTCGGGTGCAACATTCCAGACGCTTTACTAACACTCTCCCGACTTGGAGAGTCAGTGCCTTTAACCTCCTGTTTGGCCCAGTTTGCAATTTCTGCGGAAGATGAACAGGAATAGGGAGAACCAATGAGAGACTAGCTGGAGGTGTCTGGACGGGCAAATTTAACTCTCATTTCCCACCAGGAAGAGGAATTAACCAAAGGCTCAGCGTGCCGTGCCGGAACCAGATTAGGGCCTGAAGCAATCCTGCGGTGTTGCGGCCAGCTCACAAGAAAGCGAGTTGAAGAAAGGAGCTCAGGGGCACTGTAATTCACAAACCTGTAGTTATAAATGACAGCTATCGTCCAAAAATATACTGAAGTAAGGCTGCCAAGAGGACTTGAAAGCGGGGCAGAATTGCAGGAAACCGATTTCAGGAGGTAGACTGGAATTGCATTTAAAGCATAGGAAAAGAGGCAGAACGTCCACAATGATGCACTTGGCCAAAAAGGGCGTATGCGTTTTTTCCTGAATATATTCAGGAAAAAACGCATACGCCCTTTTTGGCCAACCAAGCAAGCTTGCAAAGGAAATCTGCACTACAATGAAGTCTCACTTCCCCCCGGTCAAAAGGGCCATCTGAAAAAAGTGTAAAATCCAGAAAGGCAGGACAGGCCATGGAGAACTGGGAGCCTTGTTATGCTGATGGGCGGGATGTAAATTGCCAACAGCCACTCGGGAGAGGTGTATGGTGTTTCCTGAAACATCTAAAAAACAAAGCAACAGAGCCTAGGGCACTTCCACTTATGGTCCTATAGCTTAGGGAAATTAAAATCAAAAAGACACAGCCACCCCAAAGTTTGGGACGGCTCTGTTTACAAGAACCTCGTTTACGGTACAAGTTCAATATCGCAGAAAGTGAAAAATGGATAAAGAAGTTGTGGTACTTACGTACAATGCAATATCACTCAGCAATGAAATCTATGTCATCAGGCCCGTAGCAGCATAATGAGTGGATTCAGGTATGATGATTCTAACTGAAATAAGTCACACAGAAAAAGAAACATCATAAGATATCACTAATACACGGGATGTAAACTTGGCTACACAGGAACTGGATTACAAAACAGAACAGGGTCTCAAATTTAGAAAACCAACTTATGCTTGCTTAAGGGGAAAGGTGAGTTGGGGTGCTGCATAAAACCAGAGATTGAAATGAGCACAGATAAAGTTCCTTAAGCCAAATATGGAATAGACAAGAACTACTCCTTGCTCAACGAAATGGACTCAACACCCCATATTAAACGCCTAAGAATGTACCTGACTAGTAAGTATCTTAAAACCTATGGATTGCTATGTGTCTGAAAGAAAATCAAGCGTGTGTACAGGGGCATAAACGCAGCAGTGATAGGATTGGAGAGGTTCGGTGAGCAAATGAAGACCCTTTGAAGTCATATTGCATGGTACCCATTCCACGGGTCTCAACTCTCCAGGTTTAAGGGATTCTTCCTTCAGCTAAAACATGCACGTGGAACCCAGAGTATGATCAACCGTGTGATCGGGAGACGTGTTCCAATATGTCTCAGTTCTCGTCCCCTGGTACTCGGGTGCAACATTCCAGACGCTTTACTAACACTCTCCCGACTTGGAGAGTCAGTGCCTTTAACCTCCTGTTTGGCCCAGTTTGCAATTTCTGCGGAAGATGAACAGGAATAGGGAGAACCAATGAGAGACTAGGTGGAGGTGTCTGGACGGGCAAATTTAACTCTCATTTCCCACCAGGAAGAGGAATTAACCAAAGGCTCAGCGTGCCGTGCCGGAACCAGATTAGGGCCTGAAGCAATCCTGCGGTGTTGCGGCCAGCTCACAAGAAAGCGAGTTGAAGAAAGGAGCTCAGGGGCACTGTAATTCACAAACCTGCAGAGTTATAAATGACAGCTATCGTCCAAAAATATACTGAAGTAAGGCTGCCAAGAGGACTTGAAAGCGGGGCAGAATTGCAGGAAACCGATTTCAGGAGGTAGACTGGAATTGCATTTAAAGCATAGGAAAAGAGGCAGAACGTCCACAATGATGCACTTGGCCAAAAAGGGCGTATGCGTTTTTTCCTGAATATATTCAGGAAAAAACGCATACGCCCTTTTTGGCCAACCAAGCAAGCTTGCAAAGGAAATCTGCACTACAATGAAGTCTCACTTCCCCCCGGTCAAAAGGGCCATCTGAAAAAAGTGTAAAATCCAGAAAGGCAGGACAGGCCATGGAGAACTGGGAGCCTTGTTATGCTGATGGGCGGGATGTAAATTGCCAACAGCCACTCGGGAGAGGTGTATGGTGTTTCCTGAAACATCTAAAAAACAAAGCAACAGAGCCTAGGGCACTTCCACTTATGGTCCTATAGCTTAGGGAAATTAAAATCAAAAAGACACAGCCACCCCAAAGTTTGGGACGGCTCTGTTTACAAGAACCTCGTTTACGGTACAAGTTCAATATCGCAGAAAGTGAAAAATGGATAAAGAAGTTGTGGTACTTACGTACAATGCAATATCACTCAGCAATGAAATCTATGTCATCAGGCCCGTAGCAGCATAATGAGTGGATTCAGGTATGATGATTCTAACTGAAATAAGTCACACAGAAAAAGAAACATCATAAGATATCACTAATACACGGGATGTAAACTTGGCTACACAGGAACTGGATTACAAAACAGAACAGGGTCTCAAATTTAGAAAACCAACTTATGCTTGCTTAAGGGGAAAGGTGAGTTGGGGTGCTGCATAAAACCAGAGATTGAAATTAGCACAGATAAAGTTCCTTAAGCCAAATATGGAATAGACAAGAACTACTCCTTGCTCAACGAAATGGACTCAACACCCCATATTAAACGCCTAAGAATGTACCTGACTAGTAAGTATCTTAAAACCTATGGATTGCTATGTGTCTGAAAGAAAATCAAGCGTGTGTACAGGGGCATAAACGCAGCAGTGATAGGATTGGAGAGGTTCGGTGAGCAAATGAAGACCCTTTGAAGTCATATTGCATGGTACCCATTCCACGGGTCTCAACTCTCCAGGTTTAAGGGATTCTTCCTTCAGCTAAAACATGCACGTGGAACCCAGAGTATGATCAACCGTGTGATCGGGAGACGTGTTCCAATATGTCTCAGTTCTCGTCCCCTGGTACTCGGGTGCAACATTCCAGACGCTTTACTAACACTCTCCCGACTTGGAGAGTCAGTGCCTTTAACCTCCTGTTTGGCCCAGTTTGCAATTTCTGCGGAAGATGAACAGGAATAGGGAGAACCAATGAGAGACTAGCTGGAGGTGTCTGGACGGGCAAATTTAACTCTCATTTCCCACCAGGAAGAGGAATTAACCAAAGGCTCAGCGTGCCGTGCCGGAACCAGATTAGGGCCTGAAGCAATCCTGCGGTGTTGCGGCCAGCTCACAAGAAAGCGAGTTGAAGAAAGGAGCTCAGGGGCACTGTAATTCACAAACCTGCAGAGTTATAAATGACAGCTATCGTCCAAAAATATACTGAAGTAAGGCTGCCAAGAGGACTTGAAAGCGGGGCAGAATTGCAGGAAACCGATTTCAGGAGGTAGACTGGAATTGCATTTAAAGCATAGGAAAAGAGGCAGAACGTCCACAATGATGCACTTGGCCAAAAAGGGCGTATGCGTTTTTTCCTGAATATATTCAGGAAAAAACGCATACGCCCTTTTTGGCCAACCAAGCAAGCTTGCAAAGGAAATCTGCACTACAATGAAGTCTCACTTCCCCCCGGTCAAAAGGGCCATCTGAAAAAAGTGTAAAATCCAGAAAGGCAGGACAGGCCATGGAGAACTGGGAGCCTTGTTATGCTGATGGGCGGGATGTAAATTGCCAACAGCCACTCTGGAGAGGTGTATGGTGTTTCCTGAAACATCTAAAAAACAAAGCAACAGAGCCTAGGGCACTTCCACTTATGGTCCTATAGCTTAGGGAAATTAAAATCAAAAAGACACAGCCACCCCAAAGTTTGGGACGGCTCTGTTTACAAGAACCTCGTTTACGGTACAAGTTCAATATCGCAGAAAGTGAAAAATGGATAAAGAAGTTGTGGTACTTACGTACAATGCAATATCACTCAGCAATGAAATCTATGTCATCAGGCCCGTAGCAGCATAATGAGTGGATTCAGGTATGATGATTCTAACTGAAATAAGTCACACAGAAAAAGAAACATCATAAGATATCACTAATACACGGGATGTAAACTTGGCTACACAGGAACTGGATTACAAAACAGAACAGGGTCTCAAATTTAGAAAACCAACTTATGCTTGCTTAAGGGGAAAGGTGAGTTGGGGTGCTGCATCAAACCAGAGATTGAAATGAGCACAGATAAAGTTCCTTAAGCCAAATATGGAATAGACAAGAACTACTCCTTGCTCAACGAAATGGACTCAACACCCCATATTAAACGCCTAAGAATGTACCTGACTAGTAAGTATCTTAAAACCTATGGATTGCTATGTGTCTGAAAGAAAATCAAGCGTGTGTACAGGGGCATAAACGCAGCAGTGATAGGATTGGAGAGGTTCGGTGAGCAAATGAAGACCCTTTGAAGTCATATTGCATGGTACCCATTCCACGGGTCTCAACTCTCCAGGTTTAAGGGATTCTTCCTTCAGCTAAAACATGCACGTGGAACCCAGAGTATGATCAACCGTGTGATCGGGAGACGTGTTCCAATATGTCTCAGTTCTCGTCCCCTGGTACTCGGGTGCAACATTCCAGACGCTTTACTAACACTCTCCCGACTTGGAGAGTCAGTGCCTTTAACCTCCTGTTTGGCCCAGTTTGCAATTTCTGCGGAAGATGAACAGGAATAGGGAGAACCAATGAGAGACTAGCTGGAGGTGTCTGGACGGGCAAATTTAACTCTCATTTCCCACCAGGAAGAGGAATTAACCAAAGGCTCAGCGTGCCGTGCCGGAACCAGATTAGGGCCTGAAGCAATCCTGCGGTGTTGCGGCCAGCTCACAAGAAAGCGAGTTGAAGAAAGGAGCTCAGGGGCACTGTAATTCACAAACCTGCAGAGTTATAAATGACAGCTATCGTCCAAAAATATACTGAAGTAAGGCTGCCAAGAGGACTTGAAAGCGGGGCAGAATTGCAGGAAACCGATTTCAGGAGGTAGACTGGAATTGCATTTAAAGCATAGGAAAAGAGGCAGAACGTCCACAATGATGCACTTGGCCAAAAAGGGCGTATGCGTTTTTTCCTGAATATATTCAGGAAAAAACGCATACGCCCTTTTTGGCCAACCAAGCAAGCTTGCAAAGGAAATCTGCACTACAATGAAGTCTCACTTCCCCCCGGTCAAAAGGGCCATCTGAAAAAAGTGTAAAATCCAGAAAGGCAGGACAGGCCATGGAGAACTGGGAGCCTTGTTATGCTGATGGGCGGGATGTAAATTGCCAACAGCCACTCCGGAGAGGTGTATGGTGTTTCCTGAAACATCTAAAAAACAAAGCAACAGAGCCTAGGGCACTTCCACTTATGGTCCTATAGCTTAGGGAAATTAAAATCAAAAAGACACAGCCACCCCAAAGTTTGGGACGGCTCTGTTTACAAGAACCTCGTTTACGGTACAAGTTCAATATCGCAGAAAGTGAAAAATGGATAAAGAAGTTGTGGTACTTACGTACAATGCAATATCACTCAGCAATGAAATCTATGTCATCAGGCCCGTAGCAGCATAATGAGTGGATTCAGGTATGATGATTCTAACTGAAATAAGTCACACAGAAAAAGAAACATCATAAGATATCACTAATACACGGGATGTAAACTTGGCTACACAGGAACTGGATTACAAAACAGAACAGGGTCTCAAATTTAGAAAACCAACTTATGCTTGCTTAAGGGGAAAGGTGAGTTGGGGTGCTGCATAAAACCAGAGATTGAAATGAGCACAGATAAAGTTCCTTAAGCCAAATATGGAATAGACAAGAACTACTCCTTGCTCAACGAAATGGACTCAACACCCCATATTAAACGCCTAAGAATGTACCTGACTAGTAAGTATCTTAAAACCTATGGATTGCTATGTGTCTGAAAGAAAATCAAGCGTGTGTACAGGGGCATAAACGCAGCAGTGATAGGATTGGAGAGGTTCGGTGAGCAAATGAAGACCCTTTGAAGTCATATTGCATGGTACCCATTCCACGGGTCTCAACTCTCCAGGTTTAAGGGATTCTTCCTTCAGCTAAAACATGCACGTGGAACCCAGAGTATGATCAACCGTGTGATCGGGAGACGTGTTCCAATATGTCTCAGTTCTCGTCCCCTGGTACTCGGGTGCAACATTCCAGACGCTTTACTAACACTCTCCCGACTTGGAGAGTCAGTGCCTTTAACCTCCTGTTTGGCCCAGTTTGCAATTTCTGCGGAAGATGAACAGGAATAGGGAGAACCAATGAGAGACTAGCTGGAGGTGTCTGGACGGGCAAATTTAACTCTCATTTCCCACCAGGAAGAGGAATTAACCAAAGGCTCAGCGTGCCGTGCCGGAACCAGATTAGGGCCTGAAGCAATCCTGCGGTGTTGCGGCCAGCTCACAAGAAAGCGAGTTGAAGAAAGGAGCTCAGGGGCACTGTAATTCACAAACCTGCAGAGTTATAAATGACAGCTATCGTCCAAAAATATACTGAAGTAAGGCTGCCAAGAGGACTTGAAAGCGGGGCAGAATTGCAGGAAACCGATTTCAGGAGGTAGACTGGAATTGCATTTAAAGCATAGGAAAAGAGGCAGAACGTCCACAATGATGCACTTGGCCAAAAAGGGCGTATGCATTTTTTCCTGAATATATTCAGGAAAAAACGCATATGCCCTTTTTGGCCAACCAAGCAAGCTTGCAAAGGAAATCTGCACTACAATGAAGTCTCACTTCCCCCCGGTCAAAAGGGCCATCTGAAAAAAGTGTAAAATCCAGAAAGGCAGGACAGGCCATGGAGAACTGGGAGCCTTGTTATGCTGATGGGCGGGATGTAAATTGCCAACAGCCACTCGGGAGAGGTGTATGGTGTTTCCTGAAACATCTAAAAAACAAAGCAACAGAGCCTAGGGCACTTCCACTTATGGTCCTATAGCTTAGGGAAATTAAAATCAAAAAGACACAGCCACCCCAAAGTTTGGGACGGCTCTGTTTACAAGAACCTCGTTTACGGTACAAGTTCAATATCGCAGAAAGTGAAAAATGGATAAAGAAGTTGTGGTACTTACGTACAATGCAATATCACTCAGCAATGAAATCTATGTCATCAGGCCCGTAGCAGCATAATGAGTGGATTCAGGTATGATGATTCTAACTGAAATAAGTCACACAGAAAAAGAAACATCATAAGATATCACTAATACACGGGATGTAAACTTGGCTACACAGGAACTGGATTACAAAACAGAACAGGGTCTCAAATTTAGAAAACCAACTTATGCTTGCTTAAGGGGAAAGGTGAGTTGGGGTGCTGCATAAAACCAGAGATTGAAATGAGCACAGATAAAGTTCCTTAAGCCAAATATGGAATAGACAAGAACTACTCCTTGCTCAACGAAATGGACTCAACACCCCATATTAAACGCCTAAGAATGTACCTGACTAGTAAGTATCTTAAAACCTATGGATTGCTATGTGTCTGAAAGAAAATCAAGCGTGTGTACAGGGGCATAAACGCAGCAGTGATAGGATTGGAGAGGTTCGGTGAGCAAATGAAGACCCTTTGAAGTCATATTGCATGGTACCCATTCCACGGGTCTCAACTCTCCAGGTTTAAGGGATTCTTCCTTCAGCTAAAACATGCACGTGGAACCCAGAGTATGATCAACCGTGTGATCGGGAGACGTGTTCCAATATGTCTCAGTTCTCGTCCCCTGGTACTCGGGTGCAACATTCCAGACGCTTTACTAACACTCTCCCGACTTGGAGAGTCAGTGCCTTTAACCTCCTGTTTGGCCCAGTTTGCAATTTCTGCGGAAGATGAACAGGAATAGGGAGAACCAATGAGAGACTAGCTGGAGGTGTCTGGACGGGCAAATTTAACTCTCATTTCCCACCAGGAAGAGGAATTAACCAAAGGCTCAGCGTGCCGTGCCGGAACCAGATTAGGGCCTGAAGCAATCCTGCGGTGTTGCGGCCAGCTCACAAGAAAGCGAGTTGAAGAAAGGAGCTCAGGGGCACTGTAATTCACAAACCTGCAGAGTTATAAATGACAGCTATCGTCCAAAAATATACTGAAGTAAGGCTGCCAAGAGGACTTGAAAGCGGGGCAGAATTGCAGGAAACCGATTTCAGGAGGTAGACTGGAATTGCATTTAAAGCATAGGAAAAGAGGCAGAACGTCCACAATGATGCACTTGGCCAAAAAGGGCGTATGCGTTTTTTCCTGAATATATTCAGGAAAAAACGCATACGCACTTTTTGGCCAACCAAGCAAGCTTGCAAAGGAAATCTGCACTACAATGAAGTCTCAATTCCCCCCGGTCAAAAGGGCCATCTGAAAAAAGTGTAAAATCCAGAAAGGCAGGACAGGCCATGGAGAACTGGGAGCCTTGTTATGCTGATGGGCGGGATGTAAATTGCCAACAGCCACTCGGGAGAGGTGTATGGTGTTTCCTGAAACATCTAAAAAACAAAGCAACAGAGCCTAGGGCACTTCCACTTATGGTCCTATAGCTTAGGGAAATTAAAATCAAAAAGACACAGCCACCCCAAAGTTTGGGACGGCTCTGTTTACAAGAACCTCGTTTACGGTACAAGTTCAATATCGCAGAAAGTGAAAAATGGATAAAGAAGTTGTGGTACTTACGTACAATGCAATATCACTCAGCAATGAAATCTATGTCATCAGGCCCGTAGCAGCATAATGAGTGGATTCAGGTATGATGATTCTAACTGAAATAAGTCACACAGAAAAAGAAACATCATAAGATATCACTAATACACGGGATGTAAACTTGGCTACACAGGAACTGGATTACAAAACAGAACAGGGTCTCAAATTTAGAAAACCAACTTATGCTTGCTTAAGGGGAAAGGTGAGTTGGGGTGCTGCATAAAACCAGAGATTGAAATGAGCACAGATAAAGTTCCTTAAGCCAAATATGGAATAGACAAGAACTACTCCTTGCTCAACGAAATGGACTCAACACCCCATATTAAACGCCTAAGAATGTACCTGACTAGTAAGTATCTTAAAACCTATGGATTGCTATGTGTCTGAAAGAAAATCAAGCGTGTGTACAGGGGCATAAACGCAGCAGTGATAGGATTGGAGAGGTTCGGTGAGCAAATGAAGACCCTTTGAAGTCATATTGCATGGTACCCATTCCACGGGTCTCAACTCTCCAGGTTTAAGGGATTCTTCCTTCAGCTAAAACATGCACGTGGAACCCAGAGTATGATCAACCGTGTGATCGGGAGACGTGTTCCAATATGTCTCAGTTCTCGTCCCCTGGTACTCGGGTGCAACATTCCAGACGCTTTACTAACACTCTCCCGACTTGGAGAGTCAGTGCCTTTAACCTCCTGTTTGGCCCAGTTTGCAATTTCTGCGGAAGATGAACAGGAATAGGGAGAACCAATGAGAGACTAGCTGGAGGTGTCTGGACGGGCAAATTTAACTCTCATTTCCCACCAGGAAGAGGAATTAACCAAAGGCTCAGCGTGCCGTGCCGGAACCAGATTAGGGCCTGAAGCAATCCTGCGGTGTTGCGGCCAGCTCACAAGAAAGCGAGTTGAAGAAAGGAGCTCAGGGGCACTGTAATTCACAAACCTGCAGAGTTATAAATGACAGCTATCGTCCAAAAATATACTGAAGTAAGGCTGCCAAGAGGACTTGAAAGCGGGGCAGAATTGCAGGAAACCGATTTCAGGAGGTAGACTGGAATTGCATTTAAAGCATAGGAAAAGAGGCAGAACGTCCACAATGATGCACTTGGCCAAAAAGGGCGTATGCGTTTTTTCCTGAATATATTCAGGAAAAAACGCATACGCCCTTTTTGGCCAACCAAGCAAGCTTGCAAAGGAAATCTGCACTACAATGAAGTCTCACTTCCCCCCGGTCAAAAGGGCCATCTGAAAAAAGTGTAAAATCCAGAAAGGCAGGACAGGCCATGGAGAACTGGGAGCCTTGTTATGCTGATGGGCGGGATGTAAATTGCCAACAGCCACTCGGGAGAGGTGTATGGTGTTTCCTGAAACATCTAAAAAACAAAGCAACAGAGCCTAGGGCACTTCCACTTATGGTCCTATAGCTTAGGGAAATTAAAATCAAAAAGACACAGCCACCCCAAAGTTTGGGACGGCTCTGTTTACAAGAACCTCGTTTACGGTACAAGTTCAATATCGCAGAAAGTGAAAAATGGATAAAGAAGTTGTGGTACTTACGTACAATGCAATATCACTCAGCAATGAAATCTATGTCATCAGGCCCGTAGCAGCATAATGAGTGGATTCAGGTATGATGATTCTAACTGAAATAAGTCACACAGAAAAAGAAACATCATAAGATATCACTAATACACGGGATGTAAACTTGGCTACACAGGAACTGGATTACAAAACAGAACAGGGTCTCAAATTTAGAAAACCAACTTATGCTTGCTTAAGGGGAAAGGTGAGTTGGGGTGCTGCATAAAACCAGAGATTGAAATGAGCACAGATAAAGTTCCTTAAGCCAAATATGGAATAGACAAGAACTACTCCTTGCTCAACGAAATGGACTCAACACCCCATATTAAACGCCTAAGAATGTACCTGACTAGTAAGTATCTTAAAACCTATGGATTGCTATGTGTCTGAAAGAAAATCAAGCGTGTGTACAGGGGCATAAACGCAGCAGTGATAGGATTGGAGAGGTTCGGTGAGCAAATGAAGACCCTTTGAAGTCATATTGCATGGTACCCATTCCACGGGTCTCAACTCTCCAGGTTTAAGGGATTCTTCCTTCAGCTAAAACATGCACGTGGAACCCAGAGTATGATCAACCGTGTGATCGGGAGACGTGTTCCAATATGTCTCAGTTCTCGTCCCCTGGTACTCGGGTGCAACATTCCAGACGCTTTACTAACACTCTCCCGACTTGGAGAGTCAGTGCCTTTAACCTCCTGTTTGGCCCAGTTTGCAATTTCTGCGGAAGATGAACAGGAATAGGGAGAACCAATGAGAGACTAGCTGGAGGTGTCTGGACGGGCAAATTTAACTCTCATTTCCCACCAGGAAGAGGAATTAACCAAAGGCTCAGCGTGCCGTGCCGGAACCAGATTAGGGCCTGAAGCAATCCTGCGGTGTTGCGGCCAGCTCACAAGAAAGCGAGTTGAAGAAAGGAGCTCAGGGGCACTGTAATTCACAAACCTGCAGAGTTATAAATGACAGCTATCGTCCAAAAATATACTGAAGTAAGGCTGCCAAGAGGACTTGAAAGCGGGGCAGAATTGCAGGAAACCGATTTCAGGAGGTAGACTGGAATTGCATTTAAAGCATAGGAAAAGAGGCAGAACGTCCACAATGATGCACTTGGCCAAAAAGGGCGTATGCGTTTTTTCCTGAATATATTCAGGAAAAAACGCATACGCCCTTTTTGGCCAACCAAGCAAGCTTGCAAAGGAAATCTGCACTACAATGAAGTCTCACTTCCCCCCGGTCAAAAGGGCCATCTGAAAAAAGTGTAAAATCCAGAAAGGCAGGACAGGCCATGGAGAACTGGGAGCCTTGTTATGCTGATGGGCGGGATGTAAATTGCCAACAGCCACTCGGGAGAGGTGTATGGTGTTTCCTGAAACATCTAAAAAACAAAGCAACAGAGCCTAGGGCACTTCCACTTATGGTCCTATAGCTTAGGGAAATTAAAATCAAAAAGACACAGCCACCCCAAAGTTTGGGACGGCTCTGTTTACAAGAACCTCGTTTACGGTACAAGTTCAATATCGCAGAAAGTGAAAAATGGATAAAGAAGTTGTGGTACTTACGTACAATGCAATATCACTCAGCAATGAAATCTATGTCATCAGGCCCGTAGCAGCATAATGAGTGGATTCAGGTATGATGATTCTAACTGAAATAAGTCACACAGAAAAAGAAACATCATAAGATATCACTAATACACGGGATGTAAACTTGGCTACACAGGAACTGGATTACAAAACAGAACAGGGTCTCAAATTTAGAAAACCAACTTATGCTTGCTTAAGGGGAAAGGTGAGTTGGGGTGCTGCATAAAACCAGAGATTGAAATGAGCACAGATAAAGTTCCTTAAGCCAAATATGGAATAGACAAGAACTACTCCTTGCTCAACGAAATGGACTCAACACCCCATATTAAACGCCTAAGAATGTACCTGACTAGTAAGTATCTTAAAACCTATGGATTGCTATGTGTCTGAAAGAAAATCAAGCGTGTGTACAGGGGCATAAACGCAGCAGTGATAGGATTGGAGAGGTTCGGTGAGCAAATGAAGACCCTTTGAAGTCATATTGCATGGTACCCATTCCACGGGTCTCAACTCTCCAGGTTTAAGGGACTCTTCCTTCAGCTAAAACATGCACGTGGAACCCAGAGTATGATCAACCGTGTGATCGGGAGACGTGTTCCAATATGTCTCAGTTCTCGTCCCCTGGTACTCGGGTGCAACATTCCAGACGCTTTACTAACACTCTCCCGACTTGGAGAGTCAGTGCCTTTAACCTCCTGTTTGGCCCAGTTTGCAATTTCTGCGGAAGATGAACAGGAATAGGGAGAACCAATGAGAGACTAGCTGGAGGTGTCTGGACGGGCAAATTTAACTCTCATTTCCCACCAGGAAGAGGAATTAACCAAAGGCTCAGCGTGCCGTGCCAGAACCAGATTAGGGCCTGAAGCAATCCTGCGGTGTTGCGGCCAGCTCACAAGAAAGCGAGTTGAAAAAAGTAGCTCAGGGGCACTGTAATTCACAAACCTGCAGAGTTATAAATGACAGCTATCGTCCAAAAATATACTGAAGTAAGGCTGCCAAGAGGACTTGAAAGCGGGGCAGAATTGCAGGAAACCGATTTCAGGAGGTAGACTGGAATTGCATTTAAAGCATAGGAAAAGAGGCAGAACGTCCACAATGATGCACTTGGCCAAAAAGGGCGTATGCGTTTTTTCCTGAATATATTCAGGAAAAAACGCATACGCCCTTTTTGGCCAACCAAGCAAGCTTGCAAAGGAAATCTGCACTACAATGAAGTCTCACTTCCCCCCGGTCAAAAGGGCCATCTGAAAAAAGTGTAAAATCCAGAAAGGCAGGACAGGCCATGGAGAACTGGGAGCCTTGTTATGCTGATGGGCGGGATGTAAATTGCCAACAGCCACTCGGGAGAGGTGTATGGTGTTTCCTGAAACATCTAAAAAACAAAGCAACAGAGCCTAGGGCACTTCCACTTATGGTCCTATAGCTTAGGGAAATTAAAATCAAAAAGACACAGCCACCCCAAAGTTTGGGACGGCTCTGTTTACAAGAACCTCGTTTACGGTACAAGTTCAATATCGCAGAAAGTGAAAAATGGATAAAGAAGTTGTGGTACTTACGTACAATGCAATATCACTCAGCAATGAAATCTATGTCATCAGGCCCGTAGCAGCATAATGAGTGGATTCAGGTATGATGATTCTAACTGAAATAAGTCACACAGAAAAAGAAACATCATAAGATATCACTAATACACGGGATGTAAACTTGGCTACACAGGAACTGGATTACAAAACAGAACAGGGTCTCAAATTTAGAAAACCAACTTATGCTTGCTTAAGGGGAAAGGTGAGTTGGGGTGCTGCATAAAACCAGAGATTGAAATGAGCACAGATAAAGTTCCTTAAGCCAAATATGGAATAGACAAGAACTACTCCTTGCTCAACGAAATGGACTCAACACCCCATATTAAACGCCTAAGAATGTACCTGACTAGTAAGTATCTTAAAACCTATGGATTGCTATGTGTCTGAAAGAAAATCAAGCGTGTGTACAGGGGCATAAACGCAGCAGTGATAGGATTGGAGAGGTTCGGTGAGCAAATGAAGACCCTTTGAAGTCATATTGCATGGTACCCATTCCACGGGTCTCAACTCTCCAGGTTTAAGGGACTCTTCCTTCAGCTAAAACATGCACATGGAACCCAGAGTATGATCAACCGTGTGATCGGGAGACGTGTTCCAATATGTCTCAGTTCTCGTCCCCTGGTACTCGGGTGCAACATTCCAGACGCTTTACTAACACTCTCCCGACTTGGAGAGTCAGTGCCTTTAACCTCCTGTTTGGCCCAGTTTGCAATTTCTGCGGAAGATGAACAGGAATAGGGAGAACCAATGAGAGACTAGCTGGAGGTGTCTGGACGGGCAAATTTAACTCTCATTTCCCACCAGGAAGAGGAATTAACCAAAGGCTCAGCGTGCCGTGCCAGAACCAGATTAGGGCCTGAAGCAATCCTGCGGTGTTGCGGCCAGCTCACAAGAAAGCGAGTTGAAAAAAGTAGCTCAGGGGCACTGTAATTCACAAACCTGCAGAGTTATAAATGACAGCTATCGTCCAAAAATATACTGAAGTAAGGCTGCCAAGAGGACTTGAAAGCGGGGCAGAATTGCAGGAAACCGATTTCAGGAGGTAGACTGGAATTGCATTTAAAGCATAGGAAAAGAGGCAGAACGTCCACAATGATGCACTTGGCCAAAAAGGGCGTATGCGTTTTTTCCTGAATATATTCAGGAAAAAACGCATACGCCCTTTTTGGCCAACCAAGCAAGCTTGCAAAGGAAATCTGCACTACAATGAAGTCTCACTTCCCCCCGGTCAAAAGGGCCATCTGAAAAAAGTGTAAAATCCAGAAAGGCAGGACAGGCCATGGAGAACTAGGAGCCTTGTTATGCTGATGGGCGGGATGTAAATTGCCAACAGCCACTCGGGAGAGGTGTATGGTGTTTCCTGAAACATCTAAAAAACAAAGCAACAGAGCCTAGGGCACTTCCACTTATGGTCCTATAGCTTAGGGAAATTAAAATCAAAAAGACACAGCCACCCCAAAGTTTGGGACGGCTCTGTTTACAAGAACCTCGTTTACGGTACAAGTTCAATATCGCAGAAAGTGAAAAATGGATAAAGAAGTTGTGGTACTTACGTACAATGCAATATCACTCAGCAATGAAATCTATGTCATCAGGCCCGTAGCAGCATAATGAGTGGATTCAGGTATGATGATTCTAACTGAAATAAGTCACACAGAAAAAGAAACATCATAAGATATCACTAATACACGGGATGTAAACTTGGCTACACAGGAACTGGATTACAAAACAGAACAGGGTCTCAAATTTAGAAAACCAACTTATGCTTGCTTAAGGGGAAAGGTGAGTTGGGGTGCTGCATAAAACCAGAGATTGAAATGAGCACAGATAAAGTTCCTTAAGCCAAATATGGAATAGACAAGAACTACTCCTTGCTCAACGAAATGGACTCAACACCCCATATTAAACGCCTAAGAATGTACCTGACTAGTAAGTATCTTAAAACCTATGGATTGCTATGTGTCTGAAAGAAAATCAAGCGTGTGTACAGGGGCATAAACGCAGCAGTGATAGGATTGGAGAGGTTCGGTGAGCAAATGAAGACCCTTTGAAGTCATATTGCATGGTACCCATTCCACGGGTCTCAACTCTCCAGGTTTAAGGGACTCTTCCTTCAGCTAAAACATGCACGTGGAACCCAGAGTATGATCAACCGTGTGATCGGGAGACGTGTTCCAATATGTCTCAGTTCTCGTCCCCTGGTACTCGGGTGCAACATTCCAGACGCTTTACTAACACTCTCCCGACTTGGAGAGTCAGTGCCTTTAACCTCCTGTTTGGCCCAGTTTGCAATTTCTGCGGAAGATGAACAGGAATAGGGAGAACCAATGAGAGACTAGCTGGAGGTGTCTGGACGGGCAAATTTAACTCTCATTTCCCACCAGGAAGAGGAATTAACCAAAGGCTCAGCGTGCCGTGCCGGAACCAGATTAGGGCCTGAAGCAATCCTGCGGTGTTGCGGCCAGCTCACAAGAAAGCGAGTTGAAGAAAGGAGCTCAGGGGCACTGTAATTCACAAACCTGCAGAGTTATAAATGACAGCTATCGTCCAAAAATATACTGAAGTAAGGCTGCCAAGAGGACTTGAAAGCGGGGCAGAATTGCAGGAAACCGATTTCAGGAGGTAGACTGGAATTGCATTTAAAGCATAGGAAAAGAGGCAGAACGTCCACAATGATGCACTTGGCCAAAAAGGGCGTATGCGTTTTTTCCTGAATATATTCAGGAAAAAACGCATACGCCCTTTTTGGCCAACCAAGCAAGCTTGCAAAGGAAATCTGCACTACAATGAAGTCTCACTTCCCCCCGGTCAAAAGGGCCATCTGAAAAAAGTGTAAAATCCAGAAAGGCAGGACAGGCCATGGAGAACTGGGAGCCTTGTTATGCTGATGGGCGGGATGTAAATTGCCAACAGCCACTCTGGAGAGGTGTATGGTGTTTCCTGAAACATCTAAAAAACAAAGCAACAGAGCCTAGGGCACTTCCACTTATGGTCCTATAGCTTAGGGAAATTAAAATCAAAAAGACACAGCCACCCCAAAGTTTGGGACGGCTCTGTTTACAAGAACCTCGTTTACGGTACAAGTTCAATATCGCAGAAAGTGAAAAATGGATAAAGAAGTTGTGGTACTTACGTACAATGCAATATCACTCAGCAATGAAATCTATGTCATCAGGCCCGTAGCAGCATAATGAGTGGATTCAGGTATGATGATTCTAACTGAAATAAGTCACACAGAAAAAGAAACATCATAAGATATCACTAATACACGGGATGTAAACTTGGCTACACAGGAACTGGATTACAAAACAGAACAGGGTCTCAAATTTAGAAAACCAACTTATGCTTGCTTAAGGGGAAAGGTGAGTTGGGGTGCTGCATCAAACCAGAGATTGAAATGAGCACAGATAAAGTTCCTTAAGCCAAATATGGAATAGACAAGAACTACTCCTTGCTCAACGAAATGGACTCAACACCCCATATTAAACGCCTAAGAATGTACCTGACTAGTAAGTATCTTAAAACCTATGGATTGCTATGTGTCTGAAAGAAAATCAAGCGTGTGTACAGGGGCATAAACGCAGCAGTGATAGGATTGGAGAGGTTCGGTGAGCAAATGAAGACCCTTTGAAGTCATATTGCATGGTACCCATTCCACGGGTCTCAACTCTCCAGGTTTAAGGGATTCTTCCTTCAGCTAAAACATGCACGTGGAACCCAGAGTATGATCAACCGTGTGATCGGGAGACGTGTTCCAATATGTCTCAGTTCTCGTCCCCTGGTACTCGGGTGCAACATTCCAGACGCTTTACTAACACTCTCCCGACTTGGAGAGTCAGTGCCTTTAACCTCCTGTTTGGCCCAGTTTGCAATTTCTGCGGAAGATGAACAGGAATAGGGAGAACCAATGAGAGACTAGCTGGAGGTGTCTGGACGGGCAAATTTAACTCTCATTTCCCACCAGGAAGAGGAATTAACCAAAGGCTCAGCGTGCCGTGCCGGAACCAGATTAGGGCCTGAAGCAATCCTGCGGTGTTGCGGCCAGCTCACAAGAAAGCGAGTTGAAGAAAGGAGCTCAGGGGCACTGTAATTCACAAACCTGCAGAGTTATAAATGACAGCTATCGTCCAAAAATATACTGAAGTAAGGCTGCCAAGAGGACTTGAAAGCGGGGCAGAATTGCAGGAAACCGATTTCAGGAGGTAGACTGGAATTGCATTTAAAGCATAGGAAAAGAGGCAGAACGTCCACAATGATGCACTTGGCCAAAAAGGGCGTATGCGTTTTTTCCTGAATATATTCAGGAAAAAACGCATACGCCCTTTTTGGCCAACCAAGCAAGCTTGCAAAGGAAATCTGCACTACAATGAAGTCTCACTTCCCCCCGGTCAAAAGGGCCATCTGAAAAAAGTGTAAAATCCAGAAAGGCAGGACAGGCCATGGAGAACTGGGAGCCTTGTTATGCTGATGGGCGGGATGTAAATTGCCAACAGCCACTCGGGAGAGGTGTATGGTGTTTCCTGAAACATCTAAAAAACAAAGCAACAGAGCCTAGGGCACTTCCACTTATGGTCCTATAGCTTAGGGAAATTAAAATCAAAAAGACACAGCCACCCCAAAGTTTGGGACGGCTCTGTTTACAAGAACCTCGTTTACGGTACAAGTTCAATATCGCAGAAAGTGAAAAATGGATAAAGAAGTTGTGGTACTTACGTACAATGCAATATCACTCAGCAATGAAATCTATGTCATCAGGCCCGTAGCAGCATAATGAGTGGATTCAGGTATGATGATTCTAACTGAAATAAGTCACACAGAAAAAGAAACATCATAAGATATCACTAATACACGGGATGTAAACTTGGCTACACAGGAACTGGATTACAAAACAGAACAGGGTCTCAAATTTAGAAAACCAACTTATGCTTGCTTAAGGGGAAAGGTGAGTTGGGGTGCTGCATAAAACCAGAGATTGAAATGAGCACAGATAAAGTTCCTTAAGCCAAATATGGAATAGACAAGAACTACTCCTTGCTCAACGAAATGGACTCAACACCCCATATTAAACGCCTAAGAATGTACCTGACTAGTAAGTATCTTAAAACCTATGGATTGCTATGTGTCTGAAAGAAAATCAAGTGTGTGTACAGGGGCATAAACGCAGCAGTGATAGGATTGGAGAGGTTCGGTGAGCAAATGAAGACCCTTTGAAGTCATATTGCATGGTACCCATTCCACGGGTCTCAACTCTCCAGGTTTAAGGGATTCTTCCTTCAGCTAAAACATGCACGTGGAACCCAGAGTATGATCAACCGTGTGATCGGGAGACGTGTTCCAATATGTCTCAGTTCTCGTCCCCTGGTACTCGGGTGCAACATTCCAGACGCTTTACTAACACTCTCCCGACTTGGAGAGTCAGTGCCTTTAACCTCCTGTTTGGCCCAGTTTGCAATTTCTGCGGAAGATGAACAGGAATAGGGAGAACCAATGAGAGACTAGCTGGAGGTGTCTGGACGGGCAAATTTAACTCTCATTTCCCACCAGGAAGAGGAATTAACCAAAGGCTCAGCGTGCCGTGCCGGAACCAGATTAGGGCCTGAAGCAATCCTGCGGTGTTGCGGCCAGCTCACAAGAAAGCGAGTTGAAGAAAGGAGCTCAGGGGCACTGTAATTCACAAACCTGCAGAGTTATAAATGACAGCTATCGTCCAAAAATATACTGAAGTAAGGCTGCCAAGAGGACTTGAAAGCGGGGCAGAATTGCAGGAAACCGATTTCAGGAGGTAGACTGGAATTGCATTTAAAGCATAGGAAAAGAGGCAGAACGTCCACAATGATGCACTTGGCCAAAAAGGGCGTATGCGTTTTTTCCTGAATATATTCAGGAAAAAACGCATACGCCCTTTTTGGCCAACCAAGCAAGCTTGCAAAGGAAATCTGCACTACAATGAAGTCTCACTTCCCCCCGGTCAAAAGGGCCATCTGAAAAAAGTGTAAAATCCAGAAAGGCAGGACAGGCCATGGAGAACTGGGAGCCTTGTTATGCTGATGGGCGGGATGTAAATTGCCAACAGCCACTCGGGAGAGGTGTATGGTGTTTCCTGAAACATCTAAAAAACAAAGCAACAGAGCCTAGGGCACTTCCACTTATGGTCCTATAGCTTAGGGAAATTAAAATCAAAAAGACACAGCCACCCCAAAGTTTGGGACGGCTCTGTTTACAAGAACCTCGTTTACGGTACAAGTTCAATATCGCAGAAAGTGAAAAATGGATAAAGAAGTTGTGGTACTTACGTACAATGCAATATCACTCAGCAATGAAATCTATGTCATCAGGCCCGTAGCAGCATAATGAGTGGATTCAGGTATGATGATTCTAACTGAAATAAGTCACACAGAAAAAGAAACATCATAAGATATCACTAATACACGGGATGTAAACTTGGCTACACAGGAACTGGATTACAAAACAGAACAGGGTCTCAAATTTAGAAAACCAACTTATGCTTGCTTAAGGGGAAAGGTGAGTTGGGGTGCTGCATAAAACCAGAGATTGAAATGAGCACAGATAAAGTTCCTTAAGCCAAATATGGAATAGACAAGAACTACTCCTTGCTCAACGAAATGGACTCAACACCCCATATTAAACGCCTAAGAATGTACCTGACTAGTAAGTATCTTAAAACCTATGGATTGCTATGTGTCTGAAAGAAAATCAAGCGTGTGTACAGGGGCATAAACGCAGCAGTGATAGGATTGGAGAGGTTCGGTGAGCAAATGAAGACCCTTTGAAGTCATATTGCATGGTACCCATTCCACGGGTCTCAACTCTCCAGGTTTAAGGGATTCTTCCTTCAGCTAAAACATGCACGTGGAACCCAGAGTATGATCAACCGTGTGATCGGGAGACGTGTTCCAATATGTCTCAGTTCTCGTCCCCTGGTACTCGGGTGCAACATTCCAGACGCTTTACTAACACTCTCCCGACTTGGAGAGTCAGTGCCTTTAACCTCCTGTTTGGCCCAGTTTGCAATTTCTGCGGAAGATGAACAGGAATAGGGAGAACCAATGAGAGACTAGCTGGAGGTGTCTGGACGGGCAAATTTAACTCTCATTTCCCACCAGGAAGAGGAATTAACCAAAGGCTCAGCGTGCCGTGCCGGAACCAGATTAGGGCCTGAAGCAATCCTGCGGTGTTGCGGCCAGCTCACAAGAAAGCGAGTTGAAGAAAGGAGCTCAGGGGCACTGTAATTCACAAACCTGCAGAGTTATAAATGACAGCTATCGTCCAAAAATATACTGAAGTAAGGCTGCCAAGAGGACTTGAAAGCGGGGCAGAATTGCAGGAAACCGATTTCAGGAGGTAGACTGGAATTGCATTTAAAGCATAGGAAAAGAGGCAGAACGTCCACAATGATGCACTTGGCCAAAAAGGGCGTATGCGTTTTTTCCTGAATATATTCAGGAAAAAACGCATACGCCCTTTTTGGCCAACCAAGCAAGCTTGCAAAGGAAATCTGCACTACAATGAAGTCTCACTTCCCCCCGGTCAAAAGGGCCATCTGAAAAAAGTGTAAAATCCAGAAAGGCAGGACAGGCCATGGAGAACTGGGAGCCTTGTTATGCTGATGGGCGGGATGTAAATTGTCAAGAGCCACTCCAGAGAGGTGTATGGTGTTTCCTGAAACATCTAAAAAACAAAGCAACAGAGCCTAGGGCACTTCCACTTATGGTCCTATAGCTTAGGGAAATTAAAATCAAAAAGACACAGCCACCCCAAAGTTTGGGACGGCTCTGTTTACAAGAACCTCGTTTACGGTACAAGTTCAATATCGCAGAAAGTGAAAAATGGATAAAGAAGTTGTGGTACTTACGTACAATGCAATATCACTCAGCAATGAAATCTATGTCATCAGGCCCGTAGCAGCATAATGAGTGGATTCAGGTATGATGATTCTAACTGAAATAAGTCACACAGAAAAAGAAACATCATAAGATATCACTAATACACGGGATGTAAACTTGGCTACACAGGAACTGGATTACAAAACAGAACAGGGTCTCAAATTTAGAAAACCAACTTATGCTTGCTTAAGGGGAAAGGTGAGTTGGGGTGCTGCATAAAACCAGAGATTGAAATGAGCACAGATAAAGTTCCTTAAGCCAAATATGGAATAGACAAGAACTACTCCTTGCTCAACGAAATGGACTCAACACCCCATATTAAACGCCTAAGAATGTACCTGACTAGTAAGTATCTTAAAACCTATGGATTGCTATGTGTCTGAAAGAAAATCAAGCGTGTGTACAGGGGCATAAACGCAGCAGTGATAGGATTGGAGAGGTTCGGTGAGCAAATGAAGACCCTTTGAAGTCATATTGCATGGTACCCATTCCACGGGTCTCAACTCTCCAGGTTTAAGGGATTCTTCCTTCAGCTAAAACATGCACGTGGAACCCAGAGTATGATCAACCGTGTGATCGGGAGACGTGTTCCAATATGTCTCAGTTCTCGTCCCCTGGTACTCGGGTGCAACATTCCAGACGCTTTACTAACACTCTCCCGACTTGGAGAGTCAGTGCCTTTAACCTCCTGTTTGGCCCAGTTTGCAATTTCTGCGGAAGATGAACAGGAATAGGGAGAACCAATGAGAGACTAGCTGGAGGTGTCTGGACGGGCAAATTTAACTCTCATTTCCCACCAGGAAGAGGAATTAACCAAAGGCTCAGCGTGCCGTGCCAGAACCAGATTAGGGCCTGAAGCAATCCTGCGGTGTTGCGGCCAGCTCACAAGAAAACGAGTTGAAAAAAGTAGCTCAGGGGCACTGTAATTCACAAACCTGCAGAGTTATAAATGACAGCTATCGTCCAAAAATATACTGAAGTAAGGCTGCCAAGAGGACTTGAAAGCGGGGCAGAATTGCAGGAAACCGATTTCAGGAGGTAGACTGGAATTGCATTTAAAGCATAGGAAAAGAGGCAGAACGTCCACAATGATGCACTTGGCCAAAAAGGGCGTATGCGTTTTTTCCTGAATATATTCAGGAAAAAACGCATACGCCCTTTTTGGCCAACCAAGCAAGCTTGCAAAGGAAATCTGCACTACAATGAAGTCTCACTTCCCCCCGGTCAAAAGGGCCATCTGAAAAAAGTGTAAAATCCAGAAAGGCAGGACAGGCCATGGAGAACTGGGAGCCTTGTTATGCTGATGGGCGGGATGTAAATTGCCAACAGCCACTCGGGAGAGGTGTATGGTGTTTCCTGAAACATCTAAAAAACAAAGCAACAGAGCCTAGGGCACTTCCACTTATGGTCCTATAGCTTAGGGAAATTAAAATCAAAAAGACACAGCCACCCCAAAGTTTGGGACGGCTCTGTTTACAAGAACCTCGTTTACGGTACAAGTTCAATATCGCAGAAAGTGAAAAATGGATAAAGAAGTTGTGGTACTTACGTACAATGCAATATCACTCAGCAATGAAATCTATGTCATCAGGCCCGTAGCAGCATAATGAGTGGATTCAGGTATGATGATTCTAACTGAAATAAGTCACACAGAAAAAGAAACATCATAAGATATCACTAATACACGGGATGTAAACTTGGCTACACAGGAACTGGATTACAAAACAGAACAGGGTCTCAAATTTAGAAAACCAACTTATGCTTGCTTAAGGGGAAAGGTGAGTTGGGGTGCTGCATAAAACCAGAGATTGAAATGAGCACAGATAAAGTTCCTTAAGCCAAATATGGAATAGACAAGAACTACTCCTTGCTCAACGAAATGGACTCAACACCCCATATTAAACGCCTAAGAATGTACCTGACTAGTAAGTATCTTAAAACCTATGGATTGCTATGTGTCTGAAAGAAAATCAAGCGTGTGTACAGGGGCATAAACGCAGCAGTGATAGGATTGGAGAGGTTCGGTGAGCAAATGAAGACCCTTTGAAGTCATATTGCATGGTACCCATTCCACGGGTCTCAACTCTCCAGGTTTAAGGGATTCTTCCTTCAGCTAAAACATGCACGTGGAACCCAGAGTATGATCAACCGTGTGATCGGGAGACGTGTTCCAATATGTCTCAGTTCTCGTCCCCTGGTACTCGGGTGCAACATTCCAGACGCTTTACTAACACTCTCCCGACTTGGAGAGTCAGTGCCTTTAACCTCCTGTTTGGCCCAGTTTGCAATTTCTGCGGAAGATGAACAGGAATAGGGAGAACCAATGAGAGACTAGCTGGAGGTGTCTGGACGGGCAAATTTAACTCTCATTTCCCACCAGGAAGAGGAATTAACCAAAGGCTCAGCGTGCCGTGCCAGAACCAGATTAGGGCCTGAAGCAATCCTGCGGTGTTGCGGCCAGCTCACAAGAAAACGAGTTGAAAAAAGTAGCTCAGGGGCACTGTAATTCACAAACCTGCAGAGTTATAAATGACAGCTATCGTCCAAAAATATACTGAAGTAAGGCTGCCAAGAGGACTTGAAAGCGGGGCAGAATTGCAGGAAACCGATTTCAGGAGGTAGACTGGAATTGCATTTAAAGCATAGGAAAAGAGGCAGAACGTCCACAATGATGCACTTGGCCAAAAAGGGCGTATGCGTTTTTTCCTGAATATATTCAGGAAAAAACGCATACGCCCTTTTTGGCCAACCAAGCAAGCTTGCAAAGGAAATCTGCACTACAATGAAGTCTCACTTCCCCCCGGTCAAAAGGGCCATCTGAAAAAAGTGTAAAATCCAGAAAGGCAGGACAGGCCATGGAGAACTGGGAGCCTTGTTATGCTGATGGGCGGGATGTAAATTGCCAACAGCCACTCGGGAGAGGTGTATGGTGTTTCCTGAAACATCTAAAAAACAAAGCAACAGAGCCTAGGGCACTTCCACTTATGGTCCTATAGCTTAGGGAAATTAAAATCAAAAAGACACAGCCACCCCAAAGTTTGGGACGGCTCTGTTTACAAGAACCTCGTTTACGGTACAAGTTCAATATCGCAGAAAGTGAAAAATGGATAAAGAAGTTGTGGTACTTACGTACAATGCAATATCACTCAGCAATGAAATCTATGTCATCAGGCCCGTAGCAGCATAATGAGTGGATTCAGGTATGATGATTCTAACTGAAATAAGTCACACAGAAAAAGAAACATCATAAGATATCACTAATACACGGGATGTAAACTTGGCTACACAGGAACTGGATTACAAAACAGAACAGGGTCTCAAATTTAGAAAACCAACTTATGCTTGCTTAAGGGGAAAGGTGAGTTGGGGTGCTGCATAAAACCAGAGATTGAAATGAGCACAGATAAAGTTCCTTAAGCCAAATATGGAATAGACAAGAACTACTCCTTGCTCAACGAAATGGACTCAACACCCCATATTAAACGCCTAAGAATGTACCTGACTAGTAAGTATCTTAAAACCTATGGATTGCTATGTGTCTGAAAGAAAATCAAGCGTGTGTACAGGGGCATAAACGCAGCAGTGATAGGATTGGAGAGGTTCGGTGAGCAAATGAAGACCCTTTGAAGTCATATTGCATGGTACCCATTCCACGGGTCTCAACTCTCCAGGTTTAAGGGATTCTTCCTTCAGCTAAAACATGCACGTGGAACCCAGAGTATGATCAACCGTGTGATCGGGAGACGTGTTCCAATATGTCTCAGTTCTCGTCCCCTGGTACTCGGGTGCAACATTCCAGACGCTTTACTAACACTCTCCCGACTTGGAGAGTCAGTGCCTTTAACCTCCTGTTTGGCCCAGTTTGCAATTTCTGCGGAAGATGAACAGGAATAGGGAGAACCAATGAGAGACTAGCTGGAGGTGTCTGGACGGGCAAATTTAACTCTCATTTCCCACCAGGAAGAGGAATTAACCAAAGGCTCAGCGTGCCGTGCCAGAACCAGATTAGGGCCTGAAGCAATCCTGCGGTGTTGCGGCCAGCTCACAAGAAAACGAGTTGAAAAAAGTAGCTCAGGGGCACTGTAATTCACAAACCTGCAGAGTTATAAATGACAGCTATCGTCCAAAAATATACTGAAGTAAGGCTGCCAAGAGGACTTGAAAGCGGGGCAGAATTGCAGGAAACCGATTTCAGGAGGTAGACTGGAATTGCATTTAAAGCATAGGAAAAGAGGCAGAACGTCCACAATGATGCACTTGGCCAAAAAGGGCGTATGCGTTTTTTCCTGAATATATTCAGGAAAAAACGCATACGCCCTTTTTGGCCAACCAAGCAAGCTTGCAAAGGAAATCTGCACTACAATGAAGTCTCACTTCCCCCCGGTCAAAAGGGCCATCTGAAAAAAGTGTAAAATCCAGAAAGGCAGGACAGGCCATGGAGAACTGGGAGCCTTGTTATGCTGATGGGCGGGATGTAAATTGCCAACAGCCACTCGGGAGAGGTGTATGGTGTTTCCTGAAACATCTAAAAAACAAAGCAACAGAGCCTAGGGCACTTCCACTTATGGTCCTATAGCTTAGGGAAATTAAAATCAAAAAGACACAGCCACCCCAAAGTTTGGGACGGCTCTGTTTACAAGAACCTCGTTTACGGTACAAGTTCAATATCGCAGAAAGTGAAAAATGGATAAAGAAGTTGTGGTACTTACGTACAATGCAATATCACTCAGCAATGAAATCTATGTCATCAGGCCCGTAGCAGCATAATGAGTGGATTCAGGTATGATGATTCTAACTGAAATAAGTCACACAGAAAAAGAAACATCATAAGATATCACTAATACACGGGATGTAAACTTGGCTACACAGGAACTGGATTACAAAACAGAACAGGGTCTCAAATTTAGAAAACCAACTTATGCTTGCTTAAGGGGAAAGGTGAGTTGGGGTGCTGCATAAAACCAGAGATTGAAATGAGCACAGATAAAGTTCCTTAAGCCAAATATGGAATAGACAAGAACTACTCCTTGCTCAACGAAATGGACTCAACACCCCATATTAAACGCCTAAGAATGTACCTGACTAGTAAGTATCTTAAAACCTATGGATTGCTATGTGTCTGAAAGAAAATCAAGCGTGTGTACAGGGGCATAAACGCAGCAGTGATAGGATTGGAGAGGTTCGGTGAGCAAATGAAGACCCTTTGAAGTCATATTGCATGGTACCCATTCCACGGGTCTCAACTCTCCAGGTTTAAGGGATTCTTCCTTCAGCTAAAACATGCACGTGGAACCCAGAGTATGATCAACCGTGTGATCGGGAGACGTGTTCCAATATGTCTCAGTTCTCGTCCCCTGGTACTCGGGTGCAACATTCCAGACGCTTTACTAACACTCTCCCGACTTGGAGAGTCAGTGCCTTTAACCTCCTGTTTGGCCCAGTTTGCAATTTCTGCGGAAGATGAACAGGAATATGGAGAACCAATGAGAGACTAGCTGGAGGTGTCTGGACGGGCAAATTTAACTCTCATTTCCCACCAGGAAGAGGAATTAACCAAAGGCTCAGCGTGCCATGCCGGAACCAGATTAGGGCCTGAAGCAATCCTGCGGTGTTGCGGCCAGCTCACAAGAAAGCGAGTTGAAGAAAGTAGCTCAGGGGCACTGTAATTCACAAACCTGCAGAGTTATAAATGACAGCTATCGTCCAAAAATATACTGAAGTAAGGCTGCCAAGAGGACTTGAAAGCGGGGCAGAATTGCAGGAAACCGATTTCAGGAGGTAGACTGGAATTGCATTTAAAGCATAGGAAAAGAGGCAGAACGTCCACAATGATGCACTTGGCCAAAAAGGGCGTATGCGTTTTTTCCTGAATATATTCAGGAAAAAACGCATACGCCCTTTTTGGCCAACCAAGCAAGCTTGCAAAGGAAATCTGCACTACAATGAAGTCTCACTTCCCCCCGGTCAAAAGGGCCATCTGAAAAAAGTGTAAAATCCAGAAAGGCAGGACAGGCCATGGAGAACTGGGAGCCTTGTTATGCTGATGGGCGGGATGTAAATTGCCAACAGCCACTCGGGAGAGGTGTATGGTGTTTCCTGAAACATCTAAAAAACAAAGCAACAGAGCCTAGGGCACTTCCACTTATGGTCCTATAGCTTAGGGAAATTAAAATCAAAAAGACACAGCCACCCCAAAGTTTGGGACGGCTCTGTTTACAAGAACCTCGTTTACGGTACAAGTTCAATATCGCAGAAAGTGAAAAATGGATAAAGAAGTTGTGGTACTTACGTACAATGCAATATCACTCAGCAATGAAATCTATGTCATCAGGCCCGTAGCAGCATAATGAGTGGATTCAGGTATGATGATTCTAACTGAAATAAGTCACACAGAAAAAGAAACATCATAAGATATCACTAATACACGGGATGTAAACTTGGCTACACAGGAACTGGATTACAAAACAGAACAGGGTCTCAAATTTAGAAAACCAACTTATGCTTGCTTAAGGGGAAAGGTGAGTTGGGGTGCTGCATAAAACCAGAGATTGAAATGAGCACAGATAAAGTTCCTTAAGCCAAATATGGAATAGACAAGAACTACTCCTTGCTCAACGAAATGGACTCAACACCCCATATTAAACGCCTAAGAATGTACCTGACTAGTAAGTATCTTAAAACCTATGGATTGCTATGTGTCTGAAAGAAAATCAAGCGTGTGTACAGGGGCATAAACGCAGCAGTGATAGGATTGGAGAGGTTCGGTGAGCAAATGAAGACCCTTTGAAGTCATATTGCATGGTACCCATTCCACGGGTCTCAACTCTCCAGGTTTAAGGGATTCTTCCTTCAGCTAAAACATGCACGTGGAACCCAGAGTATGATCAACCGTGTGATCGGGAGACGTGTTCCAATATGTCTCAGTTCTCGTCCCCTGGTACTCGGGTGCAACATTCCAGACGCTTTACTAACACTCTCCCGACTTGGAGAGTCAGTGCCTTTAACCTCCTGTTTGGCCCAGTTTGCAATTTCTGCGGAAGATGAACAGGAATAGGGAGAACCAATGAGAGACTAGCTGGAGGTGTCTGGACGGGCCAATTTAACTCTCATTTCCCACCAGGAAGAGGAATTAACCAAAGGCTCAGCGTGCCGTGCCAGAACCAGATTAGGGCCTGAAGCAATCCTGCGGTGTTGCGGCCAGCTCACAAGAAAGCGAGTTGAAAAAAGGAGCTCAGGGGCACTGTAATTCACAAACCTGCAGAGTTATAAATGACAGCTATCGTCCAAAAATATACTGAAGTAAGGCTGCCAAGAGGACTTGAAAGCGGGGCAGAATTGCAGGAAACCGATTTCAGGAGGTAGACTGGAATTGCATTTAAAGCATAGGAAAAGAGGCAGAACGTCCACAATGATGCACTTGGCCAAAAAGGGCGTATGCGTTTTTTCCTGAATATATTCAGGAAAAAACGCATACGCCCTTTTTGGCCAACCAAGCAAGCTTGCAAAGGAAATCTGCACTACAATGAAGTCTCACTTCCCCCCGGTCAAAAGGGCCATCTGAAAAAAGTGTAAAATCCAGAAAGGCAGGACAGGCCATGGAGAACTGGGAGCCTTGTTATGCTGATGGGCGGGATGTAAATTGCCAACAGCCACTCGGGAGAGGTGTATGGTGTTTCCTGAAACATCTAAAAAACAAAGCAACAGAGCCTAGGGCACTTCCACTTATGGTCCTATAGCTTAGGGAAATTAAAATCAAAAAGACACAGCCACCCCAAAGTTTGGGACGGCTCTGTTTACAAGAACCTCGTTTACGGTACAAGTTCAATATCGCAGAAAGTGAAAAATGGATAAAGAAGTTGTGGTACTTACGTACAATGCAATATCACTCAGCAATGAAATCTATGTCATCAGGCCCGTAGCAGCATAATGAGTGGATTCAGGTATGATGATTCTAACTGAAATAAGTCACACAGAAAAAGAAACATCATAAGATATCACTAATACACGGGATGTAAACTTGGCTACACAGGAACTGGATTACAAAACAGAACAGGGTCTCAAATTTAGAAAACCAACTTATGCTTGCTTAAGGGGAAAGGTGAGTTGGGGTGCTGCATAAAACCAGAGATTGAAATGAGCACAGATAAAGTTCCTTAAGCCAAATATGGAATAGACAAGAACTACTCCTTGCTCAACGAAATGGACTCAACACCCCATATTAAACGCCTAAGAATGTACCTGACTAGTAAGTATCTTAAAACCTATGCACTGCTATGTCTCTGAAAGAAAATCAAGCGTGTGTACAGGGGCATAAACGCAGCAGTGATAGGATTGGAGAGGTTCGGTGAGCAAATGAAGACCCTTTGAAGTCATATTGCATGGTACCCATTCCACGGGTCTCAACTCTCCAGGTTTAAGGGATTCTTCCTTCAGCTAAAACATGCACGTGGAACCCAGAGTATGATCAACCGTGTGATCGGGAGACGTGTTCCAATATGTCTCAGTTCTCGTCCCCTGGTACTCGGGTGCAACATTCCAGACGCTTTACTAACACTCTCCCGACTTGGAGAGTCAGTGCCTTTAACCTCCTGTTTGGCCCAGTTTGCAATTTCTGCGGAAGATGAACAGGAATAGGGAGAACCAATGAGAGACTAGCTGGAGGTGTCTGGACGGGCAAATTTAACTCTCATTTCCCACCAGGAAGAGGAATTAACCAAAGGCTCAGCGTGCCGTGCCGGAACCAGATTAGGGCCTGAAGCAATCCTGCGGTGTTGCGGCCAGCTCACAAGAAAGCGAGTTGAAGAAAGGAGCTCAGGGGCACTGTAATTCACAAACCTGCAGAGTTATAAATGACAGCTATCGTCCAAAAATATACTGAAGTAAGGCTGCCAAGAGGACTTGAAAGCGGGGCAGAATTGCAGGAAACCGATTTCAGGAGGTAGACTGGAATTGCATTTAAAGCATAGGAAAAGAGGCAGAACGTCCACAATGATGCACTTGGCCAAAAAGGGCGTATGCGTTTTTTCCTGAATATATTCAGGAAAAAACGCATACGCCCTTTTTGGCCAACCAAGCAAGCTTGCAAAGGAAATCTGCACTACAATGAAGTCTCACTTCCCCCCGGTCAAAAGGGCCATCTGAAAAAAGTGTAAAATCCAGAAAGGCAGGACAGGCCATGGAGAACTGGGAGCCTTGTTATGCTGATGGGCGGGATGTAAATTGCCAACAGCCACTCGGGAGAGGTGTATGGTGTTTCCTGAAACATCTAAAAAACAAAGCAACAGAGCCTAGGGCACTTCCACTTATGGTCCTATAGCTTAGGGAAATTAAAATCAAAAAGACACAGCCACCCCAAAGTTTGGGACGGCTCTGTTTACAAGAACCTCGTTTACGGTACAAGTTCAATATCGCAGAAAGTGAAAAATGGATAAAGAAGTTGTGGTACTTACGTACAATGCAATATCACTCAGCAATGAAATCTATGTCATCAGGCCCGTAGCAGCATAATGAGTGGATTCAGGTATGATGATTCTAACTGAAATAAGTCACACAGAAAAAGAAACATCATAAGATATCACTAATACACGGGATGTAAACTTGGCTACACAGGAACTGGATTACAAAACAGAACAGGGTCTCAAATTTAGAAAACCAACTTATGCTTGCTTAAGGGGAAAGGTGAGTTGGGGTGCTGCATCAAACCAGAGATTGAAATGAGCACAGATAAAGTTCCTTAAGCCAAATATGGAATAGACAAGAACTACTCCTTGCTCAACGAAATGGACTCAACACCCCATATTAAACGCCTAAGAATGTACCTGACTAGTAAGTATCTTAAAACCTATGGATTGCTATGTGTCTGAAAGAAAATCAAGCGTGTGTACAGGGGCATAAACGCAGCAGTGATAGGATTGGAGAGGTTCGGTGAGCAAATGAAGACCCTTTGAAGTCATATTGCATGGTACCCATTCCACGGGTCTCAACTCTCCAGGTTTAAGGGATTCTTCCTTCAGCTAAAACATGCACGTGGAACCCAGAGTATGATCAACCGTGTGATCGGGAGACGTGTTCCAATATGTCTCAGTTCTCGTCCCCTGGTACTCGGGTGCAACATTCCAGACGCTTTACTAACACTCTCCCGACTTGGAGAGTCAGTGCCTTTAACCTCCTGTTTGGCCCAGTTTGCAATTTCTGCGGAAGATGAACAGGAATAGGGAGAACCAATGAGAGACTAGCTGGAGGTGTCTGGACGGGCAAATTTAACTCTCATTTCCCACCAGGAAGAGGAATTAACCAAAGGCTCAGCGTGCCGTGCCGGAACCAGATTAGGGCCTGAAGCAATCCTGCGGTGTTGCGGCCAGCTCACAAGAAAGCGAGTTGAAGAAAGGAGCTCAGGGGCACTGTAATTCACAAACCTGCAGAGTTATAAATGACAGCTATCGTCCAAAAATATACTGAAGTAAGGCTGCCAAGAGGACTTGAAAGTGGGGCAGAATTGCAGGAAACCGATTTCAGGAGGTAGACTGGAATTGCATTTAAAGCATAGGAAAAGAGGCAGAACGTCCACAATGATGCACTTGGTCAAAAAGGGCGTATGCGTTTTTTCCTGAATATATTCAGGAAAAAACGCATACGCCCTTTTTGGCCAACCAAGCAAGCTTGCAAAGGAAATCTGCACTACAATGAAGTCTCACTTCCCCCCGGTCAAAAGGGCCATCTGAAAAAAGTGTAAAATCCAGAAAGGCAGGACAGGCCATGGAGAACTGGGAGCCTTGTTATGCTGATGGGCGGGATGTAAATTGCCAACAGCCACTCGGGAGAGGTGTATGGTGTTTCCTGAAACATCTAAAAAACAAAGCAACAGAGCCTAGGGCACTTCCACTTATGGTCCTATAGCTTAGGGAAATTAAAATCAAAAAGACACAGCCACCCCAAAGTTTGGGACGGCTCTGTTTACAAGAACCTCGTTTACGGTACAAGTTCAATATCGCAGAAAGTGAAAAATGGATAAAGAAGTTGTGGTACTTACGTACAATGCAATATCACTCAGCAATGAAATCTATGTCATCAGGCCCGTAGCAGCATAATGAGTGGATTCAGGTATGATGATTCTAACTGAAATAAGTGACACAGAAAAAGAAACATCATAAGATATCACTAATACACGGGATGTAAACTTGGCTACACAGGAACTGGATTACAAAACAGAACAGGGTCTCAAATTTAGAAAACCAACTTATGCTTGCTTAAGGGGAAAGGTGAGTTGGGGTGCTGCATAAAACCAGAGATTGAAATGAGCACAGATAAAGTTCCTTAAGCCAAATATGGAATAGACAAGAACTACTCCTTGCTCAACGAAATGGACTCAACACCCCATATTAAACGCCTAAGAATGTACCTGACTAGTAAGTATCTTAAAACCTATGGATTGCTATGTGTCTGAAAGAAAATCAAGCGTGTGTACAGGGGCATAAACGCAGCAGTGATAGGATTGGAGAGGTTCGGTGAGCAAATGAAGACCCTTTGAAGTCATATTGCATGGTACCCATTCCACGGGTCTCAACTCTCCAGGTTTAAGGGATTCTTCCTTCAGCTAAAACATGCACGTGGAACCCAGAGTATGATCAACCGTGTGATCGGGAGACGTGTTCCAATATGTCTCAGTTCTCGTCCCCTGGTACTCGGGTGCAACATTCCAGACGCTTTACTAACACTCTCCCGACTTGGAGAGTCAGTGCCTTTAACCTCCTGTTTGGCCCAGTTTGCAATTTCTGCGGAAGATGAACAGGAATAGGGAGAACCAATGAGAGACTAGCTGGAGGTGTCTGGACGGGCAAATTTAACTCTCATTTCCCACCAGGAAGAGGAATTAACCAAAGGCTCAGCGTGCCGTGCCGGAACCAGATTAGGGCCTGAAGCAATCCTGCGGTGTTGCGGCCAGCTCACAAGAAAGCGAGTTGAAGAAAGGAGCTCAGGGGCACTGTAATTCACAAACCTGCAGAGTTATAAATGACAGCTATCGTCCAAAAATATACTGAAGTAAGGCTGCCAAGAGGACTTGAAAGCGGGGCAGAATTGCAGGAAACCGATTTCAGGAGGTAGACTGGAATTGCATTTAAAGCATAGGAAAAGAGGCAGAACGTCCACAATGATGCACTTGGCCAAAAAGGGCGTATGCGTTTTTTCCTGAATATATTCAGGAAAAAACGCATACGCCCTTTTTGGCCAATCAAGCAAGCTTGCAAAGGAAATCTGCACTACAATGAAGTCTCACTTCCCCCCGGTCAAAAGGGCCATCTGAAAAAAGTGTAAAATCCAGAAAGGCAGGACAGGCCATGGAGAACTGGGAGCCTTGTTATGCTGATGGGCGGGATGTAAATTGCCAACAGCCACTCGGGAGAGGTGTATGGTGTTTCCTGAAACATCTAAAAAACAAAGCAACAGAGCCTAGGGCACTTCCACTTATGGTCCTATAGCTTAGGGAAATTAAAATCAAAAAGACACAGCCACCCCAAAGTTTGGGACGGCTCTGTTTACAAGAACCTCGTTTACAGTACAAGTTCAATATCGCAGAAAGTGAAAAATGGATAAAGAAGTTGTGGTACTTACGTACAATGCAATATCACTCAGCAATGAAATCTATGTCATCAGGCCCGTAGCAGCATAATGAGTGGATTCAGGTATGATGATTCTAACTGAAATAAGTCACACAGAAAAAGAAACATCATAAGATATCACTAATACACGGAATGTAAACTTGGCTACACAGGAACTGGATTACAAAACAGAACAGGGTCTCAAATTTAGAAAACCAACTTATGCTTGCTTAAGGGGAAAGGTGAGTTGGGGTGCTGCATAAAACCAGAGATTGAAATGAGCACAGATAAAGTTCCTTAAGCCAAATATGGAATAGACAAGAACTACTCCTTGCTCAACGAAATGGACTCAACACCCCATATTAAACGCCTAAGAATGTACCTGACTAGTAAGTATCTTAAAACCTATGCACTGCTATGTCTCTGAAAGAAAATCAAGCGTGTGTACAGGGGCATAAACGCAGCAGTGATAGGATTGGAGAGGTTCGGTGAGCAAATGAAGACCCTTTGAAGTCATATTGCATGGTACCCATTCCACGGGTCTCAACTCTCCAGGTTTAAGGGATTCTTCCTTCAGCTAAAACATGCACGTGGAACCCAGAGTATGATCAACCGTGTGATCGGGAGACGTGTTCCAATATGTCTCAGTTCTCGTCCCCTGGTACTCGGGTGCAACATTCCAGACGCTTTACTAACACTCTCCCGACTTGGAGAGTCAGTGCCTTTAACCTCCTGTTTGGCCCAGTTTGCAATTTCTGCGGAAGATGAACAGGAATAGGGAGAACCAATGAGAGACTAGCTGGAGGTGTCTGGACGGGCAAATTTAACTCTCATTTCCCACCAGGAAGAGGAATTAACCAAAGGCTCAGCGTGCCGTGCCGGAACCAGATTAGGGCCTGAAGCAATCCTGCGGTGTTGCGGCCAGCTCACAAGAAAGCGAGTTGAAGAAAGGAGCTCAGGGGCACTGTAATTCACAAACCTGCAGAGTTATAAATGACAGCTATCGTCCAAAAATATACTGAAGTAAGGCTGCCAAGAGGACTTGAAAGCGGGGCAGAATTGCAGGAAACCGATTTCAGGAGGTAGACTGGAATTGCATTTAAAGCATAGGAAAAGAGGCAGAACGTCCACAATGATGCACTTGGCCAAAAAGGGCGTATGCGTTTTTTCCTGAATATATTCAGGAAAAAACGCATACGCCCTTTTTGGCCAACCAAGCAAGCTTGCAAAGGAAATCTGCACTACAATGAAGTCTCACTTCCCCCCGGTCAAAAGGGCCATCTGAGAAAAGTGTAAAATCCAGAAAGGCAGGACAGGCCATGGAGAACTGGGAGCCTTGTTATGCTGATGGGCGGGATGTAAATTGCCAACAGCCACTCGGGAGAGGTGTATGGTGTTTCCTGAAACATCTAAAAAACAAAGCAACAGAGCCTAGGGCACTTCCACTTATGGTCCTATAGCTTAGGGAAATTAAAATCAAAAAGACACAGCCACCCCAAAGTTTGGGACGGCTCTGTTTACAAGAACCTCGTTTACGGTACAAGTTCAATATCGCAGAAAGTGAAAAATGGATAAAGAAGTTGTGGTACTTACGTACAATGCAATATCACTCAGCAATGAAATCTATGTCATCAGGCCCGTAGCAGCATAATGAGTGGATTCAGGTATGATGATTCTAACTGAAATAAGTCACACAGAAAAAGAAACATCATAAGATATCACTAATACACGGAATGTAAACTTGGCTACACAGGAACTGGATTACAAAACAGAACAGGGTCTCAAATTTAGAAAACCAACTTATGCTTGCTTAAGGGGAAAGGTGAGTTGGGGTGCTGCATAAAACCAGAGATTGAAATGAGCACAGATAAAGTTCCTTAAGCCAAATATAGAATAGACAAGAACTACTCCTTGCTCAACGAAATGGACTCAACACCCCATATTAAACGCCTAAGAATGTACCTGACTAGTAAGTATCTTAAAACCTATGCACTGCTATGTCTCTGAAAGAAAATCAAGCGTGTGTACAGGGACATAAACGCAGCAGTGATAGGATTGGAGAGGTTCGGTGAGCAAATGAAGACCCTTTGAAGTCATATTGCATGGTACCCATTCCACGGGTCTCAACTCTCCAGGTTTAAGGGATTCTTCCTTCAGCTAAAACATGCACGTGGAACCCAGAGTATGATCAACCATGTGATCGGGAGACGTGTTCCAATATGTCTCAGTTCTCGTCCCCTGGTACTCGGGTGCAACATTCCAGACGCTTTACTAACACTCTCCCGACTTGGAGAGTCAGTGCCTTTAACCTCCTGTTTGGCCCAGTTTGCAATTTCTGCGGAAGATGAACAGGAATAGGGAGAACCAATGAGAGACTAGCTGGAGGTGTCTGGACGGGCAAATTTAACTCTCATTTCCCACCAGGAAGAGGAATTAACCAAAGGCTCAGCGTGCCGTGCCGGAACCAGATTAGGGCCTGAAGCAATCCTGCGGTGTTGCGGCCAGCTCACAAGAAAGCGAGTTGAAGAAAGGAGCTCAGGGGCACTGTAATTCACAAACCTGCAGAGTTATAAATGACAGCTATCGTCCAAAAATATACTGAAGTAAGGCTGCCAAGAGGACTTGAAAGTGGGGCAGAATTGCAGGAAACCGATTTCAGGAGGTAGACTGGAATTGCATTTAAAGCATAGGAAAAGAGGCAGAACGTCCACAATGATGCACTTGGTCAAAAAGGGCGTATGCGTTTTTTCCTGAATATATTCAGGAAAAAACGCATACGCCCTTTTTGGCCAACCAAGCAAGCTTGCAAAGGAAATCTGCACTACAATGAAGTCTCACTTCCCCCCGGTCAAAAGGGCCATCTGAAAAAAGTGTAAAATCCAGAAAGGCAGGACAGGCCATGGAGAACTGGGAGCCTTGTTATGCTGATGGGCGGGATGTAAATTGCCAACAGCCACTCGGGAGAGGTGTATGGTGTTTCCTGAAACATCTAAAAAACAAAGCAACAGAGCCTAGGGCACTTCCACTTATGGTCCTATAGCTTAGGGAAATTAAAATCAAAAAGACACAGCCACCCCAAAGTTTGGGACGGCTCTGTTTACAAGAACCTCGTTTACGGTACAAGTTCAATATCGCAGAAAGTGAAAAATGGATAAAGAAGTTGTGGTACTTACGTACAATGCAATATCACTCAGCAATGAAATCTATGTCATCAGGCCCGTAGCAGCATAATGAGTGGATTCAGGTATGATGATTCTAACTGAAATAAGTGACACAGAAAAAGAAACATCATAAGATATCACTAATACACGGGATGTAAACTTGGCTACACAGGAACTGGATTACAAAACAGAACAGGGTCTCAAATTTAGAAAACCAACTTATGCTTGCTTAAGGGGAAAGGTGAGTTGGGGTGCTGCATAAAACCAGAGATTGAAATGAGCACAGATAAAGTTCCTTAAGCCAAATATGGAATAGACAAGAACTACTCCTTGCTCAACGAAATGGACTCAACACCCCATATTAAACGCCTAAGAATGTACCTGACTAGTAAGTATCTTAAAACCTATGGATTGCTATGTGTCTGAAAGAAAATCAAGCGTGTGTACAGGGGCATAAACGCAGCAGTGATAGGATTGGAGAGGTTCGGTGAGCAAATGAAGACCCTTTGAAGTCATATTGCATGGTACCCATTCCACGGGTCTCAACTCTCCAGGTTTAAGGGATTCTTCCTTCAGCTAAAACATGCACGTGGAACCCAGAGTATGATCAACCGTGTGATCGGGAGACGTGTTCCAATATGTCTCAGTTCTCGTCCCCTGGTACTCGGGTGCAACATTCCAGACGCTTTACTAACACTCTCCCGACTTGGAGAGTCAGTGCCTTTAACCTCCTGTTTGGCCCAGTTTGCAATTTCTGCGGAAGATGAACAGGAATAGGGAGAACCAATGAGAGACTAGCTGGAGGTGTCTGGACGGGCAAATTTAACTCTCATTTCCCACCAGGAAGAGGAATTAACCAAAGGCTCAGCGTGCCGTGCCAGAACCAGATTAGGGCCTGAAGCAATCCTGCGGTGTTGCGGCCAGCTCACAAGAAAGCGAGTTGAAGAAAGGAGCTCAGGGGCACTGTAATTCACAAACCTGCAGAGTTATAAATGACAGCTATCGTCCAAAAATATACTGAAGTAAGGCTGCCAAGAGGACTTGAAAGCGGGGCAGAATTGCAGGAAACCGATTTCAGGAGGTAGACTGGAATTGCATTTAAAGCATAGGAAAAGAGGCAGAACGTCCACAATGATGCACTTGGCCAAAAAGGGCGTATGCGTTTTTTCCTGAATATATTCAGGAAAAAACGCATACGCCCTTTTTGGCCAATCAAGCAAGCTTGCAAAGGAAATCTGCACTACAATGAAGTCTCACTGCCCCCCGGTCAAAAGGGCCATCTGAAAAAAGTGTAAAATCCAGAAAGGCAGGACAGGCCATGGAGAACTGGGAGCCTTGTTATGCTGATGGGCGGGATGTAAATTGCCAACAGCCACTCGGGAGAGGTGTATGGTGTTTCCTGAAACATCTAAAAAACAAAGCAACAGAGCCTAGGGCACTTCCACTTATGGTCCTATAGCTTAGGGAAATTAAAATCAAAAAGACACAGCCACCCCAAAGTTTGGGACGGCTCTGTTTACAAGAACCTCGTTTACAGTACAAGTTCAATATCGCAGAAAGTGAAAAATGGATAAAGAAGTTGTGGTACTTACGTACAATGCAATATCACTCAGCAATGAAATCTATGTCATCAGGCCCGTAGCAGCATAATGAGTGGATTCAGGTATGATGATTCTAACTGAAATAAGTCACACAGAAAAAGAAACATCATAAGATATCACTAATACACGGAATGTAAACTTGGCTACACAGGAACTGGATTACAAAACAGAACAGGGTCTCAAATTTAGAAAACCAACTTATGCTTGCTTAAGGGGAAAGGTGAGTTGGGGTGCTGCATAAAACCAGAGATTGAAATGAGCACAGATAAAGTTCCTTAAGCCAAATATGGAATAGACAAGAACTACTCCTTGCTCAACGAAATGGACTCAACACCCCATATTAAACGCCTAAGAATGTACCTGACTAGTAAGTATCTTAAAACCTATGCACTGCTATGTCTCTGAAAGAAAATCAAGCGTGTGTACAGGGGCATAAACGCAGCAGTGATAGGATTGGAGAGGTTCGGTGAGCAAATGAAGACCCTTTGAAGTCATATTGCATGGTACCCATTCCACGGGTCTCAACTCTCCAGGTTTAAGGGATTCTTCCTTCAGCTAAAACATGCACGTGGAACCCAGAGTATGATCAACCGTGTGATCGGGAGACGTGTTCCAATATGTCTCAGTTCTCGTCCCCTGGTACTCGGGTGCAACATTCCAGACGCTTTACTAACACTCTCCCGACTTGGAGAGTCAGTGCCTTTAACCTCCTGTTTGGCCCAGTTTGCAATTTCTGCGGAAGATGAACAGGAATAGGGAGAACCAATGAGAGACTAGCTGGAGGTGTCTGGACGGGCAAATTTAACTCTCATTTCCCACCAGGAAGAGGAATTAACCAAAGGCTCAGCGTGCCGTGCCGGAACCAGATTAGGGCCTGAAGCAATCCTGCGGTGTTGCGGCCAGCTCACAAGAAAGCGAGTTGAAGAAAGGAGCTCAGGGGCACTGTAATTCACAAACCTGCAGAGTTATAAATGACAGCTATCGTCCAAAAATATACTGAAGTAAGGCTGCCAAGAGGACTTGAAAGCGGGGCAGAATTGCAGGAAACCGATTTCAGGAGGTAGACTGGAATTGCATTTAAAGCATAGGAAAAGAGGCAGAACGTCCACAATGATGCACTTGGCCAAAAAGGGCGTATGCGTTTTTTCCTGAATATATTCAGGAAAAAACGCATACGCCCTTTTTGGCCAACCAAGCAAGCTTGCAAAGGAAATCTGCACTACAATGAAGTCTCACTTCCCCCCGGTCAAAAGGGCCATCTGAGAAAAGTGTAAAATCCAGAAAGGCAGGACAGGCCATGGAGAACTGGGAGCCTTGTTATGCTGATGGGCGGGATGTAAATTGCCAACAGCCACTCGGGAGAGGTGTATGGTGTTTCCTGAAACATCTAAAAAACAAAGCAACAGAGCCTAGGGCACTTCCACTTATGGTCCTATAGCTTAGGGAAATTAAAATCAAAAAGACACAGCCACCCCAAAGTTTGGGACGGCTCTGTTTACAAGAACCTCGTTTACGGTACAAGTTCAATATCGCAGAAAGTGAAAAATGGATAAAGAAGTTGTGGTACTTACGTACAATGCAATATCACTCAGCAATGAAATCTATGTCATCAGGCCCGTAGCAGCATAATGAGTGGATTCAGGTATGATGATTCTAACTGAAATAAGTCACACAGAAAAAGAAACATCATAAGATATCACTAATACACGGAATGTAAACTTGGCTACACAGGAACTGGATTACAAAACAGAACAGGGTCTCAAATTTAGAAAACCAACTTATGCTTGCTTAAGGGGAAAGGTGAGTTGGGGTGCTGCATAAAACCAGAGATTGAAATGAGCACAGATAAAGTTCCTTAAGCCAAATATAGAATAGACAAGAACTACTCCTTGCTCAACGAAATGGACTCAACACCCCATATTAAACGCCTAAGAATGTACCTGACTAGTAAGTATCTTAAAACCTATGCACTGCTATGTCTCTGAAAGAAAATCAAGCGTGTGTACAGGGACATAAACGCAGCAGTGATAGGATTGGAGAGGTTCGGTGAGCAAATGAAGACCCTTTGAAGTCATATTGCATGGTACCCATTCCACGGGTCTCAACTCTCCAGGTTTAAGGGATTCTTCCTTCAGCTAAAACATGCACGTGGAACCCAGAGTATGATCAACCATGTGATCGGGAGACGTGTTCCAATATGTCTCAGTTCTCGTCCCCTGGTACTCGGGTGCAACATTCCACACGCTTTACTAACACTCTCCCGACTTGGAGAGTCAGTGCCTTTAACCTCCTGTTTGGCCCAGTTTGCAATTTCTGCGGAAGATGAACAGGAATAGGGAGAACCAATGAGAGACTAGCTGGAGGTGTCTGGACGGGCAAATTTAACTCTCATTTCCCACCAGGAAGAGGAATTAACCAAAGGCTCAGCGTGCCGTGCCGGAACCAGATTAGGGCCTGAAGCAATCCTGCGGTGTTGCGGCCAGCTCACAAGAAAGCGAGTTGAAGAAAGGAGCTCAGGGGCACTGTAATTCACAAACCTGCAGAGTTATAAATGACAGCTATCGTCCAAAAATATACTGAAGTAAGGCTGCCAAGAGGACTTGAAAGCGGGGCAGAATTGCAGGAAACCGATTTCAGGAGGTAGACTGGAATTGCATTTAAAGCATAGGAAAAGAGGCAGAACGTCCACAATGATGCACTTGGCCAAAAAGGGCGTATGCGTTTTTTCCTGAATATATTCAGGAAAAAACGCATACGCCCTTTTTGGCCAACCAAGCAAGCTTGCAAAGGAAATCTGCACTACAATGAAGTCTCACTTCCCCCCGGTCAAAAGGGCCATCTGAAAAAAGTGTAAAATCCAGAAAGGCAGGACAGGCCATGGAGAACTGGGAGCCTTGTTATGCTGATGGGCGGGATGTAAATTGCCAACAGCCACTCGGGAGAGGTGTATGGTGTTTCCTGAAACATCTAAAAAACAAAGCAACAGAGCCTAGGGCACTTCCACTTATGGTCCTATAGCTTAGGGAAATTAAAATCAAAAAGACACAGCCACCCCAAAGTTTGGGACGGCTCTGTTTACAAGAACCTCGTTTACGGTACAAGTTCAATATCGCAGAAAGTGAAAAATGGATAAAGAAGTTGTGGTACTTACGTACAATGCAATATCACTCAGCAATGAAATCTATGTCATCAGGCCCGTAGCAGCATAATGAGTGGATTCAGGTATGATGATTCTAACTGAAATAAGTCACACAGAAAAAGAAACATCATAAGATATCACTAATACACGGGATGTAAACTTGGCTACACAGGAACTGGATTACAAAACAGAACAGGGTCTCAAATTTAGAAAACCAACTTATGCTTGCTTAAGGGGAAAGGTGAGTTGGGGTGCTGCATAAAACCAGAGATTGAAATGAGCACAGATAAAGTTCCTTAAGCCAAATATGGAATAGACAAGAACTACTCCTTGCTCAACGAAGTGGACTCAACACCCCATATTAAACGCCTAAGAATGTACCTGACTAGTAAGAATCTTAAAACCTATGGATTTATATGTCTCCGAAAGAGAATCAAACGTGTGTACAGGGGCATAAACTTAGCAGTGATAGGATTGGTGAGGTTCGGTGAGCAAATGCAGACCCTTTGAAATCATATTGCATGGTACCCATTCCTTGGGTCTCAACTCTCCATGTTTAAGGGATTCTTCCTTCAGCTAAAACATGCATGTGGAACCCAGAGTATGATCCACCATGTGATTGGAAAACGTGTTCAAATGTGTCTCAGTTTTCGTTCCCTGGTACTCGGGTGCAACATTCCAGATGCTTTACTAACACTCTCCCCACTTGGAGAGTCAGTGCCTTTAACCTCCTGTTTGGCCCAGTTTGCAAATTCTGTGGAAAATGAACAGGAATAGGGAGAACCAATGAGAGACTAGGTGGAGGTGTCTGGACGGGCAAATTTAACTCTCATTTCCCACCAGGAAGAGGAATTAACCAAAGGCTCAGCATGCCGTGCCGGAACCAAACTAGGGCCTGAAGCAATCCTGCGGTGTTGCGGCCAGCTCACAAGAAAGCGAGTTGAAGAAAGGAGCTCAGGGGCACTGTAATTCACAAACCTGCAGAGTTATAAATGACAGCTATCTTCCAAAAATATATTGAAGTAAGGCTGCAAAGAGGAGTTGAAAGCGGGCAGAATTGCAAGAAACCGATTTCAGGAGGTAGACTGGAATTGCACGTAAAGCATAGGAAAAGAGGCAGAACGTCCACAATGATGCACTTGGCCAAAAAGTGCGTATGCGTTTTTTCCTGAATATATTCAGGAAAAAACGCATACGACCTTTTTGGCCAACCAAGCAAGCTTGCAAAGGAAATCTGCACTACAATGAAGTCTCACTGCCCCCCCGGTCAAAAGGGCCATCTGAAAAAAGTGTAAAATCCAGAAAGGCAGGACAGGGCATGGAGAATGGGAGCCTTGTTATGCTGATGGGCGGGATGTAAATTGCCAGCAGCCACTCTGGAGAAGTGTATGGTGTTTCCTGAAACATCCAAAAAACAAAGCAACAGAGCCTAGGGCACTTCCACTTATGGTCCTATAGCTTAGGGAAATTAAAATCAAAAAGACACAGCCACCCCAAAGTTTGGGACGGCTCTGTTTACAAGAACCTCGTTTACGGTACAAGTTCAATATCACAGAAAGCGAAAAATGGATAAAGAAGTTGTGGTACTTACGTACAATGCAATATCACTCAGCAATGAAATCTATGTCATCAGGCCCGTAGCAGCATAATGAGTGGATTCAGGTACGATGATTCTAAGTGAAATAAGTCACACAGAAAAAGAAACATCATAAGATATCACTACTACACGGAATGTAAACTTGGCTACACAGGAATTGAATTACAAAACAGAACAGGGTGTCAAATGTAGAAAACCAACTTATGCTTGCTTAAGAGGAAAGGTGAGTTGGGGTGCTGCATACAACAAGAGATTGAAATTAGCAGAGATACCGTTCCATAAGCCAAATATGTAATAGACAAGAGTTACTCCTTGCTCAACGAAGTGGACTCAACACCCCATATTAAACGCCTAAGAATATACCTGACTAGTAAGAATCTTAAAACCTATGGATTTATATGTCTCCGAAAGAGAATCAAACGTGTGTACAGTGGCATAAACGTAGCAGTGATAGGATTGGTGAGGTTCGGTGAGCAAATGCAGACCCTTTGAAGTCATATTGCATGGTACCCATTCCATGGGTCTAAACTCTCCATGTTTAAGGGATTCTTCCTTCAGCTAAAACATGCATGTGGAACCCAGAGTATGATCCACCGTGTGATCGGGAAACGTGTTCAAATGTGTCTCAGTTTTCGTCCCCTGGTACTCGGGTGCAACATTCCAGACGCTTTACTAACACTCTTCCCACTTGGAGAGTCAGTGCCTAAAACCTCCTGTTTGGCCCAGTTTGCAATTTCTGTGGAAAATGAACAGGAATAGGGAGAACCAATGAGAGATTAGGTGGAGGTGTCTGGACGGGCAAATTTAACTCTCATTTCCCACCAGGAAGAGGAATTAACCAAAGGCTCAGCATGCCGTGCCGGATCCAAACTAGGGCCTGAAGCAATCCTGCGGTGTTGCGGCCAGCTCACAAGAAAGCGAGTTGAAGAAAGGTGCTCAGGGGCACTGTAATTCACAAACCTGCAGAGTTATAAATGACAGCTGTCTTCCAAAAATATATTGAAGTAAGGCAGGCAAGAGGAGTTCAAAGCAGGGCAGAATTGCAGGAAACCGATTTCAGGAGGTAGACTGGAATTGCATGTAAAGCATAGGAAAAGAGGCAGAACGTCCACAATGATGCACTTGGCCAAAAAGGGCATATTCGTTTTTTCCTGAATATATTCAGGAAAAAACGCATACGCCCTTTTTGGCCAACCAAGCAAGCTTGCAAAGGAAATCTGCACTACAATGAAGTCTCACTGCCCCCCGGTCAAAAGGGCCATCTGAAAAAAGTGTAAAATCCAGAAAGGCAGGACAGGCCATGGAGAACTGGGAGCCTTGTTATGATGATGGGCGCGATGTAAATTGCCAGCAGCCACTCTGGAGAAGTGTATGGTGTTTCCTGAAACATCCAAAAAACAAAGCAACAGAGCCTAGGGCACTTCCACTTATGGTCCTATAGCTTAGGGAAATTAAAATCAAAAAGACACAGCCAACCCAAAGTTTGGGACGGCTCTGTTTACAAGAACCTCGTTTATGGTACAAGTTAAATATCACAGAAAGCGAAAAATGGATAAAGAAGTTGTGGTACTTACGTACAATGCAATATCACTCAGCAATGAAATCTATGTCATCAGGCCTGTAGCAGCTTAATGAGTGGATTCAGGTACGATGATTCTAAGTGAAATAAGTCACACAGAAAAAGAAACATCATAAGATATCACTAATACACGGAATGTAAACTTGGCTACACAAGAACTGAATTACAAAACAGAACAGGGTGTCAAATGTAGAAAACCAACTTATGCTTGCTTAAGGGGAAAGGTGAGTTGGGGTGCTGCATAAAACCAGAGATTTAAATGAGCACAGATACCATTCCATAAGCCAAATATGTAATAGACAAGAGCTACTCCTTGCTCAACGAAGTGGACTCAACACCCCATATTAAACGCCTAAGAATATACCTGACTAGTAAGAATCTACCTGACTAGTAAGAATCTTAAAACCTATGGATTTATATGTCTCCGAAAGAGAATCAAGCGTGTGTACAGCGGCATAAATGCAGCAGTGATAGGATTGGTGAGGTTCGGTGAGCAAATGCAGACCCTTTGAAGTCATATTGCATGGTACCCATTCCATGGGTCTCAACTCTCCATGTTTAAGGGATTCTTCCTTCAGCTAAAACATGCATGTGGAACCCAGAGTATGATCCACCATGTGGTCGGAAAACGTGTTCAAATGTGTCTCAGTTTTCGTCCCCTGGTACTCGGGTGCAACATTCCAGACGCTTTACTAACACTCTCCCCACTTGGAGAGTCAGTGCCTTTATCCTCCTGTTTGGCCCAGTTAGCAATTTCTGCGGAAGATGAACAGGAATAGGGAGAACCAATGAGAGATTAGGTGGAGGTGTCCGGACGGACCAATTCAACTCTCATTTCCCACCAGGAAGAGGAATTAACCAAAGGCTCAGCATGCCGTGCCGGAAGCAAACTAGGGCTTGAAGCAATCCTGCGGTGTTGCGGCCAGCTCACAAGAAAGCGAGTTGAAGAAAGAAGCTCAGGGGCACTGTAATTCACAAACCTGCAGAGTTATAAATGACAGCTATCTTCCAAAAATATATTGAATTAGGATGCCAAGAGGAGTTGAAAGCAGGGCAGAATTGCAGGAAACCGATTTCAGGAGGTAGACTGGAATTGCATGTAAAGCATAGGAAAAGAGGCAGAACGTCCACAATGATGCACTTGGCCAAAAAGGGCGTATGCGTTTTTTCCTGAATATATTCAGGAAAAAACGCATACGCCCTTTTTGGCCAACCAAGCAAGCTTGCAAAGGAAATCTGCACTACAATGAAGTCTCACTGCCCCCCGGTCAAAAGGGCCATCTGAAAAAAGTGTAAAATCCAGAAAGGCAGGACAGGCCATGGAGAACTGGGAGCCTAGTTATGCTGATGGGCGGGATGTAAATTGCCAGCAGCCACTCTGGAGAAGTGTATGGTGTTTCCTGAAACATCCAAAAAACAAAGCAACAGAGCCTAGGGCACTTCCACTTATGGTCCTATAGCTTAGGGAAATTAAAATCAAAAAGACACAGCCACCCCAAAGTTTGGGACGGCTCTGTTTACAAGAACCTCGTTTACGGTACAAGTTCAATATCACAGAAAGCGAAAAATGGATAAAGAAATTGTGGTACTTACGTACAATGCAATATCACTCAGCAATGAAATCTATGTCATCAGGCCCGTAGCAGCATAATGAGTGGATTCAGGTACGATGATTCTAAGTGAAATTAGTCACACAGAAAAAGAAACATCATAAGATATCACTAATACACGGAATGTAAACTTGGCTACACAAGAACTGAATTACAAAACAGAACAGGGTGTCAAATGTAGAAAACCAACTTATGCTTGCTTAAGGGGACGGGTGAGTTGGGGTGCTGCATAAAACCAGAGATTGAAATGAGCACAGATACCGTTCCATAAGCCAAATATGTAATAGACAAGAGCTACTCCTTGCTCAACGAAGTGGACTCAACACCCCATATTAAACGCCTAAGAATATATCTGACTAGTAAGAATGTTAAAACCTATGGATTTATATGTCTCCGAAAGAGAATCAAGCGTGTGTACAGCGGCATAAATGCAGCCGTGATAGGACTGGTGAGGTTCGGTGAGCAAATGCAGACCCTTTGAAATCATATTGCATGGAACCCATTCCATGGGTCTCAACTCTCCCTGTTTAAGGGATTCTTCCTTCAGCTAAAACATGCATGTGGAACCCAGAGTATGATCCACCGTGTGATCGGGAAACGTGTTCAAATGTGTCTCAGTTTTCGTCCCCAGGTACTCGGGTGCAACATTCCAGACGCTTTACTAACACTCTCCCCACTTGGAGAGTCAGTGCCTTTAACCTCCTGTTTGGCCCAGTTTGCAATTTCTGTGGAAAATGAACAGGAATAGGGAGAACCAATGAGAGACTAGGTGGAGGTGTCTGGACGGGCAAATTTAACTCTCATTTCCCACCAGGATGAGGAATTAACCAAAGGCTCAGCATGCCGTGCCGGAACCAAACTAGGGCCTGAAGCAATCCTGCGGTGTTGCGGCCAGCTCACAAGAAAGCGAGTTGAAGAAAGGAGCTCAGGGGCACTGTAATTCACAAACCTGCAGAGTTATAAATGACAGCTATCTTCCAAAAATATATTGAAGTAAGGCTGCCAAGAGGAGTTGAAAGCGGGGCAGAATTGCAGGAAACCCATTTCAGGAGGTAGACTGGAATTGCATGTAAAGCATAGGAAAAGAGGCAGAACGTCCACAATGATGCACTTGGCCAAAAAGGGCGTATGCGTTTTTTCCTGAATATATTCAGGAAAAAACGCATACGCCCTTTTTGGCCAACCAAGCAAGCTTGCAAAGGAAATCTGCACTACAATGAAGTCTCACTGCCCCCTGGTCAAAAGGGCCATCTGAAAAAAGTGTAAAATCCAGAAAGTCAGGACAGGCCATGGAGAACTGGGAGCCTTGTTATGCTGATGGGCGCGATGTAAATTGCCAGCAGCCACTCTGGAGAAGTGTATGGTGTTTCCTGAAACATCCAAAAAACAAAGCAACAGAGCCTAGGGCACTTCCACTTATGGTCCTATAGCTTAGGGAAATTAAAATCAAAAAGACACACCCACCCCAAAGTTTGGGATGGCTCTGTTTACAAGAACCTCGTTTACGGTACAAGTTCAATATCACAGAAAGCGAAAAATGGATAAAGAAGTTGTGGTACTTACGTACAATGCAATATCACGCAGCAATGAAATCTATGTCATCAGGCCCGTAGCAGCATAATGAGTGGATTCAGGTATGATGATTCTAAGTGAAATAAGTCACACAGAAAAAGAAACATCATAAGATATCACTAATACACGGGATGTAAACTTGGCTACACAGGAACTGGATTACAAAACAGAACAGGGTCTCAAATTTAGAAAACCAACTTATGCTTGCTTAAGGGGAAAGGTGAGTTGGGGTGCTGCATAAAACCAGAGATTGAAATGAGCACAGATAAAGTTCCTTAAGCCAAATATGGAATAGACAAGAACTACTCCTTGCTCAACGAAATGGACTCAACACCCCATATTAAACGCCTAAGAATGTACCTGACTAGTAAGTATCTTAAAACCTATGGATTGCTATGTGTCTGAAAGAAAATCAAGCGTGTGTACAGGGGCATAAACGCAGCAGTGATAGGATTGGAGAGGTTCGGTGAGCAAATGAAGACCCTTTGAAGTCATATTGCATGGTACCCATTCCACGGGTCTCAACTCTCCAGGTTTAAGGGATTCTTCCTTCAGCTAAAACATGCACGTGGAACCCAGAGTATGATCAACCGTGTGATCGGGAGACGTGTTCCAATATGTCTCAGTTCTCGTCCCCTGGTACTCGGGTGCAACATTCCAGACGCTTTACTAACACTCTCCCGACTTGGAGAGTCAGTGCCTTTAACCTCCTGTTTGGCCCAGTTTGCAATTTCTGCGGAAGATGAACAGGAATAGGGAGAACCAATGAGAGACTAGCTGGAGGTGTCTGGACGGGCAAATTTAACTCTCATTTCCCACCAGGAAGAGGAATTAACCAAAGGCTCAGCGTGCCGTGCCGGAACCAGATTAGGGCCTGAAGCAATCCTGCGGTGTTGCGGCCAGCTCACAAGAAAGCGAGTTGAAGAAAGGAGCTCAGGGGCACTGTAATTCACAAACCTGCAGAGTTATAAATGACAGCTATCGTCCAAAAATATACTGAAGTAAGGCTGCCAAGAGGACTTGAAAGCGGGGCAGAATTGCAGGAAACCGATTTCAGGAGGTAGACTGGAATTGCATTTAAAGCATAGGAAAAGAGGCAGAACGTCCACAATGATGCACTTGGCCAAAAAGGGCGTATGCGTTTTTTCCTGAATATATTCAGGAAAAAACGCATACGCCCTTTTTGGCCAACCAAGCAAGCTTGCAAAGGAAATCTGCACTACAATGAAGTCTCACTTCCCCCCGGTCAAAAGGGCCATCTGAAAAAAGTGTAAAATCCAGAAAGGCAGGACAGGCCATGGAGAACTGGGAGCCTTGTTATGCTGATGGGCGGGATGTAAATTGTCAAGAGCCACTCCAGAGAGGTGTATGGTGTTTCCTGAAACATCTAAAAAACAAAGCAACAGAGCCTAGGGCACTTCCACTTATGGTCCTATAGCTTAGGGAAATTAAAATCAAAAAGACACAGCCACCCCAAAGTTTGGGACGGCTCTGTTTACAAGAACCTCGTTTACGGTACAAGTTCAATATCGCAGAAAGTGAAAAATGGATAAAGAAGTTGTGGTACTTACGTACAATGCAATATCACTCAGCAATGAAATCTATGTCATCAGGCCCGTAGCAGCATAATGAGTGGATTCAGGTATGATGATTCTAACTGAAATAAGTCACACAGAAAAAGAAACATCATAAGATATCACTAATACACGGGATGTAAACTTGGCTACACAGGAACTGGATTACAAAACAGAACAGGGTCTCAAATTTAGAAAACCAACTTATGCTTGCTTAAGGGGAAAGGTGAGTTGGGGTGCTGCATAAAACCAGAGATTGAAATGAGCACAGATAAAGTTCCTTAAGCCAAATATGGAATAGACAAGAACTACTCCTTGCTCAACGAAATGGACTCAACACCCCATATTAAACGCCTAAGAATGTACCTGACTAGTAAGTATCTTAAAACCTATGGATTGCTATGTGTCTGAAAGAAAATCAAGCGTGTGTACAGGGGCATAAACGCAGCAGTGATAGGATTGGAGAGGTTCGGTGAGCAAATGAAGACCCTTTGAAGTCATATTGCATGGTACCCATTCCACGGGTCTCAACTCTCCAGGTTTAAGGGATTCTTCCTTCAGCTAAAACATGCACGTGGAACCCAGAGTATGATCAACCGTGTGATCGGGAGACGTGTTCCAATATGTCTCAGTTCTCGTCCCCTGGTACTCGGGTGCAACATTCCAGACGCTTTACTAACACTCTCCCGACTTGGAGAGTCAGTGCCTTTAACCTCCTGTTTGGCCCAGTTTGCAATTTCTGCGGAAGATGAACAGGAATAGGGAGAACCAATGAGAGACTAGCTGGAGGTGTCTGGACGGGCAAATTTAACTCTCATTTCCCACCAGGAAGAGGAATTAACCAAAGGCTCAGCGTGCCGTGCCAGAACCAGATTAGGGCCTGAAGCAATCCTGCGGTGTTGCGGCCAGCTCACAAGAAAACGAGTTGAAAAAAGTAGCTCAGGGGCACTGTAATTCACAAACCTGCAGAGTTATAAATGACAGCTATCGTCCAAAAATATACTGAAGTAAGGCTGCCAAGAGGACTTGAAAGCGGGGCAGAATTGCAGGAAACCGATTTCAGGAGGTAGACTGGAATTGCATTTAAAGCATAGGAAAAGAGGCAGAACGTCCACAATGATGCACTTGGCCAAAAAGGGCGTATGCGTTTTTTCCTGAATATATTCAGGAAAAAACGCATACGCCCTTTTTGGCCAACCAAGCAAGCTTGCAAAGGAAATCTGCACTACAATGAAGTCTCACTTCCCCCCGGTCAAAAGGGCCATCTGAAAAAAGTGTAAAATCCAGAAAGGCAGGACAGGCCATGGAGAACTGGGAGCCTTGTTATGCTGATGGGCGGGATGTAAATTGCCAACAGCCACTCGGGAGAGGTGTATGGTGTTTCCTGAAACATCTAAAAAACAAAGCAACAGAGCCTAGGGCACTTCCACTTATGGTCCTATAGCTTAGGGAAATTAAAATCAAAAAGACACAGCCACCCCAAAGTTTGGGACGGCTCTGTTTACAAGAACCTCGTTTACGGTACAAGTTCAATATCGCAGAAAGTGAAAAATGGATAAAGAAGTTGTGGTACTTACGTACAATGCAATATCACTCAGCAATGAAATCTATGTCATCAGGCCCGTAGCAGCATAATGAGTGGATTCAGGTATGATGATTCTAACTGAAATAAGTCACACAGAAAAAGAAACATCATAAGATATCACTAATACACGGGATGTAAACTTGGCTACACAGGAACTGGATTACAAAACAGAACAGGGTCTCAAATTTAGAAAACCAACTTATGCTTGCTTAAGGGGAAAGGTGAGTTGGGGTGCTGCATAAAACCAGAGATTGAAATGAGCACAGATAAAGTTCCTTAAGCCAAATATGGAATAGACAAGAACTACTCCTTGCTCAACGAAATGGACTCAACACCCCATATTAAACGCCTAAGAATGTACCTGACTAGTAAGTATCTTAAAACCTATGGATTGCTATGTGTCTGAAAGAAAATCAAGCGTGTGTACAGGGGCATAAACGCAGCAGTGATAGGATTGGAGAGGTTCGGTGAGCAAATGAAGACCCTTTGAAGTCATATTGCATGGTACCCATTCCACGGGTCTCAACTCTCCAGGTTTAAGGGATTCTTCCTTCAGCTAAAACATGCACGTGGAACCCAGAGTATGATCAACCGTGTGATCGGGAGACGTGTTCCAATATGTCTCAGTTCTCGTCCCCTGGTACTCGGGTGCAACATTCCAGACGCTTTACTAACACTCTCCCGACTTGGAGAGTCAGTGCCTTTAACCTCCTGTTTGGCCCAGTTTGCAATTTCTGCGGAAGATGAACAGGAATAGGGAGAACCAATGAGAGACTAGCTGGAGGTGTCTGGACGGGCAAATTTAACTCTCATTTCCCACCAGGAAGAGGAATTAACCAAAGGCTCAGCGTGCCGTGCCAGAACCAGATTAGGGCCTGAAGCAATCCTGCGGTGTTGCGGCCAGCTCACAAGAAAACGAGTTGAAAAAAGTAGCTCAGGGGCACTGTAATTCACAAACCTGCAGAGTTATAAATGACAGCTATCGTCCAAAAATATACTGAAGTAAGGCTGCCAAGAGGACTTGAAAGCGGGGCAGAATTGCAGGAAACCGATTTCAGGAGGTACACTGGAATTGCATTTAAAGCATAGGAAAAGAGGCAGAACGTCCACAATGATGCACTTGGCCAAAAAGGGCGTATGCGTTTTTTCCTGAATATATTCAGGAAAAAACGCATACGCCCTTTTTGGCCAACCAAGCAAGCTTGCAAAGGAAATCTGCACTACAATGAAGTCTCACTTCCCCCTGGTCAAAAGGGCCATCTGAAAAAAGTGTAAAATCCAGAAAGGCAGGACAGGCCATGGAGAACTGGGAGCCTTGTTATGCTGATGGGCGGGATGTAAATTGCCAACAGCCACTCGGGAGAGGTGTATGGTGTTTCCTGAAACATCTAAAAAACAAAGCAACAGAGCCTAGGGCACTTCCACTTATGGTCCTATAGCTTAGGGAAATTAAAATCAAAAAGACACAGCCACCCCAAAGTTTGGGACGGCTCTGTTTACAAGAACCTCGTTTACGGTACAAGTTCAATATCGCAGAAAGTGAAAAATGGATAAAGAAGTTGTGGTACTTACGTACAATGCAATATCACTCAGCAATGAAATCTATGTCATCAGGCCCGTAGCAGCATAATGAGTGGATTCAGGTATGATGATTCTAACTGAAATAAGTCACACAGAAAAAGAAACATCATAAGATATCACTAATACACGGGATGTAAACTTGGCTACACAGGAACTGGATTACAAAACAGAACAGGGTCTCAAATTTAGAAAACCAACTTATGCTTGCTTAAGGGGAAAGGTGAGTTGGGGTGCTGCATAAAACCAGAGATTGAAATGAGCACAGATAAAGTTCCTTAAGCCAAATATGGAATAGACAAGAACTACTCCTTGCTCAACGAAATGGACTCAACACCCCATATTAAACGCCTAAGAATGTACCTGACTAGTAAGTATCTTAAAACCTATGGATTGCTATGTGTCTGAAAGAAAATCAAGCGTGTGTACAGGGGCATAAACGCAGCAGTGATAGGATTGGAGAGGTTCGGTGAGCAAATGAAGACCCTTTGAAGTCATATTGCATGGTACCCATTCCACGGGTCTCAACTCTCCAGGTTTAAGGGATTCTTCCTTCAGCTAAAACATGCACGTGGAACCCAGAGTATGATCAACCGTGTGATCGGGAGACGTGTTCCAATATGTCTCAGTTCTCGTCCCCTGGTACTCGGGTGCAACATTCCAGACGCTTTACTAACACTCTCCCGACTTGGAGAGTCAGTGCCTTTAACCTCCTGTTTGGCCCAGTTTGCAATTTCTGCGGAAGATGAACAGGAATAGGGAGAACCAATGAGAGACTAGCTGGAGGTGTCTGGACGGGCAAATTTAACTCTCATTTCCCACCAGGAAGAGGAATTAACCAAAGGCTCAGCGTGCCGTGCCAGAACCAGATTAGGGCCTGAAGCAATCCTGCGGTGTTGCGGCCAGCTCACAAGAAAGCGAGTTGAAAAAAGGAGCTCAGGGGCACTGTAATTCACAAACCTGCAGAGTTATAAATGACAGCTATCGTCCAAAAATATACTGAAGTAAGGCTGCCAAGAGGACTTGAAAGCGGGGCAGAATTGCAGGAAACCGATTTCAGGAGGTAGACTGGAATTGCATTTAAAGCATAGGAAAAGAGGCAGAACGTCCACAATGATGCACTTGGCCAAAAAGGGCGTATGCGTTTTTTCCTGAATATATTCAGGAAAAAACGCATACGCCCTTTTTGGCCAACCAAGCAAGCTTGCAAAGGAAATCTGCACTACAATGAAGTCTCACTTCCCCCCGGTCAAAAGGGCCATCTGAAAAAAGTGTAAAATCCAGAAAGGCAGGACAGGCCATGGAGAACTGGGAGCCTTGTTATGCTGATGGGCGGGATGTAAATTGCCAACAGCCACTCGGGAGAGGTGTATGGTGTTTCCTGAAACATCTAAAAAACAAAGCAACAGAGCCTAGGGCACTTCCACTTATGGTCCTATAGCTTAGGGAAATTAAAATCAAAAAGACACAGCCACCCCAAAGTTTGGGACGGCTCTGTTTACAAGAACCTCGTTTACGGTACAAGTTCAATATCGCAGAAAGTGAAAAATGGATAAAGAAGTTGTGGTACTTACGTACAATGCAATATCACTCAGCAATGAAATCTATGTCATCAGGCCCGTAGCAGCATAATGAGTGGATTCAGGTATGATGATTCTAACTGAAATAAGTCACACAGAAAAAGAAACATCATAAGATATCACTAATACACGGGATGTAAACTTGGCTACACAGGAACTGGATTACAAAACAGAACAGGGTCTCAAATTTAGAAAACCAACTTATGCTTGCTTAAGGGGAAAGGTGAGTTGGGGTGCTGCATCAAACCAGAGATTGAAATGAGCACAGATAAAGTTCCTTAAGCCAAATATGGAATAGACAAGAACTACTCCTTGCTCAACGAAATGGACTCAACACCCCATATTAAACGCCTAAGAATGTACCTGACTAGTAAGTATCTTAAAACCTATGGATTGCTATGTGTCTGAAAGAAAATCAAGCGTGTGTACAGGGGCATAAACGCAGCAGTGATAGGATTGGAGAGGTTCGGTGAGCAAATGAAGACCCTTTGAAGTCATATTGCATGGTACCCATTCCACGGGTCTCAACTCTCCAGGTTTAAGGGATTCTTCCTTCAGCTAAAACATGCACGTGGAACCCAGAGTATGATCAACCGTGTGATCGGGAGACGTGTTCCAATATGTCTCAGTTCTCGTCCCCTGGTACTCGGGTGCAACATTCCAGACGCTTTACTAACACTCTCCCGACTTGGAGAGTCAGTGCCTTTAACCTCCTGTTTGGCCCAGTTTGCAATTTCTGCGGAAGATGAACAGGAATAGGGAGAACCAATGAGAGACTAGCTGGAGGTGTCTGGACGGGCAAATTTAACTCTCATTTCCCACCAGGAAGAGGAATTAACCAAAGGCTCAGCGTGCCGTGCCGGAACCAGATTAGGGCCTGAAGCAATCCTGCGGTGTTGCGGCCAGCTCACAAGAAAGCGAGTTGAAGAAAGGAGCTCAGGGGCACTGTAATTCACAAACCTGCAGAGTTATAAATGACAGCTATCGTCCAAAAATATACTGAAGTAAGGCTGCCAAGAGGACTTGAAAGTGGGGCAGAATTGCAGGAAACCGATTTCAGGAGGTAGACTGGAATTGCATTTAAAGCATAGGAAAAGAGGCAGAACGTCCACAATGATGCACTTGGTCAAAAAGGGCGTATGCGTTTTTTCCTGAATATATTCAGGAAAAAACGCATACGCCCTTTTTGGCCAACCAAGCAAGCTTGCAAAGGAAATCTGCACTACAATGAAGTCTCACTTCCCCCCGGTCAAAAGGGCCATCTGAAAAAAGTGTAAAATCCAGAAAGGCAGGACAGGCCATGGAGAACTGGGAGCCTTGTTATGCTGATGGGCGGGATGTAAATTGCCAACAGCCACTCGGGAGAGGTGTATGGTGTTTCCTGAAACATCTAAAAAACAAAGCAACAGAGCCTAGGGCACTTCCACTTATGGTCCTATAGCTTAGGGAAATTAAAATCAAAAAGACACAGCCACCCCAAAGTTTGGGACGGCTCTGTTTACAAGAACCTCGTTTACAGTACAAGTTCAATATCGCAGAAAGTGAAAAATGGATAAAGAAGTTGTGGTACTTACGTACAATGCAATATCACTCAGCAATGAAATCTATGTCATCAGGCCCGTAGCAGCATAATGAGTGGATTCAGGTATGATGATTCTAACTGAAATAAGTCACACAGAAAAAGAAACATCATAAGATATCACTAATACACGGAATGTAAACTTGGCTACACAGGAACTGGATTACAAAACAGAACAGGGTCTCAAATTTAGAAAACCAACTTATGCTTGCTTAAGGGGAAAGGTGAGTTGGGGTGCTGCATAAAACCAGAGATTGAAATGAGCACAGATAAAGTTCCTTAAGCCAAATATGGAATAGACAAGAACTACTCCTTGCTCAACGAAATGGACTCAACACCCCATATTAAACGCCTAAGAATGTACCTGACTAGTAAGTATCTTAAAACCTATGCACTGCTATGTCTCTGAAAGAAAATCAAGCGTGTGTACAGGGGCATAAACGCAGCAGTGATAGGATTGGAGAGGTTCGGTGAGCAAATGAAGACCCTTTGAAGTCATATTGCATGGTACCCATTCCACGGGTCTCAACTCTCCAGGTTTAAGGGATTCTTCCTTCAGCTAAAACATGCACGTGGAACCCAGAGTATGATCAACCGTGTGATCGGGAGACGTGTTCCAATATGTCTCAGTTCTCGTCCCCTGGTACTCGGGTGCAACATTCCAGACGCTTTACTAACACTCTCCCGACTTGGAGAGTCAGTGCCTTTAACCTCCTGTTTGGCCCAGTTTGCAATTTCTGCGGAAGATGAACAGGAATAGGGAGAACCAATGAGAGACTAGCTGGAGGTGTCTGGACGGGCAAATTTAACTCTCATTTCCCACCAGGAAGAGGAATTAACCAAAGGCTCAGCGTGCCGTGCCGGAACCAGATTAGGGCCTGAAGCAATCCTGCGGTGTTGCGGCCAGCTCACAAGAAAGCGAGTTGAAGAAAGGAGCTCAGGGGCACTGTAATTCACAAACCTGCAGAGTTATAAATGACAGCTATCGTCCAAAAATATACTGAAGTAAGGCTGCCAAGAGGACTTGAAAGCGGGGCAGAATTGCAGGAAACCGATTTCAGGAGGTAGACTGGAATTGCATTTAAAGCATAGGAAAAGAGGCAGAACGTCCACAATGATGCACTTGGCCAAAAAGGGCGTATGCGTTTTTTCCTGAATATATTCAGGAAAAAACGCATACGCCCTTTTTGGCCAACCAAGCAAGCTTGCAAAGGAAATCTGCACTACAATGAAGTCTCACTTCCCCCCGGTCAAAAGGGCCATCTGAGAAAAGTGTAAAATCCAGAAAGGCAGGACAGGCCATGGAGAACTGGGAGCCTTGTTATGCTGATGGGCGGGATGTAAATTGCCAACAGCCACTCGGGAGAGGTGTATGGTGTTTCCTGAAACATCTAAAAAACAAAGCAACAGAGCCTAGGGCACTTCCACTTATGGTCCTATAGCTTAGGGAAATTAAAATCAAAAAGACACAGCCACCCCAAAGTTTGGGACGGCTCTGTTTACAAGAACCTCGTTTACGGTACAAGTTCAATATCGCAGAAAGTGAAAAATGGATAAAGAAGTTGTGGTACTTACGTACAATGCAATATCACTCAGCAATGAAATCTATGTCATCAGGCCCGTAGCAGCATAATGAGTGGATTCAGGTATGATGATTCTAACTGAAATAAGTCACACAGAAAAAGAAACATCATAAGATATCACTAATACACGGAATGTAAACTTGGCTACACAGGAACTGGATTACAAAACAGAACAGGGTCTCAAATTTAGAAAACCAACTTATGCTTGCTTAAGGGGAAAGGTGAGTTGGGGTGCTGCATAAAACCAGAGATTGAAATGAGCACAGATAAAGTTCCTTAAGCCAAATATAGAATAGACAAGAACTACTCCTTGCTCAACGAAATGGACTCAACACCCCATATTAAACGCCTAAGAATGTACCTGACTAGTAAGTATCTTAAAACCTATGCACTGCTATGTCTCTGAAAGAAAATCAAGCGTGTGTACAGGGACATAAACGCAGCAGTGATAGGATTGGAGAGGTTCGGTGAGCAAATGAAGACCCTTTGAAGTCATATTGCATGGTACCCATTCCACGGGTCTCAACTCTCCAGGTTTAAGGGATTCTTCCTTCAGCTAAAACATGCACGTGGAACCCAGAGTATGATCAACCATGTGATCGGGAGACGTGTTCCAATATGTCTCAGTTCTCGGCCCCTGGTACTCGGGTGCAACATTCCACACGCTTTACTAACACTCTCCCGACTTGGAGAGTCAGTGCCTTTAACCTCCTGTTTGGCCCAGTTTGCAATTTCTGCGGAAGATGAACAGGAATAGGGAGAACCAATGAGAGACTAGCTGGAGGTGTCTGGACGGGCAAATTTAACTCTCATTTCCCACCAGGAAGAGGAATTAACCAAAGGCTCAGCGTGCCGTGCCGGAACCAGATTAGGGCCTGAAGCAATCCTGCGGTGTTGCGGCCAGCTCACAAGAAAGCGAGTTGAAGAAAGGAGCTCAGGGGCACTGTAATTCACAAACCTGCAGAGTTATAAATGACAGCTATCGTCCAAAAATATACTGAAGTAAGGCTGCCAAGAGGACTTGAAAGCGGGGCAGAATTGCAGGAAACCGATTTCAGGAGGTAGACTGGAATTGCATTTAAAGCATAGGAAAAGAGGCAGAACGTCCACAATGATGCACTTGGCCAAAAAGGGCGTATGCGTTTTTTCCTGAATATATTCAGGAAAAAACGCATACGCCCTTTTTGGCCAACCAAGCAAGCTTGCAAAGGAAATCTGCACTACAATGAAGTCTCACTTCCCCCCGGTCAAAAGGGCCATCTGAAAAAAGTGTAAAATCCAGAAAGGCAGGACAGGCCATGGAGAACTGGGAGCCTTGTTATGCTGATGGGCGGGATGTAAATTGCCAACAGCCACTCGGGAGAGGTGTATGGTGTTTCCTGAAACATCTAAAAAACAAAGCAACAGAGCCTAGGGCACTTCCACTTATGGTCCTATAGCTTAGGGAAATTAAAATCAAAAAGACACAGCCACCCCAAAGTTTGGGACGGCTCTGTTTACAAGAACCTCGTTTACGGTACAAGTTCAATATCGCAGAAAGTGAAAAATGGATAAAGAAGTTGTGGTACTTACGTACAATGCAATATCACTCAGCAATGAAATCTATGTCATCAGGCCCGTAGCAGCATAATGAGTGGATTCAGGTATGATGATTCTAACTGAAATAAGTCACACAGAAAAAGAAACATCATAAGATATCACTAATACACGGGATGTAAACTTGGCTACACAGGAACTGGATTACAAAACAGAACAGGGTCTCAAATTTAGAAAACCAACTTATGCTTGCTTAAGGGGAAAGGTGAGTTGGGGTGCTACATAAAACCAGAGATTGAAATGAGCACAGATAAAGTTCCTTAAGCCAAATATGGAATAGACAAGAACTACTCCTTGCTCAACGAAGTGGACTCAACACCCCATATTAAACGCCTAAGAATGTACCTGACTAGTAAGAATCTTAAAACCTATGGATTTATATGTCTCCGAAAGAGAATCAAACGTGTGTACAGGGGCATAAACTTAGCAGTGATAGGATTGGTGAGGTTCGGTGAGCAAATGCAGACCCTTTGAAATCATATTGCATGGTACCCATTCCTTGGGTCTCAACTCTCCATGTTTAAGGGATTCTTCCTTCAGCTAAAACATGCATGTGGAACCCAGAGTATGATCCACCATGTGATTGGAAAACGTGTTCAAATGTGTCTCAGTTTTCGTTCCCTGGTACTCGGGTGCAACATTCCAGATGCTTTACTAACACTCTCCCCACTTGGAGAGTCAGTGCCTTTAACCTCCTGTTTGGCCCAGTTTGCAAATTCTGTGGAAAATGAACAGGAATAGGGAGAACCAATGAGAGACTAGGTGGAGGTGTCTGGACGGGCAAATTTAACTCTCATTTCCCACCAGGAAGAGGAATTAACCAAAGGCTCAGCATGCCGTGCCGGAACCAAACTAGGGCCTGAAGCAATCCTGCGGTGTTGCGGCCAGCTCACAAGAAAGCGAGTTGAAGAAAGGAGCTCAGGGGCACTGTAATTCACAAACCTGCAGAGTTATAAATGACAGCTATCTTCCAAAAATATATTGAAGTAAGGCTGCAAAGAGGAGTTGAAAGCGGGCAGAATTGCAAGAAACCGATTTCAGGAGGTAGACTGGAATTGCACGTAAAGCATAGGAAAAGAGGCAGAACGTCCACAATGATGCACTTGGCCAAAAAGTGCGTATGCGTTTTTTCCTGAATATATTCAGGAAAAAACGCATACGCACTTTTTGGCCAACCAAGCAAGCTTGCAAAGGAAATCTGCACTACAATGAAGTCTCACTGCCCCCCCGGTCAAAAGGGCCATCTGAAAAAAGTGTAAAATCCAGAAAGGCAGGACAGGGCATGGAGAATGGGAGCCTTGTTATGCTGATGGGCGGGATGTAAATTGCCAGCAGCCACTCTGGAGAAGTGTATGGTGTTTCCTGAAACATCCAAAAAACAAAGCAACAGAGCCTAGGGCACTTCCACTTATGGTCCTATAGCTTAGGGAAATTAAAATCAAAAAGACACAGCCACCCCAAAGTTTGGGACGGCTCTGTTTACAAGAACCTCGTTTACGGTACAAGTTCAATATCACAGAAAGCGAAAAATGGATAAAGAAGTTGTGGTACTTACGTACAATGCAATATCACTCAGCAATGAAATCTATGTCATCAGGCCCGTAGCAGCATAATGAGTGGATTCAGGTACGATGATTCTAAGTGAAATAAGTCACACAGAAAAAGAAACATCATAAGATATCACTACTACACGGAATGTAAACTTGGCTACACAGGAATTGAATTACAAAACAGAACAGGGTGTCAAATGTAGAAAACCAACTTATGCTTGCTTAAGGGGAAAGGTGAGTTGGGGTGCTGCATACAACAAGAGATTGAAATTAGCAGAGATACCGTTCCATAAGCCAAATATGTAATAGACAAGAGTTACTCCTTGCTCAACGAAGTGGACTCAACACCCCATATTAAACGCCTAAGAATATACCTGACTAGTAAGAATCTTAAAACCTATGGATTTATATGTCTCCGAAAGAGAATCAAACGTGTGTACAGTGGCATAAACGTAGCAGTGATAGGATTGGTGAGGTTCGGTGAGCAAATGCAGACCCTTTGAAGTCATATTGCATGGTACCCATTCCATGGGTCTAAACTCTCCATGTTTAAGGGATTCTTCCTTCAGCTAAAACATGCATGTGGAACCCAGAGTATGATCCACCGTGTGATCGGGAAACGTGTTCAAATGTGTCTCAGTTTTCGTCCCCTGGTACTCGGGTGCAACATTCCAGACGCTTTACTAACACTCTTCCCACTTGGAGAGTCAGTGCCTAAAACCTCCTGTTTGGCCCAGTTTGCAATTTCTGTGGAAAATGAACAGGAATAGGGAGAACCAATGAGAGATTAGGTGGAGGTGTCTGGACGGGCAAATTTAACTCTCATTTCCCACCAGGAAGAGGAATTAACCAAAGGCTCAGCATGCCGTGCCGGATCCAAACTAGGGCCTGAAGCAATCCTGCGGTGTTGCGGCCAGCTCACAAGAAAGCGAGTTGAAGAAAGGTGCTCAGGGGCACTGTAATTCACAAACCTGCAGAGTTATAAATGACAGCTGTCTTCCAAAAATATATTGAAGTAAGGCAGGCAAGAGGAGTTCAAAGCAGGGCAGAATTGCAGGAAACCGATTTCAGGAGGTAGACTGGAATTGCATGTAAAGCATAGGAAAAGAGGCAGAACGTCCACAATGATGCACTTGGCCAAAAAGGGCATATTCGTTTTTTCCTGAATATATTCAGGAAAAAACGCATACGCCCTTTTTGGCCAACCAAGCAAGCTTGCAAAGGAAATCTGCACTACAATGAAGTCTCACTGCCCCCCGGTCAAAAGGGCCATCTGAAAAAAGTGTAAAATCCAGAAAGGCAGGACAGGCCATGGAGAACTGGGAGCCTTGTTATGATGATGGGCGCGATGTAAATTGCCAGCAGCCACTCTGGAGAAGTGTATGGTGTTTCCTGAAACATCCAAAAAACAAAGCAACAGAGCCTAGGGCACTTCCACTTATGGTCCTATAGCTTAGGGAAATTAAAATCAAAAAGACACAGCCAACCCAAAGTTTGGGACGGCTCTGTTTACAAGAACCTCGTTTATGGTACAAGTTAAATATCACAGAAAGCGAAAAATGGATAAAGAAGTTGTGGTACTTACGTACAATGCAATATCACTCAGCAATGAAATCTATGTCATCAGGCCTGTAGCAGCTTAATGAGTGGATTCAGGTACGATGATTCTAAGTGAAATAAGTCACACAGAAAAAGAAACATCATAAGATATCACTAATACACGGAATGTAAACTTGGCTACACAAGAACTGAATTACAAAACAGAACAGGGTGTCAAATGTAGAAAACCAACTTATGCTTGCTTAAGGGGAAAGGTGAGTTGGGGTGCTGCATAAAACCAGAGATTGAAATGAGCACAGATACCATTCCATAAGCCAAATATGTAATAGACAAGAGCTACTCCTTGCTCAACGAAGTGGACTCAACACCCCATATTAAACGCCTAAGAATATACCTGACTAGTAAGAATCTACCTGACTAGTAAGAATCTTAAAACCTATGGATTTATATGTCTCCGAAAGAGAATCAAGCGTGTGTACAGCGGCATAAATGCAGCAGTGATAGGATTGGTGAGGTTCGGTGAGCAAATGCAGACCCTTTGAAGTCATATTGCATGGTACCCATTCCATGGGTCTCAACTCTCCATGTTTAAGGGATTCTTCCTTCAGCTAAAACATGCATGTGGAACCCAGAGTATGATCCACCATGTGGTCGGAAAACGTGTTCAAATGTGTCTCAGTTTTCGTCCCCTGGTACTCGGGTGCAACATTCCAGACGCTTTACTAACACTCTCCCCACTTGGAGAGTCAGTGCCTTTATCCTCCTGTTTGGCCCAGTTAGCAATTTCTGCGGAAGATGAACAGGAATAGGGAGAACCAATGAGAGATTAGGTGGAGGTGTCCGGACGGACCAATTCAACTCTCATTTCCCACCAGGAAGAGGAATTAACCAAAGGCTCAGCATGCCGTGCCGGAAGCAAACTAGGGCTTGAAGCAATCCTGCGGTGTTGCGGCCAGCTCACAAGAAAGCGAGTTGAAGAAAGGAGCTCAGGGGCACTGTAATTCACAAACCTGCAGAGTTATAAATGACAGCTATCTTCCAAAAATATATTGAATTAGGATGCCAAGAGGAGTTGAAAGCAGGGCAGAATTGCAGGAAACCGATTTCAGGAGGTAGACTGGAATTGCATGTAAAGCATAGGAAAAGAGGCAGAACGTCCACAATGATGCACTTGGCCAAAAAGGGCGTATGCGTTTTTTCCTGAATATATTCAGGAAAAAACGCATACGCCCTTTTTGGCCAACCAAGCAAGCTTGCAAAGGAAATCTGCACTACAATGAAGTCTCACTGCCCCCCGGTCAAAAGGGCCATCTGAAAAAAGTGTAAAATCCAGAAAGGCAGGACAGGCCATGGAGAACTGGGAGCCTAGTTATGCTGATGGGCGGGATGTAAATTGCCAGCAGCCACTCTGGAGAAGTGTATGGTGTTTCCTGAAACATCCAAAAAACAAAGCAACAGAGCCTAGGGCACTTCCACTTATGGTCCTATAGCTTAGGGAAATTAAAATCAAAAAGACACAGCCACCCCAAAGTTTGGGACGGCTCTGTTTACAAGAACCTCGTTTACGGTACAAGTTCAATATCACAGAAAGCGAAAAATGGATAAAGAAATTGTGGTACTTACGTACAATGCAATATCACTCAGCAATGAAATCTATGTCATCAGGCCCGTAGCAGCATAATGAGTGGATTCAGGTACGATGATTCTAAGTGAAATTAGTCACACAGAAAAAGAAACATCATAAGATATCACTAATACACGGAATGTAAACTTGGCTACACAAGAACTGAATTACAAAACAGAACAGGGTGTCAAATGTAGAAAACCAACTTATGCTTGCTTAAGGGGACGGGTGAGTTGGGGTGCTGCATAAAACCAGAGATTGAAATGAGCACAGATACCGTTCCATAAGCCAAATATGTAATAGACAAGAGCTACTCCTTGCTCAACGAAGTGGACTCAACACCCCATATTAAACGCCTAAGAATATATCTGACTAGTAAGAATGTTAAAACCTATGGATTTATATGTCTCCGAAAGAGAATCAAGCGTGTGTACAGCGGCATAAATGCAGCCGTGATAGGACTGGTGAGGTTCGGTGAGCAAATGCAGACCCTTTGAAATCATATTGCATGGAACCCATTCCATGGGTCTCAACTCTCCCTGTTTAAGGGATTCTTCCTTCAGCTAAAACATGCATGTGGAACCCAGAGTATGATCCACCGTGTGATCGGGAAACGTGTTCAAATGTGTCTCAGTTTTCGTCCCCAGGTACTCGGGTGCAACATTCCAGACGCTTTACTAACACTCTCCCCACTTGGAGAGTCAGTGCCTTTAACCTCCTGTTTGGCCCAGTTTGCAATTTCTGTGGAAAATGAACAGGAATAGGGAGAACCAATGAGAGACTAGGTGGAGGTGTCTGGACGGGCAAATTTAACTCTCATTTCCCACCAGGATGAGGAATTAACCAAAGGCTCAGCATGCCGTGCCGGAACCAAACTAGGGCCTGAAGCAATCCTGCGGTGTTGCGGCCAGCTCACAAGAAAGCGAGTTGAAGAAAGGAGCTCAGGGGCACTGTAATTCACAAACCTGCAGAGTTATAAATGACAGCTATCTTCCAAAAATATATTGAAGTAAGGCTGCCAAGAGGAGTTGAAAGCGGGGCAGAATTGCAGGAAACCCATTTCAGGAGGTAGACTGGAATTGCATGTAAAGCATAGGAAAAGAGGCAGAACGTCCACAATGATGCACTTGGCCAAAAAGGGCGTATGCGTTTTTTCCTGAATATATTCAGGAAAAAACGCATACGCCCTTTTTGGCCAACCAAGCAAGCTTGCAAAGGAAATCTGCACTACAATGAAGTCTCACTGCCCCCTGGTCAAAAGGGCCATCTGAAAAAAGTGTAAAATCCAGAAAGTCAGGACAGGCCATGGAGAACTGGGAGCCTTGTTATGCTGATGGGCGCGATGTAAATTGCCAGCAGCCACTCTGGAGAAGTGTATGGTGTTTCCTGAAACATCCAAAAAACAAAGCAACAGAGCCTAGGGCACTTCCACTTATGGTCCTATAGCTTAGGGAAATTAAAATCAAAAAGACACACCCACCCCAAAGTTTGGGATGGCTCTGTTTACAAGAACCTCGTTTACGGTACAAGTTCAATATCACAGAAAGCGAAAAATGGATAAAGAAGTTGTGGTACTTACGTACAATGCAATATCACGCAGCAATGAAATCTATGTCATCAGGCCCGTAGCAGCATAATGAGTGGATTCAGGTATGATGATTCTAAGTGAAATAAGTCACACAGAAAAAGAAACATCATAAGATATCACTACTACACGGAATGTAAACTTGGCTACACAGGAACTGAATTACAAAACAGAACAGGGTGTCAAATGTAGAAAACCAACTTATGCTTGCTTAAGGGGAAAGGTGAGTTGGGGTGCTGCATAAAACAAGAGATTGAAATTAGCACAGATACCGTTCCATAAGCCAAATATGTAATAGACAAGAGCTACTCCTTGCTCAATGAAGTAGACTCAACACCCCATATTAAACGCCTAAGAATATACCTGACTAGTAAGAATCTTAAAACCTATGGATTTATATGTCTCCGAAAGAGAATCAAGCGTGTGTACAGCAGCATAAACGCAGCAGTGATAGGATTGGTGAGGTTCGGTGAGCAAATGCAGACCCTTTGAAGTCATATTGCATGGTACCCATTCCATGGGTCTCAACTCTCCATGTTTAAGGGATTCTTCCTTCAGCTAAAACATGCATGTGCAACCCAGAGTATGATCCACCATGTGATCGGAAAACGTGTTCAAATGTGTCTCAGTTTTCGTCCCCTGGTACTCGGGTGCAACATTCCAGACGCTTTACTAACACTCTCCCCACTTGGAGAGTCAGTGCCTTTAACCTCCTGTTTGGCCCAGTTTGCAATTTCTGTGGAAAATGAACAGGAATAGGGAGAACCAATGAGAGACTAGGTGGAGGTGTTCGGACGGGCAAATTTAACTCTCATTTCCCACCAGGAAGAGGAATTAACCAAAGGCTCAGCATGCCGTGCCGGAACCAAACTAGGGCCTGAAGCAATCCTGCGGTGTTGCGGCCAGCTCACAAGAAAGCGAGTTGAAGAAAGGAGCTCAGGGGCACTGTAATTCACAAACCTGCAGAGTTATAAATGACAGCTATCTTCCAAAAATATATTGAAGTAAGACTGCCAAGAGGAGTTGAAAGCGGGCAGAATTGCAGGAAACCGATTTCAGGAGGTAGACTGGAATTGCATGTAAAGCATAGGAAAAGAGGCAGAACGTCCACAATGATGCACTTGGCCAAAAAGGGCGTATGCGTTTTTTCCTGAATATATTCAGGAAAAAATGCATACGCCCTTTTTGGCCAACCAAGCAAGCTTGCAAAGGAAATCTGCACTACAATGAAGTCTCACTGCCCCCCGGTCAAAAGGGCCATCTGAAAAAAGTGTAAAATCCAGAAAGGCAGGACAGGCCATGGAGAACTGGGAGCCTTGTTATGCTGATGGGCGGGATGTAAATTGCCAGCAGCCACTCTGGAGAAGTGTATGGTGTTTCCTGAAACATCCAAAAAACCAAGCAACAGAGCCGAGGGCACTTCCACTTATGGTCCTATAGCTTAGGGAAATTAAAATCAAAAAGACACAGCCACCGCAAAGTTTGGGACGGCTCTGTTTACAAGAACCTCGTTTACGGTACAAGTTCAATATCACAGAAAGCGAAAAATGGATAAAGAAGTTGTGGTACTTACGTACAATGCAATATCACTCAGCAATGAAATCTATGTCATCAGGCCCGTAGCAGCATAATGAGTGGATTCAGGTACGATGATTCTAAGTGAAATAAGTCACACAGAAAAAGAAACATCATAAGGTATCACTAATACATGGAATGTAAACTTGGCTACACAGGAACTGAATTACAAAGCAAAACAGGGTCTCAAATATAGAAAACCAACTTATGCTTGCTTAAGGGGACGGGTGAGTTGGGGTGCTGCATAAAACCAGAGATTGAAATTAGCACAGATACCGATCCCTAAGCCAAATATGTAATAGAGAAGAGCTACTCCTTGCTCAACGAACTGGACTCAACACACCATATTAAACGCGTAAGAATATACCTGACTAGTAAGAAACTTATAACCTATGGATTCATAAGTGTCCGAAAGAGAATCAAGAGTTTGTACAGCGACATAAACGCAGCAGTGATAGTATTGGTGAGGTTCGGTGAGCAAATGCAGACCCTTTGAAGTCATATTGCATGGTACCCATTCTATGGGTCTCAACTCTCCAGGTTTAAGGGATTCTTCCTTCAGCTAAAACATGCATGTGGAACCCAGAGTATGATCCACCGTGTGATTGGGAAACGTGTTCAAATGTGTCTCAGTTTTCATCCCCAGGTACTCGGGTGCAACATTCCAGACGCTTTACTAACACTCTCCCCACTTGGAGAGTCAGTGCCTTTAACCTCCTGTTTGGCCCAGTTTGCAATTTCTGTGGAAAATGAACAGGAATAGGGAGAACCAATGAGAGACTAGGTGGAGGTGTCTGGACGGGCAAATTTAACTCTCATTTCCCACCAGGAAGAGGAATTAACCAAAGGCTCAGCATGCCGTGCCGGAACCAAACTAGGGCCTGAAGCAATCCTGCGGTGTTGCGGCCAGCTCACAGGAAAGCGACTTGAAGAAAGGAGGTCAGGGGCACTGTAATTCACAAACCTGCAGAGTTATAAATGACAGCTATCTTCCAAAAATATATTGAAGTAAGGCTGCCAAGAGGAGTTGAAAGCGGGCAGAATTGCAGGAAACCGATTTCAGGAGGTAGACTGGAATTGCATGTAAAGCATAGGAAAAGAGGCAGAAGTCCACAATGATGCACTTGGCCAAAAAGGGCGTATGCGTCAGGAAAAAACGCATACGCCCTTTTTGGCCAACCAAGCAAGCTTACAAAGGAAATCTGCACTACAATGAAGTCTCACTGCCCCCCGGTCAAAAGGGCCATCTGAAAAAAGTGTAAAATCCAGAAAGGCAGGACAGGCCATGGAGAACTGGGATCCTTGTTATGCTGAACGGCGGGATGTAAATTGCCAGCAGCCACTCTGGAGAAGTGTATGGTGTTTCCTGAAACATCCAAAAAACAAAGCAACAGAGCCTAGGGCACTTCCACTTATGGTCCTATAGCTTAGGGAAATTAAAATCAAAAAGACACAGCCACCCCAAAGTTTGGGACGGCTCTGTTTACAAGAACCTCGTTTACGGTACAAGTTCAATATCACAGAAAGCGAAAAATGGATAAAGAAATTGTGGTACTTACGTACAATGCAATATCACTCAGCAATGAAATCTATGTCATCAGGCCCGTAGCAGCATAATGAGTGGATTCAGGTACGATGATTCTAAGTGAAATTAGTCACACAGAAAAAGAAACATCATAAGATATCACTAATACACGGAATGTAAACTTGGCTACACAAGAACTGAATTACAAAACAGAACAGGGTGTCAAATGTAGAAAACCAACTTATGCTTGCTTAAGGGGACGGGTGAGTTGGGGTGCTGCATAAAACCAGAGATTGAAATGAGCACAGATACCGTTCCATAAGCCAAATATGTAATAGACAAGAGCTACTCCTTGCTCAACGAAGTGGACTCAACACCCCATATTAAACGCCTAAGAATATATCTGACTAGTAAGAATGTTAAAACCTATGGATTTATATGTCTCCGAAAGAGAATCAAGCGTGTGTACAGCGGCATAAATGCAGCAGTGATAGGACTGGTGAGGTTCGGTGAGCAAATGCAGACCCTTTGAAATCATATTGCATGGAACCCATTCCATGGGTCTCAACTCTCCCTGTTTAAGGGATTCTTCCTTCAGCTAAAACATGCATGTGGAACCCAGAGTATGATCCACCGTGTGATCGGGAAACGTGTTCAAATGTGTCTCAGTTTTCGTCCCCAGGTACTCGGGTGCAACATTCCAGACGCTTTACTAACACTCTCCCAAATTGGAGAGTCAGTGCCTTTAACCTCCTGTTTGGCCCAGTTTGCAATTTCTGTGGAAAATGAACAGGAATAGGGAGAACCAATGAGAGACTAGGTGGAGGTGTCCGGACGGGCAAATTTAACTCTCATTTCCCACCAGGATGAGGAATTAACCAAAGGCTCAGCATGCCGTGCCGGAACCAAACTAGGGCCTGAAGCAATCCTGCGGTGTTGCGGCCAGCTCACAAGAAAGCGAGTTGAAGAAAGGAGCTCAGGGGCACTGTAATTCACAAACCTGCAGAGTTATAAATGACAGCTATCTTCCAAAAATATATTGAAGTAAGGCTGCCAAGAGGAGTTGAAAGCGGGGCAGAATTGCAGGAAACCCATTTCAGGAGGTAGACTGGAATTGCATGTAAAGCATAGGAAAAGAGGCAGAACGTCCACAATGATGCACTTGGCCAAAAAGGGCGTATGCGTTTTTTACTGAATATATTCAGGAAAAAACGCATACGCCCTTTTTGGCCAACCAAGCAAGCTTGCAAAGGAAATCTGCACTACAATGAAGTCTCACTGCCCCCTGGTCAAAAGGGCTATCTGAAAAAAGTGTAAAATCCAGAAAGGCAGGACAGGCCATGGAGAACTGGGAGCCTTGTTATGCTGATGGGCGCGATGTAAATTGCCAGCAGCCACTCTGGAGAAGTGTATGGTGTTTCCTGAAACATCCAAAAAACAAAGCAACAGAGCCTAGGGCACTTCCACTTATGGTCCTATAGCTTAGGGAAATTAAAATCAAAAAGACACACCCACCCCAAAGTTTGGGACGGCTCTGTTTACAAGAACCTCGTTTACGGTACAAGTTCAATATCACAGAAAGCGAAAAATGGATAAAGAAGTTGTGGTACTTACGTACAATGCAATATCACGCAGCAATGAAATCTATGTCATCAGGCCCGTAGCAGCATAATGAGTGGATTCAGGTATGATGATTCTAAGTGAAATAAGTCACACAGAAAAAGAAACATCATAAGATATCACTACTACACGGAATGTAAACTTGGCTACACAGGAACTGAATTACAAAACAGAACAGGGTGTCAAATGTAGAAAACCAACTTATGCTTGCTTAAGGGGAAAGGTGAGTTGGGGTGCTGCATAAAACAAGAGATTGAAATTAGCACAGATACCATTCCATAAGCCAAATATGTAATAGACAAGAGCTACTCCTTGCTCAACGAAGTAGACTCAACACCCCATATTAAACGCCTAAGAATATACCTGACTAGTAAGAATCTTAAAACCTATGGATTTATATGTCTCCGAAAGAGAATCAAGCGTGTGTACAGCAGCATAAACGCAGCAGTGATAGGATTGGTGAGGTTCGGTGAGCAAATGCAGACCCTTTGAAGTCATATTGCATGGTACCCATTCCATGGGTCTCAACTCTCCATGTTTAAGGGATTCTTCCTTCAGCTAAAACATGCATGTGCAACCCAGAGTATGATCCACCATGTGATCGGAAAACGTGTTCAAATGTGTCTCAGTTTTCGTCCCCTGGTACTCGGGTGCAACATTCCAGACGCTTTACTAACACTCTCCCCACTTGGAGAGTCAGTGCCTTTAACCTCCTGTTTGGCCCAGTTTGCAATTTCTGTGGAAAATGAACAGGAATAGGGAGAACCAATGAGAGACTAGGTGGAGGTGTCCGGACGGGCAAATTTAACTCTCATTTCCCACCAGGAAGAGGAATTAACCAAAGGCTCAGCATGCCGTGCCGGAACCAAACTAGGGCCTGAAGCAATCCTGCGGTGTTGCGGCCAGCTCACAAGAAAGCGAGTTGAAGAAAGGAGCTCAGGGGCACTGTAATTCACAAACCTGCAGAGTTATAAATGACAGCTATCTTCCAAAAATATATTGAAGTAAGACTGCCAAGAGGAGTTGAAAGCGGGCAGAATTGCAGGAAACCGATTTCAGGAGGTAGACTGGAATTGCATGTAAAGCATAGGAAAAGAGGCAGAACGTCCACAATGATGCACTTGGCCAAAAAGGGCGTATGCGTTTTTTCCTGAATATATTCAGGAAAAAACGCATACGCCCTTTTTGGCCAACCAAGCAAGCTTGCAAAGGAAATCTGCACTACAATGAAGTCTCACTGCCCCCCGGTCAAAAGGGCCATCTGAAAAAAGTGTAAAATCCAGAAAGGCAGGACAGGACATGGAGAACTGGGAGTCTTGTTATGCTGATGGGCGGGATGTAAATTGCCAGCAGCCACTCTGGAGAAGTGTATGGTGTTTCCTGAAACATCCAAAAAACCAAGCAACAGAGCCGAGTGCACTTCCACTTATGGTCCTATAGCTTAGGGAAATTAAAATCAAAAAGACACAGCCACCGCAAAGTTTGGGACGGCTCTGTTTACAAGAACCTCGTTTACGGTACAAGTTCAATATCACAGAAAGCGAAAAATGGATAAAGAAGTTGTGGTACTTACGTACAATGCAATATCACTCAGCAATGAAATCTATGTCATCAGGCCCGTAGCAGCATAATGAGTGGATTCAGGTACGATGATTCTAAGTGAAATAAGTCACACAGAAAAAGAAACATCATAAGGTATCACTAATACATGGAATGTAAACTTGGCTACACAGGAACTGAATTACAAAGCAAAACAGGGTCTCAAATATAGAAAACCAACTTATGCTTGCTTAAGGGGACGGGTGAGTTGGGGTGCTGCATAAAACCAGAGATTGAAATTAGCACAGATACCGATCCCTAAGCCAAATATGTAATAGAGAAGAGCTACTCCTTGCTCAACGAACTGGACTCAACACACCATATTAAACGCCTAAGAATATACCTGACTAGTAAGAAACTTAAAACCTATGGATTCATATGTGTCCGAAAGAGAATCAAGAGTTTGTACAGCGACATAAACGCAGCAGTGATAGGATTGCTGAGGTTCGGTGAGCAAATGCAGACCCTTTGAAGTCATATTGCATGGTACCCATTCTATGGGTCTCAACTCTCCAGGTTTAAGGGATTCTTCCTTCAGCTAAAACATGCATGTGGAACCCAGAGTATGATCCACCGTGTGATTGGGAAACGTGTTCAAATGTGTCTCAGTTTTCGTCCCCAGGTACTCGGGTGCAACATTCCAGACGCTTTACTAACACTCTCCCCACTTGGAGAGTCAGTGCCTTTAACCTCCTGTTTGGCCCAGTTTGCAATTTCTGTGGAAAATGAACAGGAATAGGGAGAACCAATGAGAGACTAGGTGGAGGTGTCTGGACGGGCAAATTTAACTCTCATTTCCCACCAGGAAGAGGAATTAACCAAAGGCTCAGCATGCCGTGCCGGAACCAAACTAGGGCCTGAAGCAATCCTGCGGTGTTGCGGCCAGCTCACAAGAAAGCGACTTGAAGAAAGGAGGTCAGGGGCACTGTAATTCACAAACCTGCAGAGTTATAAATGACAGCTATCTTCCAAAAATATATTGAAGTAAGGCTGCCAAGAGGAGTTGAAAGCGGGCAGAATTGCAGGAAACCGATTTCAGGAGGTAGACTGGAATTGCATGTAAAGCATAGGAAAAGAGGCAGAAGTCCACAATGATGCACTTGGCCAAAAAGGGCGTATGCGTCAGGAAAAAACGCATACGCCCTTTTTGGCCAACCAAGCAAGCTTGCAAAGGAAATCTGCACTACAATGAAGTCTCACTGCCCCCCGGTCAAAAGGGCCATCTGAAAAAAGTGTAAAATCCAGAAAGGCAGGACAGGCCATGGAGAACTGGGACCCTTGTTATGCTGAACGGCGGGATGTAAATTGCCAGCAGCCACTCTGGAGAAGTGTATGGTGTTTCCTGAAACATCCAAAAAACAAAGCAACAGAGCCTAGGGCACTTCCACTTATGGTCCTATAGCTTAGGGAAATTAAAATCAAAAAGACACAGCCACCCCAAAGTTTGGGACGGCTCTGTTTACAAGAACCTCTTTTACGGTACAAGTTCAACATCACACAAAGCGATAAATGGATAAAGAAGTTGTGGTACTTACGTACAATGCAATATCACGCAGCAATGAAATCTATGTCATCAGGCCCGTAGCAGCATAATGAGTGGATTCAGGTATGATGATTCTAAGTGAAATAAGTCACACAGAAAAAGAAACATCATAAGATATCACTACTACACGGAATGTAAACTTGGCTACACAGGAACTGAATTACAAAACAGAACAGGGTGTCAAATGTAGAAAACCAACTTATGCTTGCTTAAGGGGAAAGGTGAGTTGGGGTGCTGCATAAAACAAGAGATTGAAATTAGCACAGATACCATTCCATAAGCCAAATATGTAATAGACAAGAGCTACTCCTTGCTCAACGAAGTAGACTCAACACCCCATATTAAACGCCTAAGAATATACCTGACTAGTAAGAATCTTAAAACCTATGGATTTATATGTCTCCGAAAGAGAATCAAGCGTGTGTACAGCAGCATAAACGCAGCAGTGATAGGATTGGTGAGGTTCGGTGAGCAAATGCAGACCCTTTGAAGTCATATTGCATGGTACCCATTCCATGGGTCTCAACTCTCCATGTTTAAGGGATTCTTCCTTCAGCTAAAACATGCATGTGCAACCCAGAGTATGATCCACCATGTGATCGGAAAACGTGTTCAAATGTGTCTCAGTTTTCGTCCCCTGGTACTCGGGTGCAACATTCCAGACGCTTTACTAACACTCTCCCCACTTGGAGAGTCAGTGCCTTTAACCTCCTGTTTGGCCCAGTTTGCAATTTCTGTGGAAAATGAACAGGAATAGGGAGAACCAATGAGAGACTAGGTGGAGGTGTCCGGACGGGCAAATTTAACTCTCATTTCCCACCAGGAAGAGGAATTAACCAAAGGCTCAGCATGCCGTGCCGGAACCAAACTAGGGCCTGAAGCAATCCTGCGGTGTTGCGGCCAGCTCACAAGAAAGCGAGTTGAAGAAAGGAGCTCAGGGGCACTGTAATTCACAAACCTGCAGAGTTATAAATGACAGCTATCTTCCAAAAATATATTGAAGTAAGACTGCCAAGAGGAGTTGAAAGCGGGCAGAATTGCAGGAAACCGATTTCAGGAGGTAGACTGGAATTGCATGTAAAGCATAGGAAAAGAGGCAGAACGTCCACAATGATGCACTTGGCCAAAAAGGGCGTATGCGTTTTTTCCTGAATATATTCAGGAAAAAACGCATACGCCCTTTTTGGCCAACCAAGCAAGCTTGCAAAGGAAATCTGCACTACAATGAAGTCTCACTGCCCCCCGGTCAAAAGGGCCATCTGAAAAAAGTGTAAAATCCAGAAAGGCAGGACAGGACATGGAGAACTGGGAGTCTTGTTATGCTGATGGGCGGGATGTAAATTGCCAGCAGCCACTCTGGAGAAGTGTATGGTGTTTCCTGAAACATCCAAAAAACCAAGCAACAGAGCCGAGGGCACTTCCACTTATGGTCCTATAGCTTAGGGAAATTAAAATCAAAAAGACACAGCCACCGCAAAGTTTGGGACGGCTCTGTTTACAAGAACCTCGTTTACGGTACAAGTTCAATATCACAGAAAGCGAAAAATGGATAAAGAAGTTGTGGTACTTACGTACAATGCAATATCACTCAGCAATGAAATCTATGTCATCAGGCCCGTAGCAGCATAATGAGTGGATTCAGGTACGATGATTCTAAGTGAAATAAGTCACACAGAAAAAGAAACATCATAAGGTATCACTAATACATGGAATGTAAACTTGGCTACACAGGAACTGAATTACAAAGCAAAACAGGGTCTCAAATATAGAAAACCAACTTATGCTTGCTTAAGGGGACGGGTGAGTTGGGGTGCTGCATAAAACCAGAGATTGAAATTAGCACAGATACCGATCCCTAAGCCAAATATGTAATAGAGAAGAGCTACTCCTTGCTCAACGAACTGGACTCAACACACCATATTAAACGCCTAAGAATATACCTGACTAGTAAGAAACTTAAAACCTATGGATTCATATGTGTCCGAAAGAGAATCAAGAGTTTGTACAGCGACATAAACGCAGCAGTGATAGGATTGGTGAGGTTCGGTGAGCAAATGCAGACCCTTTGAAGTCATATTGCATGGTACCCATTCTATGGGTCTCAACTCTCCAGGTTTAAGGGATTCTTCCTTCAGCTAAAACATGCATGTGGAACCCAGAGTATGATCCACCGTGTGATTGGGAAACGTGTTCAAATGTGTCTCAGTTTTCGTCCCCAGGTACTCGGGTGCAACATTCCAGACGCTTTACTAACACTCTCCCCACTTGGAGAGTCAGTGCCTTTAACCTCCTGTTTGGCCCAGTTTGCAATTTCTGTGGAAAATGAACAGGAATAGGGAGAACCAATGAGAGACTAGGTGGAGGTGTCTGGACGGGCAAATTTAACTCTCATTTCCCACCAGGAAGAGGAATTAACCAAAGGCTCAGCATGCCGTGCCGGAACCAAACTAGGGCCTGAAGCAATCCTGCGGTGTTGCGGCCAGCTCACAAGAAAGCGACTTGAAGAAAGGAGGTCAGGGGCACTGTAATTCACAAACCTGCAGAGTTATAAATGACAGCTATCTTCCAAAAATATATTGAAGTAAGGCTGCCAAGAGGAGTTGAAAGCGGGCAGAATTGCAGGAAACCGATTTCAGGAGGTAGACTGGAATTGCATGTAAAGCATAGGAAAAGAGGCAGAAGTCCACAATGATGCACTTGGCCAAAAAGGGCGTATGCGTCAGGAAAAAACGCATACGCCCTTTTTGGCCAACCAAGCAAGCTTGCAAAGGAAATCTGCACTACAATGAAGTCTCACTGCCCCCCGGTCAAAAGGGCCATCTGAAAAAAGTGTAAAATCCAGAAAGGCAGGACAGGCCATGGAGAACTGGGACCCTTGTTATGCTGAACGGCGGGATGTAAATTGCCAGCAGCCACTCTGGAGAAGTGTATGGTGTTTCCTGAAACATCCAAAAAACAAAGCAACAGAGCCTAGGGCACTTCCACTTATGGTCCTATAGCTTAGGGAAATTAAAATCAAAAAGACACAGCCACCCCAAAGTTTGGGACGGCTCTGTTTACAAGAACCTCTTTTACGGTACAAGTTCAACATCACACAAAGCGATAAATGGATAAAGAAGTTGTGGTACTTACGTACAATGCAATATCACTCAGCAATGAAATGTATGTCATCAGGCCCATAGCAGCATAATGAGTGGATTCAGGTACGATGATTCTAAGTGAAATAAGTCACACAGAAAAAGAAACATCATAAGATATCACTACTAAACGGAATGTAAACTTGGCTACACAGGAAGTGAATTACAAAACAGAACAGGGTGTCAAATGTAGAAAACCAACTAATGCTTGCTTAAGGGGAAAGGTGAGTTGGGGTGCTGCATAAAACAAGAGATTGAAATTAGCACAGATACCGTTCCATAAGCCAAATATGTAATAGACAAGAGCTACTCCTTGCTCAACGAAGTAGACTCAACACCCCATATTAAACGCCTAAGAATATACCTGACTAGTAAGAATCTTAAAACCTATGGATTTATATGTCTCCGAAAGAGAATCAAGCGTGTGTACAGCAGCATAAACGCAGCAGTGATAGGATTGGTGAGGTTCGGTGAGCAAATGCAGACCCTTTGAAGTCATATTGCATGGTACCCATTCCATGGGTCTCAACTCTCCATGTTTAAGGGATTCTTCCTTCAGCTAAAACATGCATGTGCAACCCAGAGTATGATCCACCATGTGATCGGAAAACGTGTTCAAATGTGTCTCAGTTTTCGTCCCCTGGTACTCGGGTGCAACATTCCAGACGCTTTACTAACACTCTCCCTACTTGGAGAGTCAGTGCCTTTAACCTCCTGTTTGGCCCAGTTTGCAATTTCTGTGGAAAATGAACAGGAATAGGGAGAACCAATGAGAGACTAGGTGGAGGTGTTCGGACGGGCAAATTTAACTCTCATTTCCCACCAGGAAGAGGAATTAACCAAAGGCTCAGCATGCCGTGCCAGAACCAAACTAGGGCCTGAAGCAATCCTGCGGTGTTGCGGCCAGCTCACAAGAAAGCGAGTTGAAGAAAGGAGCTCAGGGGCACTGTAATTCACAAACCTGCAGAGTTATAAATGACAGCTATCTTCCAAAAATATATTGAAGTAAGACTGCCAAGAGGAGTTGAAAGCGGGCAGAATTGCAGGAAACCGATTTCAGGAGGTAGACTGGAATTGCATGTAAAGCATAGGAAAAGAGGCAGAACGTCCACAATGATGCACTTGGCCAAAAAGGGCGTATGCGTTTTTTCCTGAATATATTCAGGAAAAAATGCATACGCCCTTTTTGGCCAACCAAGCAAGCTTGCAAAGGAAATCTGCACTACAATGAAGTCTCACTGCCCCCCGGTCAAAAGGGCCATCTGAAAAATGTGTAAAATCCAGAAAGGCAGGACAGGCCATGGAGAACTGGGAGCCTTGTTATGCTGATGGGCGGGATGTAAACTGCCAGCAGCCACTCTGGAGAAGTGTATGGTGTTTCCTGAAACATCCAAAAAACCAAGCAACAGAGCCGAGGGCACTTCCACTTATGGTCCTATAGCTTAGGGAAATTAAAATCAAAAAGACACAGCCACCGCAAAGTTTGGGACGGCTCTGTTTACAAGAACCTCGTTTACGGTACAAGTTCAATATCACAGAAAGCGAAAAATGGATAAAGAAGTTGTGGTACTTACGTACAATGCAATATCACTCAGCAATGAAATCTATGTCATCAGGCCCGTAGCAGCATAATGAGTGGATTCAGGTACGATGATTCTAAGTGAAATAAGTCACACAGAAAAAGAAACATCATAAGGTATCACTAATACATGGAATGTAAACTTGGCTACACAGGAACTGAATTACAAAGCAAAACAGGGTCTCAAATATAGAAAACCAACTTATGCTTGCTTAAGGGGACGGGTGAGTTGGGGTGCTGCATAAAACCAGAGATTGAAATTAGCACAGATACCGATCCTTAAGCCAAATATGTAATAGAGAAGAGCTACTCCTTGCTCAACGAACTGGACTCAACACACCATATTAAACGCCTAAGAATATACCTGACTAGTAAGAAACTTATAACCTATGGATTCATAAGTGTCCGAAAGAGAATCAAGAGTTTGTACAGCGACATAAACGCAGCAGTGATAGGATTGGTGAGGTTCGGTGAGCAAATGCAGACCCTTTGAAGTCATATTGCATGGTACCCATTCTATGGGTCTCAACTCTCCAGGTTTAAGGGATTCTTCCTTCAGCTAAAACATGCATGTGGAACCCAGAGTATGATCCACCGTGTGATTGGGAAACGTGTTCAAATGTGTCTCAGTTTTCGTCCCCAGGTACTCGGGTGCAACATTCCAGACGCTTTACTAACACTCTCCCCACTTGGAGAGTCAGTGCCTTTAACCTCCTGTTTGGCCCAGTTTGCAATTTCTGTGGAAAATGAACAGGAATAGGGAGAACCAATGAGAGACTAGGTGGAGGTGTCTGGACGGGCAAATTTAACTCTCATTTCCCACCAGGAAGAGGAATTAACCAAAGGCTCCGCGTGCCATGCTGGAACTAAATTAGGGCCTGAGGAGATCCTGCGGTGTTGCGGCCAGCTCACAAGAAAGCGACTTGAAGAAAGGAGGTCAGGGGCACTGTAATTCACAAACCTGCAGAGTTATAAATGACAGCTATCTTCCAAAAATATATTGAAGTAAGGCTGCCAAGAGGAGTTGAAAGCGGGCAGAATTGCAGGAAACCGATTTCAGGAGGTAGACTGGAATTGCATGTAAAGCATAGGAAAAGAGGCAGAAGTCCACAATGATGCACTTGGCCAAAAAGGGCGTATGCGTCAGGAAAAAACGCATACGCCCTTTTTGGCCAACCAAGCAAGCTTGCAAAGGAAATCTGCACTACAATGAAGTCTCACTGCCCCCCGGTCAAAAGGGCCATCTGAAAAAAGTGTAAAATCCAGAAAGGCAGGACAGGCCATGGAGAACTGGGACCCTTGTTATGCTGAACGGCGGGATGTAAATTGCCAGCAGCCACTCTGGAGAAGTGTATGGTGTTTCCTGAAACATCCAAAAAACAAAGCAACAGAGCCTAGGGCACTTCCACTTATGGTCCTATAGCTTAGGGAAATTAAAATCAAAAAGACACAGCCACCCCAAAGTTTGGGACGGCTCTGTTTACAAGAACCTCGTTTACGGTACAAGTTCAATATCACAGAAAGCGAAAAATGGATAAAGAAATTGTGGTACTTACGTACAATGCAATATCACTCAGCAATGAAATCTATGTCATCAGGCCCGTAGCAGCATAATGAGTGGATTCAGGTACGATGATTCTAAGTGAAATTAGTCACACAGAAAAAGAAACATCATAAGATATCACTAATACACGGAATGTAAACTTGGCTACACAAGAACTGAATTACAAAACAGAACAGGGTGTCAAATGTAGAAAACCAACTTATGCTTGCTTAAGGGGACGGGTGAGTTGGGGTGCTGCATAAAACCAGAGATTGAAATGAGCACAGATACCGTTCCATAAGCCAAATATGTAATAGACAAGAGCTACTCCTTGCTCAACGAAGTGGACTCAACACCCCATATTAAACGCCTAAGAATATATCTGACTAGTAAGAATGTTAAAACCTATGGATTTATATGTCTCCGAAAGAGAATCAAGCGTGTGTACAGCGGCATAAATGCAGCAGTGATAGGACTGGTGACGTTCGGTGAGCAAATGCAGACCCTTTGAAATCATATTGCATGGAACCCATTCCATGGGTCTCAACTCTCCCTGTTTAAGGGATTCTTCCTTCAGCTAAAACATGCATGTGGAACCCAGAGTATGATCCACCGTGTGATCAGGAAACGTGTTCAAATGTGTCTCAGTTTTCGTCCCCTGGTACTCGGGTGCAACATTCCAGACGCTTTACTAACACTCTCCCAACTTGGAGAGTCAGTGCCTTTAACCTCCTGTTTGGCCCAGTTTGCAATTTCTGTGGAAAATTAACAGGAATAGGGAGAACCAATGAGAGACTAGGTGGAGGTGTCCGGACGGGCAAATTTAACTCTCATTTCCCACCAGGAAGAGGAATTAACCAAAGGCTCAGCATGCCGTGCCGGAACCAAACTAGGGCCTGAAGCAATCCTGCGGTGTTGCGGCCAGCTCACAAGAAAGCGAGTTGAAGAAAGGAGCTCAGGGGCACTGTAATTCACAAACCTGCAGAGTTATAAATGACAGCTATCTTCCAAAAATATATTGAAGTAAGGCTGCCAAGAGGAGTTGAAAGCGGGGCAGAATTGCAGGAAACCCATTTCAGGAGGTAGACTGGAATTGCATGTAAAGCATAGGAAAAGAGGCAGAACGTCCACAATGATGCACTTGGCCAAAAAGGGCGTATGCGTTTTTTACTGAATATATTCAGGAAAAAACGCATACGCCCTTTTTGGCCAACCAAGCAAGCTTGCAAAGGAAATCTGCACTACAATGAAGTCTCACTGCCCCCTGGTCAAAAGGGCTATCTGAAAAAAGTGTAAAATCCAGAAAGGCAGGACAGGCCATGGAGAACTGGGAGCCTTGTTATGCTGATGGGCGCGATGTAAATTGCCAGCAGCCACTCTGGAGAAGTGTATGGTGTTTCCTGAAACATCCAAAAAACAAAGCAACAGAGCCTAGGGCACTTCCACTTATGGTCCTATAGCTTAGGGAAATTAAAATCAAAAAGACACACCCACCCCAAAGTTTGGGACGGCTCTGTTTACAAGAACCTCGTTTACGGTACAAGTTCAATATCACAGAAAGCGAAAAATGGATAAAGAAGTTGTGGTACTTACGTACAATGCAATATCACGCAGCAATGAAATCTATGTCATCAGGCCCGTAGCAGCATAATGAGTGGATTCAGGTATGATGATTCTAAGTGAAATAAGTCACACAGAAAAAGAAACATCATAAGATATCACTACTACACGGAATGTAAACTTGGCTACACAGGAACTGAATTACAAAACAGAACAGGGTGTCAAATGTAGAAAACCAACTTATGCTTGCTTAAGGGGAAAGGTGAGTTGGGGTGCTGCATAAAACAAGAGATTGAAATTAGCACAGATACAGTTCCATAAGCCAAATATGTAATAGACAAGAGCTACTCCTTGCTCAACGAAGTAGACTCAACACCCCATATTAAACGCCTAAGAATATACCTGACTAGTAAGAATCTTAAAACCTATGGATTTATATGTCTCCGAAAGAGAATCAAGCGTGTGTACAGCAGCATAAACGCAGCAGTGATAGGATTGGTGAGGTTCGGTGAGCAAATGCAGACCCTTTGAAGTCATATTGCATGGTACCCATTCCATGGGTCTCAACTCTCCATGTTTAAGGGATTCTTCCTTCAGCTAAAACATGCATGTGCAACCCAGAGTATGATCCACCATGTGATCGGAAAACGTGTTCAAATGTGTCTCAGTTTTCGTCCCCTGGTACTCGGGTGCAACATTCCAGACGCTTTACTAACACTCTCCCCACTTGGAGAGTCAGTGCCTTTAATCTCCTGTTTGGCCCAGTTTGCAATTTCTGTGGAAAATGAACAGGAATAGGGAGAACCAATGAGAGACTAGGTGGAGGTGTCCGGACGGGCAAATTTAACTCTCATTTCCCACCAGGAAGAGGAATTAACCAAAGGCTCAGCATGCCGTGCCGGAACCAAACTAGGGCCTGAAGCAATCCTGCAGTGTTGCGGCCAGCTCACAAGAAAGCGAGTTGAAGAAAGGAGCTCAGGGGCACTGTAATTCACAAACCTGCAGAGTTATAAATGACAGCTATCTTCCAAAAATATATTGAAGTAAGACTGCCAAGAGGAGTTGAAAGCGGGCAGAATTGCAGGAAACCGATTTCAGGAGGTAGACTGGAATTGCATGTAAAGCATAGGAAAAGAGGCAGAACGTCCACAATGATGCACTTGGCCAAAAAGGGCGTATGCGTTTTTTCCTGAATATATTCAGGAAAAAACGCATACGCCCTTTTTGGCCAACCAAGCAAGCTTGCAAAGGAAATCTGCACTACAATGAAGTCTCACTGCCCCCCGGTCAAAAGGGCCATCTGAAAAAAGTGTAAAATCCAGAAAGGCAGGACAGGACATGGAGAACTGGGAGCCTTGTTATGCTGATGGGCGGGATGTAAATTGCCAGCAGCCACTCTGGAGAAGTGTATGGTGTTTCCTGAAACATCCAAAAAACCAAGCAACAGAGCCGAGGGCACTTCCACTTATGGTCCTATAGCTTAGGGAAATTAAAATCAAAAAGACACAGCCACCGCAAAGTTTGGGACGGCTCTGTTTACAAGAACCTCGTTTACGGTACAAGTTCAATATCACAGAAAGCGAAAAATGGATAAAGAAGTTGTGGTACTTACGTACAATGCAATATCACTCAGCAATGAAATCTATGTCATCAGGCCCGTAGCAGCATAATGAGTGGATTCAGGTACGATGATTCTAAGTGAAATAAGTCACACAGAAAAAGAAACATCATAAGGTATCACTAATACATGGAATGTAAACTTGGCTACACAGGAACTGAATTACAAAGCAAAACAGGGTCTCAAATATAGAAAACCAACTTATGCTTGCTTAAGGGGACGGGTGAGTTGGGGTGCTGCATAAAACCAGAGATTGAAATGAGCACAGATACCGATCCCTAAGCCAAATATGTAATAGAGAAGAGCTACTCCTTGCTCAACGAACTGGACTCAACACACCATATTAAACGCCTAAGAATATACCTGACTAGTAAGAAACTTAAAACCTATGGATTCATATGTGTCCGAAAGAGAATCAAGAGTTTGTACAGCGACATAAACGCAGCAGTGATAGGATTGGTGAGGTTCGGTGAGCAAATGCAGACCCTTTGAAGTCATATTGCATGGTACCCATTCTATGGGTCTCAACTCTCCAGGTTTAAGGGATTCTTCCTTCAGCTAAAACATGCATGTGGAACCCAGAGTATGATCCACCGTGTGATTGGGAAACGTGTTCAAATGTGTCTCAGTTTTCGTCCCCAGGTACTCGGGTGCAACATTCCAGACGCTTTACTAACACTCTCCCCACTTGGAGAGTCAGTGCCTTTAACCTCCTGTTTGGCCCAGTTTGCAATTTCTGTGGAAAATGAACAGGAATAGGGAGAACCAATGAGAGACTAGGTGGAGGTGTCTGGACGGGCAAATTTAACTCTCATTTCCCACTAGGAAGAGGAATTAACCAAAGGCTCAGCATGCCGTGCCGGAACCAAACTAGGGCCTGAAGCAATCCTGCGGTGTTGCGGCCAGCTCACAAGAAAGCGACTTGAAGAAAGGAGGTCAGGGGCACTGTAATTCACAAACCTGCAGAGTTATAAATGACAGCTATCTTCCAAAAATATATTGAAGTAAGGCTGCCAAGAGGAGTTGAAAGCGGGCAGAATTGCAGGAAACCGATTTCAGGAGGTAGACTGGAATTGCATTTAAAGCATAGGAAAAGAGGCAGAAGTCCACAATGATGCACTTGGCCAAAAAGGGCGTATGCGTCAGGAAAAAACGCATACGCCCTTTTTGGCCAACCAAGCAAGCTTGCAAAGGAAATCTGCACTACAATGAAGTCTCACTGCCCCCCGGTCAAAAGGGCCATCTGAAAAAAGTGTAAAATCCAGAAAGGCAGGACAGGCCATGGAGAACTGGGACCCTTGTTATGCTGAACGGCGGGATGTAAATTGCCAGCAGCCACTCTGGAGAAGTGTATGGTGTTTCCTGAAACATCCAAAAAACAAAGCAACAGAGCCTAGGGCACTTCCACTTATGGTCCTATAGCTTAGGGAAATTAAAATCAAAAAGACACAGCCACCCCAAAGATTGGGACGGCTCTGTTTACAAGAACCTCTTTTACGGTACAAGTTCAACATCACACAAAGCGATAAATGGATAAAGAAGTTGTGGTACTTACGTACAATGCAATATCACTCAGCAATGAAATGTATGTCATCAGGCCCATAGCAGCATAATGAGTGGATTCAGGTACGATGATTCTAAGTGAAATAAGTCACACAGAAAAAGAAACATCATAAGATATCACTACTAAACGGAATGTAAACTTGGCTACACAGGAAGTGAATTACAAAACAGAACAGGGTGTCAAATGTAGAAAACCAACTAATGCTTGCTTAAGGGGAAAGGTGAGTTGGGGTGTTGCATAAAACCAGAGATTGAAATTAGCACAGATACCGTTCCATAAGCCAAATATGTAATAGACAAGAGCTACTCCTTGCTCAACGAAGTGGACTCAACACCCCATATTAAACGCCTAAGAATATACCTGACTAGTAAGAATCTTAAAACCTATGGATTGATATGTTTCCGAAAGAGAATCAAGCGTGTGTACAGCGGCATAAACGCAGCAGTGATAGGACTGGTGAGGTTCGGTGAGCAAATGCAGACCCATTGAAGTCATATTGCATGGTACCCATTCCACGGGTCTCAACTCTCCATGTTTAAGGGATTCTTCCTTCAGCTAAAACATGCCTGTGGAACACAGAGTATGATCCACCGTGTGATTGGGAAACGTGTTCAAATGTGTCTCAGTTTTCGTCCCCTGGTACTCGGGTGCAACATTCCAGACGCTTTACTAATACTCTCCCCACTTGGAGAGTCAGTGCCTTTAACCTCCTGTTTGGCCCAGTTTGCAATTTCTGTGGAAAATGAACAGGAATAGGGAGAACCAATGAGAGACTAGGTGGAGGTGTCTGGACGGGCAAATTTAACTCTCATTTCCCACCAGGATGAGGAATTAACCAAAGGCTCAGCATGCCGTGCCGGAACCAAACTAGGGCCTGAAGCAATCCTGCGGTGTTTCAGCCAGCTCACAAGAAAGCGAGTTGAAGAAAGGAGCTCAGGGGCACTGTAATTCACAAACCTGCAGAGTTTTAAATGACAGCTATCTTCCAAAAATATATTGAAGTAAGGCTGTCAAGAGGACTTGAAAGTGGAGCAGAATTGCAGGAAACCGATTTCAGGAGGTAGACTGGAATTGCATGTAAAGCATAGGAAAAGAGGCAGAACGTCCACAATGATGCACTTGGCCAAAAAGGGCGTATGCGTTTTTTCCTGAATATATTCTGGAAAAAACGCATACACACTTTTTGGCCAACCAAGCAAGCTTGCAAAGGAAATCTGCACTACAATGAAGTCTCACTGCCCCCCGGTCAAAAGGGCCATCCGAAAAAAGTGTAAAATCCAGAAAGTCAGGACAGGCCATGGAGAACTGGGAGCCTTGTTATGCTGATGGGCGGGATGTAAATTGCCAGCAGCCACTCTGGAGAAGTGTATGGTGTTTCCTGAAACATCCAAAAAACAAAGCAACAGAGCCTAGGGCACTTCCACTTATGGTCCTATAGCTTAGGGAAATTAAAATCAAAAAGACACATCCACCCCAAAGTTTGGGACGGCTCTGTTTACAAGAACCTCGTTTACGGTAGAAGTTCAATATCACAGAAAGCGAAAAATGGATAAAGAAGTTGTGGTACTTACGTACAATGCAATATCACTCAGCAATGAAATCTATGTCATCAGGCACGTAGCAGCATAATGAGTGGATTCAGGTACGATGATTCTAAGTGAAATAAGTCACACAGAAAAAGAAACATCATAAGATATCACTACTACACGGAATGTACACTTGGCTTCACAAGAACTGAATTACAAAACAGAACAGGGTGTCAAATGTAGAAAACCAACTTATGCTTGCTTAAGGGGAAAGGTGAGTTGGGGTGCTGCATAAAACCAGAGATTGAAATGAGCACAGATACCATTCCATAAGTCAAATATGTAATAGACAAGAGCTACTCCTTGCTCAACGAAGTGGACTCAACACCCCATATTAAACGCCTAAGAATATACATGACTAGTAAGAATCTTAAAACCTATGGATTTATATGTCTCCGAAAGAGAATCAAGCATGTGTACAGCGGCATAAACGCAGCAGTGATAGGACTGGTGAAGTTCGGTGAGCAAATGCAGACCCTTTGAAGTCATATTGCATGGTACCCATTCCATGGGTCTCAACTCTCCATGTTTAAGGGATTCTTCCTTCAGCTAAAGCATGCATGTGGAACCCAGAGTATGATCCACCGTGTGATCGGGAAACGTGTTCAAATGTGTCTCAATTTTCGTCCCCTGGTACTCGGGTGCAACATTCCAGACGCTTTACTAACACTCTCCCCACTTAGAGAGTCAGTGCCTTTAACCTCCTGTTTGGCCCAGTTTGCAATTTCTGTGGAAAATGAACAGGAATAGGGAGAACCAATGAGAGATTAGGTGGAGGTGTCTGGACGGGCAAATTTAACTCCCATTTCCCACCAGGAAGAGGAATTAACCAAAGGCTCAGCATGCCGTGCCGGATCCAAACTAGGGCCTGAAGCAATCCTGCGGTGTTGCGGCCAGCTCACAAGAAAGCGAGTTGAAGAAAGGTGCTCAGGGGCACTGTAATTCACAAACCTGCAGAGTTATAAATGACAGCTGTCTTCCAAAAATATATTGAAGTAAGGCAGCCAAGAGGAGTTGAAAGCCGGGCAGAATTGCAGGAAACCGATTTCAGGAGGTAGACTGGAATTGCATGTAAAGCATAGGAAAAGAGGCAGAACGTCCACAATGATGCACTTGGCCAAAAAGGGCGTATGCGTTTTTTCCTGAATATATTCAGGAAAAAACGCATACGCCCTTTTTGGCCAACCAAGCAAGCTTGCAAAGGAAATCTGCACTACAATGAAGTCTCACTGCCCCCTGGTCAAAAGGGCCATCCGAAAAATGTGTAAAATCCAGAAAGGCAGAACAGGCCATGGAGAACTGGGAGCCTTGTTATGCTGATGGGCGCGATGTAAATTGCCAGCAGCCACTCTGGAGAAGTGTATGGTGTTTCCTGAAACATCCAAAAAACAAAGCAACAGAGCCTAGGGCACTTCTACTTATGGTCCTATAGCTTAGGGAAATTAAAATCAAAAAGACACAGCCATCCCAAAGTTTGGGACGGCTCTGTTTACAAGAACCTCGTTTACGGTACAAGTTCAATATCACAGAAAGTGAAAAATGGATAAAGAAGTTGTGGTACTTACGTACAATGCAATATCACTCAGCAATGAAATCTATGTCATCAGGCCCGTAGCAGCATAATGAGTGGATTCAGGTACGATGATTCTAAGTGAAATAAGTCACACAGAAAAAGAAACATCATAAGATATCACTAATACACGGAATGTAAACTTGGCTACACAAGAACTGAATTACAAAACAGAACAGGGTGTCAAATGTAGAAAACCAACTTATGCTTGCTTAAGGGGAAAGGTGAGTTGGGGTGCTGCATAAAACCAGAGATTGAAATTAGCACAGATACCGTTCCATAAGCCAAATATGTAATAGACAAGAGCTACTCCTTGCTCAACGAAGTGGACTCAACACCCCATATTAAACGCCTAAGAATATACCTGACTAGTAAGAATCTTAAAACCTATGGATTTATATGTCTCCGAAAGAGAATCAAGCGTGTGTACAGCGGCATAAACGCAGCAGTGATAGGACTGGTGAGGTTCGGTGAGCAAATGCAGACCCTTTGAAGTCATATTGCATGGTACCCATTCCATGGGTCTCAACTCTCCATGTTTAAGGGATTCTTCCTTCAGCTAAAACATGCATGTGGAACCCAGAGTATGATCCACCGTGTGATCGGGAAACGTGTTCAAATGTGTCTCAGTTTTCGTCCCCTGGTACTCGGGTGCAACATTCCAGACGCTTTACTAACACTCTCCCCACTTGGAGAGTCAGTGCCTTTAACCTCCTGTTCGGCCCAGTTTGCAATTTCTGTGGAAAATGAACAGGAATAGGGAGAACCAATGAGAGACTAGGTGGAGGTGTCTGAACGGGCAAATTTAACTCTCATTTCCCACCAGGAAGAGGAATTAACCAAAGGCTCAACATGCCATGCCGGAACCAAACTAGGGCCTGAAGCAAACCTGCGGTGTTGCGGCCAGCTCACAAGAAAGCGAGTTGAAGAAAGGAGCTCAGGGGCACTGTAATTCACAAACCTGCAGAGTTATAAATGACAGCTATCTTCCAAAAATATATTGAAGTAAGGCTGCCAAGAGGAGTTGAAAGCGGGGCAGAATTGCAGGAAACCGATTTCAGGAGGTAGACTGGAATTGCATGTAAAGCATAGGAAAAGAGGCAGAACGTCCACAATGATACACTTGGCCAAAAAGGGCGTATGCGTTTTTTCCTGAATATATTCAGGGAAAAACGCATACGCCCTTTTTGGCCAACCAAGCAAGCTTGCAAAGGAAATCTGCACTACAATGAAGTCTCACTGCCCCCCGGTCAAAAGGGCCATCTGAAAAAAGTGTAAAATCCAGAAAGGCAGGACAGGCCATTGAGAACTGGGAGCCTTGTTATGCTGATGGGCGGGATGTAAATTGCCAGCAGCCACTCTGGAGAAGTGTATGGTGTTTCCTGAAACATCCAAAAAACAAAGCAACAGAGCCTAGGGCACTTCCACTTATGGTCCTATAGCTTAGGGAAATTAAAATCAAAAAGACACAGCCACCCCAAAGTTTGGGACGGCTCTGTTTACAAGAACCTCGTTTATGGTACAAGTTCAATATCACAGAGAGCGAAAAATGGATAAAGAAATTGTGGTACTTACGTACAATGCAATATCACTCAGCAATGAAATCTATGTCATCAGGCCCGTAACAGCATAATGAGTGGATTCAGGTACGATGATTCTAAGTGAAATTAGTCACACAGAAAATGAAACATCATAAGATATCACTAATACATGGAATGTAAACTTGGCTACACAAGAACTGAATTACAAAACAGAACAGGGTGTCAAATGTAGAAAACCAACTTATGCGTGCTTAAGGGGACGGGTGAGTTGGGGTGCTGCATAAAACCAGAGATTGAAATGAGCACAGATACAGTTCCATAAGCCAAATATGTAATAGACAAGAGCTACTCCTTGCTCAACGAAGTGGACTCAACACCCCATATTAAACGCCTAAGAATATACCTGACTAGTAAGAATCTACCTGACTAGTAAGAATCTTAAAACCTATGGATTTATATGTCTCCGAAAGAGAATCAAGCGTGTGTACAGTGGCATAAACGCAGCAGTGATAGGATTGCTGAGGTTCGGTGAGCAAATGCAGACACTTTGAAGTCATATTGCATGGTACCCATTCCATGGGTCTCAACTCTCCATGTTTAAGGGATTCTTCCTTCAGCTAAAACATGCATGTGGAACCCAGAGTATGATCCACCATGTGGTCGGAAAACGTGTTCAAATGTGTCTCAGTTTTGGTCCCCTGGTACTCGGGGGCAACATTCCAGACGCTTTACTAACACTCTCCCCACTAGGAGAGTCAGTGCCTTTAACCTCCTGTTTGGCCCAGTTAGCAATTTCTGCGGAAGATGAACAGGAATAGGGAGAACCAATGAGAGATTAGGTGGAGGTGTCCGGACGGGCCAATTTAACTCTCATTTCCCACCAGGAAGAGGAATTAACCAAAGGCTCAGCATGCCGTGCCGGAACCAAACTAGGGCCTGAAGCAATCCTGCGGTGTTGCGGCCAGCTCACAAGAAAGCGAGTTGAAGAAAGGAGCTCAGGGGCACTGTAATTCACAAACCTGCAGAGTTATAAATGACAGCTATCTTCCAAAAATATATTGAATTAGGATGCCAAGAGGAGTTGAAAGCGGGGCAGAATTGCAGGAAACCGATTTCAGGAGGTAGACTGGAATTGCATGTAAAGCATAGGAAAAGAGGCAGAACGTCCACAATGATGCACTTGGCCAAAAAGGGCGTATGCGTTTTTTCCTGAATATATTCAGGAAAAAACGCATACGCCCTTTTTGGCCAACCAAGCAAGCTTGCAAAGGAAATCTGCACTACAATGAAGTCTCACTGCCCCCCGGTCAAAAGGGCCATCTGAAAAAAGTGTAAAATCCAGAAAGGCAGGACAGGCCATGGAGAACTGGGAGCCTAGTTATGCTGATGGGCGGGATGTAAATTGCCAGCAGCCACTCTGGAGAAGTGTATGGTGTTTCCTGAAACATCCAAAAAACAAAGCAACAGAGCCTAGGGCACTTCCACTTATGGTCCTATAGCTTAGGGAAATTAAAATCAAAAAGACACAGCCACCCCAAAGTTTGGGACGGCTCTGTTTACAAGAACCTCGTTTACGGTACAAGTTCAATATCACAGAAAGCGAAAAATGGATAAAGAAATTGTGGTACTTACGTACAATGCAATATCACTCAGCAATGAAATCTATGTCAACAGGCCCGTAGCAGCATAATGAGTGGATTCAGGTACGATGATTCTAAGTGAAATTAGTCACACAGAAAAAGAAACATCATAAGATATCACTAATACACGGAATGTAAACTTGGCTACACAAGAACTGAATTACAAAACAGAACAGGGTGTCAAATGTAGAAAACCAACTTATGCTTGCTTAAGGGGACGGGTGAGTTGGGGTGCTGCATAAAACCAGAGATTGAAATGAGCACAGATACCGTTCCATAAGCCAAATATGTAATAGACAAGAGCTACTCCTTGCTCAACGAAGTGGACTCAACACTCCATATTAAACGCCTAAGAATATACCTGACTAGTAAGAATCTTAAAACCTATGGATTTATATGTCTCCGAAAGAGAATCAAGCGTGTGTACAGCGGCATAAACGCAGCAGTGATAGGATTGCTGAGGTTCGGTGAGTAAATGCAGACCCTTTGAAGTCATATTGCATGGTACCCATTCCATGGGTCTCAACTCTCCATGTTTAAGGGATTCTTCCTTCAGCTAAAACATGCATGTGGAACCCAGAGTATGATCCACCGTGTGGTCGGAAAACGTGTTCAAATGTGTCTCAGTTTTGGTCCCCTGGTACTCGGGTGCAACATTCCAGACGCTTTACTAACACTCTCCCCACTTGGAGAGTCAGTGCCTTTAACCTCCTGTTTGGCCCAGTTAGCAATTTCTGCGGAAGATGAACAGGAATAGGGAGAACCAATGAGAGATTAGGTGGAGGTGTCCGGACGGGCCAATTTAACTCTCATTTCCCACCAGGAAGAGGAATTAACCAAAGGCTCAGCATGCCGTGCCGGAACCAAACTAGGGCCTGAAGCAATCCTGCAGTGTTGCGGCCAGCTCACAAGAAAGCGAGTTGAAGAAAGGAGCTCAGGGGCACTGTAATTCACAAACCTGCAGAGTTATAAATGACAGCTATCTTCCAAAAATATATTGAAGTAAGGCTGCCAAGAGGAGTTGAAAGCGGGGCAGAATTGCAGGAAACCGATTTCAGGAGGTAGACTGGAATTGCATGTAAAGCATAGGAAAAGAGGCAGAACGTCCACAATGATGCACTTGGCCAAAAAGGGCGTATGCGTTTTTCCCTGAATATATTCAGGAAAAAACGCATACGCCCTTTTTGGCCAACCAAGCAAGCTTGCAAAGGAAATCTGCACTACAATGAAGTCTCACTGCCCCCCGGTCAAAAGGGCTATCTGAAAAAAGTGTAAAATCCAGAAAGGCAGGACAGGCCATGGAGAACTGGGAGCCTTGTTATGCTGATGGGCGCGATGTAAATTGCCAGCAGCCACTCTGGAGAAGTGTATGGTGTTTCCTGAAACATCCAAAAAACAAAGCAACAGAGCCTAGGGCACTTCCACTTATGGTCCTATAGCTTAGGGAAATTAAAATCAAAAAGACACAGCCACCCCAAAGTTTGGGACGGCTCTGTTTACAAGAACCTCGTTTACTGAACAAGTTCAATATCACAGAAAGCGAAAAATGGATAAAGAAGTTGTGGTACTTATGTACAATGCAATATCACTCAGCAATGAAATCTATGTCATCAGGCCCATAGCAGCATAATGAGTGGATTCAGGTACGATGATTCTAAGTGAAATTAGTCACACAGAAAAAGAAACATCATAAGATATCACTAATACACGGAATGTAAACTTGGCTACACAAGAACTGAATTACAAAACAGAACAGGGTGTCAAATGTAGAAAACCAACTTATGCTTGCTTAAGGGGACGGGTGAGTTGGGGTGCTGCATGAAACCAGAGACTGAAATTAGCACAGATACCGTTCCATAAGCCAAATATGTAATAGACAAGAGCTACTCCTTGCTCAACGAAGTGGACTCAACACCCCATATTAAACGCCTAAGAATATTCCTGACTAGTAAGAATCTACCTGACTAGTAAGAATCTTAAAACCTATGGATTTATATGTCTCCGAAAGAGAATCAAGCGTGTGTACAGCGGCATAAACGCAGCAGTGATAGGATTGGTGAGGTTCGGTGAGCAAATGCAGACCCTTTGAAGTCATATTGCATGGTACCCATTCCATGGGTCTCAACTCTCCCTGTTTAAGGGATTCTTCCTTCAGCTAAAACATGCATGTGGAACCCAGAGTATGATCCACCGTGTGATCGGAAAACGTGTTCAAATGTGTCTCAGTTTTCGTCCCCTGGTACTCGGGTGCAACATTCCAGACGCTTTACTAACACTCTCCCCACTTGGAGAGTCAGTGCCTTTAACCTCCTGTTTGGCCCAGTTAGCAATTTCTGTGCAAAATGAACAGGAATAGGGAGAACCAATGAGAGACTAGGTGGAGGTGTCCGGACGGGCAAATTTAACTCTCATTTCCCACCAGGAAGAGGAATTAACCAAAGGCTCCGCGTGCCATGCTGGAACTAAATTAGGGCCTGAGGAGATCCTGCGGTGTTGCGGCCAGCTCACAAGAAAGCGAGTTGAAGAATGGAGCTCAGGGACACTGTAATTCAGAAACCTGCGGAGTTATAAATGACAGCTATCATCCAAAATTATGCTGAAGTAAGGCTGCGAAGAGGACTTGAATGCAGGGCAAAATTGCTGGAAATTGATTTCAAAACGTACACGGGAGTAGCTCTTAAAGCATAGGAAAAGAGACAGAACTTGGAAAATAATGCACTTGGCAAAAAAGGGCATATTTGTTTTATCCAGAGCTCTCATAACTGAGGGGAGGAGATTCCCAGCAGGCTCCAACTGCCACCTGAGGGCTCACATTGCCAAGGCAACGTTAGCATGCCAGGCAGGAGTTACCTCACAGCAGAGGTCCCACCTCACAGAAGGGTGAGAAACCCAGCCAACATCAGACTCTCACCAGAGGGCCCACATCACCAAGGGGATGGGAACCAGGCAGGAGTGTCCCCACACCAGTGGGACAACATCATCGAAAGGTGAGGATCCCAGCACATGTGTCCTCAAACCAGAGGAACCACATCACCAAGGGGTTCGGAATGAGGCTGGCAGGACTGGCCTCACAACACAGGGTCCATAGAATATAAAAGTTGAGGAATCCAGCAGTTGGAACCTCCCAGCAAGTGGCCCAGAGCACCGAGGCTATGGGATCCAGGCCGCAGTGAACTCACAGCAGAGGGCCCACATCATGAACCTGTGAGCAGCCCAGCTGTTGGGACCTCAGAACAGAAGGCCCACATCCCCATTGGGATGGGAACCTGGCAGGAGTGGCTTTGCACCACTTAGCACATATCAGAAAATGTTAGGAGCCCAGCAGTTAGGGCCTGATGCCAGGGGGCCCTCATAACTGAGGGGAGGAGACTCCCAGCAGGTTCCAACTGCTAACAGAGGGCCCACGTCTACAAGGTGGCATGCACCAGCCAGGCAGTAGTGACCTCACAGCAGAGGGCCTATCTCACAGAAGGGTGAGGAACCGAGGCAGGATGAGACTCTCACCAGAGGGCCCACAACACCAAGGGGATGGGAACCAGTCAGGACTGTCCTCCCACCAGTGGGACCACATCATCGAAAGGTGAGGAACCCAGCACATGTGGCCTCATATCAGAGGACATACATCACAAAGGGGATGGGAGTGAGGCAGGTAGGAGTAGCCTAAAAACAGAGGGCCCAAAGAATAAAAAAAGTGAGGAATCCAGCATTTGGAACCTCCCAGCAGGCAGCCGAGAGCACAGAAGCTATGGGATGCAGGCAGGAGTTAACTAACACCAGAGAGCCCACATCATGAAACTGTGAGCAACCCAGGCATTGGGACCTCAGAGCAGAAAGCCCACATCCCCATGGGGATGGGAACCTGACAGGAGTGTCCTGGCATCACTGGGCTCACATCAGAAAACGTGGGGAGCCCAGCAGTTAGAGCCTGATGCTAGAGGGCCATCATCACCGAGGGCAGGAGGCTCCCAGCAGGTTCCATGTGCCAACAGAGGGCCCACGTCGCCAAGGTGATGTGTGCAAGTCAGGCAGGATTGACCTCACAGCAGAGGGCCTACCTCACAGAAGAGTGAGGAACTCAGCCAGGATAAGACTGTCACCAGAAGGCCCACATCACCAAGGGGATGGGAACCAGGCAGGAGTGTCCTCACACCAGTGGGGCCACATCATTGAAAGTTGCCTAACCCAGCACATGTGGCCTCAAACCAGAAGACCCACATCACGAAGGGGTTGCGAGTGAGGCAGGCAGGAGGAGCATCACAACACAGGACCCATAGAATACAAAAGTTGAGGAATCGAGCAGTTGGAACCTCCCAGCAGGCAGCCAAGACCACAGAGGCTATGGGATCCAGGCCACAGTGAACTAACACCAGAGAGCCCACATCATGAAATTGTGATCAACCCAGCCGTTGGAACCTCAGAGCAGAAGGCCCACATCCCCATGGGGATGGGAACCTAAGAGGAGTGCTTGAGCAACACTGGGCTCACTAAGAAAAGTTGGGGAGCCCAGCAGTTAGGGCCTGACATCAGAGGGCCCTCATCACAGAGCTGAGGAGGCTCCCAGCAGGGTCCAATTGCCACCAGAGGGCTCATGTCAACAAGGCGAGGTGAGCAACCCAGGCAAGAGTTACCTGATAGTAGAGGGCCCACCTCACAGATGGGTGAGGAACCCAGCCAGGATCAGACTCTCACCAGAGGGCCCACATCACAAAGGGGATGGGACCCAGTCAGGATTATCCTCACACCAGTGGGGCCTCATCATCTTAAGGTGAGGAACCCAGCACATGTGTCCTCAAACCAGAGGACCCACATCACCAAGGGCCTTGGAGTGAGGCAGGCAGGAGTAGCCTCACAACACAGGGCACATAATATAAAAAACGTGAGGATTCCAGCATTTAGACCTTCCAGCAGGCGGCCCAGAACACCGAGGCTATGGGATCCAGGCCACAGTGAACTCACAGCAGAGGGCCCACATCACAAAACTGTGAGCAACCCAGGAGTTGAGACCTCAGCGCAGAAGGACCACATCCCCATGGGAATGGGAACCTGGCTGGAGTGTCCTCGCACCACTGGGCGCACATCAGAAAATGTGGGGAGCCCACCATTTAGGGCCTGACGCCAGAGGGCCGTCATCACCGAGAGGAGGAGGCGCCCTGCACGCTCCAACTGCCACCAGAGGGCTCACGTCTCCAAGGTGACGTGTGCCAGCCAGGCAGGAGTGACCTCACAGCAGAGGGCCTACCTCACAGAACGTTGAGGAACCCAGCCAGGATTAGACTCTCGCCAGAGGGCCCACCTCACCAAGGGGATGGGAACCAGGCAGGAGTGTCCTCACACGAGTGGGGTCACATCATCGAAAGGTGAGGAACGCAGCACATGTGGCCTCAAGCCATAGGACAGTCATCACCAAGGGGCTGGCAGTGAGGCAGGCAGGAGGAGCCTCACAACAGAGGGCACATAGAATAAAAAAGTTGAGGAATCCAGCAGTTGGAACCTCCCAGCAGGCGGCTCAGAGCACCGATGATAAGGGATCCTTGCCGGAGTGAACTCACAGCAGAGGGCCCACATCATGGTACTGTGAGCAAGCCAGCCGTTTTGACCTCAGAGCAGAAGGCCCATATCGCCATGGGGATGGGAACCTGGCAAGAGTCTCCTCACTCACTTGGCGCACATCAGAAAATGTGGGGAGCCCAGCAGTTATGGCCTAAGGCAAGAGGGCCCTCATCACCGAGGGGAGGAGGATCCCAGCACACTCCAACTGCCACCAGAGGGCCCACGTCGCCAAGGTGACGTGTGCCAGACAGGCATGATTGACCTCACAGCAGAGGGCCCACCTCACAGAAGGGTGAGGAACCCAGCCAGGATCAGACTCTCACCTGAGGGCCCACATCAGCAAGGGGATGGGAACCAGTCAGGACTGTCTTCCCTCCAGTGGGGTCACATCATCGAAAGGTGCGGAACCCAGCACATGTGGCCTCAAATCAGAGGACACATATCACAAAGGGAATGGGAGTGAGGCAGGCAGGAGTAGCCTAAAAACAGAGGGCCCAAAGAATAAGAAAGGTGAGGAATCCAGCAGTTGGAACCTCCCAGCAGGCGGCCCAGAGCACAGAAGCTATGGGATGCAGGCAGGAGTGAACTAACAGCAGAGAGCCCACATCATGAAACTGTGAGCAACCCAGGCTTTGGGACCTCAGAGCAGAAGGCCCACACCCCAATGGGGATGTGAACCTGGCTGGAGTGTCCTCGCACCACTGGGCGCACATCACAAAATGTAGGGAGCCCAGCAGTTAGGGCCTGATGCCAGAGGGCCCTCATCACCGAGGAGAGGAGGCTCCCAGCAGGCTCCAAGTGCCACCAGAGGGCTCATGTCCACAAGGCGAGGTGAGCAAGCCAGGCAAGAGTGACCTCACATCAGACGGCCTACCTCACAGATGGGTGAGGAACCCAGCCGGGATCAGACTCTCAACAGAGGGCCCACATCACCAAGGGGATGTGAACCAGGCAGGAGTCTCCTAAGACCATTGGTCCCACATCATCGAAAGGTGAGGAACCCAGCACATGTGGCCTCAAACCAGACGACACACATCACGAAGGGGCTGGGAGTGAGGCAGGCAGGAGGATCCTCACAACAGAGGGCCCAAAAAATTAAAAAAGTGAGGAATCCAGCAGTTGGAACCTCCCAGCAGGCAGCCAAGAGCACAGAGGCTATGGGATCCAGGCTTCTGTGAACTAACACCAGAGAGCCCACATCATGAAAATGTGAACAACCCAGCCGTTGGGACCTCAGAGCAGAAGGCCCACATCCCCATGGAGATGGGATCCTAAGAGGAGTGCCAAAGCATCACTGGGCTCCCTAAGAAAAGTTGGTGAGCCCAGCAGTTAGGGCCTGACGCAAGAGGGCCCTCATCACCGGGGGAAGAGATTCCCAGCACGCTCCAACTGCCACCACACGGCTGACTTCACCAAGGCAATGTGTGCCAGCCATGCAGGAGTGACCTATCAGCAGAGGGTCTCCCTCACAGGTGGGTGAGGAACAAAGCCAGGAACAGACTCTCACCAGGGGGTCCACATAACCACGTGGATGAGAACCAAGCAGGAGTGTCCTCACACTAGTGGGGCCACATCATTGAAAGGTGAGGAACCCAGCAAAAGTGGCCACAAACCAGAGGACCCACATCACCAAGGGGTTGAGAGTGAGGTAGGTGTCTGGACGGGCATATTTAACACTCATTTCCCACCAGGAAGAGGAATTAACCAAAGGCTCAGCGTGCCCTGCCAGAAGCAGATTAGGGCCTGAAGCAGTCTTGCGGGTTTGCGGCCAGCTCACAAGAAAGCGAGTTGAAGAAAGGAGCTCAGGGGCCCTGTAATTCACAAACCTGCAGAGTTATAAATGACAGATAACGTCCAAAAATATATTGAAGTAAGGCTGCGAAGAGGACTTGAAAGCGGGGCAGAATTGCAGGAAACCGATTTCAGGAGGTAGACTGGATTTGCATTTAAAGCATAGGAAAAGAGGCAGAACATCGACAATGATGCACTTGGCAACAAAGGGCGTATGAGTTTGTTCCTGAATATATTCAGGAAAAAACACATACGCCCTTTTTGGCAAACCAAGCAAGCTTGCAATGGAAATCCGAACTACTATGAAGTGTCACTTCCCCCCGGTCTAAAGGGCCACTGAGAAAAGTGTAAAATCCAGAAAGGCAAGACAGGCCATGGGGAAAAAGGAGCCTTGTTATGCTTATGGGCGGGATGTACATTGCCAACAGCCACTCTGGAGAAGTGTATGGTGTTTCCTGATACATCTGAAAAACAAAGCAACAGAATCTAGGGCATTTCCACTTATGGTCCTATAGCTTAGGGAAATTAAAATCAAAAAGACACAGCCACCCCAAAATTTACAACGGCTCTGTTTACAGGAGCCTCTTCTACAGTACAAGTTAAATATCCCAGAGAACAAATAATTGATAAAGAAGTTGCGGTACTTATGTACAACAGAATACCACTCAGCAATGAAATCTGTGTCACCAGGCCTGTACCAGCATAATGAGTGGATTGAGGCATGATGATTCTAAGTGAAATAAGTCACACAGAAAAAGAAACATCATAAGGTATCACTAATGCACGGAATGTAAACTTGGCTATACATGAACTGAATTACAAAACAGAACAGGGTCTCAAGTTTAGAAAACCAACTTATGCTTGCTTAAGGGGAAAGGTGAGTTGGGGTGCTGCATAAAACCAGAGTTTGAAATTAGCACAGATACCGTTCCATAAGCCAAATATGTAATAGACAAGACCTACCCGTTGCTCAACGAAATGGACTCAACAATGAGGTATCACCTCACACCTGTTAGAATGGGCATCATCTGAAAATCTACAAACAACAAATGCTGGAAAGGGTGTGGAGAAAAGGAACACTCTTCCACTATTGTTGGGAATATAAATTGATACAGTCACTATGGAGAACAATATGGAGTTTCTTAAGAAACTAATAATAGAATTACCATATGATACAGCAATCCCAGGACTGGACATATACTCAGACAAAACCATAAATCAAAAAGAGACATTCACCGCAATGTTCATTGCATCACTATTTACAATATCGAGGTAATGGAAGCAACCTAAATGCCCACAGACAGACGAATGCATAAAGCTGTGGTACATATATAAAATGGAATATTACTAAGCCATGAAAGGAATGAAATTGGGTCATTTGTAGAGACGTCGATGGATCTAGAGACTGTCCTACAGAGTGAAGTAAGTCAGAAAGAGAAAAACAAATCTTGTATATTCATGCATATATGTGGAACCTAGAAAAACTGTACAGATTAACCATTTTGCAAGGCATAAATAGAGCAACAGATGTAGACAACAATCGTATGGACAACAAGGGGGGAAAGCTCTTGGAGGGGTGGTGGTGGGAGGAGTTGAGAGATTGGGATTGGCATGTAAACATTTATATGTATAAAGTAGATAACCAATGAGAACCTGCTGTATAAAAATATAAAATAAAATTCAAAATTAAAAAGAAATAAAATTTAAAAAATAAAACAGAAAAAACAATTATTCCCTTCACATACATGTATTTATATGAATAAATTATTTCCATGCTTATATCTGTAAATACAAAAAAGAGGAATAAAATCTACCTTGAACCAAAAACGAAAAAGAGAAAAAAAAAAAACAGAACCCACCAGTTACTCAGAGGAAAACCGTATCAGGGCACTTGCTCCAGTTGTAAACAATTCTGAAGTTGGTCAGTGGTGGGGAATCATCTCCCATTCAGCCAGCAGCCCCCACACAACAAGCGTCCTCATTGCAAAGCTGGGGCACCGTGCCGAGGCATCTGTGAGTAAACGTGAGCTGAGCCCCAGGCCACTTGCTGCTGAACTGTTCCCACCCTTCCCAGGTAAAACACCTGAATATATACAAGGACTTGAAAGCCTAGAGGAAGGGCCATGGAGCCACACGAGTGACAGCATGCCAGCTGACTTGGTGCCTGCAGGCCAGCCAGGATGGTCCTGGCCCTGGGTGCTCTTCTGGAAGATTTCCATTTCCCTGCCTGAGATACCCGTCCTGTCCCTGCCCCCACTGCTTTTTTCCTTCCTCACCTCTGCCCAGGGAGAAATTCCAGCAGCAGGTATGGGTGACACATCCTCTTCTTTAGCAGGTGGCAGCCTGGCATCTGCTGCAGAAAGTCCAGCAGAGCCCCACTCACACTGGGCCACCCACAAAGCCGTGGCCTCTCACTCCCTCCCACCAGCCCAGCCCCGAGACTGCTGACAGGGCAGAGAAAATGGCGTCAGGCACAGCTGCAGGGGCTTTTGCTGCCTGGAGTGGTATTTATATTGATCTCAACCCAGGCACACCTGGGGAGGGCTGGCCAGCATGGTAAGGCTGCCCAGGTAGCCAATCATCACCCCTCAGGGGCTCACAGTTGCAGAAAATGGAACTTGCTGAACCGGCCAGGTCCAAGGAACAGGTGTGGGCTCCTGAGAGTCAGGATAGACAAGGGGCTGCAGCTTTGGCTTGTTTTCTAATCATTTTATCTGGCCCATGAGTGGGAGACAACTTCAAGAAAACCCTCTCCTAATGAGAGGAACCCAGGAGTCAGGGAGAGGAGGGGTGGGTGGTGGTTGGAGACAGAGGCCTGGTGCCCTGGGTGCAGTGGAAGTCTCTGGAAGACCAGGTGGAGGGAGGCCGCACAGAGTGATGCCCAGGGTCACAGACCTGTCGGAGCTGCTGTTTGTTAGTTCAAGTCCTGCTCTGAGGTGCTCTGTGTCAGCTCTGAGCGACAGGTGAGCTGGGGGTGCTCTTCAATGAGGGCTATGTGCACGGTTCCTGTGTGCCCAGCCCTGCCACGGTACCTGCAAGGGTAGCTCTGTATCCTGGGAGGGGCCTGACCATGAGAGCCCCGTGGGCTGGGTTGGGGGTGGGGTACCTGCCCAGGAGAGCTCCATATCCTGGGATTGGCCTGACCACGAGAGCCCCATGGGCTGCTGGGGACCTGGTAAAGGATGTCAGGACAGTCAGTGAAGCCACCGAGGATATACCTCCAGTTGCTCCTGATTCCTACACCCTGCTGGTCATTCTACCAACCACCAGGACATGGTATTCTGTATTAGTCTTCAATGATGCCTTCTTTTGTATTCCATTAGTCCCAGAGTCACAAGAAATTTTGGCTTGTGAGTGGCAGGACTCAACATACAACTAAAACAATACTTCCGGGCCGTCTTGCCCCAAGGGTTCAAAAATTCCCACACCATCTTTGGGGAAAGCTTAGCTAACGACCGAAAAGTTCTACCTCTGGAAAAGGAAACCCTCCTTCAATATGCAGACGACATTCTGATCGCCAGCCCTACTAAGGAGGCCTCTGAACTACCAAGCCAATAAAGGATAGAAGTTGTCCAAGAAAAAGCTCAAATATCACAGACTGTGGTGACCTGCCTGGGCTTCATTCTCACACAAGGTCAGAGAAGCCCATCCCAGGAAAGGGAAGAAACCATTTGCAGCCTTACCCCTTTCTAAAACTAGAAGACAGCTTAGGGGTTCCTGGGGAGGCCAGGGTTTGCTGCTTCTGGATCCCTAACTACAGTCTACTAGCTGGGCCTCTATATGAAACACTGAAAGGAAAAGATGATGATCCTTTTGAACAGAATCCAGAAGTGGCCTTTCAAGAATGGAAAGAGCAGTCAATTCAGACCCTTGCCCTGGAACTCCCTAATTGAGCTAAACCCTTTGACCTTTCCATTCCCGGTGAAAGGTGAATCGCCATTGGAGAATTAGTGCAAAAACTGGGACCACTTGAAATGGAACAACGCAAGAATGCCATCCAGGTAGGATAAACTACAGTCACCAAGGGGCTTGGCCCACTGCCACATCTGGCCAAGATACTGGCGGTATCTAAAAACCTGGAAATCAGCAGCCCAAAAGGCCACCTCCCTCCTAAGGGAAAAGGACCCCACGTGGTGATCCTAATCACCAACCATGCCCTGAAGTTGCAGGGTTCGCTCCGTGGGCACACCGACCTCGAGTGAGGAGGCCCTCCAACTCCAACATCCAGAGAGATAACCGGAGGCAACAGGGCACCATGACGACTCATGTGAACATCACTTGACCTGGAGTTTCTCTCATAAAACAACAATAGTGTGTCCCGAAGGAGTAGACTACTGCTTGCAGGACTTCCTGCACCCGGAGGGGAGCTAATAATCTTGGCGGGGGAACCGTATATCACACTGTCACCATAGAAAAGCCTACAGACACCGTGATGATGGTGGCCAATAAGACCGGCTGGACTCCTGTTTACTTCAAAAGGCTGTTGACTCAGTGGCCATCATGGTCCTTGATCACCACTGACCCTGGACTGTCTGGGAGTTGAGCGGGCAGGGCTCTGACACCTGGTGCTGTTTTTATGTTAATTCAGGGGCCTAATTGAAGAAAGAGCAGACTACTGGTCAGAGCATCTAGGCTGGCAGAAACGGTCAGCCTAAGGTGGCCGAACAAATGTGGGGCGGGGTGAAACCGGCCCCCACAGCGTCTCTGCACATCTCTTTCCTGGACCCTTAAAGGTCATTAGAATCTATAACACTTCCAATGCTGGTGCTCAGGCGGACGAGCAGGGAGGCAGGGGTCCTGGGGCCAATCAACGTCACCTGGAGGCTGCTGGGGAGAAGTTCTGACCCTCGTCCCCTGGTATGAGGGCTCCCAACTCAGCACTCAGCAGTTACAGAAGAAGGGTCTGCACCCTCAGCACTCCAAGAGTGAGGAACGGGACAAAAGGCAGAGGAGGGGTTTGTCCCCAGCAAAGCCCATTAAAAATCCCTGGGAGATAAAAATAGAATCTGGGCAATAAAGTCAAGTCTGACCTTTTTTATCCTTTGTGCTTTGTCTAATTTCACGTGCTCCTAGGGTCCCGCATGCAGAGGTTCCACACCCGGCACTTCAGACCAGATTTCCTGGTGCAGAATGGCTGGGTCGACACCTCAGCTCCTGGGGCCCAGTGCAGACTCCGAGATATAGAGCCTGAGCTGCAGCCAACCCGGCCCTTGAGAGCTCCGCCCCCTCCCTCCCACTGACTCTGACAGGATCTCTACACAGCAGCCCAGCCCACAGCCCACGGGGTAGTGCATGCTCTCACCTCTCCATTCTCTGATGAAAATATAAAGTTTCCTTTGCTTGGGAACCAAACTCAGTCTCGATCTGTTGGCCCCAATGACACTGGGCAGGGGGACCCTTGTTGGGGTCCACTCTGGAGGATCAGTAACAGAAATTGAGACTATTGTAACTTCAATGAACAGATGTGTGAGCCAAACTGTAGTTAACATAGAACAGTTTATAAGGCTCGGGTAAAATAAGATGTTTCTAACACTTCCATTTGATATTTCCATCACTTTATTATAAGCAAGTTCAGTGAGAAGGTTTGTCCTATTTGTCAGGTCAATATTAGAGAAATGAAGTGATTTCTTTCCAAGGATGTACATCTAATAATCTTGGTTAAAGCTTCAATCTTGTTTTAAATGCTTTTCCATTGAAAATGATACCTCTCTTTCAGCTCCCCCATTTCTGAGAAGTATAAAATCTTATAATTTATTATTACCAAAGGGGAAAGGTGGGAGGAGGGATAAATTAACAGTTTGGAATTAACACATACACACTGCTATGTATAAAATAGATCATCAACAAGGAACTACTGTATAGCACAGGGAACTACACTCAATATTGTACAATAACCTATAAGGGGAAATAATCGGAAAAAGAATAGATATTTTTATTGACATCATCTATCAATGACAGTTAAAGTGTAACCTAAGGGAAGCCGGTGGTGAGTGCTTCTGACCCTGAAGACTTCAGTCATCTAAAGTTTGGACTCTGCCTACTTCCCAAGGCCCTTAATGAACATATGTGTAGCCGTAGCTTAAAAAACTCCCCAGTTTGGGTTTCGGGGAGACACTGATTTTGAAAAAGCCCTGGTGTTCTCCTTACATGAATGGGACTCTTCCTACTGCTAAAACATGTCTGTCACATCCAGAGGATGGTATACCGTCTGATCGGGAAGAGTTTGGAAAAGGCATCTCATCTCCTCATCTCCTGGTGCTCGGGTTCACCCCTCCAGCGTCTTTACTAACAGTCTCCCCACTTGGAGATGTCAACACTGTCAACATCCTGTTGCGTACAGTTTGGAATTTGTCCAGAGGATGAAGCGGAAGGATGAGGAACAATGAGAGACAAGTCCTAGGTGTTCAGACAGGCACATGTCACTCTAATTTCCAATCAGGAAGATGAATTGACCAAAGGCTAGGGTTGCCCATGGAAACAGTATAGGGCTTGAGGAAATCCCACTGCTTTGTGGCCAGTTCCCATAAACACAAGTTGAACAATGGAACTCAGGGGCAGTAAAATTCACGAAACTGCAGAGTTGAAAATATCTATCACTGAAAAATGTCTTGAGGAAAGTCAGAGAAAAGGATTGGCAAGCAAGGGAGAATGGCAGGAAAGGGATTTGAGGAGGTAGAAAGGACTCGCCATTAAGCACAAGAAAAGGGGCTGAACATTGCCGACATTGCAGTTGGCCAAAAAGGCTGTATGCGTTTTTTTCTGTATATATTCAAGAAAAGGGCATACACTTTTTTAGCCAACCAAACAGGTGGGCACTGGAAATCAATACTACAAAAGATATCACTTCGCATCAGTCAGAAGAGCCATCCTCATAAAGTGTAAACGCCAGAAATGCAGGACAGGGCAAGGAGAGGAGGGAGCCCTGTGAGGCTTATAGTGGAAATGTATATTGCCAACGGCCATTCTGGAGAACTGTATTGTGTTTACTAAAGCATCTAAAAAATGAGCTACAGAGCATAGGGCACTTGCACTCATGGGCGTATATCTTGGGAAAAACAAAAATCGAGAGGACACAGGCACCCCAATGTTTACTGCCTCTCTGTTTAAAAGATCCTCGACTAGGATATAACTTAAATGTCTCTGGAGGGAAAAAATGGATAGAGATGTGGTACTTATGTAGAGTGGAATATTACTCAGCCTGGAAATCAATGAAATATGGCCAGTTGTAACAACTCCGGAGGAGTTACGTATGATCATTCTAAGTGACATAAATATGTAGAAAACACGTGTAAGGCTGCTAAACGGGAAAGGTGGGGAGGGGTGAGGCATCATCCAGGAGGTTGAAATTAGCAAAGATACCATTCCAAATACCAAACTGATAATCAACAAGGCCTACACGGTAACTAAAAGAACTGCACTCAGCACACTCAAGTCACCGGAAAAGAATATCTATGACTGGTAAGAATCTGAAAAAGAAATTATTGATGTCTCTCTGTACGTGAATCAAGTGGATGTACAGCAGCAAGAAACAGAGCTTTGAAAATCAGCTGTAAACAACATAGTAATAAATTGAAAAAAATAAACGACAGAGAGACAGAGAAAACCTCTTACAACTTTTCCTCAGGGACGGTGATGCAACATGGATTGAACACATCTAGACCCACAGCAGGATGAGACATAAGGCTGGAAACTGTTCGCACTAAGAGAAATGTGGGGTTGGGTGAGGAAATGCACACCCTTTAAAGTAATACTACCTGGTACCCATTCAATGGGTCCCAAATCTGCAGGTTCAAGGAATCTTCCTACAGCTAAAACATGCATGGAAAACCCAGAGGACTGTACACCATGTGATCGGGAGATGTGTCTAAAATGCACCTCATTTATCCTCTCCTGGTGCTCCTGTTCATCATTCCAGCCACGTTACTTAGAATCTCCCCACTTAGAGAATCAGCACATTTAAACTTCTGTTTCACACATTTTGCAAATTGTGAGGAGGATGAACGGGAACAGGGGGAAACAATGAGAGAATAGTTGTAGGGGTTTGGACGGGCACATGTCACTCTAATTTCCCATTAAGAATAAGAATTAAAAAAAGGCTCAGCCCGCCTCACCGGAGCCAAAATAGGGCCTGAAGCAATCCTGCAGTTTTGAGGCCAGCTCACAAAAGAGCAACTTAAAAAATGGAGCTCAGGGTCACTGCAATTCACAAACCTGCAGAGTTATAAATGAAAACTAACGTCCAAAAATATGTTGAGGTAAGGCAAAGAAGAGGATCTGAATGCAAGACAGAATTGCAAGAAACAGATTTCAAGAGATAGATTGGACTCGCCTTTAAAGCACATGAAAAGCGGCAGAATTTCGACAATGATGCAGTTGGCCCAAAAGGGAGTATGTGTTATTTCCTGAATATATCCAGGAAAAAACGCATACGCACTTTATGGGCAACCAAGCAAGCAAGCAATGCAAATGTGCACAACAAAGAAGTCTCATTTCCCACCGGTCAAAAGGGCCATCCGAAAAAATTGTAAAAACCAGAAATGCAGGACAGGCCATGGAGAACAGGGAGCCTTTATACGCTGATGGACAGTGTGTGAACTGCCGAGAGCCACTCTGGAGAAGTGTATGGTGGTTCCTAAATCATCTAAAAAACAGAGCGACAGAGCATAGGGCACTTCCAATCACGGGAGTATATCTAGGGAAGTCTAAAAATCAACAAGACACAAGCACACCACAGTTTAGGGCTACTCTGTTTACAAGAACCTCAACTTCAGTACACCTTAAATATCCCAGGAAAGAGAACAATGGATAAAGAAAATGTGGTACTTATGTACAATGGAATATCTCTTCACCATGAAATCAATGTAATAAGGCTAGTAGAAGGATAAAGAGTGGATTGAGGTCCGATAATACTACTTGAAATAAGTCAAACAGAAAAAGAAACATATCATAAGATATCACTTATAGAGGGAGGATAAATATGGCTGCACAAAAAATGAATGACAAAACAGAACAGTGTCTCACATTTAGAAAACACACTTATGTCAGCTTAAGGGGAAAGGAGAGGTGGGGTGATGCATAAAACCAGAGTTTGAAATTAGCACAGATACCGTTCAATAAACCAAATAGGTATCAGACAAGATCTACACCTTGCTCAATGAACTGGCCTCAACACACCCTATACACCACAGAGAAATATATCTGAGTAATAAGAATCTTAAAACCCATGTATTGATATATCTCCATAAGGGAATCAAGTGTGCGCAGAGCGGCACAAACACAGCAGTGAAAATGAGCTAAACCCCATTATAGAAATAAATTTTAAAACCAAAACGCAGAAACAATGAAAGAGAGAAAAATTCTTACAAAATTCGCTCAGGGGCTGTGATGCAACCTGGAATGACCACATATAAACCCACAGCTGGATAAGACATAAGGCTGGACACTTGGGGCTGAAAGGATTGGAGAGCTTTGGTGAGCAACTGCCGAAAGTTTAATGCAATACTTCATGCTACTTATTCCAAGGGTCCCAACACTCCAAGTTGAAGGGAATCTTCCTACAGCTAAACCATGCATGGGAAATCCAGCAGATGGTATACCATATGATTGGGAAAGGTTTCTAAAATGCACCTCATTTTCCTCTCCTGGGGCTCCGGATCAACATTCCAGCCACTTTACTAACAACATCTCCACATGGAGAGTCAATGCCTTTAAGTTCCGGTATCGCACAGTCTGCAGTTAGTGCGGAGGATGAATGGGAATAGAGGGAACCAGTGAGAAAATAGCTGTAGCGGTTTCAATGGGCACATGTCACTCTAATTTCACATCAGGAAGAAGAATTAACCAAAGGCAGAGCAAGGCGCCCCAGAAGAAGAATAGGGCCTGAAGAAATCCTGTGGATATGAGGCAAGATCACAAAAATAAGAGCTGAAAAATGGAGCTAAGGGCCACTGCAATTGAAAAACCTGCAGAGTTATAAAGGCCAACTATTTTCCAAACGTATATTGAGGTAAGGATATGAAGAGGAACTGAGAGCAAGGCAGAACTGCAGGAAACCGATTTCAGGAGGTAGACTGGAATTGCACTGAAAACATATGAAAAGACTCAGAACGTCGACAATGATGCACTTGGCCAAAAAGGGCGTATGCGTTCTTTCCTGAATATATTCAGGAAGAAACGCATACGCCCTTTCTGGCCAACCAAGCAAGCTCGCAAAGGAAATCTGCACTACAATGAAGTCTCACTGCCCCCCGGTCAAAGGGCCTTCTGAAAAAAGTGTAAAATCCAGAAAGGCAGGAAAGGCCATGGAGAACTGGGAGCCTTGTTATGCTGATGGGCGAGATGTAAATGGCCAACAGCCACTCTGGAGAAGTGTATGGTGTTTCCTGAAACATCCAAAAAACTAAGCAACAGAGCCTAGGGCACTTCCACTTATGGTCCTATAGCTTAGGGAAATTAAAATCAAAAAGACACAGCCACCCCAAAGTTTGGGATGGCTCTGTTTACAAGAACCTCGTTTACGGTACAAGGTAAATATCGCAAAAAGCGAAAAATGGATAAAGAAGTTGTGGTACTTACGTACAATGCAATATCACTCAGCAATGAAATCTATGTCATCAGGCCCGTAGCAGCATAATGAGTGGATTCAGGTACGATGATTCTAAGTGAAATTAGTCACACAGAAAAAGAAACATCATAAGATATCACTACTACACGGAATGTAAACTTGGCTACACAGGAACTGAATTACAAAACAGAACAGGGTCAAAAATGTAGAAAACCAACTTATGCTTGCTTAAGGGGACGGGTGAGTTGGGGTGCTGCATAAAACCAGAGATTGAAATGAGCACAGATACCGTTCCATAAGCCAAATATGTAATAGACAAGAGCTACTCCTTGCTCAACGAAGTGGACTCAACACCCCATATTAAACGCCTAAGAATATACCTGACTAGTAAGAATCTACCTGACTAGTAAGAATCTTAAAACCTATGGATTTATATGTCTCCGAAAGAGAATCAAGCGTGTGTACAGCGGCATAAACGCAGCAGTGATAGGATTGGTGAGGTTCGGTGAGCAAATGCAGACCCTTTGAAGTCATATTGCATGGTACCCATTCCATGGGTCTCAACTCTCCATGTTTAAGGGATTCTTCCTTCAGCTAAAACATGCATGTGGAACCCAGAGTATGATCCACCATGTGGTCGGAAAACGTGTTCAAATGTGTCTCAGTTTTCGTCCCCTGGTACTCGGGTGCAACATTCCAGACGCTTTACTAACACTCTCCCCACTTGGAGAGTCAGTGCCTTTAACCTCCTGTTTGGCCCAGTTAGCAATTTCTGCGGAAGATGAACAGGAATAGGGAGAACCAATGAGAGATTAGGTGGAGGTGCCCGGACGGGCCATTTTAACTCTCATTTGCCACCAGGAAGAGGAATTAACCAAAGGCTCAGCATGCCGTGCCGGAACCAAACTAGGGCCTGAAGCAATCCTGCGGTGTTGCGGCCAGCTCACAAGAAAGCGAGTTGAAGAAAGAAGCTCAGGGGCACTGTAATTCACAAACCTGCAGAGTTATAAATGACAGCTATCTTCCAAAAATATATTGAATTAGGATGCCAAGAGGAGTTGAAAGCAGGGCAGAATTGCAGGAAACCGATTTCAGGAGGTAGACTGGAATTGCATGTAAAGCATAGGAAAAGAGGCAGAACGTCCACAATGATGCACTTGGCCAAAAAGGGCGTATGCGTTTTTTCCTGAATATATTCAGGAAAAAACGCATACGCCCTTTTTGGCCAACCAAGCAAGCTTGCAAAGGAAATCTGCACTACAATGAAGTCTCACTGCCCCCCGGTCAAAAGGGCCATCTGAAAAAAGTGTAAAATCCAGAAAGGCAGGACAGGCCATGGAGAACTGGGAGCCTAGTTATGCTGATGGGCGGGATGTAAATTGCCAGCAGCCACTCTGGAGAAGTGTATGGTGTTTCCTGAAACATCCAAAAAACAAAGCAACAGAGCCTAGGGCACTTCCACTTATGGTCCTATAGCTTAGGGAAATTAAAATCAAAAAGACACAGCCACCCCAAAGTTTGGGACGGCTCTGTTTACAAGAACCTCGTTTACGGTACAAGTTCAATATCACAGAAAGCGAAAAATGGATAAAGAAATTGTGGTACTTACGTACAATGCAATATCACTCAGCAATGAAATCTATGTCATCAGGCCCGTAGCAGCATAATGAGTGGATTCAGGTACGATGATTCTAAGTGAAATTAGTCACACAGAAAAAGAAACATCATAAGATATCACTAATACACGGAATGTAATCTTGGCTACACAAGAACTGAATTACAAAACAGAACAGGGTGTCAAATGTAGAAAACCAACTTATGCTTGCTTAAGGGGACGGGTGAGTTGGGGTGCTGCATAAAACCAGAGATTGAAATGAGCACAGATACCGTTCCATAAGCCAAATATGTAATAGACAAGAGCTACTCCTTGCTCAACGAAGTGGACTCAACACCCCATATTAAACGCCTAAGAATATACCTGACTAGTAAGAATAAACCTGACTAGTAAGTATCTTAAAACCTATGGATTTATATGTCTCCAAAAGAGAATCAAGCGTGTGTACAGCGGCATAAACGCAGCAGTGATAGGATTGCTGAGGTTCGGTGAGCAAATGCAGACCCTTTGAAGTCATATTGCATGGTAACCATTCCATGGGTCTCAACTCTCCAGGTTTAATGGATTCTTCCTTCAGCTAAAACATGCATGTGGAACCCAGAGTATGATCCACCGTGTGATCGGGAAACGTGTTCAAATGTGTCTCAGTTTTCGTCCCCTGGTACTCGGGTGCAACATTCCAGATGCTTTACTAACACTCTCCCCACTTGGAGAGTCAGTGCCTTTAACCTCCTGTTTGGCCCAGTTTGCAATTTCTGTGGAAAATGAACAGGAATAGGGAGAACCAATGAGAGACTAGGTGGAGGTGTCCGGACGGGCAAATTTAACTCTCATTTCCCACCAGGAAGAGGAATTAACCAAAGGCTCAGCATGCCGTGCCGGAACCAAACTAGGGCCTGAAGCAATCCTGCGGTGTTGCGGCCAGCTCACAAGAAAGCGAGTTGAAGAAAGGAGCTCAGGGGCACTGTAATTCACAAACCTGCAGAGTTATAAATGACAGCTATCTTCCAAAAATATATTGAAGTAAGGCTGCCAAGAGGAGTTGAAAGCGGGGCAGAATTGCAGGAAACCGATTTCAGGAGGTAGACGGGAATTGCATGTAAAGCATAGGAAAAGAGGCAGAACGTCCACAATGATGCACTTGGCCAAAAAGGGCGTATGCGTTTTTTCCTGAATATATTCAGGAAAAAACGCATACGCCCTTTTTGGCCAACCAAGCAAGCTTGCAAAGGAAATCTGCACTACAATGAAGTCTCACTGCCCCCCGGTCAAAAGGGCCATCTGAAAAAAGTGTAAAATCCAGAAAGGCAGGACAGGCCATGGAGAACTGGGAGCCTAGTTATGCTGATGGGCGGGATGTAAATTGCCAGCAGCCACTCTGGAGAAGTGTATGGTGTTTCCTGAAACATCCAAAAAACAAAGCAACAGAGCCTAGGGCACTTCCACTTATGGTCCTATAGCTTAGGGAAATTAAAATCAAAAAGACACAGCCACCCCAAAGTTTGGGACGGCTCTGTTTACAAGAACCTCGTTTACGGGACAAGTTCAATATCACAGAAAGCGAAAAATGGATAAAGAAATTGTGGTACTTACGTACAATGCAATATCACTCAGCAATGAAATCTATGTCATCAGGCCCGTAGCAGCATAATGAGTAGATTCAGGTACGATGATTCTAAGTGAAATTAGTCACACAGAAAAAGAAATATCATAAGATATCACTAATACACGGAATGTAAACTTGGCTATACAAGAACTGAATTACAAAACAGAACAGGGTGTCAAATGTAGAAAACCAACTTATGCTTGCTTAAGGGGACGGGTGAGTTGGGGTGCTGCATAAAACCAGAGATTGAAATGAGCACAGATACCTTTCCATAAGCCAAATATGTAATAGACAAGAGCTACTCCTTGCTCAACGAAGTGGACTCAACACCCCATATTAAACGCCTAAAAATATACCTGACTAGTAAGAATCTACCTGACTAGTAAGAATCTTAAAACCTATGGATTTATATGTCTCCGAAAGAGAATCAAGCGTGTGTACAGGGGCATAAACGCAGCAGTGATAGGATTGCTGAGGTTCGGTGAGCAAATCCAGACCCTTTGAAGTCATATTGCATGGTACCCATTCCATGGGTCTCAACTCTCCAGGTTTAAGGGATTCTTCCTTCATCTAAAACATGCAGGTGGAACCCAGAGTATGATCCACCGTGTGATCGGGAAACGTGTTCAAATGTGTCTCAGTTTTCGTCCCCTGGTACTCGGGTGCAACATTGCAGACGCTTTACTAACACTCTCCCCACTTGGAGAGTCAGTGCCTTTAACCTCCTGTTTGGCCCAGTTTGCAATTTCTGTGGAAAATGAACAGGAATAGGGAGAACCAATGAGAGACTAGGTGGAGGTGTCCGGACGGGCAAATTTAACTCTCATTTCCCACCAGGAAGAGGAATTAACCAAAGGATCAGCGTGCCATGCCGGAACCACACTAGGACCAGAAGCAATCCTGCGGTGTTGCGGCCAGCTCACAAGAAAGCGAGTTGAAGAAAGGAGGTCAGGGGCACTGTAATTCACAAACCTGCAGAGTTACAAATGACAGCTATCTTCCAAAAATATATTGAAGTAAGGCTGCCAAGAGGAGTTGAAAGGGGGGCAGAATTGCAGGAAACCGATTTCAGGAGGTACACTGGAATTGCATGTAAAGCATAGGAAAAGAGGCAGAACGTCCACAATGATGCACTTGGCCAAAAAGGGTGTATGCGTTTTTTCCTGAATATATTCAGGAAAAAACGCATACGCCCTTTTTGGCCAAACAAGCAAGCTTGCAAAGGAAATCTGCACTACAATGAAGTCTCACTGCCCCCCGGTCAAAAGGGCCATCTGAAAAAAGTGTAAAATCCAGAAAGGCAGGACAGGCCATGGAGAACTGGGAGCCTAGTTATGCTGATGGGCGGGATGTAAATTGCCAGCAGCCACTCTGGAGAAGTGTATGGTGTTTCCTGAAACATCCAGAAAACAAAGCAACAGAGCCTAGGGCACTTCCACTTATGGTCCTATAGCTTAGGGAAATTAAAATCAAAAAGACACAGCCACCCCAAAGTTTGGGACGGCTCTGTTTACAAGAACCTCGTTTACGGTACAAGTTCAATATCACAGAAACCGAAAAATGGATAAAGAAATTGTGGTACTTACGTACAATGCAATATCACTCAGCAATGAAATCTATGTCATCAGGCCCGTAGCAGCATAATGAGTGGATTCAGGTATGATGATTCTAAGTGAAATTAGTCACACAGAAAAAGAAACATCATAAGATATCACTAATACACGGAATGTAAACTTGGCTACACAAGAACTGAATTACAAAACAGAACAGGGTGTCAAATGTAGAAAACCAACTTATGCTTGCTTAAGGGGACGGGTGAGTTGGGGTGCTGCATAAAACCAGAGATTGAAATTAGCACAGATACCGTTCCATAAGCCAAATATGTAATAGACAAGAGCTACTCCTTGCTCAACGAAGTGGACTCAACACTCCATATTAAACGCCTAAGAATATACCTGACTAGTAAGAATCTTAAAACCTATGGATTTATATGTCTCCGAAAGAGAATCAAGCGTGTGTACAGCGGCATAAACGCAGCAGTGATAGGATTGCTGAGGTTCGGTGAGCAAATGCAGACCCTTTGAAATCATATTGCATGGTACCCATTCCATGGGTCTCAACTCTCCAGGTTTAATGGATTCTTCCTTCAGCTAAAACATGCATGTGGAACCCAGAGTATGATCCACCGTGTGATCGGGAAACGTGTTCAAATGTGTCTCAGTTTTCGTCCCCTGGTACTCGGTTGCAACATTCCAGACGCTTTACTAACACTCTCCCCACTTGGAGAGTCAGTGCCTTTAACCTCCTGTTTGGCCCAGTTTGCAATTTCTGTGGAAAATGAACAGGAATTGGGAGAACCAATGAGAGACTAGGTGGAGGTGTCCGGACGGGCAAATTTAACTCTCATTTCCCACCAGGAAGAGGAATTAACCAAAGGCTCAGCATGCCGTGCCGGAACCAAACTAGGGCCTGAAGCAATACTGCGGTGTTGCGGCCAGCTCACAAGAAAGCGAGTTGAAGAAAGGAGCTCAGGGGCACTGTAATTCACAAACCTGCAGAGTTATAAATGACAGCTATCTTCCAAAAATATATTGAATTAGGATGCCAAGAGGAGTTGAAAGCAGGGCAGAATTGCAGGAAACCGATTTCAGGAGGTAGACTGGAATTGCATGTAAAGCATAGGAAAAGAGGCAGAACGTCCACAATGATGCACTTGGCCAAAAAGGGCGTATGCGTTTTTTCCTGAATATATTCAGGAAAAAACGCATACGCCCTTTTTGGCCAACCAAGCAAGCTTGCAAAGGAAATCTGCACTACAATGAAGTCTCACTGCCCCCCGGTCAAAAGGGCCATCTGAAAAAAGTGTAAAATCCAGAAAGGCAGGACAGGCCATGGAGAACTGGGAGCCTAGTTATGTTGATGGGCGGGATGTAAATTGCCAGCAGCCACTCTGGAGAAGTGTATGGTGTTTCCTGAAACATCCAAAAAACTAAGCAACAGAGCCTAGGGCACTTCCACTTATTGTCCTTTAGCTTAGGGAAATTAAAATCAAAAAGACACAGCCACCCCAAAGTTTGGGACGGCTCTGTTTACAAGAACCTCGTTTACGGTACAAGTTCAATATCACAGAAAGCGAAAAATGGATAAAGAAATTGTGGTACTTACGTACAATGCAATATCACTCAGCAATGAAATCTATGTCAACAGGCCCGTAGCAGAATAATGAGTGGATTCAGGTACGATGATTCTAAGTGAAATTAGTCACACAGAAAAAGAAACATCATAAGATATCACTAATACACGGAATGTAAACTTGGCTACACAAGAACTGAATTACAAAACAGAACAGGGTGTCAAATGTAGAAAACCAACTTATGCTTGCTTAAGGGGACGGGTGAGTTGGGGTGCTGCATAAAACCAGAGATTGAAATGAGCACAGATACCGTTCCATAAGCCAAATATGTAATAGACAAGAGCTACTCCTTGCTCAACGAAGTGGACTCAACACCCCATATTAAACGCCTAAGAATATACCTGACTAGTAAGAATCTACCTGACTAGTAAGAATCTTAAAACCTATTCATTTATATGTCTCCGAAAGAGAATCAAGCGTGTGTACAGCGGCATAAACGCAGCAGTGATAGGATTGGTGAGGTTCGGTGAGCAAATGCAGACCCTTTGAAGTCATATTGCATGGTACCCATTCCATGGGTCTCAACTCTCCATGTTTAAGGGATTCTTCCTTCAGCTAAAACATGCATGTGGAACCCAGAGTATGATCCACCATGTGGTCGGAAAACGTGTTCAAATGTGTCTCAGTTTTGGTCCCCTGGTACTCGGGTGCAACATTCCAGACGCTTTCCTAACACTCTCCCCACTTGGAGAGTCAGTGCCTTTAACCTCCTGTTTGGCCCAGTTAGCAATTTCTGCGGAAGATGAACAGGAATAGGGAGAACCAATGAGAGATTAGGTGGAGGTGTCCGGACGGGCCAATTTAACTCTCATTTCCCACCAGGAAGAGGAATTAACCAAAGGCTCAGCATGCCGTGCCAGAACCAAACTAGGGCCTGAAGCAATCCTGTGGTGTTGCGGCCAGCTCACAAGAAAGCGAGTTGAAGAAAGGAGCTCAGGGGCACTGTAATTCACAAACCTGCAGAGTTATAAATGACAGCTATCTTCCAAAAATATATTGAATTAGGATGCCAAGAGGAGTTGAAAGCAGGGCAGAATTGCAGGAAACCGATTTCAGGAGGTAGACTGGAATTGCATGTAAAGCATAGGAAAAGAGGCAGAACGTCCAAAATGATGCACTTGGCCAAAAAGGGCGTATGCGTTTTTTCCTGAATATATTCAAGAAAAAACGCATACGCCCTTTTTGGCCAAACAAGCAAGCTTGCAAAGGAAATCTGCACTACAATGAAGTCTCACTGCCCCCCGGTCAAAAGGGCCATCTGAAAAAAGTGTAAAATCCAGAAAGGCAGGACAGGCCATGGAGAACTGGGAGCCTAGTTATGCTGATGGGCGGGATGTAAATTGCCAGCAGCCACTCTGGAGAAGTGTATGGTGTTTCCTGAAACATCCAAAAAACAAAGCAACAGAGCCTAGGGCACTTCCACTTATGGTCCTATAGCTTAGGGAAATTAAAATCAAAAAGACACAGCCACCCCAAAGTTTGGGACGGCTCTGTTTACAAGAACCTCGTTTACGGGACAAGTTCAATATCACAGAAAGCGAAAAATGGATAAAGAAATTGTGGTACTTACGTACAATGCAATATCACTCAGCAATGAAATCTATGTCATCAGGCCCGTAGCAGCATAATGAGTGGATTCAGGTACGATGATTCTAAGTGAAATTAGTCACACAGAAAAAGAAACATCATAAGATATCACTAATACACGGAATGTAAACTTGGCTACACAAGAACTGAATTACAAAACAGAACAGGGTGTCAAATGTAGAAAACCAACTTATGCTTGCTTAAGGGGACGGGTGAGTTGGGGTGCTGCATAAAACCAGAGATTGAAATGAGCACAGATACCGTTCCATAAGCCAAATATGTAATAGACAAGAGCTACTCCTTGCTCAACGAAGTGGACTCAACACCCCATATTAAACGCCTAAAAATATACCTGACTAGTAAGAATCTACCTGACTAGTAAGAATCTTAAAACCTATGGATTTATATGTCTCCGAAAGAGAATCAAGCGTGTGTACAGCGGCATAAACGCAGCAGTGATAGGATTGCTGAGGTTCGGTGAGCAAATCCAGACCCTTTGAAGTCATATTGCATGGTACCCATTCCATGGGTCTCAACTCTCCACGTTTAAGGGATTCTTCCTTCATCTAAAATATGCAGGTGGAACCCAGAGTATGATCCACCGTGTGATCGGGAAACGTGTTCAAATGTGTCTCAGTTTTCGTCCCCTGGTACTCGGGTGCAACATTCCAGACGCTTTACTAACACTCTCCCCACTTGGAGAGTCAGTGCCTTTAACCTCCTGTTTGGCCCAGTTTGCAATTACTGTGGAAAATGAACAGGAATAGGGAGAACCAATGAGAGACTAGGTGGAGGTGTCCGGACGGGCAAATTTAACTCTCATTTACACCAGGAAGAGGAATTAACCAAAGGCTCAGCGTGCCATGCCGGAACCACACTAGGACCAGAAGCAATCCTGCGGTGTTGCGGCCAGCTCACAAGAAAGCGAGTTGAAGAAAGGAGCTCAGGGGCACTGTAATTCACAAAACTGCAGAGTTACAAATGACAGCTATCTTCCAAAAATATATTGAAGTAAGGCTGCCAAGAGGAGTTGAAAGGGGGGCAGAATTGCAGGAAACCGATTTCAGGAGGTAGACTGGAATTGCATGTAAAGCATAGGAAAAGAGGCAGAACGTCCACAATGATGCACTTGGCCAAAAAGGGCGTATGCGTTTTTTCCTGAATATATTCAGGAAAAAACGCATACGCCCTTTTTGGCCAACCAAGCAAGCTTGCAAAGGAAATCTGCACTACAATGAAGTCTCACTGCCCCCCGGTCAAAAGGGCCATCTGAAAAAAGTGTAAAATCCAGAAAGGCAGGACAGGCCATGGAGAACTGGGAGCCTAGTTATGCTGATGGGCGGGATGTAAATTGCCAGCAGCCACTCTGGAGAAGTGTATGGTGTTTCCTGAAACATCCAGAAAACAAAGCAACAGAGCCTAGGGCACTTCCACTTATGGTCCTATAGCTTAGGGAAATTAAAATCAAAAAGACACAGCCACCCCAAAGTTTGGGACGGCTCTGTTTACAAGAACCTCGTTTACGGTACAAGTTCAATATCACAGAAACCGAAAAATGGATAAAGAAATTGTGGTACTTACGTACAATGCAATATCACTCAGCAATGAAATCTATGTCATCAGGCCCGTAGCAGCATAATAAGTGGATTCGGGGAGACACTGATTTTGAAAAAGCCCTGGTGTTCTCCTTACATGAATGGGACTCTTCCTACTGCTAAAACATGTCTGTCACATCCAGAGGATGGTATACCGTCTGATCGGGAAGAGTTTGGAAAAGGCATCTCATCTCCTCATCTCCTGGTGCTCGGGTTCACCCCTCCAGCGTCTTTACTAACAGTCTCCCCACTTGGAGATGTCAACACTGTCAACATCCTGTTGCGTACAGTTTGGAATTTGTCCAGAGGATGAAGCGGAAGGATGAGGAACAATGAGAGACAAGTCCTAGGTGTTCAGACAGGCACATGTCACTCTAATTTCCAATCAGGAAGATGAATTGACCAAAGGCTAGGGTTGCCCATGGAAACAGTATAGGGCTTGAGGAAATCCCACTGCTTTGTGGCCAGTTCCCATAAACACAAGTTGAACAATGGAACTCAGGGGCAGTAAAATTCACGAAACTGCAGAGTTGAAAATATCTATCACTGAAAAATGTCTTGAGGAAAGTCAGAGAAAAGGATTGGCAAGCAAGGGAGAATGGCAGGAAAGGGATTTGAGGAGGTAGAAAGGACTCGCCATTAAGCACAAGAAAAGGGGCTGAACATTGCCGACATTGCAGTTGGCCAAAAAGGCTGTATGCGTTTTTTTCTGTATATATTCAAGAAAAGGGCATACACTTTTTTAGCCAACCAAACAGGTGGGCACTGGAAATCAATACTACAAAAGATATCACTTCGCATCAGTCAGAAGAGCCATCCTCATAAAGTGTAAACGCCAGAAATGCAGGACAGGGCAAGGAGAGGAGGGAGCCCTGTGAGGCTTATAGTGGAAATGTATATTGCCAACGGCCATTCTGGAGAACTGTATTGTGTTTACTAAAGCATCTAAAAAATGAGCTACAGAGCATAGGGCACTTGCACTCATGGGCGTATATCTTGGGAAAAACAAAAATCGAGAGGACACAGGCACCCCAATGTTTACTGCCTCTCTGTTTAAAAGATCCTCGACTAGGATATAACTTAAATGTCTCTGGAGGGAAAAAATGGATAGAGATGTGGTACTTATGTAGAGTGGAATATTACTCAGCCTGGAAATCAATGAAATATGGCCAGTTGTAACAACTCCGGAGGAGTTACGTATGATCATTCTAAGTGACATAAATATGTAGAAAACACGTGTAAGGCTGCTAAACGGGAAAGGTGGGGAGGGGTGAGGCATCATCCAGGAGGTTGAAATTAGCAAAGATACCATTCCAAATACCAAACTGATAATCAACAAGGCCTACACGGTAACTAAAAGAACTGCACTCAGCACACTCAAGTCACCGGAAAAGAATATCTATGACTGGTAAGAATCTGAAAAAGAAATTATTGATGTCTCTCTGTACGTGAATCAAGTGGATGTACAGCAGCAAGAAACAGAGCTTTGAAAATCAGCTGTAAACAACATAGTAATAAATTGAAAAAAATAAACGACAGAGAGACAGAGAAAACCTCTTACAACTTTTCCTCAGGGACGGTGATGCAACATGGATTGAACACATCTAGACCCACAGCAGGATGAGACATAAGGCTGGAAACTGTTCGCACTAAGAGAAATGTGGGGTTGGGTGAGGAAATGCACACCCTTTAAAGTAATACTACCTGGTACCCATTCAATGGGTCCCAAATCTGCAGGTTCAAGGAATCTTCCTACAGCTAAAACATGCATGGAAAACCCAGAGGACTGTACACCATGTGATCGGGAGATGTGTCTAAAATGCACCTCATTTATCCTCTCCTGGTGCTCCTGTTCATCATTCCAGCCACGTTACTTAGAATCTCCCCACTTAGAGAATCAGCACATTTAAACTTCTGTTTCACACATTTTGCAAATTGTGAGGAGGATGAACGGGAACAGGGGGAAACAATGAGAGAATAGTTGTAGGGGTTTGGACGGGCACATGTCACTCTAATTTCCCATTAAGAATAAGAATTAAAAAAAGGCTCAGCCCGCCTCACCGGAGCCAAAATAGGGCCTGAAGCAATCCTGCAGTTTTGAGGCCAGCTCACAAAAGAGCAACTTAAAAAATGGAGCTCAGGGTCACTGCAATTCACAAACCTGCAGAGTTATAAATGAAAACTAACGTCCAAAAATATGTTGAGGTAAGGCAAAGAAGAGGATCTGAATGCAAGACAGAATTGCAAGAAACAGATTTCAAGAGATAGATTGGACTCGCCTTTAAAGCACATGAAAAGCGGCAGAATTTCGACAATGATGCAGTTGGCCCAAAAGGGAGTATGTGTTATTTCCTGAATATATCCAGGAAAAAACGCATACGCACTTTATGGGCAACCAAGCAAGCAAGCAATGCAAATGTGCACAACAAAGAAGTCTCATTTCCCACCGGTCAAAAGGGCCATCCGAAAAAATTGTAAAAACCAGAAATGCAGGACAGGCCATGGAGAACAGGGAGCCTTTATACGCTGATGGACAGTGTGTGAACTGCCGAGAGCCACTCTGGAGAAGTGTATGGTGGTTCCTAAATCATCTAAAAAACAGAGCGACAGAGCATAGGGCACTTCCAATCACGGGAGTATATCTAGGGAAGTCTAAAAATCAACAAGACACAAGCACACCACAGTTTAGGGCTACTCTGTTTACAAGAACCTCAACTTCAGTACACCTTAAATATCCCAGGAAAGAGAACAATGGATAAAGAAAATGTGGTACTTATGTACAATGGAATATCTCTTCACCATGAAATCAATGTAATAAGGCTAGTAGAAGGATAAAGAGTGGATTGAGGTCCGATAATACTACTTGAAATAAGTCAAACAGAAAAAGAAACATATCATAAGATATCACTTATAGAGGGAGGATAAATATGGCTGCACAAAAAATGAATGACAAAACAGAACAGTGTCTCACATTTAGAAAACACACTTATGTCAGCTTAAGGGGAAAGGAGAGGTGGGGTGATGCATAAAACCAGAGTTTGAAATTAGCACAGATACCGTTCAATAAACCAAATAGGTATCAGACAAGATCTACACCTTGCTCAATGAACTGGCCTCAACACACCCTATACACCACAGAGAAATATATCTGAGTAATAAGAATCTTAAAACCCATGTATTGATATATCTCCATAAGGGAATCAAGTGTGCGCAGAGCGGCACAAACACAGCAGTGAAAATGAGCTAAACCCCATTATAGAAATAAATTTTAAAACCAAAACGCAGAAACAATGAAAGAGAGAAAAATTCTTACAAAATTCGCTCAGGGGCTGTGATGCAACCTGGAATGACCACATATAAACCCACAGCTGGATAAGACATAAGGCTGGACACTTGGGGCTGAAAGGATTGGAGAGCTTTGGTGAGCAACTGCCGAAAGTTTAATGCAATACTTCATGCTACTTATTCCAAGGGTCCCAACACTCCAAGTTGAAGGGAATCTTCCTACAGCTAAACCATGCATGGGAAATCCAGCAGATGGTATACCATATGATTGGGAAAGGTTTCTAAAATGCACCTCATTTTCCTCTCCTGGGGCTCCGGATCAACATTCCAGCCACTTTACTAACAACATCTCCACATGGAGAGTCAATGCCTTTAAGTTCCGGTATCGCACAGTCTGCAGTTAGTGCGGAGGATGAATGGGAATAGAGGGAACCAGTGAGAAAATAGCTGTAGCGGTTTCAATGGGCACATGTCACTCTAATTTCACATCAGGAAGAAGAATTAACCAAAGGCAGAGCAAGGCGCCCCAGAAGAAGAATAGGGCCTGAAGAAATCCTGTGGATATGAGGCAAGATCACAAAAATAAGAGCTGAAAAATGGAGCTAAGGGCCACTGCAATTGAAAAACCTGCAGAGTTATAAAGGCCAACTATTTTCCAAACGTATATTGAGGTAAGGATATGAAGAGGAACTGAGAGCAAGGCAGAACTGCAGGAAACCGATTTCAGGAGGTAGACTGGAATTGCACTGAAAACATAGGAAAAGACTCAGAACGTCGACAATGATGCACTTGGCCAAAAAGGGCGTATGCGTTCTTTCCTGAATATATTCAGGAAGAAACGCATACGCCCTTTCTGGCCAACCAAGCAAGCTCGCAAAGGAAATCTGCACTACAATGAAGTCTCACTGCCCCCCGGTCAAAGGGCCTTCTGAAAAAAGTGTAAAATCCAGAAAGGCAGGAAAGGCCATGGAGAACTGGGAGCCTTGTTATGCTGATGGGCGAGATGTAAATGGCCAACAGCCACTCTGGAGAAGTGTATGGTGTTTCCTGAAACATCCAAAAAACTAAGCAACAGAGCCTAGGGCACTTCCACTTATGGTCCTATAGCTTAGGGAAATTAAAATCAAAAAGACACAGCCACCCCAAAGTTTGGGATGGCTCTGTTTACAAGAACCTCGTTTACGGTACAAGGTAAATATCGCAAAAAGCGAAAAATGGATAAAGAAGTTGTGGTACTTACGTACAATGCAATATCACTCAGCAATGAAATCTATGTCATCAGGCCCGTAGCAGCATAATGAGTGGATTCAGGTACGATGATTCTAAGTGAAATTAGTCACACAGAAAAAGAAACATCATAAGATATCACTACTACACGGAATGTAAACTTGGCTACACAGGAACTGAATTACAAAACAGAACAGGGTCAAAAATGTAGAAAACCAACTTATGCTTGCTTAAGGGGACGGGTGAGTTGGGGTGCTGCATAAAACCAGAGATTGAAATGAGCACAGATACCGTTCCATAAGCCAAATATGTAATAGACAAGAGCTACTCCTTGCTCAACGAAGTGGACTCAACACCCCATATTAAACGCCTAAGAATATACCTGACTAGTAAGAATCTACCTGACTAGTAAGAATCTTAAAACCTATGGATTTATATGTCTCCGAAAGAGAATCAAGCGTGTGTACAGCGGCATAAACGCAGCAGTGATAGGATTGGTGAGGTTCGGTGAGCAAATGCAGACCCTTTGAAGTCATATTGCATGGTACCCATTCCATGGGTCTCAACTCTCCATGTTTAAGGGATTCTTCCTTCAGCTAAAACATGCATGTGGAACCCAGAGTATGATCCACCATGTGGTCAGAAAACGTGTTCAAATGTGTCTCAGTTTTCGTCCCCTGGTACTCGGGTGCAACATTCCAGACGCTTTACTAACACTCTCCCCACTTGGAGAGTCAGTGCCTTTAACCTCCTGTTTGGCCCAGTTAGCAATTTCTGCGGAAGATGAACAGGAATAGGGAGAACCAATGAGAGATTAGGTGGAGGTGCCCGGACGGGCCATTTTAACTCTCATTTCCCACCAGGAAGAGGAATTAACCAAAGGCTCAGCATGCCGTGCCAGAACCAAACTAGGGCCTGAAGCAATCTTGCGGTGTTGCGGCCAGCTCACAAGAAAGCGAGTTGAAGAAAGAAGCTCAGGGGCACTGTAATTCACAAACCTGCAGAGTTATAAATGACAGCTATCTTCCAAAAATATATTGAATTAGGATGCCAAGAGGAGTTGAAAGAAGGGCAGAATTGCAGGAAACCGATTTCAGGAGGTAGACTGGAATTGCATGTAAAGCATAGGAAAAGAGGCAGAACGTCCACAATGATGCACTTGGCCAAAAAGGGCGTATGCGTTTTTTCCTGAATATATTCAGGAAAAAACGCATACGCCCTTTTTGGCCAACCAAGCAAGCTTGCAAAGGAAATCTGCACTACAATGAAGTCTCACTGCCCCCCGGTCAAAAGGGCCATCTGAAAAAAGTGTAAAATCCAGAAAGGCAGGACAGGCCATGGAGAACTGGGAGCCTAGTTATGCTGATGGGCGGGATGTAAATTGCCAGCAGCCACTCTGGAGAAGTGTATGGTGTTTCCTGAAACATCCAAAAAACAAAGCAACAGAGCCTAGGGCACTTCCACTTATGGTCCTATAGCTTAGGGAAATTAAAATCAAAAAGACACAGCCACCCCAAAGTTTGGGACGGCTCTGTTTACAAGAACCTCGTTTACGGTACAAGTTCAATATCACAGAAAGCGAAAAATGGATAAAGAAATTGTGGTACTTACGTACAATGCAATATCACTCAGCAATGAAATCTATGTCATCAGGCCCGTAGCAGCATAATGAGTGGATTCAGGTACGATGATTCTAAGTGAAATTAGTCACACAGAAAAAGAAACATCATAAGATATCACTAATACACGGAATGTAATCTTGGCTACACAAGAACTGAATTACAAAACAGAACAGGGTGTCAAATGTAGAAAACCAACTTATGCTTGCTTAAGGGGACGGGTGAGTTGGGGTGCTGCATAAAACCAGAGATTGAAATGAGCACAGATACCGTTCCATAAGCCAAATATGTAATAGACAAGAGCTACTCCTTGCTCAACGAAGTGGACTCAACACCCCATATTAAACGCCTAAGAATATACCTGACTAGTAAGAATAAACCTGACTAGTAAGTATCTTAAAACCTATGGATTTATATGTCTCCAAAAGAGAATCAAGCGTGTGTACAGCGGCATAAACGCAGCAGTGATAGGATTGCTGAGGTTCGGTGAGCAAATGCAGACCCTTTGAAGTCATATTGCATGGTAACCATTCCATGGGTCTCAACTCTCCAGGTTTAATGGATTCTTCCTTCAGCTAAAACATGCATGTGGAACCCAGAGTATGATCCACCGTGTGATCGGGAAACGTGTTCAAATGTGTCTCAGTTTTCGTCCCCTGGTACTCGGTTGCAACATTCCAGACGCTTTACTAACACTCTCCCCACTTGGAGAGTCAGTGCCTTTAACCTCCTGTTTGGCCCAGTTTGCAATTTCTGTGGAAAATGAACAGGAATAGGGAGAACCAATGAGAGACTAGGTGGAGGTGTCCGGACGGGCAAATTTAACTCTCATTTCCCACCAGGAAGAGGAATTAACCAAAGGCTCAGCGTGCCATGCCGGAACCACACTAGGACCAGAAGCAATCCTGCGGTGTTGCGGCCAGCTCACAAGAAAGCGAGTTGAAGAAAGGAGCTCAGGGGCACTGTAATTCACAAACCTGCAGAGTTACAAATGACAGCTATCTTCCAAAAATATATTGAAGTAAGGCTGCCAAGAGGAGTTGAAAGGGGGGCAGAATTGCAGGAAACCGATTTCAGGAGGTACACTGGAATTGCATGTAAAGCATAGGAAAAGAGGCAGAACGTCCAAAATGATGCACTTGGCCAAAAAGGGCGTATGCGTTTTTTCCTGAATATATTCAAGAAAAAACGCATACGCCCTTTTTGGCCAAACAAGCAAGCTTGCAAAGGAAATCTGCACTACAATGAAGTCTCACTGCCCCCCGGTCAAAAGGGCCATCTGAAAAAAGTGTAAAATCCAGAAAGGCAGGACAGGCCATGGAGAACTGGGAGCCTAGTTATGCTGATGGGCGGGATGTAAATTGCCAGCAGCCACTCTGGAGAAGTGTATGGTGTTTCCTGAAACATCCAAAAAACAAAGCAACAGAGCCTAGGGCACTTCCACTTATGGTCCTATAGCTTAGGGAAATTAAAATCAAAAAGACACAGCCACCCCAAAGTTTGGGACGGCTCTGTTTACAAGAACCTCGTTTACGGGACAAGTTCAATATCACAGAAAGCGAAAAATGGATAAAGAAATTGTGGTACTTACGTACAATGCAATATCACTCAGCAATGAAATCTATGTCATCAGGCCCGTAGCAGCATAATGAGTGGATTCAGGTACGATGATTCTAAGTGAAATTAGTCACACAGAAAAAGAAACATCATAAGATATCACTAATACACGGAATGTAAACTTGGCTACACAAGAACTGAATTACAAAACAGAACAGGGTGTCAAATGTAGAAAACCAACTTATGCTTGCTTAAGGGGACGGGTGAGTTGGGGTGCTGCATAAAACCAGAGATTGAAATGAGCACAGATACCGTTCCATAAGCCAAATATGTAATAGACAAGAGCTACTCCTTGCTCAACGAAGTGGACTCAACACCCCATATTAAACGCCTAAAAATATACCTGACTAGTAAGAATCTACCTGACTAGTAAGAATCTTAAAACCTATGGATTTATATGTCTCCGAAAGAGAATCAAGCGTGTGTACAGCGGCATAAACGCAGCAGTGATAGGATTGCTGAGGTTCGGTGAGCAAATCCAGACCCTTTGAAGTCATATTGCATGGTACCCATTCCATGGGTCTCAACTCTCCACGTTTAAGGGATTCTTCCTTCATCTAAAATATGCAGGTGGAACCCAGAGTATGATCCACCGTGTGATCGGGAAACGTGTTCAAATGTGTCTCAGTTTTCGTCCCCTGGTACTCGGGTGCAACATTCCAGACGCTTTACTAACACTCTCCCCACTTGGAGAGTCAGTGCCTTTAACCTCCTGTTTGGCCCAGTTTGCAATTACTGTGGAAAATGAACAGGAATAGGGAGAACCAATGAGAGACTAGGTGGAGGTGTCCGGACGGGCAAATTTAACTCTCATTTACACCAGGAAGAGGAATTAACCAAAGGCTCAGCGTGCCATGCCGGAACCACACTAGGACCAGAAGCAATCCTGCGGTGTTGCGGCCAGCTCACAAGAAAGCGAGTTGAAGAAAGGAGCTCAGGGGCACTGTAATTCACAAAACTGCAGAGTTACAAATGACAGCTATCTTCCAAAAATATATTGAAGTAAGGCTGCCAAGAGGAGTTGAAAGGGGGGCAGAATTGCAGGAAACCGATTTCAGGAGGTAGACTGGAATTGCATGTAAAGCATAGGAAAAGAGGCAGAACGTCCACAATGATGCACTTGGCCAAAAAGGGCGTATGCGTTTTTTCCTGAATATATTCAGGAAAAAACGCATACGCCCTTTTTGGCCAACCAAGCAAGCTTGCAAAGGAAATCTGCACTACAATGAAGTCTCACTGCCCCCCGGTCAAAAGGGCCATCTGAAAAAAGTGTAAAATCCAGAAAGGCAGGACAGGCCATGGAGAACTGGGAGCCTAGTTATGCTGATGGGCGGGATGTAAATTGCCAGCAGCCACTCTGGAGAAGTGTATGGTGTTTCCTGAAACATCCAGAAAACAAAGCAACAGAGCCTAGGGCACTTCCACTTATGGTCCTATAGCTTAGGGAAATTAAAATCAAAAAGACACAGCCACCCCAAAGTTTGGGACGGCTCTGTTTACAAGAACCTCGTTTACGGTACAAGTTCAATATCACAGAAACCGAAAAATGGATAAAGAAATTGTGGTACTTACGTACAATGCAATATCACTCAGCAATGAAATCTATGTCATCAGGCCCGTAGCAGCATAATAAGTGGATTCGGGGAGACACTGATTTTGAAAAAGCCCTGGTGTTCTCCTTACATGAATGGGACTCTTCCTACTGCTAAAACATGTCTGTCACATCCAGAGGATGGTATACCGTCTGATCGGGAAGAGTTTGGAAAAGGCATCTCATCTCCTCATCTCCTGGTGCTCGGGTTCACCCCTCCAGCGTCTTTACTAACAGTCTCCCCACTTGGAGATGTCAACACTGTCAACATCCTGTTGCGTACAGTTTGGAATTTGTCCAGAGGATGAAGCGGAAGGATGAGGAACAATGAGAGACAAGTCCTAGGTGTTCAGACAGGCACATGTCACTCTAATTTCCAATCAGGAAGATGAATTGACCAAAGGCTAGGGTTGCCCATGGAAACAGTATAGGGCTTGAGGAAATCCCACTGCTTTGTGGCCAGTTCCCATAAACACAAGTTGAACAATGGAACTCAGGGGCAGTAAAATTCACGAAACTGCAGAGTTGAAAATATCTATCACTGAAAAATGTCTTGAGGAAAGTCAGAGAAAAGGATTGGCAAGCAAGGGAGAATGGCAGGAAAGGGATTTGAGGAGGTAGAAAGGACTCGCCATTAAGCACAAGAAAAGGGGCTGAACATTGCCGACATTGCAGTTGGCCAAAAAGGCTGTATGCGTTTTTTTCTGTATATATTCAAGAAAAGGGCATACACTTTTTTAGCCAACCAAACAGGTGGGCACTGGAAATCAATACTACAAAAGATATCACTTCGCATCAGTCAGAAGAGCCATCCTCATAAAGTGTAAACGCCAGAAATGCAGGACAGGGCAAGGAGAGGAGGGAGCCCTGTGAGGCTTATAGTGGAAATGTATATTGCCAACGGCCATTCTGGAGAACTGTATTGTGTTTACTAAAGCATCTAAAAAATGAGCTACAGAGCATAGGGCACTTGCACTCATGGGCGTATATCTTGGGAAAAACAAAAATCGAGAGGACACAGGCACCCCAATGTTTACTGCCTCTCTGTTTAAAAGATCCTCGACTAGGATATAACTTAAATGTCTCTGGAGGGAAAAAATGGATAGAGATGTGGTACTTATGTAGAGTGGAATATTACTCAGCCTGGAAATCAATGAAATATGGCCAGTTGTAACAACTCCGGAGGAGTTACGTATGATCATTCTAAGTGACATAAATATGTAGAAAACACGTGTAAGGCTGCTAAACGGGAAAGGTGGGGAGGGGTGAGGCATCATCCAGGAGGTTGAAATTAGCAAAGATACCATTCCAAATACCAAACTGATAATCAACAAGGCCTACACGGTAACTAAAAGAACTGCACTCAGCACACTCAAGTCACCGGAAAAGAATATCTATGACTGGTAAGAATCTGAAAAAGAAATTATTGATGTCTCTCTGTACGTGAATCAAGTGGATGTACAGCAGCAAGAAACAGAGCTTTGAAAATCAGCTGTAAACAACATAGTAATAAATTGAAAAAAATAAACGACAGAGAGACAGAGAAAACCTCTTACAACTTTTCCTCAGGGACGGTGATGCAACATGGATTGAACACATCTAGACCCACAGCAGGATGAGACATAAGGCTGGAAACTGTTCGCACTAAGAGAAATGTGGGGTTGGGTGAGGAAATGCACACCCTTTAAAGTAATACTACCTGGTACCCATTCAATGGGTCCCAAATCTGCAGGTTCAAGGAATCTTCCTACAGCTAAAACATGCATGGAAAACCCAGAGGACTGTACACCATGTGATCGGGAGATGTGTCTAAAATGCACCTCATTTATCCTCTCCTGGTGCTCCTGTTCATCATTCCAGCCACGTTACTTAGAATCTCCCCACTTAGAGAATCAGCACATTTAAACTTCTGTTTCACACATTTTGCAAATTGTGAGGAGGATGAACGGGAACAGGGGGAAACAATGAGAGAATAGTTGTAGGGGTTTGGACGGGCACATGTCACTCTAATTTCCCATTAAGAATAAGAATTAAAAAAAGGCTCAGCCCGCCTCACCGGAGCCAAAATAGGGCCTGAAGCAATCCTGCAGTTTTGAGGCCAGCTCACAAAAGAGCAACTTAAAAAATGGAGCTCAGGGTCACTGCAATTCACAAACCTGCAGAGTTATAAATGAAAACTAACGTCCAAAAATATGTTGAGGTAAGGCAAAGAAGAGGATCTGAATGCAAGACAGAATTGCAAGAAACAGATTTCAAGAGATAGATTGGACTCGCCTTTAAAGCACATGAAAAGCGGCAGAATTTCGACAATGATGCAGTTGGCCCAAAAGGGAGTATGTGTTATTTCCTGAATATATCCAGGAAAAAACGCATACGCACTTTATGGGCAACCAAGCAAGCAAGCAATGCAAATGTGCACAACAAAGAAGTCTCATTTCCCACCGGTCAAAAGGGCCATCCGAAAAAATTGTAAAAACCAGAAATGCAGGACAGGCCATGGAGAACAGGGAGCCTTTATACGCTGATGGACAGTGTGTGAACTGCCGAGAGCCACTCTGGAGAAGTGTATGGTGGTTCCTAAATCATCTAAAAAACAGAGCGACAGAGCATAGGGCACTTCCAATCACGGGAGTATATCTAGGGAAGTCTAAAAATCAACAAGACACAAGCACACCACAGTTTAGGGCTACTCTGTTTACAAGAACCTCAACTTCAGTACACCTTAAATATCCCAGGAAAGAGAACAATGGATAAAGAAAATGTGGTACTTATGTACAATGGAATATCTCTTCACCATGAAATCAATGTAATAAGGCTAGTAGAAGGATAAAGAGTGGATTGAGGTCCGATAATACTACTTGAAATAAGTCAAACAGAAAAAGAAACATATCATAAGATATCACTTATAGAGGGAGGATAAATATGGCTGCACAAAAAATGAATGACAAAACAGAACAGTGTCTCACATTTAGAAAACACACTTATGTCAGCTTAAGGGGAAAGGAGAGGTGGGGTGATGCATAAAACCAGAGTTTGAAATTAGCACAGATACCGTTCAATAAACCAAATAGGTATCAGACAAGATCTACACCTTGCTCAATGAACTGGCCTCAACACACCCTATACACCACAGAGAAATATATCTGAGTAATAAGAATCTTAAAACCCATGTATTGATATATCTCCATAAGGGAATCAAGTGTGCGCAGAGCGGCACAAACACAGCAGTGAAAATGAGCTAAACCCCATTATAGAAATAAATTTTAAAACCAAAACGCAGAAACAATGAAAGAGAGAAAAATTCTTACAAAATTCGCTCAGGGGCTGTGATGCAACCTGGAATGACCACATATAAACCCACAGCTGGATAAGACATAAGGCTGGACACTTGGGGCTGAAAGGATTGGAGAGCTTTGGTGAGCAACTGCCGAAAGTTTAATGCAATACTTCATGCTACTTATTCCAAGGGTCCCAACACTCCAAGTTGAAGGGAATCTTCCTACAGCTAAACCATGCATGGGAAATCCAGCAGATGGTATACCATATGATTGGGAAAGGTTTCTAAAATGCACCTCATTTTCCTCTCCTGGGGCTCCGGATCAACATTCCAGCCACTTTACTAACAACATCTCCACATGGAGAGTCAATGCCTTTAAGTTCCGGTATCGCACAGTCTGCAGTTAGTGCGGAGGATGAATGGGAATAGAGGGAACCAGTGAGAAAATAGCTGTAGCGGTTTCAATGGGCACATGTCACTCTAATTTCACATCAGGAAGAAGAATTAACCAAAGGCAGAGCAAGGCGCCCCAGAAGAAGAATAGGGCCTGAAGAAATCCTGTGGATATGAGGCAAGATCACAAAAATAAGAGCTGAAAAATGGAGCTAAGGGCCACTGCAATTGAAAAACCTGCAGAGTTATAAAGGCCAACTATTTTCCAAACGTATATTGAGGTAAGGATATGAAGAGGAACTGAGAGCAAGGCAGAACTGCAGGAAACCGATTTCAGGAGGTAGACTGGAATTGCACTGAAAACATAGGAAAAGACTCAGAACGTCGACAATGATGCACTTGGCCAAAAAGGGCGTATGCGTTCTTTCCTGAATATATTCAGGAAGAAACGCATACGCCCTTTCTGGCCAACCAAGCAAGCTCGCAAAGGAAATCTGCACTACAATGAAGTCTCACTGCCCCCCGGTCAAAGGGCCTTCTGAAAAAAGTGTAAAATCCAGAAAGGCAGGAAAGGCCATGGAGAACTGGGAGCCTTGTTATGCTGATGGGCGAGATGTAAATGGCCAACAGCCACTCTGGAGAAGTGTATGGTGTTTCCTGAAACATCCAAAAAACTAAGCAACAGAGCCTAGGGCACTTCCACTTATGGTCCTATAGCTTAGGGAAATTAAAATCAAAAAGACACAGCCACCCCAAAGTTTGGGATGGCTCTGTTTACAAGAACCTCGTTTACGGTACAAGGTAAATATCGCAAAAAGCGAAAAATGGATAAAGAAGTTGTGGTACTTACGTACAATGCAATATCACTCAGCAATGAAATCTATGTCATCAGGCCCGTAGCAGCATAATGAGTGGATTCAGGTACGATGATTCTAAGTGAAATTAGTCACACAGAAAAAGAAACATCATAAGATATCACTACTACACGGAATGTAAACTTGGCTACACAGGAACTGAATTACAAAACAGAACAGGGTCAAAAATGTAGAAAACCAACTTATGCTTGCTTAAGGGGACGGGTGAGTTGGGGTGCTGCATAAAACCAGAGATTGAAATGAGCACAGATACCGTTCCATAAGCCAAATATGTAATAGACAAGAGCTACTCCTTGCTCAACGAAGTGGACTCAACACCCCATATTAAACGCCTAAGAATATACCTGACTAGTAAGAATCTACCTGACTAGTAAGAATCTTAAAACCTATGGATTTATATGTCTCCGAAAGAGAATCAAGCGTGTGTACAGCGGCATAAACGCAGCAGTGATAGGATTGGTGAGGTTCGGTGAGCAAATGCAGACCCTTTGAAGTCATATTGCATGGTACCCATTCCATGGGTCTCAACTCTCCATGTTTAAGGGATTCTTCCTTCAGCTAAAACATGCATGTGGAACCCAGAGTATGATCCACCATGTGGTCAGAAAACGTGTTCAAATGTGTCTCAGTTTTCGTCCCCTGGTACTCGGGTGCAACATTCCAGACGCTTTACTAACACTCTCCCCACTTGGAGAGTCAGTGCCTTTAACCTCCTGTTTGGCCCAGTTAGCAATTTCTGCGGAAGATGAACAGGAATAGGGAGAACCAATGAGAGATTAGGTGGAGGTGCCCGGACGGGCCATTTTAACTCTCATTTCCCACCAGGAAGAGGAATTAACCAAAGGCTCAGCATGCCGTGCCAGAACCAAACTAGGGCCTGAAGCAATCTTGCGGTGTTGCGGCCAGCTCACAAGAAAGCGAGTTGAAGAAAGAAGCTCAGGGGCACTGTAATTCACAAACCTGCAGAGTTATAAATGACAGCTATCTTCCAAAAATATATTGAATTAGGATGCCAAGAGGAGTTGAAAGAAGGGCAGAATTGCAGGAAACCGATTTCAGGAGGTAGACTGGAATTGCATGTAAAGCATAGGAAAAGAGGCAGAACGTCCACAATGATGCACTTGGCCAAAAAGGGCGTATGCGTTTTTTCCTGAATATATTCAGGAAAAAACGCATACGCCCTTTTTGGCCAACCAAGCAAGCTTGCAAAGGAAATCTGCACTACAATGAAGTCTCACTGCCCCCCGGTCAAAAGGGCCATCTGAAAAAAGTGTAAAATCCAGAAAGGCAGGACAGGCCATGGAGAACTGGGAGCCTAGTTATGCTGATGGGCGGGATGTAAATTGCCAGCAGCCACTCTGGAGAAGTGTATGGTGTTTCCTGAAACATCCAAAAAACAAAGCAACAGAGCCTAGGGCACTTCCACTTATGGTCCTATAGCTTAGGGAAATTAAAATCAAAAAGACACAGCCACCCCAAAGTTTGGGACGGCTCTGTTTACAAGAACCTCGTTTACGGTACAAGTTCAATATCACAGAAAGCGAAAAATGGATAAAGAAATTGTGGTACTTACGTACAATGCAATATCACTCAGCAATGAAATCTATGTCATCAGGCCCGTAGCAGCATAATGAGTGGATTCAGGTACGATGATTCTAAGTGAAATTAGTCACACAGAAAAAGAAACATCATAAGATATCACTAATACACGGAATGTAATCTTGGCTACACAAGAACTGAATTACAAAACAGAACAGGGTGTCAAATGTAGAAAACCAACTTATGCTTGCTTAAGGGGACGGGTGAGTTGGGGTGCTGCATAAAACCAGAGATTGAAATGAGCACAGATACCGTTCCATAAGCCAAATATGTAATAGACAAGAGCTACTCCTTGCTCAACGAAGTGGACTCAACACCCCATATTAAACGCCTAAGAATATACCTGACTAGTAAGAATAAACCTGACTAGTAAGTATCTTAAAACCTATGGATTTATATGTCTCCAAAAGAGAATCAAGCGTGTGTACAGCGGCATAAACGCAGCAGTGATAGGATTGCTGAGGTTCGGTGAGCAAATGCAGACCCTTTGAAGTCATATTGCATGGTAACCATTCCATGGGTCTCAACTCTCCAGGTTTAATGGATTCTTCCTTCAGCTAAAACATGCATGTGGAACCCAGAGTATGATCCACCGTGTGATCGGGAAACGTGTTCAAATGTGTCTCAGTTTTCGTCCCCTGGTACTCGGGTGCAACATTCCAGATGCTTTACTAACACTCTCCCCACTTGGAGAGTCAGTGCCTTTAACCTCCTGTTTGGCCCAGTTTGCAATTTCTGTGGAAAATGAACAGGAATAGGGAGAACCAATGAGAGACTAGGTGGAGGTGTCCGGACGGGCAAATTTAACTCTCATTTCCCACCAGGAAGAGGAATTAACCAAAGGCTCAGCATGCCGTGCCGGAACCAAACTAGGGCCTGAAGCAATCCTGCGGTGTTGCGGCCAGCTCACAAGAAAGCGAGTTGAAGAAAGGAGCTCAGGGGCACTGTAATTCACAAACCTGCAGAGTTATAAATGACAGCTATCTTCCAAAAATATATTGAAGTAAGGCTGCCAAGAGGAGTTGAAAGCGGGGCAGAATTGCAGGAAACCGATTTCAGGAGGTAGACGGGAATTGCATGTAAAGCATAGGAAAAGAGGCAGAACGTCCACAATGATGCACTTGGCCAAAAAGGGCGTATGCGTTTTTTCCTGAATATATTCAGGAAAAAACGCATACGCCCTTTTTGGCCAACCAAGCAAGCTTGCAAAGGAAATCTGCACTACAATGAAGTCTCACTGCCCCCCGGTCAAAAGGGCCATCTGAAAAAAGTGTAAAATCCAGAAAGGCAGGACAGGCCATGGAGAACTGGGAGCCTAGTTATGCTGATGGGCGGGATGTAAATTGCCAGTAGCCACTCTGGAGAAGTGTATGGTGTTTCCTGAAACATCCAAAAAACAAAGCAACAGAGCCTAGGGCACTTCCACTTATGGTCCTATAGCTTAGGGAAATTAAAATCAAAAAGACACAGCCACCCCAAAGTTTGGGACGGCTCTGTTTACAAGAACCTCGTTTACGGGACAAGTTCAATATCACAGAAAGCGAAAAATGGATAAAGAAATTGTGGTACTTACGTACAATGCAATATCACTCAGCAATGAAATCTATGTCATCAGGCCCGTAGCAGCATAATGAGTAGATTCAGGTACGATGATTCTAAGTGAAATTAGTCACACAGAAAAAGAAATATCATAAGATATCACTAATACACGGAATGTAAACTTGGCTATACAAGAACTGAATTACAAAACAGAACAGGGTGTCAAATGTAGAAAACCAACTTATGCTTGCTTAAGGGGACGGGTGAGTTGGGGTGCTGCATAAAACCAGAGATTGAAATGAGCACAGATACCTTTCCATAAGCCAAATATGTAATAGACAAGAGCTACTCCTTGCTCAACGAAGTGGACTCAACACCCCATATTAAACGCCTAAAAATATACCTGACTAGTAAGAATCTACCTGACTAGTAAGAATCTTAAAACCTATGGATTTATATGTCTCCGAAAGAGAATCAAGCGTGTGTACAGGGGCATAAACGCAGCAGTGATAGGATTGCTGAGGTTCGGTGAGCAAATCCAGACCCTTTGAAGTCATATTGCATGGTACCCATTCCATGGGTCTCAACTCTCCAGGTTTAAGGGATTCTTCCTTCATCTAAAACATGCAGGTGGAACCCAGAGTATGATCCACCGTGTGATCGGGAAACGTGTTCAAATGTGTCTCAGTTTTCGTCCCCTGGTACTCGGGTGCAACATTGCAGACGCTTTACTAACACTCTCCCCACTTGGAGAGTCAGTGCCTTTAACCTCCTGTTTGGCCCAGTTTGCAATTTCTGTGGAAAATGAACAGGAATAGGGAGAACCAATGAGAGACTAGGTGGAGGTGTCCGGACGGGCAAATTTAACTCTCATTTCCCACCAGGAAGAGGAATTAACCAAAGGCTCAGCGTGCCATGCCGGAACCACACTAGGACCAGAAGCAATCCTGCGGTGTTGCGGCCAGCTCACAAGAAAGCGAGTTGAAGAAAGGAGCTCAGGGGCACTGTAATTCACAAACCTGCAGAGTTACAAATGACAGCTATCTTCCAAAAATATATTGAAGTAAGGCTGCCAAGAGGAGTTGAAAGGGGGGCAGAATTGCAGGAAACCGATTTCAGGAGGTACACTGGAATTGCATGTAAAGCATAGGAAAAGAGGCAGAACGTCCACAATGATGCACTTGGCCAAAAAGGGCGTATGCGTTTTTTCCTGAATATATTCAGGAAAAAACGCATACGCCCTTTTTGGCCAAACAAGCAAGCTTGCAAAGGAAATCTGCACTACAATGAAGTCTCACTGCCCCCCGGTCAAAAGGGCCATCTGAAAAAAGTGTAAAATCCAGAAAGGCAGGACAGGCCATGGAGAACTGGGAGCCTAGTTATGCTGATGGGCGGGATGTAAATTGCCAGCAGCCACTCTGGAGAAGTGTATGGTGTTTCCTGAAACATCCAGAAAACAAAGCAACAGAGCCTAGGGCACTTCCACTTATGGTCCTATAGCTTAGGGAAATTAAAATCAAAAAGACACAGCCACCCCAAAGTTTGGGACGGCTCTGTTTACAAGAACCTCGTTTACGGTACAAGTTCAATATCACAGAAACCGAAAAATGGATAAAGAAATTGTGGTACTTACGTACAATGCAATATCACTCAGCAATGAAATCTATGTCATCAGGCCCGTAGCAGCATAATGAGTGGATTCAGGTATGATGATTCTAAGTGAAATTAGTCACACAGAAAAAGAAACATCATAAGATATCACTAATACACGGAATGTAAACTTGGCTACACAAGAACTGAATTACAAAACAGAACAGGGTGTCAAATGTAGAAAACCAACTTATGCTTGCTTAAGGGGACGGGTGAGTTGGGGTGCTGCATAAAACCAGAGATTGAAATTAGCACAGATACCGTTCCATAAGCCAAATATGTAATAGACAAGAGCTACTCCTTGCTCAACGAAGTGGACTCAACACTCCATATTAAACGCCTAAGAATATACCTGACTAGTAAGAATCTTAAAACCTATGGATTTATATGTCTCCGAAAGAGAATCAAGCGTGTGTACAGCGGCATAAACGCAGCAGTGATAGGATTGCTGAGGTTCGGTGAGCAAATGCAGACCCTTTGAAGTCATATTGCATGGTACCCATTCCATGGGTCTCAACTCTCCAGGTTTAATGGATTCTTCCTTCAGCTAAAACATGCATGTGGAACCCAGAGTATGATCCACCGTGTGATCGGGAAACGTGTTCAAATGTGTCTCAGTTTTCGTCCCCTGGTACTCGGTTGCAACATTCCAGACGCTTTACTAACACTCTCCCCACTTGGAGAGTCAGTGCCTTTAACCTCCTGTTTGGCCCAGTTTGCAATTTCTGTGGAAAATGAACAGGAATTGGGAGAACCAATGAGAGACTAGGTGGAGGTGTCCGGACGGGCAAATTTAACTCTCATTTCCCACCAGGAAGAGGAATTAACCAAAGGCTCAGCATGCCGTGCCGGAACCAAACTAGGGCCTGAAGCAATACTGCGGTGTTGCGGCCAGCTCACAAGAAAGCGAGTTGAAGAAAGGAGCTCAGGGGCACTGTAATTCACAAACCTGCAGAGTTATAAATGACAGCTATCTTCCAAAAATATATTGAATTAGGATGCCAAGAGGAGTTGAAAGCAGGGCAGAATTGCAGGAAACCGATTTCAGGAGGTAGACTGGAATTGCATGTAAAGCATAGGAAAAGAGGCAGAACGTCCACAATGATGCACTTGGCCAAAAAGGGCGTATGCGTTTTTTCCTGAATATATTCAGGAAAAAACGCATACGCCCTTTTTGGCCAACCAAGCAAGCTTGCAAAGGAAATCTGCACTACAATGAAGTCTCACTGCCCCCCGGTCAAAAGGGCCATCTGAAAAAAGTGTAAAATCCAGAAAGGCAGGACAGGCCATGGAGAACTGGGAGCCTAGTTATGTTGATGGGCGGGATGTAAATTGCCAGCAGCCACTCTGGAGAAGTGTATGGTGTTTCCTGAAACATCCAAAAAACAAAGCAACAGAGCCTAGGGCACTTCCACTTATTGTCCTTTAGCTTAGGGAAATTAAAATCAAAAAGACACAGCCACCCCAAAGTTTGGGACGGCTCTGTTTACAAGAACCTCGTTTACGGTACAAGTTCAATATCACAGAAAGCGAAAAATGGATAAAGAAATTGTGGTACTTACGTACAATGCAATATCACTCAGCAATGAAATCTATGTCAACAGGCCCATAGCAGAATAATGAGTGGATTCAGGTACGATGATTCTAAGTGAAATTAGTCACACAGAAAAAGAAACATCATAAGATATCACTAATACACGGAATGTAAACTTGGCTACACAAGAACTGAATTACAAAACAGAACAGGGTGTCAAATGTAGAAAACCAACTTATGCTTGCTTAAGGGGACGGGTGAGTTGGGGTGCTGCATAAAACCAGAGATTGAAATGAGCACAGATACCGTTCCATAAGCCAAATATGTAATAGACAAGAGCTACTCCTTGCTCAACGAAGTGGACTCAACACCCCATATTAAACGCCTAAGAATATACCTGACTAGTAAGAATCTACCTGACTAGTAAGAATCTTAAAACCTATTCATTTATATGTCTCCGAAAGAGAATCAAGCGTGTGTACAGCGGCATAAACGCAGCAGTGATAGGATTGGTGAGGTTCGGTGAGCAAATGCAGACCCTTTGAAGTCATATTGCATGGTACCCATTCCATGGGTCTCAACTCTCCATGTTTAAGGGATTCTTCCTTCAGCTAAAACATGCATGTGGAACCCAGAGTATGATCCACCATGTGGTCGGAAAACGTGTTCAAATGTGTCTCAGTTTTGGTCCCCTGGTACTCGGGTGCAACATTCCAGACGCTTTCCTAACACTCTCCCCACTTGGAGAGTCAGTGCCTTTAACCTCCTGTTTGGCCCAGTTAGCAATTTCTGCGGAAGATGAACAGGAATAGGGAGAACCAATGAGAGATTAGGTGGAGGTGTCCGGACGGGCCAATTTAACTCTCATTTCCCACCAGGAAGAGGAATTAACCAAAGGCTCAGCATGCCGTGCCAGAACCAAACTAGGGCCTGAAGCAATCCTGTGGTGTTGCGGCCAGCTCACAAGAAAGCGAGTTGAAGAAAGGAGCTCAGGGGCACTGTAATTCACAAACCTGCAGAGTTATAAATGACAGCTATCTTCCAAAAATATATTGAATTAGGATGCCAAGAGGAGTTGAAAGCAGGGCAGAATTGCAGGAAACCGATTTCAGGAGGTAGACTGGAATTGCATGTAAAGCATAGGAAAAGAGGCAGAACGTCCAAAATGATGCACTTGGCCAAAAAGGGCGTATGCGTTTTTTCCTGAATATATTCAAGAAAAAACGCATACGCCCTTTTTGGCCAAACAAGCAAGCTTGCAAAGGAAATCTGCACTACAATGAAGTCTCACTGCCCCCCGGTCAAAAGGGCCATCTGAAAAAAGTGTAAAATCCAGAAAGGCAGGACAGGCCATGGAGAACTGGGAGCCTAGTTATGCTGATGGGCGGGATGTAAATTGCCAGCAGCCACTCTGGAGAAGTGTATGGTGTTTCCTGAAACATCCAAAAAACAAAGCAACAGAGCCTAGGGCACTTCCACTTATGGTCCTATAGCTTAGGGAAATTAAAATCAAAAAGACACAGCCACCCCAAAGTTTGGGACGGCTCTGTTTACAAGAACCTCGTTTACGGTACAAGTTCAATATCACAGAAAGCGAAAAATGGATAAAGAAATTGTGGTACTTACGTACAATGCAATATCACTCAGCAATGAAATCTATGTCATCAGGCCCGTAGCAGCATAATGAGTGGATTCAGGTACGATGATTCTAAGTGAAATTAGTCACACAGAAAAAGAAACATCATAAGATATCACTAATACACGGAATGTAAACTTGGCTACACAAGAACTGAATTACAAAACAGAACAGGGTGTCAAATGTAGAAAACCAACTTATGCTTGCTTAAGGGGACGGGTGAGTTGGGGTGCTGCATAAAACCAGAGATTGAAATGAGCACAGATACCGTTCCATAAGCCAAATATGTAATAGACAAGAGCTACTCCTTGCTCAACGAAGTGGACTCAACACCCCATATTAAACGCCTAAAAATATACCTGACTAGTAAGAATCTACCTGACTAGTAAGAATCTTAAAACCTATGGATTTATATGTCTCCGAAAGAGAATCAAGCGTGTGTACAGCGGCATAAACGCAGCAGTGATAGGATTGCTGAGGTTCGGTGAGCAAATCCAGACCCTTTGAAGTCATATTGCATGGTACCCATTCCATGGGTCTCAACTCTCCAGGTTTAAGGGATTCTTCCTTCATCTAAAATATGCAGGTGGAACCCAGAGTATGATCCACCGTGTGATCGGGAAACGTGTTCAAATGTGTCTCAGTTTTCGTCCCCTGGTACTCGGGTGCAACATTGCAGACGCTTTACTAACACTCTCCCCACTTGGAGAGTCAGTGCCTTTAACCTCCTGTTTGGCCCAGTTTGCAATTTCTGTGGAAAATGAACAGGAATAGGGAGAACCAATGAGAGACTAGGTGGAGGTGTCCGGACGGGCAAATTTAACTCTCATTTCCCACCAGGAAGAGGAATTAACCAAAGGCTCAGCGTGCCATGCCGGAACCACACTAGGACCAGAAGCAATCCTGCGGTGTTGCGGCCAGCTCACAAGAAAGCGAGTTGAAGAAAGGAGCTCAGGGGCACTGTAATTCACAAACCTGCAGAGTTACAAATGACAGCTATCTTCCAAAAATATATTGAAGTAAGGCTGCCAAGAGGAGTTGAAAGGGGGGCAGAATTGCAGGAAACCGATTTCAGGAGGTACACTGGAATTGCATGTAAAGCATAGGAAAAGAGGCAGAACGTCCACAATGATGCACTTGGCCAAAAAGGGCGTATGCGTTTTTTCCTGAATATATTCAGGAAAAAACGCATACGCCCTTTTTGGCCAAACAAGCAAGCTTGCAAAGGAAATCTGCACTACAATGAAGTCTCACTGCCCCCCGGTCAAAAGGGCCATCTGAAAAAAGTGTAAAATCCAGAAAGGCAGGACAGGCCATGGAGAACTGGGAGCCTAGTTATGCTGATGGGCGGGATGTAAATTGCCAGCAGCCACTCTGGAGAAGTGTATGGTGTTTCCTGAAACATCCAGAAAACAAAGCAACAGAGCCTAGGGCACTTCCACTTATGGTCCTATAGCTTAGGGAAATTAAAATCAAAAAGACACAGCCACCCCAAAGTTTGGGACGGCTCTGTTTACAAGAACCTCGTTTACGGTACAAGTTCAATATCACAGAAACCGAAAAATGGATAAAGAAATTGTGGTACTTACGTACAATGCAATATCACTCAGCAATGAAATCTATGTCATCAGGCCCGTAGCAGCATAATGAGTGGATTCAGGTATGATGATTCTAAGTGAAATTAGTCACACAGAAAAAGAAACATCATAAGATATCACTAATACACGGAATGTAAACTTGGCTACACAAGAACTGAATTACAAAACAGAACAGGGTGTCAAATGTAGAAAACCAACTTATGCTTGCTTAAGGGGACGGGTGAGTTGGGGTGCTGCATAAAACCAGAGATTGAAATTAGCACAGATACCGTTCCATAAGCCAAATATGTAATAGACAAGAGCTACTCCTTGCTCAACGAAGTGGACTCAACACTCCATATTAAACGCCTAAGAATATACCTGACTAGTAAGAATCTTAAAACCTATGGATTTATATGTCTCCGAAAGAGAATCAAGCGTGTGTACAGCGGCATAAACGCAGCAGTGATAGGATTGCTGAGGTTCGGTGAGCAAATGCAGACCCTTTGAAGTCATATTGCATGGTACCCATTCCATGGGTCTCAACTCTCCAGGTTTAATGGATTCTTCCTTCAGCTAAAACATGCATGTGGAACCCAGAGTATGATCCACCGTGTGATCGGGAAACGTGTTCAAATGTGTCTCAGTTTTCGTCCCCTGGTACTCGGTTGCAACATTCCAGACGCTTTACTAACACTCTCCCCACTTGGAGAGTCAGTGCCTTTAACCTCCTGTTTGGCCCAGTTTGCAATTTCTGTGGAAAATGAACAGGAATTGGGAGAACCAATGAGAGACTAGGTGGAGGTGTCCGGACGGGCAAATTTAACTCTCATTTCCCACCAGGAAGAGGAATTAACCAAAGGCTCAGCATGCCGTGCCGGAACCAAACTAGGGCCTGAAGCAATACTGCGGTGTTGCGGCCAGCTCACAAGAAAGCGAGTTGAAGAAAGGAGCTCAGGGGCACTGTAATTCACAAACCTGCAGAGTTATAAATGACAGCTATCTTCCAAAAATATATTGAATTAGGATGCCAAGAGGAGTTGAAAGCAGGGCAGAATTGCAGGAAACCGATTTCAGGAGGTAGACTGGAATTGCATGTAAAGCATAGGAAAAGAGGCAGAACGTCCACAATGATGCACTTGGCCAAAAAGGGCGTATGCGTTTTTTCCTGAATATATTCAGGAAAAAACGCATACGCCCTTTTTGGCCAACCAAGCAAGCTTGCAAAGGAAATCTGCACTACAATGAAGTCTCACTGCCCCCCGGTCAAAAGGGCCATCTGAAAAAAGTGTAAAATCCAGAAAGGCAGGACAGGCCATGGAGAACTGGGAGCCTAGTTATGTTGATGGGCGGGATGTAAATTGCCAGCAGCCACTCTGGAGAAGTGTATGGTGTTTCCTGAAACATCCAAAAAACAAAGCAACAGAGCCTAGGGCACTTCCACTTATTGTCCTTTAGCTTAGGGAAATTAAAATCAAAAAGACACAGCCACCCCAAAGTTTGGGACGGCTCTGTTTACAAGAACCTCGTTTACGGTACAAGTTCAATATCACAGAAAGCGAAAAATGGATAAAGAAATTGTGGTACTTACGTACAATGCAATATCACTCAGCAATGAAATCTATGTCAACAGGCCCATAGCAGAATAATGAGTGGATTCAGGTACGATGATTCTAAGTGAAATTAGTCACACAGAAAAAGAAACATCATAAGATATCACTAATACACGGAATGTAAACTTGGCTACACAAGAACTGAATTACAAAACAGAACAGGGTGTCAAATGTAGAAAACCAACTTATGCTTGCTTAAGGGGACGGGTGAGTTGGGGTGCTGCATAAAACCAGAGATTGAAATGAGCACAGATACCGTTCCATAAGCCAAATATGTAATAGACAAGAGCTACTCCTTGCTCAACGAAGTGGACTCAACACCCCATATTAAACGCCTAAGAATATACCTGACTAGTAAGAATCTACCTGACTAGTAAGAATCTTAAAACCTATTCATTTATATGTCTCCGAAAGAGAATCAAGCGTGTGTACAGCGGCATAAACGCAGCAGTGATAGGATTGGTGAGGTTCGGTGAGCAAATGCAGACCCTTTGAAGTCATATTGCATGGTACCCATTCCATGGGTCTCAACTCTCCATGTTTAAGGGATTCTTCCTTCAGCTAAAACATGCATGTGGAACCCAGAGTATGATCCACCATGTGGTCGGAAAACGTGTTCAAATGTGTCTCAGTTTTGGTCCCCTGGTACTCGGGTGCAACATTCCAGACGCTTTCCTAACACTCTCCCCACTTGGAGAGTCAGTGCCTTTAACCTCCTGTTTGGCCCAGTTAGCAATTTCTGCGGAAGATGAACAGGAATAGGGAGAACCAATGAGAGATTAGGTGGAGGTGTCCGGACGGGCCAATTTAACTCTCATTTCCCACCAGGAAGAGGAATTAACCAAAGGCTCAGCATGCCGTGCCAGAACCAAACTAGGGCCTGAAGCAATCCTGTGGTGTTGCGGCCAGCTCACAAGAAAGCGAGTTGAAGAAAGGAGCTCAGGGGCACTGTAATTCACAAACCTGCAGAGTTATAAATGACAGCTATCTTCCAAAAATATATTGAATTAGGATGCCAAGAGGAGTTGAAAGCAGGGCAGAATTGCAGGAAACCGATTTCAGGAGGTAGACTGGAATTGCATGTAAAGCATAGGAAAAGAGGCAGAACGTCCAAAATGATGCACTTGGCCAAAAAGGGCGTATGCGTTTTTTCCTGAATATATTCAAGAAAAAACGCATACGCCCTTTTTGGCCAAACAAGCAAGCTTGCAAAGGAAATCTGCACTACAATGAAGTCTCACTGCCCCCCGGTCAAAAGGGCCATCTGAAAAAAGTGTAAAATCCAGAAAGGCAGGACAGGCCATGGAGAACTGGGAGCCTAGTTATGCTGATGGGCGGGATGTAAATTGCCAGCAGCCACTCTGGAGAAGTGTATGGTGTTTCCTGAAACATCCAAAAAACAAAGCAACAGAGCCTAGGGCACTTCCACTTATGGTCCTATAGCTTAGGGAAATTAAAATCAAAAAGACACAGCCACCCCAAAGTTTGGGACGGCTCTGTTTACAAGAACCTCGTTTACGGTACAAGTTCAATATCACAGAAAGCGAAAAATGGATAAAGAAATTGTGGTACTTACGTACAATGCAATATCACTCAGCAATGAAATCTATGTCATCAGGCCCGTAGCAGCATAATGAGTGGATTCAGGTACGATGATTCTAAGTGAAATTAGTCACACAGAAAAAGAAACATCATAAGATATCACTAATACACGGAATGTAAACTTGGCTACACAAGAACTGAATTACAAAACAGAACAGGGTGTCAAATGTAGAAAACCAACTTATGCTTGCTTAAGGGGACGGGTGAGTTGGGGTGCTGCATAAAACCAGAGATTGAAATGAGCACAGATACCGTTCCATAAGCCAAATATGTAATAGACAAGAGCTACTCCTTGCTCAACGAAGTGGACTCAACACCCCATATTAAACGCCTAAGAATATACCTGACTAGTAAGAATCTACCTGACTAGTAAGAATCTTAAAACCTATGGATTTATATGTCTCCGAAAGACAATCAAGCGTGTGTACAGTGGCATAAACGCAGCAGTGATAGGATTGCTGAGGTTCGGTGAGCAAATGCAGACCCTTTGAAGTCATATTTCATGGTACCCATTCCATGGGTCTCAACTCTCCCTGATTAAGGGATTCTTCCTTCAGCTAAAACATGCATGTGGAACCCAGAGTATGATCCACCGTGTGATCGGAAAACGTGTTCAAATGTGTCTCAATTTTCGTTTCCTGGTACTCGGGTGCAACATTCCAGACGCTTTACTAACACTCTCCCCACTTGGAGAGTCAGTGCCTTTAACCTCCTGTTTGGCCCAGTTTGCAATTTCTGTGGAAAATGAACAGGAATAGGGAGAACCAATGAGAGACTAGGTGGAGGTGACCGGACGGGCAAATTTAACTCTCATTTCCCACCAGGAAGAGGAATTAACCAAAGGCTCAGCATGCCGTGCCGGAACCAAACTAGGGCCTGAAGCAATCCTGCGGTGTTGCGGCCAGCTCACAAGAAAGCGAGTTGAAGAAAGGAGCTCAGGGGCACTGTAATTCACAAACCTGCAGAGTTATAAATGACAGCTATCTTCCAAAAATATATTGAATTAGGATGCCAAGAGGAGTTGAAAGCAGGGCAGAATTGCAGGAAACCGATTTCAGGAGGTAGACTGGAATTGCATGTAAAGCATAGGAAAAGAGGCAGAACGTCCACAATGATGCACTTGGCCAAAAAGGGCGTATGCGTTTTTTCCTGAATATATTCAGGAAAAAACGCATACGCCCTTTTTGGCCAACCAAGCAAGCTTGCAAAGGAAATCTGCACTACAATGAAGTCTCACTGCCCCCTGGTTAAAAGGGCCATCTGAAAAAAGTGTAAAATCCAGAAAGGCAGGACAGGCCATGGAGAACTGGGAGTCTAGTTATGCTGATGGGCGGGATGTAAATTGCCAGCAGCCACTCTGGAGAAGTGTATGGTGTTTCCTGAAACATCCAAAAAACAAAGCAACAGAGCCTAGGGCACTTCCACTTATGGTCCTATAGCTTAGGGAAATTAAAATCAAAAAGACACAGCCACCCCAAAGTTTGGGACGGCTCTGTTTACAAGAACCTCGTTTACGGTACAAGTTCAATATCACAGAAAGCGAAAAATGGATAAAGAAATTGTGGTACTTACGTACAATGCAATATCACTCAGCAATGAAATCTATGTCATCAGGCCCGTAGCAGCATAATGAGTGGATTCAGGTACGATGATTCTAAGTGAAATTAGTCACACAGAAAAAGAAACATCATAAGATATCACTAATACACGGAATGTAAACTTGGCTACACAAGAACTGAATTACAAAACAGAACAGAGTGTCAAATGTAGAAAACCAACTTATGCTTGCTTAAGGGGACGGGTGAGTTGGGGTGCTGCATAAAACCAGAGATTGAAATTAGCACAGATACCGTTCCATAAGCCAAATATGTAATAGACAAGAGCTACTACTTGCTCAACGAAGTGGACTCAACACCCCATATTAAACGCCTAAGAATATACCTGACTAGTAAGAATCTACCTGACTAGTAAGAATCTTAAAACCTATGGATTTATATGTCTCCGAAAGAGTATCAATTGTGTGTACAGCGGCATAAACGCAGCAGTGATAGGATTGCTGAGGTTCGGTGAGCAAATGCAGACCCTTTGAAGTCATATTGCATGGTACCCATTCCATGGGTCTCAACTCTCCCTGTTTAAGGGATTCTTACTTCAGCTAAAACATGCATGTGGAACCCAGAGTATGATCCACCGTGTGATCGGAAAACGTGTTCAAATGTGTCTCAATTTTCGTTTCCTGGTACTCGGGTGCAACATTCCAGACGCTTTACTAACACTCTCCCCACTTGGAGAGTCAGTGCCTTTAACCTCCTGTTTGGCCCAGTTTGCAATTTCTGTGGAAAATGAACAGGAATAGGGAGAACCAATGAGAGACTAGGTGGAGGTGTCCAGACGGGCAAATTTAACTCTCATTTCCCACCAGGAAGAGGAATTAACCAAAGGCTCAGCGTGCCATGCCGGAACCACACTAGGACCAGAAGCAATCCTGCGGTGTTGCGGCCAGCTCACAAGAAAGCGAGTTGAAGAAAGGAGCTCAGGGGCACTGTAATTCACAAACCTGCAGAGTTACAAATGACAGCTATCTTCCAAAAATATATTGAAGTAAGGCTGCCAAGAGGAGTTGAAAGGGGGGCAGAATTGCAGGAAACCGATTTCAGGAGGTAGACTGGAATTGCATGTAAAGCATAGGAAAAGAGGCAGAACGTCCACAATGATGCACTTGGCCAAAAAGGGCGTATGCGTTTTTTCCTGAATCAGGAAAAAACGCATACGCCCTTTTTGGCCAACCAAGCAAGCTTGCAAAGGAAATCTGCACTACAATGAAGTCTCACTGCCCCCCGGTCAAAAGGGCCATCTGAAAAAAGTGTAAAATCCAGAAAGGCAGGACAGGCCATGGAGAACTGGGAGCCTAGTTATGTTGATGGGCGGGATGTAAATTGCCAGCAGCCACTCTGGAGAAGTGTATGGTGTTTCCTGAAACATCCAAAAAACAAAGCAACAGAGCCTAGGGCACTTCCACTTATTGTCCTATAGCTTAGGGAAATTAAAATCAAAAAGACACAGCCACCCCAAAGTTTGGGACGGCTCTGTTTACAAAAACCTCGTTTACGGTACAAGTTCAATATCACAGAAAGCGAAAAATGGATAAAGAAATTGTGGTACTTACGTACAATGCAATATCACTCAGCAATGAAATCTATGTCAACAGGCCCATAGCAGAATAATGAGTGGATTCAGGTACGATGATTCTAAGTGAAATTAGTCACACAGAAAAAGAAACATCATAAGATATCACTAATACACGGAATGTAAACTTGGCTACACAAGAACTGAATTACAAAACAGAACAGGGTGTCAAATGTAGAAAACCAACTTATGCTTGCTTAAGGGGACGGGTGAGTTGGGGTGCTGCATAAAACCAGAGATTGAAATGAGCACAGATACCGTTCCATAAGCCAAATATGTAATAGACAAGAGCTACTCCTTGCTCAACGAAGTGGACTCAACACCCCATATTAAACGCCTAAAAATATACCTGACTAGTAAGAATCTACCTGACTAGTAAGAATCTTAAAACCTATGGATTTATATGTCTCCGAAAGAGAATCAAGCGTGTGTACAGCGGCATAAACGCAGCAGTGATAGGATTGCTGAGGTTCGGTGAGCAAATCCAGACCCTTTGAAGTCATATTGCATGGTACCCCTTCCATGGGTCTCAACTCTCCAGGTTTAAGGGATTCTTCCTTCATCTAAAATATGCAGGTGGAACCCAGAGTATGATCCACCGTGTGATCGGGAAACGTGTTCAAATGTGTCTCAGTTTTCGTCCCCTGGTACTCGGGTGCAACATTCCAGACGCTTTACTAACACTCTCCCCACTTGGAGAGTCAGTGCCTTTAACCTCCTGTTTGGCCCAGTTTGCAATTACTGTGGAAAATGAACAGGAATAGGGAGAACCAATGAGAGACTAGGTGGAGGTGTCCGGACGGGCAAATTTAACTCTCATTTCCCACCAGGAAGAGGAATTAACCAAAGGCTCAGCGTGCCATGCCGGAACCACACTAGGACCAGAAGCAATCCTGCGGTGTTGCGGCCAGCTCACAAGAAAGCGAGTTGAAGAAAGGAGCTCAGGGGCACTGTAATTCACAAACCTGCAGAGTTACAAATGACAGCTATCTTCCAAAAATATATTGAAGTAAGGCTGCCAAGAGGAGTTGAAAGGGGGGCAGAATTGCAGGAAACCGATTTCAGGAGGTAGACTGGAATTGCATGTAAAGCATAGGAAAAGAGGCAGAACGTCCACAATGATGCACTTGGCCAAAAAGGGCGTATGCGTTTTTTCCTGAATATATTCAGGAAAAAACGCATACGCCCTTTTTGGCCAACCAAGCAAGCTTGCAAAGGAAATCTGCACTACAATGAAGTCTCACTGCCCCCCGGTCAAAAGGGCCATCTGAAAAAAGTGTAAAATCCAGAAAGGCAGGACAGGCCATGGAGAACTGGGAGCCTAGTTATGCTGATGGGCGGGATGTAAATTGCCAGCAGCCACTCTGGAGAAGTGTATGGTGTTTCCTGAAACATCCAGAAAACAAAGCAACAGAGCCTAGGGCACTTCCACTTATGGTCCTATAGCTTAGGGAAATTAAAATCAAAAAGACACAGCCACCCCAAAGTTTGGGACGGCTCTGTTTACAAGAACCTCGTTTACGGTACAAGTTCAATATCACAGAAACCGAAAAATGGATAAAGAAATTGTGGTACTTACGTACAATGCAATATCACTCAGCAATGAAATCTATGTCATCAGGCCCGTAGCAGCATAATGAGTGGATTCAGGTATGATGATTCTAAGTGCAATTAGTCACACAGAAAAAGAAACATCATAAGATATCACTAATACATGGAATGTAAACTTGGCTACACAAGAACTGAATTACAAAACAGAACAGGGTGTCAAATGGAGAAAACCAACTTATGCTTGCTTAAGGGGACGGGTGAGTTGGGGTGCTGCATAAAACCAGAGATTGAAATTAGCACAGATACCGTTCCATAAGCCAAATATGTAATAGACAAGAGCTACTCCTTGCTCAACGAAGTGGACTCAACACTCCATATTAAACGCCTAAGAATATACCTGACTAGTAAGAATCTTAAAACCTATGGATTTATATGTCTCCGAAAGAGAATCAAGCGTGTGTACAGCGGCATAAACGCAGCAGTGATAGGATTGCTGAGGTTCGGTGAGCAAATGCAGACCCTTTGAAGTCATATTGCATGGTACCCATTCCATGGGTCTCAACTCTCCAGGTTTAATGGATTCTTCCTTCAGCTAAAACATGCATGTGGAACCCAGAGTATGATCCACCGTGTGATCGGAAAACGTGTTCAAATGTGTCTCAATTTTCGTTTCCTGGTACTCGGGTGCAACATTCCAGACGCTTTACTAACACTCTCCCCACTTGGAGAGTCAGTGCCTTTAACCTCCTGTTTGGCCCAGTTTGCAATTTCTGTGGAAAATGAACAGGAATAGGGAGAACCAATGAGAGACTAGGTGGAGGTGTCCAGACGGGCAAATTTAACTCTCATTTCCAACCAGGAAGAGGAATTAACCAAAGGCTCAGCGTGCCATGCCGGAACCACACTAGGACCAGAAGCAATCCTGCGGTGTTGCGGCCAGCTCACAAGAAAGCGAGTTGAAGAAAGGAGCTCAGGGGCACTGTAATTCACAAACCTGCAGAGTTATAAAGGACAGCTATCTTCCAAAAATATATTGAATTAGGATGCCAAGAGGAGTTGAAAGCAGGGCAGAATTGCAGGAAACCGATTTCAGGAGGTAGACTGGAATTGCATGTAAAGCATAGGAAAAGAGGCAGAACGTCCACAATGATGCACTTGGCCAAAAAGGGCATATGCGTTTTTTCCTGAATATATTCAAGAAAAAACGCATACGCCCTTTTTGGCCAAACAAGCAAGCTTGCAAAGGAAATCTGCACTACAATGAAGTCTCACTGCCCCCCGGTCAAAAGGGCCATCTGTAAAAAGTGTAAAATCCAGAAAGGCAGGACAGGCCATGGAGAACTGGGAGCCTAGTTATGCTGATGGGCGGGATGTAAATTGCCAGCAGCCACTCTGGAGAAGTGTATGGTGTTTCCTGAAACATCCAAAAAACAAAGCAACAGAGCCTAGGGCACTTCCACTTATGGTCCTATAGCTTAGGGAAATTAAAATCAAAAAGACACAGCCACCCCAAAGTTTGGGACGGCTCTGTTTACAAGAACCTCGTTTACGGTACAAGTTCCATATCACAGAAAGCGAAAAATGGATAAAGAAATTGTGGTACTTACGTAAAATGCAATATCACTCAGCAATGAAATCTATGTCATCAGGCCCGTAGCAGCATAATGAGTGGATTCAGGTACGATGATTCTAAGTGAAATTAGTCACACAGAAAAAGAAACATCATAAGATATCAATAATACACGGAATGTAAACTTGGCTACACAAGAACTGAATTACAAAACAGAACAGGGTGTCAAATGTAGAAAACCAACTTATGCTTGCTTAAGGGGACGGGTGAGTTGGGGTGCTGCATAAAACCAGAGATTGAAATGAGCACAGATACCGTTCCATAAGCCAAATATGTAATAGACAAGAGCTACTCCTTGCTCAACGAAGTGGACTCAACACCCCATATTAAACGCCTAAGAATATACCTGACTAGTAAGAATCTACCTGACTAGTAAGAATCTTAAAACCTATGGATTTATATGTCTCCGAAAGAGAATCAAGCGTGTGTACAGTGGCATAAACGCAGCAGTGATAGGATTGCTGAGGTTCGGTGAGCAAATGCAGACCCTTTGAAGTCATATTGCATGGTACCCATTCCATGGGTCTCAACTCTCCCTGTTTAAGGGATTCTTCCTTCAGCTAAAACATGCATGTGGAACCCAGAGTATGATCCACCGTGTGATCGGAAAACGTGTTCAAATGTGTCTCAATTTTCGTTTCCTGGTACTCGGGTGCAACATTCCAGACGCTTTACTAACACTCTCCCCACTTGGAGAGTCAGTGCCTTTAACCTCCTGTTTGGCCCAGTTTGCAATTTCTGTGGAAAATGAACAGGAATAGGGAGAACCAATGACAGACTAGGTGGAGGTGTCCAGACGGGCAAATTTAACTCTCATTTCCAACCAGGAAGAGGAATTAACCAAAGGCTCAGCGTGCCATGCCGGAACCACACTAGGACCAGAAGCAATCCTGCGGTGTTGCGGCCAGCTCACAAGAAAGCGAGTTGAAGAAAGGAGCTCAGGGGCACTGTAATTCACAAACCTGCAGAGTTATAAAGGACAGCTATCTTCCAAAAATATATTGAATTAGGATGCCAAGAGGAGTTGAAAGCAGGGCAGAATTGCAGGAAACCGATTTCAGGAGGTAGACTGGAATTGCATGTAAAGCATAGGAAAAGAGGCAGAACGTCCACAATGATGCACTTGGCCAAAAAGGGCATATGCGTTTTTTCCTGAATATATTCAAGAAAAAACGCATACGCCCTTTTTGGCCAAACAAGCAAGCTTGCAAAGGAAATCTGCACTACAATGAAGTCTCACTGCCCCCCGGTCAAAAGGGCCATCTGTAAAAAGTGTAAAATCCAGAAAGGCAGGACAGGCCATGGAGAACTGGGAGCCTAGTTATGCTGATGGGCGGGATGTAAATTGCCAGCAGCCACTCTGGAGAAGTGTATGGTGTTTCCTGAAACATCCAAAAAACAAAGCAACAGAGCCTAGGGCACTTCCACTTATGGTCCTATAGCTTAGGGAAATTAAAATCAAAAAGACACAGCCACCCCAAAGTTTGGGACGGCTCTGTTTACAAGAACCTCGTTTACGGTACAAGTTCCATATCACAGAAAGCGAAAAATGGATAAAGAAATTGTGGTACTTACGTAAAATGCAATATCACTCAGCAATGAAATCTATGTCATCAGGCCCGTAGCAGCATAATGAGTGGATTCAGGTACGATGATTCTAAGTGAAATTAGTCACACAGAAAAAGAAACATCATAAGATATCACTAATACACGGAATGTAAACTTTTCTACACAAGAACTGAATTACAAAACAGAACAGGGTTTCAAATGTAGAAAACCAACTTATGCTTGCTTAAGGGGACGGGTGAGTTGGGATGCTGCATAAAACCAGAGATTGAAATGAGCTCAGATACCGTTCCATAAGCCAAATATGTAATAGACAAGAGCTACTCCTTGCTCAACGAAGTGGACTCAACACCCCATATTAAACGCCTAAAAATATACCTGACTAGTAAGAATCTACCTGACTAGTAAGAATCTTAAAACCTATGGATTTATATGTCTCCGAAAGAGAATCAAGTGTGTGTACAGCGGCATAAACGCAGCAGTGATAGGATTGCTGAGGTTCGGTGAGCAAATGCAGACCCTTTGAAGTCATATTGCATGGTACCCATTCCATGGGTCTCAACTCTCCAGGTTTAAGGGATTCTTCCTTCAGCTAAAACATGCACGTGGAACCCAGAGTATGATCAACCGTGTGATCGGGAGATGTGTTCCAATATGTCTCAGTTCTCGTCCCCTGGTACTCGGGTGCAACATTCCAGACGCTTTACTAACACTCTCCCGACTTGGAGAGTCAGTGCCTTTAACCTCCTGTTTGGCCCAGTTTGCAATTTCTGCGGAAGATGAACAGGAATAGGGAGAACCAATGAGAGACTAGCTGGAGGTGTCTGGACGGGCAAATTTAACTCTCATTTCCCACCAGGAAGAGGAATTAACCAAAGGCTCAGCGTGCCGTGCCGGAACCAGATTAGGGCCTGAAGCAATCCTGCGGTGTTGCGGCCAGCTCACAAGAAAGCGAGTTGAAGAAAGGAGCTCAGGGGCCCTGTAATTCACAAACCTGCAGAGTTATAAATGACAGCTATCGTCCAAAAATATACTGAAGTAAGGCTGCCAAGAGGACTTGAAAGCGGGGCAGAATTGCAGGAAACCGATTTCAGGAGGTAGACTGGAATTGCATTTAAAGCATAGGAAAAGAGGCAGAACGTCCACAATGATGCACTTGGCCAAAAAGGGCATATGCGTTTTTTCCTGAATATATTCAGGAAAAAACGCATACGCCCTTTTTGGCCAACCAAGCAAGCTTGCAAAGGAAATCTGCACTACAATGAAGTCTCACTTCCCCCCGGTCAAAAGGGCCATCTGAAAAAAGTGTAAAATCCAGAAAGGCAGGACAGGCCATGGAGAACTGGGAGCCTTGTTATGCTGATGGGCGGGATGTAAATTGCCAAGAGCCACTCGGGAGAGGTGTATGGTGTTTCCTGAAACATCTAAAAAACAAAGCAACAGAGCCTAGGGCACTTCCACTTATGGTCCTATAGCTTAGGGAAATTAAAATCAAAAAGACACAGCCACCCCAAAGTTTGGGACGGCTCTGTTTACAAGAACCTCGTTTACGGTACAAGTTCAATATCGCAGAAAGTGAAAAATGGATAAAGAAGTTGTGGTACTTACGTACAATGCAATATCACTCAGCAATGAAATCTATGTCATCAGGCCCGTAGCAGCATAATGAGTGGATTCAGGTATGATGATTCTAACTGAAATAAGTCACACAGAAAAAGAAACATCATAAGATATCACTAATACACGGGATGTAAACTTGGCTACACAGGAACTGGATTACAAAACAGAACAGGGTCTCAAATTTAGAAAACCAACTTATGCTTGCTTAAGGGGAAAGGTGAGTTGGGGTGCTGCATAAAACCAGAGATTTAAATGAACACAGATAAAGTTCCTTAAGCCAAATATGGAATAGACAAGAACTACTCCTTGCTCAACGAAATGGACACAACACCTCATATTAAACGCCTAAGAATGTACCTGACTAGTAAGTATCTTAAAACCTATGGATTGCTATGTGTCTGAAAGAAAATCAAGCGTGTGTACAGGGGCATAAACGCAGCAGTGATAGGATTGGAGAGGTTCGGTGAGCAAATGAAGACCCTTTGAAGTCATATTGCATGGTACCCATTCCACGGGTCTCAACTCTCCAGGTTTAAGGGATTCTTCCTTCAGCTAAAACATGCACGTGGAACCCAGAGTATGATCAACCGTGTGATCGGGAGACGTGTTCCAATATGTCTCAGTTCTCGTCCCCTGGTACTCGGGTGCAACATTCCAGACGCTTTACTAACACTCTCCCGACTTGGAGAGTCAGTGCCTTTAACCTCCTGTTTGGCCCAGTTTGCAATTTCTGCGGAAGATGAACAGGAATAGGGAGAACCAATGAGAGACTAGCTGGAGGTGTCTGGACGGGCAAATTTAACTCTCATTTCCCACCAGGAAGAGGAATTAACCAAAGGCTCAGCGTGCCGTGCCGGAACCAGATTAGGGCCTGAAGCAATCCTGCGGTGTTGCGGCCAGCTCACAAGAAAGCGAGTTGAAGAAAGGAGCTCAGGGGCACTGTAATTCACAAACCTGCAGAGTTATAAATGACAGCTATCGTCCAAAAATATACTGAAGTAAGGCTGCCAAGAGGACTTGAAAGCGGGGCAGAATTGCAGGAAACCGATTTCAGGAGGTAGACTGGAATTGCATTTAAAGCATAGGAAAAGAGGCAGAACGTCCACAATGATGCACTTGGCCAAAAAGGGCGTATGCGTTTTTTCCTGAATATATTCAGGAAAAAACGCATACGCCCTTTTTGGCCAACCAAGCAAGCTTGCAAAGGAAATCTGCACTACAATGAAGTCTCACTTCCCCCCGGTCAAAAGGGCCATCTGAAAAAAGTGTAAAATCCAGAAAGGCAGGACAGGCCATGGAGAACTGGGAGCCTTGTTATGCTGATGGGCAGGATGTAAATTGCCAAGAGCCACTCGGGAGAGGTGTATGGTGTTTCCTGAAACATCTAAAAAACAAAGCAACAGAGCCTAGGGCACTTCCACTTATGGTCCTATAGCTTAGGGAAATTAAAATCAAAAAGACACAGCCACCCCAAAGTTTGGGACGGCTCTGTTTACAAGAACCTCGTTTACGGTACAAGTTCAATATCGCAGAAAGTGAAAAATGGATAAAGAAGTTGTGGTACTTACGTACAATGCAATATCACTCAGCAATGAAATCTATGTCATCAGGCCCGTAGCAGCATAATGAGTGGATTCAGGTATGATGATTCTAACTGAAATAAGTCACACAGAAAAAGAAACATCATAAGATATCACTAATACACGGGATGTAAACTTGGCTACACAGGAACTGGATTACAAAACAGAACAGGGTCTCAAATTTAGAAAACCAACTTATGCTTGCTTAAGGGGAAAGGTGAGTTGGGGTGCTGCATAAAACCAGAGATTGAAATGAGCACAGATAAAGTTCCTTAAGCCAAATATGGAATAGACAAGAACTACTCCTTGCTCAACGAAATGGACTCAACACCCCATATTAAACGCCTAAGAATGTACCTGACTAGTAAGTATCTTAAAACCTATGGATTGCTATGTGTCTGAAAGAAAATCAAGCGTGTGTACAGGGGCATAAACGCAGCAGTGATAGGATTGGAGAGGTTCGGTGAGCAAATGAAGACCCTTTGAAGTCATATTGCATGGTACCCATTCCACGGGTCTCAACTCTCCAGGTTTAAGGGATTCTTCCTTCAGCTAAAACATGCACGTGGAACCCAGAGTATGATCAACCGTGTGATCGGGAGACGTGTTCCAATATGTCTCAGTTCTCGTCCCCTGGTACTCGGGTGCAACATTCCAGACGCTTTACTAACACTCTCCCGACTTGGAGAGTCAGTGCCTTTAACCTCCTGTTTGGCCCAGTTTGCAATTTCTGCGGAAGATGAACAGGAATAGGGAGAACCAATGAGAGACTAGCTGGAGGTGTCTGGACGGGCAAATTTAACTCTCATTTCCCACCAGGAAGAGGAATTAACCAAAGGCTCAGCGTGCCGTGCCGGAACCAGATTAGGGCCTGAAGCAATCCTGCGGTGTTGCGGCCAGCTCACAAGAAAGCGAGTTGAAGAAAGGAGCTCAGGGGCACTGTAATTCACAAACCTGCAGAGTTATAAATGACAGCTATCGTCCAAAAATATACTGAAGTAAGGCTGCCAAGAGGACTTGAAAGCGGGGCAGAATTGCAGGAAACCGATTTCAGGAGGTAGACTGGAATTGCATTTAAAGCATAGGAAAAGAGGCAGAACGTCCACAATGATGCACTTGGCCAAAAAGGGCGTATGCGTTTTTTCCTGAATATATTCAGGAAAAAACGCATACGCCCTTTTTGGCCAACCAAGCAAGCTTGCAAAGGAAATCTGCACTACAATGAAGTCTCACTTCCCCCCGGTCAAAAGGGCCATCTGAAAAAAGTGTAAAATCCAGAAAGGCAGGACAGGCCATGGAGAACTGGGAGCCTTGTTATGCTGATGGGCGGGATGTAAATTGACAACAGCCACTCGGGAGAGGTGTATGGTGTTTCCTGAAACATCTAAAAAACAAAGCAACAGAGCCTAGGGCACTTCCACTTATGGTCCTATAGCTTAGGGAAATTAAAATCAAAAAGACACAGCCACCCCAAAGTTTGGGACGGCTCTGTTTACAAGAACCTCGTTTACGGTACAAGTTCAATATCGCAGAAAGTGAAAAATGGATAAAGAAGTTGTGGTACTTACGTACAATGCAATATCACTCAGCAATGAAATCTATGTCATCAGGCCCGTAGCAGCATAATGAGTGGATTCAGGTATGATGATTCTAACTGAAATAAGTCACACAGAAAAAGAAACATCATAAGATATCACTAATACACGGGATGTAAACTTGGCTACACAGGAACTGGATTACAAAACAGAACAGGGTCTCAAATTTAGAAAACCAACTTATGCTTGCTTAAGGGGAAAGGTGAGTTGGGGTGCTGCATCAAACCAGAGATTGAAATGAGCACAGATAAAGTTCCTTAAGCCAAATATGGAATAGACAAGAACTACTCCTTGCTCAACGAAATGGACTCAACACCCCATATTAAACGCCTAAGAATGTGCCTGACTAGTAAGTATCTTAAAACCTATGGATTGCTATGTCTCTGAAAGAAAATCAAGCGTGTGTACAGGGGCATAAACGCAGCAGTGATAGGATTGGAGAGGTTCGGTGAGCAAATGAAGACCCTTTGAAGTCATATTGCATGGTACCCATTCCACGGGTCTCAACTCTCCAGGTTTAAGGGATTCTTCCTTCAGCTAAAACATGCACGTGGAACCCAGAGTATGATCAACCGTGTGATCGGGAGACGTGTTCCAATATGTCTCAGTTCTCGTCCCCTGGTACTCGGGTGCAACATTCCAGACGCTTTACTAACACTCTCCCGACTTGGAGAGTCAGTGCCTTTAACCTCCTGTTTGGCCCAGTTTGCAATTTCTGCGGAAGATGAACAGGAATAGGGAGAACCAATGAGAGACTAGCTGGAGGTGTCTGGACGGGCAAATTTAACTCTCATTTCCCACCAGGAAGAGGAATTAACCAAAGGCTCAGCGTGCCGTGCCGGAACCAGATTAGGGCCTGAAGCAATCCTGCGGTGTTGCGGCCAGCTCACAAGAAAGCGAGTTGAAGAAAGGAGCTCAGGGGCACTGTAATTCACAAACCTGCAGAGTTATAAATGACAGCTATCGTCCAAAAATATACTGAAGTAAGGCTGCCAAGAGGACTTGAAAGCGGGGCAGAATTGCAGGAAACCGATTTCAGGAGGTAGACTGGAATTGCATTTAAAGCATAGGAAAAGAGGCAGAACGTCCACAATGATGCACTTGGCCAAAAAGGGCGTATGCGTTTTTTCCTGAATATATTCAGGAAAAAACGCATACGCCCTTTTTGGCCAACCAAGCAAGCTTGCAAAGGAAATCTGCACTACAATGAAGTCTCACTTCCCCCCGGTCAAAAGGGCCATCTGAAAAAAGTGTAAAATCCAGAAAGGCAGGACAGGCCATGGAGAACTGGGAGCCTTGTTATGCTGATGGGCGGGATGTAATTTGCCAACAGCCACTCGGGAGAGGTGTATGGTGTTTCCTGAAACATCTAAAAAACAAAGCAACAGAGCCTAGGGCACTTCCACTTATGGTCCTATAGCTTAGGGAAATTAAAATCAAAAAGACACAGCCACCCCAAAGTTTGGGACGGCTCTGTTTACAAGAACCTCGTTTACGGTACAAGTTCAATATCGCAGAAAGTGAAAAATGGATAAAGAAGTTGTGGTACTTACGTACAATGCAATATCACTCAGCAATGAAATCTATGTCATCAGGCCCGTAGCAGCATAATGAGTGGATTCAGGTATGATGATTCTAACTGAAATAAGTCACACAGAAAAAGAAACATCATAAGATATCACTAATACACGGAATGTAAACTTGGCTACACAGGAACTGGATTACAAAACAGAACAGGGTCTCAAATTTAGAAAACCAACTTATGCTTGCTTAAGGGGAAAGGTGAGTTGGGGTGCTGCATAAAACCAGAGATTGAAATGAGCACAGATAAAGTTCCTTAAGCCAAATATGGAATAGACAAGAACTACTCCTTGCTCAACGAAATGGACTCAACACCCCATATTAAATGCCTAAGAATGTACCTGACTAGTAAGTATCTTAAAACCTATGCACTGCTATGTCTCTGAAAGAAAATCAAGCATGTGTACAGGGTCATAAACGCAGCAGTGATAGGATTGGAGAGGTTCGGTGAGCAAATGAAGACCCTTTGAAGTCATATTGCATGGTACCCATTCCACGGGTCTCAACTCTCCAGGTTTAAGGGATTCTTCCTTCAGCTAAAACATGCACGTGGAACCCAGAGTATGATCAACCGTGTGATCGGGAGACGTGTTCCAATATGTCTCAGTTCTCGTCCCCTGGTACTCGGGTGCAACATTCCAGACGCTTTACTAACACTCTCCCGACTTGGAGAGTCAGTGCCTTTAACCTCCTGTTTGGCCCAGTTTGTAATTTCTGCGGAAGATGAACAGGAATAGGGAGAACCAATGAGAGACTAGCTGGAGGTGTCTGGACGGGCAAATTTAACTCTCATTTCCCACCAGGAAGAGGAATTAACCAAAGGCTCAGCGTGCCGTGCCGGAACCAGATTAGGGCCTGAAGCAATCCTGTGGTGTTGCGGCCAGCTCACAAGAAAGCGAGTTGAAGAAAGGAGCTCAGGGGCACTGTAATTCACAAACCTGCAGTTATAAATGACAGCTATCGTCCAAAAATATACTGAAGTAAGGCTGCCAAGAGGACTTGAAAGCGGGGCAGAATTGCAGGAAACCGATTTCAGGAGGTAGACTGGAATTGCATTTAAAGCATAGGAAAAGAGGCAGAACGTCCACAATGATGCACTTGGCCAAAAAGGGCGTATGCGTTTTTTCCTGAATATATTCAGGAAAAAACGCATACGCCCTTTTTGGCCAACCAAGCAAGCTTGCAAAGGAAATCTGCACTACAATGAAGTCTCACTTCCCCCCGGTCAAAAGGGCCATCTGAAAAAAGTGTAAAATCCAGAAAGGCAGGACAGGCCATGGAGAACTGGGAGCCTTGTTATGCTGATGGGCGGGATGTAAATTGCCAACAGCCACTCGGGAGAGGTGTATGGTGTTTCCTGAAACATCTAAAAAACAAAGCAACAGAGCCTAGGGCACTTCCACTTATGGTCCTATAGCTTAGGGAAATTAAAATCAAAAAGACACAGCCACCCCAAAGTTTGGGACGGCTCTGTTTACAAGAACCTCGTTTACGGTACAAGTTCAATATCGCAGAAAGTGAAAAATGGATAAAGAAGTTGTGGTACTTACGTACAATGCAATATCACTCAGCAATGAAATCTATGTCATCAGGCCCGTAGCAGCATAATGAGTGGATTCAGGTATGATGATTCTAACTGAAATAAGTCACACAGAAAAAGAAACATCATAAGATATCACTAATACACGGGATGTAAACTTGGCTACACAGGAACTGGATTACAAAACAGAACAGGGTCTCAAATTTAGAAAACCAACTTATGCTTGCTTAAGGGGAAAGGTGAGTTGGGGTGCTGCATAAAACCAGAGATTTAAATGAACACAGATAAAGTTCCTTAAGCCAAATATGGAATAGACAAGAACTACTCCTTGCTCAACGAAATGGACTCAACACCCCATATTAAACGCCTAAGAATGTACCTGACTAGTAAGTATCTTAAAACCTATGAATTGCTATGTCTCTGAAAGAAAATCAAGCGTGTGTACAGGGGCATAAACGCAGCAGTGATAGGATTGGAGAGGTTCGGTGAGCAAATGAAGACCCTTTGAAGTCATATTGCATGGTACCCATTCCACGGGTCTCAACTCTCCAGGTTTAAGGGACTCTTCCTTCAGCTAAAACATGCACGTGGAACCCAGAGTATGATCAACCGTGTGATCGGGAGACGTGTTCCAATATGTCTCAGTTCTCGTCCCCTGGTACTCGGGTGCAACATTCCAGACGCTTTACTAACACTCTCCCGACTTGGAGAGTCAGTGCCTTTAACCTCCTGTTTGGCCCAGTTTGCAATTTCTGCGGAAGATGAACAGGAATAGGGAGAACCAATGAGAGACTAGGTGGAGGTGTCTGGACGGGCAAATTTAACTCTCATTTCCCACCAGGAAGAGGAATTAACCAAAGGCTCAGCGTGCCGTGCCGGAACCAGATTAGGGCCTGAAGCAATCCTGCGGTGTTGCGGCCAGCTCACAAGAAAGCGAGTTGAAGAAAGGAGCTCAGGGGCACTGTAATTCACAAACCTGCAGAGTTATAAATGACAGCTATCGTCCAAAAATATACTGAAGTAAGGCTGCCAAGAGGACTTGAAAGCGGGGCAGAATTGCAGGAAACCGATTTCAGGAGGTAGACTGGAATTGCATTTAAAGCATAGGAAAAGAGGCAGAACGTCCACAATGATGCACTTGGCCAAAAAGGGCGTATGCGTTTTTTCCTGAATATATTCAGGAAAAAACGCATACGCCCTTTTTGGCCAACCAAGCAAGCTTGCAAAGGAAATCTGCACTACAATGAAGTCTCACTTCCCCCCGGTCAAAAGGGCCATCTGAAAAAAGTGTAAAATCCAGAAAGGCAGGACAGGCCATGGAGAACTGGGAGCCTTGTTATGCTGATGGGCGGGATGTAAATTGCCAAGAGCCACTCTGGAGAGGTGTATGGTGTTTCCTGAAACATCTAAAAAACAAAGCAACAGAGCCTAGGGCACTTCCACTTATGGTCCTATAGCTTAGGGAAATTAAAATCAAAAAGACACAGCCACCCCAAAGTTTGGGACGGCTCTGTTTACAAGAACCTCGTTTACGGTACAAGTTCAATATCGCAGAAAGTGAAAAATGGATAAAGAAGTTGTGGTACTTACGTACAATGCAATATCACTCAGCAATGAAATCTATGTCATCAGGCCCGTAGCAGCATAATGAGTGGATTCAGGTATGATGATTCTAACTGAAATAAGTCACACAGAAAAAGAAACATCATAAGATATCACTAATACACGGGATGTAAACTTGGCTACACAGGAACTGGATTACAAAACAGAACAGGGTCTCAAATTTAGAAAACCAACTTATGCTTGCTTAAGGGGAAAGGTGAGTTGGGGTGCTGCATAAAACCAGAGATTGAAATGAGCACAGATAAAGTTCCTTAAGCCAAATATGGAATAGACAAGAACTACTCCTTGCTCAACGAAATGGACTCAACACCCCATATTAAACGCCTAAGAATGTACCTGACTAGTAAGTATCTTAAAACCTATGGATTGCTATGTGTCTGAAAGAAAATCAAGCGTGTGTACAGGGGCATAAACGCAGCAGTGATAGGATTGGAGAGGTTCGGTGAGCAAATGAAGACCCTTTGAAGTCATATTGCATGGTACCCATTCCACGGGTCTCAACTCTCCAGGTTTAAGGGACTCTTCCTTCAGCTAAAACATGCACGTGGAACCCAGAGTATGATCAACCGTGTGATCGGGAGACGTGTTCCAATATGTCTCAGTTCTCGTCCCCTGGTACTCGGGTGCAACATTCCAGACGCTTTACTAACACTCTCCCGACTTGGAGAGTCAGTGCCTTTAACCTCCTGTTTGGCCCAGTTTGCAATTTCTGCGGAAGATGAACAGGAATAGGGAGAACCAATGAGAGACTAGCTGGAGGTGTCTGGACGGGCAAATTTAACTCTCATTTCCCACCAGGAAGAGGAATTAACCAAAGGCTCAGCGTGCCGTGCCGGAACCAGATTAGGGCCTGAAGCAATCCTGCGGTGTTGCGGCCAGCTCACAAGAAAGCGAGTTGAAGAAAGGAGCTCAGGGGCACTGTAATTCACAAACCTGCAGAGTTATAAATGACAGCTATCGTCCAAAAATATACTGAAGTAAGGCTGCCAAGAGGACTTGAAAGCGGGGCAGAATTGCAGGAAACCGATTTCAGGAGGTAGACTGGAATTGCATTTAAAGCATAGGAAAAGAGGCAGAACGTCCACAATGATGCGCTTGGCCAAAAAGGGCGTATGCGTTTTTTCCTGAAAAACGCATACGCCCTTTTTGGCCAACCAAGCAAGCTTGCAAAGGAAATCTGCACTACAATGAAGTCTCACTGCCCCCCGGTCAAAAGGGCCATCTGAAAAAAGTGTAAAATCCAGAAAGGCAGGACAGGCCATGGAGAACTGGGAGCCTTGTTATGCTGATGGGCGGGATGTAAATTGCCAACAGCCACTCGGGAGAGGTGTATGGTGTTTCCTGAAACATCTAAAAAACAAAGCAACAGAGCCTAGGGCACTTCCACTTATGGTCCTATAGCTTAGGGAAATTAAAATCAAAAAGACACAGCCACCCCAAAGTTTGGGACGGCTCTGTTTACAAGAACCTCGTTTACGGTACAAGTTCAATATCGCAGAAAGTGAAAAATGGATAAAGAAGTTGTGGTACTTACGTACAATGCAATATCACTCAGCAATGAAATCTATGTCATCAGGCCCGTAGCAGCATAATGAGTGGATTCAGGTATGATGATTCTAACTGAAATAAGTCACACAGAAAAAGAAACATCATAAGATATCACTAATACACGGGATGTAAACTTGGCTACACAGGAACTGGATTACAAAACAGAACAGGGTCTCAAATTTAGAAAACCAACTTATGCTTGCTTAAGGGGAAAGGTGAGTTGGGGTGCTGCATAAAACCAGAGATTGAAATGAGCACAGATAAAGTTCCTTAAGCCAAATATGGAATAGACAAGAACTACTCCTTGCTCAACGAAATGGACTCAACACCCCATATTAAACGCCTAAGAATGTACCTGACTAGTAAGTATCTTAAAACCTATGGATTGCTATGTGTCTGAAAGAAAATCAAGCGTGTGTACAGGGGCATAAACGCAGCAGTGATAGGATTGGAGAGGTTCGGTGAGCAAATGAAGACCCTTTGAAGTCATATTGCATGGTACCCATTCCACGGGTCTCAACTCTCCAGGTTTAAGGGATTCTTCCTTCAGCTAAAACATGCACGTGGAACCCAGAGTATGATCAACCGTGTGATCGGGAGACGTGTTCCAATATGTCTCAGTTCTCGTCCCCTGGTACTCGGGTGCAACATTCCAGACGCTTTACTAACACTCTCCCGACTTGGAGAGTCAGTGCCTTTAACCTCCTGTTTGGCCCAGTTTGCAATTTCTGCGGAAGATGAACAGGAATAGGGAGAACCAATGAGAGACTAGCTGGAGGTGTCTGGACGGGCAAATTTAACTCTCATTTCCCACCAGGAAGAGGAATTAACCAAAGGCTCAGCGTGCCGTGCCGGAACCAGATTAGGGCCTGAAGCAATCCTGCGGTGTTGCGGCCAGCTCACAAGAAAGCGAGTTGAAGAAAGGAGCTCAGGGGCACTGTAATTCACAAACCTGCAGAGTTATAAATGACAGCTATCGTCCAAAAATATACTGAAGTAAGGCTGCCAAGAGGACTTGAAAGCGGGGCAGAATTGCAGGAAACCGATTTCAGGAGGTAGACTGGAATTGCATTTAAAGCATAGGAAAAGAGGCAGAACGTCCACAATGATGCACTTGGCCAAAAAGGGCGTATGCGTTTTTTCCTGAATATATTCAGGAAAAAACGCATACGCCCTTTTTGGCCAACCAAGCAAGCTTGCAAAGGAAATCTGCACTACAATGAAGTCTCACTTCCCCCCGGTCAAAAGGGCCATCTGAAAAAAGTGTAAAATCCAGAAAGGCAGGACAGGCCATGGAGAACTGGGAGCCTTGTTATGCTGATGGGCGGGATGTAAATTGACAACAGCCACTCGGGAGAGGTGTATGGTGTTTCCTGAAACATCTAAAAAACAAAGCAACAGAGCCTAGGGCACTTCCACTTATGGTCCTATAGCTTAGGGAAATTAAAATCAAAAAGACACAGCCACCCCAAAGTTTGGGACGGCTCTGTTTACAAGAACCTCGTTTACGGTACAAGTTCAATATCGCAGAAAGTGAAAAATGGATAAAGAAGTTGTGGTACTTACGTACAATGCAATATCACTCAGCAATGAAATCTATGTCATCAGGCCCGTAGCAGCATAATGAGTGGATTCAGGTATGATGATTCTAACTGAAATAAGTCACACAGAAAAAGAAACATCATAAGATATCACTAATACACGGGATGTAAACTTGGCTACACAGGAACTGGATTACAAAACAGAACAGGGTCTCAAATTTAGAAAACCAACTTATGCTTGCTTAAGGGGAAAGGTGAGTTGGGGTGCTGCATAAAACCAGAGATTGAAATGAGCACAGATAAAGTTCCTTAAGCCAAATATGGAATAGACAAGAACTACTCCTTGCTCAACGAAATGGACTCAACACCCCATATTAAACGCCTAAGAATGTACCTGACTAGTAAGTATCTTAAAACCTATGGATTGCTATGTGTCTGAAAGAAAATCAAGCGTGTGTACAGGGGCATAAACGCAGCAGTGATAGGATTGGAGAGGTTCGGTGAGCAAATGAAGACCCTTTGAAGTCATATTGCATGGTACCCATTCCACGGGTCTCAACTCTCCAGGTTTAAGGGATTCTTCCTTCAGCTAAAACATGCACGTGGAACCCAGAGTATGATCAACCGTGTGATCGGGAGACGTGTTCCAATATGTCTCAGTTCTCGTCCCCTGGTACTCGGGTGCAACATTCCAGACGCTTTACTAACACTCTCCCGACTTGGAGAGTCAGTGCCTTTAACCTCCTGTTTGGCCCAGTTTGCAATTTCTGCGGAAGATGAACAGGAATAGGGAGAACCAATGAGAGACTAGCTGGAGGTGTCTGGACGGGCAAATTTAACTCTCATTTCCCACCAGGAAGAGGAATTAACCAAAGGCTCAGCGTGCCGTGCCGGAACCAGATTAGGGCCTGAAGCAATCCTGCGGTGTTGCGGCCAGCTCACAAGAAAGCGAGTTGAAGAAAGGAGCTCAGGGGCACTGTAATTCACAAACCTGCAGAGTTATAAATGACAGCTATCGTCCAAAAATATACTGAAGTAAGGCTGCCAAGAGGACTTGAAAGCGGGGCAGAATTGCAGGAAACCGATTTCAGGAGGTAGACTGGAATTGCATTTAAAGCATAGGAAAAGAGGCAGAACGTCCACAATGATGCACTTGGCCAAAAAGGGCGTATGCGTTTTTTCCTGAATATATTCAGGAAAAAACGCATACGCCCTTTTTGGCCAACCAAGCAAGCTTGCAAAGGAAATCTGCACTACAATGAAGTCTCACTTCCCCCCGGTCAAAAGGGCCATCTGAAAAAAGTGTAAAATCCAGAAAGGCAGGACAGGCCATGGAGAACTGGGAGCCTTGTTATGCTGATGGGCGGGATGTAAATTGCCAACAGCCACTCGGGAGAGGTGTATGGTGTTTCCTGAAACATCTAAAAAGCAAAGCAACAGAGCCTAGGGCACTTCCACTTATGGTCCTATAGCTTAGGGAAATTAAAATCAAAAAGACACAGCCACCCCAAAGTTTGGGACGGCTCTGTTTACAAGAACCTCGTTTACGGTACAAGTTCAATATCGCAGAAAGTGAAAAATGGATAAAGAAGTTGTGGTACTTACGTACAATGCAATATCACTCAGCAATGAAATCTATGTCATCAGGCCCGTAGCAGCATAATGAGTGGATTCAGGTATGATGATTCTAACTGAAATAAGTCACACAGAAAAAGAAACATCATAAGATATCACTAATACACGGGATGTAAACTTGGCTACACAGGAACTGGATTACAAAACAGAACAGGGTCTCAAATTTAGAAAACCAACTTATGCTTGCTTAAGGGGAAAGGTGAGTTGGGGTGCTGCATCAAACCAGAGATTGAAATGAGCACAGATAAAGTTCCTTAAGCCAAATATGGAATAGACAAGAACTACTCCTTGCTCAACGAAATGGACTCAACACCCCATATTAAACGCCTAAGAATGTACCTGACTAGTAAGTATCTTAAAACCTATGGATTGCTATGTGTCTGAAAGAAAATCAAGCGTGTGTACAGGGGCATAAACGCAGCAGTGATAGGATTGGAGAGGTTCGGTGAGCAAATGAAGACCCTTTGAAGTCATATTGCATGGTACCCATTCCACGGGTCTCAACTCTCCAGGTTTAAGGGATTCTTCCTTCAGCTAAAACATGCACGTGGAACCCAGAGTATGATCAACCGTGTGATCGGGAGACGTGTTCCAATATGTCTCAGTTCTCGTCCCCTGGTACTCGGGTGCAACATTCCAGACGCTTTACTAACACTCTCCCGACTTGGAGAGTCAGTGCCTTTAACCTCCTGTTTGGCCCAGTTTGCAATTTCTGCGGAAGATGAACAGGAATAGGGAGAACCAATGAGAGACTAGCTGGAGGTGTCTGGACGGGCAAATTTAACTCTCATTTCCCACCAGGAAGAGGAATTAACCAAAGGCTCAGCGTGCCGTGCCGGAACCAGATTAGGGCCTGAAGCAATCCTGCGGTGTTGCGGCCAGCTCACAAGAAAGCGAGTTGAAGAAAGTAGCTCAGGGGCACTGTAATTCACAAACTTGCAGAGTTATAAATGACAGCTATCGTCCAAAAATATACTGAAGTAAGGCTGCCAAGAGGACTTGAAAGCGGGGCAGAATTGCAGGAAACCGATTTCAGGAGGTAGACTGGAATTGCATTTAAAGCATAGGAAAAGAGGCAGAACGTCCACAATGATGCACTTGGCCAAAAAGGGCGTATGCGTTTTTTCCTGAATATATTCAGGAAAAAACGCATACGCCCTTTTTGGCCAACCAAGCAAGCTTGCAAAGGAAATCTGCACTACAATGAAGTCTCACTTTCCCCAGGTCAAAAGGGCCACCTGAAAAAGGTGTAAAATCCAGAAAGGCAGAACAGGCCATGGAGAACTGGGAGCCTTGTTATGCTGATGGGCGGGATGTAAATTGCCAACAGCCACTCGGGAGAGGTGTATGGTGTTTCCTGAAACATCTAAAAAGCAAAGCAACAGAGCCTAGGGCACTTCCACTTATGGTCCTATAGCTTAGGGAAATTAAAATCAAAAAGACACAGCCACCCCAAAGTTTGGGACGGCTCTGTTTACAAGAACCTCGTTTACGGTACAAGTTCAATATCGCAGAAAGTGAAAAATGGATAAAGAAGTTGTGGTACTTACGTACAATGCAATATCACTCAGCAATGAAATCTATGTCATCAGGCCCGTAGCAGCATAATGAGTGGATTCAGGTATGATGATTCTAACTGAAATAAGTCACACAGAAAAAGAAACATCATAAGATATCACTAATACACGGGATGTAAACTTGGCTACACAGGAACTGGATTACAAAACAGAACAGGGTCTCAAATTTAGAAAACCAACTTATGCTTGCTTAAGGGGAAAGGTGAGTTGGGGTGCTGCATAAAACCAGAGATTGAAATGAGCACAGATAAAGTTCCTTAAGCCAAATATGGAATAGACAAGAACTACTCCTTGCTCAACGAAATGGACTCAACACCCCATATTAAACGCCTAAGAATGTACCTGACTAGTAAGTATCTTAAAACCTATGGATTGCTATGTGTCTGAAAGAAAATCAAGCGTGTGTACAGGGGCATAAACGCAGCAGTGATAGGATTGGAGAGGTTCGGTGAGCAAATGAAGACCCTTTGAAGTCATATTGCATGGTACCCATTCCACGGGTCTCAACTCTCCAGGTTTAAGGGATTCTTCCTTCAGCTAAAACATGCACGTGGAACCCAGAGTATGATCAACCGTGTGATCGGGAGACGTGTTCCAATATGTCTCAGTTCTCGTCCCCTGGTACTCGGGTGCAACATTCCAGACGCTTTACTAACACTCTCCCGACTTGGAGAGTCAGTGCCTTTAACCTCCTGTTTGGCCCAGTTTGCAATTTCTGCGGAAGATGAACAGGAATAGGGAGAACCAATGAGAGACTAGCTGGAGGTGTCTGGACGGGCAAATTTAACTCTCATTTCCCACCAGGAAGAGGAATTAACCAAAGGCTCAGCGTGCCGTGCGGGAACCAGATTAGGGCCTGAAGCAATCCTGCGGTGTTGCGGCCAGCTCACAAGAAAGCGAGTTGAAGAAAGGAGCTCAGGGGCACTGTAATTCACAAACCTGCAGAGTTATAAATGACAGCTATCGTCCAAAAATATACTGAAGTAAGGCTGCCAAGAGGACTTGAAAGCGGGGCAGAATTGCAGGAAACCGATTTCAGGAGGTAGACTGGAATTGCATTTAAAGCATAGGAAAAGAGGCAGAACGTCCACAATGATGCACTTGGCCAAAAAGGGCATATGCGTTTTTTCCTGAATATATTCAGGAAAAAACGCATACGCCCTTTTTGGCCAACCAAGCAAGCTTGCAAAGGAAATCTGCACTACAATGAAGTCTCACTTCCCCCCGGTCAAAAGGGCCATCTGAAAAAAGTGTAAAATCCAGAAAGGCAGGACAGGCCATGGAGAACTGGGAGCCTAGTTATGCTGATGGGCGGGATGTAAATTGCCAGCAGCCACTCTGGAGAAGTGTATGGTGTTTCCTGAAACATCCAAAAAACAAAGCAACAGAGCCTAGGGCACTTCCACTTATGGTCCTATAGCTTAGGGAAATTAAAATCAAAAAGACACAGCCACCCCAAAGTTTGGGACGGCTCTGTTTACAAGAACCTCGTTTACGGTACAAGTTCAATATCACAGAAAGTGAAAAATGGATAAAGAAATTGTGGTACTTACGTACAATGCAATATCACTCAGCAATGAAATCTATGTCATCAGGCCCGTAGCAGCATAATGAGTGGATTCAGGTACGATGATTCTAAGTGAAATTAGTCACACAGAAAACGAAACATCATAAGATATCACTAATACACGGAATGTAAACTTGGCTACACAAGAACTGAATTACAAAACAGAACAGGGTGTCAAATGTAGAAAACCAACTTATGCTTGCTTAAGGGGACGGGTGAGTTGGGGTGCTGCATAAAACCAGAGATTGAAATGAGCACAGATACCGTTCCATAAGCCAAATATGTAATAGACAAGAGCTACTCCTTGCTCAACGAAGTGGACTCAACACCCCATATTAAACGCCTAAGAATATACCTGACTAGTAAGAATCTACCTGACTAGTAAGAATCTTAAAACCTATGGATTTATATGTCTCCGAAAGAGAATCAAGCGTGTGTACAGCGGCATAAACGCAGCAGTGATAGGATTGCTGAGGTTCGGAGAGCAAATGCAGACCCTTTGAAGTCATATTGCAAGGTACCCATTCCATGGGTCTCAACTCTCCATGTTTAAGGGATTCTTCCTTCAGCTAAAACATGCATGTGGAACCCAGAGTATGATCCACCATGTGGTCGGAAAACGTGTTCAAATGTGTCTCAGTTTTCGTCCCCTGGTACTCGGGTGCAACATTCCAGACGCTTTACTAACACTCTCCCCACTTGGAGAGTCAGTGCCTTTAACCTCCTGTTTGGCCCAGTTAGCAATTTCTGCGGAAGATGAACAGGAATAGGGAGAACCAATGAGAGATTAGGTGGAGGTGTCCGGACGGGCCAATTTAACTCTCATTTCCCACCAGGAAGAGGAATTAACCAAAGGCTCAGCATGCCGTGCCGGAACCAAACTAGGGCCTGAAGCAATCCTGCGGTGTTGCGGCCAGCTCACAAGAAAGCGAGTTGAAGAAAGGAGCTCAGGGGCACTGTAATTCACAAACCTGCAGAGTTATAAATGACAGCTATCTTCCAAAAATATATTGAATTAGGATGCCAAGAGGAGTTGAAAGCAGGGCAGAATTGCAGGAAACCGATTTCAGGAGGTAGACTGGAATTGCATGTAAAGCATAGGAAAAGAGGCAGAACGTCCACAATGATGCACTTGGCCAAAAAGGGCGTATGCGTTTTTTCCTGAATATATTCAAGAAAAAACGCATACGCCCTTTTTGGCCAACCAAGCAAGCTTGCAAAGGAAATCTGCACTACAATGAAGTCTCACTGCCCCCCGGTCAAAAGGGCCATCTGAAAAAAGTGTAAAATCCAGAAAGGCAGGACAGGCCATGGACAACTGGGAGCCTAGTTATGCTGATGGGCGGGATGTAAATTGCCAGCAGCCACTCTGGAGAAGTGTATGGTGTTTCCTGAAACATCCAAAAAACAAAGCAACAGAGCCTAGGGCACTTCCACTTATGGTCCTATAGCTTAGGGAAATTAAAATAAAAAAGACACAGCCACCCCAAAGTTTGGGACGGCTCTGTTTACAAGAACCTAGTTTACGGTACAAGTTCAATATCACAGAAAGCGAAAAATGGATAAAGAAATTGTGGTACTTACGTACAATGCAATATCACTCAGCAATGAAATCTATGTCATCAGGCCCGTAGCAGCATAATGAGTGGATTCAGGTACGATGATTCTAAGTGAAATTAGTCACACAGAAAAAGAAACATCATAAGATATCACTAATACACGGAATGTAAACTTGGCTACACAAGAACTGAATTACAAAACAGAACAGGGTGTCAAATGTAGAAAACCAACTTATGCTTGCTTAAGGGGACGGGTGAGTTGGGGTGCTGCATAAAACCAGAGATTGAAATGAGCACAGATACCGTTCCATAAGCCAAATATGTAATAGACAAGAGCTACTCCTTGCTCAACGAAGTGGACTCAACACTCCATATTAAACGCCTAAGAATATACCTGACTAGTAAGAATCTTAAAACCTATGGATTTATATGTCTCCGAAAGAGAATCAAGCGTGTGTACAGCGGCATAAACGCAGCAGTGATAGGATTGCTGAGGTTCGGTGAGCAAATGCAGACCCTTTGAAGTCATATTGCATGGTACCCATTCCATGGGTCTCAACTCTCCAGGTTTAAGGGATTCTTCCTTCAGCTAAAACATGCATGTGGAACCCAGAGTATGATCCACCGTGTGATCGGGAAACGTGTTCAAATGTGTCTCAGTTTTCGTTCCCTGGTACTCGGTTGCAACATTCCAGACGCTTTACTAACACTCTCCCCACTTGGAGAGTCAGTGCCTTTAACCTCCTGTTTGGCCCAGTTTGCAATTTCTGTGGAAAATGAACAGGAATAGGGAGAACCAATGAGAGACTAGGTGGAGGTATCCGGACGGGCAAATTTAACTCTCATTTCCCACCAGGAAGAGGAATTAACCAAAGGCTCAGCATGCCGTGCCGGAATCAAACTAGGGCCTGAAGCAATCCTGCGGTGTTGCGGCCAGCTCACAAGAAAGCGAGTTGAAGAAAGGAGCTCAGGGGCACTGTAATTCACAAACCTGCAGAGTTATAAATGACAGCTATCTTCCAAAAATATATTGAAGTAAGTCTGCCAAGAGGAGTTGAAAGCGGGGCAGAATTGCAGGAAACCGATTTCTGGAGGTACACTGGAATTGCATGTAAAGCATAGGAAAAGAGGCAGAACGTCCACAATGATGCACTTGGCCAAAAAGGGCGTATGCGTTTTTTCCTGAATATATTCAGGAAAAAACGCATACGCCCTTTTTGGCCAACCAAGCAAGCTTGCAAAGGAAATCTGCACTACAATGAAGTCTCACTGCCCCCAGGTCAAAAGGGCCATCTGAAAAAAGTGTAAAATCCAGAAAGGCAGGACAGGCCATGGAGAACTGGGAGCCTTGTTATGCTGATGGGCGGGATGTAAATTGCCAGCAGCCACTCTGGAGAAGTGTATGGTGTTTCCTGAAACATCCAAAAAACAAAGCAACAGAGCCTAGGGCACTTCCACTTATGGTCCTATAGCTTAGGGAAATTAAAATCAAAAAGACACAGCCACCCCAAAGTTTGGGACGGCTCTGTTTACAAGAACCTCGTTTACGGTAGAAGTTCAATATCACAGAAAGCGAAAAATGGATAAAGAAATTGTGGTACTTACGTACAATGCAATATCACTCAGCAATGAAATCTATGTCAACAGGCCCGTAGCAGCATAATGAGTGGATTCAGGTACGATGATTCTAAGTGAAATTAGTCACACAGAAAAAGAAACATCATAAGATATCACTAATACACGGAATGTAAACTTGGCTACACAAGAACTGAATTACAAAACAGAACAGGGTGTCAAATGTAGAAAACCAACTTATGCTTGCTTAAGGGGACGGGTGAGTTGGGGTGCTGCATAAAACCAGAGATTGAAATTAGCACAGATACCGTTCCATAAGCCAAATATGTAATAGACAAGAGCTACTCCTTGCTCAACGAAGTGGACTCAACACTCCATATTAAACGCCTAAGAATATACCTGACTAGTAAGAATCTACCTGACTAGTAAGAATCTTAAAACCTATGGATTTATATGTCTCCGAAAGAGAATCAAGCGTGTGTACAGCGGCATAAACGCAGCAGTGATAGGATTGCTGATGTTCGGTGAGCAAATGCAGACCCTTTGAAGTCATATTGCATGGTACCCATTCCATGGGTCTCAACTCTCCCTGTTTAAGGGATTCTTCCTTCAGCTAAAACATGCATGTGGAACCCAGAGTATGATCCACCGTGTGATCGGAAAACGTGTTCAAATGTGTCTCAGTTTTCGTCCCCTGGTACTCGGGTGCAACATTCCAGACGCTTTACTAACACTCTCCCCACTTGGAGAGTCAGTGCCTTTAACCTCCTGTTTGGCCCAGTTTGCAATTTCTGTGGAAAATGAACAGGAATAGGGAGAACCAATGAGAGACTAGGTGGAGGTGTCCGGACGGGCAAATTTAACTCTCATTTCCCACCAGGAAGAGGAATTAACCAAAGGCTCCGCGTGCCATGCTGGAACTAAATTAGGGCCTGAGGAGATCCTGCGGTGTTGCGGCCAGCTCACAAGAAAGCGAGTTGAAGAAAGGAGCTCAGGGGCACTGTAATTCAGAAACCTTCGGAGTTATAAATGACAGCTATCATCCAAAATTATGCTGAAGTAAGGCTGCGAAGAGGACTTGAATGCAGGGCAGAATTGCTGGAAATTGATTTCAAAACGTACAAGGGAGTAGCTCTTAAAGCATAGGAAAAGAGACAGAACTTGGAAAATAATGCACTTGGCAAAAAAGGGCATATGTGTTTTATCCAGAGCTCTCATATCTGAGGGGAGGAGATTCCCAGCAGGCTCCAACTGCCACCTGAGGGCTCACATTGCCAAGGCAACGTTAGCATGCCAGGCAGGAGTTACCTCACAGCAGAGGTCCCACCTCACAGAAGGGTGAGAAACCCAGCCAACATCAGACTCTCACCAGAGGGCCCACATCACCAAGGGGATGGGAACCAGGCAGGAGTGTCTTCACATCAGTGGGGCCACATCATCGAAAGCTGAGGTACTCAGCACATGTGTCCTCAAACCAGAGGACCCACATCACCAAGGACCTCGGAGTGAGGCAGGCAGGAGTAGCCTCACAACACTGGGCACATAGAATAAAAAAGTGAGGAATCCAGCAGTTGGAACCTCCCAGCAGGCGGCCCAGAGCACCGAGGCTATGGGATCCAGGCCACAGTGAACTCACAGAAGAGGGCCCATGTCATGAAACTGAGCAACCCAGCCATTGGGACCTCAGAGCAGGAGGCCCACATCCCCATGGGGATGGAATTCTGGTAGGAGTGTCCTCGCACCACTGAGAACGTATCAGAAAATTTTGGGCGACCAGCAGTTAGGGCCTGGCGCCAGAGGACCCTCATCACCAAGGGAAGGAGGCTCCCAGCAGGCTCCAACTGCCACCAGAGGGCTGACGTCGCCAAGGCGATGTGTGCCAACCAGGCACGAATGACCTCACAGCAGAGGGTCCACCTCAGAGAAGTGTGACGAACCCAGTCAGGATCAGACTCGCACCAGAGGGCCCACATCACCAAATGGATTGGAACCAGGCAGGAGTGTCCTCACATGAGTAGGGCCACATCATCTAAAGGTGAGGAACCCAGAACATGTGGCTTCAAACCATAGGACACCCATCACCAAGGGGCTGGGAGTGAGGCAGGCAGGAGGAGCCTCATAACAGAGGGCCCCAAAATAAGAAAGGTGAGGAATCCAGCAGTTGGAACCTCCCAGCAGGCGGCCCAGAGCACAGAGGCTAGAGGAACCAGGCCAGAGTGAACTAACACCAGACAGCCCACATCATGAAACTGTGAGCAACCCAGACATTGGGACCTCAGAGCAGAAAGCCCACATCCACATGGTGATGGGAACATGACAGGAGTGTCCTGGCATCACTGGGCTCACATCAGAAAACGTGGGGTGCTCAGAAGTTAGGGCCTGACGCTAGAGGGCACTCATCACCGAGAGGAGGAGGCTCCCAGCAGGCTCCAGCTGCCACCAGAGGGCCAACGTCACCAAGGCGATGTGTGCCAGCCTGGCAGGAGTGACCTCACAGCAGAGGGCCCACCTCACAGAAGGGTGAGGAACACAGCCAGGATCAGACTCTCACCAGAGGGCCCACATCACCAAGGGGATGGGAACCAGGCAGGAGTGTCCCCACACCAGTGGGACAACATCATCGAAAGGTGAGGATCCCAGCACATGTGTCCTCAAACCAGAGGAACCACATCACCAAGGGGTTCGGAATGAGGCTGGCAGGACTGGCCTCACAACACAGGGTCCATAGAATATAAAAGTTGAGGAATCCAGCAGTTGGAACCTCCCAGCAAGTGGCCCAGAGCACCGAGGCTATGGGATCCAGGCCGCAGTGAACTCACAGCAGAGGGCCCACATCATGAACCTGTGAGCAGCCCAGCTGTTGGGACCTCAGAACAGAAGGCCCACATCCCCATTGGGATGGGAACCTGGCAGGAGTGGCTTTGCACCACTTAGCACATATCAGAAAATGTTAGGAGCCCAGCAGTTAGGGCCTGATGCCAGGGGGCCCTCATAACTGAGGGGAGGAGACTCCCAGCAGGTTCCAACTGCCAACAGAGGGCCCACGTCTACAAGGTGGCATGCACCAGCCAGGCAGTAGTGACCTCACAGCAGAGGGCCTATCTCACAGAAGGGTGAGGAACCGAGGCAGGATGAGACTCTCACCAGAGGGCCCACAACACCAAGGGGATGGGAACCAGTCAGGACTGTCCTCCCACCAGTGGGACCACATCATCGAAAGGTGAGGAACCCAGCACATGTGGCCTCATATCAGAGGACATACATCACAAAGGGGATGGGAGTGAGGCAGGTAGGAGTAGCCTAAAAACAGAGGGCCCAAAGAATAAAAAAAGTGAGGAATCCAGCATTTGGAACCTCCCAGCAGGCGGCCGAGAGCACAGAAGCTATGGGATGCAGGCAGGAGTTAACTAACACCAGAGAGCCCACATCATGAAACTGTGAGCAACCCAGGCATTGGGACCTCAGAGCAGAAAGCCCACATCCCCATGGGGATGGGAACCTGACAGGAGTGTCCTGGCATCACTGGGCTCACATCAGAAAACGTGGGGAGCCCAGCAGTTAGAGCCTGATGCTAGAGGGCCATCATCACCGAGGGCAGGAGGCTCCCAGCAGGTTCCATGTGCCAACAGAGGGCCCACGTCGCCAAGGTGATGTGTGCAAGTCAGGCAGGATTGACCTCACAGCAGAGGGCCTACCTCACAGAAGAGTGAGGAACTCAGCCAGGATAAGACTGTCACCAGAAGGCCCACATCACCAAGGGGATGGGAACCAGGCAGGAGTGTCCTCACACCAGTGGGGCCACATCATTGAAAGTTGCCTAACCCAGCACATGTGGCCTCAAACCAGAAGACCCACATCACGAAGGGGTTGCGAGTGAGGCAGGCAGGAGGAGCATCACAACACAGGACCCATAGAATACAAAAGTTGAGGAATCGAGCAGTTGGAACCTCCCAGCAGGCAGCCAAGACCACAGAGGCTATGGGATCCAGGCCACAGTGAACTAACACCAGAGAGCCCACATCATGAAATTGTGATCAACCCAGCCGTTGGAACCTCAGAGCAGAAGGCCCACATCCCCATGGGGATGGGAACCTAAGAGGAGTGCTTGAGCAACACTGGGCTCACTAAGAAAAGTTGGGGAGCCCAGCAGTTAGGGCCTGACGTCAGAGGGCCCTCATCACAGAGCTGAGGAGGCTCCCAGCAGGGTCCAATTGCCACCAGAGGGCTCATGTCAACAAGGCGAGGTGAGCAACCCAGGCAAGAGTTACCTGATAGTAGAGGGCCCACCTCACAGATGGGTGAGGAACCCAGCCAGGATCAGACTCTCACCAGAGGGCCCACATCACAAAGGGGATGGGACCCAGTCAGGATTATCCTCACACCAGTGGGGCCTCATCATCTTAAGGTGAGGAACCCAGCACATGTGTCCTCAAACCAGAGGACCCACATCACCAAGGGCCTTGGAGTGAGGCAGGCAGGAGTAGCCTCACAACACAGGGCACATAATATAAAAAACGTGAGGATTCCAGCATTTAGACCTTCCAGCAGGCGGCCCAGAACACCGAGGCTATGGGATCCAGGCCACAGTGAACTCACAGCAGAGGGCCCACATCACAAAACTGTGAGCAACCCAGGAGTTGAGACCTCAGCGCAGAAGGACCACATCCCCATGGGAATGGGAACCTGGCTGGAGTGTCCTCGCACCACTGGGCGCACATCAGAAAATGTGGGGAGCCCACCATTTAGGGCCTGACGCCAGAGGGCCGTCATCACCGAGAGGAGGAGGCGCCCTGCACGCTCCAACTGCCACCAGAGGGCTCACGTCTCCAAGGTGACGTGTGCCAGCCAGGCAGGAGTGACCTCACAGCAGAGGGCCTACCTCACAGAACGTTGAGGAACCCAGCCAGGATTAGACTCTCGCCAGAGGGCCCACCTCACCAAGGGGATGGGAACCAGGCAGGAGTGTCCTCACACGAGTGGGGTCACATCATCGAAAGGTGAGGAACGCAGCACATGTGGCCTCAAGCCATAGGACAGTCATCACCAAGGGGCTGGCAGTGAGGCAGGCAGGAGGAGCCTCACAACAGAGGGCACATAGAATAAAAAAGTTGAGGAATCCAGCAGTTGGAACCTCCCAGCAGGCGGCTCAGAGCACCGATGATAAGGGATCCTTGCCGGAGTGAACTCACAGCAGAGGGCCCACATCATGGTACTGTGAGCAAGCCAGCCGTTTTGACCTCAGAGCAGAAGGCCCATATCGCCATGGGGATGGGAACCTGGCAAGAGTCTCCTCACTCACTTGGCGCACATCAGAAAATGTGGGGAGCCCAGCAGTTATGGCCTAAGGCAAGAGGGCCCTCATCACCGAGGGGAGGAGGATCCCAGCACACTCCAACTGCCACCAGAGGGCCCACGTCGCCAAGGTGACGTGTGCCAGACAGGCATGATTGACCTCACAGCAGAGGGCCCACCTCACAGAAGGGTGAGGAACCCAGCCAGGATCAGACTCTCACCTGAGGGCCCACATCAGCAAGGGGATGGGAACCAGTCAGGACTGTCTTCCCTCCAGTGGGGTCACATCATCGAAAGGTGCGGAACCCAGCACATGTGGCCTCAAATCAGAGGACACATATCACAAAGGGAATGGGAGTGAGGCAGGCAGGAGTAGCCTAAAAACAGAGGGCCCAAAGAATAAGAAAGGTGAGGAATCCAGCAGTTGGAACCTCCCAGCAGGCGGCCCAGAGCACAGAAGCTATGGGATGCAGGCAGGAGTGAACTAACAGCAGAGAGCCCACATCATGAAACTGTGAGCAACCCAGGCTTTGGGACCTCAGAGCAGAAGGCCCACACCCCAATGGGGATGTGAACCTGGCTGGAGTGTCCTCGCACCACTGGGCGCACATCACAAAATGTAGGGAGCCCAGCAGTTAGGGCCTGATGCCAGAGGGCCCTCATCACCGACGAGAGGAGGCTCCCAGCAGGCTCCAAGTGCCACCAGAGGGCTCATGTCCACAAGGCGAGGTGAGCAAGCCAGGCAAGAGTGACCTCACATCAGACGGCCTACCTCACAGATGGGTGAGGAACCCAGCCGGGATCAGACTCTCAACAGAGGGCCCACATCACCAAGGGGATGTGAACCAGGCAGGAGTCTCCTAAGACCATTGGTCCCACATCATCGAAAGGTGAGGAACCCAGCACATGTGGCCTCAAACCAGACGACACACATCACGAAGGGGCTGGGAGTGAGGCAGGCAGGAGGATCCTCACAACAGAGGGCCCAAAAAATTAAAAAAGTGAGGAATCCAGCAGTTGGAACCTCCCAGCAGGCAGCCAAGAGCACAGAGGCTATGGGATCCAGGCTTCTGTGAACTAACACCAGAGAGCCCACATCATGAAAATGTGAACAACCCAGCCGTTGGGACCTCAGAGCAGAAGGCCCACATCCCCATGGAGATGGGATCCTAAGAGGAGTGCCAAAGCATCACTGGGCTCCCTAAGAAAAGTTGGTGAGCCCAGCAGTTAGGGCCTGACGCAAGAGGGCCCTCATCACCGGGGGAAGAGATTCCCAGCACGCTCCAACTGCCACCACACGGCTGACTTCACCAAGGCAATGTGTGCCAGCCATGCAGGAGTGACCTATCAGCAGAGGGTCTCCCTCACAGGTGGGTGAGGAACAAAGCCAGGAACAGACTCTCACCAGGGGGTCCACATAACCACGTGGATGAGAACCAAGCAGGAGTGTCCTCACACTAGTGGGGCCACATCATTGAAAGGTGAGGAACCCAGCAAAAGTGGCCACAAACCAGAGGACCCACATCACCAAGGGGTTGAGAGTGAGGTAGGTGTCTGGACGGGCATATTTAACACTCATTTCCCACCAGGAAGAGGAATTAACCAAAGGCTCAGCGTGCCCTGCCAGAAGCAGATTAGGGCCTGAAGCAGTCTTGCGGGTTTGCGGCCAGCTCACAAGAAAGCGAGTTGAAGAAAGGAGCTCAGGGGCCCTGTAATTCACAAACCTGCAGAGTTATAAATGACAGATAACGTCCAAAAATATATTGAAGTAAGGCTGCGAAGAGGACTTGAAAGCGGGGCAGAATTGCAGGAAACCGATTTCAGGAGGTAGACTGGATTTGCATTTAAAGCATAGGAAAAGAGGCAGAACATCGACAATGATGCACTTGGCAACAAAGGGCGTATGAGTTTGTTCCTGAATATATTCAGGAAAAAACACATACGCCCTTTTTGGCAAACCAAGCAAGCTTGCAATGGAAATCCGAACTACTATGAAGTGTCACTTCCCCCCGGTCTAAAGGGCCACTGAGAAAAGTGTAAAATCCAGAAAGGCAAGACAGGCCATGGGGAAAAAGGAGCCTTGTTATGCTTATGGGCGGGATGTACATTGCCAACAGCCACTCTGGAGAAGTGTATGGTGTTTCCTGATACATCTGAAAAACAAAGCAACAGAATCTAGGGCATTTCCACTTATGGTCCTATAGCTTAGGGAAATTAAAATCAAAAAGACACAGCCACCCCAAAATTTACAACGGCTCTGTTTACAGGAGCCTCTTCTACAGTACAAGTTAAATATCCCAGAGAACAAATAATTGATAAAGAAGTTGCGGTACTTATGTACAACAGAATACCACTCAGCAATGAAATCTGTGTCACCAGGCCTGTACCAGCATAATGAGTGGATTGAGGCATGATGATTCTAAGTGAAATAAGTCACACAGAAAAAGAAACATCATAAGGTATCACTAATGCACCGAATGTAAACTTGGCTACACATGAACTGAATTACAAAACAGAACAGGGTCTCAAGTTTAGAAAACCAACTTATGCTTGCTTAAGGGGAAAGGTGAGTTGGGGTGCTGCATAAAACCAGAGTTTGAAATTAGCACAGATACCGTTCCATAAGCCAAATATGTAATAGACAAGACCTACCCGTTGCTCAACGAAATGGACTCAACAATGAGGTATCACCTCACACCTGTTAGAATGGGCATCATCTGAAAATCTACAAACAACAAATGCTGGAAAGGGTGTGGAGAAAAGGAACACTCTTCCACTATTGTTGGGAATATAAATTGATACAGTCACTATGGAGAACAATATGGAGTTTCTTAAGAAACTAATAATAGAATTACCATATGATACAGCAATCCCAGGACTGGACATATACTCAGACAAAACCATAAATCAAAAAGAGACATTCACCGCAATGTTCATTGCATCACTATTTACAATATCGAGGTAATGGAAGCAACCTAAATGCCCACAGACAGACGAATGCATAAAGCTGTGGTACATATATAAAATGGAATATTACTAAGCCATGAAAGGAATGAAATTGGGTCATTTGTAGAGACGTCGATGGATCTAGAGACTGTCCTACAGAGTGAAGTAAGTCAGAAAGAGAAAAACAAATCTTGTATATTCATGCATATATGTGGAACCTAGAAAAACTGTACAGATTAACCATTTTGCAAGGCATAAATAGAGCAACAGATGTAGACAACAATCGTATGGACAACAAGGGGGGAAGCTCTTGGAGGGGTGGTGGTGGGAGGAGTTGAGAGATTGGGATTGGCATGTAAACATTTATATGTATAAAATAGATAACCAATGAGAACCTGCTGTATAAAAATATAAAATAAAATTCAAAATTAAAAAGAAATAAAATTTAAAAAATAAAACAGAAAAAACAATTATTCCCTTCACATACATGTATTTATATGAATAAATTATTTCCATGCTTATATCTGTAAATACAAAAAAGAGGAATAAAATCTACCTTGAACCAAAAACGAAAAAGAGAAAAAAAAAAACAGAACCCACCAGTTACTCAGAGGAAAACCGTATCAGGGCACTTGCTCCAGTTGTAAACAATTCTGAAGTTGGTCAGTGGTGGGGAATCGTCTCCCATTCAGCCAGCAGCCCCCACACAACAAGCGTCCTCATTGCAAAGCTGGGGCACCGTGCCGAGGCATCTGTGAGTAAACGTGAGCTGAGCCCCAGGCCACTTGCTGCTGAACTGTTCCCACCCTTCCCAGGTAAAACACCTGAATATATACAAGGACTTGAAAGCCTAGAGGAAGGGCCATGGAGCCACACGAGTGACAGCATGCCAGCTGACTTGGTGCCTGCAGGCCAGCCAGGATGGTCCTGGCCCTGGGTGCTCTTCTGGAAGATTTCCATTTCCCTGCCTGAGATACCCGTCCTGTCCCTGCCCCCACTGCTTTTTTCCTTCCTCACCTCTGCCCAGGGAGAAATTCCAGCAGCAGGTATGGGTGACACATCCTCTTCTTTAGCAGGTGGCAGCCTGGCATCTGCTGCAGAAAGTCCAGCAGAGCCCCACTCACACTGGGCCACCCACAAAGCCGTGGCCTCTCACTCCCTCCCACCAGCCCAGCCCCGAGACTGCTGACAGGGCAGAGAAAATGGCGTCAGGCACAGCTGCAGGGGCTTTTGCTGCCTGGAGTGGTATTTATATTGATCTCAACCCAGGCACACCTGGGGAGGGCTGGCCAGCATGGTAAGGCTGCCCAGGTAGCCAATCATCACCCCTCAGGGGCTCACAGTTGCAGAAAATGGAACTTGCTGAACCGGCCAGGTCCAAGGAACAGGTGTGGGCTCCTGAGAGTCAGGATAGACAAGGGGCTGCAGCTTTGGCTTGTTTTCTAATCATTTTATCTGGCCCATGAGTGGGAGACAACTTCAAGAAAACCCTCTCCTAATGAGAGGAACCCAGGAGTCAGGGAGAGGAGGGGTGGGTGGTGGTTGGAGACAGAGGCCTGGTGCCCTGGGTGCAGTGGAAGTCTCTGGAAGACCAGGTGGAGGGAGGCCACACAGAGTGATGCCCAGGGTCACAGACCTGTCGGAGCTGCTGTTTGTTAGTTCAAGTCCTGCTCTGAGGTGCTCTGTGTCAGCTCTGAGCGACAGGTGAGCTGGGGGTGCTCTTCAATGAGGGCTATGTGCACGGTTCCTGTGTGCCCAGCCCTGCCACGGTACCTGCAAGGGTAGCTCTGTATCCTGGGAGGGGCCTGACCATGAGAGCCCCGTGGGCTGGGTTGGGGGTGGGGTACCTGCCCAGGAGAGCTCCATATCCTGGGATTGGCCTGACCACGAGAGCCCCATGGGCTGCTGGGGACCTGGTAAAGGATGTCAGGACAGTCAGTGAAGCCACCGAGGATATACCTCCAGTTGCTCCTGATTCCTACACCCTGCTGGTCATTCTACCAACCACCAGGACATGGTATTCTGTATTAGTCTTCAATGATGCCTTCTTTTGTATTCCATTAGTCCCAGAGTCACAAGAAATTTTGGCTTGTGAGTGGCAGGACTCAACATACAACTAAAACAATACTTCCGGGCCGTCTTGCCCCAAGGGTTCAAAAATTCCCACACCATCTTTGGGGAAAGCTTAGCTAACGACCGAAAAGTTCTACCTCTGGAAAAGGAAACCCTCCTTCAATATGCAGACGACATTCTGATCGCCAGCCCTACTAAGGAGGCCTCTGAACTACCAAGCCAATAAAGGATAGAAGTTGTCCAAGAAAAAGCTCAAATATCACAGACTGCGGTGACCTGCCTGGGCTTCATTCTCACACAAGGTCAGAGAAGCCCATCCCAGGAAAGGGAAGAAGCCATTTTCGGCCTTACCCCTTTCTAAAACTAGAAGACAGCTTAGGGGTTCCTGGGGAGGCCAGGGTTTGCTGCTTCTGGATCCCTAACTACAGTCTACTAGCTGGGCCTCTATATGAAACACTGAAAGGAAAAGATGATGATCCTTTTGAACAGAATCCAGAAGTGGCCTTTCAAGAATGGAAAGAGCAGTCAATTCAGACCCTTGCCCTGGAACTCCCTAATTGAGCTAAACCCTTTGACCTTTCCATTCCCGGTGAAAGGTGAATCGCCATTGGAGAATTAGTGCAAAAACTGGGACCACTTGAAATGGAACAATGCAAGAATGCCATCCAGGTAGGATAAACTACAGTCACCAAGGGGCTTGGCCCACTGCCACATCTGGCCAAGATACTGGCGGTATCTAAAAACCTGGAAATCAGCAGCCCAAAAGGCCACCTCCCTCCTAAGGGAAAAGGACCCCACGTGGTGATCCTAATCACCAACCATGCCCTGAAGTTGCAGGGTTCGCTCCGTGGGCACACCGACCTCGAGTGAGGAGGCCCTCCAACTCCAACATCCAGAGAGATAACCGGGGGCAACAGGGCACCATGACGACTCGTGTGAACATCACTTGACCTGGAGTTTCTCTCATAAAACAACAATAGTGTGTCCCGAAGGAGTAGACTACTGCTTGCAGGACTTCCTGCACCCGGAGGGGAGCTAATAATCTTGGCGGGGGAACCGTATATCACACTGTCACCATAGAAAAGCCTACAGACACCGTGATGATGGTGGCCAATAAGACCGGCTGGACTCCTGTTTACTTCAAAAGGCTGTTGACTCAGTGGCCATCATGGTCCTTGATCACCACTGACCCTGGACTGTCTGGGAGTTGAGCGGGCAGGGCTCTGACACCTGGTGCTGTTTTTACGTTAATTCAGGGGCCTAATTGAAGAAAGAGCAGACTACTGGTCAGAGCATCTAGGCTGGCAGAAACGGTCAGCCTAAGGTGGCCGAACAAATGTGGGGCGGGGTGAATCCGGCCCCCACAGCGTCTCTGCACATCTCTTTCCTGGACCCTTAAAGGTCATTAGAATCTATAACACTTCCAATGCTGGTGCTCAGGCAGACGAGCAGGGAGGCAGGGGTCCTGGGGCCAATCAACGTCACCTGGAGGCTGCTGGGGAGAAGTTCTGACCCTCGTCCCCTGGTATGAGGGCTCCCAACTCAGCACTCAGCAGTTACAGAAGAAGGGTCTGCACCCTCAGCACTCCAAGAATGAGGAACGGGACAAAAGGCAGAGGAGGGGTTTGTCCCCAGCAAAGCCCATTAAAAATCCCTGGGAGATAAAAATAGAATCTGGGCAATAAAGTCAAGTCTGACCTTTTTTATCCTTTGTGCTTTGTCTAATTTCACGTGCTCCTAGGGTCCCGCATGCAGAGGTTCCACACCCGGCACTTCAGACCAGATTTCCTGGTGCAGAATGGCTGGGTCGACACCTCAGCTCCTGGGGCCCAGTGCAGACTCCGAGATATAGAGCCTGAGCTGCAGCCAACCCGGCCCTTGAGAGCTCCGCCCCCTCCCTCCCACTGACTCTGACAGGATCTCTACACAGCAGCCCAGCCCACAGCCCACGGGGTAGTGCATGCTCTCACCTCTCCATTCTCTGATGAAAATATAAAGTTTCCTTTGCTTGGGAACCAAACTCAGTCTCGATCTGTTGGCCCCAATGACACTGGGCAGGGGGACCCTTGTTGGGGTCCACTCTGGAGGATCAGTAACAGAAATTGAGACTATTGTAACTTCAATGAACAGATGTGTGAGCCAAACTGTAGTTAACATAGAACAGTTTATAAGGCTCGGGTAAAATAAGATGTTTCTAACACTTCCATTTGATATTTCCATCACTTTATTATAAGCAAGTTCAGTGAGAAGGTTTGTCCTATTTGTCAGGTCAATATTAGAGAAATGAAGTGATTTCTTTCCAAGGATGTACATCTAATAATCTTGGTTAAAGCTTCAATCTTGTTTTAAATGCTTTTCCATTGAAAATGATACCTCTCTTTCAGCTCCCCCATTTCTGAGAAGTATAAAATCTTATAATTTATTATTACCAAAGGGGAAAGGTGGGAGGAGGGATAAATTAACAGTTTGGAATTAACACATACACACTGCTATGTATAAAATAGATCATCAACAAGGAACTACTGTATAGCACAGGGAACTACACTCAATATTGTGCAATAACCTATAAGGGGAAATAATCGGAAAAAGAATAGATATTTTTATTGACATCATCTATCAATGACAGTTAAAGTGTAACCTAAGGGAAGCCGGTGGTGAGTGCTTCTGACCCTGAAGACTTCAGTCATCTAAAGTTTGGACTCTGCCTACTTCCCAAGGCCCTTAATGAACATATGTGTAGCCGTAGCTTAAAAAACTCCCCAGTTTGGGTTTCGGGGAGACACTGATTTTGAAAAAGCCCTGGTGTTCTCCTTACATGAATGGGACTCTTCCTACTGCTAAAACATGTCTGTCACATCCAGAGGATGGTATACCGTCTGATCGGGAAGAGTTTGGAAAAGGCATCTCATCTCCTCATCTCCTGGTGCTCGGGTTCACCCCTCCAGCGTCTTTACTAACAGTCTCCCCACTTGGAGATGTCAACACTGTCAACATCCTGTTGCGTACAGTTTGGAATTTGTCCAGAGGATGAAGCGGAAGGATGAGGAACAATGAGAGACAAGTCCTAGGTGTTCAGACAGGCACATGTCACTCTAATTTCCAATCAGGAAGATGAATTGACCAAAGGCTAGGGTTGCCCATGGAAACAGTATAGGGCTTGAGGAAATCCCACTGCTTTGTGGCCAGTTCCCATAAACACAAGTTGAACAATGGAACTCAGGGGCAGTAAAATTCACGAAACTGCAGAGTTGAAAATATCTATCACTGAAAAATGTCTTGAGGAAAGTCAGAGAAAAGGATTGGCAAGCAAGGGAGAATGGCAGGAAAGGGATTTGAGGAGGTAGAAAGGACTCGCCATTAAGCACAAGAAAAGGGGCTGAACATTGCCGACATTGCAGTTGGCCAAAAAGGCTGTATGCATTTTTTTCTGTATATATTCAAGAAAAGGGCATACACTTTTTTAGCCAACCAAACAGGTGGGCACTGGAAATCAATACTACAAAAGATATCACTTCGCATCAGTCAGAAGAGCCATCCTCATAAAGTGTAAACGCCAGAAATGCAGGACAGGGCAAGGAGAGGAGGGAGCCCTGTGAGGCTTATAGTGGAAATGTATATTGCCAACGGCCATTCTGGAGAAGTGTATTGTGTTTACTAAAGCATCTAAAAAATGAGCTACAGAGCATAGGGCACTTGCACTCATGGGCGTATATCTTGGGAAAAACAAAAATCGAGAGGACACAGGCACCCCAATGTTTACTGCCTCTCTGTTTAAAAGATCCTCGACTAGGATATAACTTAAATGTCTCTGGAGGGAAAAAATGGATAGAGATGTGGTACTTATGTAGAGTGGAATATTACTCAGCCTGGAAATCAATGAAATATGGCCAGTTGTAACAACTCCGGAGGAGTTACGTATGATCATTCTAAGTGACATAAATATGTAGAAAACACGCGTAAGGCTGCTAAACGGGAAAGGTGGGGAGGGGTGAGGCATCATCCAGGAGGTTGAAATTAGCAAAGATACCATTCCAAATACCAAACTGATAATCAACAAGGCCTACACGGTAGCTAAAAGAACTGCACTCAGCACACTCAAGTCACCGGAAAAGAATATCTATGACTGGTAAGAATCTGAAAAAGAAATTATTGATGTCTCTCTGTACGTGAATCAAGTGGATGTACAGCAGCAAGAAACAGAGCTTTGAAAATCAGCTGTAAACAACATAGTAATAAATTGAAAAAAATAAACGACAGAGAGACAGAGAAAACCTCTTACAACTTTTCCTCAGGGACGGTGATGCAACATGGATTGAACACATCTAGACCCACAGCAGGATGAGACATAAGGCTGGAAACTGTTCGCGCTAAGAGAAATGTGAGGTTGGGTGAGGAAATGCACACCCTTTAAAGTAATACTACCTGGTACCCATTCAATGGGTCCCAAATCTGCAGGTTCAAGGAATCTTCCTACAGCTAAAACATGCATGGAAAACCCAGAGGACTGTACACCATGTGATCGGGAGATGTGTCTAAAATGCACCTTATTTATCCTCTCCTGGTGCTCCTGTTCATCATTCCAGCCACGTTACTTAGAATCTCCCCACTTAGAGAATCAGCACATTTAAACTTCTGTTTCACACATTTTGCAAATTGTGAGGAGGATGAACGGGAACAGGGGGAAACAATGAGAGAATAGTTGTAGGGGTTTGGACGGGCACATGTCACTCTAATTTCCCATTAAGAATAAGAATTAAAAAAAGGCTCAGCCCGCCTCGCCGGAGCCAAAATAGGGCCTGAAGCAATCCTGCAGTTTTGAGGCCAGCTCACAAAAGAGCAACTTAAAAAATGGAGCTCAGGGTCACTGCAATTCACAAACCTGCAGAGTTATAAATGAAAACTAACGTCCAAAAATATGTTGAGGTAAGGCAAAGAAGAGGATCTGAATGCAAGACAGAATTGCAAGAAACAGATTTCAAGAGATAGATTGGACTCGCCTTTAAAGCACATGAAAAGCGGCAGAATTTCGACAATGATGCAGTTGGCCCAAAAGGGAGTATGTGTTATTTCCTGAATATATCCAGGAAAAAACGCATACGCACTTTATGGGCAACCAAGCAAGCAAGCAATGCAAATGTGCACAACAAAGAAGTCTCATTTCCCACCGGTCAAAAGGGCCATCCGAAAAAATTGTAAAAACCAGAAATGCAGGACAGGCCATGGAGAACAGGGAGCCTTTATACGCTGATGGACAGTGTGTGAACTGCCGAGAGCCACTCTGGAGAAGTGTATGGTGGTTCCTAAATCATCTAAAAAACAGAGCGACAGAGCGTAGGGCACTTCCAATCACGGGAGTATATCTAGGGAAGTCTAAAAATCAACAAGACACAAGCACACCACAGTTTAGGGCTACTCTGTTTACAAGAACCTCAACTTCAGTACACCTTAAATATCCCAGGAAAGAGAACAATGGATAAAGAAAATGTGGTACTTATGTACAATGGAATATCTCTTCACCATGAAATCAATGTAATAAGGCTAGTAGAAGGATAAAGAGTGGATTGAGGTCCGATAATACTACTTGAAATAAGTCAAACAGAAAAAGAAACATATCATAAGATATCACTTATAGAGGGAGGATAAATATGGCTGCACAAAAAATGAATGACAAAACAGAACAGTGTCTCACATTTAGAAAACACACTTATGTCAGCTTAAGGGGAAAGGAGAGGTGGGGTGATGCATAAAACCAGAGTTTGAAATTAGCACAGATACCGTTCAATAAACCAAATAGGTATCAGACAAGATCTACACCTTGCTCAATGAACTGGCCTCAACACACCCTATACACCACAGAGAAATATATCTGAGTAATAAGAATCTTAAAACCCATGTATTGATATATCTCCATAAGGGAATCAAGTGTGCGCAGAGCGGCACAAACACAGCAGTGAAAATGAGCTAAACCCCATTATAGAAATAAATTTTAAAACCAAAACGCAGAAACAATGAAAGAGAGAAAAATTCTTACAAAATTCGCTCAGGGGCTGTGATGCAACCTGGAATGACCACATATAAACCCACAGCTGGATAAGACATAAGGCTGGACACTTGGGGCTGAAAGGATTGGAGAGCTTTGGTGAGCAACTGCCGAAAGTTTAATGCAATACTTCATGCTACTTATTCCAAGGGTCCCAACACTCCAAGTTGAAGGGAATCTTCCTACAGCTAAACCATGCATGGGAAATCCAGCAGATGGTATACCATATGATCGGGAAAGGTTTCTAAAATGCACCTCATTTTCCTCTCCTGGGGCTCCGGATCAACATTCCAGCCACTTTACTAACAACATCTCCACATGGAGAGTCAATGCCTTTAAGTTCCGGTATCGCACAGTCTGCAGTTAGTGCGGAGGATGAATGGGAATAGGGGGAACCAGTGAGAAAATAGCTGTAGCGGTTTCAATGGGCACATGTCACTCTAATTTCACATCAGGAAGAAGAATTAACCAAAGGCAGAGCAAGGCGCCCCAGAAGAAGAATAGGGCCTGAAGAAATCCTGTGGATATGAGGCAAGATCACAAAAATAAGAGCTGAAAAATGGAGCTAAGGGCCACTGCAATTGAAAAACCTGCAGAGTTATAAAGGCCAACTATTTTCCAAACGTATATTGAGGTAAGGCTATGAAGAGGAACTGAGAGCAAGGCAGAACTGCAGGAAACCGATTTCAGGAGGTAGACTGGAATTGCACTGAAAACATAGGAAAAGACTCAGAACGTCGACAATGATGCACTTGGCCAAAAAGGGCGTATGCGTTCTTTCCTGAATATATTCAGGAAGAAACGCATACGCCCTTTCTGGCCAACCAAGCAAGCTCGCAAAGGAAATCTGCACTACAATGAAGTCTCACTGCCCCCCGGTCAAAGGGCCTTCTGAAAAAAGTGTAAAATCCAGAAAGGCAGGACAGGCCATGGAGAACTGGGAGCCTTGTTATGCTGATGGGCGAGATGTAAATTGCCAACAGCCACTCTGGAGAAGTGTATGGTGTTTCCTGAAACATCCAAAAAATTAAGCAACAGAGCCTAGGGCACTTCCACTTATTGTCCTATAGCTTAGGGAAATTAAAATCAAAAAGACACAGCCACCCCAAAGTTTGGGATGGCTCTCTTTACAAGAACCTCGTTTACGGTACAAGTTCAATATCGCAAAAAGCGAAAAATGGATAAAGAAGTTGTGGTACTTACGTACAATGCAATATCACTCAGCAATGAAATCTATGTCATCAGGCCCGTAGCAGCATAATGAGTGGATTCAGGTACGATGATTCTAAGTGAAATAAGTCACACAGAAAAAGAAATATCATAAGGTATCACTAATACACGGAATGTAAACTTGGCTACACAGGAACTGGATTACAAAACAGAACAGGGTCTCAAATTTAGAAAACCAACTTATGCTTGCTTAAGGGGAAAGGTGAGTTGGGGTGCTGCATCAAACCAGAGATTGAAATGAGCACAGATAAAGTTCCTTAAGCCAAATATGGAATAGACAAGAACTACTCCTTGCTCAACGAAATGGACTCAACACCCCATATTAAACGCCTAAGAATGTACCTGACTAGTAATTATCTTAAAACCTATGGATTGCTATGTCTCTGAAAGAAAATCAAGCGTGTGTACAGGGGCATAAACGCAGCAGTGATAGGATTGGAGAGGTTCGGTGAGCAAATGAAGACCCTTTGAAGTCATATTGCATGGTACCCATTCCACGGGTCTCAACTCTCCAGGTTTAAGGGATTCTTCCTTCAGCTAAAACATGCACGTGGAACCCAGAGTATGATCAACCGTGTGATCGGGAGACGTGTTCCAATATGTCTCAGTTCTCGTCCCCTGGTACTCGGGTGCAACATTCCAGACGCTTTACTAACACTCTCCCGACTTGGAGAGTCAGTGCCTTTAACCTCCTGTTTGGCCCAGTTTGCAATTTCTGCGGAAGATGAACAGGAATAGGGAGAACCAATGAGAGACTAGCTGGAGGTGTCTGGACGGGCAAATTTAACTCTCATTTCCCACCAGGAAGAGGAATTAACCAAAGGCTCAGCGTGCCGTGCCGGAACCAGATTAGGGCCTGAAGCAATCCTGCGGTGTTGCGGCCAGCTCACAAGAAAGCGAGTTGAAGAAAGGAGCTCAGGGGCACTGTAATTCACAAACCTGCAGAGTTATAAATGACAGCTATCGTCCAAAAATATACTGAAGTAAGGCTGCCAAGAGGACTTGAAAGCGGGGCAGAATTGCAGGAAACCGATTTCAGGAGGTAGACTGGAATTGCATTTAAAGCATAGGAAAAGAGGCAGAACGTCCACAATGATGCACTTGGCCAAAAAGGGCGTATGCGTTTATTCCTGAATATATTCAGGAAAAAACGCATACGCCCTTTTTGGCCAACCAAGCAAGCTTGCAAAGGAAATCTGCACTACAATGAAGTCTCACTTCCCCCCAGTCAAAAGGGCCATCTGAAAAAAGTGTAAAATCCAGAAAGGCAGGACAGGCCATGGAGAACTGGGAGCCTTGTTATGCTGATGGGCGGGATGTAAATTGCCAACAGCCACTCTTGAGAGGTGTATGGTGTTTCCTGAAACATCTAAAAAACAAAGCAACAGAGCCTAGGGCACTTCCACTTATGGTCCTATAGCTTAGGGAAATTAAAATCAAAAAGACACAGCCACCCCAAAGTTTGGGACGGCTCTGTTTACAAGAACCTCGTTTACAGTACAAGTTCAATATCGCAGAAAGTGAAAAATGGATAAAGAAGTTGTGGTACTTACGTACAATGCAATATCACTCAGCAATGAAATCTATGTCATCAGGCCCGTAGCAGCATAATGAGTGGATTCAGGTATGATGATTCTAACTGAAATAAGTCACACAGAAAAAGAAACATCATAAGATATCACTAATACACGGAATGTAAACTTGGCTACACAGGAACTGGATTACAAAACAGAACAGGGTCTCAAATTTAGAAAACCAACTTATGCTTGCTTAAGGGGAAAGGTGAGTTGGGGTGCTGCATCAAACCAGAGATTGAAATGAGCACAGATAAAGTTCCTTAAGCCAAATATGGAATAGACAAGAACTACTCCTTGCTCAACGAAATGGACTCAACACCCCATATTAAACGCCTAGAATGTACCTGACTAGTAAGTATCTTAAAACCTATGGATTGCTATGTCTCTAAAAGAAAATCAAGCGTGTGTACAGGGGCATAAACGCAGCAGTGATAGGATTGGAGAGGTTCGGTGAGCAAATGAAGACCCTTTGAAGTCATATTGCATGGTACCCATTCCACGGGTCTCAACTCTCCAGGTTTAAGGGATTCTGCCTTCAGGTAAAACATGCACGTGGAACCCAGAGTATGTTCAACCGTGTGATCGGGAGACGTGTTCCAATATGTCTCAGTTCTCGTCCCCTGGTACTCGGGTGCAACATTCCACACGCTTTACTAACACTCTCCCGACTTGGAGAGTCAGTGCCTTTAACCTCCTGTTTGGCCCATTTGCAATTTCTGAGGAAGATGAACAGGAATAGGGAGAACCAATGAGAGACTAGGTGGAGGTGTCTGGACGGGCAAATTTAACTCTCATTTCCCACCAGGAAGAGGAATTAACCAAAGGCTCAGCGTGCCGTGCCGGAACCAGATTAAGGCCTGAAGCAATCCTGCGGTGTTGCGGCCAGCTCACAAGAAAGCGAGTTGAAGAAAGGAGCTCAGGGGCACTGTAATTCACAAACCTGCAGAGTTATAAATGACAGCTATCGTCCAAAAATATACTGAAGTAAGGCTGCCAAGAGGACTTGAAAGCGGGGCAGAATTGCAGGAAACCGATTTCAGGAGGTAGACTGGAATTGCATTTAAAGCATAGGAAAAGAGGCAGAACGTCCACAATGATGCGCTTGGCCAAAAAGGGCGTATGCGTTTTTTCCTGAATATATTCAGGAAAAAACGCATACGCCCTTTTTGGCCAACCAAGCAAGCTTGCAAAGGAAATCTGCACTACAATGAAGTCTCACTTCCCCCCGGTCAAAAGGGCCATCTGAAAAAAGTGTAAAATCCAGAAAGGCAGGACAGGCCATGGAGAACTGGGAGCCTTGTTATGCTGATGGGCGGGATGTAAATTGCCAACAGCCACTCTTGAGAGGTGTATGGTGTTTCCTGAAACATCTAAAAAACAAAGCAACAGAGCCTAGGGCACTTCCACTTATGGTCCTATAGCTTAGGGAAATTAAAATCAAAAAGACACAGCCACCCCAAAGTTTGGGACGGCTCTGTTTACAAGAACCTCGTTTACGGTACAAGTTCAATATCGCAGAAAGTGAAAAATGGATAAAGAAGTTGTGGTACTTACGTACAATGCAATATCACTCAGCAATGAAATCTATGTCATCAGGCCCGTAGCAGCATAATGAGTGGATTCAGGTATGATGATTCTAACTGAAATAAGTCACACAGAAAAGGAAACATCATAAGATATCACTAATACACGGGATGTAAACTTGGCTACACAGGAACTGAATTACAAAACAGAACAGGGTCTCAAATTTAGAAAACCAACTTATGCTTGCTTAAGGGGAAAGGTGAGTTGGGGTGCTGCATCAAACCAGAGATTGAAATGAGCACAGATAAAGTTCCTTAAGCCAAATATAGAATAGACAAGAACTACTCCTTGCTCAACGAAATGGACTCAACACCCCATATTAAATGCCTAAGAATGTACCTGACTAGTAAGTATCTTAAAACCTATGCACTGCTATGTCTCTGAAAGAAAATCAAGCATGTGTACAGGGGCATAAACGCAGCAGTGATAGGATTGGAGAGGTTCGGTGAGCAAATGAAGACCCTTTGAAGTCATATTGCATGGTACCCATTCCACGGGTCTCAACTCTCCAGGTTTAAGGGACTCTTCCTTCAGCTAAAACATGCACGTGGAACCCAGAGTATGATCAACCGTGTGATCGGGAGACGTGTTCCAATATGTCTCAGTTCTCGTCCCCTGGTACTCGGGTGCAACATTCCAGACGCTTTACTAACACTCTCCCGACTTGGAGAGTCAGTGCCTTTAACCTCCTGTTTGGCCCAGTTTGCAATTTCTGCGGAAGATGAACAGGAATAGGGAGAACCAATGAGAGACTAGCTGGAGGTGTCTGGACGGGCAAATTTAACTCTCATTTCCCACCAGGAAGAGGAATTAACCAAAGGCTCAGCGTGCCGTGCCGGAACCAGATTAGGGCCTGAAGCAATCCTGCGGTGTTGCGGCCAGCTCACAAGAAAGCGAGTTGAAGAAAGGAGCTCAGGGGCACTGTAATTCACAAACCTGCAGAGTTATAAATGACAGCTATCGTCCAAAAATATACTGAAGTAAGGCTGCCAAGAGGACTTGAAAGCGGGGCAGAATTGCAGGAAACCGATTTCAGGAGGTAGACTGGAATTGCATTTAAAGCATAGGAAAAGAGGCAGAACGTCCACAATGATGCACTTGGCCAAAAAGGGCGTATGCGTTTTTTCCTGAATATATTCAGGAAAAAACGCATACGCCCTTTTTGGCCAACCAAGCAAGCTTGCAAAGGAAATCTGCACTACAATGAAGTCTCACTTCCCCCCGGTCAAAAGGGCCATCTGAAAAAAGTGTAAAATCCAGAAAGGCAGGACAGGCCATGGAGAACTGGGAGCCTTGTTATGCTGATGGGCGGGATGTAAATTGCCAACAGCCACTCTTGAGAGGTGTATGGTGTTTCCTGAAACATCTAAAAAACAAAGCAACAGAGCCTAGGGCACTTCCACTTATGGTCCTATAGCTTAGGGAAATTAAAATCAAAAAGACACAGCCACCCCAAAGTTTGGGACGGCTCTGTTTACAAGAACCTCGTTTACGGTACAAGTTCAATATCGCAGAAAGTGAAAAATGGATAAAGAAGTTGTGGTACTTACGTACAATGCAATATCACTCAGCAATGAAATCTATGTCATCAGGCCCGTAGCAGCATAATGAGTGGATTCAGGTATGATGATTCTAACTGAAATAAGTCACACAGAAAAAGAAACATCATAAGATATCACTAATACACGGGATGTAAACTTGGCTACACAGGAACTGAATTACAAAACAGAACAGGGTCTCAAATTTAGAAAACCAACTTATGCTTGCTTAAGGGGAAAGGTGAGTTGGGGTGCTGCATCAAACCAGAGATTGAAATGAGCACAGATAAAGTTCCTTAAGCCAAATATAGAATAGACAAGAACTACTCCTTGCTCAACGAAATGGACTCAACACCCCATATTAAATGCCTAAGAATGTACCTGACTAGTAAGTATCTTAAAACCTATGCACTGCTATGTCTCTGAAAGAAAATCAAGCATGTGTACAGGGGCATAAACGCAGCAGTGATAGGATTGGAGAGGTTCGGTGAGCAAATGAAGACCCTTTGAAGTCATATTGCATGGTACCCATTCCACGGGTCTCAACTCTCCAGGTTTAAGGGATTCTTCCTTCAGCTAAAACATGCACGTGGAACCCAGAGTATGATCAACCGTGTGATCGGGAGACGTGTTCCAATATGTCTCAGTTCTCGTCCCCTGGTACTCGGGTGCAACATTCCAGACGCTTTACTAACACTCTCCCGACTTGGAGAGTCAGTGCCTTTAACCTCCTGTTTGGCCCAGTTTGCAATTTCTGCGGAAGATGAACAGGAATAGGGAGAACCAATGAGAGACTAGCTGGAGGTGTCTGGACGGGCAAATTTAACTCTCATTTCCCACCAGGAAGAGGAATTAACCAAAGGCTCAGCGTGCCGTGCCGGAACCAGATTAGGGCCTGAAGCAATCCTGCGGTGTTGCGGCCAGCTCACAAGAAAGCGAGTTGAAGAAAGGAGCTCAGGGGCACTGTAATTCACAAACCTGCAGAGTTATAAATGACAGCTATCGTCCAAAAATATACTGAAGTAAGGCTGCCAAGAGGACTTGAAAGCGGGGCAGAATTGCAGGAAACCGATTTCAGGAGGTAGACTGGAATTGCATTTAAAGCATAGGAAAAGAGGCAGAACGTCCACAATGATGCACTTGGCCAAAAAGGGCGTATGCGTTTTTTCCTGAATATATTCAGGAAAAAACGCATACGCCCTTTTTGGCCAACCAAGCAAGCTTGCAAAGGAAATCTGCACTACAATGAAGTCTCACTTCCCCCCGGTCAAAAGGGCCATCTGAAAAAAGTGTAAAATCCAGAAAGGCAGGACAGGCCATGGAGAACTGGGAGCCTTGTTATGCTGATGGGCGGGATGTAAATTGCCAACAGCCACTCGGGAGAGGTGTATGGTGTTTCCTGAAACATCTAAAAAACAAAGCAACAGAGCCTAGGGCACTTCCACTTATGGTCCTATAGCTTAGGGAAATTAAAATCAAAAAGACACAGCCACCCCAAAGTTTGGGACAGCTCTGTTTACAAGAACATCGTTTACGGTACAAGTTCAATATCGCAGAAAGTGAAAAATGGATAAAGAAGTTCTGGTACTTACGTACAATGCAATATCACTCAGCAATGAAATCTATGTCATCAGGCCCGTAGCAGCATAATGAGTGGATTCAGGTATGATGATTCTAACTGAAATAAGTCACACAGAAAAAGAAACATCATAAGATATCACTAATACACGGAATGTAAACTTGGCTACACAGGAACTGGATTACAAAACAGAACAGGGTCTCAAATTTAGAAAACCAACTTATGCTTGCTTAAGGGGAAAGGTGAGTTGGGGTGCTGCATCAAACCAGAGATTGAAATGAGCACAGATAAAATTCCTTAAGCCAAATATGGAATAGACAAGAACTACTCCTTGCTCAACGAAATGGACTCAACACCCCATATTAAATGCCTAAGAATGTACCTGACTAGTAAGTATCTTAAAACCTATGCACTGCTATGTCTCTGAAAGAAAATCAAGCATGTGTACAGGGGCATAAACGCAGCAGTGATAGGATTGGAGAGGTTCGGTGAGCAAATGAAGACCCTTTGAAGTCATATTGCATGGTACCCATTCCACGGGTCTCAACTCTCCAGGTTTAAGGGATTCTTCCTTCAGCTAAAACATGCACGTGGAACCCAGAGTATGATCAACCGTGTGATCGGGAGACGTGTTCCAATATGTCTCAGTTCTCGTCCCCTGGTACTCGGGTGCAACATTCCAGACGCTTTACTAACACTCTCCCGACTTGGAGAGTCAGTGCCTTTAACCTCCTGTTTGGCCCAGTTTGCAATTTCTGCGGAAGATGAACAGGAATAGGGAGAACCAATGAGAGACTAGCTGGAGGTGTCTGGACGGGCAAATTTAACTCTCATTTCCCACCAGGAAGAGGAATTAACCAAAGGCTCAGCGTGCCGTGCCGGAACCAGATTAGGGCCTGAAGCAATCCTGCGGTGTTGCGGCCAGCTCACAAGAAAGCGAGTTGAAGAAAGGAGCTCAGGGGCACTGTAATTCACAAACCTGCAGAGTTATAAATGACAGCTATCGTCCAAAAATATACTGAAGTAAGGCTGCCAAGAGGACTTGAAAGCGGGGCAGAATTGCAGGAAACCGATTTCAGGAGGTAGACTGGAATTGCATTTAAAGCATAGGAAAAGAGGCAGAACGTCCACAATGATGCACTTGGCCAAAAAGGGCGTATGCGTTTTTTCCTGAATATATTCAGGAAAAAACGCATACGCCCTTTTTGGCCAACCAAGCAAGCTTGCAAAGGAAATCTGCACTACAATGAAGTCTCACTTCCCCCCGGTCAAAAGGGCCATCTGAAAAAAGTGTAAAATCCAGAAAGGCAGGACAGGCCATGGAGAACTGGGAGCCTTGTTATGCTGATGGGCGGGATGTAAATTGCCAAGAGCCACTCTGGAGAGGTGTATGGTGTTTCCTGAAACATCTAAAAAACAAAGCAACAGAGCCTAGGGCACTTCCACTTATGGTCCTATAGCTTAGGGAAATTAAAATCAAAAAGACACAGCCACCCCAAAGTTTGGGACAGCTCTGTTTACAAGAACATCGTTTACGGTACAAGTTCAATATCGCAGAAAGTGAAAAATGGATAAAGAAGTTGTGGTACTTACGTACAATGCAATATCACTCAGCAATGAAATCTATGTCATCAGGCCCGTAGCAGCATAATGAGTGGATTCAGGTATGATGATTCTAACTGAAATAAGTCACACAGAAAAAGAAACATCATAAGATATCACTAATACACGGAATGTAAACTTGGCTACACAGGAACTGGATTACAAAACAGAACAGGGTCTCAAATTTAGAAAACCAACTTATGCTTGCTTAAGGGGAAAGGTGAGTTGGGGTGCTGCATCAAACCAGAGATTGAAATGAGCACAGATAAAATTCCTTAAGCCAAATATGGAATAGACAAGAACTACTCCTTGCTCAACGAAATGGACTCAACACCCCATATAAAACGCCTAGGAATGTACCTGACTAGTAAGTATCTTAAAACCTATGCACTGCTATGTCTCTGAAAGAAAATCAAGCATGTGTACAGGGGCATAAACGCAGCAGTGATAGGATTGGAGAGGTTCGGTGAGCAAATGAAGACCCTTTGAAGTCATATTGCATGGTACCCATTCCACGGGTCTCAACTCTCCAGGTTTAAGGGATTCTTCCTTCAGCTAAAACATGCACGTGGAACCCAGAGTATGATCAACCGTGTGATCGGGAGACGTGTTCCAATATGTCTCAGTTCTCGTCCCCTGGTACTCGGGTGCAACATTCCAGACGCTTTACTAACACTCTCCCGACTTGGAGAGTCAGTGCCTTTAACCTCCTGTTTGGCCCAGTTTGCAATTTCTGCGGAAGATGAACAGGAATAGGGAGAACCAATGAGAGACTAGCTGGAGGTGTCTGGACGGGCAAATTTAACTCTCATTTCCCACCAGGAAGAGGAATTAACCAAAGGCTCAGCGTGCCGTGCCGGAACCAGATTAGGGCCTGAAGCAATCCTGCGGTGTTGCGGCCAGCTCACAAGAAAGCGAGTTGAAGAAAGGAGCTCAGGGGCCCTGTAATTCACAAACCTGCAGAGTTATAAATGACAGCTATCGTCCAAAAATATACTGAAGTAAGGCTGCCAAGAGGACTTGAAAGCGGGGCAGAATTGCAGGAAACCGATTTCAGGAGGTAGACTGGAATTGCATTTAAAGCATAGGAAAAGAGGCAGAACGTCCACAATGATGCACTTGGCCAAAAAGGGCGTATGCGTTTTTTCCTGAATATATTCAGGAAAAAACGCATACGCCCTTTTTGGCCAACCAAGCAAGCTTGCAAAGGAAATCTGCACTACAATGAAGTCTCACTTCCCCCCGGTCAAAAGGGCCATCTGAAAAAAGTGTAAAATCCAGAAAGGCAGGACAGGCCATGGAGAACTGGGAGCCTTGTTATGCTGATGGGCGGGATGTAAATTGCCAAGAGCCACTCGGGAGAGGTGTATGGTGTTTCCTGAAACATCTAAAAAACAAAGCAACAGAGCCTAGGGCACTTCCACTTATGGTCCTATAGCTTAGGGAAATTAAAATCAAAAAGACACAGGCACCCCAAAGTTTGGGACGGCTCTGTTTACAAGAACCTCGTTTACGGTACAAGTTCAATATCGCAGAAAGTGAAAAATGGATAAAGAAGTTGTGGTACTTACGTACAATGCAATATCACTCAGCAATGAAATCTATGTCATCAGGCCCGTAGCAGCATAATGAGTGGATTCAGGTATGATGATTCTAACTGAAATAAGTCACACAGAAAAAGAAACATCATAAGATATCACTAATACACGGGATGTAAACTTGGCTACACAGGAACTGGATTACAAAACAGAACAGGGTCTCAAATTTAGAAAACCAACTTATGCTTGCTTAAGGGGAAAGGTGAGTTGGGGTGCTGCATCAAACCAGAGATTGAAATGAGCACAGATAAAGTTCCTTAAGCCAAATATGGAATAGACAAGAACTACTCCTTGCTCAACGAAATGGACTCAACACCCCATATTAAACGCCTAAGAATGTACCTGACTAGTAAGTATCTTAAAACCTATGGATTGCTATGTCTCTGAAAGAAAATCAAGCGTGTGTACAGGGGCATAAACGCAGCAGTGATAGGATTGGAGAGGTTCGGTGAGCAAATGAAGACCCTTTGAAGTCATATTGCATGGTACCCATTCCACGGGTCTCAACTCTCCAGGTTTAAGGGATTCTTCCTTCAGCTAAAACATGCACGTGGAACCCAGAGTATGATCAACCATGTGATCGGGAGACGTGTTCCAATATGTCTCAGTTCTCGTCCCCTGGTACTCGGGTGCAACATTCCAGACGCTTTACTAACACTCTCCCGACTTGGAGAGTCAGTGCCTTTAACCTCCTGTTTGGCCCAGTTTGCAATTTCTGCGGAAGATGAACAGGAATAGGGAGAACCAATGAGAGACTAGCTGGAGGTGTCTGGACGGGCAAATTTAACTCTCATTTCCCACCAGGAAGAGGAATTAACCAAAGGCTCAGCGTGCCGTGCCGGAACCAGATTAGGGCCTGAAGCAATCCTGCGGTGTTGCGGCCAGCTCACAAGAAAGCGAGTTGAAGAAAGGAGCTCAGGGGCACTGTAATTCACAAACCTGCAGAGTTATAAATGACAGCTATCGTCCAAAAATATACTGAAGTAAGGCTGCCAAGAGGACTTGAAAGCGGGGCAGAATTGCAGGAAACCGATTTCAGGAGGTAGACTGGAATTGCATTTAAAGCATAGGAAAAGAGGCAGAACGTCCACAATGATGCACTTGGCCAAAAAGGGCGTATGCGTTTTTTCCTGAATATATTCAGGAAAAAACGCATACGCCCTTTTTGGCCAACCAAGCAAGCTTGCAAAGGAAATCTGCACTACAATGAAGTCTCACTTCCCCCCGGTCAAAAGGGCCATCTGAAAAAAGTGTAAAATCCAGAAAGGCAGGACAGGCCATGGAGAACTGGGAGCCTTGTTATGCTGATGGGCGGGATGTAAATTGCCAAGAGCCACTCTGGAGAGGTGTATGGTGTTTCCTGAAACATCTAAAAAACAAAGCAACAGAGCCTAGGGCACTTCCACTTATGGTCCTATAGCTTAGGGAAATTAAAATCAAAAAGACACAGCCACCCCAAAGTTTGGGACGGCTCTGTTTACAAGAACCTCGTTTACGGTACAAGTTCAATATCGCAGAAAGTGAAAAATGGATAAAGAAGTTGTGGTACTTACGTACAATGCAATATCACTCAGCAATGAAATCTATGTCATCAGGCCCGTAGCAGCATAATGAGTGGATTCAGGTATGATGATTCTAACTGAAATAAGTCACACAGAAAAAGAAACATCATAAGATATCACTAATACACGGAATGTAAACTTGGCTACACAGGAACTGGATTACAAAACAGAACAGGGTCTCAAATTTAGAAAACCAACTTATGCTTGCTTAAGGGGAAAGGTGAGTTGGGGTGCTGCATAAAACCAGAGATTGAAATGAGCACAGATAAAGTTCCTTAAGCCAAATATAGAATAGACAAGAACTACTCCTTGCTCAACGAAATGGACTCAACACCCCATATTAAACGCCTAAGAATGTACCTGACTAGTAAGTATCTTAAAACCTATGCACTGCTATGTCTCTGAAAGAAAATCAAGCATGTGTACAGGGGCATAAACGCAGCAGTGATAGGATTGGAGAGGTTCGGTGAGCAAATGAAGACCCTTTGAAGTCATATTGCATGGTACCCATTCCACGGGTCTCAACTCTCCAGGTTTAAGGGATTCTTCCTTCAGCTAAAACATGCACGTGGAACCCAGAGTATGATCAACCGTGTGATCGGGAGACGTGTTCCAATATGTCTCAGTTCTCGTCCCCTGGTACTCGGGTGCAACATTCCAGACGCTTTACTAACACTCTCCCGACTTGGAGAGTCAGTGCCTTTAACCTCCTGTTTGGCCCAGTTTGCAATTTCTGCGGAAGATGAACAGGAATAGGGAGAACCAATGAGAGACTAGCTGGAGGTGTCTGGACGGGCAAATTTAACTCTCATTTCCCACCAGGAAGAGGAATTAACCAAAGGCTCAGCGTGCCGTGCCGGAACCAGATTAGGGCCTGAAGCAATCCTGCGGTGTTGCGGCCAGCTCACAAGAAAGCGAGTTGAAGAAAGGAGCTCAGGGGCACTGTAATTCACAAACCTGCAGAGTTATAAATGACAGCTATCGTCCAAAAATATACTGAAGTAAGGCTGCCAAGAGGACTTGAAAGCGGGGCAGAATTGCAGGAAACCGATTTCAGGAGGTAGACTGGAATTGCATTTAAAGCATAGGAAAAGAGGCAGAACGTCCACAATGATGCACTTGGCCAAAAAGGGCGTATGCGTTTTTTCCTGAATATATTCAGGAAAAAACGCATACGCCCTTTTTGGCCAACCAAGCAAGCTTGCAAAGGAAATCTGCACTACAATGAAGTCTCACTTCCCCCCGGTCAAAAGGGCCATCTGAAAAAAGTGTAAAATCCAGAAAGGCAGGACAGGCCATGGAGAACTGGGAGCCTTGTTATGCTGATGGGCGGGATGTAAATTGCCAAGAGCCACTCTGGAGAGGTGTATGGTGTTTCCTGAAACATCTAAAAAACAAAGCAACAGAGCCTAGGGCACTTCCACTTATGGTCCTATAGCTTAGGGAAATTAAAATCAAAAAGACACAGCCACCCCAAAGTTTGGGACGGCTCTGTTTACAAGAACCTCGTTTACGGTACAAGTTCAATATCGCAGAAAGTGAAAAATGGATAAAGAAGTTGTGGTACTTACGTACAATGCAATATCACTCAGCAATGAAATCTATGTCATCAGGCCCGTAGCAGCATAATGAGTGGATTCAGGTATGATGATTCTAACTGAAATAAGTCACACAGAAAAAGAAACATCATAAGATATCACTAATACACGGGATGTAAACTTGGCTACACAGGAACTGGATTACAAAACAGAACAGGGTCTCAAATTCAGAAAACCAACTTATGCTTGCTTAAGGGGAAAGGTGAGTTGGGGTGCTGCATCAAACCAGAGATTGAAATGAGCACAGATAAAGTTCCTTAAGCCAAATATGGAATAGACAAGAACTACTCCTTGCTCAACGAAATGGACTCAACACCCCATATTAAACGCCTAAGAATGTACCTGACTAGTAAGTATCTTAAAACCTATGGATTGCTATGTCTCTGAAAGAAAATCAAGCGTGTGTACAGGGGCATAAACGCAGCAGTGATAGGATTGGAGAGGTTCGGTGAGCAAATGAAGACCCTTTGAAGTCATATTGCATGGTACCCATTCCACGGGTCTCAACTCTCCAGGTTTAAGGGATTCTGCCTTCAGCTAAAACATGCACGTGGAACCCAGAGTATGATCAACCGTGTGATCGGGAGACGTGTTCCAATATGTCTCAGTTCTCGTCCCCTGGTACTCAGGTGCAACATTCCACACGCTTTACTAACACTCTCCCGACTTGGAGAGTCAGTGCCTTTAACCTCCTGTTTGGCCCATTTGCAATTTCTGAGGAAGATGAACAGGAATAGGGAGAACCAATGAGAGACTAGGTGGAGGTGTCTGGACGGGCAAATTTAACTCTCATTTCCCACCAGGAAGAGGAATTAACCAAAGGCTCAGCATGCCGTGCCGGAACCAGATTAAGGCCTGAAGCAATCCTGCGGTGTTGCGGCCAGCTCACAAGAAAGCGAGTTGAAGAAAGGAGCTCAGGGGCACTGTAATTCACAAACCTGCAGAGTTATAAATGACAGCTATCGTCCAAAAATATACTGAAGTAAGGCTGCCAAGAGGACTTGAAAGCGGGGCAGAATTGCAGGAAACCGATTTCAGGAGGTAGACTGGAATTGCATTTAAAGCATAGGAAAAGAGGCAGAACGTCCACAATGATGCGCTTGGCCAAAAAGGGCGTATGCGTTTTTTCCTGAATATATTCAGGAAAAAACGCATACGCCCTTTTGGGCCAACCAAGCAAGCTTGCAAAGGAAATCTGCACTACAATGAAGTCTCACTTCCCCCCGGTCAAAAGGGCCATCTGAAAAAAGTGTAAAATCCAGAAAGGCAGGACAGGCCATGGAGAACTGGGAGCCTTGTTATGCTGATGGGCGGGATGTAAATTGCCAACAGCCACTCTTGAGAGGTGTATGGTGTTTCCTGAAACATCTAAAAAACAAAGCAACAGAGCCTAGGGCACTTCCACTTATGGTCCTATAGCTTAGGGAAATTAAAATCAAAAAGACACAGCCACCCCAAAGTTTGGGACGGCTCTGTTTACAAGAACCTCGTTTACGGTACAAGTTCAATATCGCAGAAAGTGAAAAATGGATAAAGAAGTTGTGGTACTTACGTACAATGCAATATCACTCAGCAATGAAATCTATGTCATCAGGCCCGTAGCAGCATAATGAGTGGATTCAGGTATGATGATTCTAACTGAAATAAGTCACACAGAAAAAGAAACATCATAAGATATCACTAATACACGGGATGTAAACTTGGCTACACAGGAACTGAATTACAAAACAGAACAGGGTCTCAAATTTAGAAAACCAACTTATGCTTGCTTAAGGGGAAAGGTGAGTTGGGGTGCTGCATCAAACCAGAGATTGAAATGAGCACAGATAAAGTTCCTTAAGCCAAATATAGAATAGACAAGAACTACTCCTTGCTCAACGAAATGGACTCAACACCCCATATTAAATGCCTAAGAATGTACCTGACTAGTAAGTATCTTAAAACCTATGCACTGCTATGTCTCTGAAAGAAAATCAAGCGTGTGTACAGGGGCATAAACGCAGCAGTGATAGGATTGGAGAGGTTCGGTGAGCAAATGAAGACCCTTTGAAGTCATATTGCATGGTACCCATTCCACGGGTCTCAACTCTCCAGGTTTAAGGGATTCTTCCTTCAGCTAAAACATGCACGTGGAACCCAGAGTATGATCAACCGTGTGATCGGGAGACGTGTTCCAATATGTCTCAGTTCTCGTCCCCTGGTACTCGGGTGCAACATTCCAGACGCTTTACTAACACTCTCCCGACTTGGAGAGTCAGTGCCTTTAACCTCCTGTTTGGCCCAGTTTGCAATTTCTGCGGAAGATGAACAGGAATAGGGAGAACCAATGAGAGACTAGCTGGAGGTGTCTGGACGGGCAAATTTAACTCTCATTTCCCACCAGGAAGAGGAATTAACCAAAGGCTCAGCGTGCCGTGCCGGAACCAGATTAGGGCCTGAAGCAATCCTGCGGTGTTGCGGCCAGCTCACAAGAAAGCGAGTTGAAGAAAGGAGCTCAGGGGCACTGTAACTCACAAACCTGCAGAGTTATAAATGACAGCTATCGTCCAAAAATATACTGAAGTAAGGCTGCCAAGAGGACTTGAAAGCGGGGCAGAATTGCAGGAAACCGATTTCAGGAGGTAGACTGGAATTGCATTTAAAGCATAGGAAAAGAGGCAGAACGTCCACAATGATGCACTTGGCCAAAAAGGGCGTATGCGTTTTTTCCTGAATATATTCAGGAAAAAACGCATACGCCCTTTTTGGCCAACCAAGCAAGCTTGCAAAGGAAATCTGCACTACAATGAAGTCTCACTTCCCCCCGGTCAAAAGGGCCATCTGAAAAAAGTGTAAAATCCAGAAAGGCAGGACAGGCCATGGAGAACTGGGAGCCTTGTTATGCTGATGGGCGGGATGTAAATTGCCAAGAGCCACTCTGGAGAGGTGTATGGTGTTTCCTGAAACATCTAAAAAACAAAGCAACAGAGCCTAGGGCACTTCCACTTATGGTCCTATAGCTTAGGGAAATTAAAATCAAAAAGACACAGCCACCCCAAAGTTTGGGACGGCTCTGTTTACAAGAACCTCGTTTACGGTACAAGTTCAATATCGCAGAAAGTGAAAAATGGATAAAGAAGTTGTGGTACTTACGTACAATGCAATATCACTCAGCAATGAAATCTATGTCATCAGGCCCGTAGCAGCATAATGAGTGGATTCAGGTATGATGATTCTAACTGAAATAAGTCACACAGAAAAAGAAACATCATAAGATATCACTAATACACGGAATGTAAACTTGGCTACACAGGAACTGGATTACAAAACAGAACAGGGTCTCAAATTTAGAAAACCAACTTATGCTTGCTTAAGGGGAAAGGTGAGTTGGGGTGCTGCATCAAACCAGAGATTGAAATGAGCACAGATAAAGTTCCTTAAGCCAAATATAGAATAGACAAGAACTACTCCTTGCTCAACGAAATGGACTCAACACCCCATATTAAACGCCTAAGAATGTACCTGACTAGTAAGTATCTTAAAACCTATGCACTGCTATGTCTCTGAAAGAAAATCAAGCATGTGTACAGGGGCATAAACGCAGCAGTGATAGGATTGGAGAGGTTCGGTGAGCAAATGAAGACCCTTTGAAGTCATATTGCATGGTACCCATTCCACGGGTCTCAACTCTCCAGGTTTAAGGGATTCTTCCTTCAGCTAAAACATGCACGTGGAACCCAGAGTATGATCAACCGTGTGATCGGGAGACGTGTTCCAATATGTCTCAGTTCTCGTCCCCTGGTACTCGGGTGCAACATTCCAGACGCTTTACTAACACTCTCCCAACTTGGAGAGTCAGTGCCTTTAACCTCCTGTTTGGCCCAGTTTGCAATTTCTGCGGAAGATGAACAGGAATAGGGAGAACCAATGAGAGACTAGCTGGAGGTGTCTGGACGGGCAAATTTAACTCTCATTTCCCACCAGGAAGAGGAATTAACCAAAGGCTCAGCGTGCCGTGCCGGAACCAGATTAGGGCCTGAAGCAATCCTGCGGTGTTGCGGCCAGCTCACAAGAAAGCGAGTTGAAGAAAGGAGCTCAGGGGCACTGTAACTCACAAACCTGCAGAGTTATAAATGACAGCTATCGTCCAAAAATATACTGAAGTAAGGCTGCCAAGAGGACTTGAAAGCGGGGCAGAATTGCAGGAAACCGATTTCAGGAGGTAGACTGGAATTGCATTTAAAGCATAGGAAAAGAGGCAGAACGTCCACAATGATGCACTTGGCCAAAAAGGGCGTATGCGTTTTTTCCTGAATATATTCAGGAAAAAACGCATACGCCCTTTTTGGCCAACCAAGCAAGCTTGCAAAGGAAATCTGCACTACAATGAAGTCTCACTTCCCCCCGGTCAAAAGGGCCATCTGAAAAAAGTGTAAAATCCAGAAAGGCAGGACAGGCCATGGAGAACTGGGAGCCTTGTTATGCTGATGGGCGGGATGTAAATTGCCAAGAGCCACTCTGGAGAGGTGTATGGTGTTTCCTGAAACATCTAAAAAACAAAGCAACAGAGCCTAGGGCACTTCCACTTATGGTCCTATAGCTTAGGGAAATTAAAATCAAAAAGACACAGCCACCCCAAAGTTTGGGACGGCTCTGTTTACAAGAACCTCGTTTACGGTACAAGTTCAATATCGCAGAAAGTGAAAAATGGATAAAGAAGTTGTGGTACTTACGTACAATGCAATATCACTCAGCAATGAAATCTATGTCATCAGGCCCGTAGCAGCATAATGAGTGGATTCAGGTATGATGATTCTAACTGAAATAAGTCACACAGAAAAAGAAACATCATAAGATATCACTAATACACGGAATGTAAACTTGGCTACACAGGAACTGGATTACAAAACAGAACAGGGTCTCAAATTTAGAAAACCAACTTATGCTTGCTTAAGGGGAAAGGTGAGTTGGGGTGCTGCATCAAACCAGAGATTGAAATGAGCACAGATAAAGTTCCTTAAGCCAAATATAGAATAGACAAGAACTACTCCTTGCTCAACGAAATGGACTCAACACCCCATATTAAACGCCTAAGAATGTACCTGACTAGTAAGTATCTTAAAACCTATGCACTGCTATGTCTCTGAAAGAAAATCAAGCATGTGTACAGGGGCATAAACGCAGCAGTGATAGGATTGGAGAGGTTCGGTGAGCAAATGAAGACCCTTTGAAGTCATATTGCATGGTACCCATTCCACGGGTCTCAACTCTCCAGGTTTAAGGGATTCTTCCTTCAGCTAAAACATGCACGTGGAACCCAGAGTATGATCAACCGTGTGATCGGGAGACGTGTTCCAATATGTCTCAGTTCTCGTCCCCTGGTACTCGGGTGCAACATTCCAGACGCTTTACTAACACTCTCCCAACTTGGAGAGTCAGTGCCTTTAACCTCCTGTTTGGCCCAGTTTGCAATTTCTGCGGAAGATGAACAGGAATAGGGAGAACCAATGAGAGACTAGCTGGAGGTGTCTGGACGGGCAAATTTAACTCTCATTTCCCACCAGGAAGAGGAATTAACCAAAGGCTCAGCGTGCCGTGCCGGAACCAGATTAGGGCCTGAAGCAATCCTGCGGTGTTGCGGCCAGCTCACAAGAAAGCGAGTTGAAGAAAGGAGCTCAGGGGCACTGTAATTCACAAACCTGCAGAGTTATAAATGACAGCTATCGTCCAAAAATATACTGAAGTAAGGCTGCCAAGAGGACTTGAAAGCGGGGCAGAATTGCAGGAAACCGATTTCAGGAGGTAGACTGGAATTGCATTTAAAGCATAGGAAAAGAGGCAGAACGTCCACAATGATGCACTTGGCCAAAAAGGGCGTATGCGTTTTTTCCTGAATATATTCAGGAAAAAACGCATACGCCCTTTTTGGCCAACCAAGCAAGCTTGCAAAGGAAATCTGCACTACAATGAAGTCTCACTTCCCCCCGGTCAAAAGGGCCATCTGAAAAAAGTGTAAAATCCAGAAAGGCAGGACAGGCCATGGAGAACTGGGAGCCTTGTTATGCTGATGGGCGGGATGTAAATTGCCAAGAGCCACTCGGGAGAGGTGTATGGTGTTTCCTGAAACATCTAAAAAACAAAGCAACAGAGCCTAGGGCACTTCCACTTATGGTCCTATAGCTTAGGGAAATTAAAATCAAAAAGACACAGGCACCCCAAAGTTTGGGACGGCTCTGTTTACAAGAACCTCGTTTACGGTACAAGTTCAATATCGCAGAAAGTGAAAAATGGATAAAGAAGTTGTGGTACTTACGTACAATGCAATATCACTCAGCAATGAAATCTATGTCATCAGGCCCGTAGCAGCATAATGAGTGGATTCAGGTATGATGATTCTAACTGAAATAAGTCACACAGAAAAAGAAACATCATAAGATATCACTAATACACGGGATGTAAACTTGGCTACACAGGAACTGGATTACAAAACAGAACAGGGTCTCAAATTTAGAAAACCAACTTATGCTTGCTTAAGGGGAAAGGTGAGTTGGGGTGCTGCATCAAACCAGAGATTGAAATGAGCACAGATAAAGTTCCTTAAGCCAAATATGGAATAGACAAGAACTACTCCTTGCTCAACGAAATGGACTCAACACCCCATATTAAACGCCTAAGAATGTACCTGACTAGTAAGTATCTTAAAACCTATGGATTGCTATGTCTCTGAAAGAAAATCAAGCGTGTGTACAGGGGCATAAACGCAGCAGTGATAGGATTGGAGAGGTTCGGTGAGCAAATGAAGACCCTTTGAAGTCATATTGCATGGTACCCATTCCACGGGTCTCAACTCTCCAGGTTTAAGGGATTCTGCCTTCAGCTAAAACATGCACGTGGAACCCAGAGTATGATCAACCGTGTGATCGGGAGACGTGTTCCAATATGTCTCAGTTCTCGTCCCCTGGTACTCGGGTGCAACATTCCAGACGCTTTACTAACACTCTCCCGACTTGGAGAGTCAGTGCCTTTAACCTCCTGTTTGGCCCAGTTTGCAATTTCTGCGGAAGATGAACAGGAATAGGGAGAACCAATGAGAGACTAGCTGGAGGTGTCTGGACGGGCAAATTTAACTCTCATTTCCCACCAGGAAGAGGAATTAACCAAAGGCTCAGCGTGCCGTGCCGGAACCAGATTAGGGCCTGAAGCAATCCTGCGGTGTTGCGGCCAGCTCACAAGAAAGCGAGTTGAAGAAAGGAGCTCAGGGGCACTGTAATTCACAAACCTGCAGAGTTATAAATGACAGCTATCGTCCAAAAATATACTGAAGTAAGGCTGCCAAGAGGACTTGAAAGCGGGGCAGAATTGCAGGAAACCGATTTCAGGAGGTAGACTGGAATTGCATTTAAAGCATAGGAAAAGAGGCAGAACGTCCACAATGATGCACTTGGCCAAAAAGGGCGTATGCGTTTTTTCCTGAATATATTCAGGAAAAAACGCATACGCCCTTTTTGGCCAACCAAGCAAGCTTGCAAAGGAAATCTGCACTACAATGAAGTCTCACTTCCCCCCGGTCAAAAGGGCCATCTGAAAAAAGTGTAAAATCCAGAAAGGCAGGACAGGCCATGGAGAACTGGGAGCCTTGTTATGCTGATGGGCGGGATGTAAATTGCCAAGAGCCACTCTGGAGAGGTGTATGGTGTTTCCTGAAACATCTAAAAAACAAAGCAACAGAGCCTAGGGCACTTCCACTTATGGTCCTATAGCTTAGGGAAATTAAAATCAAAAAGACACAGCCACCCCAAAGTTTGGGACGGCTCTGTTTACAAGAACCTCGTTTACGGTACAAGTTCAATATCGCAGAAAGTGAAAAATGGATAAAGAAGTTGTGGTACTTACGTACAATGCAATATCACTCAGCAATGAAATCTATGTCATCAGGCCCGTAGCAGCATAATGAGTGGATTCAGGTATGATGATTCTAACTGAAATAAGTCACACAGAAAAAGAAACATCATAAGATATCACTAATACACGGAATGTAAACTTGGCTACACAGGAACTGGATTACAAAACAGAACAGGGTCTCAAATTTAGAAAACCAACTTATGCTTGCTTAAGGGGAAAGGTGAGTTGGGGTGCTGCATAAAACCAGAGATTGAAATGAGCACAGATAAAGTTCCTTAAGCCAAATATAGAATAGACAAGAACTACTCCTTGCTCAACGAAATGGACTCAACACCCCATATTAAACGCCTAAGAATGTACCTGACTAGTAAGTATCTTAAAACCTATGCACTGCTATGTCTCTGAAAGAAAATCAAGCATGTGTACAGGGGCATAAACGCAGCAGTGATAGGATTGGAGAGGTTCGGTGAGCAAATGAAGACCCTTTGAAGTCATATTGCATGGTACCCATTCCACGGGTCTCAACTCTCCAGGTTTAAGGGATTCTTCCTTCAGCTAAAACATGCACGTGGAACCCAGAGTATGATCAACCGTGTGATCGGGAGACGTGTTCCAATATGTCTCAGTTCTCGTCCCCTGGTACTCGGGTGCAACATTCCAGACGCTTTACTAACACTCTCCCGACTTGGAGAGTCAGTGCCTTTAACCTCCTGTTTGGCCCAGTTTGCAATTTCTGCGGAAGATGAACAGGAATAGGGAGAACCAATGAGAGACTAGCTGGAGGTGTCTGGACGGGCAAATTTAACTCTCATTTCCCACCAGGAAGAGGAATTAACCAAAGGCTCAGCGTGCCGTGCCGGAACCAGATTAGGGCCTGAAGCAATCCTGCGGTGTTGCGGCCAGCTCACAAGAAAGCGAGTTGAAGAAAGGAGCTCAGGGGCACTGTAATTCACAAACCTGCAGAGTTATAAATGACAGCTATCGTCCAAAAATATACTGAAGTAAGGCTGCCAAGAGGACTTGAAAGCGGGGCAGAATTGCAGGAAACCGATTTCAGGAGGTAGACTGGAATTGCATTTAAAGCATAGGAAAAGAGGCAGAACGTCCACAATGATGCACTTGGCCAAAAAGGGCGTATGCGTTTTTTCCTGAATATATTCAGGAAAAAACGCATACGCCCTTTTTGGCCAACCAAGCAAGCTTGCAAAGGAAATCTGCACTACAATGAAGTCTCACTTCCCCCCGGTCAAAAGGGCCATCTGAAAAAAGTGTAAAATCCAGAAAGGCAGGACAGGCCATGGAGAACTGGGAGCCTTGTTATGCTGATGGGCGGGATGTAAATTGCCAAGAGCCACTCTGGAGAGGTGTATGGTGTTTCCTGAAACATCTAAAAAACAAAGCAACAGAGCCTAGGGCACTTCCACTTATGGTCCTATAGCTTAGGGAAATTAAAATCAAAAAGACACAGCCACCCCAAAGTTTGGGACGGCTCTGTTTACAAGAACCTCGTTTACGGTACAAGTTCAATATCGCAGAAAGTGAAAAATGGATAAAGAAGTTGTGGTACTTACGTACAATGCAATATCACTCAGCAATGAAATCTATGTCATCAGGCCCGTAGCAGCATAATGAGTGGATTCAGGTATGATGATTCTAACTGAAATAAGTCACACAGAAAAAGAAACATCATAAGATATCACTAATACACGGGATGTAAACTTGGCTACACAGGAACTGGATTACAAAACAGAACAGGGTCTCAAATTCAGAAAACCAACTTATGCTTGCTTAAGGGGAAAGGTGAGTTGGGGTGCTGCATCAAACCAGAGATTGAAATGAGCACAGATAAAGTTCCTTAAGCCAAATATGGAATAGACAAGAACTACTCCTTGCTCAACGAAATGGACTCAACACCCCATATTAAACGCCTAAGAATGTACCTGACTAGTAAGTATCTTAAAACCTATGGATTGCTATGTCTCTGAAAGAAAATCAAGCGTGTGTACAGGGGCATAAACGCAGCAGTGATAGGATTGGAGAGGTTCGGTGAGCAAATGAAGACCCTTTGAAGTCATATTGCATGGTACCCATTCCACGGGTCTCAACTCTCCAGGTTTAAGGGATTCTGCCTTCAGCTAAAACATGCACGTGGAACCCAGAGTATGATCAACCGTGTGATCGGGAGACGTGTTCCAATATGTCTCAGTTCTCGTCCCCTGGTACTCAGGTGCAACATTCCACACGCTTTACTAACACTCTCCCGACTTGGAGAGTCAGTGCCTTTAACCTCCTGTTTGGCCCATTTGCAATTTCTGAGGAAGATGAACAGGAATAGGGAGAACCAATGAGAGACTAGGTGGAGGTGTCTGGACGGGCAAATTTAACTCTCATTTCCCACCAGGAAGAGGAATTAACCAAAGGCTCAGCGTGCCGTGCCGGAACCAGATTAAGGCCTGAAGCAATCCTGCGGTGTTGCGGCCAGCTCACAAGAAAGCGAATTGAAGAAAGGAGCTCAGGGGCACTGTAATTCACAAACCTGCAGAGTTATAAATGACAGCTATCGTCCAAAAATATACTGAAGTAAGGCTGCCAAGAGGACTTGAAAGCGGGGCAGAATTGCAGGAAACCGATTTCAGGAGGTAGACTGGAATTGCATTTAAAGCATAGGAAAAGAGGCAGAACGTCCACAATGATGCGCTTGGCCAAAAAGGGCGTATGCGTTTTTTCCTGAATATATTCAGGAAAAAACGCATACGCCCTTTTGGGCCAACCAAGCAAGCTTGCAAAGGAAATCTGCACTACAATGAAGTCTCACTTCCCCCCGGTCAAAAGGGCCATCTGAAAAAAGTGTAAAATCCAGAAAGGCAGGACAGGCCATGGAGAACTGGGAGCCTTGTTATGCTGATGGGCGGGATGTAAATTGCCAACAGCCACTCTTGAGAGGTGTATGGTGTTTCCTGAAACATCTAAAAAACAAAGCAACAGAGCCTAGGGCACTTCCACTTATGGTCCTATAGCTTAGGGAAATTAAAATCAAAAAGACACAGCCACCCCAAAGTTTGGGACGGCTCTGTTTACAAGAACCTCGTTTACGGTACAAGTTCAATATCGCAGAAAGTGAAAAATGGATAAAGAAGTTGTGGTACTTACGTACAATGCAATATCACTCAGCAATGAAATCTATGTCATCAGGCCCGTAGCAGCATAATGAGTGGATTCAGGTATGATGATTCTAACTGAAATAAGTCACACAGAAAAAGAAACATCATAAGATATCACTAATACACGGGATGTAAACTTGGCTACACAGGAACTGAATTACAAAACAGAACAGGGTCTCAAATTTAGAAAACCAACTTATGCTTGCTTAAGGGGAAAGGTGAGTTGGGGTGCTGCATCAAACCAGAGATTGAAATGAGCACAGATAAAGTTCCTTAAGCCAAATATAGAATAGACAAGAACTACTCCTTGCTCAACGAAATGGACTCAACACCCCATATTAAATGCCTAAGAATGTACCTGACTAGTAAGTATCTTAAAACCTATGCACTGCTATGTCTCTGAAAGAAAATCAAGCGTGTGTACAGGGGCATAAACGCAGCAGTGATAGGATTGGAGAGGTTCGGTGAGCAAATGAAGACCCTTTGAAGTCATATTGCATGGTACCCATTCCACGGGTCTCAACTCTCCAGGTTTAAGGGATTCTTCCTTCAGCTAAAACATGCACGTGGAACCCAGAGTATGATCAACCGTGTGATCGGGAGACGTGTTCCAATATGTCTCAGTTCTCGTCCCCTGGTACTCGGGTGCAACATTCCAGACGCTTTACTAACACTCTCCCGACTTGGAGAGTCAGTGCCTTTAACCTCCTGTTTGGCCCAGTTTGCAATTTCTGCGGAAGATGAACAGGAATAGGGAGAACCAATGAGAGACTAGCTGGAGGTGTCTGGACGGGCAAATTTAACTCTCATTTCCCACCAGGAAGAGGAATTAACCAAAGGCTCAGCGTGCCGTGCCGGAACCAGATTAGGGCCTGAAGCAATCCTGCGGTGTTGCGGCCAGCTCACAAGAAAGCGAGTTGAAGAAAGGAGCTCAGGGGCACTGTAACTCACAAACCTGCAGAGTTATAAATGACAGCTATCGTCCAAAAATATACTGAAGTAAGGCTGCCAAGAGGACTTGAAAGCGGGGCAGAATTGCAGGAAACCGATTTCAGGAGGTAGACTGGAATTGCATTTAAAGCATAGGAAAAGAGGCAGAACGTCCACAATGATGCACTTGGCCAAAAAGGGCGTATGCGTTTTTTCCTGAATATATTCAGGAAAAAACGCATACGCCCTTTTTGGCCAACCAAGCAAGCTTGCAAAGGAAATCTGCACTACAATGAAGTCTCACTTCCCCCCGGTCAAAAGGGCCATCTGAAAAAAGTGTAAAATCCAGAAAGGCAGGACAGGCCATGGAGAACTGGGAGCCTTGTTATGCTGATGGGCGGGATGTAAATTGCCAAGAGCCACTCTGGAGAGGTGTATGGTGTTTCCTGAAACATCTAAAAAACAAAGCAACAGAGCCTAGGGCACTTCCACTTATGGTCCTATAGCTTAGGGAAATTAAAATCAAAAAGACACAGCCACCCCAAAGTTTGGGACGGCTCTGTTTACAAGAACCTCGTTTACGGTACAAGTTCAATATCGCAGAAAGTGAAAAATGGATAAAGAAGTTGTGGTACTTACGTACAATGCAATATCACTCAGCAATGAAATCTATGTCATCAGGCCCGTAGCAGCATAATGAGTGGATTCAGGTATGATGATTCTAACTGAAATAAGTCACACAGAAAAAGAAACATCATAAGATATCACTAATACACGGAATGTAAACTTGGCTACACAGGAACTGGATTACAAAACAGAACAGGGTCTCAAATTTAGAAAACCAACTTATGCTTGCTTAAGGGGAAAGGTGAGTTGGGGTGCTGCATAAAACCAGAGATTTAAATGAGCACAGATAAAGTTCCTTAAGCCAAATATAGAATAGACAAGAACTACTCCTTGCTCAACGAAATGGACTCAACACCCCATATTAAACGCCTAAGAATGTACCTGACTAGTAAGTATCTTAAAACCTATGCACTGCTATGTCTCTGAAAGAAAATCAAGCATGTGTACAGGGGCATAAACGCAGCAGTGATAGGATTGGAGAGGTTCGGTGAGCAAATGAAGACCCTTTGAAGTCATATTGCATGGTACCCATTCCACGGGTCTCAACTCTCCAGGTTTAAGGGATTCTTCCTTCAGCTAAAACATGCACGTGGAACCCAGAGTATGATCAACCGTGTGATCGGGAGACGTGTTCCAATATGTCTCAGTTCTCGTCCCCTGGTACTCGGGTGCAACATTCCAGACGCTTTACTAACACTCTCCCAACTTGGAGAGTCAGTGCCTTTAACCTCCTGTTTGGCCCAGTTTGCAATTTCTGCGGAAGATGAACAGGAATAGGGAGAACCAATGAGAGACTAGCTGGAGGTGTCTGGACGGGCAAATTTAACTCTCATTTCCCACCAGGAAGAGGAATTAACCAAAGGCTCAGCGTGCCGTGCCGGAACCAGATTAGGGCCTGAAGCAATCCTGCGGTGTTGCGGCCAGCTCACAAGAAAGCGAGTTGAAGAAAGGAGCTCAGGGGCACTGTAATTCACAAACCTGCAGAGTTATAAATGACAGCTATCGTCCAAAAATATACTGAAGTAAGGCTGCCAAGAGGACTTGAAAGCGGGGCAGAATTGCAGGAAACCGATTTCAGGAGGTAGACTGGAATTGCATTTAAAGCATAGGAAAAGAGGCAGAACGTCCACAATGATGCACTTGGCCAAAAAGGGCGTATGCGTTTTTTCCTGAATATATTCAGGAAAAAACGCATACGCCCTTTTTGGCCAACCAAGCAAGCTTGCAAAGGAAATCTGCACTACAATGAAGTCTCACTTCCCCCCGGTCAAAAGGGCCATCTGAAAAAAGTGTAAAATCCAGAAAGGCAGGACAGGCCATGGAGAACTGGGAGCCTTGTTATGCTGATGGGCGGGATGTAAATTGCCAAGAGCCACTCTGGAGAGGTGTATGGTGTTTCCTGAAACATCTAAAAAACAAAGCAACAGAGCCTAGGGCACTTCCACTTATGGTCCTATAGCTTAGGGAAATTAAAATCAAAAAGACACAGCCACCCCAAAGTTTGGGACGGCTCTGTTTACAAGAACCTCGTTTACGGTACAAGTTCAATATCGCAGAAAGTGAAAAATGGATAAAGAAGTTGTGGTACTTACGTACAATGCAATATCACTCAGCAATGAAATCTATGTCATCAGGCCCGTAGCAGCATAATGAGTGGATTCAGGTATGATGATTCTAACTGAAATAAGTCACACAGAAAAAGAAACATCATAAGATATCACTAATACACGGAATGTAAACTTGGCTACACAGGAACTGGATTACAAAACAGAACAGGGTCTCAAATTTAGAAAACCAACTTATGCTTGCTTAAGGGGAAAGGTGAGTTGGGGTGCTGCATAAAACCAGAGATTGAAATGAGCACAGATAAAGTTCCTTAAGCCAAATATAGAATAGACAAGAACTACTCCTTGCTCAACGAAATGGACTCAACACCCCATATTAAACGCCTAAGAATGTACCTGACTAGTAAGTATCTTAAAACCTATGCACTGCTATGTCTCTGAAAGAAAATCAAGCATGTGTACAGGGGCATAAACGCAGCAGTGATAGGATTGGAGAGGTTCGGTGAGCAAATGAAGACCCTTTGAAGTCATATTGCATGGTACCCATTCCACGGGTCTCAACTCTCCAGGTTTAAGGGATTCTTCCTTCAGCTAAAACATGCACGTGGAACCCAGAGTATGATCAACCGTGTGATCGGGAGACGTGTTCCAATATGTCTCAGTTCTCGTCCCCTGGTACTCGGGTGCAACATTCCAGACGCTTTACTAACACTCTCCCAACTTGGAGAGTCAGTGCCTTTAACCTCCTGTTTGGCCCAGTTTGCAATTTCTGCGGAAGATGAACAGGAATAGGGAGAACCAATGAGAGACTAGCTGGAGGTGTCTGGACGGGCAAATTTAACTCTCATTTCCCACCAGGAAGAGGAATTAACCAAAGGCTCAGCGTGCCGTGCCGGAACCAGATTAGGGCCTGAAGCAATCCTGCGGTGTTGCGGCCAGCTCACAAGAAAGCGAGTTGAAGAAAGGAGCTCAGGGGCACTGTAATTCACAAACCTGCAGAGTTATAAATGACAGCTATCGTCCAAAAATATACTGAAGTAAGGCTGCCAAGAGGACTTGAAAGCGGGGCAGAATTGCAGGAAACCGATTTCAGGAGGTAGACTGGAATTGCATTTAAAGCATAGGAAAAGAGGCAGAACGTCCACAATGATGCACTTGGCCAAAAAGGGCGTATGCGTTTTTTCCTGAATATATTCAGGAAAAAACGCATACGCCCTTTTTGGCCAACCAAGCAAGCTTGCAAAGGAAATCTGCACTACAATGAAGTCTCACTTCCCCCCGGTCAAAAGGGCCATCTGAAAAAAGTGTAAAATCCAGAAAGGCAGGACAGGCCATGGAGAACTGGGAGCCTTGTTATGCTGATGGGCGGGATGTAAATTGCCAAGAGCCACTCTGGAGAGGTGTATGGTGTTTCCTGAAACATCTAAAAAACAAAGCAACAGAGCCTAGGGCACTTCCACTTATGGTCCTATAGCTTAGGGAAATTAAAATCAAAAAGACACAGCCACCCCAAAGTTTGGGACAGCTCTGTTTACAAGAACATCGTTTACGGTACAAGTTCAATATCGCAGAAAGTGAAAAATGGATAAAGAAGTTGTGGTACTTACGTACAATGCAATATCACTCAGCAATGAAATCTATGTCATCAGGCCCGTAGCAGCATAATGAGTGGATTCAGGTATGATGATTCTAACTGAAATAAGTCACACAGAAAAAGAAACATCATAAGATATCACTAATACACGGGATGTAAACTTGGCTACACAGGAACTGGATTACAAAACAGAACAGGGTCTCAAATTCAGAAAACCAACTTATGCTTGCTTAAGGGAAAAGGTGAGTTGGGGTGCTGCATCAAACCAGAGATTGAAATGAGCACAGATAAAGTTCCTTAAGCCAAATATGGAATAGACAAGAACTACTCCTTGCTCAACGAAATGGACTCAACACCCCATATTAAACGCCTAAGAATGTACCTGACTAGTAATTATCTTAAAACCTATGGATTGCTATGTCTCTGAAAGAAAATCAAGCGTGTGTACAGGGGCATAAACGCAGCAGTGATAGGATTGGAGAGGTTCGGTGAGCAAATGAAGACCCTTTGAAGTCATATTGCATGGTACCCATTCCACGGGTCTCAACTCTCCAGGTTTAAGGGATTCTTCCTTCAGCTAAAACATGCACGTGGAACCCAGAGTATGATCAACCGTGTGATCGGGAGACGTGTTCCAATATGTCTCAGTTCTCGTCCCCTGGTACTCGGGTGCAACATTCCAGACGCTTTACTAACACTCTCCCGACTTGGAGAGTCAGTGCCTTTAACCTCCTGTTTGGCCCAGTTTGCAATTTCTGCGGAAGATGAACAGGAATAGGGAGAACCAATGAGAGACTAGCTGGAGGTGTCTGGACGGGCAAATTTAACTCTCATTTCCCACCAGGAAGAGGAATTAACCAAAGGCTCAGCGTGCCGTGCCGGAACCAGATTAGGGCCTGAAGCAATCCTGCGGTGTTGCGGCCAGCTCACAAGAAAGCGAGTTGAAGAAAGGAGCTCAGGGGCACTGTAACTCACAAACCTGCAGAGTTATAAATGACAGCTATCGTCCAAAAATATACTGAAGTAAGGCTGCCAAGAGGACTTGAAAGCGGGGCAGAATTGCAGGAAACCGATTTCAGGAGGTAGACTGGAATTGCATTTAAAGCATAGGAAAAGAGGCAGAACGTCCACAATGATGCACTTGGCCAAAAAGGGCGTATGCGTTTTTTCCTGAATATATTCAGGAAAAAACGCATACGCCCTTTTTGGCCAACCAAGCAAGCTTGCAAAGGAAATCTGCACTACAATGAAGTCTCACTTCCCCCCGGTCAAAAGGGCCATCTGAAAAAAGTGTAAAATCCAGAAAGGCAGGACAGGCCATGGAGAACTGGGAGCCTTGTTATGCTGATGGGCGGGATGTAAATTGCCAAGAGCCACTCTGGAGAGGTGTATGGTGTTTCCTGAAACATCTAAAAAACAAAGCAACAGAGCCTAGGGCACTTCCACTTATGGTCCTATAGCTTAGGGAAATTAAAATCAAAAAGACACAGCCACCCCAAAGTTTGGGACGGCTCTGTTTACAAGAACCTCGTTTACGGTACAAGTTCAATATCGCAGAAAGTGAAAAATGGATAAAGAAGTTGTGGTACTTACGTACAATGCAATATCACTCAGCAATGAAATCTATGTCATCAGGCCCGTAGCAGCATAATGAGTGGATTCAGGTATGATGATTCTAACTGAAATAAGTCACACAGAAAAAGAAACATCATAAGATATCACTAATACACGGAATGTAAACTTGGCTACACAGGAACTGGATTACAAAACAGAACAGGGTCTCAAATTTAGAAAACCAACTTATGCTTGCTTAAGGGGAAAGGTGAGTTGGGGTGCTGCATAAAACCAGAGATTGAAATGAGCACAGATAAAGTTCCTTAAGCCAAATATAGAATAGACAAGAACTACTCCTTGCTCAACGAAATGGACTCAACACCCCATATTAAACGCCTAAGAATGTACCTGACTAGTAAGTATCTTAAAACCTATGCACTGCTATGTCTCTGAAAGAAAATCAAGCATGTGTACAGGGGCATAAACGCAGCAGTGATAGGATTGGAGAGGTTCGGTGAGCAAATGAAGACCCTTTGAAGTCATATTGCATGGTACCCATTCCACGGGTCTCAACTCTCCAGGTTTAAGGGATTCTTCCTTCAGCTAAAACATGCACGTGGAACCCAGAGTATGATCAACCGTGTGATCGGGAGACGTGTTCCAATATGTCTCAGTTCTCGTCCCCTGGTACTCGGGTGCAACATTCCAGACGCTTTACTAACACTCTCCCAACTTGGAGAGTCAGTGCCTTTAACCTCCTGTTTGGCCCAGTTTGCAATTTCTGCGGAAGATGAACAGGAATAGGGAGAACCAATGAGAGACTAGCTGGAGGTGTCTGGACGGGCAAATTTAACTCTCATTTCCCACCAGGAAGAGGAATTAACCAAAGGCTCAGCGTGCCGTGCCGGAACCAGATTAGGGCCTGAAGCAATCCTGCGGTGTTGCGGCCAGCTCACAAGAAAGCGAGTTGAAGAAAGGAGCTCAGGGGCACTGTAATTCACAAACCTGCAGAGTTATAAATGACAGCTATCGTCCAAAAATATACTGAAGTAAGGCTGCCAAGAGGACTTGAAAGCGGGGCAGAATTGCAGGAAACCGATTTCAGGAGGTAGACTGGAATTGCATTTAAAGCATAGGAAAAGAGGCAGAACGTCCACAATGATGCACTTGGCCAAAAAGGGCGTATGCGTTTTTTCCTGAATATATTCAGGAAAAAACGCATACGCCCTTTTTGGCCAACCAAGCAAGCTTGCAAAGGAAATCTGCACTACAATGAAGTCTCACTTCCCCCCGGTCAAAAGGGCCATCTGAAAAAAGTGTAAAATCCAGAAAGGCAGGACAGGCCATGGAGAACTGGGAGCCTTGTTATGCTGATGGGCGGGATGTAAATTGCCAAGAGCCACTCTGGAGAGGTGTATGGTGTTTCCTGAAACATCTAAAAAACAAAGCAACAGAGCCTAGGGCACTTCCACTTATGGTCCTATAGCTTAGGGAAATTAAAATCAAAAAGACACAGCCACCCCAAAGTTTGGGACAGCTCTGTTTACAAGAACATCGTTTACGGTACAAGTTCAATATCGCAGAAAGTGAAAAATGGATAAAGAAGTTGTGGTACTTACGTACAATGCAATATCACTCAGCAATGAAATCTATGTCATCAGGCCCGTAGCAGCATAATGAGTGGATTCAGGTATGATGATTCTAACTGAAATAAGTCACACAGAAAAAGAAACATCATAAGATATCACTAATACACGGGATGTAAACTTTGCTACACAGGAACTGGATTACAAAACAGAACAGGGTCTCAAATTCAGAAAACCAACTTATGCTTGCTTAAGGGAAAAGGTGAGTTGGGGTGCTGCATCAAACCAGAGATTGAAATGAGCACAGATAAAGTTCCTTAAGCCAAATATGGAATAGACAAGAACTACTCCTTGCTCAACGAAATGGACTCAACACCCCATATTAAACGCCTAAGAATGTACCTGACTAGTAATTATCTTAAAACCTATGGATTGCTATGTCTCTGAAAGAAAATCAAGCGTGTGTACAGGGGCATAAACGCAGCAGTGATAGGATTGGAGAGGTTCGGTGAGCAAATGAAGACCCTTTGAAGTCATATTGCATGGTACCCATTCCACGGGTCTCAACTCTCCAGGTTTAAGGGATTCTTCCTTCAGCTAAAACATGCACGTGGAACCCAGAGTATGATCAACCGTGTGATCGGGAGACGTGTTCCAATATGTCTCAGTTCTCGTCCCCTGGTACTCGGGTGCAACATTCCAGACGCTTTACTAACACTCTCCCGACTTGGAGAGTCAGTGCCTTTAACCTCCTGTTTGGCCCAGTTTGCAATTTCTGCGGAAGATGAACAGGAATAGGGAGAACCAATGAGAGACTAGCTGGAGGTGTCTGGACGGGCAAATTTAACTCTCATTTCCCACCAGGAAGAGGAATTAACCAAAGGCTCAGCGTGCCGTGCCGGAACCAGATTAGGGCCTGAAGCAATCCTGCGGTGTTGCGGCCAGCTCACAAGAAAGCGAGTTGAAGAAAGGAGCTCAGGGGCACTGTAACTCACAAACCTGCAGAGTTATAAATGACAGCAATCGTCCAAAAATATACTGAAGTAAGGCTGCCAAGAGGACTTGAAAGCGGGGCAGAATTGCAGGAAACCGATTTCAGGAGGTAGACTGGAATTGCATTTAAAGCATAGGAAAAGAGGCAGAACGTCCACAATGATGCACTTGGCCAAAAAGGGCGTATGCGTTTTTTCCTGAATATATTCAGGAAAAAACGCATACGCCCTTTTTGGCCAACCAAGCAAGCTTGCAAAGGAAATCTGCACTACAATGAAGTCTCACTTCCCCCCGGTCAAAAGGGCCATCTGAAAAAAGTGTAAAATCCAGAAAGGCAGGACAGGCCATGGAGAACTGGGAGCCTTGTTATGCTGATGGGCGGGATGTAAATTGCCAAGAGCCACTCTGGAGAGGTGTATGGTGTTTCCTGAAACATCTAAAAAACAAAGCAACAGAGCCTAGGGCACTTCCACTTATGGTCCTATAGCTTAGGGAAATTAAAATCAAAAAGACACAGCCACCCCAAAGTTTGGGACGGCTCTGTTTACAAGAACCTCGTTTACGGTACAAGTTCAATATCGCAGAAAGTGAAAAATGGATAAAGAAGTTGTGGTACTTACGTACAATGCAATATCACTCAGCAATGAAATCTATGTCATCAGGCCCGTAGCAGCATAATGAGTGGATTCAGGTATGATGATTCTAACTGAAATAAGTCACACAGAAAAAGAAACATCATAAGATATCACTAATACACGGAATGTAAACTTGGCTACACAGGAACTGGATTACAAAACAGAACAGGGTCTCAAATTTAGAAAACCAACTTATGCTTGCTTAAGGGGAAAGGTGAGTTGGGGTGCTGCATCAAACCAGAGATTGAAATGAGCACAGATAAAGTTCCTTAAGCCAAATATAGAATAGACAAGAACTACTCCTTGCTCAACGAAATGGACTCAACACCCCATATTAAACGCCTAAGAATGTACCTGACTAGTAAGTATCTTAAAACCTATGCACTGCTATGTCTCTGAAAGAAAATCAAGCATGTGTACAGGGGCATAAACGCAGCAGTGATAGGATTGGAGAGGTTCGGTGAGCAAATGAAGACCCTTTGAAGTCATATTGCATGGTACCCATTCCACGGGTCTCAACTCTCCAGGTTTAAGGGATTCTTCCTTCAGCTAAAACATGCACGTGGAACCCAGAGTATGATCAACCGTGTGATCGGGAGACGTGTTCCAATATGTCTCAGTTCTCGTCCCCTGGTACTCGGGTGCAACATTCCAGACGCTTTACTAACACTCTCCCAACTTGGAGAGTCAGTGCCTTTAACCTCCTGTTTGGCCCAGTTTGCAATTTCTGCGGAAGATGAACAGGAATAGGGAGAACCAATGAGAGACTAGCTGGAGGTGTCTGGACGGGCAAATTTAACTCTCATTTCCCACCAGGAAGAGGAATTAACCAAAGGCTCAGCGTGCCGTGCCGGAACCAGATTAGGGCCTGAAGCAATCCTGCGGTGTTGCGGCCAGCTCACAAGAAAGTGAGTTGAAGAAAGGAGCTCAGGGGCACTGTAATTCACAAAACCTGCAGAGTTATAAATGACAGCTATCGTCCAAAAACATACTGAAGTAAGGCTGCCAAGAGGACTTGAAAGCGGGGCAGAATTGCAGGAAACCGATTTCAGGAGGTAGACTGGATTTGCATTTAAAGCATAGGAAAAGAGGCAGAACGTCCACAATGATGCACTTGGCCAAAAAGGGCGTATGCGTTTTTTCCTGAATATATTCAGGAAAAAACGCATACGCCCTTTTTGGCCAACCAAGCAAGCTTGCAAAGGAAATCTGCACTACAATGAAGTCTCACTTCCCCCCGGTCAAAAGGGCCATCTGAAAAAAGTGTAAAATCCAGAAAGGCAGGACAGGCCATGGAGAACTGGGAGCCTTGTTATGCTGATGGGCGGGATGTTAATTGCCAACAGCCACTCGGGAGAGGTGTATGGTGTTTCCTGAAACATCTAAAAAACAAAGCAACAGAGCCTAGGGCACTTCCACTTATGGTCCTATAGCTTAGGGAAATTAAAATCAAAAAGACACAGCCACCCCAAAGTTTGGGACAGCTCTGTTTACAAGAACCTCGTTTACGGTACAAGTTCAATATCGCAGAAAGTGAAAAATGGATAAAGAAGTTGTGGTACTTACGTACAATGCAATATCACTCAGCAATGAAATCTATGTCATCAGGCCCGTAGCAGCATAATGAGTGGATTCAGGTATGATGATTCTAACTGAAATAAGTCACACAGAAAAAGAAACATCATAAGATATCACTAATACACGGGATGTAAACTTGGCTACACAGGAACTGGATTACAAAACAGAACAGGGTCTCAAATTTAGAAAACCAACTTATGCTTGCTTAAGGGGAAAGGTGAGTTGGGGTGCTGCATCAAACCAGAGATTGAAATGAGCACAGATAAAGTTCCTTAAGCCAAATATGGAATAGACAAGAACTACTCCTTGCTCAACGAAATGGACTCAACACCCCATATTAAACGCCTAAGAATGTACCTGACTAGTAAGTATCTTAAAACCTATGGATTGCTATGTCTCTGAAAGAAAATCAAGCGTGTGTACAGGGGCATAAACGCAGCAGTGATAGGATTGGAGAGGTTCGGTGAGCAAATGAAGACCCTTTGAAGTCATATTGCATGGTACCCATTCCACGGGTCTCAACTCTCCAGGTTTAAGGGATTCTTCCTTCAGCTAAAACATGCACGTGGAACCCAGAGTATGATCAACCGTGTGATCGGGAGACGTGTTCCAATATGTCTCAGTTCTCGTCCCCTGGTACTCGGGTGCAACATTCCAGACGCTTTACTAACACTCTCCCGACTTGGAGAGTCAGTGCCTTTAACCTCCTGTTTGGCCCAGTTTGCAATTTCTGCGGAAGATGAACAGGAATAGGGAGAACCAATGAGAGACTAGCTGGAGGTGTCTGGACGGGCAAATTTAACTCTCATTTCCCACCAGGAAGAGGAATTAACCAAAGGCTCAGCGTGCCGTGCCGGAACCAGATTAGGGCCTGAAGCAATCCTGCGGTGTTGCGGCCAGCTCACAAGAAAGCGAGTTGAAGAAAGGAGCTCAGGGGCACTGTAATTCACAAACCTGCAGAGTTATAAATGACAGCTATCGTCCAAAAATATACTGAAGTAAGGCTGCCAAGAGGACTTGAAAGCGGGGCAGAATTGCAGGAAACCGATTTCAGGAGGTAGACTGGAATTGCATTTAAAGCATAGGAAAAGAGGCAGAACGTCCACAATGATGCACTTGGCCAAAAAGGGCGTATGCGTTTTTTCCTGAATATATTCAGGAAAAAACGCATACGCCCTTTTTGGCCAACCAAGCAAGCTTGCAAAGGAAATCTGCACTACAATGAAGTCTCACTTCCCCCCGGTCAAAAGGGCCATCTGAAAAAAGTGTAAAATCCAGAAAGGCAGGACAGGCCATGGAGAACTGGGAGCCTTGTTATGCTGATGGGCGGGATGTAAATTGCCAACAGCCACTCGGGAGAGGTGTATGGTGTTTCCTGAAACATCTAAAAAACAAAGCAACAGGGCCTAGGGCACTTCCACTTATGGTCCTATAGCTTAGGGAAATTAAAATCCAAAAGACACAGCCACCCCAAAGTTTGGGACGGCTCTGTTTACAAGAACCTCATTTACGGTACAAGTTCAATATCGCAGAAAGTGAAAAATGGATAAAGAAGTTCTGGTACTTACGTACAATGCAATATCACTCAGCAATGAAATCTATGTCATCAGGCCCGTAGCAGCATAATGAGTGGATTCAGGTATGATGATTCTAACTGAAATAAGTCACACAGAAAAAGAAACAACATAAGATATCACTAATACACGGGATGTAAACTTGGCTACACAGGAACTGGATTACAAAACAGAACAGGGTCTCAAATTTAGAAAACCAACTTATGCTTGCTTAAGGGGAAAGGTGAGTTGGGGTGCTGCATAAAACCAGAGATTGAAATGAGCACAGATAAAGTTCCTTAAGCCAAATATAGAATAGACAAGAACTACTCCTTGCTCAACGAAATGGACTCAACACCCCATATTAAATGCCTAAGAATGTACCTGACTAGTAAGTATCTTAAAACCTATGCACTGCTATGTCTCTGAAAGAAAATCAAGCGTGTGTACAGGGGCATAAACGCAGCAGTGATAGGATTGGAGAGGTTCGGTGAGCAAATGAAGACCCTTTGAAGTCATATTGCATGGTACCCATTCCACGGGTCTCAACTCTCCAGGTTTAAGGGATTCTTCCTTCAGCTAAAACATGCACGTGGAACCCAGAGTATGATCAACCGTGTGATCGGGAGACGTGTTCCAATATGTCTCAGTTCTCGTCCCCTGGTACTCGGGTGCAACATTCCAGACGCTTTACTAACACTCTCCCAACTTGGAGAGTCAGTGCCTTTAACCTCCTGTTTGGCCCAGTTTGCAATTTCTGCGGAAGATGAACAGGAATAGGGAGAACCAATGAGAGACTAGCTGGAGGTGTCTGGACGGGCAAATTTAACTCTCATTTCCCACCAGGAAGAGGAATTAACCAAAGGCTCAGCGTGCCGTGCCGGAACCAGATTAGGGCCTGAAGCAATCCTGCGGTGTTGCGGCCAGCTCACAAGAAAGCGAGTTGAAGAAAGGAGCTCAGGGGCACTGTAATTCACAAACCTGCAGAGTTATAAATGACAGCTATCGTCCAAAAATATACTGAAGTAAGGCTGCCAAGAGGACTTGAAAGCGGGGCAGAATTGCAGGAAACCGATTTCAGGAGGTAGACTGGAATTGCATTTAAAGCATAGGAAAAGAGGCAGAACGTCCACAATGATGCACTTGGCCAAAAAGGGCGTATGCGTTTTTTCCTGAATATATTCAGGAAAAAACGCATACGCCCTTTTTGGCCAACCAAGCAAGCTTGCAAAGGAAATCTGCACTACAATGAAGTCTCACTTCCCCCCGGTCAAAAGGGCCATCTGAAAAAAGTGTAAAATCCAGAAAGGCAGGACAGGCCATGGAGAACTGGGAGCCTTGTTATGCTGATGGGCGGGATGTAAATTGCCAAGAGCCACTCTGGAGAGGTGTATGGTGTTTCCTGAAACATCTAAAAAACAAAGCAACAGAGCCTAGGGCACTTCCACTTATGGTCCTATAGCTTAGGGAAATTAAAATCAAAAAGACACAGCCACCCCAAAGTTTGGGACGGCTCTGTTTACAAGAACCTCGTTTACGGTACAAGTTCAATATCGCAGAAAGTGAAAAATGGATAAAGAAGTTGTGGTACTTACGTACAATGCAATATCACTCAGCAATGAAATCTATGTCATCAGGCCCGTAGCAGCATAATGAGTGGATTCAGGTATGATGATTCTAACTGAAATAAGTCACACAGAAAAAGAAACATCATAAGATATCACTAATACACGGAATGTAAACTTGGCTACACAGGAACTGGATTACAAAACAGAACAGGGTCTCAAATTTAGAAAACCAACTTATGCTTGCTTAAGGGGAAAGGTGAGTTGGGGTGCTGCATAAAACCAGAGATTGAAATGAGCACAGATAAAGTTCCTTAAGCCAAATATAGAATAGACAAGAACTACTCCTTGCTCAACGAAATGGACTCAACACCCCATATTAAACGCCTAAGAATGTACCTGACTAGTAAGTATCTTAAAACCTATGCACTGCTATGTCTCTGAAAGAAAATCAAGCATGTGTACAGGGGCATAAACGCAGCAGTGATAGGATTGGAGAGGTTCGGTGAGCAAATGAAGACCCTTTGAAGTCATATTGCATGGTACCCATTCCACGGGTCTCAACTCTCCAGGTTTAAGGGATTCTTCCTTCAGCTAAAACATGCACGTGGAACCCAGAGTATGATCAACCGTGTGATCGGGAGACGTGTTCCAATATGTCTCAGTTCTCGTCCCCTGGTACTCGGGTGCAACATTCCAGACGCTTTACTAACACTCTCCCAACTTGGAGAGTCAGTGCCTTTAACCTCCTGTTTGGCCCAGTTTGCAATTTCTGCGGAAGATGAACAGGAATAGGGAGAACCAATGAGAGACTAGCTGGAGGTGTCTGGACGGGCAAATTTAACTCTCATTTCCCACCAGGAAGAGGAATTAACCAAAGGCTCAGCGTGCCGTGCCGGAACCAGATTAGGGCCTGAAGCAATCCTGCGGTGTTGCGGCCAGCTCACAAGAAAGCGAGTTGAAGAAAGGAGCTCAGGGGCACTGTAATTCACAAACCTGCAGAATTATAAATGACAGCTATCGTCCAAAAATATACTGAAGTAAGGCTGCCAAGAGGACTTGAAAGCGGGGCAGAATTGCAGGAAACCGATTTCAGGAGGTAGACTGGAATTGCATTTAAAGCATAGGAAAAGAGGCAGAACGTCCACAATGATGCACTTGGCCAAAAAGGGCGTATGCGTTTTTTCCTGAATATATTCAGGAAAAAACGCATACGCCCTTTTTGGCCAACCAAGCAAGCTTGCAAAGGAAATCTGCACTACAATGAAGTCTCACTTCCCCCCGGTCAAAAGGGCCATCTGAAAAAAGTGTAAAATCCAGAAAGGCAGGACAGGCCATGGAGAACTGGGAGCCTTGTTATGCTGATGGGCGGGATGTAAATTGCCAAGAGCCACTCTGGAGAGGTGTATGGTGTTTCCTGAAACATCTAAAAAACAAAGCAACAGAGCCTAGGGCACTTCCACTTATGGTCCTATAGCTTAGGGAAATTAAAATCAAAAAGACACAGCCACCCCAAAGTTTGGGACGGCTCTGTTTACAAGAACATCGTTTACGGTACAAGTTCAATATCGCAGAAAGTGAAAAATGGATAAAGAAGTTGTGGTACTTACGTACAATGCAATATCACTCAGCAATGAAATCTATGTCATCAGGCCCGTAGCAGCATAATGAGTGGATTCAGGTATGATGATTCTAACTGAAATAAGTCACACAGAAAAAGAAACATCATAAGATATCACTAATACACGGGATGTAAACTTGGCTACACAGGAACTGGATTACAAAACAGAACAGGGTCTCAAATTCAGAAAACCAACTTATGCTTGCTTAAGGGGAAAGGTGAGTTGGGGTGCTGCATCAAACCAGAGATTGAAATGAGCACAGATAAAGTTCCTTAAGCCAAATATGGAATAGACAAGAACTACTCCTTGCTCAACGAAATGGACTCAACACCCCATATTAAACGCCTAAGAATGTACCTGACTAGTAATTATCTTAAAACCTATGGATTGCTATGTCTCTGAAAGAAAATCAAGCGTGTGTACAGGGGCATAAACGCAGCAGTGATAGGATTGGAGAGGTTCGGTGAGCAAATGAAGACCCTTTGAAGTCATATTGCATGGTACCCATTCCACGGGTCTCAACTCTCCAGGTTTAAGGGATTCTTCCTTCAGCTAAAACATGCACGTGGAACCCAGAGTATGATCAACCGTGTGATCGGGAGACGTGTTCCAATATGTCTCAGTTCTCGTCCCCTGGTACTCGGGTGCAACATTCCAGACGCTTTACTAACACTCTCCCGACTTGGAGAGTCAGTGCCTTTAACCTCCTGTTTGGCCCAGTTTGCAATTTCTGCGGAAGATGAACAGGAATAGGGAGAACCAATGAGAGACTAGCTGGAGGTGTCTGGACGGGCAAATTTAACTCTCATTTCCCACCAGGAAGAGGAATTAACCAAAGGCTCAGCGTGCCGTGCCGGAACCAGATTAGGGCCTGAAGCAATCCTGCGGTGTTGCGGCCAGCTCACAAGAAAGCGAGTTGAAGAAAGGAGCTCAGGGGCACTGTAACTCACAAACCTGCAGAGTTATAAATGACAGCTATCGTCCAAAAATATACTGAAGTAAGGCTGCCAAGAGGACTTGAAAGCGGGGCAGAATTGCAGGAAACCGATTTCAGGAGGTAGACTGGAATTGCATTTAAAGCATAGGAAAAGAGGCAGAACGTCCACAATGATGCACTTGGCCAAAAAGGGCGTATGCGTTTTTTCCTGAATATATTCAGGAAAAAACGCATACGCCCTTTTTGGCCAACCAAGCAAGCTTGCAAAGGAAATCTGCACTACAATGAAGTCTCACTTCCCCCCGGTCAAAAGGGCCATCTGAAAAAAGTGTAAAATCCAGAAAGGCAGGACAGGCCATGGAGAACTGGGAGCCTTGTTATGCTGATGGGCGGGATGTAAATTGCCAAGAGCCACTCTGGAGAGGTGTATGGTGTTTCCTGAAACATCTAAAAAACAAAGCAACAGAGCCTAGGGCACTTCCACTTATGGTCCTATAGCTTAGGGAAATTAAAATCAAAAAGACACAGCCACCCCAAAGTTTGGGACGGCTCTGTTTACAAGAACCTCGTTTACGGTACAAGTTCAATATCGCAGAAAGTGAAAAATGGATAAAGAAGTTGTGGTACTTACGTACAATGCAATATCACTCAGCAATGAAATCTATGTCATCAGGCCCGTAGCAGCATAATGAGTGGATTCAGGTATGATGATTCTAACTGAAATAAGTCACACAGAAAAAGAAACATCATAAGATATCACTAATACACGGAATGTAAACTTGGCTACACAGGAACTGGATTACAAAACAGAACAGGGTCTCAAATTTAGAAAACCAACTTATGCTTGCTTAAGGGGAAAGGTGAGTTGGGGTGCTGCATCAAACCAGAGATTGAAATGAGCACAGATAAAGTTCCTTAAGCCAAATATAGAATAGACAAGAACTACTCCTTGCTCAACGAAATGGACTCAACACCCCATATTAAACGCCTAAGAATGTACCTGACTAGTAAGTATCTTAAAACCTATGCACTGCTATGTCTCTGAAAGAAAATCAAGCATGTGTACAGGGGCATAAACGCAGCAGTGATAGGATTGGAGAGGTTCGGTGAGCAAATGAAGACCCTTTGAAGTCATATTGCATGGTACCCATTCCACGGGTCTCAACTCTCCAGGTTTAAGGGATTCTTCCTTCAGCTAAAACATGCACGTGGAACCCAGAGTATGATCAACCGTGTGATCGGGAGACGTGTTCCAATATGTCTCAGTTCTCGTCCCCTGGTACTCGGGTGCAACATTCCAGACGCTTTACTAACACTCTCCCAACTTGGAGAGTCAGTGCCTTTAACCTCCTGTTTGGCCCAGTTTGCAATTTCTGCGGAAGATGAACAGGAATAGGGAGAACCAATGAGAGACTAGCTGGAGGTGTCTGGACGGGCAAATTTAACTCTCATTTCCCACCAGGAAGAGGAATTAACCAAAGGCTCAGCGTGCCGTGCCGGAACCAGATTAGGGCCTGAAGCAATCCTGCGGTGTTGCGGCCAGCTCACAAGAAAGTGAGTTGAAGAAAGGAGCTCAGGGGCACTGTAATTCACAAAACCTGCAGAGTTATAAATGACAGCTATCGTCCAAAAACATACTGAAGTAAGGCTGCCAAGAGGACTTGAAAGCGGGGAAGAATTGCAGGAAACCGATTTCAGGAGGTAGACTGGATTTGCATTTAAAGCATAGGAAAAGAGGCAGAACGTCCACAATGATGCACTTGGCCAAAAAGGGCGTATGCGTTTTTTCCTGAATATATTCAGGAAAAAACGCATACGCCCTTTTTGGCCAACCAAGCAAGCTTGCAAAGGAAATCTGCACTACAATGAAGTCTCACTTCCCCCCGGTCAAAAGGGCCATCTGAAAAAAGTGTAAAATCCAGAAAGGCAGGACAGGCCATGGAGAACTGGGAGCCTTGTTATGCTGATGGGCGGGATGTTAATTGCCAACAGCCACTCGGGAGAGGTGTATGGTGTTTCCTGAAACATCTAAAAAACAAAGCAACAGAGCCTAGGGCACTTCCACTTATGGTCCTATAGCTTAGGGAAATTAAAATCAAAAAGACACAGCCACCCCAAAGTTTGGGACAGCTCTGTTTACAAGAACCTCGTTTACGGTACAAGTTCAATATCGCAGAAAGTGAAAAATGGATAAAGAAGTTGTGGTACTTACGTACAATGCAATATCACTCAGCAATGAAATCTATGTCATCAGGCCCGTAGCAGCATAATGAGTGGATTCAGGTATGATGATTCTAACTGAAATAAGTCACACAGAAAAAGAAACATCATAAGATATCACTAATACACGGGATGTAAACTTGGCTACACAGGAACTGGATTACAAAACAGAACAGGGTCTCAAATTTAGAAAACCAACTTATGCTTGCTTAAGGGGAAAGGTGAGTTGGGGTGCTGCATCAAACCAGAGATTGAAATGAGCACAGATAAAGTTCCTTAAGCCAAATATGGAATAGACAAGAACTACTCCTTGCTCAACGAAATGGACTCAACACCCCATATTAAACGCCTAAGAATGTACCTGACTAGTAAGTATCTTAAAACCTATGGATTGCTATGTCTCTGAAAGAAAATCAAGCGTGTGTACAGGGGCATAAACGCAGCAGTGATAGGATTGGAGAGGTTCGGTGAGCAAATGAAGACCCTTTGAAGTCATATTGCATGGTACCCATTCCACGGGTCTCAACTCTCCAGGTTTAAGGGATTCTTCCTTCAGCTAAAACATGCACGTGGAACCCAGAGTATGATCAACCGTGTGATCGGGAGACGTGTTCCAATATGTCTCAGTTCTCGTCCCCTGGTACTCGGGTGCAACATTCCAGACGCTTTACTAACACTCTCCCGACTTGGAGAGTCAGTGCCTTTAACCTCCTGTTTGGCCCAGTTTGCAATTTCTGCGGAAGATGAACAGGAATAGGGAGAACCAATGAGAGACTAGCTGGAGGTGTCTGGACGGGCAAATTTAACTCTCATTTCCCACCAGGAAGAGGAATTAACCAAAGGCTCAGCGTGCCGTGCCGGAACCAGATTAGGGCCTGAAGCAATCCTGCGGTGTTGCGGCCAGCTCACAAGAAAGCGAGTTGAAGAAAGGAGCTCAGGGGCACTGTAATTCACAAACCTGCAGAGTTATAAATGACAGCTATCGTCCAAAAATATACTGAAGTAAGGCTGCCAAGAGGACTTGAAAGCGGGGCAGAATTGCAGGAAACCGATTTCAGGAGGTAGACTGGAATTGCATTTAAAGCATAGGAAAAGAGGCAGAACGTCCACAATGATGCACTTGGCCAAAAAGGGCGTATGCGTTTTTTCCTGAATATATTCAGGAAAAAACGCATACGCCCTTTTTGGCCAACCAAGCAAGCTTGCAAAGGAAATCTGCACTACAATGAAGTCTCACTTCCCCCCGGTCAAAAGGGCCATCTGAAAAAAGTGTAAAATCCAGAAAGGCAGGACAGGCCATGGAGAACTGGGAGCCTTGTTATGCTGATGGGCGGGATGTAAATTGCCAAGAGCCACTCTGGAGAGGTGTATGGTGTTTCCTGAAACATCTAAAAAACAAAGCAACAGGGCCTAGGGCACTTCCACTTATGGTCCTATAGCTTAGGGAAATTAAAATCCAAAAGACACAGCCACCCCAAAGTTTGGGACGGCTCTGTTTACAAGAACCTCATTTACGGTACAAGTTCAATATCGCAGAAAGTGAAAAATGGATAAAGAAGTTCTGGTACTTACGTACAATGCAATATCACTCAGCAATGAAATCTATGTCATCAGGCCCGTAGCAGCATAATGAGTGGATTCAGGTATGATGATTCTAACTGAAATAAGTCACACAGAAAAAGAAACAACATAAGATATCACTAATACACGGGATGTAAACTTGGCTACACAGGAACTGGATTACAAAACAGAACAGGGTCTCTAATTTAGAAAACCAACTTATGCTTGCTTAAGGGGAAAGGTGAGTTGGGGTGCTGCATAAAACCAGAGATTGAAATGAGCACAGATAAAGTTCCTTAAGCCAAATATAGAATAGACAAGAACTACTCCTTGCTCAACGAAATGGACTCAACACCCCATATTAAATGCCTAAGAATGTACCTGACTAGTAAGTATCTTAAAACCTATGCACTGCTATGTCTCTGAAAGAAAATCAAGCGTGTGTACAGGGGCATAAACGCAGCAGTGATAGGATTGGAGAGGTTCGGTGAGCAAATGAAGACCCTTTGAAGTCATATTGCATGGTACCCATTCCACGGGTCTCAACTCTCCAGGTTTAAGGGATTCTTCCTTCAGCTAAAACATGCACGTGGAACCCAGAGTATGATCAACCGTGTGATCGGGAGACGTGTTCCAATATGTCTCAGTTCTCGTCCCCTGGTACTCGGGTGCAACATTCCAGACGCTTTACTAACACTCTCCCGACTTGGAGAGTCAGTGCCTTTAACCTCCTGTTTGGCCCAGTTTGCAATTTCTGCGGAAGATGAACAGGAATAGGGAGAACCAATGAGAGACTAGCTGGAGGTGTCTGGACGGGCAAATTTAACTCTCATTTCCCACCAGGAAGAGGAATTAACCAAAGGCTCAGCGTGCCGTGCCGGAACCAGATTAGGGCCTGAAGCAATCCTGCGGTGTTGCGGCCAGCTCACAAGAAAGCGAGTTGAAGAAAGGAGCTCAGGGGCACTGTAATTCACAAACCTGCAGAGTTATAAATGACAGCTATCGTCCAAAAATATACTGAAGTAAGGCTGCCAAGAGGACTTGAAAGCGGGGCAGAATTGCAGGAAACCGATTTCAGGAGGTAGACTGGAATTGCATTTAAAGCATAGGAAAAGAGGCAGAACGTCCACAATGATGCACTTGGCCAAAAAGGGCGTATGCGTTTTTTCCTGAATATATTCAGGAAAAAACGCATACGCCCTTTTTGGCCAACCAAGCAAGCTTGCAAAGGAAATCTGCACTACAATGAAGTCTCACTTCCCCCCGGTCAAAAGGGCCATCTGAAAAAAGTGTAAAATCCAGAAAGGCAGGACAGGCCATGGAGAACTGGGAGCCTTGTTATGCTGATGGGCGGGATGTAAATTGCCAACAGCCACTCGGGAGAGCTGTATGGTGTTTCCTGAAACATCTAAAAAACAAAGCAACAGAGCCTAGGGCACTTCCACTTATGGTCCTATAGCTTAGGGAAATTAAAATCAAAAAGACACAGCCACCCCAAAGTTTGGGACGGCTCTGTTTACAAGAACCTCGTTTACGGTACAAGTTCAATATCGCAGAAAGTGAAAAATGGATAAAGAAGTTGTGGTACTTACGTACAATGCAATATCACTCAGCAATGAAATCTATGTCATCAGGCCCGTAGCAGCATAATGAGTGGATTCAGGTATGATGATTCTAACTGAAATAAGTCACACAGAAAAAGAAACATCATAAGATATCACTAATACACGGAATGTAAACTTGGCTACACAGGAACTGGATTACAAAACAGAACAGGGTCTCAAATTTAGAAAACCAACTTATGCTTGCTTAAGGGGAAAGGTGAGTTGGGGTGCTGCATAAAACCAGAGATTGAAATGAGCACAGATAAAGTTCCTTAAGCCAAATATAGAATAGACAAGAACTACTCCTTGCTCACGAAATGGACTCAACACCCCATATTAAATGCCTAAGAATGTACCTGACTAGTAAGTATCTTAAAACCTATGCACTGCTATGTCTCTGAAAGAAAATCAAGCATGTGTACAGGGGCATAAACGCAGCAGTGATAGGATTGGAGAGGTTCGGTGAGCAAATGAAGACCCTTTGAAGTCATATTGCATGGTACCCATTCCACGGGTCTCAACTCTCCAGGTTTAAGGGATTCTTCCTTCAGCTAAAACATGCACGTGGAACCCAGAGTATGATCAACCGTGTGATCGGGAGACGTGTTCCAATATGTCTCAGTTCTCGTCCCCTGGTACTCGGGTGCAACATTCCAGACGCTTTACTAACACTCTCCCGACTTGGAGAGTCAGTGCCTTTAACCTCCTGTTTGGCCCAGTTTGCAATTTCTGCGGAAGATGAACAGGAATAGGGAGAACCAATGAGAGACTAGCTGGAGGTGTCTGGACGGGCAAATTTAACTCTCATTTCCCACCAGGAAGAGGAATTAACCAAAGGCTCAGCGTGCCGTGCCGGAACCAGATTAGGGCCTGAAGCAATCCTGCGGTGTTGCGGCCAGCTCACAAGAAAGCGAGTTGAAGAAAGGAGCTCAGGGGCACTGTAATTCACAAACCTGCAGAGTTATAAATGACAGCTATCGTCCAAAAATATACTGAAGTAAGGCTGCCAAGAGGACTTGAAAGCGGGGCAGAATTGCAGGAAACCGATTTCAGGAGGTAGACTGGAATTGCATTTAAAGCATAGGAAAAGAGGCAGAACGTCCACAATGATGCACTTGGCCAAAAAGGGCGTATGCGTTTTTTCCTGAATATATTCAGGAAAAAACGCATACGCCCTTTTTGGCCAACCAAGCAAGCTTGCAAAGGAAATCTGCACTACAATGAAGTCTCACTTCCCCCCGGTCAAAAGGGCCATCTGAAAAAAGTGTAAAATCCAGAAAGGCAGGACAGGCCATGGAGAACTGGGAGCCTTGTTATGCTGATGGGCGGGATGTAAATTGCCAACAGCCACTCGGGAGAGGTGTATGGTGTTTCCTGAAACATCTAAAAAACAAAGCAACAGAGCCTAGGGCACTTCCACTTATGGTCCTATAGCTTAGGGAAATTAAAATCAAAAAGACACAGCCACCCCAAAGTTTGGGATGGCTCTGTTTACAAGAACCTCGTTTACGGTACAAGTTCAATATCGCAGAAAGTGAAAAATGGATAAAGAAGTTGTGGTACTTACGTACAATGCAATATCACTCAGCAATGAAATCTATGTCATCAGGCCCGTAGCAGCATAATGAGTGGATTCAGGTATGATGATTCTAACTGAAATAAGTCACACAGAAAAAGAAACATCATAAGATATCACTAATACACGGAATGTAAACTTGGCTACACAGGAACTGGATTACAAAACAGAACAGGGTCTCAAATTTAGAAAACCAACTTATGCTTGCTTAAGGGGAAAGGTGAGTTGGGGTGCTGCATCAAACCAGAGATTGAAATGAGCACAGATAAAGTTCCTTAAGCCAAATATGGAATAGACAAGAGCTACTCCTTGCTCAGCGAAATGGACTCAACACCCCATATTAAACGCCTAAGAATGTACCTGACTAGTAAGTATCTTAAAACCTATGGATTGCTATGTCTCTGAAAGAGAATCAAGCGTGTGTACAGGGGCATAAACGCAGCAGTGATAGGATTGGAGAGGTTCGGTGAGCAAATGAAGACCCTTTGAAGTCATATTGCATGGTACCCATTCCACGGGTCTCAACTCTCCAGGTTTAAGGGATTCTTCCTTCAGCTAAAACATGCATGTGGATCCCAGAGAATGTTCAACCGTGTGATCGGGAGACGTGTTCCTATATGTCTCAGTTTTGGTCCCCTGGTACTCAGGTGCAACATTCCAGACGCTTTACTAACACTCTCCCGACTTGGAGAGTCAGTGCCTTTAACCTCCTGTTTGGCCCAGTTTGCAATTTCTGCGGAAGATGAACAGGAATAGGGAGAACCAATGAGAGACTAGCTGGAGGTGTCTGGACGGGCAAATTTAACTCTCATTTCCCACCAGGAAGAGGAATTAACCAAAGGCTCAGCGTGCCGTGCCGGAACCAGATTAGGGCCTGAAGCAATCCTGCGGTGTTGCGGCCAGCTCACAAGAAAGCGAGTTGAAGAAAGGAGCTCAGGGGCACTGTAATTCACAAACCTGCAGAGTTATGAATGACAGCTATCGTCCAAAAATATACTGAAGTACGGCTGCCAAGAGGACTTGAAAGCGGGGCAGAATTGCAGGAAACCGATTTCAGGAGGTAGACTGGAATTGCATTTAAAGCATAGGAAAAGAGGCAGAACGTCCACAATGATGCACTTGGCCAAAAAGGGCGTATGCGTTTTTTCCTGAATATATTCAGGAAAAAACGCATACGCCCTTTTTGGCCAACCAAGCAAGCTTGCAAAGGAAATCTGCACTACAATGAAGTCTCACTTCCCCCCGGTCAAAAGGGCCATCTGAAAAAAGTGTAAAATCCAGAAAGGCAGGACAGGCCATGGAGAACTGGGAGACTTGTTATGCTGATGGGCGGGATGTAAATTGCCAAGAGCCACTCGGGAGAGGTGTATGGTGTTTCCTGAAACATCTAAAAAACAAAGCAACAGAGCCTAGGGCACTTCCACTTATGGTCCTATAGCTTAGGGAAATTAAAATCAAAAAGACACAGCCACCCCAAAGTTTGGGACGGCTCTGTTTACAAGAACCTCGTTTACGGTACAAGTTCAATATCGCAGAAAGTGAAAAATGGATAAAGAAGTTGTGGTACTTACGTACAATGCAATATCACTCAGCAATGAAATCTATGTCATCAGGCCCGTAGCAGCATAATGAGTGGATTCAGGTATGATGATTCTAACTGAAATAAGTCACATAGAAAAAGAAACATCATAAGATATCACTAATACACGGAATGTAAACTTGGCTACACAGGAACTGGATTACAAAACAGAACAGGGTCTCAAATTTAGAAAACCAACTTATGCTTGCTTAAGGGGAAAGGTGAGTTGGGGTGCTGCATAAAACCAGAGATTGAAATGAGCACAGATAAAGTTCCTTAAGCCAAATATAGAATAGACAAGAACTACTCCTTGCTCAACGAAATGGACTCAACACCCCATATTAAACGCCTAAGAATGTACCTGACTAGTAAGTATCTTAAAACCTATGGATTGCTATGTCTCTGAAATAAAATCAAGCGTGTGTACAGGGGCACAAACGCAGCAGTGATAGGATTGGAGAGGTTCGGTGAGCAAATGAAGACCCTTTGAAGTCATATTGCATGGTACCCATTTCACGGGTCTCAACTCTCCAGGTTTAAGGGATTCTTCCTTCAGCTAAAACATGCACGTGGAACCCAGAGTATGATCAACCGTGTGATCGGGAGACGTGTTCCAATATGTCTCAGTTCTCGTCCCCTGGTACTCGGGTGCAACATTCCACACGCTTTACTAACACTCTCCCGACTTGGAGAGTCAGTGCCTTTAACCTCCTGTTTGGCCCAGTTTGCAATTTCTGCGGAAGATGAACAGGAATAGGGAGAACCAATGAGAGACTAGCTGGAGGTGTCTGGACGGGCAAATTTAACTCTCATTTCCCACCAGGAAGAGGAATTAACCAAAGGCTCAGCGTGCCGTGCCGGAACCAGATTAGGGCCTGAAGCAATCCTGCGGTGTTGCGGCCAGCTCACAAGAAAGCGAGTTGAAGAAAGGAGCTCAGGGGCACTGTAATTCACAAACCTGCAGAGTTATAAATGACAGCTATCGTCCAAAAATATACTGAAGTAAGGCTGCCAAGAGGACTTGAAAGCGGGGCAGAATTGCAGGAAACCGATTTCAGGAGGTAGACTGGAATTGCATTTAAAGCATAGGAAAAGAGGCAGAACGTCCACAATGATGCACTTGGCCAAAAAGGGCGTATGCGTTTTTTCCTGAATATATTCAGGAAAAAACGCATACGCCCTTTTTGGCCAACCAAGCAAGCTTGCAAAGGAAATCTGCACTACAATGAAGTCTCACTGTCCCCCGGTCAAAAGGGCCATCTGAAAAAAGTGTAAAATCCAGAAAGGCAGGACAGGCCATGGAGAACTGGGAGCCTTGTTATGCTGATGGGCGGGATGTAAATTGCCAAGAGCCACTCCGGAGAGGTGTATGGTGTTTCCTGAAACATCTAAAAAACAAAGCAACAGAGCCTAGGGCACTTCCACTTATGGTCCTATAGCTTAGGGAAATTAAAATCAAAAAGACACAGCCACCCCAAAGTTTGGGACGGCTCTGTTTACAAGAACCTCGTTTACGGTACAAGTTCAATATCGCAGAAAGTGAAAAATGGATACAGAAGTTGTGGTACTTACGTACAATGCAATATCACTCAGCAATGAAATCTATGTCATCAGGCCCGTAGCAGCATAATGAGTGGATTCAGGTATGATGATTCTAACTGAAATAAGTCACACAGAAAAAGAAACATCATAAGATATCACTAATACACGGGATGTAAACTTGGCTACACAGGAACTGGATTACAAAACAGAACAGGGTCTCAAATTTAGAAAACCAACTTATGCTTGCTTAAGGGGAAAGGTGAGTTGGGGTGCTGCATAAAACCAGAGATTGAAATGAGCACAGATAAAGTTCCTTAAGCCAAATATAGAATAGACAAGAACTACTCCTTGCTCAACGAAATGGACTCAACACCCCATATTAAACGCCTAAGAATGTACCTGACTAGTAAGTATCTTAAAACCTATGGATTGCTATGTCTCTGAAAGAAAATCAAGCGTGTGTACAGGGGCACAAACGCAGCAGTGATAGGATTGGAGAGGTTCGGTGAGCAAATGAAGACCCTTTGAAGTCATATTGCATGGTACCCATTCCACGGGTCTCAACTCTCCAGGTTTAAGGGATTCTTCCTTCAGCTAAAACATGCACGTGGAACCCAGAGTATGATCAACCGTGTGATCGGGAGACGTGTTCCAATATGTCTCAGTTCTCGTCCCCTGGTACTCGGGTGCAACATTCCACACGCTTTACTAACACTCTCCCGACTTGGAGAGTCAGTGCCTTTAACCTCCTGTTTGGCCCAGTTTGCAATTTCTGCGGAAGATGAACAGGAATAGGGAGAACCAATGAGAGACTAGCTGGAGGTGTCTGGACGGGCAAATTTAACTCTCATTTCCCACCAGGAAGAGGAATTAACCAAAGGCTCAGCGTGCCGTGCCGGAACCAGATTAGGGCCTGAAGCAATCCTGCGGTGTTGCGGCCAGCTCACAAGAAAGCGAGTTGAAGAAAGGAGCTCAGAGGCACTGTAATTCACAAACCTGCAGAGTTATAAATGACAGCTATCGTCCAAAAATATACTGAAGTAAGGCTGCCAAGAGGACTTGAAAGCGGGGCAGAATTGCAGGAAACCGATTTCAGGAGGTAGACTGGAATTGCATTTAAAGCATAGGAAAAGAGGCAGAACGTCCACAATGATGCACTTGGCCAAAAAGGGCGTATGCGTTTTTTCCTGAATATATTCAGGAAAAAACGCATACGCCCTTTTTGGCCAACCAAGCAAGCTTGCAAAGGAAATCTGCACTACAATGAAGTCTCACTTCCCCCCGGTCAAAAGGGCCATCTGAAAAAAGTGTAAAATCCAGAAAGGCAGGACAGGCCATGGAGAACTGGGAGCCTTGTTATGCTGATGGGCGGGATGTAAATTGCCAAGAGCCACTCCGGAGAGGTGTATGGTGTTTCCTGAAACATCTAAAAAACAAAGCAACAGAGCCTAGGGCACTTCCACTTATGGTCCTATAGCTTAGGGAAATTAAAATCCAAAAGACACAGCCACCCCAAAGTTTGGGACGGCTCTGTTTACAAGAACCTCGTTTACGGTACAAGTTCAATATCGCAGAAAGTGAAAAATGGATACAGAAGTTGTGGTACTTACGTACAATGCAATATCACTCAGCAATGAAATCTATGTCATCAGGCCCGTAGCAGCATAATGAGTGGATTCAGGTATGATGATTCTAACTGAAATAAGTCACACAGAAAAAGAAACATCATAAGATATCACTAATACACGGGATGTAAACTTGGCTACACAGGAACTGGATTACAAAACAGAACAGGGTCTCAAATTTAGAAAACCAACTTATGCTTGCTTAAGGGGAAAGTGAGTTGGGGTGCTGCATAAAACCAGAGATTGAAATGAGCACAGATAAAGTTCCTTAAGCCAAATATGGAATAGACAAGAACTACTCCTTGCTCAACGAAATGGACTCAACACCCCATATTAAACGCCTAAGAATGTACCTGACTAGTAAGTATCTTAAAACCTATGGATTGCTATGTGTCTGAAAGAAAATCAAGCGTGTGTACAGGGGCATAAACGCAGCAGTGATAGGATTGGAGAGGTTCGGTGAGCAAATGAAGACCCTTTGAAGTCATATTGCATGGTACCCATTCCACGGGTCTCAACTCTCCAGGTTTAAGGGATTCTTCCTTCAGCTAAAACATGCACGTGGAACCCAGAGTATGATCAACCGTGTGATCGGGAGACGTGTTCCAATATGTCTCAGTTCTCGTCCCCTGGTACTCGGGTGCAACATTCCAGACGCTTTACTAACACTCTCCCGACTTGGAGAGTCAGTGCCTTTAACCTCCTGTTTGGCCCAGTTTGCAATTTCTGCGGAAGATGAACAGGAATAGGGAGAACCAATGAGAGACTAGCTGGAGGTGTCTGGACGGGCAAATTTAACTCTCATTTCCCACCAGGAAGAGGAATTAACCAAAGGCTCAGCGTGCCGTGCCGGAACCAGATTAGGGCCTGAAGCAATCCTGCGGTGTTGCGGCCAGCTCACAAGAAAGCGAGTTGAAGAAAGGAGCTCAGGGGCACTGTAATTCACAAACCTGCAGAGTTATAAATGACAGCTATCGTCCAAAAATATACTGAAGTAAGGCTGCCAAGAGGACTTGAAAGCGGGGCAGAATTGCAGGAAACCGATTTCAGGAGGTAGACTGGAATTGCATTTAAAGCATAGGAAAAGAGGCAGAACGTCCACAATGATGCGCTTGGCCAAAAAGGGCGTATGCGTTTTTTCCTGAATATATTCAGGAAAAAACGCATACGCCCTTTTTGGCCAACCAAGCAAGCTTGCAAAGGAAATCTGCACTACAATGAAGTCTCACTTCCCCCCGGTCAAAAGGGCCATCTGAAAAAAGTGTAAAATCCAGAAAGGCAGGACAGGCCATGGAGAACTGGGAGCCTTGTTATGCTGATGGGCGGGATGTAAATTGCCAACAGCCACTCCGGAGAGGTGTATGGTGTTTCCTGAAACATCTAAAAAACAAAGCAACAGAGCCTAGGGCACTTCCACTTATGGTCCTATAGCTTAGGGAAATTAAAATCAAAAAGACACAGCCACCCCAAAGTTTGGGACGGCTCTGTTTACAAGAACCTCGTTTACGGTACAAGTTCAATATCGCAGAAAGTGAAAAATGGATAAAGAAGTTGTGGTACTTACGTACAATGCAATATCACTCAGCAATGAAATCTATGTCATCAGGCCCGTAGCAGCATAATGAGTGGATTCAGGTATGATGATTCTAACTGAAATAAGTCACACAGAAAAAGAAACATCATAAGATATCACTAATACACGGGATGTAAACTTGGCTACACAGGAACTGGATTACAAAACAGAACAGGGTCTCAAATTTAGAAAACCAACTTATGCTTGCTTAAGGGGAAAGGTGAGTTGGGGTGCTGCATAAAACCAGAGATTGAAATGAGCACAGATAAAGTTCCTTAAGCCAAATATGGAATAGACAAGAACTACTCCTTGCTCAACGAAATGGACTCAACACCCCATATTAAACGCCTAAGAATGTACCTGACTAGTAAGTATCTTAAAACCTATGGATTGCTATGTGTCTGAAAGAAAATCAAGCGTGTGTACAGGGGCATAAACGCAGCAGTGATAGGATTGGAGAGGTTCGGTGAGCAAATGAAGACCCTTTGAAGTCATATTGCATGGTACCCATTCCACGGGTCTCAACTCTCCAGGTTTAAGGGATTCTTCCTTCAGCTAAAACATGCACGTGGAACCCAGAGTATGATCAACCGTGTGATCGGGAGACGTGTTCCAATATGTCTCAGTTCTCGTCCCCTGGTACTCGGGTGCAACATTCCAGACGCTTTACTAACACTCTCCCGACTTGGAGAGTCAGTGCCTTTAACCTCCTGTTTGGCCCAGTTTGCAATTTCTGCGGAAGATGAACAGGAATAGGGAGAACCAATGAGAGACTAGCTGGAGGTGTCTGGACGGGCAAATTTAACTCTCATTTCCCACCAGGAAGAGGAATTAACCAAAGGCTCAGCGTGCCGTGCCGGAACCAGATTAGGGCCTGAAGCAATCCTGCGGTGTTGCGGCCAGCTCACAAGAAAGCGAGTTGAAGAAAGGAGCTCAGGGGCACTGTAATTCACAAACCTGCAGAGTTATAAATGACAGCTATCGTCCAAAAATATACTGAAGTAAGGCTGCCAAGAGGACTTGAAAGCGGGGCAGAATTGCAGGAAACCGATTTCAGGAGGTAGACTGGAATTGCATTTAAAGCATAGGAAAAGAGGCAGAACGTCCACAATGATGCGCTTGGCCAAAAAGGGCGTATGCGTTTTTTCCTGAATATATTCAGGAAAAAACGCATACGCCCTTTTTGGCCAACCAAGCAAGCTTGCAAAGGAAATCGGCACTACAATGAAGTCTCACTTCCCCCCGGTCAAAAGGGCCATCTGAAAAAAGTGTAAAATCCAGAAAGGCAGGACAGGCCATGGAGAACTGGGAGCCTTGTTATGCTGATGGGCGGGATGTAAATTGCCAAGAGCCACTCGGGAGAGGTGTATGGTGTTTCCTGAAACATCTAAAAAACAAAGCAACAGAGCCTAGGGCACTTCCACTTATGGTCCTATAGCTTAGGGAAATTAAAATCAAAAAGACACAGCCACCCCAAAGTTTGGGACGGCTCTGTTTACAAGAACCTCGTTTACGGTACAAGTTCAATATCGCAGAAAGTGAAAAATGGATAAAGAAGTTGTGGTACTTACGTACAATGCAATATCACTCAGCAATGAAATCTATGTCATCAGGCCCGTAGCAGCATAATGAGTGGATTCAGGTATGATGATTCTAACTGAAATAAGTCACACAGAAAAAGAAACATCATAAGATATCACTAATACACGGGATGTAAACTTGGCTACACAGGAACTGGATTACAAAACAGAACAGGGTCTCAAATTTAGAAAACCAACTTATGCTTGCTTAAGGGGAAAGGTGAGTTGGGGTGCTGCATCAAACCAGAGATTGAAATGAGCACAGGTAAAGTTCCTTAAGCCAAATATGGAATAGACAAGAACTACTCCTTGCTCAACGAAATGGACTCAACACCCCATATTAAACGCCTAAGAATGTACCTGACTAGTAAGTATCTTAAAACCTATGGATTGCTATGTCTCTGAAAGAAAATCAAGCGTGTGTACAGGGGCATAAATGCAGCAGTGATAGGATTGGAGAGGTTCGGTGAGCAAATGAAGACCCTTTGAAGTCATATTGCATGGTACCCATTCCACGGGTCTCAACTCTCCAGGTTTAAGGGATTCTTCCTTCAGCTAAAACATGCACGTGGAACCCAGAGTATGATCAACCGTGTGATCGGGAGACGTGTTCCAATATGTCTCAGTTCTCGTCCCCTGGTACTCGGGTGCAACATTCCAGACGCTTTACTAACACTCTCCCGACTTGGAGAGTCAGTGCCTTTAACCTCCTGTTTGGCCCAGTTTGCAATTTCTGCGGAAGATGAACAGGAATAGGGAGAACCAATGAGAGACTAGCTGGAGGTGTCTGGACGGGCAAATTTAACTCTCATTTCCCACCAGGAAGAGGAATTAACCAAAGGCTCAGCGTGCCGTGCCGGAACCAGATTAGGGCCTGAAGCAATCCTGTGGTGTTGCGGCCAGCTCACAAGAAAGCGAGTTGAAGAAAGGAGCTCAGGGGCACTGTAATTCACAAACCTGCAGAGTTATAAATGACAGCTATCGTCCAAAAATATACTGAAGTAAGGCTGCCAAGAGGACTTGAAAGCGGGGCAGAATTGCAGGAAACCGATTTCAGGAGGTAGACTGGAATTGCATTTAAAGCATAGGAAAAGAGGCAGAACGTCCACAATGATGCACTTGGCCAAAAAGGGCGTATGCGTTTTTTCCTGAATATATTCAGGAAAAAACGCATACGCCCTTTTTGGCCAACCAAGCAAGCTTGCAAAGGAAATCTGCACTACAATGAAGTCTCACTTCCCCCCGGTCAAAAGGGCCATCTGAAAAAAGTGTAAAATCCAGAAAGGCAGGACAGGCCATGGAGAACTGGGAGCCTTGTTATGCTGATGGGCGGGATGTAAATTGCCAACAGCCACTCGGGAGAGGTGTATGGTGTTTCCTGAAACATCTAAAAAACAAAGCAACAGAGCCTAGGGCACTTCCACTTATGGTCCTATAGCTTAGGGAAATTAAAATCAAAAAGACACAGCCACCCCAAAGTTTGGGACGGCTCTGTTTACAAGAACCTCGTTTACGGTACAAGTTCAATATCGCAGAAAGTGAAAAATGGATAAAGAAGTTGTGGTACTTACGTACAATGCAATATCACTCAGCAATGAAATCTATGTCATCAGGCCCGTAGCAGCATAATGAGTGGATTCAGGTATGATGATTCTAACTGAAATAAGTCACACAGAAAAAGAAACATCATAAGATATCACTAATACACGGGATGTAAACTTGGCTACACAGGAACTGGATTACAAAACAGAACAGGGTCTCAAATTTAGAAAACCAACTTATGCTTGCTTAAGGGGAAAGGTGAGTTGGGGTGCTGCATAAAACCAGAGATTGAAATGAGCACAGATAAAGTTCCTTAAGCCAAATATGGAATAGACAAGAACTACTCCTTGCTCAACGAAATGGACTCAACACCCCATATTAAACGCCTAAGAATGTACCTGACTAGTAAGTATCTTAAAACCTATGGATTGCTATGTGTCTGAAAGAAAATCAAGCGTGTGTACAGGGGCATAAACGCAGCAGTGATAGGATTGGAGAGGTTCGGTGAGCAAATGAAGACCCTTTGAAGTCATATTGCATGGTACCCATTCCACGGGTCTCAACTCTCCAGGTTTAAGGGATTCTTCCTTCAGCTAAAACATGCACGTGGAACCCAGAGTATGATCAACCGTGTGATCGGGAGACGTGTTCCAATATGTCTCAGTTCTCGTCCCCTGGTACTCGGGTGCAACATTCCAGACGCTTTACTAACACTCTCCCGACTTGGAGAGTCAGTGCCTTTAACCTCCTGTTTGGCCCAGTTTGCAATTTCTGCGGAAGATGAACAGGAATAGGGAGAACCAATGAGAGACTAGCTGGAGGTGTCTGGACGGGCAAATTTAACTCTCATTTCCCACCAGGAAGAGGAATTAACCAAAGGCTCAGCGTGCCGTGCCGGAACCAGATTAGGGCCTGAAGCAATCCAGCGGTGTTGCGGCCAGCTCACAAGAAAGCGAGTTGAAGAAAGGAGCTCAGGGGCACTGTAATTCACAAACCTGCAGAGTTATAAATGACAGCTATCGTCCAAAAATATACTGAAGTAAGGCTGCCAAGAGGACTTGAAAGCGGGGCAGAATTGCAGGAAACCGATTTCAGGAGGTAGACTGGAATTGCATTTAAAGCATAGGAAAAGAGGCAGAACGTCCACAATGATGCGCTTGGCCAAAAAGGGCGTATGCGTTTTTTCCTGAATATATTCAGGAAAAAACGCATACGCCCTTTTTGGCCAACCAAGCAAGCTTGCAAAGGAAATCTGCACTACAATGAAGTCTCACTTCCCCCCGGTCAAAAGGGCCATCTGAAAAAAGTGTAAAATCCAGAAAGGCAGGACAGGCCATGGAGAACTGGGAGCCTTGTTATGCTGATGGGCGGGATGTAAATTGCCAACAGCCACTCGGGAGAGGTGTATGGTGTTTCCTGAAACATCTAAAAAACAAAGCAACAGAGCCTAGGGCACTTCCACTTATGGTCCTATAGCTTAGGGAAATTAAAATCAAAAAGACACAGCCACCCCAAAGTTTGGGACGGCTCTGTTTACAAGAACCTCGTTTACGGTACAAGTTCAATATCGCAGAAAGTGAAAAATGGATAAAGAAGTTGTGGTACTTACGTACAATGCAATATCACTCAGCAATGAAATCTATGTCATCAGGCCCGTAGCAGCATAATGAGTGGATTCAGGTATGATGATTCTAACTGAAATAAGTCACACAGAAAAAGAAACATCATAAGATATCACTAATACACGGGATGTAAACTTGGCTACACAGGAACTGGATTACAAAACAGAACAGGGTCTCAAATTTAGAAAACCAACTTATGCTTGCTTAAGGGGAAAGGTGAGTTGGGGTGCTGCATAAAACCAGAGATTGAAATGAGCACAGATAAAGTTCCTTAAGCCAAATATGGAATAGACAAGAACTACTCCTTGCTCAACGAAATGGACTCAACACCCCATATTAAACGCCTAAGAATGTACCTGACTAGTAAGTATCTTAAAACCTATGGATTGCTATGTGTCTGAAAGAAAATCAAGCGTGTGTACAGGGGCATAAACGCAGCAGTGATAGGATTGGAGAGGTTCGGTGAGCAAATGAAGACCCTTTGAAGTCATATTGCATGGTACCCATTCCACGGGTCTCAACTCTCCAGGTTTAAGGGATTCTTCCTTCAGCTAAAACATGCACGTGGAACCCAGAGTATGATCAACCGTGTGATCGGGAGACGTGTTCCAATATGTCTCAGTTCTCGTCCCCTGGTACTCGGGTGCAACATTCCAGACGCTTTACTAACACTCTCCCGACTTGGAGAGTCAGTGCCTTTAACCTCCTGTTTGGCCCAGTTTGCAATTTCTGCGGAAGATGAACAGGAATAGGGAGAACCAATGAGAGACTAGCTGGAGGTGTCTGGACGGGCAAATTTAACTCTCATTTCCCACCAGGAAGAGGAATTAACCAAAGGCTCAGCGTGCCGTGCCGGAACCAGATTAGGGCCTGAAGCAATCCTGCGGTGTTGCGGCCAGCTCACAAGAAAGCGAGTTGAAGAAAGGAGCTCAGGGGCACTGTAATTCACAAACCTGCAGAGTTATAAATGACAGCTATCGTCCAAAAATATACTGAAGTAAGGCTGCCAAGAGGACTTGAAAGCGGGGCAGAATTGCAGGAAACCGATTTCAGGAGGTAGACTGGAATTGCATTTAAAGCATAGGAAAAGAGGCAGAACGTCCACAATGATGCACTTGGCCAAAAAGGGCGTATGCGTTTTTTCCTGAATATATTCAGGAAAAAACGCATACGCCCTTTTTGGCCAACCAAGCAAGCTTGCAAAGGAAATCTGCACTACAATGAAGTCTCACTTCCCCCCGGTCAAAAGGGCCATCTGAAAAAAGTGTAAAATCCAGAAAGGCAGGACAGGCCATGGAGAACTGGGAGCCTTGTTATGCTGATGGGCGGGATGTAAATTGCCAACAGCCACTCGGGAGAGGTGTATGGTGTTTCCTGAAACATCTAAAAAGCAAAGCAACAGAGCCTAGGGCACTTCCACTTATGGTCCTATAGCTTAGGGAAATTAAAATCAAAAAGACACAGCCACCCCAAAGTTTGGGACGGCTCTGTTTACAAGAACCTCGTTTACGGTACAAGTTCAATATCGCAGAAAGTGAAAAATGGATAAAGAAGTTGTGGTACTTACGTACAATGCAATATCACTCAGCAATGAAATCTATGTCATCAGGCCCGTAGCAGCATAATGAGTGGATTCAGGTATGATGATTCTAACTGAAATAAGTCACACAGAAAAAGAAACATCATAAGATATCACTAATACACGGGATGTAAACTTGGCTACACAGGAACTGGATTACAAAACAGAACAGGGTCTCAAATTTAGAAAACCAACTTATGCTTGCTTAAGGGGAAAGGTGAGTTGGGGTGCTGCATCAAACCAGAGATTGAAATGAGCACAGATAAAGTTCCTTAAGCCAAATATGGAATAGACAAGAACTACTCCTTGCTCAACGAAATGGACTCAACACCCCATATTAAACGCCTAAGAATGTACCTGACTAGTAAGTATCTTAAAACCTATGGATTGCTATGTGTCTGAAAGAAAATCAAGCGTGTGTACAGGGGCATAAACGCAGCAGTGATAGGATTGGAGAGGTTCGGTGAGCAAATGAAGACCCTTTGAAGTCATATTGCATGGTACCCATTCCACGGGTCTCAACTCTCCAGGTTTAAGGGATTCTTCCTTCAGCTAAAACATGCACGTGGAACCCAGAGTATGATCAACCGTGTGATCGGGAGACGTGTTCCAATATGTCTCAGTTCTCGTCCCCTGGTACTCGGGTGCAACATTCCAGACGCTTTACTAACACTCTCCCGACTTGGAGAGTCAGTGCCTTTAACCTCCTGTTTGGCCCAGTTTGCAATTTCTGCGGAAGATGAACAGGAATAGGGAGAACCAATGAGAGACTAGCTGGAGGTGTCTGGACGGGCAAATTTAACTCTCATTTCCCACCAGGAAGAGGAATTAACCAAAGGCTCAGCGTGCCGTGCCGGAACCAGATTAGGGCCTGAAGCAATCCTGCGGTGTTGCGGCCAGCTCACAAGAAAGCGAGTTGAAGAAAGTAGCTCAGGGGCACTGTAATTCACAAACTTGCAGAGTTATAAATGACAGCTATCGTCCAAAAATATACTGAAGTAAGGCTGCCAAGAGGACTTGAAAGCGGGGCAGAATTGCAGGAAACCGATTTCAGGAGGTAGACTGGAATTGCATTTAAAGCATAGGAAAAGAGGCAGAACGTCCACAATGATGCACTTGGCCAAAAAGGGCGTATGCGTTTTTTCCTGAATATATTCAGGAAAAAACGCATACGCCCTTTTTGGCCAACCAAGCAAGCTTGCAAAGGAAATCTGCACTACAATGAAGTCTCACTTTCCCCAGGTCAAAAGGGCCACCTGAAAAAGGTGTAAAATCCAGAAAGGCAGAACAGGCCATGGAGAACTGGGAGCCTTGTTATGCTGATGGGCGGGATGTAAATTGCCAACAGCCACTCGGGAGAGGTGTATGGTGTTTCCTGAAACATCTAAAAAGCAAAGCAACAGAGCCTAGGGCACTTCCACTTATGGTCCTATAGCTTAGGGAAATTAAAATCAAAAAGACACAGCCACCCCAAAGTTTGGGACGGCTCTGTTTACAAGAACCTCGTTTACGGTACAAGTTCAATATCGCAGAAAGTGAAAAATGGATAAAGAAGTTGTGGTACTTACGTACAATGCAATATCACTCAGCAATGAAATCTATGTCATCAGGCCCGTAGCAGCATAATGAGTGGATTCAGGTATGATGATTCTAACTGAAATAAGTCACACAGAAAAAGAAACATCATAAGATATCACTAATACACGGGATGTAAACTTGGCTACACAGGAACTGGATTACAAAACAGAACAGGGTCTCAAATTTAGAAAACCAACTTATGCTTGCTTAAGGGGAAAGGTGAGTTGGGGTGCTGCATAAAACCAGAGATTGAAATGAGCACAGATAAAGTTCCTTAAGCCAAATATGGAATAGACAAGAACTACTCCTTGCTCAACGAAATGGACTCAACACCCCATATTAAACGCCTAAGAATGTACCTGACTAGTAAGTATCTTAAAACCTATGGATTGCTATGTGTCTGAAAGAAAATCAAGCGTGTGTACAGGGGCATAAACGCAGCAGTGATAGGATTGGAGAGGTTCGGTGAGCAAATGAAGACCCTTTGAAGTCATATTGCATGGTACCCATTCCACGGGTCTCAACTCTCCAGGTTTAAGGGATTCTTCCTTCAGCTAAAACATGCACGTGGAACCCAGAGTATGATCAACCGTGTGATCGGGAGACGTGTTCCAATATGTCTCAGTTCTCGTCCCCTGGTACTCGGGTGCAACATTCCAGACGCTTTACTAACACTCTCCCGACTTGGAGAGTCAGTGCCTTTAACCTCCTGTTTGGCCCAGTTTGCAATTTCTGCGGAAGATGAACAGGAATAGGGAGAACCAATGAGAGACTAGCTGGAGGTGTCTGGACGGGCAAATTTAACTCTCATTTCCCACCAGGAAGAGGAATTAACCAAAGGCTCAGCGTGCCGTGCGGGAACCAGATTAGGGCCTGAAGCAATCCTGCGGTGTTGCGGCCAGCTCACAAGAAAGCGAGTTGAAGAAAGGAGCTCAGGGGCACTGTAATTCACAAACCTGCAGAGTTATAAATGACAGCTATCGTCCAAAAATATACTGAAGTAAGGCTGCCAAGAGGACTTGAAAGCGGGGCAGAATTGCAGGAAACCGATTTCAGGAGGTAGACTGGAATTGCATTTAAAGCATAGGAAAAGAGGCAGAACGTCCACAATGATGCACTTGGCCAAAAAGGGCATATGCGTTTTTTCCTGAATATATTCAGGAAAAAACGCATACGCCCTTTTTGGCCAACCAAGCAAGCTTGCAAAGGAAATCTGCACTACAATGAAGTCTCACTTCCCCCCGGTCAAAAGGGCCATCTGAAAAAAGTGTAAAATCCAGAAAGGCAGGACAGGCCATGGAGAACTGGGAGCCTAGTTATGCTGATGGGCGGGATGTAAATTGCCAGCAGCCACTCTGGAGAAGTGTATGGTGTTTCCTGAAACATCCAAAAAACAAAGCAACAGAGCCTAGGGCACTTCCACTTATGGTCCTATAGCTTAGGGAAATTAAAATCAAAAAGACACAGCCACCCCAAAGTTTGGGACGGCTCTGTTTACAAGAACCTCGTTTACGGTACAAGTTCAATATCACAGAAAGTGAAAAATGGATAAAGAAATTGTGGTACTTACGTACAATGCAATATCACTCAGCAATGAAATCTATGTCATCAGGCCCGTAGCAGCATAATGAGTGGATTCAGGTACGATGATTCTAAGTGAAATTAGTCACACAGAAAACGAAACATCATAAGATATCACTAATACACGGAATGTAAACTTGGCTACACAAGAACTGAATTACAAAACAGAACAGGGTGTCAAATGTAGAAAACCAACTTATGCTTGCTTAAGGGGACGGGTGAGTTGGGGTGCTGCATAAAACCAGAGATTGAAATGAGCACAGATACCGTTCCATAAGCCAAATATGTAATAGACAAGAGCTACTCCTTGCTCAACGAAGTGGACTCAACACCCCATATTAAACGCCTAAGAATATACCTGACTAGTAAGAATCTACCTGACTAGTAAGAATCTTAAAACCTATGGATTTATATGTCTCCGAAAGAGAATCAAGCGTGTGTACAGCGGCATAAACGCAGCAGTGATAGGATTGCTGAGGTTCGGAGAGCAAATGCAGACCCTTTGAAGTCATATTGCAAGGTACCCATTCCATGGGTCTCAACTCTCCATGTTTAAGGGATTCTTCCTTCAGCTAAAACATGCATGTGGAACCCAGAGTATGATCCACCATGTGGTCGGAAAACGTGTTCAAATGTGTCTCAGTTTTCGTCCCCTGGTACTCGGGTGCAACATTCCAGACGCTTTACTAACACTCTCCCCACTTGGAGAGTCAGTGCCTTTAACCTCCTGTTTGGCCCAGTTAGCAATTTCTGCGGAAGATGAACAGGAATAGGGAGAACCAATGAGAGATTAGGTGGAGGTGTCCGGACGGGCCAATTTAACTCTCATTTCCCACCAGGAAGAGGAATTAACCAAAGGCTCAGCATGCCGTGCCGGAACCAAACTAGGGCCTGAAGCAATCCTGCGGTGTTGCGGCCAGCTCACAAGAAAGCGAGTTGAAGAAAGGAGCTCAGGGGCACTGTAATTCACAAACCTGCAGAGTTATAAATGACAGCTATCGTCCAAAAATATACTGCAGTAAGGCTGCCAAGAGGACTTGAAAGCGGGGCAGAATTGCAGGAAACCGATTTCAGGAGGTAGACTGGAATTGCATGTAAAGCATAGGAAAAGAGGCAGAACGTCCACAATGATGCACTTGGCCAAAAAGGGCGTATGCGTTTTTTCCTGAATATATTCAAGAAAAAACGCATACGCCCTTTTTGGCCAACCAAGCAAGCTTGCAAAGGAAATCTGCACTACAATGAAGTCTCACTTCCCCCCGGTCAAAAGGGCCATCTGAAAAAAGTGTAAAATCCAGAAAGGCAGGACAGGCCATGGATAACTGGGAACCTTGTTATGCTGATGGGTGGGATGTAAATTGCCAACAGCCACTCGGGAGAGGTGTATGGTGTTTCCTGAAACATCTAAAAAACAAAGCAACAGAGCCTAGGGCACTTCCACTTATGGTCCTATAGCTTAGGGAAATTAAAATCAAAAAGACACAGCCACCCCAAAGTTTGGGACAGCTCTGTTTACAAGAACCTCGTTTACGGTACAAGTTCAATATCGCAGAAAGTGAAAAATGGATAAAGAAGTTGTGGTACTTACGTACAATGCAATATCACTCAGCAATGAAATCTATGTCATCAGACCCGTAGCAGCATAATGAGTGGATTCAGGTATGATGATTCTAACTGAAATAAGTCACACAGAAAAAGAAACATCATAAGATATCACTAATACATGGGATGTAAACTTGGCTACACAGGAACTGGATTACAAAACAGAACAGGGTCTCAAATTTAGAAAACCAACTTATGCTTGCTTAAGGGGAAAGGTGAGTTGGGGTGCTGCATCAAACCAGAGATTGAAATGAGCACAGATAAAGTTCCTTAAGCCAAATATGGAATAGACTAGAACTACTCCTTGCTCAACGAAATGGACTCAACACCCCATATTAAACGCCTAAGAATGTACCTGACTAGTAAGTATCTTAAAACCTATGGATTGCTATGTCTCTGAAAGAAAATCAAGCGTGTGTACAGGGGCATAAACGCAGCAGTGATAGGATTGGAGAGGTTCGGTGAGCAAATGAAGACCCTTTGAAGTCATATTGCATGGTACCCATTCCACGGGTCCCAACTCTCCAGGTTTAAGGGATTCTTCCTTCAGCTAAAACATGCACGTGGAACCCAGAGTATGATCAACCGTGTGATCGGGAGACGTGTTCCAATATGTCTCAGTTCTCGTCCCCTGGTACTCGGGTGCAACATTCCAGACGCTTTACTAACACTCTCCCGACTTGGAGAGTCAGTGCCTTTAACCTCCTGTTTGGCCCAGTTTGCAATTTCTGCGGAAGATGAACAGGAATAGGGAGAACCAATGAGAGACTAGCTGGAGGTGTCTGGACGGGCAAATTTAACTCTCATTTCCCACCAGGAAGAGGAATTAACCAAAGGCTCAGCGTGCCGTGCCGGAACCAGATTAGGGCCTGAAGCAATCCTGCGGTGTTGCGGCCAGCTCACAAGAAAGCGAGTTGAAGAAAGGAGCTCAGGGGCACTGTAATTCACAAACCTGCAGAGTTATAAATGACAGCTATCGTCCAAAAATATACTGAAGTAAGGCTGCCAAGAGGACTTGAAAGCGGGGCAGAATTGCAGGAAACCGATTTCAGGAGGTAGACTGGAATTGCATTTAAAGCATAGGAAAAGAGGCAGAACGTCCACAATGATGCACTTGGCCAAAAAGGGCGTATGCGTTTTTTCCTGAATATATTCAGGAAAAAACGCATACGCCCTTTTTGGCCAACCAAGCAAGCTTGCAAAGGAAATCTGCACTACAATGAAGTCTCACTTCCCCCCGGTCAAAAGGGCCATCTGAAAAAAGTGTAAAATCCAGAAAGGCAGGACAGGCCATGGAGAACTGGGAGCCTTGTTATGCTGATGGGCGGGATGTAAATTGCCAACAGCCACTCGGGAGAGGTGTATGGTGTTTCCTGAAACATCTAAAAAACAAAGCCACAGAGCCTAGGGCACTTCCACTTATGGTCCTATAGCTTAGGGAAATTAAAATCAAAAAGACACAGCCACCCCAAAGTTTGGGACGGCTCTGTTTACAAGAACCTCGTTTACGGTACAAGTTCAATATCGCAGAAAGTGAAAAATGGATAAAGAAGTTGTGGTACTTACGTACAATGCAATATCACTCAGCAATGAAATCTATGTCATCAGACCCGTAGCAGCATAATGAGTGGATTCAGGTATGATGATTCTAACTGAAATAAGTCACACAGAAAAAGAAACATCATAAGATATCACTAATACACGGAATGTAAACTTGGCTACACAGGAACTGGATTACAAAACAGAACAGGGTCTCAAATTTAGAAAACCAACTTATGCTTGCTTAAGGGGAAAGGTGAGTTGGGGTGCTGCATCAAACCAGAGATTGAAATGAGCACAGATAAAGTTCCTTAAGCCAAATATGGAATAGACAAGAACTACTCCTTGCTCAACGAAATGGACTCAACACCCCATATTAAACGCCTAAGAATGTACCTGACTAGTAAGTATCTTAAAACCTATGGATTGCTATGTCTCTGAAAGAAAATCAAGCGTGTGTACAGGGGCATAAACGCAGCAGTGATAGGATTGGAGAGGTTCGATGAGCAAATGAAGACCCTTTGAAGTCATATTGCATGGTACCCATTCCACGGGTCTCAACTCTCAAGGTTTAAGGGATTCTGCCCTCAGGTAAAACATGCACGTGGAACCCAGAGTATGATCAACCGTGTGATCGGGAGACGTGTTCCAATATGTCTCAGTTCTCGTCCCCTGGTACTCGGGTGCAACATTCCACACGCTTTACTAACACTCTCGCGACTTGGAGAGTCAGTGCCTTTAACCTCCTGTTTGGCCCATTTGCAATTTCTGAGGAAGATGAACAGGAATAGGGAGAACCAATGAGAGACTAGGTGGAGGTGTCTGGACGGGCAAATTTAACTCTCATTTCCCACCAGGAAGAGGAATTAACCAAAGGCTCAGCGTGCCGTGCCGGAACCAGATTAGGGCCTGAAGCAATCCTGCGGTGTTGCGGCCAGCTCACAAGAAAGCGAGTTGAAGAAAGGAGCTCAGGGACACTGTAATTCACAAACCTGCAGAGTTATAAATGACAGCTATCGTCCAAAAATATACTGAAGTAAGGCTGCCAAGAGGACTTGAAAGCGGGGCAGAATTGCAGGAAACCGATTTCAGGAGGTAGACTGGAATTGCATTTAAAGCATAGGAAAAGAGGCAGAACGTCCACAATGATGCACTTGGCCAAAAAGGGCGTATGCGTTTTTTCCTGAATATATTCAGGAAAAAACGCATACGCCCTTTTTGGCCAACCAAGCAAGCTTGCAAAGGAAATCTGCACTACAATGAAGTCTCACTTCCCCCCGGTCAAAAGGGCCATCTGAAAAAAGTGTAAAATCCAGAAAGGCAGGACAGGCCATGGAGAACTGGGAGCCTTGTTATGCTGATGGGCGGGATGTAAATTGCCAACAGCCACTCGGGAGAGGTGTATGGTGTTTCCTGAAACATCTAAAAAACAAAGCAACAGAGCCTAGGGCACTTCCACTTATGGTCCTATAGCTTAGGGAAATTAAAATCAAAAAGACACAGCCACCCCAAAGTTTGGGACAGCTCTGTTTACAAGAACCTCATTTACGGTACAAGTTCAATATCGCAGAAAGTGAAAAATGGATAAAGAAGTTGTGGTACTTACGTACAATGCAATATCACTCAGCAATGAAATCTATGTCATCAGGCCCATAGCAGCATAATGAGTGGATTCAGGTATGATGATTCTAACTGAAATAAGTCACACAGAAAAAGAAACATCATAAGATATCACTAATACACGGAATGTAAACTTGGCTACACAGGAACTGGATTACAAAACAGAACAGGGTCTCAAATTTAGAAAACCAACTTATGCTTGCTTAAGGGGAAAGGTGAGTTGGGGTGCTGCATCAAACCAGAGATTGAAATGAGCACAGATAAAGTTCCTTAAGCCAAATATGGAATAGACAAGAACTACTCCTTGCTCAACGAAATGGACTCAACACCCCATATTAAACGCCTAAGAATGTACCTGACTAGTAAGTATCTTAAAACCTATGGATTGCTATGTCTCTGAAAGAAAATCAAGCGTGTTTACAGGGGCATAAACGCAGCAGTGATAGGATTGGAGAGGTTCGGTGAGCAAATGAAGACCCTTTGAAGTCATATTGCATGGTACCCATTCCACGGGTCTCAACTCTCAAGGTTTAAGGGATTCTGCCTTCAGCTAAAACATGCACGTGGAACCCAGAGTATGATCAACCGTGTGATCGGGAGACGTGTTCCAATATGTCTCAGTTCTCGTCCCCTGGTACTCGGGTGCAACATTCCACACGCTTTACTAACACTCTCCCGACTTGGAGAGTCAGTGCCTTTAACCTCCTGTTTGGCCCATTTGCAATTTCTGAGGAAGATGAACAGGAATAGGGAGAACCAATGAGAGACTAGCTGGAGGTGTCTGGACGGGCAAATTTAACTCTCATTTCCCACCAGGAAGAGGAATTAACCAAAGGCTCAGCGTGCCGTGCCGGAACCAGATTAGGGCCTGAAGCAATCCTGCGGTGTTGCGGCCAGCTCACAAGAAAGCGAGTTGAAGAAAGGAGCTCAGGGACACTGTAATTCAAAAGCCTGCAGAGTTATAAATGACAGCTATCGTCCAAAAATATACTGAAGTAAGGCTGCCAAGAGGACTTGAAAGCGGGGCAGAATTGCAGGAAACCGATTTCAGGAGGTAGACTGGAATTGCATTTAAAGCATAGGAAAAGAGGCAGAACGTCCACAATGATGCACTTGGACAAAAAGGGCGTATGCGTTTTTTCCTGAATATATTCAGGAAAAAACGCATACGCCCTTTTTGGCCAACCAAGCAAGCTTGCAAAGGAAATCTGCACTACAATGAAGTCTCACTTCCCCCCCCCCCCCCCCCCCCCCCCGGTCAAAAGGGCCATCTGAAAAAAGTGTAAAATCCAGAAAGGCAGGACAGGCCATGGAGAACTGGGAGCCTTGTTATGCTGATGGGCGGGATGTAAATTGCCAAGAGCCACTCGGGAGAGGTGTATGGTGTTTCCTGAAACATCTAAAAAACAAAGCAACAGAGCCTAGGGCACTTCCACTTATGGTCCTTTAGCTTAGGGAAATTAAAATCAAAAGGACACAGCCACCCCAAAGTTTGGGACAGCTCTGTTTACAAGAACCTCGTTTACGGTACAAGTTCAATATCACAGAAAGTGAAAAATGGATAAAGAAGTTGTGGTACTTACGTACAATGCAATATCACTCAGCAATGAAATCTATGTCATCAGGCCCGTAGCAGCATAATGAGTGGATTCAGGTATGATGATTCTAACTGAAATAAGTCACACAGAAAAAGAAACATCATAAGATATCACTAATACATGGGATGTAAACTTGGCTACACAGGAACTGGATTACAAAACAGAACAGGGTCTCAAATTTAGAAAACCAACTTATGCTTGCTTAAGGGGAAAGGTGAGTTGGGGTGCTGCATAAAACCAGAGATTGAAATGAGCACAGATAAAGTTCCTTAAGCCAAATATGGAATAGACAAGAACTACTCCTTGCTCAACGAAATGGACTCAACACCCCATATTAAAGGCCTAAGAATGTACCTGACTAGTAAGTATCTTAAAACCTATGGATTGCTATGTCTCTGAAAGAAAATCAAGCGTGTGTACAGGGGCATAAACGCAGCAGTGATAGGATTGGAGAGGTTCGGTGAGCAAATGAAGACCCTTTGAAGTCATATTGCATGGTACCCATTCCACGGGTCTCAACTCTCAAGGTTTAAGGGATTCTGCCTTCAGGTAAAACATGCACGTGGAACCCAGAGTATGATCAACCGTGTGATTGGGAGACGTGTTCCAATATGTCTCAGTTCTCGTCCCCTGGTACTCGGGTGCAACATTCCAGACGCTTTACTAACACTCTCCCGACTTGGAGAGTCAGTGCCTTTAACCTCCTGTTTGGCCCATTTGCAATTTCTGAGGAAGATGAACAGGAATAGGGAGAACCAATGAGAGACTAGCTGGAGGTGTCTGGACGGGCAAATTTAACTCTCATTTCCCACCAGGAAGAGGAATTAACCAAAGGCTCAGCGTGCCGTGCCGGAACCAGATTAGGGCCTGAAGCAATCCTGCGGTGTTGCGGCCAGCTCACAAGAAAGCGAGTTGAAGAAAGGAGCTCAGGGACACTGTAATTCACAAACCTGCAGAGTTATAAATGACAGCTATCGTCCAAAAATATACTGAAGTAAGGCTGCCAAGAGGACTTGAAAGCGGGGCAGAATTGCAGGAAACCGATTTCAGGAGGTAGACTGGAATTGCATTTAAAGCATAGGAAAAGAGGCAGAACGTCCACAATGATGCACTTGGCCAAAAAGGGCGTATGCGTTTTTTCCTGAATATATTCAGGAAAAAACGCATACGCCCTTTTTGGCCAACCAAGCAAGCTTGCAAAGGAAATCTGCACTACAATGAAGTCTCACTTCCCCCCGGTCAAAAGGGCCATCTGAAAAAAGTGTAAAATCCAGAAAGGCAGGACAGGCCATGGATAACTGGGAACCTTGTTATGCTGATGGGTGGGATGTAAATTGCCAACAGCCACTCGGGAGAGGTGTATGGTGTTTCCTGAAACATCTACAAAACAAAGCAACAGAGCCTAGGGCACTTCCACTTATGGTCCTATAGCTTAGGGAAATTAAAATCAAAAAGACACAGCCACCCCAAAGTTTGGGACAGCTCTGTTTACAAGAACCTCGTTTACGGTACAAGTTCAATATCGCAGAAAGTGAAAAATGGATAAAGAAGTTGTGGTACTTACGTACAATGCAATATCACTCAGCAATGAAATCTATGTCATCAGGCCCGTAGCAGCATAATGAGTGGATTCAGGTATGATGATTCTAACTGAAATAAGTCACACAGAAAAAGAAACATCATAAGATATCACTAATACACGGAATGTAAACTTGGCTACACAGGAACTGGATTACAAAACAGAACAGGGTCTCAAATTTAGAAAACCAACTTATGCTTGCTTAAGGGGAAAGGTGAGTTGGGGTGCTGCATCAAACCAGTGATTGAAATGAGCACAGATAAAGTTCCTTAAGCCAAATATGGAATAGACAAGAACTACTCCTTGCTCAACGAAATGGACTCAACACCCCATATTAAACGCCTAAGAATGTACCTGACTAGTAAGTATCTTAAAACCTATGGATTGCTATGTCTCTGAAAGAAAATCAAGCGTGTGTACAGGGGCATAAACGCAGCAGTGATAGGATTGGAGAGGTTCGGTGAGCAAATGAAGACCCTTTGAAGTCATATTGCATGGTACCCATTCCACGGGTCTCAACTCTCCAGGTTTAAGGGATTCTGCCTTCAGGTAAAACATGCACGTGGAACCCAGAGTATGATCAACCGTGTGATCGGGAGACGTGTTCCAATATGTCTCAGTTCTCGTCCCCTGGTACTCGGGTGCAACATTCCAGACGCTTTACTAACACTCTCCCGACTTGGAGAGTCAGTGCCTTTAACCTCCTGTTTGGCCCATTTGCAATTTCTGAGGAAGATGAACAGGAATAGGGAGAACCAATGAGAGACTAGGTGGAGGTGTCTGGACGGGCAAATTTAACTCTCATTTCCCACCAGGAAGAGGAATTAACCAAAGGCTCAGCGTGCCGTGCCGGAACCAGATTAGGGCCTGAAGCAATCCTGCGGTGTTGCGGCCAGCTCACAAGAAAGCGAGTTGAAGAAAGGAGCTCAGGGACACTGTAATTCACAAACCTGCAGAGTTATAAATGACAGCTATCGTCCAAAAATATACTGAAGTAAGGCTGCCAAGAGGACTTGAAAGCGGGGCAGAATTGCAGGAAACCGATTTCAGGAGGTAGACTGGAATTGCATTTAAAGCATAGGAAAAGAGGCAGAACGTCCACAATGATGCACTTGGCCAAAAAGGGCGTATGCGTTTTTTCCTGAATATATTCAGGAAAAAACACATACGCCCTTTTTGGCCAACCAAGCAAGCTTGCAAAGGAAATCTGCACTACAATGAAGTCTCACTTCCCCCCGGTCAAAAGGGCCATCTGAAAAAAGTGTAAAATCCAGAAAGGCAGGACAGGCCATGGAGAACTGGGAGCCTTGTTATGCTGATGGGCGGGATGTAAATTGCCAACAGCCACTCAGGAGAGGTGTATGGTGTTTCCTGAAACATCTAAAAAACAAAGCCACAGAGCCTAGGGCACTTCCACTTATGGTCCTATAGCTTAGGGAAATTAAAATCAAAAAGACACAGCCACCCCAAAGTTTGGGACAGCTCTGTTTACAAGAACCTCGTTTACGGTACAAGTTCAATATCGCAGAAAGTGAAAAATGGATAAAGAAGTTGTGGTACTTACGTACAATGCAATATCACTCAGCAATGAAATCTATGTCATCAGGCCCGTAGCAGCATAATGAGTGGATTCAGGTATGATGATTCTAACTGAAATAAGTCACACAGAAAAAGAAACATCATAAGATATCACTAATACACGGAATGTAAACTTGGCTACACAGGAACTGGATTACAAAACAGAACAGGGTCTCAAATTTAGAAAACCAACTTATGCTTGCTTAAGGGGAAAGGTGAGTTGGGGTGCTGCATCAAACCAGAGATTGAAATGAGCACAGATAAAGTTCCTTAAGCCAAATATGGAATAGACAAGAACTACTCCTTGCTCAACGAAATGGACTCAACACCCCATATTAAACGCCTAAGAATGTACCTGACTAGTAAGTATCTTAAAACCTATGGATTGCTATGTCTCTGAAAGAAAATCAAGCGTGTGTACAGGGGCATAAACGCAGCAGTGATAGGATTGGAGAGGTTCGGTGAGCAAATGAAGACCCTTTGAAGTCATATTGCATGGTACCCATTCCACGGGTCTCAACTCTCCAGGTTTAAGGGATTCTGCCTTCAGCTAAAACATGCACGTGGAACCCAGAGTATGATCAACCGTGTGATCGGGAGACGTGTTCCAATATGTCTCAGTTCTCGTCCCCTGGTACTCGGGTGCAACATTCCAGACGCTTTACTAACACTCTCCCGACTTGGAGAGTCAGTGCCTTTAACCTCCTGTTTGGCCCAGTTTGCAATTTCTGCGGAAGATGAACAGGAATAGGGAGAACCAATGAGAGACTAGCTGGAGGTGTCTGGACGGGCAAATTTAACTCTCATTTCCCACCAGGAAGAGGAATTAACCAAAGGCTCAGCGTGCCGTGCCGGAACCAGATTAGGGCCTGAAGCAATCCTGCGGTGTTGCGGCCAGCTCACAAGAAAGCGAGTTGAAGAAAGGAGCTCAGGGGCACTGTAATTCACAAACCTGCAGAGTTATAAATGACAGCTATCGTCCAAAAATATACTGAAGTAAGGCTGCCAAGAGGACTTGAAAGCGGGGCAGAATTGCAGGAAACCGATTTCAGGAGGTAGACTGGAATTGCATTTAAAGCATAGGAAAAGAGGCAGAACGTCCACAATGATGCACTTGGCCAAAAAGGGCGTATGCGTTTTTTCCTGAATATATTCAGGAAAAAACGCATACGCCCTTTTTGGCCAACCAAGCAAGCTTGCAAAGGAAATCTGCACTACAATGAAATCTCACTTCCCCCCGGTCAAAAGGGCCATCTGAAAAAAGTGTAAAATCCAGAAAGGCAGGACAGGCCATGGAGAACTGGGAGCCTTGTTATGCTGATGGGCGGGATGTAAATTGCCAAGAGCCACTCGGGAGAGGTGTATGGTGTTTCCTGAAACATCTAAAAAACAAAGCAACAGAGCCTAGGGCACTTCCACTTATGGTCCTATAGCTTAGGGAAATTAAAATCAAAAAGACACAGCCACCCCAAAGTTTGGGACGGCTCTGTTTACAAGAACCTCGTTTACGGTACAAGTTCAATATCGCAGAAAGTGAAAAATGGATAAAGAAGTTGTGGTACTTACGTACAATGCAATATCACTCAGCAATGAAATCTATGTCATCAGGCCCGTAGCAGCATAATGAGTGGATTCAGGTATGATGATTCTAACTGAAATAAGTCACACAGAAAAAGAAACATCATAAGATATCACTAATACACGGGATGTAAACTTGGCTACACAGGAACTGGATTACAAAACAGAACAGGGTCTCAAATTTAGAAAACCAACTTATGCTTGCTTAAGGGGAAAGGTGAGTTGGGGTGCTGCATCAAACCAGAGATTGAAATGAGCACAGATAAAATTCCTTAAGCCAAATATAGAATAGACAAGAACTACTCCTTGCTCAACGAAATGGACTCAACACCCCATATTAAACGCCTAAGAATGTACCTGACTAGTAAGTATCTTAAAACCTATGGATTGCTATGTCTCTGAAAGAAAATCAAGCGTGTGTACAGGGGTACAAACGCAGCAGTGATAGGATTGGAGAGGTTCGGTGAGCAAATGAAGACCCTTTGAAGTCATATTGCATGGTACCCATTCCACGGGTCTCAACTCTCCAGGTTTAAGGGATTCTTCCTTCAGCTAAAACATGCACGTGGAACCCAGAGTATGATCAACCGTGTGATCGGGAGACGTGTTCCAATATGTCTCAGTTCTCGTCCCCTGGTACTCGGGTGCAACATTCCAGACGCTTTACTAACACTCTCCCGACTTGGAGAGTCAGTGCCTTTAACCTCCTGTTTGGCCCAGTTTGCAATTTCTGCGGAAGATGAACAGGAATAGGGAGAACCAATGAGAGACTAGCTGGAGGTGTCTGGACGGGCAAATTTAACTCTCATTTCCCACCAGGAAGAGGAATTAACCAAAGGCTCAGCGTGCCGTGCCGGAACCAGATTAGGGCCTGAAGCAATCCTGCGGTGTTGCGGCCAGCTCACAAGAAAGCGAGTTGAAGAAAGGAGCTCAGGGGCACTGTAATTCACAAACCTGCAGACTTATAAATGACAGCTATCGTCCAAAAATATACTGAAGTAAGGCTGCCAAGAGGACTTGAAAGCGGGGCAGAATTGCAGGAAATCAATTTCAGGAGGTAGACTGGAATTGCATTTAAAGCATAGGAAAAGAGGCAGAACGTCCACAAAGATGCACTTGGCCAAAAAGGGCGTATGCGTTTTTTCCTGAATATATTCAGGAAAAAACGCATACGCCCTTTTTGGCCAACCAAGCAAGCTTGCAAAGGAAATCTGCACTACAATGAAGTCTCACTTCCCCCCGGTCAAAAGGGCCATCTGAAAAAAGTGTAAAATCCAGAAAGGCAGGACAGGCCATGGAGAACTGGGAGCCTTGTTATGCTGATGGGCGGGATGTAAATTGCCAACAGCCACTCGGGAGAGGTGTATGGTGTTTCCTGAAACATCTAAAAAACAAAGCAACAGAGCCTAGGGCACTTCCACTTATGGTCCTATAGCTTAGGGAAATTAAAATCAAAAAGACACAGCCACCCCAAAGTTTGGGACGGCTCTGTTTACAAGAACCTCGTTTACGGTACAAGTTCAATATCGCAGAAAGTGAAAAATGGATAAAGAAGTTGTGGTACTTACGTACAATGCAATATCACTCAGCAATGAAATCTATGTCATCAGGCCCGTAGCAGCATAATGAGTGGATTCAGGTATGATGATTCTAACTGAAATAAGTCACACAGAAAAAGAAACATCATAAGATATCACTAATACACGGAATGTAAACTTGGCTACACAGGAACTGGATTACAAAACACAACAGGGTCTCAAATGTAGAAAACCGACTTATGCTTGCTTAAGGGGGAAGGTGAGTTGGGGTGCTGCATAAACCAGAGATTGAAATGAGCACAGATAAAGTTCCTTAAGCCAAACATGGAATAGACAAGAGCTACTCCTTGCTCAACGAAATGGACTCAACACCCCATATTAAACGCCTAAGAATGTACCTGACTAGTAAGTACATTAAAACCTATGGATTGCTATGTCTCTGAAAGAGAATCAAGCATGTGTACAGGCGCTTAAACGCAGCAGTGATAGGATTGGAGAGGTTCGGTGAGCAAATGAAGACCCTTTGAAGTCATATTGCATGGTACCCATTCCACGGGTCTCAACTCTCCAGGTTTAAGGGATTCTGCCTTCAGGTAAAACATGCACGTGGAACCCAGAGTATGATCAACCGTGTGATCGGGAGACGTGTTCCAATATGTCTCAGTTCTCGTCCCCTGGTACTCGGGTGCAACATTCCACACGCTTTACTAACACTCTCCCGACTTGGAGAGTCAGTGCCTTTAACCTCCTGTTTGGCCCATTTGCAATTTCTGAGGAAGATGAACAGGAATAGGGAGAACCAATGAGAGACTAGCTGGAGGTGTCTGGACGGGCAAATTTAACTCTCATTTCCCACCAGGAAGAGAAATTAACCAAAGGCTCAGCGTGCCGTGCCGGAACCAGATTAGGGCCTGAAGCAATCCTGCGGTGTTGCGGCCAGCTCACAGGAAAGCGAGTTGAAGAAAGGAGCTCAGGGACACTGTAATTCACAAACCTGCAGAGTTATAAATGACAGCTATCGTCCAAAAATATACTGAAGTAAGGCTGCCAAGAGGACTTGAAAGCGGGGCAGAATTGCAGGAAACCGATTTCAGGAGGTAGACTGGAATTGCATTTAAAGCATAGGAAAAGAGGCAGAACGTCCACAATGATGCACTTGGCCAAAAAGGGCGTATGCGTTTTTTCCTGAATATATTCAGGAAAAAACGCATACGCCCTTTTTGGCCAACCAAGCAAGCTTGCAAAGGAAATCTGCACTACAATGAAGTCTCACTTACACCCGGTCAAAAGGGCCATCTGAAAAAAGTGTAAAATCCAGAAAGGCAGGACAGGCCATGGAGAACTGGGAGCCTTGTTATGCTGATGGGCGGGATGTAAATTGCCAACAGCCACTCGGGAGATGTGTATGGTGTTTCCTGAAACATCTAAAAAACAAAGCAACAGAGCCTAGGGCACTTCCACTTATGGTCCTATAGCTTAGGGAAATTAAAATCAAAAAGACACAGCCACCCCAAAGTTTGGGACGGCTCTGTTTACAAGAACCTCGTTTACGGTACAAGTTCAATATCGCAGAAAGTGAAAAATGGATAAAGAAGTTGTGGTACTTACGTACAATGCAATATCACTCAGCAATGAAATCTATGTCATCAGGCCCGTAGCAGCATAATGAGTGGATTCAGGTATGATGATTCTAACTGAAATAAGTCACACAGAAAAAGAAACATCAAAAGATATCACTAATACACGGAATGTAAACTTGGCTACACAGGAACTGGATTACAAAACAGAACAGGGTCTCAAATTTAGAAAACCAACTTATGCTTGCTTAAGGGGAAAGGTGAGTTGGGGTGCTGCATAAAACCAGAGATTGAAATGAGCACAGATAAAGTTCCTTAAGCCAAATATGGAATAGACAAGAACTACTCCTTGCTCAACGAAATGGACTCAACACCCCATATTAAACGCCTAAGAATGTACCTGACTAGTAAGTATCTTAAAACCTATGGATTGCTATGTGTCTGAAAGAAAATCAAGCGTGTGTACAGGGGCATAAACGCAGCAGTGATAGGATTGGAGAGGTTCGGTGAGCAAATGAAGACCCTTTGAAGTCATATTGCATGGTACCCATTCCACGGGTCTCAACTCTCCAGGTTTAAGGGATTCTTCCTTCAGCTAAAACATGCACGTGGAACCCAGAGTATGATCAACCGTGTGATCGGGAGACGTGTTCCAATATGTCTCAGTTCTCGTCCCCTGGTACTCGGGTGCAACATTCCAGACGCTTTACTAACACTCTCCCGACGTGGAGAGTCAGTGCCTTTAAACTCCTGTTTGGCCCAGTTTGCAATTTCTGCGGAAGATGAACAGGAATAGGGAGAACCAATGAGAGACTAGCTGGAGGTGTCTGGACGAGCAAATTTAACTCTCATTTCCCACCAGGAAGAGGAATTAACCAAAGGCTCAGCGTGCCGTGCCGGAACCAGATTAGGGCCTGAAGCAATCCTGCGGTGTTGCGGCCAGCTCACAAGAAAGCGAGTTGAAGAAAGGAGCTCAGGGGCACTGTAATTCACAAACCTGCAGAGTTATAAATGACAGCTATCGTCCAAAAATATACTGAAGTAAGGCTGCCAAGAGGACTTGAAAGCGGGGCAGAATTGCAGGAAACTGATTTCAGGAGGTAGACTGGAATTGCATTTAAAGCATAGGAAAAGAGGCAGAACGTCCACAATGATGCACTTGGCCAAAAAGGGCGTATGCGTTTTTTCCTGAATATATTCAGGAAAAAACGCATACGCCCTTTTTGGCCAACCAAGCAAGCTTGCAAAGGAAATCTGCACTACAATGAAGTCTCACTTCCCCCCGGTCAAAAGGGTCATCTGAAAAAAGTGTAAAATCCAGAAAGGCAGGACAGGCCATGGAGAACTGGGAGCCTTGTTATGCTGATGGGCGGGATGTAAATTGCCAAGAGCCACTTGGGAGAGGTGTATGGTGTTTCCTGAAACATCTAAAAAACAAAGCAACAGAGCCTAGGGCACTTCCACTTATGGTCCTATAGCTTAGGGAAATTAAAATCAAAAAGTCACAGCCACCCCAAAGTTTGGGACGGCTCTGTTTACAAGAACCTCGTTTACGGTACAAGTTCAATATCGCAGAAAGTGAAAAATGGATAAAGAAGTTGTGGTACTTACGTACAATGCAATATCACTCAGCAATGAAATCTATGTCATCAGGCCCGTAGCAGCATAATGAGTGGATTCAGGTATGATGATTCTAACTGAAATAAGTCACACAGAAAAAGAAACATCATAAGATATCACTAATACACGGGATGTAAACTTGGCTACACAGGAACTGGATTACAAAACAGAACAGGGTCTCAAATTTAGAAAACCAACTTATGCTTGCTTAAGGGGAAAGGTGAGTTGGGGTGCTGCATAAAACCAGAGATTGAAATGAGCACAGATAAAGTTCCTTAAGCCAAATATGGAATAGACAAGAACTACTCCTTGCTCAACGAAATGGACTCAACACCCCATATTAAACGCCTAAGAATGTACCTGACTAGTAAGTATCTTAAAACCTATGGATTGCTATGTCTCTGAAAGAAAATCAAGCGTGTGTACAGGGGCACAAACGCAGCAGTGATAGGATTGGAGAGGTTCGGTGAGCAAATGAAGACCCTTTGAAGTCATATTGCATGGTACCCATTCCACGGGTCTCAACTCTCCAGGTTTAAGGGATTCTCCCTTCAGCTAAAACATGCACATGGAACCCAGAGTATGATCAACCGTGTGATCGGGAGACGTGTTCCAATATGTCTCAGTTCTCGTCCCCTGGTACTCGGGTGCAACATTCCAGACGCTTTACTAACACTCTCCCGACTTGGAGAGTCAGTGCCTTTAACCTCCTGTTTGGCCCAGTTTGCAATTTCTGCGGAAGATGAACAGGAATAGGGAGAACCAATGAGAGACTAGCTGGAGGTGTCTGGACGGGCAAATTTAACTCTCATTTCCCACCAGGAAGAGGAATTAACCAAAGGCTCAGCGTGCCGTGCCGGAACCAGATTAGGGCCTGAAGCAATCCTGCGGTGTTGCGGCCAGCTCACAAGAAAGCGAGTTGAAGAAAGGAGCTCAGGGGCACTGTAATTCACAAACCTGCAGAGTTATAAATGACAGCTATCGTCCAGAAATATACTGAAGTAAGGCTGCCAAGAGGACTTGAAAGCGGGGCAGAATTGCAGGAAACCGATTTCAGGAGGTAGACTGGAATTGCATTTAAAGCATAGGAAAAGAGGCAGAACGTCCACAATGATGCACTTGGCCAAAAAGGGCGTATGCGTTTTTTCCTGAATATATTCAGGAAAAAACGCATACGCCCTTTTTGGCCAACCAAGCAAGCTTGCAAAGGAAATCTGCACTACAATGAAGTCTCACTTCCCCCCGGTCAAAAGGGCCATCTGAAAAAAGTGTAAAATCCAGAAAGGCAGGACAGGCCATGGAGAACTGGGAGCCTTGTTATGCTGATGGGCGGGATGTAAATTGCCAAGAGCCACTCGGGAGAGGTGTATGGTGTTTCCTGAAACATCTAAAAAACAAAGCAACAGAGCCTAGGGCACTTCCACTTATGGTCCTATAGCTTAGGGAAATTAAAATCAAAAAGACACAGCCACCCCAAAGTTTGGGACGGCTCTGTTTACAAGAACCTCGTTTACGGTACAAGTTCAATATCGCAGAAAGTGAAAAATGGATAAAGAAGTTGTGGTACTTACGTACAATGCAATATCACTCAGCAATGAAATCTATGTCATCAGGCCCGTAGCAGCATAATGAGTGGATTCAGATATGATGATTCTAACTGAAATAAGTCACACAGAAAAAGAAACATCATAAGATATCACTAATACACGGGATGTAAACTTGGCTACACAGGAACTGGATTACAAAACAGAACAGGGTCTCAAATTTAGAAAACCAACTTATGCTTGCTTAAGGGGAAAGGTGAGTTGGTGTGCTGCATCAAACCAGAGATTGAAATGAGCACAGATAAAATTCCTTAAGCCAAATATAGAATAGACAAGAACTACTCCTTGCTCAACGAAATGGACTCAACACCCCATATTAAACGCCTAAGAATGTACCTGACTAGTAAGTATCTTAAAACCTATGGATTGCTATGTCTCTGAAAGAAAATCAAGCGTGTGTACAGGGGCACAAACGCAGCAGTGATAGGATTGGAGAGGTTCGGTGAGCAAATGAAGACCCTTTGAAGTCATATTGCATGGTACCCATTCCACGGGTCTCAACTCTCCAGGTTTAAGGGATTCTCCCTTCAGCTAAAACATGCACGTGGAACCCAGAGTATGATCAACCGTGTGATCGGGAGACGTGTTCCAATATGTCTCAGTTCTCGTCCCCTGGTACTCGGGTGCAACATTCCAGACGCTTTACTAACACTCTCCCGACTTGGAGAGTCAGTGCCTTTAACCTCCTGTTTGGCCCAGTTTGCAATTTCTGCGGAAGATGAACAGGAATAGGGAGAACCAATGAGAGACTAGCTGGAGGTGTCTGGACGGGCAAATTTAACTCTCATTTCCCACCAGGAAGAGGAATTAACCAAAGGCTCAGCGTGCCGTGCCGGAACCAGATTAGGGCCTGAAGCAATCCTGCGGTGTTGCGGCCAGCTCACAAGAAAGCGAGTTGAAGAAAGGAGCTCAGGGGCACTGTAATTCACAAACCTGCAGAGTTATAAATGACAGCTATCGTCCAAAAATATACTGAAGTAAGGCTGCCAAGAGGACTTGAAAGCGGGGCAGAATTGCAGGAAACCGATTTCAGGAGGTAGACTGGAATTGCATTTAAAGCATAGGAAAAGAGGCAGAACGTCCACAATGATGCACTTGGCCAAAAAGTGCGTATGCGTTTTTTCCTGAATATATTCAAGAAAAAACGCATACGCCCTTTTTGGCCAACCAAGCAAGCTTGCAAAGGAAATCTGCACTACAATGAAGTCTCACTTCCCCCCGGTCAAAAGGGCCATCTGAAAAATGTGTAAAATCCAGAAAGGCAGGACAGGCCATGGAGAACTGGGAGCCTTGTTATGCTGATGGGCGGGATGTAAATTGCCAACAGCCACTCGGGAGAGGTGTATGGTGTTTCCTGAAACATCTAAAAAACAAAGCAACAGAGCCTAGGGCACTTCCACTTATGGTCCTATAGCTTAGGGAAATTAAAATCAAAAAGACACAGCCACCCCAAAGTTTGGGACGGCTCTGTTTACAAGAACCTCGTTTACGGTACAAGTTCAATATCGCAGAAAGTGAAAAATGGATAAAGAAGTTGTGGTACTTACGTACAATGCAATATCACTCAGCAATGAAATCTATGTCATCAGGCCCGTAGCAGCATAATGAGTGGATTCAGGTATGATGATTCTAACTGAAATAAGTCACACAGAAAAAGAAACATCATAAGATATCACTAATACACGGAATGTAAACTTGGCTACACAGGAACTGGATTACAAAACAGAACAGGGTCTCAAATTTAGAAAACCAACTTATGCTTGCTTAAGGGGAAAGGTGAGTTGGGGTGCTGCATAAAACCAGAGATTGAAATGAGCACAGATAAAGTTCCTTAAGCCAAATATGGAATAGACAAGAACTACTCCTTGCTCAACGAAATGGACTCAACACCCCATATTAAATGCCTAAGAATGTACCTGACTAGTAAGTATCTTAAAACCTATGGATTGCTATGTGTCTGAAAGAAAATCAAGCGTGTGTACAGGGGCATAAACGCAGCAGTGATAGGATTGGAGAGGTTCGGTGAGCAAATGAAGACCCTTTGAAGTCATATTGCATGGTACCCATTCCACGGGACTCAACTCTCCAGGTTTAAGGGATTCTGCCTTCAGGTAAAACATGCACATGGAACCCAGAGTATGATCAACCGTGTGGTCGGGAGACATGTTCCAATATTTCTCAGTTCTCGTCCCCTGGTACTCGGGTGCAACATTCCAGACGCTTTACTAACACTCTCCCGACGTGGAGAGTCAGTGCCTTTAACCTCCTGTTTGGCCCATTTGCAATTTCTGAGGAAGATGAACAGGAATAGGGAGAACCAATGAGAGACTAGGTGGAGGTGTCTGGACGAGCAAATTTAACTCTCATTTCCCACCAGGAAGAGGAATTAACCAAAGGCTCAGCGTGCCGTGCCGGAACCAGATTAGGGCCTGAAGCAATCCTGCGGTGTTGCGGCCAGCTCACAAGAAAGCGAGTTGAAGAAAGGAGCTCAGGGGCACTGTAATTCACAAACCTGCAGAGTTATAAATGACAGCTATCGTCCAAAAATATACTGAAGTAAGGCTGCCAAGAGGACTTGAAAGCGGGGCAGAATTGCAGGAAACCGATTTCAGGAGGTAGACTGGAATTGCATTTAAAGCATAGGAAAAGAGGCAGAACGTCCACAATGATGCACTTGGCCAAAAAGGGCGTATGCGTTTTTTCCTGAATATATTCAGGAAAAAACGCATACGCCCTTTTTGGCCAACCAAGCAAGCTTGCAAAGGAAATCTGCACTACAATGAAGTCTCACTTCCCCCCGGTCAAAAGGGCCATCTGAAAAAAGTGTAAAATCCAGAAAGGCAGGACAGGCCATGGAGAACTGGGAGCCTTGTTATGCTGATGGGCGGGATGTAAATTGCCAAGAGCCACTCGGGAGAGGTGTATGGTGTTTCCTGAAACATCTAAAAAACAAAGCAACAGAGCCTAGGGCACTTCCACTTATGGTCCTATAGCTTAGGGAAATTAAAATCAAAAAGACACAGCCACCCCAAAGTTTGGGACGGCTCTGTTTACAAGAACCTCGTTTACGGTACAAGTTCAATATCGCAGAAAGTGAAAAATGGATAAAGAAGTTGTGGTACTTACGTACAATGCAATATCACTCAGCAATGAAATCTATGTCATCAGGCCCGTAGCAGCATAATGAGTGGATTCAGGTATGATGATTCTAACTGAAATAAGTCACACAGAAAAAGAAACATCATAAGATATCACTAATACACGGAATGTAAACTTGGCTACACAGGAACTGAATTACAAAACAGAACAGGGTCTCAAATTTAGAAAACCAACTTATGCTTGCTTAAGGGGAAAGGTGAGTTGGGGTGCTGCATAAAACCAGAGATTTAAATGAACACAGATAAAGTTCCTTAAGCCAAATATGGAATAGACAAGAACTACTCCTTGCTCAACGAAATGGACTCAACACCCCATATTAAACGCCTAAGAATGTACCTGACTAGTAAGTATCTTAAAACCTATGGATTGCTATGTGTCTGAAAGAAAATCAAGCGTGTGTACAGGGGCATAAACGCAGCAGTGATAGGATTGGAGAGGTTCGGTGAGCAAATGAAGACCCTTTGAAGTCATATTGCATGGTACCCATTCCACAGGACTCAACTCTCCAGGTTTAAGGGATTCTGCCTTCAGGTAAAACATGCACATGGAACCCAGAGTATGATCAACCGTGTGGTCGGGAGACATGTTCCAATATGTCTCAGTTCTCGTCCCCTGGTACTCGGGTGCAACATTCCAGATGCTTTACTAACACTCTCCCGACGTGGAGAGTCAGTGCCTTTAACCTCCTGTTTGGCCCAGTTTGCAATTTCTGCGGAAGATGAACAGGAATAGGGAGAACCAATGAGAGACTAGCTGGAGGTGTCTGGACGAGCAAATTTAACTCTCATTTCCCACCAGGAAGAGGAATTAACCAAAGGCTCAGCGTGCCGTGCCGGAACCAGATTAGGGCCTGAAGCAATCCTGCGGTGTTGCGGCCAGCTCACAAGAAAGCGAGTTGAAGAAAGGAGCTCAGGGGCACTGTAATTCACAAACCTGCAGAGTTATAAATGACAGCTATCGTCCAAAAATATACTGAAGTAAGGCTGCCAAGAGGACTTGAAAGCGGGGCAGAATTGCAGGAAACCGATTTCAGGAGGTAGACTGGAATTGCATTTAAAGCATAGGAAAAGAGGCAGAACGTCCACAATGATGCACTTGGCCAAAAAGGGCGTATGCGTTTTTTCCTGAATATATTCAGGAAAAAACGCATAAGCCCTTTTTGGCCAACCAAGCAAGCTTGCAAAGGAAATCTGCACTACAATGAAGTCTCACTTCCCCCCGGTCAAAAGGGCCATCTGAAAAAAGTGTAAAATCCAGAAAGGCAGGACAGGCCATGGAGAACTGGGAGCCTTGTTATGCTGATGGGCGGGATGTAAATTGCCAACAGCCACTCGGGAGAGGTGTATGGTGTTTCCTGAAACATCTAAAAAACAAAGCAACAGAGCCTAGGGCACTTCCACTTATGGTCCTATAGCTTAGGGAAATTAAAATCAAAAAGACACAGCCACCCAAAAGTTTGGGACGGCTCTGTTTACAAGAACCTCGTTTACGGTACAAGTTCAATATCGCAGAAAGTGAAAAATGGATAAAGAAGTTGTGGTACTTACGTACAATGCAATATCACTCAGCAATGAAATCTATGTCATCAGGCCCGTAGCAGCATAATGAGTGGATTCAGGTATGATGATTCTAACTGAAATAAGTCACACAGAAAAAGAAACATCATAAGATATCACTAATACACGGAATGTAAACTTGGCTACACAGGAACTGGATTACAAAACAGAACAGGGTCTCAAATTTAGAAAACCAACTTATGCTTGCTTAAGGGGAAAGGTGAGTTGGTGTGCTGCATCAAACCAGAGATTGAAATGAGCACAGATAAAATTCCTTAAGCCAAATATAGAATAGACAAGAACTACTCCTTGCTCAACGAAATGGACTCAACACCCCATATTAAACGCCTAAGAATGTACCTGACTAGTAAGTATCTTAAAACCTATGGATTGCTATGTCTCTGAAAGAAAATCAAGCGTGTGTACAGGGGCACAAACGCAGCAGTGATAGGATTGGAGAGGTTCGGTGAGCAAATGAAGACCCTTTGAAGTCATATTGCATGGTACCCATTCCACGGGTCTCAACTCTCCAGGTTTAAGGGATTCTTCCTTCAGCTAAAACATGCACATGGAACCCAGAGTATGATCAACCGTGTGATCGGGAGACGTGTTCCAATATGTCTCAGTTCTCGTCCCCTGGTACTCGGGTGCAACATTCCAGACGCTTTACTAACACTCTCTCGACTTGGAGAGTCAGTGCCTTTAACCTCCTGTTTGGCCCAGTTTGCAATTTCTGCGGAAGATGAACAGGAATAGGGAGAACCAATGAGAGACTAGCTGGAGGTGTCTGGACGGGCAAATTTAACTCTCATTTCCCACCAGGAAGAGGAATTAACCAAAGGCTCAGCGTGCCGTGCCGGAACCAGATTAGGGCCTGAAGCAATCCTGCGGTGTTGCGGCCAGCTCACAAGAAAGCGAGTTGAAGAAAGGAGCTCAGGGGCACTGTAATTCACAAACCTGCAGAGTTATAAATGACAGCTATCGTCCAGAAATATACTGAAGTAAGGCTGCCAAGAGGACTTGAAAGCGGGGCAGAATTGCAGGAAACCGATTTCAGGAGGTAGACTGGAATTGCATTTAAAGCATAGGAAAAGAGGCAGAACGTCCACAATGATGCACTTGGCCAAAAAGGGCGTATGCTTTTTTTCCTGAATATATTCAAGAAAAAACGCATACGCCCTTTTTGGCCAACCAAGCAAGCTTGCAAAGGAAATCTGCACTACAATGAAGTCTCACTTCCCCCCGGTCAAAAGGGCCATCTGAAAAAAGTGTAAAATCCAGAAAGGCAGGACAGGCCATGGAGAACTGGGAGCCTTGTTATGCTGATGGGCGGGATGTAAATTGCCAAGAGCCACTCGGGAGAGGTGTATGGTGTTTCCTGAAACATCTAAAAAACAAAGCAACAGAGCCTAGGGCACTTCCACTTATGGTCCTATAGCTTAGGGAAATTAAAATCAAAAAGACACAGCCACCCCAAAGTTTGGGACGGCTCTGTTTACAAGAACCTCGTTTACGGTACAAGTTCAATATCGCAGAAAGTGAAAAATGGATAAAGAAGTTGTGGTACTTACGTACAATGCAATATCACTCAGCAATGAAATCTATGTCATCAGGCCCGTAGCAGCATAATGAGTGGATTCAGGTATGATGATTCTAACTGAAATAAGTCACACAGAAAAAGAAACATCATAAGATATCACTAATACACGGAATGTAAACTTGGCTACACAGGAACTGAATTACAAAACAGAACAGGGTCTCAAATTTAGAAAACCAACTTATGCTTGCTTAAGGGGAAAGGTGAGTTGGGGTGCTGCATAAAACCAGAGATTTAAATGAACACAGATAAAGTTCCTTAAGCCAAATATGGAATAGACAAGAACTACTCCTTGCTCAACGAAATGGACTCAACACCCCATATTAAACGCCTAAGAATGTACCTGACTAGTAAGTATCTTAAAACCTATGGATTGCTATGTGTCTGAAAGAAAATCAAGCGTGTGTACAGGGGCATAAACGCAGCAGTGATAGGATTGGAGAGGTTCGGTGAGCAAATGAAGACCCTTTGAAGTCATATTGCATGGTACCCATTCCACAGGACTCAACTCTCCAGGTTTAAGGGATTCTGCCTTCAGGTAAAACATGCACATGGAACCCAGAGTATGATCAACCGTGTGGTCGGGAGACATGTTCCAATATGTCTCAGTTCTCGTCCCCTGGTACTCGGGTGCAACATTCCAGATGCTTTACTAACACTCTCCCGACGTGGAGAGTCAGTGCCTTTAACCTCCTGTTTGGCCCAGTTTGCAATTTCTGCGGAAGATGAACAGGAATAGGGAGAACCAATGAGAGACTAGCTGGAGGTGTCTGGACGAGCAAATTTAACTCTCATTTCCCACCAGGAAGAGGAATTAACCAAAGGCTCAGCGTGCCGTGCCGGAACCAGATTAGGGCCTGAAGCAATCCTGCGGTGTTGCGGCCAGCTCACAAGAAAGCGAGTTGAAGAAAGGAGCTCAGGGGCACTGTAATTCACAAACCTGCAGAGTTATAAATGACAGCTATCGTCCAAAAATATACTGAAGTAAGGCTGCCAAGAGGACTTGAAAGCGGGGCAGAATTGCAGGAAACCGATTTCAGGAGGTAGACTGGAATTGCATTTAAAGCATAGGAAAAGAGGCAGAACGTCCACAATGATGCACTTGGCCAAAAAGGGCGTATGCGTTTTTTCCTGAATATATTCAGGAAAAAACGCATAAGCCCTTTTTGGCCAACCAAGCAAGCTTGCAAAGGAAATCTGCACTACAATGAAGTCTCACTTCCCCCCGGTCAAAAGGGCCATCTGAAAAAAGTGTAAAATCCAGAAAGGCAGGACAGGCCATGGAGAACTGGGAGCCTTGTTATGCTGATGGGCGGGATGTAAATTGCCAACAGCCACTCGGGAGAGGTGTATGGTGTTTCCTGAAACATCTAAAAAACAAAGCAACAGAGCCTAGGGCACTTCCACTTATGGTCCTATAGCTTAGGGAAATTAAAATCAAAAAGACACAGCCACCCAAAAGTTTGGGACGGCTCTGTTTACAAGAACCTCGTTTACGGTACAAGTTCAATATCGCAGAAAGTGAAAAATGGATAAAGAAGTTGTGGTACTTACGTACAATGCAATATCACTCAGCAATGAAATCTATGTCATCAGGCCCGTAGCAGCATAATGAGTGGATTCAGGTATGATGATTCTAACTGAAATAAGTCACACAGAAAAAGAAACATCATAAGATATCACTAATACACGGAATGTAAACTTGGCTACACAGGAACTGGATTACAAAACAGAACAGGGTCTCAAATTTAGAAAACCAACTTATGCTTGCTTAAGGGGAAAGGTGAGTTGGTGTGCTGCATCAAACCAGAGATTGAAATGAGCACAGATAAAATTCCTTAAGCCAAATATAGAATAGACAAGAACTACTCCTTGCTCAACGAAATGGACTCAACACCCCATATTAAACGCCTAAGAATGTACCTGACTAGTAAGTATCTTAAAACCTATGGATTGCTATGTCTCTGAAAGAAAATCAAGCGTGTGTACAGGGGCACAAACGCAGCAGTGATAGGATTGGAGAGGTTCGGTGAGCAAATGAAGACCCTTTGAAGTCATATTGCATGGTACCCATTCCACGGGTCTCAACTCTCCAGGTTTAAGGGATTCTTCCTTCAGCTAAAACATGCACATGGAACCCAGAGTATGATCAACCGTGTGATCGGGAGACGTGTTCCAATATGTCTCAGTTCTCGTCCCCTGGTACTCGGGTGCAACATTCCAGACGCTTTACTAACACTCTCTCGACTTGGAGAGTCAGTGCCTTTAACCTCCTGTTTGGCCCAGTTTGCAATTTCTGCGGAAGATGAACAGGAATAGGGAGAACCAATGAGAGACTAGCTGGAGGTGTCTGGACGGGCAAATTTAACTCTCATTTCCCACCAGGAAGAGGAATTAACCAAAGGCTCAGCGTGCCGTGCCGGAACCAGATTAGGGCCTGAAGCAATCCTGCGGTGTTGCGGCCAGCTCACAAGAAAGCGAGTTGAAGAAAGGAGCTCAGGGGCACTGTAATTCACAAACCTGCAGAGTTATAAATGACAGCTATCGTCCAGAAATATACTGAAGTAAGGCTGCCAAGAGGACTTGAAAGCGGGGCAGAATTGCAGGAAACCGATTTCAGGAGGTAGACTGGAATTGCATTTAAAGCATAGGAAAAGAGGCAGAACGTCCACAATGATGCACTTGGCCAAAAAGGGCGTATGCTTTTTTTCCTGAATATATTCAAGAAAAAACGCATACGCCCTTTTTGGCCAACCAAGCAAGCTTGCAAAGGAAATCTGCACTACAATGAAGTCTCACTTCCCCCCGGTCAAAAGGGCCATCTGAAAAAAGTGTAAAATCCAGAAAGGCAGGACAGGCCATGGAGAACTGGGAGCCTTGTTATGCTGATGGGCGGGATGTAAATTGCCAAGAGCCACTCGGGAGAGGTGTATGGTGTTTCCTGAAACATCTAAAAAACAAAGCAACAGAGCCTAGGGCACTTCCACTTATGGTCCTATAGCTTAGGGAAATTAAAATCAAAAAGACACAGCCACCCCAAAGTTTGGGACCGCTCTGTTTACAAGAACCTCGTTTACGGTACAAGTTCAATATCGCAGAAAGTGAAAAATGGATAAAGAAGTTGTGGTACTTACGTACAATGCAATATCACTCAGCAATGAAATCTATGTCATCAGGCCCGTAGCAGCATAATGAGTGGATTCAGGTATGATGATTCTAACTGAAATAAGTCACACAGAAAAAGAAACATCATAAGATATCACTAATACACGGAATGTAAACTTGGCTACACAGGAACTGGATTACAAAACAGAACAGGGTCTCAAATTTAGAAAACCAACTTATGCTTGCTTAAGGGGAAAGGTGAGTTGGGGTGCTGCATAAAACCAGAGATTGAAATGAGCACAGATAAAGTTCCTTAAGCCAAATATGGAATAGACAAGAACTACTCCTTGCTCAACGAAATGGACTCAACACCCCATATTAAACGCCTAAGAATGTACCTGACTAGTAAGTATCTTAAAACCTATGGATTGCTATGTGTCTGAAAGAAAATCAAGCGTGTGTACAGGGGCATAAACGCAGCAGTGATAGGATTGGAGAGGTTCGGTGAGCAAATGAAGACCCTTTGAAGTCATATTGCATGGTACCCATTCCACAGGACTCAACTCTCCAGGTTTAAGGGATTCTGCCTTCAGGTAAAACATGCACATGGAACCCAGAGTATGATCAACCGTGTGGTCGGGAGACATGTTCCAATATGTCTCAGTTCTCGTCCCCTGGTACTCGGGTGCAACATTCCACACGCTTTACTAACACTCTCCCGACTTGGAGAGTCAGTGCCTTTAACCTCCTGTTTGGCCCAGTTTGCAATTTCTGCGGAAGATGAACAGGAATAGGGAGAACCAATGAGAGACTAGCTGGAGGTGTCTGGACGGGCAAATTTAACTCTCATTTCCCACCAGGAAGAGGAATTAACCAAAGGCTCAGCGTAGCGTGCCGTGCCGGAACCAGATTAGGGCCTGAAGCAATCCTGCGGTGTTGCGGCCAGCTCACAAGAAAGCGAGTTGAAGAAAGGAGCTCAGGGGCACTGTAATTCACAAACCTGCAGAGTTATAAATGACAGCTATCGTCCAAAAATATACTGAAGTAAGGCTGCCAAGAGGACTTGAAAGCGGGGCAGAATTGCAGGAAACCGATTTCAGGAGGTAGACTGGAATTGCATTTAAAGCATAGGAAAAGAGGCAGAACGTGGAGAATGATGCACTTGGCCAAAAAGGGCGTATGCGTTTTTTCCTGAATATATTCAGGAAAAAACGCATACGCCCTTTTTGGCCAACCAAGCAAGCTTGCAAAGGAAATCTGCACTACAATGAAGTCTCACTTCCCCCCGGTCAAAAGGGCCATCTGAAAAAAGTGTAAAATCCAGAAAGGCAGGACAGGCCATGGAGAACTGGGAGCCTTGTTATGCTGATGGGCGGGATGAAAATTGCGAACAGCCACTCGGGAGAAGTGTATGGTGTTTCCTGAAACATCTAAAAAACAAAGCAACAGAGCCTAGGGCACTTCCACTTATGGTCCTATAGCTTAGGGAAATTAAAATCAAAAAGACACAGCCACCCCAAAGTTTGGGACGGCTCTGTTTACAAGAACCTCGTTTACAGTACAAGTTCAATATTGCGGAAAGCGAAAAATGGATAAAGAAGTTGTGGTACTTACGTACAATGCAATATCACTCAGCAATGAAATCTATGTCATCAGGCCCGTAGCAGCATAATGAGTGGATTCAGGTATGATGATTCTAACTGAAATAAGTCACACAGAAAAAGAAACATCATAAGATATCACTAATACACGGAATGTAAACTTGGCTACACAGGAACTGAATTACAAAACAGAACAGGGTCTCAAATTTAGAAAACCAACTTATGCTTGCTTAAGGGGAAAGGTGAGTTGGGGTGCTGCATAAAACCAGAGATTTAAATGAACACAGATAAAGTTCCTTAAGCCAAATATGGAATAGACAAGAACTACTCCTTGCTCAACGAAATGGACTCAACACCCCATATTAAACGCCTAAGAATGTACCTGACTAGTAAGTATCTTAAAACCTATGGATTGCTATGTGTCTGAAAGAAAATCAAGCGTGTGTACAGGGGCATAAACGCAGCAGTGATAGGATTGGAGAGGTTCGGTGAGCAAATGAAGACCCTTTGAAGTCATATTGCATGGTACCCATTCCACAGGACTCAACTCTCCAGGTTTAAGGGATTCTGCCTTCAGGTAAAACATGCACATGGAACCCAGAGTATGATCAACCGTGTGGTCGGGAGACATGTTCCAATATGTCTCAGTTCTCATCCCCTGGTACTCGGGTGCAACATTCCAGACGCTTTACTAACACTCTCCCGACGTGGAGAGTCAGTGCCTTTAACCTCCTGTTTGGCCCAGTTTGCAATTTCTGCGGAAGATGAACAGGAATAGGGAGAACCAATGAGAGACTAGCTGGAGGTGTCTGGACGAGCAAATTTAACTCTCATTTCCCACCAGGAAGAGGAATTAACCAAAGGCTCAGCGTGCCGTGCCGGAACCAGATTAGGGCCTGAAGCAATCCTGCGGTGTTGCGGCCAGCTCACAAGAAAGCGAGTTGAAGAAAGGAGCTCAGGGGCACTGTAATTCACAAACCTGCAGAGTTATAAATGACAGCTATCGTCCAAAAATATACTGAAGTAAGGCTGCCAAGAGGACTTGAAAGCGGGGCAGAATTGCAGGAAACCGATTTCAGGAGGTAGACTGGAATTGCATTTAAAGCATAGGAAAAGAGGCAGAACGTCCACAATGATGCACTTGGCCAAAAAGGGCGTATGCGTTTTTTCCTGAATATATTCAGGAAAAAACGCATAAGCCCTTTTTGGCCAACCAAGCAAGCTTGCAAAGGAAATCTGCACTACAATGAAGTCTCACTTCCCCCCGGTCAAAAGGGCCATCTGAAAAAAGTGTAAAATCCAGAAAGGCAGGACAGGCCATGGAGAACTGGGAGCCTTGTTATGCTGATGGGCGGGATGTAAATTGCCAACAGCCACTCGGGAGAGGTGTATGGTGTTTCCTGAAACATCTAAAAAACAAAGCAACAGAGCCTAGGGCACTTCCACTTATGGTCCTATAGCTTAGGGAAATTAAAATCAAAAAGACACAGCCACCCAAAAGTTTGGGACGGCTCTGTTTACAAGAACCTCGTTTACGGTACAAGTTCAATATCGCAGAAAGTGAAAAATGGATAAAGAAGTTGTGGTACTTACGTACAATGCAATATCACTCAGCAATGAAATCTATGTCATCAGGCCCGTAGCAGCATAATGAGTGGATTCAGGTATGATGATTCTAACTGAAATAAGTCACACAGAAAAAGAAACATCATAAGATATCACTAATACACGGAATGTAAACTTGGCTACACAGGAACTGGATTACAAAACAGAACAGGGTCTCAAATTTAGAAAACCAACTTATGCTTGCTTAAGGGGAAAGGTGAGTTGGTGTGCTGCATCAAACCAGAGATTGAAATGAGCACAGATAAAATTCCTTAAGCCAAATATAGAATAGACAAGAACTACTCCTTGCTCAACGAAATGGACTCAACACCCCATATTAAACGCCTAAGAATGTACCTGACTAGTAAGTATCTTAAAACCTATGGATTGCTATGTCTCTGAAAGAAAATCAAGCGTGTGTACAGGGGCACAAACGCAGCAGTGATAGGATTGGAGAGGTTCGGTGAGCAAATGAAGACCCTTTGAAGTCATATTGCATGGTACCCATTCCACGGGTCTCAACTCTCCAGGTTTAAGGGATTCTTCCTTCAGCTAAAACATGCACATGGAACCCAGAGTATGATCAACCGTGTGATCGGGAGACGTGTTCCAATATGTCTCAGTTCTCGTCCCCTGGTACTCGGGTGCAACATTCCAGACGCTTTACTAACACTATCTAGACTTGGAGAGTCAGTGCCTTTAACCTCCTGTTTGGCCCAGTTTGCAATTTCTGCGGAAGATGAACAGGAATAGGGAGAACCAATGAGAGACTAGCTGGAGGTTTCTGGACGGGCAAATTTAACTCTCATTTCCCACCAGGAAGAGGAATTAACCAAAGGCTCAGCGTGCCGTGCCGGAACCAGATTAGGGCCTGAAGCAATCCTGCGGTGTTGCGGCCAGCTCACAAGAAAGCGAGTTGAAGAAAGGAGCTCAGGGGCACTGTAATTCACAAACCTGCAGAGTTATAAATGACAGCTATCGTCCAGAAATATACTGAAGTAAGGCTGCCAAGAGGACTTGAAAGCGGGGCAGAATTGCAGGAAACCGATTTCAGGAGGTAGACTGGAATTGCATTTAAAGCATAGGAAAAGAGGCAGAACGTCCACAATGATGCACTTGGCCAAAAAGGGCGTATGCTTTTTTTCCTGAATATATTCAAGAAAAAACGCATACGCCCTTTTTGGCCAACCAAGAAAGCTGGCAAAGGAAATCTGCACTACAATGAAGTCTCACTTCCCCCCGGTCAAAAGGGCCATCTGAAAAAAGTGTAAAATCCAGAAAGGCAGGACAGGCCATGGAGAACTGGGAGCCTTGTTATGCTGATGGGCGGGATGTAAATTGCCAAGAGCCACTCAGGAGAGGTGTATGGTGTTTCCTGAAACATCTAAAAAACAAAGCAACAGAGCCTAGGGCACTTCCACTTATGGTCCTATAGCTTAGGGAAATTAAAATCAAAAAGACACAGCCACCCCAAAGTTTGGGACCGCTCTGTTTACAAGAACCTCGTTTACGGTACAAGTTCAATATCGCAGAAAGTGAAAAATGGATAAAGAAGTTGTGGTACTTACGTACAATGCAATATCACTCAGCAATGAAATCTATGTCATCAGGCCCGTAGCAGCATAATGAGTGGATTCAGGTATGATGATTCTAACTGAAATAAGTCACACAGAAAAAGAAACATCATAAGATATCACTAATACACGGGATGTAAACTTGGCTACACAGGAACTGGATTACAAAACAGAACAGGGTCTCAAATTTAGAAAACCAACTTATGCTTGCTTAAGGGGAAAGGTGAGTTGGGGTGCTGCATAAAACCAGAGATTGAAATGAGCACAGATAAAGTTCCTTAAGCCAAATATGGAATAGACAAGAACTACTCCTTGCTCAACGAAATGGACTCAACACCCCATATTAAACGCCTAAGAATGTACCTGACTAGTAAGTATCTTAAAACCTATGGATTGCTATGTGTCTGAAAGAAAATCAAGCGTGTGTACAGGGGCATAAACGCAGCAGTGATAGGATTGGAGAGGTTCGGTGAGCAAATGAAGACCCTTTGAAGTCATATTGCATGGTACCCATTCCACAGGACTCAACTCTCCAGGTTTAAGGGATTCTGCCTTCAGGTAAAACATGCACATGGAACCCAGAGTATGATCAACCGTGTGGTCGGGAGACATGTTCCAATATGTCTCAGTTCTCGTCCCCTGGTACTCGGGTGCAACATTCCACACGCTTTACTAACACTCTCCCGACTTGGAGAGTCAGTGCCTTTAACCTCCTGTTTGGCCCAGTTTGCAATTTCTCCGGAAGATGAACAGGAATAGGGAGAACCAATGAGAGACTAGCTGGAGGGGTCTGGACGGGCAAATTTAACTCTCATTTCCCACCAGGAAGAGGAATTAACCAAAGGCTCAGCGTAGCGTGCCGTGCCTAACCAGATTAGGGCCTGAAGCAATCCTGCGGTGTTGCGGCCAGCTCACAAGAAAGCGAGTTGAAGAAAGGAGCTCAGGGGCACTGTAATTCACAAACCTGCAGAGTTATAAATGACAGTTATCGTCCAAAAATTTACTGAAGTAAGGGTGCCAAGAGGACTTGAAAGTGGGGCAGAATTGCAGGAAACCGATTTCAGGAGGTAGACTGGAATTGCATTTAAAGCATAGGAAAGGAGGCAGAACGTGGAGAATGATGCACTTGGCCAAAAAGGGCGTATGCGTTTTTTCCTGAATATACAGGAAAAAACGCATACGCCCTTTTTGGCCAACCAAGCAAGCTTGCAAAGGAAATCTGCACTACAATGAAGTCTCACTTCCCCCCGGTCAAAAGGGCCATCTGAAAAAAGTGTAAAATCCAGAAAGGCAGGACAGGCCATGGAGAACTGGGAGCCTTGTTATGCTGATGGGCGGGATGAAAATTGCGAACAGCCACTCGGGAGAAGTGTATTGTGTTTCCTGAAACATCTAAAAAACAAAGCAACAGAGCCTAGGGCACTTCCACTTATGGTCCTATAGCTTAGGGAAATTAAAATCAAAAAGACACAGCCACCCCAAAGTTTGGGACGGCTCTGTTTACAAGAACCTCGTTTACAGTACAAGTTCAATATTGCAGAAAGCGAAAAATGGATAAAGAAGTTGTGGTACTTACGTACAATGCAATATCACTCAGCAATGAAATCTATGTCATCAGGCCCGTAGCAGCATAATGAGTGGATTCAGGTATGATGATTCTAACGGAAATAAGTCACACAGAAAAAGAAATATCGTAAGATATCACTAATACACGGAATGTAAACTTGGCTACACAGGAACTGGATTACAAAACAGAACAGGGTCTCAAAATTAGAAAACCAACTTATGCTTGCTTAAGGGTAAAGGTGAGTTGGGGTGCTGCATAAAGCCAGAGATTGAAATGAGCACAGATAAAGTTCCTTAAGCCAAATATGGAATAGACAAGAACTACTCCTTGCTCAACGAAATGGACTCAACAGCCCATATTAAACGCCTAAGAATGTACCTGACTAGTAAGTATCTTAAAACCTATGGATTGCTATGTCTCTGAAAGAAAATGAAGCATGTGTACAGGGGCATAAACGCAACATTGATAGGATTGGAGAGGTTCGGTGAGCAAATGAAGACCCTTTGAAGTCATATTGCATGGTACCCATTCCACGGGTCTCAACTCTCCAGGTTTAAGGGATTCTTCCTTCAGCTAAAACATGCATGTGGAACCCAGAGTATGATCAACCATGTGATCGGGAGACGTGTTCCAATATGTCTCAGTTCTCGTCCCCTGGTACTCGGGTGTAACATTCCAGACGCTTTACTAACACTCTCCCGACTTGGAGAGTCAGTGCCTTTAACCTCCTGTTTGGCCCAGTTTGCAATTTCTGAGGAAGATGAACAGGAATAGGGAGAACCAATGAGAGACTAGCTGGAGGGGTCTGGACGGGCAAATTTAACTCTCATTTCCCACCAGGAAGAGGAATTAACCAAAGGCTCAGCGTAGCGTGCCGTGCCGGAACCAGATTAGGGCCTGAAGCAATCCTGCGGTGTTGCGGCCAGCTCACATGAAAGCGAGTTGAAGAAAGGAGCTCAGGGGCACTGTAATTCACAAACCTGCAGAGTTATAAATGACAGCTATCGTCCAAAAATATACTGAAGTAAGGCTGCCAAGAGGACTTGAAAGCGGGGCAGAATTGCAGGAAACCGATTTCAGGAGGTAGACTGGAATTGCATTTAAAGCATAGGAAAAGAGGCAGAACGTCCACAATGATGCACTTGGCCAAAAAGGGCGTATGCGTTTTTTCCTGAATATATTCAGGAGAAAACGCATACGCCCTTCTTGGCCAACCAAGCAAGCTTGCAAAGGAAATCTGCACTACAAAGAAGTCTCACTTCCCCCCGGTCAAAAGGGCCACCTGAAAAAAGTGTAAAATCCAGAAAGGCAGGACAGGCCATGGAGAACTGGGAGCCTTGTTATGCTGATGGGCGGGATGTAAATTGCCAACAGCCACTCGGGAGAGGTGTATGGTGTTTCCTGAAACATCTAAAAAACAAAGCAACAGAGCCTAGGGCACTTCCACTTATGGTCCTATAGCTTAGGGAAATTAAATTCAAAAAGACACAGCCACCCGAAATTTTGGGACGGCTCTGTTTACAAGAACATCATTTACGGTACAAGTTCAATATCGCAGAAAGTGAAAAATGGATAAAGAAGTTGTGGTACTTACGTACAATGCAATATCACTCAGCGATGAAATCTATGTCATCAGGCCCATAGCAGCATAATGAGTGGATTCAGGTATGATGATTCTAACTGAAATAAGGCACACAAAAAAGAAACATCATAAGATACCACTAATACACGGAATGTAAACTTGGGTACACAGGAACTGGATTACAAAACAGAACAGGGTCTCAAATTTAGAAAACCAACTTATGCTTGCTTAAGGGGAAAGGTGAATTGGGGTGGTGCATAAAACCAGAGATTGAAATGAGCACAGATAAAGTTCCTTAAGCCAAATATGGAATAGACAAGAACTACTCCTTGCTCAACGAAATGGACTCAACACCCCATATTAAACGACTAAGAATGTACCTGATTAATAAGTATCTTAAAACCAATGGATTGCTATGTCTCTGAAAGAAAATCAAGCGTGTGTACAGGGGCATAAACGCAGCAGTGATAGGATTGGAGAGGTTCGGTGAGCAAATGAAGACCCTTTGAGGTCATATTGCATGGGACCCATTCCACGGGTCTCAACTCTCAAGGTTTAAGGGATTCTGCCTTCAGCTAAAACATGCATGTGGAACCCAGGTTATGAGCAACCGTGTGATCGGGAGACGTGTTCCAATATGTCTCAGTTTTTGTCCCCTGGTACTCGGGTGCAACATTCCAGATGCTTTACTAACACACTCCCGACTTGGAGAGTCAGTGCCTTTAACCTCCTGTTTGGTCCAGTTTGCAATTTCTGCGGAAGATGAACAGGAATAGGGAGAACCAATGAGAGACTAGCTGGAGGTGTCTGGACGGGCAAATTTAACTCTCATTTCCCACCAGGAAGAAGAATTAACCAAAGGCTCAGCGTGCCATGCCGGAACCAGATTAGGGCCTGAAGCAATCCTGCGGTGTTGCGGCCAGCTCACAAGAAAGCGAGTTGAAGAAAGGAGCTCAGGGGCACTGTAATTCACAAACCTGCAGAGTTATAAATGACAGCTATCGTCCAAATATATACTGAAGTAAGGCTGCCAAGAGGACTTGAAAGCGGGGCAGAATTGCAGGAAACCGATTTCAGGAGGTAGACTGGAATTGCATTTAAAGCATAGGAAAAGAGGCAGAACGTCCACAATGATGCACTTGGCCAAAAAGGGCGTATGCGTTTTTTCCTGAATATATTCAGGAGAAAACGCATACGCCCTTCTTGGCCAACCAAGCAAGCTTGCAAAGGAAATCTGCACTACAAAGAAGTCTCACTTCCCCCCGGTCAAAAGGGCCACCTGAAAAAAGTGTAAAATCCAGAAAGGCAGGACAGGCCATGGAGAACTGGGAGCCTTGTTATGCTGATGGGCGGGATGTAAATTGCCAACAGCCACTCGGGAGAGGTGTATGGTGTTTCCTGAAACATCTAAAAAACAAAGCAACAGAGCCTAGGGCACTTCCACTTATGGTCCTATAGCTTAGGGAAATTAAATTCAAAAAGACACAGCCACCCGAAATTTTGGGACGGCTCTGTTTACAAGAACATCATTTACGGTACAAGTTCAATATCGCAGAAAGTGAAAAATGGATAAAGAAGTTGTGGTACTTACGTACAATGCAATATCACTCAGCGATGAAATCTATGTCATCAGGCCCGTAGCAGCATAATGAGTGCATTCAGGTATGATGATTCTAACTGAAATAAGTCACACAGAAAAAGAAACATCATAAGATACCACTAATACACGGAATGTAAACTTGGGTACACAGGAACTGGATTACAAAACAGAACAGGGTCTCAAATTTAGAAAACCAACTTATGCTTGCTTAAGGGGAAAGGTGAGTTGGGGTGCTGCATAAAACCAGAGATTGAAATGAGCACAGATAAAGTTTCTTAAGCCAAATATGGAATAGACAAGAACTACTCCTTGCTCAACGAAATGGACTCAACACCCCATATTAAACGCCTAAGAATGTACCTGACTAGTAAGTATCTTAAAACCTATGGATTGCTATGTCTCTGAAAGAAAATCAAGCGTGTGTACAGGGGCATAAACGCAGCAGTGATAGGATTGGAGAGGTTCGGTGAGCAAATGAAGACCCTTTCAATTCATATTGCATGGGACCCATTCCACGGGTCTCAACTCTCCAGGTTTAAGGGATTCTGCCTTCAGCTAAAACATGCACGTGGAACCCAGAGTATGATCAACCGTGTGATCGGGAGACGTGTTCCAATATGTCTCAGTTCTCGTCCCCTGGTACTCGGGTGCAACATTCCAGATGCTTTACTAACACTCTCCCGACTTGGAGAGTCAGTGCCTTTAACCTCCTGTTTGGCCCAGTTTGCAATTTCTGCGGAAGATGTACAGGAGTAGGGAGAACCAATGAGAGACTAGCTGGAGGTGTCTGGACGGGCAAATTTAACTCTCATTTCCCACCAGGAAGAAGAATTGACCAAAGGCTCAGCGTGCCGTGCCGGAACCAGATTAGGGCCTGAAGCAATCCTGCGGTGTTGCGGCCAGCTCACAAGAAAGCGAGTTGAAGAAAGGAGCTCAGGGGCACTGTAATTCACAAACCTGCAGAGTTATAAATGACAGCTATCATCCAAAAATATACTGAAGTAAGGCTGCCAAGAGGACTTGAAAGTGTGGCAGAATTGCAGGAAACCGATTTCAGGAGGTAGACTGTAATTGCATTTAAAGCATAGGAAAAGAGGCAGAACGTCCACAATGATGCACTTGGCCAAAAAGGGCGTATGCGTTTTTTCCTGAATATATTCAGGAAAAAACGCATACGCCCTCTTTGGCCATCCAAGCAAGCTTGCAAAGGAAATCTGCACTACAATGAAGTCTCACTTCCCCCCGGTCAAAAGGGCCACCTGAAAAAAGTGTAAAATCCAGAAAGGCAGGACAGGCCATGGAGAACTGGGAGCCTTGTTATGCTGATGGGCGGGATGTAAATTGCCAAGAGCCACTCGGGAGAGGTGTATGGTGTTTCCTGAAACATCTAAAAAACAAAGCAACAGAGCCTAGGGCACTTCCACTTATGGTCCTATAGCTTAGGGAAATTAAAATCAAAAAGACACAGCCACCCCAAAGTTTGGGACGGCTCTGTTTACAAAAACCTCGTTTACGGTACAAGTTCAATATCGCAGAAAGTGAAAAATGGATAAAGAATTTGTGGTACTTACGTACAATTCAATATCACTCAGCAATGAAATCTATGTCATCAGGCCCGTAGCAGCATAATGAGTGGATTCAGGTATGATGATTCTAACTGAAATCAGTCACACAGAAAAAGAAACATCATAAGATACCACTAATACACGGAATGTAAACTTGGGTACACAGGAACTGGATTACAAAACAGAACAGGGTCTCAAATTTAGAAAACTAACTTATGCTTGCTTAAGGGGAAAGGTGAGTTGGGGTGCTGCATAAAACCAGAGATTGAAATGAGCACAGATAAAGTTCCTTAAGCCAAATATGGAATAGACAAGAACTACTCCTTGCTCAACGAAATGGACTCAACACCCCATATTAAACGCCTAAGAATGTACCTGACTAGTAAGTATCTTAAAGCCTATGGATTGCTATGTCTCTGAAAGGAAATCAAGCGTGTGTACAGGGGCATAAACGCAGCAGTGATAGGATTGGAGAGGTTCGGTGAGCAAATGAAGACCCTTTGAAGTCATATTGCATGGGACCCATTCCACGGGTCTCAACTCTCCAGGTTTAAGGGATTCTGCCTTCAGCTAAAACATGCACGTGGAACCCAGAGTATGATCAACCGTGTGATCGGGAGACGTGTTCCAATATGTCACAGTTTTTGTCCCCTGGGTCTCGGGTGCAACATTCCAGACGCTTTACTAACACACTCCCGACTTGGAGAGTCAGTGCCTTTAACCTCCTGTTTGGTCCAGTTTGCAATTTCTGCGGAAGATGAACAGGAATAGGGAGAACCAATGAGAGACTAGCTGGAGGTGTCTGGACGGGCAAATTTAACTCTCATTTCCCACCAGGAAGAGGAATTAACCAAAGGCTCAGCGTGCCATGCCGGAACCAGATTAGGGCCTGAAGCAATCCTGCGGTGTTGCGGCCAGCTCACAAGAAAGCGAGTTGAAGAAAGGAGCTCAGGGGCACTGTAATTCACAAACCTGCAGAGTTATAAATGACAGCTATCGTCCAAAAATATACTGAAGTAAGGCTGCCAAGAGGACTTGAAAGCGGGGCAGAATTGCAGGAAACCGATTTCAGGAGGTAGACTGGAATTGCATTTAAAGCATAGGAAAAGAGGCAGAACGTCCACAATGATGCACTTGGCCAAAAAGGGCATATGCGTTTTTTCCTGAATATATTCAGGAAAAAACGCATATGCCCTTTTTGGCCAACCAAGCAAGCTTGCAAAGGAAATCTGCACTACAATGAAGTCTCACTTCCCCCCGGTCAAAAGGGCCACCTGAAAAAAGTGTAAAATCCAGAAAGGCAGGACAGGCCATGGAGAACTGGGAGCCTTGTTATGCTGATGGGCGGGATGTAAATTGCCAACAGCCACTCGGGAGAGGTGTATGGTGTTTCCTGAAACATCTAAAAAACAAAGCAACAGAGCCTAGGGCACTTCCACTTATGGTCCTATAGCTTAGGGAAATTAAAATCAAAAAGACACAGCCACCTGAAAGTTTGGGACGGCTCTGTTTACAAGAATCTCATTTACGGTACAAGTTCAATATCGCAGAAAGTGAAAAATGGATAAAGAAGTTGTGGTACTTACGTACAATGCAATATCACTCAGCAATGAAATCTATGTCATCAGGCCTGTAGCAGCATAATGAGTGGATTCAGGTATGATGATTCTAACTGAAATAAGTCACACAGAAAAAGAAACATCATAAGATACCACTAATACACGGAATGTAAACTTGGGTACACAGGAACTGGATTACAAAACAGAACAGGGTCTCAAATTTAGAAAACCAACTTACGCTTGCTTAAGGGGAAAGGTGAGTTGGGGTGCTACATAAAACCAGAGATTGAAATGAGCACAGATAAAGTTTCTTAAGCCAAATATGGAATAGACAAGAACTACTCCTTGCTCAACGAAATGGACTCAACACCCCATATTAAACGCCTAAGAATGTACCTGACTAGTAAGTATCTTAAAACCTATGGATTGCTATGTCTCTGAAAGAAAATCAAGCGTGTGTACAGGGGCATAACCGCAGCAGTGATAGGATTGGAGAGGTTCGGTGAGCAAATGAAGACCCTTTGAAGTCATATTGCATGGTACCCATTCCACGGGTCTCAACTCTCCAGGTTTAAGGGATCCTTCCTTCAGCTAAAACATGCACGTGGAACCCAGAGTATGATCAACCGTGTGATCGGGAGACGTGTTCCAATATGTCTCAGTTCTCGTCCCCTGGTACTCGGGTGAAACATTCCAGACGCTTTACTAACACTCTCCCGACTTGGAGAGTCAGTGCCTTTAACCTCCTGTTTGGCCCAGTTTGCAATTTCTGCGGAAGATGAACAGGAATAGGGAGAACCAATGAGAGACTAGCTGGAGGTGTCTGGACGGGCAAATTTAACTCTCATTTCCCACCAGGAAGAGGAATTAACCAAAGGCTCAGCGTGCCGAGCCGGAACCAGATGAGGGCCTGAAGCAATCCTGCGGTGTTGCGGCCAGCTCACAAGAAAGCGAGTTGAAGAAAGGAGCTCAGGGGCACTGTAATTCACAAACCTGCAGAGTTATAAATGACAGCTATCGTCCAAAAATATACTGAAGTAAGGCTGCCAAGAGGACTTGAAAGCGGGGCAGAATTGCAGGAAACCGATTTCAGGAGGTAGACTGGAATTGCATTTAAAGCATAGGAAAAGAGGCAGAACGTCCACAATGATGCACTTGGCCAAAAAGGGCGTATGCGTTTTTTCCTGAATATATTCAGGAAAAAACGCATACGCCCTTCTTGGCCAACCAAGCAAGCTTGCAAAGGAAATCTGCACTACAAAGAAGTCTCACTTCCCCCCGGTCAAAAGGGCCACCTGAAAAAAGTGTAAAATCCAGAAAGGCAGGACAGGCCATGGAGAACTGGGAGCCTTGTTATGCTGATGGGCGGGATGTAAATTGCCAACAGCCACTCGGGAGAGGTGTATGGTGTTTCCTGAAACATCTAAAAAACAAAGCAACAGAGCCTAGGGCACTTCCACTTATGGTCCTATAGCTTAGGGAAATTAAAATCAAAAAGACACAGCCACCCCAAAGTTTGGGACGGCTCTGTTTACAAGAACCTCGTTTACGGTACAAGTTCAATATCGCAGAAAGTGAAAAATGGATAAAGAATTTGTGGTACTTACGTACAATGCAATATCACTCAGCAATGAAATCTATGTCATCAGGCCCGTAGCAGCATAATGAGTGGATTCATGTATGATGATTCTAACTGAAATAAGTCACAAAGAAAAGAAACATCATAAGATACCACTAATACACGGAATGTAAACTTGGGTACACAGGAACTGGATTACAAAACAGAACAGGGTCTCAAATTTAGAAAACCAACTTATGCTTGCTTAAGGGGAAAGGTGAGTTGGGGTGCTGCATAAAACCAGAGATTGAAATGAGCACAGATAAAGTTCCTTAAGCCAAATATGGAATAGACAAGAACTACTCCTTGCTCAACGAAATGGACTCAACACCCCATATTAAACGCCTAAGAATGTACCTGACTAGTGAGTATCTTAAAACCTATGGATTGTTATGTCTCTGAAAGAAAATCAAGCGTGTGTACAGGGGCATAAACGCAGCAGTGATAGGATTGGAGAGGTTCGGTGAGCAAATGAAGACCCTTTGAAGTCATATTGCATGGTACCCATTCCACGGGTCTCAACTCTCCAGGTTTAAGGGATTCTTCCTTCATCTAAAACATGCACGTGGAACCCAGAGTATGATCAACCGTGTGATCGGGAGACGTGTTCCAATATGTCTCAGTTCTCGAACCCTGGTACTCGGGTGCAACATTCCAGATGCTTTAGTAACACTCTCCCGACTTGGAGAGTCAGTGCCTTTAACCTCCTGTTTGGCCCAGTTTGCAATTTCTGCGGAAGATGAACAGGAATAGGGAGAACCAATGAGAGACTAGCTGGAGGTGTCTGGACGGGCAAATTTAACTCTCATTTCCCACCAGGAAGAGGAATTAACCAAAGGCTCAGCGTGCCATACCGGAACCAGATTAGGGCCTGAAGCAATCCTGCGGTGTTGCGGCCAGCTCACAAGAAAGCGAGTTGAAGAAAGGAGCTCAGGGGCACTGTAATTCACAAACCTGCAGAGTTATAAATGACAGCTATCGTCCAAAAATATACTGAAGTAAGGCTGCCAAGAGGACTTGAAAGTGGGGCAGAATTGCAGGAAACCGATTTCAGGAGGTAGACTGGAATTGCATTTAAAGCATAGGAAAAGAGGCAGAACGTCCACAATGATGCACTTGGCCAAAAAGGGCGTATGCGATTTTTCCTGAATATATTCAGATAAAAACGCATACGCCCTTTTTGGCCAACCAAGCACGCTTGCAAAGGAAATCTGCACTACAATGAAGTCTCACTTCCCCCCGGTCAAAAGGGCCATCTGAAAAAAGTGTAAAATCCAGAAAGGCAGGACAGGCCATGGAGAACTGGGAGCCTTGTTATGCTGATGGGCGGGATGTAAATTGCCAACAGCCACTCCGGAGAGGTGTATGGTGTTTCCTGAAACATCTAAAAAACAAAGCAACAGAGCCTAGGGCACTTCCACTTATGGTCCTATAGCTTAGGGAAATTAAAATCAAAAAGACACAGCCACCCGAAAATTTGGGACGCCTCTGTTTACAAGAACCTCATTTACGGTACAATTTCAATATCACAGAAAGTGAAAAATGGATAAAGAAGTTGTGGTACTTACGTACAATGCAATATCACTCAGCGATGAAATCTATGTCATCAGGCCCATAGCAGCATAATGAGTGGATTCAGGTATGATGATTCTAACTGAAATAAGTCACACAGAAAAAGAAACATCATAAGATACCACTAATACACGGAATGTAAACTTGGGTACACAGGAACTGGATTACAAAACAGAAGAGGGTCTCAAATTTAGAAAACCAACTTATGCTTGCTTAAGGGGAAAGGTGAGTTGTGGGGCTGCATAAAACCAGAGATTGAAATGAGCACAGATAAAGTTCCTTAAGCCAAATATGGAATAGACAAGAACTACTCCTTGCTCAACGAAATGGACTCAACACCCCATATTAAACGCCTAAGAATGTACCTGACTAGTAAGTATCTTAAAACCTATGGATTGCTATGTCTCTGAAAGAAAATCAAGCATGTGTACAGGGGCATAAACGCAGCAGTGATAGGATTGGAGAGGTTCGGTGAGCAAATGAAGACCCTTTGAATTCATATTGCATGGGACCCATTCCACGGGTCTCAACTCTCCAGGTTTAAGGGATTCTGCCTTCAGCTAAAACATGCACGTGGAACCCAGAGTATGATCAACCGTGTGATCGGGAGACGTGTTCCAATATGTCTCAGTTTTTGTCCCCTGGTACTCGGGTGCAACATTCCAGACGCTTTACTAACACACTCCCGACTTGGAGAGTCAGTGCCTTTAACCTCCTGTTTGGTCCAGTTTGCAATTTCTGCGGAAGATGAACGGGAATAGGGAGAACCAATGAGAGACTAGCTGGAGGTGTCTGGACGGGCAAATTTAACTCTCATTTCGCACCAGGAAGAAGAATTGACCAAAGGCTCAGCGTGCCGTGCCGGAACCAGATTAGGGCCTGAAGCAATCCTGCGGTGTTGCGGCCAGCTCACAAGAAAGCGAGTTGAAGAAAGGAGCTCAGGGGCACTGTAATTCACAAACCTGCAGAGTTATAAATGACAGCTATCGTCCAAAAATATACTGAAGTAAGGCTGCCAAGAGGACTTGAAAGCGGGGCAGAATTGCAGGAAACCGATTTCAGGAGGTAGACTGGAATTGCATTTAAAGCATAGGAAAAGAGGCAGAACGTCCACAATGATGCACTTGGCCAAAAAGGGCGTATGCGTTTTTTCCTGAATATATTCAGGAAAAAACGCATACGCCCTTCTTGGCCAACCAAGCAAGCTTGCAAAGGAAATCTGCACTACAATGAAGTGTCACTTCCCCCCGGTCAAAAGGGCCACCTGAAAAAAGTGTAAAATCCAGAAAGGCAGGACAGGCCAAGGAGAACTGGGAGCCTTGTTATGCTGATGGGCGGGATGTAAATTGCCAAGAGCCACTCGGGAGAGGTGTATGGTGTTTCCTGAAACATCTAAAAAACAAAGCAACAGAGCCTAGGGCACTTCCACTTATGGTCCTATAGCTTAGGGAAATTAAAATCAAAAAGACACAGCCACCCCAAAATTTGGGACGGCTCTGTTTACAAGAACCTCGTTTACGGTACAAGTTCAATATCGCAGAAAGTGAAAAATGGATAAAGAATTTGTGGTACTTACGTACAATGCAATATCACTCAGCAATGAAATCTATGTCATCAGGCCCGTAGCAGCATAATGAGTGGATTCATGTATGATGATTCTAACTGAAATAAGTCACAAAGAAAAGAAACATCATAAGATACCACTAATACACGGAATGTAAACTTGGGTACACAGGAACTGGATTACAAAACAGAACAGGGTCTCAAATTTAGAAAACCAACTTATGCTTGCTTAAGGGGAAAGGTGAGTTGGGGTGCTGCATAAAACCAGAGATTGAAATGAGCACAGATAAAGTTCCTTAAGCCAAATATGGAATAGACAAGAACTACTCCTTGCTCAACGAAATGGACTCAACACCCCATATTAAACGCCTAAGAATGTACCTGACTAGTAAGTATCTTAAAACCTATGGATTGTTATGTCTCTGAAAGAAAATCAAGCGTGTGTACAGGGGCATAAACGCAGCAGTGATAGGATTGGAGAGGTTCGGTGAGCAAATGAAGACCCTTTGAAGTCATATTGCATGGTACCCATTCCACGGGTCTCAACTCTCCAGGTTTAAGGGATTCTTCCTTCAGCTAAAACATGCACGTGGAACCCAGAGTATGATCAACCGTGTGATCGGGAGACGTGTTCCAATATGTCTCAGTTCTCGTACCCTGGTACTCGGGTGCAACATTCCAGATGCTTTAGTAACACTCTCCCGACTTGGAGAGTCAGTGCCTTTAACCTCCTGTTTGGCCCAGTTTGCAATTTCTGCGGAAGATGAACAGGAATAGGGAGAACCAATGAGAGACTAGCTGGAGGTGTCTGGACGGGCAAATTTAACTCTCATTTCCCACCAGGAAGAGGAATTAACTAAAGGCTCAGCGTGCCATGCCGGAACCAGATTAGGGCCTGAAGCAATCCTGCGGTGTTGCGGCCAGCTCACAAGAAAGCGAGTTGAAGAAAGGAGCTCAGGGGCACTGTAATTCACAAACCTGCAGAGTTATAAATGACAGCTATCGTCCAAAAATATACTGAAGTAAGGCTGCCAAGAGGACTTGAAAGCGGGGCAGAATTGCAGGAAACCGATTTCAGGAGGTAGACTGGAATTGCATTTAAAGCATAGGAAAAGAGGCAGAACGTCCACAATGATGCACTTGGCCAAAAAGGGCGTATGCGTTTTTTCCTGAATATATTCAGGAATATATTCAGGAAAAAACGCATACGCCCTTTTTGGCCAACCAAGCAAGCTTGCAAAGGAAATCTGCACTACAATGAAGTCTCACTTCCCCCCGGTCAAAAGGGCCACCTGAAAAAAGTGTAAAATCCAGAAAGGCAGGACAGGCCATGGAGAACTGGGAGCCTTGTTATGCTGATGGGCGGGATGTAAATTGCCAACAGCCACTCGGGAGAGGTGTATGGTGTTTCCTGAAACATCTAAAAAACAAAGCAACAGAGCCTAGGGCACTTCCACTTATGGTCCTATAGCTTAGGGAAATTAAAATCAAAAAGACACAGCCACCCCAAAGTTTGGGACGGCTCTGTTTACAAGAACCTCGTTTACGGTACAAGTTCAATATCGCAGAAAGTGAAAAATGGATAAAGAAGTTGTGGTACTTACGTACAATGCAATATCACTCAGCAATGAAATCTATGTCATCAGGCCCGTAGCAGCATAATGAGTGGATTCATGTATGATGATTCTAACTGAAATAAGTCACAAAGAAAAGAAACATCATAAGATACCACTAATACACGGAATGTAAACTTGGGTACACAGGAACTGGATTACAAAACAGAACAGGGTCTCAAATTTAGAAAACCAACTTATGCTTGCTTAAGGGGAAAGGGGAGTTGGGGTGCTGCATAAAACCAGAAATTGAAATGAGCACAGATAAACTTCCTTAAGCCAAATATGGAATAGACAAGAACTACTCCTTGCTCAACGAAATGGACTCAACACCCCATATTAAACGCCTAAGAATGTACCTGACTAGTGAGTATCTTAAAACCTATGGATTGTTATGTCTCTGAAAGAAAATCAAGCGTGTGTACAGGGGCATAAACGCAGCAGTGATAGGATTGGAGAGGTTCGGTGAGCAAATGAAGACCCTTTGAAGTCATATTGCATGGTACCCATTCCACGGGTCTCAACTCTCCAGGTTTAAGGGATTCTTCCTTCAGCTAAAACATGCACGTGGAACCCAGAGTATGATCAACCGTGTGATCGGGAGACGTGTTCCAATATGTCTCAGTTCTCGTACCCTGGTACTCGGGTGCAACATTCCAGACGCTTTACTAACACTCTCCCGACTTGGAGAGTCAGTGCCTTTAACCTCCTGTTTGGCCCAGTTTGCAATTTCTGCGGAAGATGAACAGGAATAGGGAGAACCAATGAGAGACTAGCTGGAGGTGTCTGGACGGGCAAATTTAACTCTCATTTCCCACCAGGAAGAGGAATTAACCAAAGGCTCAGCGTGCCGTGCCGGAACCAGATTAGGGCCTGAAGCAATCCTGCGGTGTTGCGGCCAGCTCACCAGAAAGCGAGTTGAAGAAAGGAGCTCAGGGGCACTGTAATTCACAAACCTGCAGAGTTATAAATGACAGCTATCGTCCAAAAATATACTGAAGTAAGGCTGCCAAGAGGACTTGAAAGCGGGGCAGAATTGCAGGAAACCGATTTCAGGAGGTAGACTGGAATTGCATTTAAAGCATAGGAAAAGAGGCAGAACGTCCACAATGATGCACTTGGCCAAAAAGGGCGTATGCGTTTTTTCCTGAATATATTCAGGAAAAAACGCATACGCCCTTTTTGGCCAACCAAGCAAGCTTGCAAAGGAAATCTGCACTACAATGAAGTCTCACTTCCCCCGGGTCAAAAGGGCCACCTGAAAAAAGTGTAAAATCCAGAAAGGCAGGACAGGCCATGGAGAACTGGGAGCCTTGTTATGCTGATGGGCGGGATGTAAATTGCCAAGAGCCACTCTGGAGAGGTGTATGGTGTTTCCTGAAACATCTAAAAAACAAAGCAACAGAGCCTAGGGCACTTCCACTTATGGTCCTATACCTTAGGGAAATTAAAATCAAAAAGACACAGCCACCCCAAAGTTTGGGACGGCTCTGTTTACAAAAACCTCGTTTACGGTACAAGTTCAATATCGCAGAAAGTGAAAAATGGATAAAGAATTTGTGGTACTTACGTACAATGCAATATCACTCAGCAATGAAATCTATGTCATCAGGCCCGTAGCAGCATAATGAGTGGATTCAGGTATGATGATTCTAACTGAAATAAGTCACACAGAAAAAGAAACATCATAAGATATCACTAATACACGGGATGTAAACTTGGCTACACAGGAACTGGATTACAAAACAGAACAGGGTCTCAAATTTAGAAAACCAACTTATGCTTGCTTAAGGGGAAAGGTGAGTTGGGGTGCTGCATAAAACCAGAGATTGAAATGAGCACAGATAAAGTTCCTTAAGCCAAATATGGAATAGACAAGAACTACTCCTTGCTCAACGAAATGGACTCAACACCCCATATTAAACGCCTAAGAATGTACCTGACTAGTAAGTATCTTAAAACCTATGGATTGCTATGTGTCTGAAAGAAAATCAAGCGTGTGTACAGGGGCATAAACGCAGCAGTGATAGGATTGGAGAGGTTCGGTGAGCAAATGAAGACCCTTTGAAGTCATATTGCATGGTACCCATTCCACGGGTCTCAACTCTCCAGGTTTAAGGGACTCTTCCTTCAGCTAAAACATGCACGTGGAACCCAGAGTATGATCAACCGTGTGATCGGGAGACGTGTTCCAATATGTCTCAGTTCTCGTCCCCTGGTACTCGGGTGCAACATTCCAGACGCTTTACTAACACTCTCCCGACTTGGAGAGTCAGTGCCTTTAACCTCCTGTTTGGCCCAGTTTGCAATTTCTGCGGAAGATGAACAGGAATAGGGAGAACCAATGAGAGACTAGCTGGAGGTGTCTGGACGGGCAAATTTAACTCTCATTTCCCACCAGGAAGAGGAATTAACCAAAGGCTCAGCGTGCCGTGCCAGAACCAGATTAGGGCCTGAAGCAATCCTGCGGTGTTGCGGCCAGCTCACAAGAAAGCGAGTTGAAAAAAGTAGCTCAGGGGCACTGTAATTCACAAACCTGCAGAGTTATAAATGACAGCTATCGTCCAAAAATATACTGAAGTAAGGCTGCCAAGAGGACTTGAAAGCGGGGCAGAATTGCAGGAAACCGATTTCAGGAGGTAGACTGGAATTGCATTTAAAGCATAGGAAAAGAGGCAGAACGTCCACTATGATGCACTTGGCCAAAAAGGGTGTATGCGTTTTTTCCTGAATATATTCAGGAAAAAACGCATACGCCCTTTTTGGCCAACCAAGCAAGCTTGCAAAGGAAATCTGCACTACAATGAAGTCTCACTTCCCCCCGGTCAAAAGGGCCATCTGAAAAAAGTGTAAAATCCAGAAAGGCAGGACAGGCCATGGAGAACTGGGAGCCTTGTTATGCTGATGGGCGGGATGTAAATTGCCAACAGCCACTCGGGAGAGGTGTATGGTGTTTCCTGAAACATCTAAAAAACAAAGCAACAGAGCCTAGGGCACTTCCACTTATGGTCCTATAGCTTAGGGAAATTAAAATCAAAAAGACACAGCCACCCCAAAGTTTGGGACGGCTCTGTTTACAAGAACCTCGTTTACGGTACAAGTTCAATATCGCAGAAAGTGAAAAATGGATAAAGAAGTTGTGGTACTTACGTACAATGCAATATCACTCAGCAATGAAATCTATGTCATCAGGCCCGTAGCAGCATAATGAGTGGATTCAGGTATGATGATTCTAACTGAAATAAGTCACACAGAAAAAGAAACATCATAAGATATCACTAATACACGGGATGTAAACTTGGCTACACAGGAACTGGATTACAAAACAGAACAGGGTCTCAAATTTAGAAAACCAACTTATGCTTGCTTAAGGGGAAAGGTGAGTTGGGGTGCTGCATAAAACCAGAGATTGAAATGAGCACAGATAAAGTTCCTTAAGCCAAATATGGAATAGACAAGAACTACTCCTTGCTCAACGAAATGGACTCAACACCCCATATTAAACGCCTAAGAATGTACCTGACTAGTAAGTATCTTAAAACCTATGGATTGCTATGTGTCTGAAAGAAAATCAAGCGTGTGTACAGGGGCATAAACGCAGCAGTGATAGGATTGGAGAGGTTCGGTGAGCAAATGAAGACCCTTTGAAGTCATATTGCATGGTACCCATTCCACGGGTCTCAACTCTCCAGGTTTAAGGGATTCTTCCTTCAGCTAAAACATGCACGTGGAACCCAGAGTATGATCAACCGTGTGATCGGGAGACGTGTTCCAATATGTCTCAGTTCTCGTCCCCTGGTACTCGGGTGCAACATTCCAGACGCTTTACTAACACTCTCCCGACTTGGAGAGTCAGTGCCTTTAACCTCCTGTTTGGCCCAGTTTGCAATTTCTGCGGAAGATGAACAGGAATAGGGAGAACCAATGAGAGACTAGCTGGAGGTGTCTGGACGGGCAAATTTAACTCTCATTTCCCACCAGGAAGAGGAATTAACCAAAGGCTCAGCGTGCCGTGCCGGAACCAGATTAGGGCCTGAAGCAATCCTGCGGTGTTGCGGCCAGCTCACAAGAAAGCGAGTTGAAGAAAGGAGCTCAGGGGCACTGTAATTCACAAACCTGCAGAGTTATAAATGACAGCTATCGTCCAAAAATATACTGAAGTAAGGCTGCCAAGAGGACTTGAAAGCGGGGCAGAATTGCAGGAAACCGATTTCAGGAGGTAGACTGGAATTGCATTTAAAGCATAGGAAAAGAGGCAGAACGTCCACAATGATGCACTTGGCCAAAAAGGGCGTATGCGTTTTTTCCTGAATATATTCAGGAAAAAACGCATACGCCCTTTTTGGCCAACCAAGCAAGCTTGCAAAGGAAATCTGCACTACAATGAAGTCTCACTTCCCCCCGGTCAAAAGGGCCATCTGAAAAAAGTGTAAAATCCAGAAAGGCAGGACAGGCCATGGAGAACTGGGAGCCTTGTTATGCTGATGGGCGGGATGTAAATTGCCAACAGCCACTCGGGAGAGGTGTATGGTGTTTCCTGAAACATCTAAAAAACAAAGCAACAGAGCCTAGGGCACTTCCACTTATGGTCCTATAGCTTAGGGAAATTAAAATCAAAAAGACACAGCCACCCCAAAGTTTGGGACGGCTCTGTTTACAAGAACCTTGTTTACGGTACAAGTTCAATATCGCAGAAAGTGAAAAATGGATAAAGAAGTTGTGGTACTTACGTACAATGCAATATCACTCAGCAATGAAATCTATGTCATCAGGCCCGTAGCAGCATAATGAGTGGATTCAGGTATGATGATTCTAACTGAAATAAGTCACACAGAAAAAGAAACATCATAAGATATCACTAATACACGGGATGTAAACTTGGCTACACAGGAACTGGATTACAAAACAGAACAGGGTCTCAAATTTAGAAAACCAACTTATGCTTGCTTAAGGGGAAAGGTGAGTTGGGGTGCTGCATAAAACCAGAGATTGAAATGAGCACAGATAAAGTTCCTTAAGCCAAATATGGAATAGACAAGAACTACTCCTTGCTCAACGAAATGGACTCAACACCCCATATTAAACGCCTAAGAATGTACCTGACTAGTAAGTATCTTAAAACCTATGGATTGCTATGTGTCTGAAAGAAAATCAAGCGTGTGTACAGGGGCATAAACGCAGCAGTGATAGGATTGGAGAGGTTCGGTGAGCAAATGAAGACCCTTTGAAGTCATATTGCATGGTACCCATTCCACGGGTCTCAACTCTCCAGGTTTAAGGGATTCTTCCTTCAGCTAAAACATGCACGTGGAACCCAGAGTATGATCAACCGTGTGATCGGGAGACGTGTTCCAATATGTCTCAGTTCTCGTCCCCTGGTACTCGGGTGCAACATTCCAGACGCTTTACTAACACTCTCCCGACTTGGAGAGTCAGTGCCTTTAACCTCCTGTTTGGCCCAGTTTGCAATTTCTGCGGAAGATGAACAGGAATAGGGAGAACCAATGAGAGACTAGCTGGAGGTGTCTGGACGGGCAAATTTAACTCTCATTTCCCACCAGGAAGAGGAATTAACCAAAGGCTCAGCGTGCCGTGCCGGAACCAGATTAGGGCCTGAAGCAATCCTGCGGTGTTGCGGCCAGCTCACAAGAAAGCGAGTTGAAGAAAGGAGCTCAGGGGCACTGTAATTCACAAACCTGCAGAGTTATAAATGACAGCTATCGTCCAAAAATATACTGAAGTAAGGCTGCCAAGAGGACTTGAAAGCGGGGCAGAATTGCAGGAAACCGATTTCAGGAGGTAGACTGGAATTGCATTTAAAGCATAGGAAAAGAGGCAGAACGTCCACAATGATGCACTTGGCCAAAAAGGGCGTATGCGTTTTTTCCTGAATATATTCAGGAAAAAACGCATACGCCCTTTTTGGCCAACCAAGCAAGCTTGCAAAGGAAATCTGCACTACAATGAAGTCTCACTTCCCCCCGGTCAAAAGGGCCATCTGAAAAAAGTGTAAAATCCAGAAAGGCAGGACAGGCCATGGAGAACTGGGAGCCTTGTTATGCTGATGGGCAGGATGTAAATTGCCAACAGCCACTCGGGAGAGGTGTATGGTGTTTCCTGAAACATCTAAAAAACAAAGCAACAGAGCCTAGGGCACTTCCACTTATGGTCCTATAGCTTAGGGAAATTAAAATCAAAAAGACACAGCCACCCCAAAGTTTGGGACGGCTCTGTTTACAAGAACCTCGTTTACGGTACAAGTTCAATATCGCAGAAAGTGAAAAATGGATAAAGAAGTTGTGGTACTTACGTACAATGCAATATCACTCAGCAATGAAATCTATGTCATCAGGCCCGTAGCAGCATAATGAGTGGATTCAGGTATGATGATTCTAACTGAAATAAGTCACACAGAAAAAGAAACATCATAAGATATCACTAATACACGGGATGTAAACTTGGCTACACAGGAACTGGATTACAAAACAGAACAGGGTCTCAAATTTAGAAAACCAACTTATGCTTGCTTAAGGGGAAAGGTGAGTTGGGGTGCTGCATCAAACCAGAGATTGAAATGAGCACAGATAAAGTTCCTTAAGCCAAATATGGAATAGACAAGAACTACTCCTTGCTCAACGAAATGGACTCAACACCCCATATTAAACGCCTAAGAATGTACCTGACTAGTAAGTATCTTAAAACCTATGGATTGCTATGTGTCTGAAAGAAAATCAAGCGTGTGTACAGGGGCATAAACGCAGCAGTGATAGGATTGGAGAGGTTCGGTGAGCAAATGAAGACCCTTTGAAGTCATATTGCATGGTACCCATTCCACGGGTCTCAACTCTCCAGGTTTAAGGGATTCTTCCTTCAGCTAAAACATGCACGTGGAACCCAGAGTATGATCAACCGTGTGATCGGGAGACGTGTTCCAATATGTCTCAGTTCTCGTCCCCTGGTACTCGGGTGCAACATTCCAGACGCTTTACTAACACTCTCCCAACTTGGAGAGTCAGTGCCTTTAACCTCCTGTTTGGCCCAGTTTGCAATTTCTGCGGAAGATGAACAGGAATAGGGAGAACCAATGAGAGACTAGCTGGAGGTGTCTGGACGGGCAAATTTAACTCTCATTTCCCACCAGGAAGAGGAATTTACCAAAGGCTCAGCGTGCCGTGCCGGAACCAGATTAGGGCCTGAAGCAATCCTGCGGTGTTGCGGCCAGCTCACAAGAAAGCGAGTTGAAGAAAGGAGCTCAGGGGCACTGTAATTCACAAACCTGCAGAGTTATAAATGACAGCTATCGTCCAAAAATATACTGAAGTAAGGCTGCCAAGAGGACTTGAAAGCGGGGCAGAATTGCAGGAAACCGATTTCAGGAGGTAGACTGGAATTGCATTTAAAGCATAGGAAAAGAGGCAGAACGTCCACAATGATGCACTTGGCCAAAAAGGGCGTATGCGTTTTTTCCTGAATATATTCAGGAAAAAACGCATACGCCCTTTTTGGCCAACCAAGCAAGCTTGCAAAGGAAATCTGCACTACAATGAAGTCTCACTTCCCCCCGGTCAAAAGGGCCATCTGAAAAAAGTGTAAAATCCAGAAAGGCAGGACAGGCCATGGAGAACTGGGAGCCTTGTTATGCTGATGGGCGGGATGTAAATTGCCAACAGCCACTCGGGAGAGGTGTATGGTGTTTCCTGAAACATCTAAAAAACAAAGCAACAGAGCCTAGGGCACTTCCACTTATGGTCCTATAGCTTAGGGAAATTAAAATCAAAAAGACACAGCCACCCCAAAGTTTGGGACGGCTCTGTTTACAAGAACCTCGTTTACGGTACAAGTTCAATATCGCAGAAAGTGAAAAATGGATAAAGAAGTTGTGGTACTTACGTACAATGCAATATCACTCAGCAATGAAATCTATGTCATCAGGCCCGTAGCAGCATAATGAGTGGATTCAGGTATGATGATTCTAACTGAAATAAGTCACACAGAAAAAGAAACATCATAAGATATCACTAATACACGGGATGTAAACTTGGCTACACAGGAACTGGATTACAAAACAGAACAGGGTCTCAAATTTAGAAAACCAACTTATGCTTGCTTAAGGGGAAAGGTGAGTTGGGGTGCTGCATAAAACCAGAGATTGAAATGAGCACAGATAAAGTTCCTTAAGCCAAATATGGAATAGACAAGAACTACTCCTTGCTCAACGAAATGGACTCAACACCCCATATTAAACGCCTAAGAATGTACCTGACTAGTAAGTATCTTAAAACCTATGGATTGCTATGTGTCTGAAAGAAAATCAAGCGTGTGTACAGGGGCATAAACGCAGCAGTGATAGGATTGGAGAGGTTCGGTGAGCAAATGAAGACCCTTTGAAGTCATATTGCATGGTACCCATTCCACGGGTCTCAACTCTCCAGGTTTAAGGGATTCTTCCTTCAGCTAAAACATGCACGTGGAACCCAGAGTATGATCAACCGTGTGATCGGGAGACGTGTTCCAATATGTCTCAGTTCTCGTCCCCTGGTACTCGGGTGCAACATTCCAGACGCTTTACTAACACTCTCCCGACTTGGAGAGTCAGTGCCTTTAACCTCCTGTTTGGCCCAGTTTGCAATTTCTGCGGAAGATGAACAGGAATAGGGAGAACCAATGAGAGACTAGCTGGAGGTGTCTGGACGGGCAAATTTAACTCTCATTTCCCACCAGGAAGAGGAATTAACCAAAGGCTCAGCGTGCCGTGCCGGAACCAGATTAGGGCCTGAAGCAATCCTGCGGTGTTGCGGCCAGCTCACAAGAAAGCGAGTTGAAGAAAGGAGCTCAGGGGCACTGTAATTCACAAACCTGCAGAGTTATAAATGACAGCTATCGTCCAAAAATATACTGAAGTAAGGCTGCCAAGAGGACTTGAAAGCGGGGCAGAATTGCAGGAAACCGATTTCAGGAGGTAGACTGGAATTGCATTTAAAGCATAGGAAAAGAGGCAGAACGTCCACAATGATGCACTTGGCCAAAAAGGGCGTATGCGTTTTTTCCTGAATATATTCAGGAAAAAACGCATACGCCCTTTTTGGCCAACCAAGCAAGCTTGCAAAGGAAATCTGCACTACAATGAAGTCTCACTTCCCCCCGGTCAAAAGGGCCATCTGAAAAAAGTGTAAAATCCAGAAAGGCAGGACAGGCCATGGAGAACTGGGAGCCTTGTTATGCTGATGGGCGGGATGTAAATTGCCAACAGCCACTCGGGAGAGGTGTATGGTGTTTCCTGAAACATCTAAAAAACAAAGCAACAGAGCCTAGGGCACTTCCACTTATGGTCCTATAGCTTAGGGAAATTAAAATCAAAAAGACACAGCCACCCCAAAGTTTGGGACGGCTCTGTTTACAAGAACCTCGTTTACGGTACAAGTTCAATATCGCAGAAAGTGAAAAATGGATAAAGAAGTTGTGGTACTTACGTACAATGCAATATCACTCAGCAATGAAATCTATGTCATCAGGCCCGTAGCAGCATAATGAGTGGATTCAGGTATGATGATTCTAACTGAAATAAGTCACACAGAAAAAGAAACATCATAAGATATCACTAATACACGGGATGTAAACTTGGCTACACAGGAACTGGATTACAAAACAGAACAGGGTCTCAAATTTAGAAAACCAACTTATGCTTGCTTAAGGGGAAAGGTGAGTTGGGGTGCTGCATAAAACCAGAGATTGAAATGAGCACAGATAAAGTTCCTTAAGCCAAATATGGAATAGACAAGAACTACTCCTTGCTCAACGAAATGGACTCAACACCCCATATTAAACGCCTAAGAATGTACCTGACTAGTAAGTATCTTAAAACCTATGGATTGCTATGTGTCTGAAAGAAAATCAAGCGTGTGTACAGGGGCATAAACGCAGCAGTGATAGGATTGGAGAGGTTCGGTGAGCAAATGAAGACCCTTTGAAGTCATATTGCATGGTACCCATTCCACGGGTCTCAACTCTCCAGGTTTAAGGGATTCTTCCTTCAGCTAAAACATGCACGTGGAACCCAGAGTATGATCAACCGTGTGATCGGGAGACGTGTTCCAATATGTCTCAGTTCTCGTCCCCTGGTACTCGGGTGCAACATTCCAGACGCTTTACTAACACTCTCCCGACTTGGAGAGTCAGTGCCTTTAACCTCCTGTTTGGCCCAGTTTGCAATTTCTGCGGAAGATGAACAGGAATAGGGAGAACCAATGAGAGACTAGCTGGAGGTGTCTGGACGGGCAAATTTAACTCTCATTTCCCACCAGGAAGAGGAATTAACCAAAGGCTCAGCGTGCCGTGCCGGAACCAGATTAGGGCCTGAAGCAATCCTGCGGTGTTGCGGCCAGCTCACAAGAAAGCGAGTTGAAGAAAGGAGCTCAGGGGCACTGTAATTCACAAACCTGCAGAGTTATAAATGACAGCTATCGTCCAAAAATATACTGAAGTAAGGCTGCCAAGAGGACTTGAAAGCGGGGCAGAATTGCAGGAAACCGATTTCAGGAGGTAGACTGGAATTGCATTTAAAGCATAGGAAAAGAGGCAGAACGTCCACAATGATGCACTTGGCCAAAAAGGGCGTATGCGTTTTTTCCTGAATATATTCAGGAAAAAACGCATACGCCCTTTTTGGCCAACCAAGCAAGCTTGCAAAGGAAATCTGCACTACAATGAAGTCTCACTTCCCCCCGGTCAAAAGGGCCATCTGAAAAAAGTGTAAAATCCAGAAAGGCAGGACAGGCCATGGAGAACTGGGAGCCTTGTTATGCTGATGGGCGGGATGTAAATTGCCAACAGCCACTCGGGAGAGGTGTATGGTGTTTCCTGAAACATCTAAAAAACAAAGCAACAGAGCCTAGGGCACTTCCACTTATGGTCCTATAGCTTAGGGAAATTAAAATCAAAAAGACACAGCCACCCCAAAGTTTGGGACGGCTCTGTTTACAAGAACCTCGTTTACGGTACAAGTTCAATATCGCAGAAAGTGAAAAATGGATAAAGAAGTTGTGGTACTTACGTACAATGCAATATCACTCAGCAATGAAATCTATGTCATCAGGCCCGTAGCAGCATAATGAGTGGATTCAGGTATGATGATTCTAACTGAAATAAGTCACACAGAAAAAGAAACATCATAAGATATCACTAATACACGGGATGTAAACTTGGCTACACAGGAACTGGATTACAAAACAGAACAGGGTCTCAAATTTAGAAAACCAACTTATGCTTGCTTAAGGGGAAAGGTGAGTTGGGGTGCTGCATAAAACCAGAGATTGAAATGAGCACAGATAAAGTTCCTTAAGCCAAATATGGAATAGACAAGAACTACTCCTTGCTCAACGAAATGGACTCAACACCCCATATTAAACGCCTAAGAATGTACCTGACTAGTAAGTATCTTAAAACCTATGGATTGCTATGTGTCTGAAAGAAAATCAAGCGTGTGTACAGGGGCATAAACGCAGCAGTGATAGGATTGGAGAGGTTCGGTGAGCAAATGAAGACCCTTTGAAGTCATATTGCATGGTACCCATTCCACGGGTCTCAACTCTCCAGGTTTAAGGGATTCTTCCTTCAGCTAAAACATGCACGTGGAACCCAGAGTATGATCAACCGTGTGATCGGGAGACGTGTTCCAATATGTCTCAGTTCTCGTCCCCTGGTACTCGGGTGCAACATTCCAGACGCTTTACTAACACTCTCCCGACTTGGAGAGTCAGTGCCTTTAACCTCCTGTTTGGCCCAGTTTGCAATTTCTGCGGAAGATGAACAGGAATAGGGAGAACCAATGAGAGACTAGCTGGAGGTGTCTGGACGGGCAAATTTAACTCTCATTTCCCACCAGGAAGAGGAATTAACCAAAGGCTCAGCGTGCCGTGCCGGAACCAGATTAGGGCCTGAAGCAATCCTGCGGTGTTGCGGCCAGCTCACAAGAAAGCGAGTTGAAGAAAGGAGCTCAGGGGCACTGTAATTCACAAACCTGCAGAGTTATAAATGACAGCTATCGTCCAAAAATATACTGAAGTAAGGCTGCCAAGAGGACTTGAAAGCGGGGCAGAATTGCAGGAAACCGATTTCAGGAGGTAGACTGGAATTGCATTTAAAGCATAGGAAAAGAGGCAGAACGTCCACAATGATGCACTTGGCCAAAAAGGGCGTATGCGTTTTTTCCTGAATATATTCAGGAAAAAACGCATACGCACTTTTTGGCCAACCAAGCAAGCTTGCAAAGGAAATCTGCACTACAATGAAGTCTCAATTCCCCCCGGTCAAAAGGGCCATCTGAAAAAAGTGTAAAATCCAGAAAGGCAGGACAGGCCATGGAGAACTGGGAGCCTTGTTATGCTGATGGGCGGGATGTAAATTGCCAACAGCCACTCGGGAGAGGTGTATGGTGTTTCCTGAAACATCTAAAAAACAAAGCAACAGAGCCTAGGGCACTTCCACTTATGGTCCTATAGCTTAGGGAAATTAAAATCAAAAAGACACAGCCACCCCAAAGTTTGGGACGGCTCTGTTTACAAGAACCTCGTTTACGGTACAAGTTCAATATCGCAGAAAGTGAAAAATGGATAAAGAAGTTGTGGTACTTACGTACAATGCAATATCACTCAGCAATGAAATCTATGTCATCAGGCCCGTAGCAGCATAATGAGTGGATTCAGGTATGATGATTCTAACTGAAATAAGTCACACAGAAAAAGAAACATCATAAGATATCACTAATACACGGGATGTAAACTTGGCTACACAGGAACTGGATTACAAAACAGAACAGGGTCTCAAATTTAGAAAACCAACTTATGCTTGCTTAAGGGGAAAGGTGAGTTGGGGTGCTGCATAAAACCAGAGATTGAAATGAGCACAGATAAAGTTCCTTAAGCCAAATATGGAATAGACAAGAACTACTCCTTGCTCAACGAAATGGACTCAACACCCCATATTAAACGCCTAAGAATGTACCTGACTAGTAAGTATCTTAAAACCTATGGATTGCTATGTGTCTGAAAGAAAATCAAGCGTGTGTACAGGGGCATAAACGCAGCAGTGATAGGATTGGAGAGGTTCGGTGAGCAAATGAAGACCCTTTGAAGTCATATTGCATGGTACCCATTCCACGGGTCTCAACTCTCCAGGTTTAAGGGATTCTTCCTTCAGCTAAAACATGCACGTGGAACCCAGAGTATGATCAACCGTGTGATCGGGAGACGTGTTCCAATATGTCTCAGTTCTCGTCCCCTGGTACTCGGGTGCAACATTCCAGACGCTTTACTAACACTCTCCCGACTTGGAGAGTCAGTGCCTTTAACCTCCTGTTTGGCCCAGTTTGCAATTTCTGCGGAAGATGAACAGGAATAGGGAGAACCAATGAGAGACTAGCTGGAGGTGTCTGGACGGGCAAATTTAACTCTCATTTCCCACCAGGAAGAGGAATTAACCAAAGGCTCAGCGTGCCGTGCCGGAACCAGATTAGGGCCTGAAGCAATCCTGCGGTGTTGCGGCCAGCTCACAAGAAAGCGAGTTGAAGAAAGGAGCTCAGGGGCACTGTAATTCACAAACCTGCAGAGTTATAAATGACAGCTATCGTCCAAAAATATACTGAAGTAAGGCTGCCAAGAGGACTTGAAAGCGGGGCAGAATTGCAGGAAACCGATTTCAGGAGGTAGACTGGAATTGCATTTAAAGCATAGGAAAAGAGGCAGAACGTCCACAATGATGCACTTGGCCAAAAAGGGCGTATGCGTTTTTTCCTGAATATATTCAGGAAAAAACGCATACGCCCTTTTTGGCCAACCAAGCAAGCTTGCAAAGGAAATCTGCACTACAATGAAGTCTCACTTCCCCCCGGTCAAAAGGGCCATCTGAAAAAAGTGTAAAATCCAGAAAGGCAGGACAGGCCATGGAGAACTGGGAGCCTTGTTATGCTGATGGGCGGGATGTAAATTGCCAACAGCCACTCGGGAGAGGTGTATGGTGTTTCCTGAAACATCTAAAAAACAAAGCAACAGAGCCTAGGGCACTTCCACTTATGGTCCTATAGCTTAGGGAAATTAAAATCAAAAAGACACAGCCACCCCAAAGTTTGGGACGGCTCTGTTTACAAGAACCTCGTTTACGGTACAAGTTCAATATCGCAGAAAGTGAAAAATGGATAAAGAAGTTGTGGTACTTACGTACAATGCAATATCACTCAGCAATGAAATCTATGTCATCAGGCCCGTAGCAGCATAATGAGTGGATTCAGGTATGATGATTCTAACTGAAATAAGTCACACAGAAAAAGAAACATCATAAGATATCACTAATACACGGGATGTAAACTTGGCTACACAGGAACTGGATTACAAAACAGAACAGGGTCTCAAATTTAGAAAACCAACTTATGCTTGCTTAAGGGGAAAGGTGAGTTGGGGTGCTGCATAAAACCAGAGATTGAAATGAGCACAGATAAAGTTCCTTAAGCCAAATATGGAATAGACAAGAACTACTCCTTGCTCAACGAAATGGACTCAACACCCCATATTAAACGCCTAAGAATGTACCTGACTAGTAAGTATCTTAAAACCTATGGATTGCTATGTGTCTGAAAGAAAATCAAGCGTGTGTACAGGGGCATAAACGCAGCAGTGATAGGATTGGAGAGGTTCGGTGAGCAAATGAAGACCCTTTGAAGTCATATTGCATGGTACCCATTCCACGGGTCTCAACTCTCCAGGTTTAAGGGATTCTTCCTTCAGCTAAAACATGCACGTGGAACCCAGAGTATGATCAACCGTGTGATCGGGAGACGTGTTCCAATATGTCTCAGTTCTCGTCCCCTGGTACTCGGGTGCAACATTCCAGACGCTTTACTAACACTCTCCCGACTTGGAGAGTCAGTGCCTTTAACCTCCTGTTTGGCCCAGTTTGCAATTTCTGCGGAAGATGAACAGGAATAGGGAGAACCAATGAGAGACTAGCTGGAGGTGTCTGGACGGGCAAATTTAACTCTCATTTCCCACCAGGAAGAGGAATTAACCAAAGGCTCAGCGTGCCGTGCCGGAACCAGATTAGGGCCTGAAGCAATCCTGCGGTGTTGCGGCCAGCTCACAAGAAAGCGAGTTGAAGAAAGGAGCTCAGGGGCACTGTAATTCACAAACCTGCAGAGTTATAAATGACAGCTATCGTCCAAAAATATACTGAAGTAAGGCTGCCAAGAGGACTTGAAAGCGGGGCAGAATTGCAGGAAACCGATTTCAGGAGGTAGACTGGAATTGCATTTAAAGCATAGGAAAAGAGGCAGAACGTCCACAATGATGCACTTGGCCAAAAAGGGCGTATGCGTTTTTTCCTGAATATATTCAGGAAAAAACGCATACGCCCTTTTTGGCCAACCAAGCAAGCTTGCAAAGGAAATCTGCACTACAATGAAGTCTCACTTCCCCCCGGTCAAAAGGGCCATCTGAAAAAAGTGTAAAATCCAGAAAGGCAGGACAGGCCATGGAGAACTGGGAGCCTTGTTATGCTGATGGGCGGGATGTAAATTGCCAACAGCCACTCGGGAGAGGTGTATGGTGTTTCCTGAAACATCTAAAAAACAAAGCAACAGAGCCTAGGGCACTTCCACTTATGGTCCTATAGCTTAGGGAAATTAAAATCAAAAAGACACAGCCACCCCAAAGTTTGGGACGGCTCTGTTTACAAGAACCTCGTTTACGGTACAAGTTCAATATCGCAGAAAGTGAAAAATGGATAAAGAAGTTGTGGTACTTACGTACAATGCAATATCACTCAGCAATGAAATCTATGTCATCAGGCCCGTAGCAGCATAATGAGTGGATTCAGGTATGATGATTCTAACTGAAATAAGTCACACAGAAAAAGAAACATCATAAGATATCACTAATACACGGGATGTAAACTTGGCTACACAGGAACTGGATTACAAAACAGAACAGGGTCTCAAATTTAGAAAACCAACTTATGCTTGCTTAAGGGGAAAGGTGAGTTGGGGTGCTGCATAAAACCAGAGATTGAAATGAGCACAGATAAAGTTCCTTAAGCCAAATATGGAATAGACAAGAACTACTCCTTGCTCAACGAAATGGACTCAACACCCCATATTAAACGCCTAAGAATGTACCTGACTAGTAAGTATCTTAAAACCTATGGATTGCTATGTGTCTGAAAGAAAATCAAGCGTGTGTACAGGGGCATAAACGCAGCAGTGATAGGATTGGAGAGGTTCGGTGAGCAAATGAAGACCCTTTGAAGTCATATTGCATGGTACCCATTCCACGGGTCTCAACTCTCCAGGTTTAAGGGACTCTTCCTTCAGCTAAAACATGCACGTGGAACCCAGAGTATGATCAACCGTGTGATCGGGAGACGTGTTCCAATATGTCTCAGTTCTCGTCCCCTGGTACTCGGGTGCAACATTCCAGACGCTTTACTAACACTCTCCCGACTTGGAGAGTCAGTGCCTTTAACCTCCTGTTTGGCCCAGTTTGCAATTTCTGCGGAAGATGAACAGGAATAGGGAGAACCAATGAGAGACTAGCTGGAGGTGTCTGGACGGGCAAATTTAACTCTCATTTCCCACCAGGAAGAGGAATTAACCAAAGGCTCAGCGTGCCGTGCCAGAACCAGATTAGGGCCTGAAGCAATCCTGCGGTGTTGCGGCCAGCTCACAAGAAAGCGAGTTGAAAAAAGTAGCACAGGGGCACTGTAATTCACAAACCTGCAGAGTTATAAATGACAGCTATCGTCCAAAAATATACTGAAGTAAGGCTGCCAAGAGGACTTGAAAGCGGGGCAGAATTGCAGGAAACCGATTTCAGGAGGTAGACTGGAATTGCATTTAAAGCATAGGAAAAGAGGCAGAACGTCCACAATGATGCACTTGGCCAAAAAGGGCGTATGCGTTTTTTCCTGAATATATTCAGGAAAAAACGCATACGCCCTTTTTGGCCAACCAAGCAAGCTTGCAAAGGAAATCTGCACTACAATGAAGTCTCACTTCCCCCCGGTCAAAAGGGCCATCTGAAAAAAGTGTAAAATCCAGAAAGGCAGGACAGGCCATGGAGAACTGGGAGCCTTGTTATGCTGATGGGCGGGATGTAAATTGCCAACAGCCACTCGGGAGAGGTGTATGGTGTTTCCTGAAACATCTAAAAAACAAAGCAACAGAGCCTAGGGCACTTCCACTTATGGTCCTATAGCTTAGGGAAATTAAAATCAAAAAGACACAGCCACCCCAAAGTTTGGGACGGCTCTGTTTACAAGAACCTCGTTTACGGTACAAGTTCAATATCGCAGAAAGTGAAAAATGGATAAAGAAGTTGTGGTACTTACGTACAATGCAATATCACTCAGCAATGAAATCTATGTCATCAGGCCCGTAGCAGCATAATGAGTGGATTCAGGTATGATGATTCTAACTGAAATAAGTCACACAGAAAAAGAAACATCATAAGATATCACTAATACACGGGATGTAAACTTGGCTACACAGGAACTGGATTACAAAACAGAACAGGGTCTCAAATTTAGAAAACCAACTTATGCTTGCTTAAGGGGAAAGGTGAGTTGGGGTGCTGCATAAAACCAGAGATTGAAATGAGCACAGATAAAGTTCCTTAAGCCAAATATGGAATAGACAAGAACTACTCCTTGCTCAACGAAATGGACTCAACACCCCATATTAAACGCCTAAGAATGTACCTGACTAGTAAGTATCTTAAAACCTATGGATTGCTATGTGTCTGAAAGAAAATCAAGCGTGTGTACAGGGGCATAAACGCAGCAGTGATAGGATTGGAGAGGTTCGGTGAGCAAATGAAGACCCTTTGAAGTCATATTGCATGGTACCCATTCCACGGGTCTCAACTCTCCAGGTTTAAGGGATTCTTCCTTCAGCTAAAACATGCACGTGGAACCCAGAGTATGATCAACCGTGTGATCGGGAGACGTGTTCCAATATGTCTCAGTTCTCGTCCCCTGGTACTCGGGTGCAACATTCCAGACGCTTTACTAACACTCTCCCGACTTGGAGAGTCAGTGCCTTTAACCTCCTGTTTGGCCCAGTTTGCAATTTCTGCGGAAGATGAACAGGAATAGGGAGAACCAATGAGAGACTAGCTGGAGGTGTCTGGACGGGCAAATTTAACTCTCATTTCCCACCAGGAAGAGGAATTAACCAAAGGCTCAGCGTGCCGTGCCGGAACCAGATTAGGGCCTGAAGCAATCCTGCGGTGTTGCGGCCAGCTCACAAGAAAGCGAGTTGAAGAAAGGAGCTCAGGGGCACTGTAATTCACAAACCTGCAGAGTTATAAATGACAGCTATCGTCCAAAAATATACTGAAGTAAGGCTGCCAAGAGGACTTGAAAGCGGGGCAGAATTGCAGGAAACCGATTTCAGGAGGTAGACTGGAATTGCATTTAAAGCATAGGAAAAGAGGCAGAACGTCCACAATGATGCACTTGGCCAAAAAGGGCGTATGCGTTTTTTCCTGAATATATTCAGGAAAAAACGCATACGCCCTTTTTGGCCAACCAAGCAAGCTTGCAAAGGAAATCTGCACTACAATGAAGTCTCACTTCCCCCCGGTCAAAAGGGCCATCTGAAAAAAGTGTAAAATCCAGAAAGGCAGGACAGGCCATGGAGAACTGGGAGCCTTGTTATGCTGATGGGCGGGATGTAAATTGTCAAGAGCCACTCCAGAGAGGTGTATGGTGTTTCCTGAAACATCTAAAAAACAAAGCAACAGAGCCTAGGGCACTTCCACTTATGGTCCTATAGCTTAGGGAAATTAAAATCAAAAAGACACAGCCACCCCAAAGTTTGGGACGGCTCTGTTTACAAGAACCTCGTTTACGGTACAAGTTCAATATCGCAGAAAGTGAAAAATGGATAAAGAAGTTGTGGTACTTACGTACAATGCAATATCACTCAGCAATGAAATCTATGTCATCAGGCCCGTAGCAGCATAATGAGTGGATTCAGGTATGATGATTCTAACTGAAATAAGTCACACAGAAAAAGAAACATCATAAGATATCACTAATACACGGGATGTAAACTTGGCTACACAGGAACTGGATTACAAAACAGAACAGGGTCTCAAATTTAGAAAACCAACTTATGCTTGCTTAAGGGGAAAGGTGAGTTGGGGTGCTGCATAAAACCAGAGATTGAAATGAGCACAGATAAAGTTCCTTAAGCCAAATATGGAATAGACAAGAACTACTCCTTGCTCAACGAAATGGACTCAACACCCCATATTAAACGCCTAAGAATGTACCTGACTAGTAAGTATCTTAAAACCTATGGATTGCTATGTGTCTGAAAGAAAATCAAGCGTGTGTACAGGGGCATAAACGCAGCAGTGATAGGATTGGAGAGGTTCGGTGAGCAAATGAAGACCCTTTGAAGTCATATTGCATGGTACCCATTCCACGGGTCTCAACTCTCCAGGTTTAAGGGATTCTTCCTTCAGCTAAAACATGCACGTGGAACCCAGAGTATGATCAACCGTGTGATCGGGAGACGTGTTCCAATATGTCTCAGTTCTCGTCCCCTGGTACTCGGGTGCAACATTCCAGACGCTTTACTAACACTCTCCCGACTTGGAGAGTCAGTGCCTTTAACCTCCTGTTTGGCCCAGTTTGCAATTTCTGCGGAAGATGAACAGGAATAGGGAGAACCAATGAGAGACTAGCTGGAGGTGTCTGGACGGGCAAATTTAACTCTCATTTCCCACCAGGAAGAGGAATTAACCAAAGGCTCAGCGTGCCGTGCCAGAACCAGATTAGGGCCTGAAGCAATCCTGCGGTGTTGCGGCCAGCTCACAAGAAAGCGAGTTGAAGAAAGGAGCTCAGGGGCACTGTAATTCACAAACCTGCAGAGTTATAAATGACAGCTATCGTCCAAAAATATACTGAAGTAAGGCTGCCAAGAGGACTTGAAAGCGGGGCAGAATTGCAGGAAACCGATTTCAGGAGGTAGACTGGAATTGCATTTAAAGCATAGGAAAAGAGGCAGAACGTCCACAATGATGCACTTGGCCAAAAAGGGCGTATGCGTTTTTTCCTGAATATATTCAGGAAAAAACGCATACGCCCTTTTTGGCCAACCAAGCAAGCTTGCAAAGGAAATCTGCACTACAATGAAGTCTCACTTCCCCCCGGTCAAAAGGGCCATCTGAAAAAAGTGTAAAATCCAGAAAGGCAGGACAGGCCATGGAGAACTGGGAGCCTTGTTATGCTGATGGGCGGGATGTAAATTGCCAACAGCCACTCGGGAGAGGTGTATGGTGTTTCCTGAAACATCTAAAAAACAAAGCAACAGAGCCTAGGGCACTTCCACTTATGGTCCTATAGCTTAGGGAAATTAAAATCAAAAAGACACAGCCACCCCAAAGTTTGGGACGGCTCTGTTTACAAGAACCTCGTTTACGGTACAAGTTCAATATCGCAGAAAGTGAAAAATGGATAAAGAAGTTGTGGTACTTACGTACAATGCAATATCACTCAGCAATGAAATCTATGTCATCAGGCCCGTAGCAGCATAATGAGTGGATTCAGGTATGATGATTCTAACTGAAATAAGTCACACAGAAAAAGAAACATCATAAGATATCACTAATACACGGGATGTAAACTTGGCTACACAGGAACTGGATTACAAAACAGAACAGGGTCTCAAATTTAGAAAACCAACTTATGCTTGCTTAAGGGGAAAGGTGAGTTGGGGTGCTGCATAAAACCAGAGATTGAAATGAGCACAGATAAAGTTCCTTAAGCCAAATATGGAATAGACAAGAACTACTCCTTGCTCAACGAAATGGACTCAACACCCCATATTAAACGCCTAAGAATGTACCTGACTAGTAAGTATCTTAAAACCTATGGATTGCTATGTGTCTGAAAGAAAATCAAGCGTGTGTACAGGGGCATAAACGCAGCAGTGATAGGATTGGAGAGGTTCGGTGAGCAAATGAAGACCCTTTGAAGTCATATTGCATGGTACCCATTCCACGGGTCTCAACTCTCCAGGTTTAAGGGATTCTTCCTTCAGCTAAAACATGCACGTGGAACCCAGAGTATGATCAACCGTGTGATCGGGAGACGTGTTCCAATATGTCTCAGTTCTCGTCCCCTGGTACTCGGGTGCAACATTCCAGACGCTTTACTAACACTCTCCCGACTTGGAGAGTCAGTGCCTTTAACCTCCTGTTTGGCCCAGTTTGCAATTTCTGCGGAAGATGAACAGGAATAGGGAGAACCAATGAGAGACTAGCTGGAGGTGTCTGGACGGGCAAATTTAACTCTCATTTCCCACCAGGAAGAGGAATTAACCAAAGGCTCAGCGTGCCGTGCCGGAACCAGATTAGGGCCTGAAGCAATCCTGCGGTGTTGCGGCCAGCTCACAAGAAAGCGAGTTGAAGAAAGGAGCTCAGGGGCACTGTAATTCACAAACCTGCAGAGTTATAAATGACAGCTATCGTCCAAAAATATACTGAAGTAAGGCTGCCAAGAGGACTTGAAAGCGGGGCAGAATTGCAGGAAACCGATTTCAGGAGGTAGACTGGAATTGCATTTAAAGCATAGGAAAAGAGGCAGAACGTCCACAATGATGCACTTGGCCAAAAAGGGCGTATGCGTTTTTTCCTGAATATATTCAGGAAAAAACGCATACGCCCTTTTTGGCCAACCAAGCAAGCTTGCAAAGGAAATCTGCACTACAATGAAGTCTCACTTCCCCCCGGTCAAAAGGGCCATCTGAAAAAAGTGTAAAATCCAGAAAGGCAGGACAGGCCATGGAGAACTGGGAGCCTTGTTATGCTGATGGGCGGGATGTAAATTGCCAACAGCCACTCGGGAGAGGTGTATGGTGTTTCCTGAAACATCTAAAAAACAAAGCAACAGAGCCTAGGGCACTTCCACTTATGGTCCTATAGCTTAGGGAAATTAAAATCAAAAAGACACAGCCACCCCAAAGTTTGGGACGGCTCTGTTTACAAGAACCTCGTTTACGGTACAAGTTCAATATCGCAGAAAGTGAAAAATGGATAAAGAAGTTGTGGTACTTACGTACAATGCAATATCACTCAGCAATGAAATCTATGTCATCAGGCCCGTAGCAGCATAATGAGTGGATTCAGGTATGATGATTCTAACTGAAATAAGTCACACAGAAAAAGAAACATCATAAGATATCACTAATACACGGGATGTAAACTTGGCTACACAGGAACTGGATTACAAAACAGAACAGGGTCTCAAATTTAGAAAACCAACTTATGCTTGCTTAAGGGGAAAGGTGAGTTGGGGTGCTGCATAAAACCAGAGATTGAAATGAGCACAGATAAAGTTCCTTAAGCCAAATATGGAATAGACAAGAACTACTCCTTGCTCAACGAAATGGACTCAACACCCCATATTAAACGCCTAAGAATGTACCTGACTAGTAAGTATCTTAAAACCTATGGATTGCTATGTGTCTGAAAGAAAATCAAGCGTGTGTACAGGGGCATAAACGCAGCAGTGATAGGATTGGAGAGGTTCGGTGAGCAAATGAAGACCCTTTGAAGTCATATTGCATGGTACCCATTCCACGGGTCTCAACTCTCCAGGTTTAAGGGACTCTTCCTTCAGCTAAAACATGCACGTGGAACCCAGAGTATGATCAACCGTGTGATCGGGAGACGTGTTCCAATATGTCTCAGTTCTCGTCCCCTGGTACTCGGGTGCAACATTCCAGACGCTTTACTAACACTCTCCCGACTTGGAGAGTCAGTGCCTTTAACCTCCTGTTTGGCCCAGTTTGCAATTTCTGCGGAAGATGAACAGGAATAGGGAGAACCAATGAGAGACTAGCTGGAGGTGTCTGGACGGGCAAATTTAACTCTCATTTCCCACCAGGAAGAGGAATTAACCAAAGGCTCAGCGTGCCGTGCCAGAACCAGATTAGGGCCTGAAGCAATCCTGCGGTGTTGCGGCCAGCTCACAAGAAAGCGAGTTGAAAAAAGTAGCACAGGGGCACTGTAATTCACAAACCTGCAGAGTTATAAATGACAGCTATCGTCCAAAAATATACTGAAGTAAGGCTGCCAAGAGGACTTGAAAGCGGGGCAGAATTGCAGGAAACCGATTTCAGGAGGTAGACTGGAATTGCATTTAAAGCATAGGAAAAGAGGCAGAACGTCCACAATGATGCACTTGGCCAAAAAGGGCGTATGCGTTTTTTCCTGAATATATTCAGGAAAAAACGCATACGCCCTTTTTGGCCAACCAAGCAAGCTTGCAAAGGAAATCTGCACTACAATGAAGTCTCACTTCCCCCCGGTCAAAAGGGCCATCTGAAAAAAGTGTAAAATCCAGAAAGGCAGGACAGGCCATGGAGAACTGGGAGCCTTGTTATGCTGATGGGCGGGATGTAAATTGCCAACAGCCACTCGGGAGAGGTGTATGGTGTTTCCTGAAACATCTAAAAAACAAAGCAACAGAGCCTAGGGCACTTCCACTTATGGTCCTATAGCTTAGGGAAATTAAAATCAAAAAGACACAGCCACCCCAAAGTTTGGGACGGCTCTGTTTACAAGAACCTCGTTTACGGTACAAGTTCAATATCGCAGAAAGTGAAAAATGGATAAAGAAGTTGTGGTACTTACGTACAATGCAATATCACTCAGCAATGAAATCTATGTCATCAGGCCCGTAGCAGCATAATGAGTGGATTCAGGTATGATGATTCTAACTGAAATAAGTCACACAGAAAAAGAAACATCATAAGATATCACTAATACACGGGATGTAAACTTGGCTACACAGGAACTGGATTACAAAACAGAACAGGGTCTCAAATTTAGAAAACCAACTTATGCTTGCTTAAGGGGAAAGGTGAGTTGGGGTGCTGCATAAAACCAGAGATTGAAATGAGCACAGATAAAGTTCCTTAAGCCAAATATGGAATAGACAAGAACTACTCCTTGCTCAACGAAATGGACTCAACACCCCATATTAAACGCCTAAGAATGTACCTGACTAGTAAGTATCTTAAAACCTATGGATTGCTATGTGTCTGAAAGAAAATCAAGCGTGTGTACAGGGGCATAAACGCAGCAGTGATAGGATTGGAGAGGTTCGGTGAGCAAATGAAGACCCTTTGAAGTCATATTGCATGGTACCCATTCCACGGGTCTCAACTCTCCAGGTTTAAGGGATTCTGCCTTCAGCTAAAACATGCACGTGGAACCCAGAGTATGATCAACCGTGTGATCGGGAGACGTGTTCCAATATGTCTCAGTTCTCGTCCCCTGGTACTCGGGTGCAACATTCCAGACGCTTTACTAACACTCTCCCGACTTGGAGAGTCAGTGCCTTTAACCTCCTGTTTGGCCCAGTTTGCAATTTCTGCGGAAGATGAACAGGAATAGGGAGAACCAATGAGAGACTAGCTGGAGGTGTCCGGACGGGCCAATTTAACTCTCATTTCCCACCAGGAAGAGGAATTAACCAAAGGCTCAGCGTGCCGTGCCAGAACCAGATTACGGCCTGAAGCAATCCTGCGGTGTTGCGGCCAGCTCACAAGAAAGCGAGTTGAAAAAAGGAGCTCAGGGGCACTGTAATTCACAAACCTGCAGAGTTATAAATGACAGCTATCGTCCAAAAATATACTGAAGTAAGGCTGCCAAGAGGACTTGAAAGCGGGGCAGAATTGCAGGAAACCGATTTCAGGAGGTAGACTGGAATTGCATTTAAAGCATAGGAAAAGAGGCAGAACGTCCACAATGATGCACTTGGCCAAAAAGGGCGTATGCGTTTTTTCCTGAATATATTCAGGAAAAAACGCATACGCCCTTTTTGGCCAACCAAGCAAGCTTGCAAAGGAAATCTGCACTACAATGAAGTCTCACTTCCCCCCGGTCAAAAGGGCCATCTGAAAAAAGTGTAAAATCCAGAAAGGCAGGACAGGCCATGGAGAACTGGGAGCCTTGTTATGCTGATGGGCGGGATGTAAATTGCCAACAGCCACTCGGGAGAGGTGTATGGTGTTTCCTGAAACATCTAAAAAACAAAGCAACAGAGCCTAGGGCACTTCCACTTATGGTCCTATAGCTTAGGGAAATTAAAATCAAAAAGACACAGCCACCCCAAAGTTTGGGACGGCTCTGTTTACAAGAACCTCGTTTACGGTACAAGTTCAATATCGCAGAAAGTGAAAAATGGATAAAGAAGTTGTGGTACTTACGTACAATGCAATATCACTCAGCAATGAAATCTATGTCATCAGGCCCGTAGCAGCATAATGAGTGGATTCAGGTATGATGATTCTAACTGAAATAAGTCACACAGAAAAAGAAACATCATAAGATATCACTAATACACGGGATGTAAACTTGGCTACACAGGAACTGGATTACAAAACAGAACAGGGTCTCAAATTTAGAAAACCAACTTATGCTTGCTTAAGGGGAAAGGTGAGTTGGGGTGCTGCATAAAACCAGAGATTGAAATGAGCACAGATAAAGTTCCTTAAGCCAAATATGGAATAGACAAGAACTACTCCTTGCTCAACGAAATGGACTCAACACCCCATATTAAACGCCTAAGAATGTACCTGACTAGTAAGTATCTTAAAACCTATGGATTGCTATGTGTCTGAAAGAAAATCAAGCGTGTGTACAGGGGCATAAACGCAGCAGTGATAGGATTGGAGAGGTTCGGTGAGCAAATGAAGACCCTTTGAAGTCATATTGCATGGTACCCATTCCACGGGTCTCAACTCTCCAGGTTTAAGGGATTCTTCCTTCAGCTAAAACATGCACGTGGAACCCAGAGTATGATCAACCGTGTGATCGGGAGACGTGTTCCAATATGTCTCAGTTCTCGTCCCCTGGTACTCGGGTGCAACATTCCAGACGCTTTACTAACACTCTCCCGACTTGGAGAGTCAGTGCCTTTAACCTCCTGTTTGGCCCAGTTTGCAATTTCTGCGGAAGATGAACAGGAATAGGGAGAACCAATGAGAGACTAGCTGGAGGTGTCTGGACGGGCAAATTTAACTCTCATTTCCCACCAGGAAGAGGAATTAACCAAAGGCTCAGCGTGCCGTGCCGGAACCAGATTAGGGCCTGAAGCAATCCTGCGGTGTTGCGGCCAGCTCACAAGAAAGCGAGTTGAAGAAAGGAGCTCAGGGGCACTGTAATTCACAAACCTGCAGAGTTATAAATGACAGCTATCGTCCAAAAATATACTGAAGTAAGGCTGCCAAGAGGACTTGAAAGCGGGGCAGAATTGCAGGAAACCGATTTCAGGAGGTAGACTGGAATTGCATTTAAAGCATAGGAAAAGAGGCAGAACGTCCACAATGATGCACTTGGCCAAAAAGGGCGTATGCGTTTTTTCCTGAATATATTCAGGAAAAAACGCATACGCCCTTTTTGGCCAACCAAGCAAGCTTGCAAAGGAAATCTGCACTACAATGAAGTCTCACTTCCCCCCGGTCAAAAGGGCCATCTGAAAAAAGTGTAAAATCCAGAAAGGCAGGACAGGCCATGGAGAACTGGGAGCCTTGTTATGCTGATGGGCGGGATGTAAATTGTCAAGAGCCACTCCAGAGAGGTGTATGGTGTTTCCTGAAACATCTAAAAAACAAAGCAACAGAGCCTAGGGCACTTCCACTTATGGTCCTATAGCTTAGGGAAATTAAAATCAAAAAGACACAGCCACCCCAAAGTTTGGGACGGCTCTGTTTACAAGAACCTCGTTTACGGTACAAGTTCAATATCGCAGAAAGTGAAAAATGGATAAAGAAGTTGTGGTACTTACGTACAATGCAATATCACTCAGCAATGAAATCTATGTCATCAGGCCCGTAGCAGCATAATGAGTGGATTCAGGTATGATGATTCTAACTGAAATAAGTCACACAGAAAAAGAAACATCATAAGATATCACTAATACACGGGATGTAAACTTGGCTACACAGGAACTGGATTACAAAACAGAACAGGGTCTCAAATTTAGAAAACCAACTTATGCTTGCTTAAGGGGAAAGGTGAGTTGGGGTGCTGCATAAAACCAGAGATTGAAATGAGCACAGATAAAGTTCCTTAAGCCAAATATGGAATAGACAAGAACTACTCCTTGCTCAACGAAATGGACTCAACACCCCATATTAAACGCCTAAGAATGTACCTGACTAGTAAGTATCTTAAAACCTATGGATTGCTATGTGTCTGAAAGAAAATCAAGCGTGTGTACAGGGGCATAAACGCAGCAGTGATAGGATTGGAGAGGTTCGGTGAGCAAATGAAGACCCTTTGAAGTCATATTGCATGGTACCCATTCCACGGGTCTCAACTCTCCAGGTTTAAGGGATTCTTCCTTCAGCTAAAACATGCACGTGGAACCCAGAGTATGATCAACCGTGTGATCGGGAGACGTGTTCCAATATGTCTCAGTTCTCGTCCCCTGGTACTCGGGTGCAACATTCCAGACGCTTTACTAACACTCTCCCGACTTGGAGAGTCAGTGCCTTTAACCTCCTGTTTGGCCCAGTTTGCAATTTCTGCGGAAGATGAACAGGAATAGGGAGAACCAATGAGAGACTAGCTGGAGGTGTCTGGACGGGCAAATTTAACTCTCATTTCCCACCAGGAAGAGGAATTAACCAAAGGCTCAGCGTGCCGTGCCAGAACCAGATTAGGGCCTGAAGCAATCCTGCGGTGTTGCGGCCAGCTCACAAGAAAGCGAGTTGAAGAAAGGAGCTCAGGGGCACTGTAATTCACAAACCTGCAGAGTTATAAATGACAGCTATCGTCCAAAAATATACTGAAGTAAGGCTGCCAAGAGGACTTGAAAGCGGGGCAGAATTGCAGGAAACCGATTTCAGGAGGTAGACTGGAATTGCATTTAAAGCATAGGAAAAGAGGCAGAACGTCCACAATGATGCACTTGGCCAAAAAGGGCGTATGCGTTTTTTCCTGAATATATTCAGGAAAAAACGCATACGCCCTTTTTGGCCAACCAAGCAAGCTTGCAAAGGAAATCTGCACTACAATGAAGTCTCACTTCCCCCCGGTCAAAAGGGCCATCTGAAAAAAGTGTAAAATCCAGAAAGGCAGGACAGGCCATGGAGAACTGGGAGCCTTGTTATGCTGATGGGCGGGATGTAAATTGCCAACAGCCACTCGGGAGAGGTGTATGGTGTTTCCTGAAACATCTAAAAAACAAAGCAACAGAGCCTAGGGCACTTCCACTTATGGTCCTATAGCTTAGGGAAATTAAAATCAAAAAGACACAGCCACCCCAAAGTTTGGGACGGCTCTGTTTACAAGAACCTCGTTTACGGTACAAGTTCAATATCGCAGAAAGTGAAAAATGGATAAAGAAGTTGTGGTACTTACGTACAATGCAATATCACTCAGCAATGAAATCTATGTCATCAGGCCCGTAGCAGCATAATGAGTGGATTCAGGTATGATGATTCTAACTGAAATAAGTCACACAGAAAAAGAAACATCATAAGATATCACTAATACACGGGATGTAAACTTGGCTACACAGGAACTGGATTACAAAACAGAACAGGGTCTCAAATTTAGAAAACCAACTTATGCTTGCTTAAGGGGAAAGGTGAGTTGGGGTGCTGCATAAAACCAGAGATTGAAATGAGCACAGATAAAGTTCCTTAAGCCAAATATGGAATAGACAAGAACTACTCCTTGCTCAACGAAATGGACTCAACACCCCATATTAAACGCCTAAGAATGTACCTGACTAGTAAGTATCTTAAAACCTATGGATTGCTATGTGTCTGAAAGAAAATCAAGCGTGTGTACAGGGGCATAAACGCAGCAGTGATAGGATTGGAGAGGTTCGGTGAGCAAATGAAGACCCTTTGAAGTCATATTGCATGGTACCCATTCCACGGGTCTCAACTCTCCAGGTTTAAGGGATTCTTCCTTCAGCTAAAACATGCACGTGGAACCCAGAGTATGATCAACCGTGTGATCGGGAGACGTGTTCCAATATGTCTCAGTTCTCGTCCCCTGGTACTCGGGTGCAACATTCCAGACGCTTTACTAACACTCTCCCGACTTGGAGAGTCAGTGCCTTTAACCTCCTGTTTGGCCCAGTTTGCAATTTCTGCGGAAGATGAACAGGAATAGGGAGAACCAATGAGAGACTAGCTGGAGGTGTCTGGACGGGCAAATTTAACTCTCATTTCCCACCAGGAAGAGGAATTAACCAAAGGCTCAGCGTGCCGTGCCGGAACCAGATTAGGGCCTGAAGCAATCCTGCGGTGTTGCGGCCAGCTCACAAGAAAGCGAGTTGAAGAAAGGAGCTCAGGGGCACTGTAATTCACAAACCTGCAGAGTTATAAATGACAGCTATCGTCCAAAAATATACTGAAGTAAGGCTGCCAAGAGGACTTGAAAGCGGGGCAGAATTGCAGGAAACCGATTTCAGGAGGTAGACTGGAATTGCATTTAAAGCATAGGAAAAGAGGCAGAACGTCCACAATGATGCACTTGGCCAAAAAGGGCGTATGCGTTTTTTCCTGAATATATTCAGGAAAAAACGCATACGCCCTTTTTGGCCAACCAAGCAAGCTTGCAAAGGAAATCTGCACTACAATGAAGTCTCACTTCCCCCCGGTCAAAAGGGCCATCTGAAAAAAGTGTAAAATCCAGAAAGGCAGGACAGGCCATGGAGAACTGGGAGCCTTGTTATGCTGATGGGCGGGATGTAAATTGCCAACAGCCACTCGGGAGAGGTGTATGGTGTTTCCTGAAACATCTAAAAAACAAAGCAACAGAGCCTAGGGCACTTCCACTTATGGTCCTATAGCTTAGGGAAATTAAAATCAAAAAGACACAGCCACCCCAAAGTTTGGGACGGCTCTGTTTACAAGAACCTCGTTTACGGTACAAGTTCAATATCGCAGAAAGTGAAAAATGGATAAAGAAGTTGTGGTACTTACGTACAATGCAATATCACTCAGCAATGAAATCTATGTCATCAGGCCCGTAGCAGCATAATGAGTGGATTCAGGTATGATGATTCTAACTGAAATAAGTCACACAGAAAAAGAAACATCATAAGATATCACTAATACACGGGATGTAAACTTGGCTACACAGGAACTGGATTACAAAACAGAACAGGGTCTCAAATTTAGAAAACCAACTTATGCTTGCTTAAGGGGAAAGGTGAGTTGGGGTGCTGCATAAAACCAGAGATTGAAATGAGCACAGATAAAGTTCCTTAAGCCAAATATGGAATAGACAAGAACTACTCCTTGCTCAACGAAATGGACTCAACACCCCATATTAAACGCCTAAGAATGTACCTGACTAGTAAGTATCTTAAAACCTATGGATTGCTATGTGTCTGAAAGAAAATCAAGCGTGTGTACAGGGGCATAAACGCAGCAGTGATAGGATTGGAGAGGTTCGGTGAGCAAATGAAGACCCTTTGAAGTCATATTGCATGGTACCCATTCCACGGGTCTCAACTCTCCAGGTTTAAGGGACTCTTCCTTCAGCTAAAACATGCACGTGGAACCCAGAGTATGATCAACCGTGTGATCGGGAGACGTGTTCCAATATGTCTCAGTTCTCGTCCCCTGGTACTCGGGTGCAACATTCCAGACGCTTTACTAACACTCTCCCGACTTGGAGAGTCAGTGCCTTTAACCTCCTGTTTGGCCCAGTTTGCAATTTCTGCGGAAGATGAACAGGAATAGGGAGAACCAATGAGAGACTAGCTGGAGGTGTCTGGACGGGCAAATTTAACTCTCATTTCCCACCAGGAAGAGGAATTAACCAAAGGCTCAGCGTGCCGTGCCAGAACCAGATTAGGGCCTGAAGCAATCCTGCGGTGTTGCGGCCAGCTCACAAGAAAGCGAGTTGAAAAAAGTAGCACAGGGGCACTGTAATTCACAAACCTGCAGAGTTATAAATGACAGCTATCGTCCAAAAATATACTGAAGTAAGGCTGCCAAGAGGACTTGAAAGCGGGGCAGAATTGCAGGAAACCGATTTCAGGAGGTAGACTGGAATTGCATTTAAAGCATAGGAAAAGAGGCAGAACGTCCACAATGATGCACTTGGCCAAAAAGGGCGTATGCGTTTTTTCCTGAATATATTCAGGAAAAAACGCATACGCCCTTTTTGGCCAACCAAGCAAGCTTGCAAAGGAAATCTGCACTACAATGAAGTCTCACTTCCCCCCGGTCAAAAGGGCCATCTGAAAAAAGTGTAAAATCCAGAAAGGCAGGACAGGCCATGGAGAACTGGGAGCCTTGTTATGCTGATGGGCGGGATGTAAATTGCCAACAGCCACTCGGGAGAGGTGTATGGTGTTTCCTGAAACATCTAAAAAACAAAGCAACAGAGCCTAGGGCACTTCCACTTATGGTCCTATAGCTTAGGGAAATTAAAATCAAAAAGACACAGCCACCCCAAAGTTTGGGACGGCTCTGTTTACAAGAACCTCGTTTACGGTACAAGTTCAATATCGCAGAAAGTGAAAAATGGATAAAGAAGTTGTGGTACTTACGTACAATGCAATATCACTCAGCAATGAAATCTATGTCATCAGGCCCGTAGCAGCATAATGAGTGGATTCAGGTATGATGATTCTAACTGAAATAAGTCACACAGAAAAAGAAACATCATAAGATATCACTAATACACGGGATGTAAACTTGGCTACACAGGAACTGGATTACAAAACAGAACAGGGTCTCAAATTTAGAAAACCAACTTATGCTTGCTTAAGGGGAAAGGTGAGTTGGGGTGCTGCATAAAACCAGAGATTGAAATGAGCACAGATAAAGTTCCTTAAGCCAAATATGGAATAGACAAGAACTACTCCTTGCTCAACGAAATGGACTCAACACCCCATATTAAACGCCTAAGAATGTACCTGACTAGTAAGTATCTTAAAACCTATGGATTGCTATGTGTCTGAAAGAAAATCAAGCGTGTGTACAGGGGCATAAACGCAGCAGTGATAGGATTGGAGAGGTTCGGTGAGCAAATGAAGACCCTTTGAAGTCATATTGCATGGTACCCATTCCACGGGTCTCAACTCTCCAGGTTTAAGGGATTCTGCCTTCAGCTAAAACATGCACGTGGAACCCAGAGTATGATCAACCGTGTGATCGGGAGACGTGTTCCAATATGTCTCAGTTCTCGTCCCCTGGTACTCGGGTGCAACATTCCAGACGCTTTACTAACACTCTCCCGACTTGGAGAGTCAGTGCCTTTAACCTCCTGTTTGGCCCAGTTTGCAATTTCTGCGGAAGATGAACAGGAATAGGGAGAACCAATGAGAGACTAGCTGGAGGTGTCCGGACGGGCCAATTTAACTCTCATTTCCCACCAGGAAGAGGAATTAACCAAAGGCTCAGCGTGCCGTGCCAGAACCAGATTACGGCCTGAAGCAATCCTGCGGTGTTGCGGCCAGCTCACAAGAAAGCGAGTTGAAAAAAGGAGCTCAGGGGCACTGTAATTCACAAACCTGCAGAGTTATAAATGACAGCTATCGTCCAAAAATATACTGAAGTAAGGCTGCCAAGAGGACTTGAAAGCGGGGCAGAATTGCAGGAAACCGATTTCAGGAGGTAGACTGGAATTGCATTTAAAGCATAGGAAAAGAGGCAGAACGTCCACAATGATGCACTTGGCCAAAAAGGGCGTATGCGTTTTTTCCTGAATATATTCAGGAAAAAACGCATACGCCCTTTTTGGCCAACCAAGCAAGCTTGCAAAGGAAATCTGCACTACAATGAAGTCTCACTTCCCCCCGGTCAAAAGGGCCATCTGAAAAAAGTGTAAAATCCAGAAAGGCAGGACAGGCCATGGAGAACTGGGAGCCTTGTTATGCTGATGGGCGGGATGTAAATTGCCAACAGCCACTCGGGAGAGGTGTATGGTGTTTCCTGAAACATCTAAAAAACAAAGCAACAGAGCCTAGGGCACTTCCACTTATGGTCCTATAGCTTAGGGAAATTAAAATCAAAAAGACACAGCCACCCCAAAGTTTGGGACGGCTCTGTTTACAAGAACCTCGTTTACGGTACAAGTTCAATATCGCAGAAAGTGAAAAATGGATAAAGAAGTTGTGGTACTTACGTACAATGCAATATCACTCAGCAATGAAATCTATGTCATCAGGCCCGTAGCAGCATAATGAGTGGATTCAGGTATGATGATTCTAACTGAAATAAGTCACACAGAAAAAGAAACATCATAAGATATCACTAATACACGGGATGTAAACTTGGCTACACAGGAACTGGATTACAAAACAGAACAGGGTCTCAAATTTAGAAAACCAACTTATGCTTGCTTAAGGGGAAAGGTGAGTTGGGGTGCTGCATAAAACCAGAGATTGAAATGAGCACAGATAAAGTTCCTTAAGCCAAATATGGAATAGACAAGAACTACTCCTTGCTCAACGAAATGGACTCAACACCCCATATTAAACGCCTAAGAATGTACCTGACTAGTAAGTATCTTAAAACCTATGGATTGCTATGTGTCTGAAAGAAAATCAAGCGTGTGTACAGGGGCATAAACGCAGCAGTGATAGGATTGGAGAGGTTCGGTGAGCAAATGAAGACCCTTTGAAGTCATATTGCATGGTACCCATTCCACGGGTCTCAACTCTCCAGGTTTAAGGGATTCTTCCTTCAGCTAAAACATGCACGTGGAACCCAGAGTATGATCAACCGTGTGATCGGGAGACGTGTTCCAATATGTCTCAGTTCTCGTCCCCTGGTACTCGGGTGCAACATTCCAGACGCTTTACTAACACTCTCCCGACTTGGAGAGTCAGTGCCTTTAACCTCCTGTTTGGCCCAGTTTGCAATTTCTGCGGAAGATGAACAGGAATAGGGAGAACCAATGAGAGACTAGCTGGAGGTGTCTGGACGGGCAAATTTAACTCTCATTTCCCACCAGGAAGAGGAATTAACCAAAGGCTCAGCGTGCCGTGCCGGAACCAGATTAGGGCCTGAAGCAATCCTGCGGTGTTGCGGCCAGCTCACAAGAAAGCGAGTTGAAGAAAGGAGCTCAGGGGCACTGTAATTCACAAACCTGCAGAGTTATAAATGACAGCTATCGTCCAAAAATATACTGAAGTAAGGCTGCCAAGAGGACTTGAAAGCGGGGCAGAATTGCAGGAAACCGATTTCAGGAGGTAGACTGGAATTGCATTTAAAGCATAGGAAAAGAGGCAGAACGTCCACAATGATGCACTTGGCCAAAAAGGGCGTATGCGTTTTTTCCTGAATATATTCAGGAAAAAACGCATACGCCCTTTTTGGCCAACCAAGCAAGCTTGCAAAGGAAATCTGCACTACAATGAAGTCTCACTTCCCCCCGGTCAAAAGGGCCATCTGAAAAAAGTGTAAAATCCAGAAAGGCAGGACAGGCCATGGAGAACTGGGAGCCTTGTTATGCTGATGGGCGGGATGTAAATTGCCAAGAGCCACTCGGGAGAGGTGTATGGTGTTTCCTGAAACATCTAAAAAACAAAGCAACAGAGCCTAGGGCACTTCCACTTATGGTCCTATAGCTTAGGGAAATTAAAATCAAAAAGACACAGCCACCCCAAAGTTTGGGACGGCTCTGTTTACAAGAACCTCGTTTACGGTACAAGTTCAATATCGCAGAAAGTGAAAAATGGATAAAGAAGTTGTGGTACTTACGTACAATGCAATATCACTCAGCAATGAAATCTATGTCATCAGGCCCGTAGCAGCATAATGAGTGGATTCAGGTATGATGATTCTAACTGAAATAAGTCACACAGAAAAAGAAACATCATAAGATATCACTAATACACGGGATGTAAACTTGGCTACACAGGAACTGGATTACAAAACAGAACAGGGTCTCAAATTTAGAAAACCAACTTATGCTTGCTTAAGGGGAAAGGTGAGTTGGGGTGCTGCATAAAACCAGAGATTGAAATGAGCACAGATAAAGTTCCTTAAGCCAAATATGGAATAGACAAGAACTACTCCTTGCTCAACGAAATGGACTCAACACCCCATATTAAACGCCTAAGAATGTACCTGACTAGTAAGTATCTTAAAACCTATGGATTGCTATGTGTCTGAAAGAAAATCAAGCGTGTGTACAGGGGCATAAACGCAGCAGTGATAGGATTGGAGAGGTTCGGTGAGCAAATGAAGACCCTTTGAAGTCATATTGCATGGTACCCATTCCACGGGTCTCAACTCTCCAGGTTTAAGGGACTCTTCCTTCAGCTAAAACATGCACGTGGAACCCAGAGTATGATCAACCGTGTGATCGGGAGACGTGTTCCAATATGTCTCAGTTCTCGTCCCCTGGTACTCGGGTGCAACATTCCAGACGCTTTACTAACACTCTCCCGACTTGGAGAGTCAGTGCCTTTAACCTCCTGTTTGGCCCAGTTTGCAATTTCTGCGGAAGATGAACAGGAATAGGGAGAACCAATGAGAGACTAGCTGGAGGTGTCTGGACGGGCAAATTTAACTCTCATTTCCCACCAGGAAGAGGAATTAACCAAAGGCTCAGCGTGCCGTGCCAGAACCAGATTAGGGCCTGAAGCAATCCTGCGGTGTTGCGGCCAGCTCACAAGAAAGCGAGTTGAAAAAAGTAGCTCAGGGGCACTGTAATTCACAAACCTGCAGAGTTATAAATGACAGCTATCGTCCAAAAATATACTGAAGTAAGGCTGCCAAGAGGACTTGAAAGCGGGGCAGAATTGCAGGAAACCGATTTCAGGAGGTAGACTGGAATTGCATTTAAAGCATAGGAAAAGAGGCAGAACGTCCACAATGATGCACTTGGCCAAAAAGGGCGTATGCGTTTTTTCCTGAATATATTCAGGAAAAAACGCATACGCCCTTTTTGGCCAACCAAGCAAGCTTGCAAAGGAAATCTGCACTACAATGAAGTCTCACTTCCCCCCGGTCAAAAGGGCCATCTGAAAAAAGTGTAAAATCCAGAAAGGCAGGACAGGCCATGGAGAACTGGGAGCCTTGTTATGCTGATGGGCGGGATGTAAATTGCCAACAGCCACTCGGGAGAGGTGTATGGTGTTTCCTGAAACATCTAAAAAACAAAGCAACAGAGCCTAGGGCACTTCCACTTATGGTCCTATAGCTTAGGGAAATTAAAATCAAAAAGACACAGCCACCCCAAAGTTTGGGACGGCTCTGTTTACAAGAACCTCGTTTACGGTACAAGTTCAATATCGCAGAAAGTGAAAAATGGATAAAGAAGTTGTGGTACTTACGTACAATGCAATATCACTCAGCAATGAAATCTATGTCATCAGGCCCGTAGCAGCATAATGAGTGGATTCAGGTATGATGATTCTAACTGAAATAAGTCACACAGAAAAAGAAACATCATAAGATATCACTAATACACGGGATGTAAACTTGGCTACACAGGAACTGGATTACAAAACAGAACAGGGTCTCAAATTTAGAAAACCAACTTATGCTTGCTTAAGGGGAAAGGTGAGTTGGGGTGCTGCATAAAACCAGAGATTGAAATGAGCACAGATAAAGTTCCTTAAGCCAAATATGGAATAGACAAGAACTACTCCTTGCTCAACGAAATGGACTCAACACCCCATATTAAACGCCTAAGAATGTACCTGACTAGTAAGTATCTTAAAACCTATGGATTGCTATGTGTCTGAAAGAAAATCAAGCGTGTGTACAGGGGCATAAACGCAGCAGTGATAGGATTGGAGAGGTTCGGTGAGCAAATGAAGACCCTTTGAAGTCATATTGCATGGTACCCATTCCACGGGTCTCAACTCTCCAGGTTTAAGGGATTCTTCCTTCAGCTAAAACATGCACGTGGAACCCAGAGTATGATCAACCGTGTGATCGGGAGACGTGTTCCAATATGTCTCAGTTCTCGTCCCCTGGTACTCGGGTGCAACATTCCAGACGCTTTACTAACACTCTCCCGACTTGGAGAGTCAGTGCCTTTAACCTCCTGTTTGGCCCAGTTTGCAATTTCTGCGGAAGATGAACAGGAATAGGGAGAACCAATGAGAGACTAGCTGGAGGTGTCTGGACGGGCAAATTTAACTCTCATTTCCCACCAGGAAGAGGAATTAACCAAAGGCTCAGCGTGCCGTGCCAGAACCAGATTAGGGCCTGAAGCAATCCTGCGGTGTTGCGGCCAGCTCACAAGAAAGCGAGTTGAAGAAAGGAGCTCAGGGGCACTGTAATTCACAAACCTGCAGAGTTATAAATGACAGCTATCGTCCAAAAATATACTGAAGTAAGGCTGCCAAGAGGACTTGAAAGCGGGGCAGAATTGCAGGAAACCGATTTCAGGAGGTAGACTGGAATTGCATTTAAAGCATAGGAAAAGAGGCAGAACGTCCACAATGATGCACTTGGCCAAAAAGGGCGTATGCGTTTTTTCCTGAATATATTCAGGAAAAAACGCATACGCCCTTTTTGGCCAACCAAGCAAGCTTGCAAAGGAAATCTGCACTACAATGAAGTCTCACTTCCCCCCGGTCAAAAGGGCCATCTGAAAAAAGTGTAAAATCCAGAAAGGCAGGACAGGCCATGGAGAACTGGGAGCCTTGTTATGCTGATGGGCGGGATGTAAATTGCCAACAGCCACTCGGGAGAGGTGTATGGTGTTTCCTGAAACATCTAAAAAACAAAGCAACAGAGCCTAGGGCACTTCCACTTATGGTCCTATAGCTTAGGGAAATTAAAATCAAAAAGACACAGCCACCCCAAAGTTTGGGACGGCTCTGTTTACAAGAACCTCGTTTACGGTACAAGTTCAATATCGCAGAAAGTGAAAAATGGATAAAGAAGTTGTGGTACTTACGTACAATGCAATATCACTCAGCAATGAAATCTATGTCATCAGGCCCGTAGCAGCATAATGAGTGGATTCAGGTATGATGATTCTAACTGAAATAAGTCACACAGAAAAAGAAACATCATAAGATATCACTAATACACGGGATGTAAACTTGGCTACACAGGAACTGGATTACAAAACAGAACAGGGTCTCAAATTTAGAAAACCAACTTATGCTTGCTTAAGGGGAAAGGTGAGTTGGGGTGCTGCATAAAACCAGAGATTGAAATGAGCACAGATAAAGTTCCTTAAGCCAAATATGGAATAGACAAGAACTACTCCTTGCTCAACGAAATGGACTCAACACCCCATATTAAACGCCTAAGAATGTACCTGACTAGTAAGTATCTTAAAACCTATGGATTGCTATGTGTCTGAAAGAAAATCAAGCGTGTGTACAGGGGCATAAACGCAGCAGTGATAGGATTGGAGAGGTTCGGTGAGCAAATGAAGACCCTTTGAAGTCATATTGCATGGTACCCATTCCACGGGTCTCAACTCTCCAGGTTTAAGGGATTCTTCCTTCAGCTAAAACATGCACGTGGAACCCAGAGTATGATCAACCGTGTGATCGGGAGACGTGTTCCAATATGTCTCAGTTCTCGTCCCCTGGTACTCGGGTGCAACATTCCAGACGCTTTACTAACACTCTCCCGACTTGGAGAGTCAGTGCCTTTAACCTCCTGTTTGGCCCAGTTTGCAATTTCTGCGGAAGATGAACAGGAATAGGGAGAACCAATGAGAGACTAGCTGGAGGTGTCTGGACGGGCAAATTTAACTCTCATTTCCCACCAGGAAGAGGAATTAACCAAAGGCTCAGCGTGCCGTGCCGGAACCAGATTAGGGCCTGAAGCAATCCTGCGGTGTTGCGGCCAGCTCACAAGAAAGCGAGTTGAAGAAAGGAGCTCAGGGGCACTGTAATTCACAAACCTGCAGAGTTATAAATGACAGCTATCGTCCAAAAATATACTGAAGTAAGGCTGCCAAGAGGACTTGAAAGCGGGGCAGAATTGCAGGAAACCGATTTCAGGAGGTAGACTGGAATTGCATTTAAAGCATAGGAAAAGAGGCAGAACGTCCACAATGATGCACTTGGCCAAAAAGGGCGTATGCGTTTTTTCCTGAATATATTCAGGAAAAAACGCATACGCCCTTTTTGGCCAACCAAGCAAGCTTGCAAAGGAAATCTGCACTACAATGAAGTCTCACTTCCCCCCGGTCAAAAGGGCCATCTGAAAAAAGTGTAAAATCCAGAAAGGCAGGACAGGCCATGGAGAACTGGGAGCCTTGTTATGCTGATGGGCGGGATGTAAATTGCCAAGAGCCACTCGGGAGAGGTGTATGGTGTTTCCTGAAACATCTAAAAAACAAAGCAACAGAGCCTAGGGCACTTCCACTTATGGTCCTATAGCTTAGGGAAATTAAAATCAAAAAGACACAGCCACCCCAAAGTTTGGGACGGCTCTGTTTACAAGAACCTCGTTTACGGTACAAGTTCAATATCGCAGAAAGTGAAAAATGGATAAAGAAGTTGTGGTACTTACGTACAATGCAATATCACTCAGCAATGAAATCTATGTCATCAGGCCCGTAGCAGCATAATGAGTGGATTCAGGTATGATGATTCTAACTGAAATAAGTGACACAGAAAAAGAAACATCATAAGATATCACTAATACACGGGATGTAAACTTGGCTACACAGGAACTGGATTACAAAACAGAACAGGGTCTCAAATTTAGAAAACCAACTTATGCTTGCTTAAGGGGAAAGGTGAGTTGGGGTGCTGCATAAAACCAGAGATTGAAATGAGCACAGATAAAGTTCCTTAAGCCAAATATGGAATAGACAAGAACTACTCCTTGCTCAACGAAATGGACTCAACACCCCATATTAAACGCCTAAGAATGTACCTGACTAGTAAGTATCTTAAAACCTATGGATTGCTATGTGTCTGAAAGAAAATCAAGCGTGTGTACAGGGGCATAAACGCAGCAGTGATAGGATTGGAGAGGTTCGGTGAGCAAATGAAGACCCTTTGAAGTCATATTGCATGGTACCCATTCCACGGGTCTCAACTCTCCAGGTTTAAGGGACTCTTCCTTCAGCTAAAACATGCACGTGGAACCCAGAGTATGATCAACCGTGTGATCGGGAGACGTGTTCCAATATGTCTCAGTTCTCGTCCCCTGGTACTTGGGTGCAACATTCCAGACGCTTTACTAACACTCTCCCGACTTGGAGAGTCAGTGCCTTTAACCTCCTGTTTGGCCCAGTTTGCAATTTCTGCGGAAGATGAACAGGAATAGGGAGAACCAATGAGAGACTAGCTGGAGGTGTCTGGACGGGCAAATTTAACTCTCATTTCCCACCAGGAAGAGGAATTAACCAAAGGCTCAGCGTGCCGTGCCAGAACCAGATTAGGGCCTGAAGCAATCCTGCGGTGTTGCGGCCAGCTCACAAGAAAGCGAGTTGAAAAAAGTAGCACAGGGGCACTGTAATTCACAAACCTGCAGAGTTATAAATGACAGCTATCGTCCAAAAATATACTGAAGTAAGGCTGCCAAGAGGACTTGAAAGCGGGGCAGAATTGCAGGAAACCGATTTCAGGAGGTAGACTGGAATTGCATTTAAAGCATAGGAAAAGAGGCAGAACGTCCACAATGATGCACTTGGCCAAAAAGGGCGTATGCGTTTTTTCCTGAATATATTCAGGAAAAAACGCATACGCCCTTTTTGGCCAACCAAGCAAGCTTGCAAAGGAAATCTGCACTACAATGAAGTCTCACTTCCCCCCGGTCAAAAGGGCCATCTGAAAAAAGTGTAAAATCCAGAAAGGCAGGACAGGCCATGGAGAACTGGGAGCCTTGTTATGCTGATGGGCGGGATGTAAATTGCCAACAGCCACTCGGGAGAGGTGTATGGTGTTTCCTGAAACATCTAAAAAACAAAGCAACAGAGCCTAGGGCACTTCCACTTATGGTCCTATAGCTTAGGGAAATTAAAATCAAAAAGACACAGCCACCCCAAAGTTTGGGACGGCTCTGTTTACAAGAACCTCGTTTACGGTACAAGTTCAATATCGCAGAAAGTGAAAAATGGATAAAGAAGTTGTGGTACTTACGTACAATGCAATATCACTCAGCAATGAAATCTATGTCATCAGGCCCGTAGCAGCATAATGAGTGGATTCAGGTATGATGATTCTAACTGAAATAAGTCACACAGAAAAAGAAACATCATAAGATATCACTAATACACGGGATGTAAACTTGGCTACACAGGAACTGGATTACAAAACAGAACAGGGTCTCAAATTTAGAAAACCAACTTATGCTTGCTTAAGGGGAAAGGTGAGTTGGGGTGCTGCATAAAACCAGAGATTGAAATGAGCACAGATAAAGTTCCTTAAGCCAAATATGGAATAGACAAGAACTACTCCTTGCTCAACGAAATGGACTCAACACCCCATATTAAACGCCTAAGAATGTACCTGACTAGTAAGTATCTTAAAACCTATGGATTGCTATGTGTCTGAAAGAAAATCAAGCGTGTGTACAGGGGCATAAACGCAGCAGTGATAGGATTGGAGAGGTTCGGTGAGCAAATGAAGACCCTTTGAAGTCATATTGCATGGTACCCATTCCACGGGTCTCAACTCTCCAGGTTTAAGGGATTCTTCCTTCAGCTAAAACATGCACGTGGAACCCAGAGTATGATCAACCGTGTGATCGGGAGACGTGTTCCAATATGTCTCAGTTCTCGTCCCCTGGTACTCGGGTGCAACATTCCAGACGCTTTACTAACACTCTCCCGACTTGGAGAGTCAGTGCCTTTAACCTCCTGTTTGGCCCAGTTTGCAATTTCTGCGGAAGATGAACAGGAATAGGGAGAACCAATGAGAGACTAGCTGGAGGTGTCTGGACGGGCAAATTTAACTCTCATTTCCCACCAGGAAGAGGAATTAACCAAAGGCTCAGCGTGCCGTGCCGGAACCAGATTAGGGCCTGAAGCAATCCTGCGGTGTTGCGGCCAGCTCACAAGAAAGCGAGTTGAAGAAAGGAGCTCAGGGGCACTGTAATTCACAAACCTGCAGAGTTATAAATGACAGCTATCGTCCAAAAATATACTGAAGTAAGGCTGCCAAGAGGACTTGAAAGCGGGGCAGAATTGCAGGAAACCGATTTCAGGAGGTAGACTGGAATTGCATTTAAAGCATAGGAAAAGAGGCAGAACGTCCACAATGATGCACTTGGCCAAAAAGGGCGTATGCGTTTTTTCCTGAATATATTCAGGAAAAAACGCATACGCCCTTTTTGGCCAACCAAGCAAGCTTGCAAAGGAAATCTGCACTACAATGAAGTCTCACTTCCCCCCGGTCAAAAGGGCCATCTGAAAAAAGTGTAAAATCCAGAAAGGCAGGACAGGCCATGGAGAACTGGGAGCCTTGTTATGCTGATGGGCGGGATGTAAATTGCCAACAGCCACTCGGGAGAGGTGTATGGTGTTTCCTGAAACATCTAAAAAACAAAGCAACAGAGCCTAGGGCACTTCCACTTATGGTCCTATAGCTTAGGGAAATTAAAATCAAAAAGACACAGCCACCCCAAAGTTTGGGACGGCTCTGTTTACAAGAACCTCGTTTACGGTACAAGTTCAATATCGCAGAAAGTGAAAAATGGATAAAGAAGTTGTGGTACTTACGTACAATGCAATATCACTCAGCAATGAAATCTATGTCATCAGGCCCGTAGCAGCATAATGAGTGGATTCAGGTATGATGATTCTAACTGAAATAAGTCACACAGAAAAAGAAACATCATAAGATATCACTAATACACGGGATGTAAACTTGGCTACACAGGAACTGGATTACAAAACAGAACAGGGTCTCAAATTTAGAAAACCAACTTATGCTTGCTTAAGGGGAAAGGTGAGTTGGGGTGCTGCATAAAACCAGAGATTGAAATGAGCACAGATAAAGTTCCTTAAGCCAAATATGGAATAGACAAGAACTACTCCTTGCTCAACGAAATGGACTCAACACCCCATATTAAACGCCTAAGAATGTACCTGACTAGTAAGTATCTTAAAACCTATGGATTGCTATGTGTCTGAAAGAAAATCAAGCGTGTGTACAGGGGCATAAACGCAGCAGTGATAGGATTGGAGAGGTTCGGTGAGCAAATGAAGACCCTTTGAAGTCATATTGCATGGTACCCATTCCACGGGTCTCAACTCTCCAGGTTTAAGGGACTCTTCCTTCAGCTAAAACATGCACGTGGAACCCAGAGTATGATCAACCGTGTGATCGGGAGACGTGTTCCAATATGTCTCAGTTCTCGTCCCCTGGTACTCGGGTGCAACATTCCAGACGCTTTACTAACACTCTCCCGACTTGGAGAGTCAGTGCCTTTAACCTCCTGTTTGGCCCAGTTTGCAATTTCTGCGGAAGATGAACAGGAATAGGGAGAACCAATGAGAGACTAGCTGGAGGTGTCTGGACGGGCAAATTTAACTCTCATTTCCCACCAGGAAGAGGAATTAACCAAAGGCTCAGCGTGCCGTGCCGGAACCAGATTAGGGCCTGAAGCAATCCTGCGGTGTTGCGGCCAGCTCACAAGAAAGCGAGTTGAAGAAAGGAGCTCAGGGGCACTGTAATTCACAAACCTGCAGAGTTATAAATGACAGCTATCGTCCAAAAATATACTGAAGTAAGGCTGCCAAGAGGACTTGAAAGCGGGGCAGAATTGCAGGAAACCGATTTCAGGAGGTAGACTGGAATTGCATTTAAAGCATAGGAAAAGAGGCAGAACGTCCACAATGATGCACTTGGCCAAAAAGGGCGTATGCGTTTTTTCCTGAATATATTCAGGAAAAAACGCATACGCCCTTTTTGGCCAACCAAGCAAGCTTGCAAAGGAAATCTGCACTACAATGAAGTCTCACTTCCCCCCGGTCAAAAGGGCCATCTGAAAAAAGTGTAAAATCCAGAAAGGCAGGACAGGCCATGGAGAACTGGGAGCCTTGTTATGCTGATGGGCGGGATGTAAATTGTCAAGAGCCACTCCAGAGAGGTGTATGGTGTTTCCTGAAACATCTAAAAAACAAAGCAACAGAGCCTAGGGCACTTCCACTTATGGTCCTATAGCTTAGGGAAATTAAAATCAAAAAGACACAGCCACCCCAAAGTTTGGGACGGCTCTGTTTACAAGAACCTCGTTTACGGTACAAGTTCAATATCGCAGAAAGTGAAAAATGGATAAAGAAGTTGTGGTACTTACGTACAATGCAATATCACTCAGCAATGAAATCTATGTCATCAGGCCCGTAGCAGCATAATGAGTGGATTCAGGTATGATGATTCTAACTGAAATAAGTCACACAGAAAAAGAAACATCATAAGATATCACTAATACACGGGATGTAAACTTGGCTACACAGGAACTGGATTACAAAACAGAACAGGGTCTCAAATTTAGAAAACCAACTTATGCTTGCTTAAGGGGAAAGGTGAGTTGGGGTGCTGCATAAAACCAGAGATTGAAATGAGCACAGATAAAGTTCCTTAAGCCAAATATGGAATAGACAAGAACTACTCCTTGCTCAACGAAATGGACTCAACACCCCATATTAAACGCCTAAGAATGTACCTGACTAGTAAGTATCTTAAAACCTATGGATTGCTATGTGTCTGAAAGAAAATCAAGCGTGTGTACAGGGGCATAAACGCAGCAGTGATAGGATTGGAGAGGTTCGGTGAGCAAATGAAGACCCTTTGAAGTCATATTGCATGGTACCCATTCCACGGGTCTCAACTCTCCAGGTTTAAGGGATTCTTCCTTCAGCTAAAACATGCACGTGGAACCCAGAGTATGATCAACCGTGTGATCGGGAGACGTGTTCCAATATGTCTCAGTTCTCGTCCCCTGGTACTCGGGTGCAACATTCCAGACGCTTTACTAACACTCTCCCGACTTGGAGAGTCAGTGCCTTTAACCTCCTGTTTGGCCCAGTTTGCAATTTCTGCGGAAGATGAACAGGAATAGGGAGAACCAATGAGAGACTAGCTGGAGGTGTCTGGACGGGCAAATTTAACTCTCATTTCCCACCAGGAAGAGGAATTAACCAAAGGCTCAGCGTGCCGTGCCAGAACCAGATTAGGGCCTGAAGCAATCCTGCGGTGTTGCGGCCAGCTCACAAGAAAGCGAGTTGAAGAAAGGAGCTCAGGGGCACTGTAATTCACAAACCTGCAGAGTTATAAATGACAGCTATCGTCCAAAAATATACTGAAGTAAGGCTGCCAAGAGGACTTGAAAGCGGGGCAGAATTGCAGGAAACCGATTTCAGGAGGTAGACTGGAATTGCATTTAAAGCATAGGAAAAGAGGCAGAACGTCCACAATGATGCACTTGGCCAAAAAGGGCGTATGCGTTTTTTCCTGAATATATTCAGGAAAAAACGCATACGCCCTTTTTGGCCAACCAAGCAAGCTTGCAAAGGAAATCTGCACTACAATGAAGTCTCACTTCCCCCCGGTCAAAAGGGCCATCTGAAAAAAGTGTAAAATCCAGAAAGGCAGGACAGGCCATGGAGAACTGGGAGCCTTGTTATGCTGATGGGCGGGATGTAAATTGCCAACAGCCACTCGGGAGAGGTGTATGGTGTTTCCTGAAACATCTAAAAAACAAAGCAACAGAGCCTAGGGCACTTCCACTTATGGTCCTATAGCTTAGGGAAATTAAAATCAAAAAGACACAGCCACCCCAAAGTTTGGGACGGCTCTGTTTACAAGAACCTCGTTTACGGTACAAGTTCAATATCGCAGAAAGTGAAAAATGGATAAAGAAGTTGTGGTACTTACGTACAATGCAATATCACTCAGCAATGAAATCTATGTCATCAGGCCCGTAGCAGCATAATGAGTGGATTCAGGTATGATGATTCTAACTGAAATAAGTCACACAGAAAAAGAAACATCATAAGATATCACTAATACACGGGATGTAAACTTGGCTACACAGGAACTGGATTACAAAACAGAACAGGGTCTCAAATTTAGAAAACCAACTTATGCTTGCTTAAGGGGAAAGGTGAGTTGGGGTGCTGCATAAAACCAGAGATTGAAATGAGCACAGATAAAGTTCCTTAAGCCAAATATGGAATAGACAAGAACTACTCCTTGCTCAACGAAATGGACTCAACACCCCATATTAAACGCCTAAGAATGTACCTGACTAGTAAGTATCTTAAAACCTATGGATTGCTATGTGTCTGAAAGAAAATCAAGCGTGTGTACAGGGGCATAAACGCAGCAGTGATAGGATTGGAGAGGTTCGGTGAGCAAATGAAGACCCTTTGAAGTCATATTGCATGGTACCCATTCCACGGGTCTCAACTCTCCAGGTTTAAGGGATTCTTCCTTCAGCTAAAACATGCACGTGGAACCCAGAGTATGATCAACCGTGTGATCGGGAGACGTGTTCCAATATGTCTCAGTTCTCGTCCCCTGGTACTCGGGTGCAACATTCCAGACGCTTTACTAACACTCTCCCGACTTGGAGAGTCAGTGCCTTTAACCTCCTGTTTGGCCCAGTTTGCAATTTCTGCGGAAGATGAACAGGAATAGGGAGAACCAATGAGAGACTAGCTGGAGGTGTCTGGACGGGCAAATTTAACTCTCATTTCCCACCAGGAAGAGGAATTAACCAAAGGCTCAGCGTGCCGTGCCGGAACCAGATTAGGGCCTGAAGCAATCCTGCGGTGTTGCGGCCAGCTCACAAGAAAGCGAGTTGAAGAAAGGAGCTCAGGGGCACTGTAATTCACAAACCTGCAGAGTTATAAATGACAGCTATCGTCCAAAAATATACTGAAGTAAGGCTGCCAAGAGGACTTGAAAGCGGGGCAGAATTGCAGGAAACCGATTTCAGGAGGTAGACTGGAATTGCATTTAAAGCATAGGAAAAGAGGCAGAACGTCCACAATGATGCACTTGGCCAAAAAGGGCGTATGCGTTTTTTCCTGAATATATTCAGGAAAAAACGCATACGCCCTTTTTGGCCAACCAAGCAAGCTTGCAAAGGAAATCTGCACTACAATGAAGTCTCACTTCCCCCCGGTCAAAAGGGCCATCTGAAAAAAGTGTAAAATCCAGAAAGGCAGGACAGGCCATGGAGAACTGGGAGCCTTGTTATGCTGATGGGCGGGATGTAAATTGCCAACAGCCACTCGGGAGAGGTGTATGGTGTTTCCTGAAACATCTAAAAAACAAAGCAACAGAGCCTAGGGCACTTCCACTTATGGTCCTATAGCTTAGGGAAATTAAAATCAAAAAGACACAGCCACCCCAAAGTTTGGGACGGCTCTGTTTACAAGAACCTCGTTTACGGTACAAGTTCAATATCGCAGAAAGTGAAAAATGGATAAAGAAGTTGTGGTACTTACGTACAATGCAATATCACTCAGCAATGAAATCTATGTCATCAGGCCCGTAGCAGCATAATGAGTGGATTCAGGTATGATGATTCTAACTGAAATAAGTCACACAGAAAAAGAAACATCATAAGATATCACTAATACACGGGATGTAAACTTGGCTACACAGGAACTGGATTACAAAACAGAACAGGGTCTCAAATTTAGAAAACCAACTTATGCTTGCTTAAGGGGAAAGGTGAGTTGGGGTGCTGCATAAAACCAGAGATTGAAATGAGCACAGATAAAGTTCCTTAAGCCAAATATGGAATAGACAAGAACTACTCCTTGCTCAACGAAATGGACTCAACACCCCATATTAAACGCCTAAGAATGTACCTGACTAGTAAGTATCTTAAAACCTATGGATTGCTATGTGTCTGAAAGAAAATCAAGCGTGTGTACAGGGGCATAAACGCAGCAGTGATAGGATTGGAGAGGTTCGGTGAGCAAATGAAGACCCTTTGAAGTCATATTGCATGGTACCCATTCCACGGGTCTCAACTCTCCAGGTTTAAGGGACTCTTCCTTCAGCTAAAACATGCACGTGGAACCCAGAGTATGATCAACCGTGTGATCGGGAGACGTGTTCCAATATGTCTCAGTTCTCGTCCCCTGGTACTCGGGTGCAACATTCCAGACGCTTTACTAACACTCTCCCGACTTGGAGAGTCAGTGCCTTTAACCTCCTGTTTGGCCCAGTTTGCAATTTCTGCGGAAGATGAACAGGAATAGGGAGAACCAATGAGAGACTAGCTGGAGGTGTCTGGACGGGCAAATTTAACTCTCATTTCCCACCAGGAAGAGGAATTAACCAAAGGCTCAGCGTGCCGTGCCAGAACCAGATTAGGGCCTGAAGCAATCCTGCGGTGTTGCGGCCAGCTCACAAGAAAGCGAGTTGAAAAAAGTAGCACAGGGGCACTGTAATTCACAAACCTGCAGAGTTATAAATGACAGCTATCGTCCAAAAATATACTGAAGTAAGGCTGCCAAGAGGACTTGAAAGCGGGGCAGAATTGCAGGAAACCGATTTCAGGAGGTAGACTGGAATTGCATTTAAAGCATAGGAAAAGAGGCAGAACGTCCACAATGATGCACTTGGCCAAAAAGGGCGTATGCGTTTTTTCCTGAATATATTCAGGAAAAAACGCATACGCCCTTTTTGGCCAACCAAGCAAGCTTGCAAAGGAAATCTGCACTACAATGAAGTCTCACTTCCCCCCGGTCAAAAGGGCCATCTGAAAAAAGTGTAAAATCCAGAAAGGCAGGACAGGCCATGGAGAACTGGGAGCCTTGTTATGCTGATGGGCGGGATGTAAATTGCCAACAGCCACTCGGGAGAGGTGTATGGTGTTTCCTGAAACATCTAAAAAACAAAGCAACAGAGCCTAGGGCACTTCCACTTATGGTCCTATAGCTTAGGGAAATTAAAATCAAAAAGACACAGCCACCCCAAAGTTTGGGACGGCTCTGTTTACAAGAACCTCGTTTACGGTACAAGTTCAATATCGCAGAAAGTGAAAAATGGATAAAGAAGTTGTGGTACTTACGTACAATGCAATATCACTCAGCAATGAAATCTATGTCATCAGGCCCGTAGCAGCATAATGAGTGGATTCAGGTATGATGATTCTAACTGAAATAAGTCACACAGAAAAAGAAACATCATAAGATATCACTAATACACGGGATGTAAACTTGGCTACACAGGAACTGGATTACAAAACAGAACAGGGTCTCAAATTTAGAAAACCAACTTATGCTTGCTTAAGGGGAAAGGTGAGTTGGGGTGCTGCATAAAACCAGAGATTGAAATGAGCACAGATAAAGTTCCTTAAGCCAAATATGGAATAGACAAGAACTACTCCTTGCTCAACGAAATGGACTCAACACCCCATATTAAACGCCTAAGAATGTACCTGACTAGTAAGTATCTTAAAACCTATGGATTGCTATGTGTCTGAAAGAAAATCAAGCGTGTGTACAGGGGCATAAACGCAGCAGTGATAGGATTGGAGAGGTTCGGTGAGCAAATGAAGACCCTTTGAAGTCATATTGCATGGTACCCATTCCACGGGTCTCAACTCTCCAGGTTTAAGGGATTCTGCCTTCAGCTAAAACATGCACGTGGAACCCAGAGTATGATCAACCGTGTGATCGGGAGACGTGTTCCAATATGTCTCAGTTCTCGTCCCCTGGTACTCGGGTGCAACATTCCAGACGCTTTACTAACACTCTCCCGACTTGGAGAGTCAGTGCCTTTAACCTCCTGTTTGGCCCAGTTTGCAATTTCTGCGGAAGATGAACAGGAATAGGGAGAACCAATGAGAGACTAGCTGGAGGTGTCCGGACGGGCCAATTTAACTCTCATTTCCCACCAGGAAGAGGAATTAACCAAAGGCTCAGCGTGCCGTGCCAGAACCAGATTACGGCCTGAAGCAATCCTGCGGTGTTGCGGCCAGCTCACAAGAAAGCGAGTTGAAAAAAGGAGCTCAGGGGCACTGTAATTCACAAACCTGCAGAGTTATAAATGACAGCTATCGTCCAAAAATATACTGAAGTAAGGCTGCCAAGAGGACTTGAAAGCGGGGCAGAATTGCAGGAAACCGATTTCAGGAGGTAGACTGGAATTGCATTTAAAGCATAGGAAAAGAGGCAGAACGTCCACAATGATGCACTTGGCCAAAAAGGGCGTATGCGTTTTTTCCTGAATATATTCAGGAAAAAACGCATACGCCCTTTTTGGCCAACCAAGCAAGCTTGCAAAGGAAATCTGCACTACAATGAAGTCTCACTTCCCCCCGGTCAAAAGGGCCATCTGAAAAAAGTGTAAAATCCAGAAAGGCAGGACAGGCCATGGAGAACTGGGAGCCTTGTTATGCTGATGGGCGGGATGTAAATTGCCAACAGCCACTCGGGAGAGGTGTATGGTGTTTCCTGAAACATCTAAAAAACAAAGCAACAGAGCCTAGGGCACTTCCACTTATGGTCCTATAGCTTAGGGAAATTAAAATCAAAAAGACACAGCCACCCCAAAGTTTGGGACGGCTCTGTTTACAAGAACCTCGTTTACGGTACAAGTTCAATATCGCAGAAAGTGAAAAATGGATAAAGAAGTTGTGGTACTTACGTACAATGCAATATCACTCAGCAATGAAATCTATGTCATCAGGCCCGTAGCAGCATAATGAGTGGATTCAGGTATGATGATTCTAACTGAAATAAGTCACACAGAAAAAGAAACATCATAAGATATCACTAATACACGGGATGTAAACTTGGCTACACAGGAACTGGATTACAAAACAGAACAGGGTCTCAAATTTAGAAAACCAACTTATGCTTGCTTAAGGGGAAAGGTGAGTTGGGGTGCTGCATAAAACCAGAGATTGAAATGAGCACAGATAAAGTTCCTTAAGCCAAATATGGAATAGACAAGAACTACTCCTTGCTCAACGAAATGGACTCAACACCCCATATTAAACGCCTAAGAATGTACCTGACTAGTAAGTATCTTAAAACCTATGGATTGCTATGTGTCTGAAAGAAAATCAAGCGTGTGTACAGGGGCATAAACGCAGCAGTGATAGGATTGGAGAGGTTCGGTGAGCAAATGAAGACCCTTTGAAGTCATATTGCATGGTACCCATTCCACGGGTCTCAACTCTCCAGGTTTAAGGGATTCTTCCTTCAGCTAAAACATGCACGTGGAACCCAGAGTATGATCAACCGTGTGATCGGGAGACGTGTTCCAATATGTCTCAGTTCTCGTCCCCTGGTACTCGGGTGCAACATTCCAGACGCTTTACTAACACTCTCCCGACTTGGAGAGTCAGTGCCTTTAACCTCCTGTTTGGCCCAGTTTGCAATTTCTGCGGAAGATGAACAGGAATAGGGAGAACCAATGAGAGACTAGCTGGAGGTGTCTGGACGGGCAAATTTAACTCTCATTTCCCACCAGGAAGAGGAATTAACCAAAGGCTCAGCGTGCCGTGCCGGAACCAGATTAGGGCCTGAAGCAATCCTGCGGTGTTGCGGCCAGCTCACAAGAAAGCGAGTTGAAGAAAGGAGCTCAGGGGCACTGTAATTCACAAACCTGCAGAGTTATAAATGACAGCTATCGTCCAAAAATATACTGAAGTAAGGCTGCCAAGAGGACTTGAAAGCGGGGCAGAATTGCAGGAAACCGATTTCAGGAGGTAGACTGGAATTGCATTTAAAGCATAGGAAAAGAGGCAGAACGTCCACAATGATGCACTTGGCCAAAAAGGGCGTATGCGTTTTTTCCTGAATATATTCAGGAAAAAACGCATACGCCCTTTTTGGCCAACCAAGCAAGCTTGCAAAGGAAATCTGCACTACAATGAAGTCTCACTTCCCCCCGGTCAAAAGGGCCATCTGAAAAAAGTGTAAAATCCAGAAAGGCAGGACAGGCCATGGAGAACTGGGAGCCTTGTTATGCTGATGGGCGGGATGTAAATTGCCAAGAGCCACTCGGGAGAGGTGTATGGTGTTTCCTGAAACATCTAAAAAACAAAGCAACAGAGCCTAGGGCACTTCCACTTATGGTCCTATAGCTTAGGGAAATTAAAATCAAAAAGACACAGCCACCCCAAAGTTTGGGACGGCTCTGTTTACAAGAACCTCGTTTACGGTACAAGTTCAATATCGCAGAAAGTGAAAAATGGATAAAGAAGTTGTGGTACTTACGTACAATGCAATATCACTCAGCAATGAAATCTATGTCATCAGGCCCGTAGCAGCATAATGAGTGGATTCAGGTATGATGATTCTAACTGAAATAAGTCACACAGAAAAAGAAACATCATAAGATATCACTAATACACGGGATGTAAACTTGGCTACACAGGAACTGGATTACAAAACAGAACAGGGTCTCAAATTTAGAAAACCAACTTATGCTTGCTTAAGGGGAAAGGTGAGTTGGGGTGCTGCATAAAACCAGAGATTGAAATGAGCACAGATAAAGTTCCTTAAGCCAAATATGGAATAGACAAGAACTACTCCTTGCTCAACGAAATGGACTCAACACCCCATATTAAACGCCTAAGAATGTACCTGACTAGTAAGTATCTTAAAACCTATGGATTGCTATGTGTCTGAAAGAAAATCAAGCGTGTGTACAGGGGCATAAACGCAGCAGTGATAGGATTGGAGAGGTTCGGTGAGCAAATGAAGACCCTTTGAAGTCATATTGCATGGTACCCATTCCACGGGTCTCAACTCTCCAGGTTTAAGGGACTCTTCCTTCAGCTAAAACATGCACGTGGAACCCAGAGTATGATCAACCGTGTGATCGGGAGACGTGTTCCAATATGTCTCAGTTCTCGTCCCCTGGTACTCGGGTGCAACATTCCAGACGCTTTACTAACACTCTCCCGACTTGGAGAGTCAGTGCCTTTAACCTCCTGTTTGGCCCAGTTTGCAATTTCTGCGGAAGATGAACAGGAATAGGGAGAACCAATGAGAGACTAGCTGGAGGTGTCTGGACGGGCAAATTTAACTCTCATTTCCCACCAGGAAGAGGAATTAACCAAAGGCTCAGCGTGCCGTGCCAGAACCAGATTAGGGCCTGAAGCAATCCTGCGGTGTTGCGGCCAGCTCACAAGAAAGCGAGTTGAAAAAAGTAGCTCAGGGGCACTGTAATTCACAAACCTGCAGAGTTATAAATGACAGCTATCGTCCAAAAATATACTGAAGTAAGGCTGCCAAGAGGACTTGAAAGCGGGGCAGAATTGCAGGAAACCGATTTCAGGAGGTAGACTGGAATTGCATTTAAAGCATAGGAAAAGAGGCAGAACGTCCACAATGATGCACTTGGCCAAAAAGGGCGTATGCGTTTTTTCCTGAATATATTCAGGAAAAAACGCATACGCCCTTTTTGGCCAACCAAGCAAGCTTGCAAAGGAAATCTGCACTACAATGAAGTCTCACTTCCCCCCGGTCAAAAGGGCCATCTGAAAAAAGTGTAAAATCCAGAAAGGCAGGACAGGCCATGGAGAACTGGGAGCCTTGTTATGCTGATGGGCGGGATGTAAATTGCCAACAGCCACTCGGGAGAGGTGTATGGTGTTTCCTGAAACATCTAAAAAACAAAGCAACAGAGCCTAGGGCACTTCCACTTATGGTCCTATAGCTTAGGGAAATTAAAATCAAAAAGACACAGCCACCCCAAAGTTTGGGACGGCTCTGTTTACAAGAACCTCGTTTACGGTACAAGTTCAATATCGCAGAAAGTGAAAAATGGATAAAGAAGTTGTGGTACTTACGTACAATGCAATATCACTCAGCAATGAAATCTATGTCATCAGGCCCGTAGCAGCATAATGAGTGGATTCAGGTATGATGATTCTAACTGAAATAAGTCACACAGAAAAAGAAACATCATAAGATATCACTAATACACGGGATGTAAACTTGGCTACACAGGAACTGGATTACAAAACAGAACAGGGTCTCAAATTTAGAAAACCAACTTATGCTTGCTTAAGGGGAAAGGTGAGTTGGGGTGCTGCATAAAACCAGAGATTGAAATGAGCACAGATAAAGTTCCTTAAGCCAAATATGGAATAGACAAGAACTACTCCTTGCTCAACGAAATGGACTCAACACCCCATATTAAACGCCTAAGAATGTACCTGACTAGTAAGTATCTTAAAACCTATGGATTGCTATGTGTCTGAAAGAAAATCAAGCGTGTGTACAGGGGCATAAACGCAGCAGTGATAGGATTGGAGAGGTTCGGTGAGCAAATGAAGACCCTTTGAAGTCATATTGCATGGTACCCATTCCACGGGTCTCAACTCTCCAGGTTTAAGGGATTCTTCCTTCAGCTAAAACATGCACGTGGAACCCAGAGTATGATCAACCGTGTGATCGGGAGACGTGTTCCAATATGTCTCAGTTCTCGTCCCCTGGTACTCGGGTGCAACATTCCAGACGCTTTACTAACACTCTCCCGACTTGGAGAGTCAGTGCCTTTAACCTCCTGTTTGGCCCAGTTTGCAATTTCTGCGGAAGATGAACAGGAATAGGGAGAACCAATGAGAGACTAGCTGGAGGTGTCTGGACGGGCAAATTTAACTCTCATTTCCCACCAGGAAGAGGAATTAACCAAAGGCTCAGCGTGCCGTGCCAGAACCAGATTAGGGCCTGAAGCAATCCTGCGGTGTTGCGGCCAGCTCACAAGAAAGCGAGTTGAAGAAAGGAGCTCAGGGGCACTGTAATTCACAAACCTGCAGAGTTATAAATGACAGCTATCGTCCAAAAATATACTGAAGTAAGGCTGCCAAGAGGACTTGAAAGCGGGGCAGAATTGCAGGAAACCGATTTCAGGAGGTAGACTGGAATTGCATTTAAAGCATAGGAAAAGAGGCAGAACGTCCACAATGATGCACTTGGCCAAAAAGGGCGTATGCGTTTTTTCCTGAATATATTCAGGAAAAAACGCATACGCCCTTTTTGGCCAACCAAGCAAGCTTGCAAAGGAAATCTGCACTACAATGAAGTCTCACTTCCCCCCGGTCAAAAGGGCCATCTGAAAAAAGTGTAAAATCCAGAAAGGCAGGACAGGCCATGGAGAACTGGGAGCCTTGTTATGCTGATGGGCGGGATGTAAATTGCCAACAGCCACTCGGGAGAGGTGTATGGTGTTTCCTGAAACATCTAAAAAACAAAGCAACAGAGCCTAGGGCACTTCCACTTATGGTCCTATAGCTTAGGGAAATTAAAATCAAAAAGACACAGCCACCCCAAAGTTTGGGACGGCTCTGTTTACAAGAACCTCGTTTACGGTACAAGTTCAATATCGCAGAAAGTGAAAAATGGATAAAGAAGTTGTGGTACTTACGTACAATGCAATATCACTCAGCAATGAAATCTATGTCATCAGGCCCGTAGCAGCATAATGAGTGGATTCAGGTATGATGATTCTAACTGAAATAAGTCACACAGAAAAAGAAACATCATAAGATATCACTAATACACGGGATGTAAACTTGGCTACACAGGAACTGGATTACAAAACAGAACAGGGTCTCAAATTTAGAAAACCAACTTATGCTTGCTTAAGGGGAAAGGTGAGTTGGGGTGCTGCATAAAACCAGAGATTGAAATGAGCACAGATAAAGTTCCTTAAGCCAAATATGGAATAGACAAGAACTACTCCTTGCTCAACGAAATGGACTCAACACCCCATATTAAACGCCTAAGAATGTACCTGACTAGTAAGTATCTTAAAACCTATGGATTGCTATGTGTCTGAAAGAAAATCAAGCGTGTGTACAGGGGCATAAACGCAGCAGTGATAGGATTGGAGAGGTTCGGTGAGCAAATGAAGACCCTTTGAAGTCATATTGCATGGTACCCATTCCACGGGTCTCAACTCTCCAGGTTTAAGGGATTCTTCCTTCAGCTAAAACATGCACGTGGAACCCAGAGTATGATCAACCGTGTGATCGGGAGACGTGTTCCAATATGTCTCAGTTCTCGTCCCCTGGTACTCGGGTGCAACATTCCAGACGCTTTACTAACACTCTCCCGACTTGGAGAGTCAGTGCCTTTAACCTCCTGTTTGGCCCAGTTTGCAATTTCTGCGGAAGATGAACAGGAATAGGGAGAACCAATGAGAGACTAGCTGGAGGTGTCTGGACGGGCAAATTTAACTCTCATTTCCCACCAGGAAGAGGAATTAACCAAAGGCTCAGCGTGCCGTGCCGGAACCAGATTAGGGCCTGAAGCAATCCTGCGGTGTTGCGGCCAGCTCACAAGAAAGCGAGTTGAAGAAAGGAGCTCAGGGGCACTGTAATTCACAAACCTGCAGAGTTATAAATGACAGCTATCGTCCAAAAATATACTGAAGTAAGGCTGCCAAGAGGACTTGAAAGCGGGGCAGAATTGCAGGAAACCGATTTCAGGAGGTAGACTGGAATTGCATTTAAAGCATAGGAAAAGAGGCAGAACGTCCACAATGATGCACTTGGCCAAAAAGGGCGTATGCGTTTTTTCCTGAATATATTCAGGAAAAAACGCATACGCCCTTTTTGGCCAACCAAGCAAGCTTGCAAAGGAAATCTGCACTACAATGAAGTCTCACTTCCCCCCGGTCAAAAGGGCCATCTGAAAAAAGTGTAAAATCCAGAAAGGCAGGACAGGCCATGGAGAACTGGGAGCCTTGTTATGCTGATGGGCGGGATGTAAATTGCCAAGAGCCACTCGGGAGAGGTGTATGGTGTTTCCTGAAACATCTAAAAAACAAAGCAACAGAGCCTAGGGCACTTCCACTTATGGTCCTATAGCTTAGGGAAATTAAAATCAAAAAGACACAGCCACCCCAAAGTTTGGGACGGCTCTGTTTACAAGAACCTCGTTTACGGTACAAGTTCAATATCGCAGAAAGTGAAAAATGGATAAAGAAGTTGTGGTACTTACGTACAATGCAATATCACTCAGCAATGAAATCTATGTCATCAGGCCCGTAGCAGCATAATGAGTGGATTCAGGTATGATGATTCTAACTGAAATAAGTGACACAGAAAAAGAAACATCATAAGATATCACTAATACACGGGATGTAAACTTGGCTACACAGGAACTGGATTACAAAACAGAACAGGGTCTCAAATTTAGAAAACCAACTTATGCTTGCTTAAGGGGAAAGGTGAGTTGGGGTGCTGCATAAAACCAGAGATTGAAATGAGCACAGATAAAGTTCCTTAAGCCAAATATGGAATAGACAAGAACTACTCCTTGCTCAACGAAATGGACTCAACACCCCATATTAAACGCCTAAGAATGTACCTGACTAGTAAGTATCTTAAAACCTATGGATTGCTATGTGTCTGAAAGAAAATCAAGCGTGTGTACAGGGGCATAAACGCAGCAGTGATAGGATTGGAGAGGTTCGGTGAGCAAATGAAGACCCTTTGAAGTCATATTGCATGGTACCCATTCCACGGGTCTCAACTCTCCAGGTTTAAGGGACTCTTCCTTCAGCTAAAACATGCACGTGGAACCCAGAGTATGATCAACCGTGTGATCGGGAGACGTGTTCCAATATGTCTCAGTTCTCGTCCCCTGGTACTTGGGTGCAACATTCCAGACGCTTTACTAACACTCTCCCGACTTGGAGAGTCAGTGCCTTTAACCTCCTGTTTGGCCCAGTTTGCAATTTCTGCGGAAGATGAACAGGAATAGGGAGAACCAATGAGAGACTAGCTGGAGGTGTCTGGACGGGCAAATTTAACTCTCATTTCCCACCAGGAAGAGGAATTAACCAAAGGCTCAGCGTGCCGTGCCAGAACCAGATTAGGGCCTGAAGCAATCCTGCGGTGTTGCGGCCAGCTCACAAGAAAGCGAGTTGAAAAAAGTAGCACAGGGGCACTGTAATTCACAAACCTGCAGAGTTATAAATGACAGCTATCGTCCAAAAATATACTGAAGTAAGGCTGCCAAGAGGACTTGAAAGCGGGGCAGAATTGCAGGAAACCGATTTCAGGAGGTAGACTGGAATTGCATTTAAAGCATAGGAAAAGAGGCAGAACGTCCACAATGATGCACTTGGCCAAAAAGGGCGTATGCGTTTTTTCCTGAATATATTCAGGAAAAAACGCATACGCCCTTTTTGGCCAACCAAGCAAGCTTGCAAAGGAAATCTGCACTACAATGAAGTCTCACTTCCCCCCGGTCAAAAGGGCCATCTGAAAAAAGTGTAAAATCCAGAAAGGCAGGACAGGCCATGGAGAACTGGGAGCCTTGTTATGCTGATGGGCGGGATGTAAATTGCCAACAGCCACTCGGGAGAGGTGTATGGTGTTTCCTGAAACATCTAAAAAACAAAGCAACAGAGCCTAGGGCACTTCCACTTATGGTCCTATAGCTTAGGGAAATTAAAATCAAAAAGACACAGCCACCCCAAAGTTTGGGACGGCTCTGTTTACAAGAACCTCGTTTACGGTACAAGTTCAATATCGCAGAAAGTGAAAAATGGATAAAGAAGTTGTGGTACTTACGTACAATGCAATATCACTCAGCAATGAAATCTATGTCATCAGGCCCGTAGCAGCATAATGAGTGGATTCAGGTATGATGATTCTAACTGAAATAAGTCACACAGAAAAAGAAACATCATAAGATATCACTAATACACGGGATGTAAACTTGGCTACACAGGAACTGGATTACAAAACAGAACAGGGTCTCAAATTTAGAAAACCAACTTATGCTTGCTTAAGGGGAAAGGTGAGTTGGGGTGCTGCATAAAACCAGAGATTGAAATGAGCACAGATAAAGTTCCTTAAGCCAAATATGGAATAGACAAGAACTACTCCTTGCTCAACGAAATGGACTCAACACCCCATATTAAACGCCTAAGAATGTACCTGACTAGTAAGTATCTTAAAACCTATGGATTGCTATGTGTCTGAAAGAAAATCAAGCGTGTGTACAGGGGCATAAACGCAGCAGTGATAGGATTGGAGAGGTTCGGTGAGCAAATGAAGACCCTTTGAAGTCATATTGCATGGTACCCATTCCACGGGTCTCAACTCTCCAGGTTTAAGGGATTCTTCCTTCAGCTAAAACATGCACGTGGAACCCAGAGTATGATCAACCGTGTGATCGGGAGACGTGTTCCAATATGTCTCAGTTCTCGTCCCCTGGTACTCGGGTGCAACATTCCAGACGCTTTACTAACACTCTCCCGACTTGGAGAGTCAGTGCCTTTAACCTCCTGTTTGGCCCAGTTTGCAATTTCTGCGGAAGATGAACAGGAATAGGGAGAACCAATGAGAGACTAGCTGGAGGTGTCTGGACGGGCAAATTTAACTCTCATTTCCCACCAGGAAGAGGAATTAACCAAAGGCTCAGCGTGCCGTGCCGGAACCAGATTAGGGCCTGAAGCAATCCTGCGGTGTTGCGGCCAGCTCACAAGAAAGCGAGTTGAAGAAAGGAGCTCAGGGGCACTGTAATTCACAAACCTGCAGAGTTATAAATGACAGCTATCGTCCAAAAATATACTGAAGTAAGGCTGCCAAGAGGACTTGAAAGCGGGGCAGAATTGCAGGAAACCGATTTCAGGAGGTAGACTGGAATTGCATTTAAAGCATAGGAAAAGAGGCAGAACGTCCACAATGATGCACTTGGCCAAAAAGGGCGTATGCGTTTTTTCCTGAATATATTCAGGAAAAAACGCATACGCCCTTTTTGGCCAACCAAGCAAGCTTGCAAAGGAAATCTGCACTACAATGAAGTCTCACTTCCCCCCGGTCAAAAGGGCCATCTGAAAAAAGTGTAAAATCCAGAAAGGCAGGACAGGCCATGGAGAACTGGGAGCCTTGTTATGCTGATGGGCGGGATGTAAATTGCCAACAGCCACTCGGGAGAGGTGTATGGTGTTTCCTGAAACATCTAAAAAACAAAGCAACAGAGCCTAGGGCACTTCCACTTATGGTCCTATAGCTTAGGGAAATTAAAATCAAAAAGACACAGCCACCCCAAAGTTTGGGACGGCTCTGTTTACAAGAACCTCGTTTACGGTACAAGTTCAATATCGCAGAAAGTGAAAAATGGATAAAGAAGTTGTGGTACTTACGTACAATGCAATATCACTCAGCAATGAAATCTATGTCATCAGGCCCGTAGCAGCATAATGAGTGGATTCAGGTATGATGATTCTAACTGAAATAAGTCACACAGAAAAAGAAACATCATAAGATATCACTAATACACGGGATGTAAACTTGGCTACACAGGAACTGGATTACAAAACAGAACAGGGTCTCAAATTTAGAAAACCAACTTATGCTTGCTTAAGGGGAAAGGTGAGTTGGGGTGCTGCATAAAACCAGAGATTGAAATGAGCACAGATAAAGTTCCTTAAGCCAAATATGGAATAGACAAGAACTACTCCTTGCTCAACGAAATGGACTCAACACCCCATATTAAACGCCTAAGAATGTACCTGACTAGTAAGTATCTTAAAACCTATGGATTGCTATGTGTCTGAAAGAAAATCAAGCGTGTGTACAGGGGCATAAACGCAGCAGTGATAGGATTGGAGAGGTTCGGTGAGCAAATGAAGACCCTTTGAAGTCATATTGCATGGTACCCATTCCACGGGTCTCAACTCTCCAGGTTTAAGGGACTCTTCCTTCAGCTAAAACATGCACGTGGAACCCAGAGTATGATCAACCGTGTGATCGGGAGACGTGTTCCAATATGTCTCAGTTCTCGTCCCCTGGTACTCGGGTGCAACATTCCAGACGCTTTACTAACACTCTCCCGACTTGGAGAGTCAGTGCCTTTAACCTCCTGTTTGGCCCAGTTTGCAATTTCTGCGGAAGATGAACAGGAATAGGGAGAACCAATGAGAGACTAGCTGGAGGTGTCTGGACGGGCAAATTTAACTCTCATTTCCCACCAGGAAGAGGAATTAACCAAAGGCTCAGCGTGCCGTGCCGGAACCAGATTAGGGCCTGAAGCAATCCTGCGGTGTTGCGGCCAGCTCACAAGAAAGCGAGTTGAAGAAAGGAGCTCAGGGGCACTGTAATTCACAAACCTGCAGAGTTATAAATGACAGCTATCGTCCAAAAATATACTGAAGTAAGGCTGCCAAGAGGACTTGAAAGCGGGGCAGAATTGCAGGAAACCGATTTCAGGAGGTAGACTGGAATTGCATTTAAAGCATAGGAAAAGAGGCAGAACGTCCACAATGATGCACTTGGCCAAAAAGGGCGTATGCGTTTTTTCCTGAATATATTCAGGAAAAAACACATACGCCCTTTTTGGCCAACCAAGCAAGCTTGCAAAGGAAATCTGCACTACAATGAAGTCTCACTTCCCCCCGGTCAAAAGGGCCATCTGAAAAAAGTGTAAAATCCAGAAAGGCAGGACAGGCCATGGAGAACTGGGAGCCTTGTTATGCTGATGGGCGGGATGTAAATTGCCAACAGCCACTCGGGAGAGGTGTATGGTGTTTCCTGAAACATCTAAAAAACAAAGCAACAGAGCCTAGGGCACTTCCACTTATGGTCCTATAGCTTAGGGAAATTAAAATCAAAAAGACACAGCCACCCCAAAGTTTGGGACGGCTCTGTTTACAAGAACCTCATTTACGGTACAAGTTCAATATCGCAGAAAGTGAAAAATGGATAAAGAAGTTGTGGTACTTACGTACAATGCAATATCACTCAGCAATGAAATCTATGTCATCAGGCCCGTAGCAGCATAATGAGTGGATTCAGGTATGATGATTCTAACTGAAATAAGTCACACAGAAAAAGAAACATCATAAGATATCACTAATACACGGGATGTAAACTTGGCTACACAGGAACTGGATTACAAAACAGAACAGGGTCTCAAATTTAGAAAACCAACTTATGCTTGCTTAAGGGGAAAGGTGAGTTGGGGTGCTGCATAAAACCAGAGATTGAAATGAGCACAGATAAAGTTCCTTAAGCCAAATATGGAATAGACAAGAACTACTCCTTGCTCAACGAAATGGACTCAACACCCCATATTAAACGCCTAAGAATGTACCTGACTAGTAAGTATCTTAAAACCTATGGATTGCTATGTGTCTGAAAGAAAATCAAGCGTGTGTACAGGGGCATAAACGCAGCAGTGATAGGATTGGAGAGGTTCGGTGAGCAAATGAAGACCCTTTGAAGTCATATTGCATGGTACCCATTCCACGGGTCTCAACTCTCCAGGTTTAAGGGATTCTTCCTTCAGCTAAAACATGCACGTGGAACCCAGAGTATGATCAACCGTGTGATCGGGAGACGTGTTCCAATATGTCTCAGTTCTCGTCCCCTGGTACTCGGGTGCAACATTCCAGACGCTTTACTAACACTCTCCCGACTTGGAGAGTCAGTGCCTTTAACCTCCTGTTTGGCCCAGTTTGCAATTTCTGCGGAAGATGAACAGGAATAGGGAGAACCAATGAGAGACTAGCTGGAGGTGTCTGGACGGGCAAATTTAACTCTCATTTCCCACCAGGAAGAGGAATTAACCAAAGGCTCAGCGTGCCGTGCCGGAACCAGATTAGGGCCTGAAGCAATCCTGCGGTGTTGCGGCCAGCTCACAAGAAAGCGAGTTGAAGAAAGGAGCTCAGGGGCACTGTAATTCACAAACCTGCAGAGTTATAAATGACAGCTATCGTCCAAAAATATACTGAAGTAAGGCTGCCAAGAGGACTTGAAAGCGGGGCAGAATTGCAGGAAACCGATTTCAGGAGGTAGACTGGAATTGCATTTAAAGCATAGGAAAAGAGGCAGAACGTCCACAATGATGCGCTTGGCCAAAAAGGGCGTATGCGTTTTTTCCTGAATATATTCAGGACAAAACGCATACGCCCTTTTTGGCCAACCAAGCAAGCTTGCAAAGGAAATCTGCACTACAATGAAGTCTCACTTCCCCCCGGTCAAAAGGGCCATCTGAAAAAAGTGTAAAATCCAGAAAGGCAGGACAGGCCATGGAGAACTGGGAGCCTTGTTATGCTGATGGGCGGGATGTAAATTGCCAAGAGCCACTCGGGAGAGGTGTATGGTGTTTCCTGAAACATCTAAAAAACAAAGCAACAGAGCCTAGGGCACTTCCACTTATGGTCCTATAGCTTAGGGAAATTAAAATCAAAAAGACACAGCCACCCCAAAGTTTGGGACGGCTCTGTTTACAAGAACCTCGTTTACGGTACAAGTTCAATATCGCAGAAAGTGAAAAATGGATAAAGAAGTTGTGGTACTTACGTACAATGCAATATCACTCAGCAATGAAATCTATGTCATCAGGCCCGTAGCAGCATAATGAGTGGATTCAGGTATGATGATTCTAACTGAAATAAGTCACACAGAAAAAGAAACATCATAAGATATCACTAATACACGGGATGTAAACTTGGCTACACAGGAACTGGATTACAAAACAGAACAGGGTCTCAAATTTAGAAAACCAACTTATGCTTGCTTAAGGGGAAAGGTGAGTTGGGGTGCTGCATCAAACCAGAGATTGAAATGAGCACAGATAAAGTTCCTTAAGCCAAATATGGAATAGACAAGAACTACTCCTTGCTCAACGAAATGGACTCAACACCCCATATTAAACGCCTAAGAATGTACCTGACTAGTAAGTATCTTAAAACCTATGGATTGCTATGTGTCTGAAAGAAAATCAAGCGTGTGTACAGGGGCATAAACGCAGCAGTGATAGGATTGGAGAGGTTCGGTGAGCAAATGAAGACCCTTTGAAGTCATATTGCATGGTACCCATTCCACGGGTCTCAACTCTCCAGGTTTAAGGGATTCTTCCTTCAGCTAAAACATGCACGTGGAACCCAGAGTATGATCAACCGTGTGATCGGGAGACGTGTTCCAATATGTCTCAGTTCTCGTCCCCTGGTACTCGGGTGCAACATTCCAGACGCTTTACTAACACTCTCCCGACTTGGAGAGTCAGTGCCTTTAACCTCCTGTTTGGCCCAGTTTGCAATTTCTGCGGAAGATGAACAGGAATAGGGAGAACCAATGAGAGACTAGCTGGAGGTGTCTGGACGGGCAAATTTAACTCTCATTTCCCACCAGGAAGAGGAATTAACCAAAGGCTCAGCGTGCCGTGCCGGAACCAGATTAGGGCCTGAAGCAATCCTGCGGTGTTGCGGCCAGCTCACAAGAAAGCGAGTTGAAGAAAGGAGCTCAGGGGCACTGTAATTCACAAACCTGCAGAGTTATAAATGACAGCTATCGTCCAAAAATATACTGAAGTAAGGCTGCCAAGAGGACTTGAAAGCGGGGCAGAATTGCAGGAAACCGATTTCAGGAGGTAGACTGGAATTGCATTTAAAGCATAGGAAAAGAGGCAGAACGTCCACAATGATGCACTTGGCCAAAAAGGGCGTATGCGTTTTTTCCTGAATATATTCAGGACAAAACGCATACGCCCTTTTTGGCCAACCAAGCAAGCTTGCAAAGGAAATCTGCACTACAATGAAGTCTCACTTCCCCCCGGTCAAAAGGGCCATCTGAAAAAAGTGTAAAATCCAGAAAGGCAGGACAGGCCATGGAGAACTGGGAGCCTTGTTATGCTGATGGGCGGGATGTAAATTGCCAAGAGCCACTCGGGAGAGGTGTATGGTGTTTCCTGAAACATCTAAAAAACAAAGCAACAGAGCCTAGGGCACTTCCACTTATGGTCCTATAGCTTAGGGAAATTAAAATCAAAAAGACACAGCCACCCCAAAGTTTGGGACGGCTCTGTTTACAAGAACCTCGTTTACGGTACAAGTTCAATATCGCAGAAAGTGAAAAATGGATAAAGAAGTTGTGGTACTTACGTACAATGCAATATCACTCAGCAATGAAATCTATGTCATCAGGCCCGTAGCAGCATAATGAGTGGATTCAGGTATGATGATTCTAACTGAAATAAGTCACACAGAAAAAGAAACATCATAAGATATCACTAATACACGGGATGTAAACTTGGCTACACAGGAACTGGATTACAAAACAGAACAGGGTCTCAAATTTAGAAAACCAACTTATGCTTGCTTAAGGGGAAAGGTGAGTTGGGGTGCTGCATAAAACCAGAGATTGAAATGAGCACAGATAAAGTTCCTTAAGCCAAATATGGAATAGACAAGAACTACTCCTTGCTCAACGAAATGGACTCAACACCCCATATTAAACGCCTAAGAATGTACCTGACTAGTAAGTATCTTAAAACCTATGGATTGCTATGTGTCTGAAAGAAAATCAAGCGTGTGTACAGGGGCATAAACGCAGCAGTGATAGGATTGGAGAGGTTCGGTGAGCAAATGAAGACCCTTTGAAGTCATATTGCATGGTACCCATTCCACGGGTCTCAACTCTCCAGGTTTAAGGGACTCTTCCTTCAGCTAAAACATGCACGTGGAACCCAGAGTATGATCAACCGTGTGATCGGGAGACGTGTTCCAATATGTCTCAGTTCTCGTCCCCTGGTACTCGGGTGCAACATTCCAGACGCTTTACTAACACTCTCCCGACTTGGAGAGTCAGTGCCTTTAACCTCCTGTTTGGCCCAGTTTGCAATTTCTGCGGAAGATGAACAGGAATAGGGAGAACCAATGAGAGACTAGCTGGAGGTGTCTGGACGGGCAAATTTAACTCTCATTTCCCACCAGGAAGAGGAATTAACCAAAGGCTCAGCGTGCCGTGCCAGAACCAGATTAGGGCCTGAAGCAATCCTGCGGTGTTGCGGCCAGCTCACAAGAAAGCGAGTTGAAAAAAGTAGCTCAGGGGCACTGTAATTCACAAACCTGCAGAGTTATAAATGACAGCTATCGTCCAAAAATATACTGAAGTAAGGCTGCCAAGAGGACTTGAAAGCGGGGCAGAATTGCAGGAAACCGATTTCAGGAGGTAGACTGGAATTGCATTTAAAGCATAGGAAAAGAGGCAGAACGTCCACAATGATGCACTTGGCCAAAAAGGGCGTATGCGTTTTTTCCTGAATATATTCAGGAAAAAACGCATACGCCCTTTTTGGCCAACCAAGCAAGCTTGCAAAGGAAATCTGCACTACAATGAAGTCTCACTTCCCCCCGGTCAAAAGGGCCATCTGAAAAAAGTGTAAAATCCAGAAAGGCAGGACAGGCCATGGAGAACTGGGAGCCTTGTTATGCTGATGGGCGGGATGTAAATTGCCAACAGCCACTCGGGAGAGGTGTATGGTGTTTCCTGAAACATCTAAAAAACAAAGCAACAGAGCCTAGGGCACTTCCACTTATGGTCCTATAGCTTAGGGAAATTAAAATCAAAAAGACACAGCCACCCCAAAGTTTGGGACGGCTCTGTTTACAAGAACCTCGTTTACGGTACAAGTTCAATATCGCAGAAAGTGAAAAATGGATAAAGAAGTTGTGGTACTTACGTACAATGCAATATCACTCAGCAATGAAATCTATGTCATCAGGCCCGTAGCAGCATAATGAGTGGATTCAGGTATGATGATTCTAACTGAAATAAGTCACACAGAAAAAGAAACATCATAAGATATCACTAATACACGGGATGTAAACTTGGCTACACAGGAACTGGATTACAAAACAGAACAGGGTCTCAAATTTAGAAAACCAACTTATGCTTGCTTAAGGGGAAAGGTGAGTTGGGGTGCTGCATAAAACCAGAGATTGAAATGAGCACAGATAAAGTTCCTTAAGCCAAATATGGAATAGACAAGAACTACTCCTTGCTCAACGAAATGGACTCAACACCCCATATTAAACGCCTAAGAATGTACCTGACTAGTAAGTATCTTAAAACCTATGGATTGCTATGTGTCTGAAAGAAAATCAAGCGTGTGTACAGGGGCATAAACGCAGCAGTGATAGGATTGGAGAGGTTCGGTGAGCAAATGAAGACCCTTTGAAGTCATATTGCATGGTACCCATTCCACGGGTCTCAACTCTCCAGGTTTAAGGGATTCTTCCTTCAGCTAAAACATGCACGTGGAACCCAGAGTATGATCAACCGTGTGATCGGGAGACGTGTTCCAATATGTCTCAGTTCTCGTCCCCTGGTACTCGGGTGCAACATTCCAGACGCTTTACTAACACTCTCCCGACTTGGAGAGTCAGTGCCTTTAACCTCCTGTTTGGCCCAGTTTGCAATTTCTGCGGAAGATGAACAGGAATAGGGAGAACCAATGAGAGACTAGCTGGAGGTGTCTGGACGGGCAAATTTAACTCTCATTTCCCACCAGGAAGAGGAATTAACCAAAGGCTCAGCGTGCCGTGCCGGAACCAGATTAGGGCCTGAAGCAATCCTGCGGTGTTGCGGCCAGCTCACAAGAAAGCGAGTTGAAGAAAGGAGCTCAGGGGCACTGTAATTCACAAACCTGCAGAGTTATAAATGACAGCTATCGTCCAAAAATATACTGAAGTAAGGCTGCCAAGAGGACTTGAAAGCGGGGCAGAATTGCAGGAAACCGATTTCAGGAGGTAGACTGGAATTGCATTTAAAGCATAGGAAAAGAGGCAGAACGTCCACAATGATGCACTTGGCCAAAAAGGGCGTATGCGTTTTTTCCTGAATATATTCAGGAAAAAACGCATACGCCCTTTTTGGCCAACCAAGCAAGCTTGCAAAGGAAATCTGCACTACAATGAAGTCTCACTTCCCCCCGGTCAAAAGGGCCATCTGAAAAAAGTGTAAAATCCAGAAAGGCAGGACAGGCCATGGAGAACTGGGAGCCTTGTTATGCTGATGGGCGGGATGTAAATTGCCAAGAGCCACTCGGGAGAGGTGTATGGTGTTTCCTGAAACATCTAAAAAACAAAGCAACAGAGCCTAGGGCACTTCCACTTATGGTCCTATAGCTTAGGGAAATTAAAATCAAAAAGACACAGCCACCCCAAAGTTTGGGACGGCTCTGTTTACAAGAACCTCGTTTACGGTACAAGTTCAATATCGCAGAAAGTGAAAAATGGATAAAGAAGTTGTGGTACTTACGTACAATGCAATATCACTCAGCAATGAAATCTATGTCATCAGGCCCGTAGCAGCATAATGAGTGGATTCAGGTATGATGATTCTAACTGAAATAAGTCACACAGAAAAAGAAACATCATAAGATATCACTAATACACGGGATGTAAACTTGGCTACACAGGAACTGGATTACAAAACAGAACAGGGTCTCAAATTTAGAAAACCAACTTATGCTTGCTTAAGGGGAAAGGTGAGTTGGGGTGCTGCATAAAACCAGAGATTGAAATGAGCACAGATAAAGTTCCTTAAGCCAAATATGGAATAGACAAGAACTACTCCTTGCTCAACGAAATGGACTCAACACCCCATATTAAACGCCTAAGAATGTACCTGACTAGTAAGTATCTTAAAACCTATGGATTGCTATGTGTCTGAAAGAAAATCAAGCGTGTGTACAGGGGCATAAACGCAGCAGTGATAGGATTGGAGAGGTTCGGTGAGCAAATGAAGACCCTTTGAAGTCATATTGCATGGTACCCATTCCACGGGTCTCAACTCTCCAGGTTTAAGGGATTCTTCCTTCAGCTAAAACATGCACGTGGAACCCAGAGTATGATCAACCGTGTGATCGGGAGACGTGTTCCAATATGTCTCAGTTCTCGTCCCCTGGTACTCGGGTGCAACATTCCAGACGCTTTACTAACACTCTCCCGACTTGGAGAGTCAGTGCCTTTAACCTCCTGTGTGGCCCAGTTTGCAATTTCTGCGGAAGATGAACAGGAATAGGGAGAACCAATGAGAGACTAGCTGGAGGTGTCCGGACGGGCCAATTTAACTCTCATTTCCCACCAGGAAGAGGAATTAACCAAAGGCTCAGCGTGCCGTGCCAGAACCAGATTACGGCCTGAAGCAATCCTGCGGTGTTGCGGCCAGCTCACAAGAAAGCGAGTTGAAAAAAGGAGCTCAGGGGCACTGTAATTCACAAACCTGCAGAGTTATAAATGACAGCTATCGTCCAAAAATATACTGAAGTAAGGCTGCCAAGAGGACTTGAAAGCGGGGCAGAATTGCAGGAAACCGATTTCAGGAGGTAGACTGGAATTGCATTTAAAGCATAGGAAAAGAGGCAGAACGTCCACAATGATGCACTTGGCCAAAAAGGGCGTATGCGTTTTTTCCTGAATATATTCAGGAAAAAACGCATACGCCCTTTTTGGCCAACCAAGCAAGCTTGCAAAGGAAATCTGCACTACAATGAAGTCTCACTTCCCCCCGGTCAAAAGGGCCATCTGAAAAAAGTGTAAAATCCAGAAAGGCAGGACAGGCCATGGAGAACTGGGAGCCTTGTTATGCTGATGGGCGGGATGTAAATTGCCAACAGCCACTCGGGAGAGGTGTATGGTGTTTCCTGAAACATCTAAAAAACAAAGCAACAGAGCCTAGGGCACTTCCACTTATGGTCCTATAGCTTAGGGAAATTAAAATCAAAAAGACACAGCCACCCCAAAGTTTGGGACGGCTCTGTTTACAAGAACCTCGTTTACGGTACAAGTTCAATATCGCAGAAAGTGAAAAATGGATAAAGAAGTTGTGGTACTTACGTACAATGCAATATCACTCAGCAATGAAATCTATGTCATCAGGCCCGTAGCAGCATAATGAGTGGATTCAGGTATGATGATTCTAACTGAAATAAGTCACACAGAAAAAGAAACATCATAAGATATCACTAATACACGGGATGTAAACTTGGCTACACAGGAACTGGATTACAAAACAGAACAGGGTCTCAAATTTAGAAAACCAACTTATGCTTGCTTAAGGGGAAAGGTGAGTTGGGGTGCTGCATAAAACCAGAGATTGAAATGAGCACAGATAAAGTTCCTTAAGCCAAATATGGAATAGACAAGAACTACTCCTTGCTCAACGAAATGGACTCAACACCCCATATTAAACGCCTAAGAATGTACCTGACTAGTAAGTATCTTAAAACCTATGGATTGCTATGTGTCTGAAAGAAAATCAAGCGTGTGTACAGGGGCATAAACGCAGCAGTGATAGGATTGGAGAGGTTCGGTGAGCAAATGAAGACCCTTTGAAGTCATATTGCATGGTACCCATTCCACGGGTCTCAACTCTCCAGGTTTAAGGGATTCTTCCTTCAGCTAAAACATGCACGTGGAACCCAGAGTATGATCAACCGTGTGATCGGGAGACGTGTTCCAATATGTCTCAGTTCTCGTCCCCTGGTACTCGGGTGCAACATTCCAGACGCTTTACTAACACTCTCCCGACTTGGAGAGTCAGTGCCTTTAACCTCCTGTTTGGCCCAGTTTGCAATTTCTGCGGAAGATGAACAGGAATAGGGAGAACCAATGAGAGACTAGCTGGAGGTGTCTGGACGGGCAAATTTAACTCTCATTTCCCACCAGGAAGAGGAATTAACCAAAGGCTCAGCGTGCCGTGCCGGAACCAGATTAGGGCCTGAAGCAATCCTGCGGTGTTGCGGCCAGCTCACAAGAAAGCGAGTTGAAGAAAGGAGCTCAGGGGCACTGTAATTCACAAACCTGCAGAGTTATAAATGACAGCTATCGTCCAAAAATATACTGAAGTAAGGCTGCCAAGAGGACTTGAAAGCGGGGCAGAATTGCAGGAAACCGATTTCAGGAGGTAGACTGGAATTGCATTTAAAGCATAGGAAAAGAGGCAGAACGTCCACAATGATGCACTTGGCCAAAAAGGGCGTATGCGTTTTTTCCTGAATATATTCAGGAAAAAACGCATACGCCCTTTTTGGCCAACCAAGCAAGCTTGCAAAGGAAATCTGCACTACAATGAAGTCTCACTTCCCCCCGGTCAAAAGGGCCATCTGAAAAAAGTGTAAAATCCAGAAAGGCAGGACAGGCCATGGAGAACTGGGAGCCTTGTTATGCTGATGGGCGGGATGTAAATTGCCAAGAGCCACTCGGGAGAGGTGTATGGTGTTTCCTGAAACATCTAAAAAACAAAGCAACAGAGCCTAGGGCACTTCCACTTATGGTCCTATAGCTTAGGGAAATTAAAATCAAAAAGACACAGCCACCCCAAAGTTTGGGACGGCTCTGTTTACAAGAACCTCATTTACGGTACAAGTTCAATATCGCAGAAAGTGAAAAATGGATAAAGAAGTTGTGGTACTTACGTACAATGCAATATCACTCAGCAATGAAATCTATGTCATCAGGCCCGTAGCAGCATAATGAGTGGATTCAGGTATGATGATTCTAACTGAAATAAGTCACACAGAAAAAGAAACATCATAAGATATCACTAATACACGGGATGTAAACTTGGCTACACAGGAACTGGATTACAAAACAGAACAGGGTCTCAAATTTAGAAAACCAACTTATGCTTGCTTAAGGGGAAAGGTGAGTTGGGGTGCTGCATAAAACCAGAGATTGAAATGAGCACAGATAAAGTTCCTTAAGCCAAATATGGAATAGACAAGAACTACTCCTTGCTCAACGAAATGGACTCAACACCCCATATTAAACGCCTAAGAATGTACCTGACTAGTAAGTATCTTAAAACCTATGGATTGCTATGTGTCTGAAAGAAAATCAAGCGTGTGTACAGGGGCATAAACGCAGCAGTGATAGGATTGGAGAGGTTCGGTGAGCAAATGAAGACCCTTTGAAGTCATATTGCATGGTACCCATTCCACGGGTCTCAACTCTCCAGGTTTAAGGGATTCTTCCTTCAGCTAAAACATGCACGTGGAACCCAGAGTATGATCAACCGTGTGATCGGGAGACGTGTTCCAATATGTCTCAGTTCTCGTCCCCTGGTACTCGGGTGCAACATTCCAGACGCTTTACTAACACTCTCCCGACTTGGAGAGTCAGTGCCTTTAACCTCCTGTTTGGCCCAGTTTGCAATTTCTGCGGAAGATGAACAGGAATAGGGAGAACCAATGAGAGACTAGCTGGAGGTGTCCGGACGGGCCAATTTAACTCTCATTTCCCACCAGGAAGAGGAATTAACCAAAGGCTCAGCGTGCCGTGCCAGAACCAGATTACGGCCTGAAGCAATCCTGCGGTGTTGCGGCCAGCTCACAAGAAAGCGAGTTGAAGAAAGGAGCTCAGGGGCACTGTAATTCACAAACCTGCAGAGTTATAAATGACAGCTATCGTCCAAAAATATACTGAAGTAAGGCTGCCAAGAGGACTTGAAAGCGGGGCAGAATTGCAGGAAACCGATTTCAGGAGGTAGACTGGAATTGCATTTAAAGCATAGGAAAAGAGGCAGAACGTCCACAATGATGCACTTGGCCAAAAAGGGCGTATGCGTTTTTTCCTGAATATATTCAGGAAAAAACGCATACGCCCTTTTTGGCCAACCAAGCAAGCTTGCAAAGGAAATCTGCACTACAATGAAGTCTCACTTCCCCCCGGTCAAAAGGGCCATCTGAAAAAAGTGTAAAATCCAGAAAGGCAGGACAGGCCATGGAGAACTGGGAGCCTTGTTATGCTGATGGGCGGGATGTAAATTGCCAACAGCCACTCGGGAGAGGTGTATGGTGTTTCCTGAAACATCTAAAAAACAAAGCAACAGAGCCTAGGGCACTTCCACTTATGGTCCTATAGCTTAGGGAAATTAAAATCAAAAAGACACAGCCACCCCAAAGTTTGGGACGGCTCTGTTTACAAGAACCTCGTTTACGGTACAAGTTCAATATCGCAGAAAGTGAAAAATGGATAAAGAAGTTGTGGTACTTACGTACAATGCAATATCACTCAGCAATGAAATCTATGTCATCAGGCCCGTAGCAGCATAATGAGTGGATTCAGGTATGATGATTCTAACTGAAATAAGTCACACAGAAAAAGAAACATCATAAGATATCACTAATACACGGGATGTAAACTTGGCTACACAGGAACTGGATTACAAAACAGAACAGGGTCTCAAATTTAGAAAACCAACTTATGCTTGCTTAAGGGGAAAGGTGAGTTGGGGTGCTGCATCAAACCAGAGATTGAAATGAGCACAGATAAAGTTCCTTAAGCCAAATATGGAATAGACAAGAACTACTCCTTGCTCAACGAAATGGACTCAACACCCCATATTAAACGCCTAAGAATGTACCTGACTAGTAAGTATCTTAAAACCTATGGATTGCTATGTGTCTGAAAGAAAATCAAGCGTGTGTACAGGGGCATAAACGCAGCAGTGATAGGATTGGAGAGGTTCGGTGAGCAAATGAAGACCCTTTGAAGTCATATTGCATGGTACCCATTCCACGGGTCTCAACTCTCCAGGTTTAAGGGATTCTTCCTTCAGCTAAAACATGCACGTGGAACCCAGAGTATGATCAACCGTGTGATCGGGAGACGTGTTCCAATATGTCTCAGTTCTCGTCCCCTGGTACTCGGGTGCAACATTCCAGACGCTTTACTAACACTCTCCCGACTTGGAGAGTCAGTGCCTTTAACCTCCTGTTTGGCCCAGTTTGCAATTTCTGCGGAAGATGAACAGGAATAGGGAGAACCAATGAGAGACTAGCTGGAGGTGTCTGGACGGGCAAATTTAACTCTCATTTCCCACCAGGAAGAGGAATTAACCAAAGGCTCAGCGTGCCGTGCCGGAACCAGATTAGGGCCTGAAGCAATCCTGCGGTGTTGCGGCCAGCTCACAAGAAAGCGAGTTGAAAAAAGGAGCTCAGGGGCACTGTAATTCACAAACCTGCAGAGTTATAAATGACAGCTATCGTCCAAAAATATACTGAAGTAAGGCTGCCAAGAGGACTTGAAAGCGGGGCAGAATTGCAGGAAACCGATTTCAGGAGGTAGACTGGAATTGCATTTAAAGCATAGGAAAAGAGGCAGAACGTCCACAATGATGCACTTGGTCAAAAAGGGCGTATGCGTTTTTTCCTGAATATATTCAGGAAAAAACGCATACGCCCTTTTTGGCCAACCAAGCAAGCTTGCAAAGGAAATCTGCACTACAATGAAGTCTCACTTCCCCCCGGTCAAAAGGGCCATCTGAAAAAAGTGTAAAATCCAGAAAGGCAGGACAGGCCATGGAGAACTGGGAGCCTTGTTATGCTGATGGGCGGGATGTAAATTGCCAAGAGCCACTCGGGAGAGGTGTATGGTGTTTCCTGAAACATCTAAAAAACAAAGCAACAGAGCCTAGGGCACTTCCACTTATGGTCCTATAGCTTAGGGAAATTAAAATCAAAAAGACACAGCCACCCCAAAGTTTGGGACGGCTCTGTTTACAAGAACCTCGTTTACGGTACAAGTTCAATATCGCAGAAAGTGAAAAATGGATAAAGAAGTTGTGGTACTTACGTACAATGCAATATCACTCAGCAATGAAATCTATGTCATCAGGCCCGTAGCAGCATAATGAGTGGATTCAGGTATGATGATTCTAACTGAAATAAGTGACACAGAAAAAGAAACATCATAAGATATCACTAATACACGGGATGTAAACTTGGCTACACAGGAACTGGATTACAAAACAGAACAGGGTCTCAAATTTAGAAAACCAACTTATGCTTGCTTAAGGGGAAAGGTGAGTTGGGGTGCTGCATAAAACCAGAGATTGAAATGAGCACAGATAAAGTTCCTTAAGCCAAATATGGAATAGACAAGAACTACTCCTTGCTCAACGAAATGGACTCAACACCCCATATTAAACGCCTAAGAATGTACCTGACTAGTAAGTATCTTAAAACCTATGGATTGCTATGTGTCTGAAAGAAAATCAAGCGTGTGTACAGGGGCATAAACGCAGCAGTGATAGGATTGGAGAGGTTCGGTGAGCAAATGAAGACCCTTTGAAGTCATATTGCATGGTACCCATTCCACGGGTCTCAACTCTCCAGGTTTAAGGGATTCTTCCTTCAGCTAAAACATGCACGTGGAACCCAGAGTATGATCAACCGTGTGATCGGGAGACGTGTTCCAATATGTCTCAGTTCTCGTCCCCTGGTACTCGGGTGCAACATTCCAGACGCTTTACTAACACTCTCCCGACTTGGAGAGTCAGTGCCTTTAACCTCCTGTTTGGCCCAGTTTGCAATTTCTGCGGAAGATGAACAGGAATAGGGAGAACCAATGAGAGACTAGCTGGAGGTGTCTGGACGGGCAAATTTAACTCTCATTTCCCACCAGGAAGAGGAATTAACCAAAGGCTCAGCGTGCCGTGCCGGAACCAGATTAGGGCCTGAAGCAATCCTGCGGTGTTGCGGCCAGCTCACAAGAAAGCGAGTTGAAGAAAGGAGCTCAGGGGCACTGTAATTCACAAACCTGCAGAGTTATAAATGACAGCTATCGTCCAAAAATATACTGAAGTAAGGCTGCCAAGAGGACTTGAAAGCGGGGCAGAATTGCAGGAAACCGATTTCAGGAGGTAGACTGGAATTGCATTTAAAGCATAGGAAAAGAGGCAGAACGTCCACAATGATGCGCTTGGCCAAAAAGGGCGTATGCGTTTTTTCCTGAATATATTCAGGAAAAAACGCATACGCCCTTTTTGGCCAACCAAGCAAGCTTGCAAAGGAAATCTGCACTACAATGAAGTCTCACTTCCCCCCGGTCAAAAGGGCCATCTGAAAAAAGTGTAAAATCCAGAAAGGCAGGACAGGCCATGGAGAACTGGGAGCCTTGTTATGCTGATGGGCGGGATGTAAATTGCCAACAGCCACTCGGGAGAGGTGTATGGTGTTTCCTGAAACATCTAAAAAACAAAGCAACAGAGCCTAGGGCACTTCCACTTATGGTCCTATAGCTTAGGGAAATTAAAATCAAAAAGACACAGCCACCCCAAAGTTTGGGACGGCTCTGTTTACAAGAACCTCGTTTACGGTACAAGTTCAATATCGCAGAAAGTGAAAAATGGATAAAGAAGTTGTGGTACTTACGTACAATGCAATATCACTCAGCAATGAAATCTATGTCATCAGGCCCGTAGCAGCATAATGAGTGGATTCAGGTATGATGATTCTAACTGAAATAAGTCACACAGAAAAAGAAACATCATAAGATATCACTAATACACGGGATGTAAACTTGGCTACACAGGAACTGGATTACAAAACAGAACAGGGTCTCAAATTTAGAAAACCAACTTATGCTTGCTTAAGGGGAAAGGTGAGTTGGGGTGCTGCATAAAACCAGAGATTGAAATGAGCACAGATAAAGTTCCTTAAGCCAAATATGGAATAGACAAGAACTACTCCTTGCTCAACGAAATGGACTCAACACCCCATATTAAACGCCTAAGAATGTACCTGACTAGTAAGTATCTTAAAACCTATGGATTGCTATGTGTCTGAAAGAAAATCAAGCGTGTGTACAGGGGCATAAACGCAGCAGTGATAGGATTGGAGAGGTTCGGTGAGCAAATGAAGACCCTTTGAAGTCATATTGCATGGGACCCATTCCACGGGTCTCAACTCTCCAGGTTTAAGGGATTCTGCCTTCAGCTAAAACATGCACGTGGATCCCAGAGTATGATCAACCGTGTGATCGGGAGACGTGTTCCAATATGTCTCAGTTCTCGTCCCCTGGTACTCGGGTGCAACATTCCAGACGCTTTACTAACACTCTCCCGACTTGGAGAGTCAGTGCCTTTAACCTCCTGTTTGGCCCAGTTTGCAATTTCTGCGGAAGATGAACAGGAATAGGGAGAACCAATGAGAGACTAGCTGGAGGTGTCTGGACGGGCAAATTTAACTCTCATTTCCCACCAGGAAGAGGAATTAACCAAAGGCTCAGCGTGCCGTGCCAGAACCAGATTAGGGCCTGAAGCAATCCTGCGGTGTTGCGGCCAGCTCACAAGAAAATGAGTTGAAAAAAGTAGCTCAGGGGCACTGTAATTCACAAACCTGCAGTTATAAATGACAGCTATCGTCCAAAAATATACTGAAGTAAGGCTGCCAAGAGGACTTGAAAGCGGGGCAGAATTGCAGGAAACCGATTTCAGGAGGTAGACTGGAATTGCATTTAAAGCATAGGAAAAGAGGCAGAACGTCCACAATGATGCACTTGGCCAAAAAGGGCGTATGCGTTTTTTCCTGAATATATTCAGGAAAAAACGCATACGCCCTTTTTGGCCAACCAAGCAAGCTTGCAAAGGAAATCTGCACTACAATGAAGTCTCACTTCCCCCCGGTCAAAAGGGCCATCTGAAAAAAGTGTAAAATCCAGAAAGGCAGGACAGGCCATGGAGAACTGGGAGCCTTGTTATGCTGATGGGCGGGATGTAAATTGCCAAGAGCCACTCGGGAGAGGTGTATGGTGTTTCCTGAAACATCTAAAAAACAAAGCAACAGAGCCTAGGGCACTTCCACTTATGGTCCTATAGCTTAGGGAAATTAAAATCAAAAAGACACAGCCACCCCAAAGTTTGGGACGGCTCTGTTTACAAGAACCTCGTTTACGGTACAAGTTCAATATCGCAGAAAGTGAAAAATGGATAAAGAAGTTGTGGTACTTACGTACAATGCAATATCACTCAGCAATGAAATCTATGTCATCAGGCCCGTAGCAGCATAATGAGTGGATTCAGGTATGATGATTCTAACTGAAATAAGTGACACAGAAAAAGAAACATCATAAGATATCACTAATACACGGGATGTAAACTTGGCTACACAGGAACTGGATTACAAAACAGAACAGGGTCTCAAATTTAGAAAACCAACTTATGCTTGCTTAAGGGGAAAGGTGAGTTGGGGTGCTGCATAAAACCAGAGATTGAAATGAGCACAGATAAAGTTCCTTAAGCCAAATATGGAATAGACAAGAACTACTCCTTGCTCAACGAAATGGACTCAACACCCCATATTAAACGCCTAAGAATGTACCTGACTAGTAAGTATCTTAAAACCTATGGATTGCTATGTGTCTGAAAGAAAATCAAGCGTGTGTACAGGGGCATAAACGCAGCAGTGATAGGATTGGAGAGGTTCGGTGAGCAAATGAAGACCCTTTGAAGTCATATTGCATGGTACCCATTCCACGGGTCTCAACTCTCCAGGTTTAAGGGATTCTTCCTTCAGCTAAAACATGCACGTGGAACCCAGAGTATGATCAACCGTGTGATCGGGAGACGTGTTCCAATATGTCTCAGTTCTCGTACCCTGGTACTCGGGTGCAACATTCCAGACGCTTTACTAACACTCTCCCGACTTGGAGAGTCAGTGCCTTTAACCTCCTGTTTGGCCCAGTTTGCAATTTCTGCGGAAGATGAACAGGAATAGGGAGAACCAATGAGAGACTAGCTGGAGGTGTCTGGACGGGCAAATTTAACTCTCATTTCCCACCAGGAAGAGGAATTAACCAAAGGCTCAGCGTGCCGTGCCGGAACCAGATTAGGGCCTGAAGCAATCCTGCGGTGTTGCGGCCAGCTCACAAGAAAGCGAGTTGAAGAAAGGAGCTCAGGGGCACTGTAATTCACAAACCTGCAGAGTTATAAATGACAGCTATCGTCCAAAAATATACTGAAGTAAGGCTGCCAAGAGGACTTGAAAGCGGGGCAGAATTGCAGGAAACCGATTTCAGGAGGTAGACTGGAATTGCATTTAAAGCATAGGAAAAGAGGCAGAACGTCCACAATGATGCACTTGGCCAAAAAGGGCGTATGCGTTTTTTCCTGAATATATTCAGGAAAAAACGCATACGCCCTTTTTGGCCAACCAAGCAAGCTTGCAAAGGAAATCTGCACTACAATGAAGTCTCACTTCCCCCCGGTCAAAAGGGCCATCTGAAAAAAGTGTAAAATCCAGAAAGGCAGGACAGGCCATGGAGAACTGGGAGCCTTGTTATGCTGATGGGCGGGATGTAAATTGCCAAGAGCCACTCGGGAGAGGTGTATGGTGTTTCCTGAAACATCTAAAAAACAAAGCAACAGAGCCTAGGGCACTTCCACTTATGGTCCTATAGCTTAGGGAAATTAAAATCAAAAAGACACAGCCACCCCAAAGTTTGGGACGGCTCTGTTTACAAGAACCTCGTTTACGGTACAAGTTCAATATCGCAGAAAGTGAAAAATGGATAAAGAAGTTGTGGTACTTACGTACAATGCAATATCACTCAGCAATGAAATCTATGTCATCAGGCCCGTAGCAGCATAATGAGTGGATTCAGGTATGATGATTCTAACTGAAATAAGTCACACAGAAAAAGAAACATCATAAGATATCACTAATACACGGGATGTAAACTTGGCTACACAGGAACTGGATTACAAAACAGAACAGGGTCTCAAATTTAGAAAACCAACTTATGCTTGCTTAAGGGGAAAGGTGAGTTGGGGTGCTGCATAAAACCAGAGATTGAAATGAGCACAGATAAAGTTCCTTAAGCCAAATATGGAATAGACAAGAACTACTCCTTGCTCAACGAAATGGACTCAACACCCCATATTAAACGCCTAAGAATGTACCTGACTAGTAAGTATCTTAAAACCTATGGATTGCTATGTGTCTGAAAGAAAATCAAGCGTGTGTACAGGGGCATAAACGCAGCAGTGATAGGATTGGAGAGGTTCGGTGAGCAAATGAAGACCCTTTGAAGTCATATTGCATGGTACCCATTCCACGGGTCTCAACTCTCCAGGTTTAAGGGATTCTTCCTTCAGCTAAAACATGCACGTGGAACCCAGAGTATGATCAACCGTGTGATCGGGAGACGTGTTCCAATATGTCTCAGTTCTCGTCCCCTGGTACTCGGGTGCAACATTCCAGACGCTTTACTAACACTCTCCCGACTTGGAGAGTCAGTGCCTTTAACCTCCTGTTTGGCCCAGTTTGCAATTTCTGCGGAAGATGAACAGGAATAGGGAGAACCAATGAGAGACTAGCTGGAGGTGTCTGGACGGGCAAATTTAACTCTCATTTCCCACCAGGAAGAGGAATTAACCAAAGGCTCAGCGTGCCGTGCCGGAACCAGATTAGGGCCTGAAGCAATCCTGCGGTGTTGCGGCCAGCTCACAAGAAAGCGAGTTGAAGAAAGGAGCTCAGGGGCACTGTAATTCACAAACCTGCAGAGTTATAAATGACAGCTATCGTCCAAAAATATACTGAAGTAAGGCTGCCAAGAGGACTTGAAAGCGGGGCAGAATTGCAGGAAACCGATTTCAGGAGGTAGACTGGAATTGCATTTAAAGCATAGGAAAAGAGGCAGAACGTCCACAATGATGCGCTTGGCCAAAAAGGGCGTATGCGTTTTTTCCTGAATATATTCAGGAAAAAACGCATACGCCCTTTTTGGCCAACCAAGCAAGCTTGCAAAGGAAATCTGCACTACAATGAAGTCTCACTTCCCCCCGGTCAAAAGGGCCATCTGAAAAAAGTGTAAAATCCAGAAAGGCAGGACAGGCCATGGAGAACTGGGAGCCTTGTTATGCTGATGGGCGGGATGTAAATTGCCAAGAGCCACTCCGGAGAGGTGTATGGTGTTTCCTGAAACATCTAAAAAACAAAGCAACAGAGCCTAGGGCACTTCCACTTATGGTCCTATAGCTTAGGGAAATTAAAATCAAAAAGACACAGCCACCCCAAAGTTTGGGACGGCTCTGTTTACAAGAACCTCGTTTACGGTACAAGTTCAATATCGCAGAAAGTGAAAAATGGATAAAGAAGTTGTGGTACTTACGTACAATGCAATATCACTCAGCAATGAAATCTATGTCATCAGGCCCGTAGCAGCATAATGAGTGGATTCAGGTATGATGATTCTAACTGAAATAAGTCACACAGAAAAAGAAACATCATAAGATATCACTAATACACGGGATGTAAACTTGGCTACACAGGAACTGGATTACAAAACAGAACAGGGTCTCAAATTTAGAAAACCAACTTATGCTTGCTTAAGGGGAAAGGTGAGTTGGGGTGCTGCATAAAACCAGAGATTGAAATGAGCACAGATAAAGTTCCTTAAGCCAAATATGGAATAGACAAGAACTACTCCTTGCTCAACGAAATGGACTCAACACCCCATATTAAACGCCTAAGAATGTACCTGACTAGTAAGTATCTTAAAACCTATGGATTGCTATGTCTCTGAAAGAAAATCAAGTGTGTGTACAGGGGCACAAACGCAGCAGTGATAGGATTGGAGAGGTTCGGTGAGCAAATGAAGACCCTTTGAAGTCATATTGCATGGTACCCATTCCACGGGTCTCAACTCTCCAGGTTTAAGGGATTCTTCCTTCAGCTAAAACTTGCATGTGGAACCCAGAGTATGATCAACCGTGTGATCGGGAGACGTGTTCCAATATGTCTCAGTTCTCGTCCCCTGGTACTCGGGTGCAACATTCCAGACGCTTTACTAACACTCTCCCGACTTGGAGAGTCAGTGCCTTTAACCTCCTGTTTGGCCCAGTTTGCAATTTCTGCGGAAGATGAACAGGAATAGGGAGAACCAATGAGAGACTAGCTGGAGGTGTCTGGACGGGCAAATTTAACTCTCATTTCCCACCAGGAAGAGGAATTAACCAAAGGCTCAGCGTGCCGTGCCGGAACCAGATTAGGGCCTGAAGCAATCCTGCGGTGTTGCGGCCAGCTCACAAGAAAGCGAGTTGAAGAAAGGAGCTCAGGGGCACTGTAATTCACAAACCTGCAGAGTTATAAATGACAGCTATCGTCCAAAAATATACTGAAGTAAGGCTGCCAAGAGGACTTGAAAGCGGGGCAGAATTGCAGGAAACCGATTTCAGGAGGTAGACTGGAATTGCATTTAAAGCATAGGAAAAGAGGCAGAACGTCCACAATGATGCACTTGGCCAAAAAGGGCGTATGCGTTTTTTCCTGAATATATTCAGGAAAAAACGCATACGCCCTTTTTGGCCAACCAAGCAAGCTTGCAAAGGAAATCTGCACTACAATGAAGTCTCACTTCCCCCCGGTCAAAAGGGCCATCTGAAAAAAGTGTAAAATCCAGAAAGGCAGGACAGGCCATGGAGAACTGGGAGCCTTGTTATGCTGATGGGCGGGATGTAAATTGCCAACAGCCACTCGGGAGAGGTGTATGGTGTTTCCTGAAACATCTAAAAAACAAAGCAACAGAGCCTAGGGCACTTCCACTTATGGTCCTATAGCTTAGGGAAATTAAAATCAAAAAGACACAGCCACCCCAAAGTTTGGGACGGCTCTGTTTACAAGAACCTCGTTTACGGTACAAGTTCAATATCGCAGAAAGTGAAAAATGGATAAAGAAGTTGTGGTACTTACGTACAATGAAATATCACTCAGCAATGAAATCTATGTCATCAGGCCCGTAGCAGCATAATGAGTGGATTCAGGTATGATGATTCTAACTGAAATAAGTCACACAGAAAAAGAAACATCATAAGATATCACTAATACACGGGATGTAAACTTGGCTACACAGGAACTGGATTACAAAACAGAACAGGGTCTCAAATTTAGAAAACCAACTTATGCTTGCTTAAGGGGAAAGGTGAGTTGGGGTGCTGCATAAAACCAGAGATTGAAATGAGCACAGATAAAGTTCCTTAAGCCAAATATGGAATAGACAAGAACTACTCCTTGCTCAACGAAATGGACTCAACACCCCATATTAAACGCCTAAGAATGTACCTGACTAGTAAGTATCTTAAAACCTATGGATTGCTATGTGTCTGAAAGAAAATCAAGCGTGTGTACAGGGGCATAAACGCAGCAGTGATAGGATTGGAGAGGTTCGGTGAGCAAATGAAGACCCTTTGAAGTCATATTGCATGGTACCCATTCCACGGGTCTCAACTCTCCAGGTTTAAGGGATTCTTCCTTCAGCTAAAACATGCACGTGGAACCCAGAGTATGATCAACCGTGTGATCGGGAGACGTGTTCCAATATGTCTCAGTTCTCGTACCCTGGTACTCGGGTGCAACATTCCAGACGCTTTACTAACACTCTCCCGACTTGGAGAGTCAGTGCCTTTAACCTCCTGTTTGGCCCAGTTTGCAATTTCTGCGGAAGATGAACAGGAATAGGGAGAACCAATGAGAGACTAGCTGGAGGTGTCTGGACGGGCAAATTTAACTCTCATTTCCCACCAGGAAGAGGAATTAACCAAAGGCTCAGCGTGCCGTGCCGGAACCAGATTAGGGCCTGAAGCAATCCTGCGGTGTTGCGGCCAGCTCACAAGAAAGCGAGTTGAAGAAAGGAGCTCAGGGGCACTGTAATTCACAAACCTGCAGAGTTATAAATGACAGCTATCGTCCAAAAATATACTGAAGTAAGGCTGCCAAGAGGACTTGAAAGCGGGGCAGAATTGCAGGAAACCGATTTCAGGAGGTAGACTGGAATTGCATTTAAAGCATAGGAAAAGAGGCAGAACGTCCACAATGATGCACTTGGCCAAAAAGGGCGTATGCGTTTTTTCCTGAATATATTCAGGAAAAAACGCATACGCCCTTTTTGGCCAACCAAGCAAGCTTGCAAAGGAAATCTGCACTACAATGAAGTCTCACTTCCCCCCGGTCAAAAGGGCCATCTGAAAAAAGTGTAAAATCCAGAAAGGCAGGACAGGCCATGGAGAACTGGGAGCCTTGTTATGCTGATGGGCGGGATGTAAATTGCCAACAGCCACTCGGGAGAGGTGTATGGTGTTTCCTGAAACATCTAAAAAACAAAGCAACAGAGCCTAGGGCACTTCCACTTATGGTCCTATAGCTTAGGGAAATTAAAATCAAAAAGACACAGCCACCCCAAAGTTTGGGACGGCTCTGTTTACAAGAACCTCGTTTACGGTACAAGTTCAATATCGCAGAAAGTGAAAAATGGATAAAGAAGTTGTGGTACTTACGTACAATGCAATATCACTCAGCAATGAAATCTATGTCATCAGGCCCGTAGCAGCATAATGAGTGGATTCAGGTATGATGATTCTAACTGAAATAAGTCACACAGAAAAAGAAACATCATAAGATATCACTAATACACGGGATGTAAACTTGGCTACACAGGAACTGGATTACAAAACAGAACAGGGTCTCAAATTTAGAAAACCAACTTATGCTTGCTTAAGGGGAAAGGTGAGTTGGGGTGCTGCATCAAACCAGAGATTGAAATGAGCACAGATAAAGTTCCTTAAGCCAAATATGGAATAGACAAGAACTACTCCTTGCTCAACGAAATGGACTCAACACCCCATATTAAACGCCTAAGAATGTACCTGACTAGTAAGTATCTTAAAACCTATGGATTGCTATGTGTCTGAAAGAAAATCAAGCGTGTGTACAGGGGCATAAACGCAGCAGTGATAGGATTGGAGAGGTTCGGTGAGCAAATGAAGACCCTTTGAAGTTATATTGCATGGTACCCATTCCACGGGTCTCAACTCTCCAGGTTTAAGGGATTCTTCCTTCAGCTAAAACATGCACGTGGAACCCAGAGTATGATCAACCGTGTGATCGGGAGACGTGTTCCAATATGTCTCAGTTCTCGTCCCCTGGTACTCGGGTGCAACATTCCAGACGCTTTACTAACACTCTCCCGACTTGGAGAGTCAGTGCCTTTAACCTCCTGTTTGGCCCAGTTTGCAATTTCTGCGGAAGATGAACAGGAATAGGGAGAACCAATGAGAGACTAGCTGGAGGTGTCTGGACGGGCAAATTTAACTCTCATTTCCCACCAGGAAGAGGAATTAACCAAAGGCTCAGCGTGCCGTGCCGGAACCAGATTAGGGCCTGAAGCAATCCTGCGGTGTTGCGGCCAGCTCACAAGAAAGCGAGTTGAAGAAAGGAGCTCAGGGGCACTGTAATTCACAAACCTGCAGAGTTATAAATGACAGCTATCGTCCAAAAATATACTGAAGTAAGGCTGCCAAGAGAACTTGAAAGCGGGGCAGAATTGCAGGAAACCGATTTCAGGAGGTAGACTGGAATTGCATTTAAAGCATAGGAAAAGAGGCAGAACGTCCACAATGATGCACTTGGCCAAAAAGGGCGTATGCGTTTTTTCCTGAATATATTCAGGAAAAAACGCATACGCCCTTTTTGGCCAACCAAGCAAGCTTGCAAAGGAAATCTGCACTACAATGAAGTCTCACTTCCCCCCGGTCAAAAGGGCCATCTGAAAAAAGTGTAAAATCCAGAAAGGCAGGACAGGCCATGGAGAACTGGGAGCCTTGTTATGCTGATGGGCGGGATGTAAATTGCCAACAGCCACTCGGGAGAGGTGTATGGTGTTTCCTGAAACATCTAAAAAACAAAGCAACAGAGCCTAGGGCACTTCCACTTATGGTCCTATAGCTTAGGGAAATTAAAATCAAAAAGACACAGCCACCCCAAAGTTTGGGACGGCTCTGTTTACAAGAACCTCGTTTACGGTACAAGTTCAATATCGCAGAAAGTGAAAAATGGATAAAGAAGTTGTGGTACTTACGTACAATGCAATATCACTCAGCAATGAAATCTATGTCATCAGGCCCGTAGCAGCATAATGAGTGGATTCAGGTATGATGATTCTAACTGAAATAAGTCACACAGAAAAAGAAACATCATAAGATATCACTAATACACGGGATGTAAACTTGGCTACACAGGAACTGGATTACAAAACAGAACAGGGTCTCAAATTTAGAAAACCAACTTATGCTTGCTTAAGGGGAAAGGTGAGTTGGGGTGCTGCATCAAACCAGAGATTGAAATGAGCACAGATAAAGTTCCTTAAGCCAAATATGGAATAGACAAGAACTACTCCTTGCTCAACGAAATGGACTCAACACCCCATATTAAACGCCTAAGAATGTACCTGACTAGTAAGTATCTTAAAACCTATGGATTGCTATGTGTCTGAAAGAAAATCAAGCGTGTGTACAGGGGCATAAACGCAGCAGTGATAGGATTGGAGAGGTTCGGTGAGCAAATGAAGACCCTTTGAAGTCATATTGCATGGTACCCATTCCACGGGTCTCAACTCTCCAGGTTTAAGGGATTCTTCCTTCAGCTAAAACATGCACGTGGAACCCAGAGTATGATCAACCGTGTGATCGGGAGACGTGTTCCAATATGTCTCAGTTCTCGTCCCCTGGTACTCGGGTGCAACATTCCAGACGCTTTACTAACACTCTCCCGACTTGGAGAGTCAGTGCCTTTAACCTCCTGTTTGGCCCAGTTTGCAATTTCTGCGGAAGATGAACAGGAATAGGGGGAACCAATGAGAGACTAGCTGGAGGTGTCTGGACGGGCAAATTTAACTCTCATTTCCCACCAGGAAGAGGAATTAACCAAAGGCTCAGCGTGCCGTGCCGGAACCAGATTAGGGCCTGAAGCAATCCTGCGGTGTTGCGGCCAGCTCACAAGAAAGCGAGTTGAAGAAAGGAGCTCAGGGGCACTGTAATTCACAAACCTGCAGAGTTATAAATGACAGCTATCGTCCAAAAATATACTGAAGTAAGGCTGCCAAGAGGACTTGAAAGCGGGGCAGAATTGCAGGAAACCGATTTCAGGAGGTAGACTGGAATTGCATTTAAAGCATAGGAAAAGAGGCAGAACGTCCACAATGATGCACTTGGCCAAAAAGGGCGTATGCGTTTTTTCCTGAATATATTCAGGAAAAAACGCATACGCCCTTTTTGGCCAACCAAGCAAGCTTGCAAAGGAAATCTGCACTACAATGAAGTCTCACTTCCCCCCGGTCAAAAGGGCCATCTGAAAAAAGTGTAAAATCCAGAAAGGCAGGACAGGCCATGGAGAACTGGGAGCCTTGTTATGCTGATGGGCGGGATGTAAATTGCCAACAGCCACTCGGGAGAGGTGTATGGTGTTTCCTGAAACATCTAAAAAACAAAGCAACAGAGCCTAGGGCACTTCCACTTATGGTCCTATAGCTTAGGGAAATTAAAATCAAAAAGACACAGCCACCCCAAAGTTTGGGACGGCTCTGTTTACAAGAACCTCGTTTACGGTACAAGTTCAATATCGCAGAAAGTGAAAAATGGATAAAGAAGTTGTGGTACTTACGTACAATGCAATATCACTCAGCAATGAAATCTATGTCATCAGGCCCGTAGCAGCATAATGAGTGGATTCAGGTATGATGATTCTAACTGAAATAAGTCACACAGAAAAAGAAACATCATAAGATATCACTAATACACGGGATGTAAACTTGGCTACACAGGAACTGGATTACAAAACAGAACAGGGTCTCAAATTTAGAAAACCAACTTATGCTTGCTTAAGGGGAAAGGTGAGTTGGGGTGCTGCATAAAACCAGAGATTGAAATGAGCACAGATAAAGTTCCTTAAGCCAAATATGGAATAGACAAGAACTACTCCTTGCTCAACGAAATGGACTCAACACCCCATATTAAACGCCTAAGAATGTACCTGACTAGTAAGTATCTTAAAACCTATGGATTGCTATGTGTCTGAAAGAAAATCAAGCGTGTGTACAGGGGCACAAACGCAGCAGTGATAGGATTGGAGAGGTTCGGTGAGCAAATGAAGACCCTTTGAAGTCATATTGCATGGTACCCATTCCACGGGTCTCAACTCTCCAGGTTTAAGGGATTCTTCCTTCAGCTAAAACATGCACGTGGAACCCAGAGTATGATCAACCGTGTGATCGGGAGACGTGTTCCAATATGTCTCAGTTCTCGTCCCCTGGTACTCGGGTGCAACATTCCAGACGCTTTACTAACACTCTCCCGACTTGGAGAGTCAGTGCCTTTAACCTCCTGTTTGGCCCAGTTTGCAATTTCTGCGGAAGATGAACAGGAATAGGGAGAACCAATGAGAGACTAGCTGGAGGTGTCTGGACGGGCAAATTTAACTCTCATTTCCCACCAGGAAGAGGAATTAACCAAAGGCTCAGCGTGCCGTGCCGGAACCAGATTAGTGCCTGAAGCAATCCTGCGGTGTTGCGGCCAGCTCACAAGAAAGCGAGTTGAAGAAAGGAGCTCAGGGGCACTGTAATTCACAAACCTGCAGAGTTATAAATGACAGCTATCGTCCAAAAATATACTGAAGTAAGGCTGCCAAGAGGACTTGAAAGCGGGGCAGAATTGCAGGAAACCGATTTCAGGAGGTAGACTGGAATTGCATTTAAAGCATAGGAAAAGAGGCAGAACGTCCACAATGATGCACTTGGCCAAAAAGGGCGTATGCGTTTTTTCCTGAATATATTCAGGAAAAAACGCATACGCCCTTTTTGGCCAACCAAGCAAGCTTGCAAAGGAAATCTGCACTACAATGAAGTCTCACTTCCCCCCGGTCAAAAGGGCCATCTGAAAAAAGTGTAAAATCCAGAAAGGCAGGACAGGCCATGGAGAACTGGGAGCCTTGTTATGCTGATGGGCGGGATGTAAATTGCCAACAGCCACTCGGGAGAGGTGTATGGTGTTTCCTGAAACATCTAAAAAACAAAGCAACAGAGCCTAGGGCACTTCCACTTATGGTCCTATAGCTTAGGGAAATTAAAATCAAAAAGACACAGCCACCCCAAAGTTTGGGACGGCTCTGTTTACAAGAACCTCGTTTACGGTACAAGTTCAATATCGCAGAAAGTGAAAAATGGATAAAGAAGTTGTGGTACTTACGTACAATGCAATATCACTCAGCAATGAAATCTATGTCATCAGGCCCGTAGCAGCATAATGAGTGGATTCAGGTATGATGATTCTAACTGAAATAAGTCACACAGAAAAAGAAACATCATAAGATATCACTAATACACGGGATGTAAACTTGGCTACACAGGAACTGGATTACAAAACAGAACAGGGTCTCAAATTTAGAAAACCAACTTATGCTTGCTTAAGGGGAAAGGTGAGTTGGGGTGCTGCATAAAACCAGAGATTGAAATGAGCACAGATAAAGTTCCTTAAGCCAAATATGGAATAGACAAGAACTACTCCTTGCTCAACGAAATGGACTCAACACCCCATATTAAACGCCTAAGAATGTACCTGACTAGTAAGTATCTTAAAACCTATGGATTGCTATGTGTCTGAAAGAAAATCAAGCGTGTGTACAGGGGCATAAACGCAGCAGTGATAGGATTGGAGAGGTTCGGTGAGCAAATGAAGACCCTTTGAAGTCATATTGCATGGTACCCATTCCACGGGTCTCAACTCTCCAGGTTTAAGGGACTCTTCCTTCAGCTAAAACATGCACGTGGAACCCAGAGTATGATCAACCGTGTGATCGGGAGACGTGTTCCAATATGTCTCAGTTCTCGTCCCCTGGTACTCGGGTGCAACATTCCAGACGCTTTACTAACACTCTCCCGACTTGGAGAGTCAGTGCCTTTAACCTCCTGTTTGGCCCAGTTTGCAATTTCTGCGGAAGATGAACAGGAATAGGGAGAACCAATGAGAGACTAGCTGGAGGTGTCTGGACGGGCAAATTTAACTCTCATTTCCCACCAGGAAGAGGAATTAACCAAAGGCTCAGCGTGCCGTGCCAGAACCAGATTAGGGCCTGAAGCAATCCTGCGGTGTTGCGGCCAGCTCACAAGAAAGCGAGTTGAAAAAAGTAGCACAGGGGCACTGTAATTCACAAACCTGCAGAGTTATAAATGACAGCTATCGTCCAAAAATATACTGAAGTAAGGCTGCCAAGAGGACTTGAAAGCGGGGCAGAATTGCAGGAAACCGATTTCAGGAGGTAGACTGGAATTGCATTTAAAGCATAGGAAAAGAGGCAGAACGTCCACAATGATGCACTTGGCCAAAAAGGGCGTATGCGTTTTTTCCTGAATATATTCAGGAAAAAACGCATACGCCCTTTTTGGCCAACCAAGCAAGCTTGCAAAGGAAATCTGCACTACAATGAAGTCTCACTTCCCCCCGGTCAAAAGGGCCATCTGAAAAAAGTGTAAAATCCAGAAAGGCAGGACAGGCCATGGAGAACTGGGAGCCTTGTTATGCTGATGGGCGGGATGTAAATTGCCAACAGCCACTCGGGAGAGGTGTATGGTGTTTCCTGAAACATCTAAAAAACAAAGCAACAGAGCCTAGGGCACTTCCACTTATGGTCCTATAGCTTAGGGAAATTAAAATCAAAAAGACACAGCCACCCCAAAGTTTGGGACGGCTCTGTTTACAAGAACCTCGTTTACGGTACAAGTTCAATATCGCAGAAAGTGAAAAATGGATAAAGAAGTTGTGGTACTTACGTACAATGCAATATCACTCAGCAATGAAATCTATGTCATCAGGCCCGTAGCAGCATAATGAGTGGATTCAGGTATGATGATTCTAACTGAAATAAGTCACACAGAAAAAGAAACATCATAAGATATCACTAATACACGGGATGTAAACTTGGCTACACAGGAACTGGATTACAAAACAGAACAGGGTCTCAAATTTAGAAAACCAACTTATGCTTGCTTAAGGGGAAAGGTGAGTTGGGGTGCTGCATAAAACCAGAGATTGAAATGAGCACAGATAAAGTTCCTTAAGCCAAATATGGAATAGACAAGAACTACTCCTTGCTCAACGAAATGGACTCAACACCCCATATTAAACGCCTAAGAATGTACCTGACTAGTAAGTATCTTAAAACCTATGGATTGCTATGTGTCTGAAAGAAAATCAAGCGTGTGTACAGGGGCATAAACGCAGCAGTGATAGGATTGGAGAGGTTCGGTGAGCAAATGAAGACCCTTTGAAGTCATATTGCATGGTACCCATTCCACGGGTCTCAACTCTCCAGGTTTAAGGGATTCTGCCTTCAGCTAAAACATGCACGTGGAACCCAGAGTATGATCAACCGTGTGATCGGGAGACGTGTTCCAATATGTCTCAGTTCTCGTCCCCTGGTACTCGGGTGCAACATTCCAGACGCTTTACTAACACTCTCCCGACTTGGAGAGTCAGTGCCTTTAACCTCCTGTTTGGCCCAGTTTGCAATTTCTGCGGAAGATGAACAGGAATAGGGAGAACCAATGAGAGACTAGCTGGAGGTGTCTGGACGGGCAAATTTAACTCTCATTTCCCACCAGGAAGAGGAATTAACCAAAGGCTCAGCGTGCCGTGCCAGAACCAGATTAGGGCCTGAAGCAATCCTGCGGTGTTGCGGCCAGCTCACAAGAAAACGAGTTGAAAAAAGTAGCTCAGGGGCACTGTAATTCACAAACCTGCAGAGTTATAAATGACAGCTATCGTCCAAAAATATACTGAAGTAAGGCTGCCAAGAGGACTTGAAAGCGGGGCAGAATTGCAGGAAACCGATTTCAGGAGGTAGACTGGAATTGCATTTAAAGCATAGGAAAAGAGGCAGAACGTCCACAATGATGCACTTGGCCAAAAAGGGCGTATGCGTTTTTTCCTGAATATATTCAGGAAAAAACGCATACGCCCTTTTTGGCCAACCAAGCAAGCTTGCAAAGGAAATCTGCACTACAATGAAGTCTCACTTCCCCCCGGTCAAAAGGGCCATCTGAAAAAAGTGTAAAATCCAGAAAGGCAGGACAGGCCATGGAGAACTGGGAGCCTTGTTATGCTGATGGGCGGGATGTAAATTGCCAACAGCCACTCGGGAGAGGTGTATGGTGTTTCCTGAAACATCTAAAAAACAAAGCAACAGAGCCTAGGGCACTTCCACTTATGGTCCTATAGCTTAGGGAAATTAAAATCAAAAAGACACAGCCACCCCAAAGTTTGGGACGGCTCTGTTTACAAGAACCTCGTTTACGGTACAAGTTCAATATCGCAGAAAGTGAAAAATGGATAAAGAAGTTGTGGTACTTACGTACAATGCAATATCACTCAGCAATGAAATCTATGTCATCAGGCCCGTAGCAGCATAATGAGTGGATTCAGGTATGATGATTCTAACTGAAATAAGTCACACAGAAAAAGAAACATCATAAGATATCACTAATACACGGGATGTAAACTTGGCTACACAGGAACTGGATTACAAAACAGAACAGGGTCTCAAATTTAGAAAACCAACTTATGCTTGCTTAAGGGGAAAGGTGAGTTGGGGTGCTGCATAAAACCAGAGATTGAAATGAGCACAGATAAAGTTCCTTAAGCCAAATATGGAATAGACAAGAACTACTCCTTGCTCAACGAAATGGACTCAACACCCCATATTAAACGCCTAAGAATGTACCTGACTAGTAAGTATCTTAAAACCTATGGATTGCTATGTGTCTGAAAGAAAATCAAGCGTGTGTACAGGGGCATAAACGCAGCAGTGATAGGATTGGAGAGGTTCGGTGAGCAAATGAAGACCCTTTGAAGTCATATTGCATGGTACCCATTCCACGGGTCTCAACTCTCCAGGTTTAAGGGATTCTTCCTTCAGCTAAAACATGCACGTGGAACCCAGAGTATGATCAACCGTGTGATCGGGAGACGTGTTCCAATATGTCTCAGTTCTCGTCCCCTGGTACTCGGGTGCAACATTCCAGACGCTTTACTAACACTCTCCCGACTTGGAGAGTCAGTGCCTTTAACCTCCTGTTTGGCCCAGTTTGCAATTTCTGCGGAAGATGAACAGGAATAGGGAGAACCAATGAGAGACTAGCTGGAGGTGTCTGGACGGGCAAATTTAACTCTCATTTCCCACCAGGAAGAGGAATTAACCAAAGGCTCAGCGTGCCGTGCCGGAACCAGATTAGGGCCTGAAGCAATCCTGCGGTGTTGCGGCCAGCTCACAAGAAAGCGAGTTGAAGAAAGGAGCTCAGGGGCACTGTAATTCACAAACCTGCAGAGTTATAAATGACAGCTATCGTCCAAAAATATACTGAAGTAAGGCTGCCAAGAGGACTTGAAAGCGGGGCAGAATTGCAGGAAACCGATTTCAGGAGGTAGACTGGAATTGCATTTAAAGCATAGGAAAAGAGGCAGAACGTCCACAATGATGCACTTGGCCAAAAAGGGCGTATGCGTTTTTTCCTGAATATATTCAGGAAAAAACGCATACGCCCTTTTTGGCCAACCAAGCAAGCTTGCAAAGGAAATCTGCACTACAATGAAGTCTCACTTCCCCCCGGTCAAAAGGGCCATCTGAAAAAAGTGTAAAATCCAGAAAGGCAGGACAGGCCATGGAGAACTGGGAGCCTTGTTATGCTGATGGGCGGGATGTAAATTGCCAACAGCCACTCGGGAGAGGTGTATGGTGTTTCCTGAAACATCTAAAAAACAAAGCAACAGAGCCTAGGGCACTTCCACTTATGGTCCTATAGCTTAGGGAAATTAAAATCAAAAAGACACAGCCACCCCAAAGTTTGGGACGGCTCTGTTTACAAGAACCTCGTTTACGGTACAAGTTCAATATCGCAGAAAGTGAAAAATGGATAAAGAAGTTGTGGTACTTACGTACAATGCAATATCACTCAGCAATGAAATCTATGTCATCAGGCCCGTAGCAGCATAATGAGTGGATTCAGGTATGATGATTCTAACTGAAATAAGTCACACAGAAAAAGAAACATCATAAGATATCACTAATACACGGGATGTAAACTTGGCTACACAGGAACTGGATTACAAAACAGAACAGGGTCTCAAATTTAGAAAACCAACTTATGCTTGCTTAAGGGGAAAGGTGAGTTGGGGTGCTGCATAAAACCAGAGATTGAAATGAGCACAGATAAAGTTCCTTAAGCCAAATATGGAATAGACAAGAACTACTCCTTGCTCAACGAAATGGACTCAACACCCCATATTAAACGCCTAAGAATGTACCTGACTAGTAAGTATCTTAAAACCTATGGATTGCTATGTGTCTGAAAGAAAATCAAGCGTGTGTACAGGGGCATAAACGCAGCAGTGATAGGATTGGAGAGGTTCGGTGAGCAAATGAAGACCCTTTGAAGTCATATTGCATGGTACCCATTCCACGGGTCTCAACTCTCCAGGTTTAAGGGACTCTTCCTTCAGCTAAAACATGCACGTGGAACCCAGAGTATGATCAACCGTGTGATCGGGAGACGTGTTCCAATATGTCTCAGTTCTCGTCCCCTGGTACTCGGGTGCAACATTCCAGACGCTTTACTAACACTCTCCCGACTTGGAGAGTCAGTGCCTTTAACCTCCTGTTTGGCCCAGTTTGCAATTTCTGCGGAAGATGAACAGGAATAGGGAGAACCAATGAGAGACTAGCTGGAGGTGTCTGGACGGGCAAATTTAACTCTCATTTCCCACCAGGAAGAGGAATTAACCAAAGGCTCAGCGTGCCGTGCCGGAACCAGATTAGGGCCTGAAGCAATCCTGCGGTGTTGCGGCCAGCTCACAAGAAAGCGAGTTGAAGAAAGGAGCTCAGGGGCACTGTAATTCACAAACCTGCAGAGTTATAAATGACAGCTATCGTCCAAAAATATACTGAAGTAAGGCTGCCAAGAGGACTTGAAAGCGGGGCAGAATTGCAGGAAACCGATTTCAGGAGGTAGACTGGAATTGCATTTAAAGCATAGGAAAAGAGGCAGAACGTCCACAATGATGCACTTGGCCAAAAAGGGCGTATGCGTTTTTTCCTGAATATATTCAGGAAAAAACGCATACGCCCTTTTTGGCCAACCAAGCAAGCTTGCAAAGGAAATCTGCACTACAATGAAGTCTCACTTCCCCCCGGTCAAAAGGGCCATCTGAAAAAAGTGTAAAATCCAGAAAGGCAGGACAGGCCATGGAGAACTGGGAGCCTTGTTATGCTGATGGGCGGGATGTAAATTGCCAACAGCCACTCGGGAGAGGTGTATGGTGTTTCCTGAAACATCTAAAAAACAAAGCAACAGAGCCTAGGGCACTTCCACTTATGGTCCTATAGCTTAGGGAAATTAAAATCAAAAAGACACAGCCACCCCAAAGTTTGGGACGGCTCTGTTTACAAGAACCTCATTTACGGTACAAGTTCAATATCGCAGAAAGTGAAAAATGGATAAAGAAGTTGTGGTACTTACGTACAATGCAATATCACTCAGCAATGAAATCTATGTCATCAGGCCCGTAGCAGCATAATGAGTGGATTCAGGTATGATGATTCTAACTGAAATAAGTCACACAGAAAAAGAAACATCATAAGATATCACTAATACACGGGATGTAAACTTGGCTACACAGGAACTGGATTACAAAACAGAACAGGGTCTCAAATTTAGAAAACCAACTTATGCTTGCTTAAGGGGAAAGGTGAGTTGGGGTGCTGCATCAAACCAGAGATTGAAATGAGCACAGATAAAGTTCCTTAAGCCAAATATGGAATAGACAAGAACTACTCCTTGCTCAACGAAATGGACTCAACACCCCATATTAAACGCCTAAGAATGTACCTGACTAGTAAGTATCTTAAAACCTATGGATTGCTATGTGTCTGAAAGAAAATCAAGCGTGTGTACAGGGGCATAAACGCAGCAGTGATAGGATTGGAGAGGTTCGGTGAGCAAATGAAGACCCTTTGAAGTCATATTGCATGGTACCCATTCCACGGGTCTCAACTCTCCAGGTTTAAGGGATTCTTCCTTCAGCTAAAACATGCACGTGGAACCCAGAGTATGATCAACCGTGTGATCGGGAGACGTGTTCCAATATGTCTCAGTTCTCGTCCCCTGGTACTCGGGTGCAACATTCCAGACGCTTTACTAACACTCTCCCGACTTGGAGAGTCAGTGCCTTTAACCTCCTGTTTGGCCCAGTTTGCAATTTCTGCGGAAGATGAACAGGAATAGGGAGAACCAATGAGAGACTAGCTGGAGGTGTCTGGACGGGCAAATTTAACTCTCATTTCCCACCAGGAAGAGGAATTAACCAAAGGCTCAGCGTGCCGTGCCGGAACCAGATTAGGGCCTGAAGCAATCCTGCGGTGTTGCGGCCAGCTCACAAGAAAGCGAGTTGAAGAAAGGAGCTCAGGGGCACTGTAATTCACAAACCTGCAGAGTTATAAATGACAGCTATCGTCCAAAAATATACTGAAGTAAGGCTGCCAAGAGGACTTGAAAGCGGGGCAGAATTGCAGGAAACCGATTTCAGGAGGTAGACTGGAATTGCATTTAAAGCATAGGAAAAGAGGCAGAACGTCCACAATGATGCGCTTGGCCAAAAAGGGCGTATGCGTTTTTTCCTGAATATATTCAGGAAAAAACGCATACGCCCTTTTTGGCCAACCAAGCAAGCTTGCAAAGGAAATCTGCACTACAATGAAGTCTCACTTCCCCCCGGTCAAAAGGGCCATCTGAAAAAAGTGTAAAATCCAGAAAGGCAGGACAGGCCATGGAGAACTGGGAGCCTTGTTATGCTGATGGGCGGGATGTAAATTGCCAACAGCCACTCGGGAGAGGTGTATGGTGTTTCCTGAAACATCTAAAAAACAAAGCAACAGAGCCTAGGGCACTTCCACTTATGGTCCTATAGCTTAGGGAAATTAAAATCAAAAAGACACAGCCACCCCAAAGTTTGGGACGGCTCTGTTTACAAGAACCTCGTTTACGGTACAAGTTCAATATCGCAGAAAGTGAAAAATGGATAAAGAAGTTGTGGTACTTACGTACAATGCAATATCACTCAGCAATGAAATCTATGTCATCAGGCCCGTAGCAGCATAATGAGTGGATTCAGGTATGATGATTCTAACTGAAATAAGTCACACAGAAAAAGAAACATCATAAGATATCACTAATACACGGGATGTAAACTTGGCTACACAGGAACTGGATTACAAAACAGAACAGGGTCTCAAATTTAGAAAACCAACTTATGCTTGCTTAAGGGGAAAGGTGAGTTGGGGTGCTGCCTCAAACCAGAGATTGAAATGAGCACAGATAAAGTTCCTTAAGCCAAATATGGAATAGACAAGAACTACTCCTTGCTCAACGAAATGGACTCAACACCCCATATTAAACGCCTAAGAATGTACCTGACTAGTAAGTATCTTAAAACCTATGGATTGCTATGTGTCTGAAAGAATATCAAGCGTGTGTACAGGGGCATAAACGCAGCAGTGATAGGATTGGAGAGGTTCGGTGAGCAAATGAAGACCCTTTGAAGTCATATTGCATGGTACCCATTCCACGGGTCTCAACTCTCCAGGTTTAAGGGATTCTTCCTTCAGCTAAAACATGCACGTGGAACCCAGAGTATGATCAACCGTGTGATCGGGAGACGTGTTCCAATATGCCTCAGTTCTCGTCCCCTGGTACTCGGGTGCAACATTCCAGACGCTTTACTAACACTCTCCCGACTTGGAGAGTCAGTGCCTTTAACCTCCTGTTTGGCCCAGTTTGCAATTTCTGCGGAAGATGAACAGGAATAGGGAGAACCAATGAGAGACTAGCTGGAGGTGTCTGGACGGGCAAATTTAACTCTCATTTCCCACCAGGAAGAGGAATTAACCAAAGGCTCAGCGTGCCGTGCCAGAACCAGATTAGGGCCTGAAGCAATCCTGCGGTGTTGCGGCCAGCTCACAAGAAAACGAGTTGAAAAAAGTAGCTCAGGGGCACTGTAATTCACAAACCTGCAGAGTTATAAATGACAGCTATCGTCCAAAAATATACTGAAGTAAGGCTGCCAAGAGGACTTGAAAGCGGGGCAGAATTGCAGGAAACCGATTTCAGGAGGTAGACTGGAATTGCATTTAAAGCATAGGAAAAGAGGCAGAACGTCCACAATGATGCACTTGGCCAAAAAGGGCGTATGCGTTTTTTCCTGAATATATTCAGGAAAAAACGCATACGCCCTTTTTGGCCAACCAAGCAAGCTTGCAAAGGAAATCTGCACTACAATGAAGTCTCACTTCCCCCCGGTCAAAAGGGCCATCTGAAAAAAGTGTAAAATCCAGAAAGGCAGGACAGGCCATGGAGAACTGGGAGCCTTGTTATGCTGATGGGCGGGATGTAAATTGCCAACAGCCACTCGGGAGAGGTGTATGGTGTTTCCTGAAACATCTAAAAAACAAAGCAACAGAGCCTAGGGCACTTCCACTTATGGTCCTATAGCTTAGGGAAATTAAAATCAAAAAGACACAGCCACCCCAAAGTTTGGGACGGCTCTGTTTACAAGAACCTCGTTTACGGTACAAGTTCAATATCGCAGAAAGTGAAAAATGGATAAAGAAGTTGTGGTACTTACGTACAATGCAATATCACTCAGCAATGAAATCTATGTCATCAGGCCCGTAGCAGCATAATGAGTGGATTCAGGTATGATGATTCTAACTGAAATAAGTCACACAGAAAAAGAAACATCATAAGATATCACTAATACACGGGATGTAAACTTGGCTACACAGGAACTGGATTACAAAACAGAACAGGGTCTCAAATTTAGAAAACCAACTTATGCTTGCTTAAGGGGAAAGGTGAGTTGGGGTGCTGCATAAAACCAGAGATTGAAATGAGCACAGATAAAGTTCCTTAAGCCAAATATGGAATAGACAAGAACTACTCCTTGCTCAACGAAATGGACTCAACACCCCATATTAAACGCCTAAGAATGTACCTGACTAGTAAGTATCTTAAAACCTATGGATTGCTATGTGTCTGAAAGAAAATCAAGCGTGTGTACAGGGGCATAAACGCAGCAGTGATAGGATTGGAGAGGTTCGGTGAGCAAATGAAGACCCTTTGAAGTCATATTGCATGGTACCCATTCCACGGGTCTCAACTCTCCAGGTTTAAGGGATTCTTCCTTCAGCTAAAACATGCACGTGGAACCCAGAGTATGATCAACCGTGTGATCGGGAGACGTGTTCCAATATGTCTCAGTTCTCGTCCCCTGGTACTCGGGTGCAACATTCCAGACGCTTTACTAACACTCTCCCGACTTGGAGAGTCAGTGCCTTTAACCTCCTGTTTGGCCCAGTTTGCAATTTCTGCGGAAGATGAACAGGAATAGGGAGAACCAATGAGAGACTAGCTGGAGGTGTCTGGACGGGCAAATTTAACTCTCATTTCCCACCAGGAAGAGGAATTAACCAAAGGCTCAGCGTGCCGTGCCGGAACCAGATTAGGGCCTGAAGCAATCCTGCGGTGTTGCGGCCAGCTCACAAGAAAGCGAGTTGAAGAAAGGAGCTCAGGGGCACTGTAATTCACAAACCTGCAGAGTTATAAATGACAGCTATCGTCCAAAAATATACTGAAGTAAGGCTGCCAAGAGGACTTGAAAGCGGGGCAGAATTGCAGGAAACCGATTTCAGGAGGTAGACTGGAATTGCATTTAAAGCATAGGAAAAGAGGCAGAACGTCCACAATGATGCACTTGGCCAAAAAGGGCGTATGCGTTTTTTCCTGAATATATTCAGGAAAAAACGCATACGCCCTTTTTGGCCAACCAAGCAAGCTTGCAAAGGAAATCTGCACTACAATGAAGTCTCACTTCCCCCCGGTCAAAAGGGCCATCTGAAAAAAGTGTAAAATCCAGAAAGGCAGGACAGGCCATGGAGAACTGGGAGCCTTGTTATGCTGATGGGCGGGATGTAAATTGCCAACAGCCACTCGGGAGAGGTGTATGGTGTTTCCTGAAACATCTAAAAAACAAAGCAACAGAGCCTAGGGCACTTCCACTTATGGTCCTATAGCTTAGGGAAATTAAAATCAAAAAGACACAGCCACCCCAAAGTTTGGGACGGCTCTGTTTACAAGAACCTCGTTTACGGTACAAGTTCAATATCGCAGAAAGTGAAAAATGGATAAAGAAGTTGTGGTACTTACGTACAATGCAATATCACTCAGCAATGAAATCTATGTCATCAGGCCCGTAGCAGCATAATGAGTGGATTCAGGTATGATGATTCTAACTGAAATAAGTCACACAGAAAAAGAAACATCATAAGATATCACTAATACACGGGATGTAAACTTGGCTACACAGGAACTGGATTACAAAACAGAACAGGGTCTCAAATTTAGAAAACCAACTTATGCTTGCTTAAGGGGAAAGGTGAGTTGGGGTGCTGCATAAAACCAGAGATTGAAATGAGCACAGATAAAGTTCCTTAAGCCAAATATGGAATAGACAAGAACTACTCCTTGCTCAACGAAATGGACTCAACACCCCATATTAAACGCCTAAGAATGTACCTGACTAGTAAGTATCTTAAAACCTATGGATTGCTATGTGTCTGAAAGAAAATCAAGCGTGTGTACAGGGGCATAAACGCAGCAGTGATAGGATTGGAGAGGTTCGGTGAGCAAATGAAGACCCTTTGAAGTCATATTGCATGGTACCCATTCCACGGGTCTCAACTCTCCAGGTTTAAGGGACTCTTCCTTCAGCTAAAACATGCACGTGGAACCCAGAGTATGATCAACCGTGTGATCGGGAGACGTGTTCCAATATGTCTCAGTTCTCGTCCCCTGGTACTCGGGTGCAACATTCCAGACGCTTTACTAACACTCTCCCGACTTGGAGAGTCAGTGCCTTTAACCTCCTGTTTGGCCCAGTTTGCAATTTCTGCGGAAGATGAACAGGAATAGGGAGAACCAATGAGAGACTAGCTGGAGGTGTCTGGACGGGCAAATTTAACTCTCATTTCCCACCAGGAAGAGGAATTAACCAAAGGCTCAGCGTGCCGTGCCGGAACCAGATTAGGGCCTGAAGCAATCCTGCGGTGTTGCGGCCAGCTCACAAGAAAGCGAGTTGAAGAAAGGAGCTCAGGGGCACTGTAATTCACAAACCTGCAGAGTTATAAATGACAGCTATCGTCCAAAAATATACTGAAGTAAGGCTGCCAAGAGGACTTGAAAGCGGGGCAGAATTGCAGGAAACCGATTTCAGGAGGTAGACTGGAATTGCATTTAAAGCATAGGAAAAGAGGCAGAACGTCCACAATGATGCACTTGGCCAAAAAGGGCGTATGCGTTTTTTCCTGAATATATTCAGGAAAAAACGCATACGCCCTTTTTGGCCAACCAAGCAAGCTTGCAAAGGAAATCTGCACTACAATGAAGTCTCACTTCCCCCCGGTCAAAAGGGCCATCTGAAAAAAGTGTAAAATCCAGAAAGGCAGGACAGGCCATGGAGAACTGGGAGCCTTGTTATGCTGATGGGCGGGATGTAAATTGCCAACAGCCACTCGGGAGAGGTGTATGGTGTTTCCTGAAACATCTAAAAAACAAAGCAACAGAGCCTAGGGCACTTCCACTTATGGTCCTATAGCTTAGGGAAATTAAAATCAAAAAGACACAGCCACCCCAAAGTTTGGGACGGCTCTGTTTACAAGAACCTCATTTACGGTACAAGTTCAATATCGCAGAAAGTGAAAAATGGATAAAGAAGTTGTGGTACTTACGTACAATGCAATATCACTCAGCAATGAAATCTATGTCATCAGGCCCGTAGCAGCATAATGAGTGGATTCAGGTATGATGATTCTAACTGAAATAAGTCACACAGAAAAAGAAACATCATAAGATATCACTAATACACGGGATGTAAACTTGGCTACACAGGAACTGGATTACAAAACAGAACAGGGTCTCAAATTTAGAAAACCAACTTATGCTTGCTTAAGGGGAAAGGTGAGTTGGGGTGCTGCATAAAACCAGAGATTGAAATGAGCACAGATAAAGTTCCTTAAGCCAAATATGGAATAGACAAGAACTACTCCTTGCTCAACGAAATGGACTCAACACCCCATATTAAACGCCTAAGAATGTACCTGACTAGTAAGTATCTTAAAACCTATGGATTGCTATGTGTCTGAAAGAAAATCAAGCGTGTGTACAGGGGCATAAACGCAGCAGTGATAGGATTGGAGAGGTTCGGTGAGCAAATGAAGACCCTTTGAAGTCATATTGCATGGTACCCATTCCACGGGTCTCAACTCTCCAGGTTTAAGGGATTCTTCCTTCAGCTAAAACATGCACGTGGAACCCAGAGTATGATCAACCGTGTGATCGGGAGACGTGTTCCAATATGTCTCAGTTCTCGTCCCCTGGTACTCGGGTGCAACATTCCAGACGCTTTACTAACACTCTCCCGACTTGGAGAGTCAGTGCCTTTAACCTCCTGTTTGGCCCAGTTTGCAATTTCTGCGGAAGATGAACAGGAATAGGGAGAACCAATGAGAGACTAGCTGGAGGTGTCTGGACGGGCAAATTTAACTCTCATTTCCCACCAGGAAGAGGAATTAACCAAAGGCTCAGCGTGCCGTGCCGGAACCAGATTAGGGCCTGAAGCAATCCTGCGGTGTTGCGGCCAGCTCACAAGAAAGCGAGTTGAAGAAAGGAGCTCAGGGGCACTGTAATTCACAAACCTGCAGAGTTATAAATGACAGCTATCGTCCAAAAATATACTGAAGTAAGGCTGCCAAGAGGACTTGAAAGCGGGGCAGAATTGCAGGAAACCGATTTCAGGAGGTAGACTGGAATTGCATTTAAAGCATAGGAAAAGAGGCAGAACGTCCACAATGATGCGCTTGGCCAAAAAGGGCGTATGCGTTTTTTCCTGAATATATTCAGGAAAAAACGCATACGCCCTTTTTGGCCAACCAAGCAAGCTTGCAAAGGAAATCTGCACTACAATGAAGTCTCACTTCCCCCCGGTCAAAAGGGCCATCTGAAAAAAGTGTAAAATCCAGAAAGGCAGGACAGGCCATGGAGAACTGGGAGCCTTGTTATGCTGATGGGCGGGATGTAAATTGCCAACAGCCACTCGGGAGAGGTGTATGGTGTTTCCTGAAACATCTAAAAAACAAAGGAACAGAGCCTAGGGCACTTCCACTTATGGTCCTATAGCTTAGGGAAATTAAAATCAAAAAGACACAGCCACCCCAAAGTTTGGGACGGCTCTGTTTACAAGAACCTCGTTTACGGTACAAGTTCAATATCGCAGAAAGTGAAAAATGGATAAAGAAGTTGTGGTACTTACGTACAATGCAATATCACTCAGCAATGAAATCTATGTCATCAGGCCCGTAGCAGCATAATGAGTGGATTCAGGTATGATGATTCTAACTGAAATAAGTCACACAGAAAAAGAAACATCATAAGATATCACTAATACACGGGATGTAAACTTGGCTACACAGGAACTGGATTACAAAACAGAACAGGGTCTCAAATTTAGAAAACCAACTTATGCTTGCTTAAGGGGAAAGGTGAGTTGGGGTGCTGCATCAAACCAGAGATTGAAATGAGCACAGATAAAGTTCCTTAAGCCAAATATGGAATAGACAAGAACTACTCCTTGCTCAACGAAATGGACTCAACACCCCATATTAAACGCCTAAGAATGTACCTGACTAGTAAGTATCTTAAAACCTATGGATTGCTATGTGTCTGAAAGAAAATCAAGCGTGTGTACAGGGGCATAAACGCAGCAGTGATAGGATTGGAGAGGTTCGGTGAGCAAATGAAGACCCTTTGAAGTCATATTGCATGGTACCCATTCCACGGGTCTCAACTCTCCAGGTTTAAGGGATTCTTCCTTCAGCTAAAACATGCACGTGGAACCCAGAGTATGATCAACCGTGTGATCGGGAGACGTGTTCCAATATGTCTCAGTTCTCGTCCCCTGGTACTCGGGTGCAACATTCCAGACGCTTTACTAACACTCTCCCGACTTGGAGAGTCAGTGCCTTTAACCTCCTGTTTGGCCCAGTTTGCAATTTCTGCGGAAGATGAACAGGAATAGGGAGAACCAATGAGAGACTAGCTGGAGGTGTCTGGACGGGCAAATTTAACTCTCATTTCCCACCAGGAAGAGGAATTAACCAAAGGCTCAGCGTGCCGTGCCAGAACCAGATTAGGGCCTGAAGCAATCCTGCGGTGTTGCGGCCAGCTCACAAGAAAACGAGTTGAAAAAAGTAGCTCAGGGGCACTGTAATTCACAAACCTGCAGAGTTATAAATGACAGCTATCGTCCAAAAATATACTGAAGTAAGGCTGCCAAGAGGACTTGAAAGCGGGGCAGAATTGCAGGAAACCGATTTCAGGAGGTAGACTGGAATTGCATTTAAAGCATAGGAAAAGAGGCAGAACGTCCACAATGATGCACTTGGCCAAAAAGGGCGTATGCGTTTTTTCCTGAATATATTCAGGAAAAAACGCATACGCCCTTTTTGGCCAACCAAGCAAGCTTGCAAAGGAAATCTGCACTACAATGAAGTCTCACTTCCCCCCGGTCAAAAGGGCCATCTGAAAAAAGTGTAAAATCCAGAAAGGCAGGACAGGCCATGGAGAACTGGGAGCCTTGTTATGCTGATGGGCGGGATGTAAATTGCCAACAGCCACTCGGGAGAGGTGTATGGTGTTTCCTGAAACATCTAAAAAACAAAGCAACAGAGCCTAGGGCACTTCCACTTATGGTCCTATAGCTTAGGGAAATTAAAATCAAAAAGACACAGCCACCCCAAAGTTTGGGACGGCTCTGTTTACAAGAACCTCGTTTACGGTACAAGTTCAATATCGCAGAAAGTGAAAAATGGATAAAGAAGTTGTGGTACTTACGTACAATGCAATATCACTCAGCAATGAAATCTATGTCATCAGGCCCGTAGCAGCATAATGAGTGGATTCAGGTATGATGATTCTAACTGAAATAAGTCACACAGAAAAAGAAACATCATAAGATATCACTAATACACGGGATGTAAACTTGGCTACACAGGAACTGGATTACAAAACAGAACAGGGTCTCAAATTTAGAAAACCAACTTATGCTTGCTTAAGGGGAAAGGTGAGTTGGGGTGCTGCATAAAACCAGAGATTGAAATGAGCACAGATAAAGTTCCTTAAGCCAAATATGGAATAGACAAGAACTACTCCTTGCTCAACGAAATGGACTCAACACCCCATATTAAACGCCTAAGAATGTACCTGACTAGTAAGTATCTTAAAACCTATGGATTGCTATGTGTCTGAAAGAAAATCAAGCGTGTGTACAGGGGCATAAACGCAGCAGTGATAGGATTGGAGAGGTTCGGTGAGCAAATGAAGACCCTTTGAAGTCATATTGCATGGTACCCATTCCACGGGTCTCAACTCTCCAGGTTTAAGGGACTCTTCCTTCAGCTAAAACATGCACGTGGAACCCAGAGTATGATCAACCGTGTGATCGGGAGACGTGTTCCAATATGTCTCAGTTCTCGTCCCCTGGTACTCGGGTGCAACATTCCAGACGCTTTACTAACACTCTCCCGACTTGGAGAGTCAGTGCCTTTAACCTCCTGTTTGGCCCAGTTTGCAATTTCTGCGGAAGATGAACAGGAATAGGGAGAACCAATGAGAGACTAGCTGGAGGTGTCTGGACGGGCAAATTTAACTCTCATTTCCCACCAGGAAGAGGAATTAACCAAAGGCTCAGCGTGCCGTGCCGGAACCAGATTAGGGCCTGAAGCAATCCTGCGGTGTTGCGGCCAGCTCACAAGAAAGCGAGTTGAAGAAAGGAGCTCAGGGGCACTGTAATTCACAAACCTGCAGAGTTATAAATGACAGCTATCGTCCAAAAATATACTGAAGTAAGGCTGCCAAGAGGACTTGAAAGCGGGGCAGAATTGCAGGAAACCGATTTCAGGAGGTAGACTGGAATTGCATTTAAAGCATAGGAAAAGAGGCAGAACGTCCACAATGATGCACTTGGCCAAAAAGGGCGTATGCGTTTTTTCCTGAATATATTCAGGAAAAAACGCATACGCCCTTTTTGGCCAACCAAGCAAGCTTGCAAAGGAAATCTGCACTACAATGAAGTCTCACTTCCCCCCGGTCAAAAGGGCCATCTGAAAAAAGTGTAAAATCCAGAAAGGCAGGACAGGCCATGGAGAACTGGGAGCCTTGTTATGCTGATGGGCGGGATGTAAATTGCCAACAGCCACTCGGGAGAGGTGTATGGTGTTTCCTGAAACATCTAAAAAACAAAGCAACAGAGCCTAGGGCACTTCCACTTATGGTCCTATAGCTTAGGGAAATTAAAATCAAAAAGACACAGCCACCCCAAAGTTTGGGACGGCTCTGTTTACAAGAACCTCATTTACGGTACAAGTTCAATATCGCAGAAAGTGAAAAATGGATAAAGAAGTTGTGGTACTTACGTACAATGCAATATCACTCAGCAATGAAATCTATGTCATCAGGCCCGTAGCAGCATAATGAGTGGATTCAGGTATGATGATTCTAACTGAAATAAGTCACACAGAAAAAGAAACATCATAAGATATCACTAATACACGGGATGTAAACTTGGCTACACAGGAACTGGATTACAAAACAGAACAGGGTCTCAAATTTAGAAAACCAACTTATGCTTGCTTAAGGGGAAAGGTGAGTTGGGGTGCTGCATAAAACCAGAGATTGAAATGAGCACAGATAAAGTTCCTTAAGCCAAATATGGAATAGACAAGAACTACTCCTTGCTCAACGAAATGGACTCAACACCCCATATTAAACGCCTAAGAATGTACCTGACTAGTAAGTATCTTAAAACCTATGGATTGCTATGTGTCTGAAAGAAAATCAAGCGTGTGTACAGGGGCATAAACGCAGCAGTGATAGGATTGGAGAGGTTCGGTGAGCAAATGAAGACCCTTTGAAGTCATATTGCATGGTACCCATTCCACGGGTCTCAACTCTCCAGGTTTAAGGGATTCTTCCTTCAGCTAAAACATGCACGTGGAACCCAGAGTATGATCAACCGTGTGATCGGGAGACGTGTTCCAATATGTCTCAGTTCTCGTCCCCTGGTACTCGGGTGCAACATTCCAGACGCTTTACTAACACTCTCCCGACTTGGAGAGTCAGTGCCTTTAACCTCCTGTTTGGCCCAGTTTGCAATTTCTGCGGAAGATGAACAGGAATAGGGAGAACCAATGAGAGACTAGCTGGAGGTGTCTGGACGGGCAAATTTAACTCTCATTTCCCACCAGGAAGAGGAATTAACCAAAGGCTCAGCGTGCCGTGCCGGAACCAGATTAGGGCCTGAAGCAATCCTGCGGTGTTGCGGCCAGCTCACAAGAAAGCGAGTTGAAGAAAGGAGCTCAGGGGCACTGTAATTCACAAACCTGCAGAGTTATAAATGACAGCTATCGTCCAAAAATATACTGAAGTAAGGCTGCCAAGAGGACTTGAAAGCGGGGCAGAATTGCAGGAAACCGATTTCAGGAGGTAGACTGGAATTGCATTTAAAGCATAGGAAAAGAGGCAGAACGTCCACAATGATGCGCTTGGCCAAAAAGGGCGTATGCGTTTTTTCCTGAATATATTCAGGAAAAAACGCATACGCCCTTTTTGGCCAACCAAGCAAGCTTGCAAAGGAAATCTGCACTACAATGAAGTCTCACTTCCCCCCGGTCAAAAGGGCCATCTGAAAAAAGTGTAAAATCCAGAAAGGCAGGACAGGCCATGGAGAACTGGGAGCCTTGTTATGCTGATGGGCGGGATGTAAATTGCCAACAGCCACTCGGGAGAGGTGTATGGTGTTTCCTGAAACATCTAAAAAACAAAGCAACAGAGCCTAGGGCACTTCCACTTATGGTCCTATAGCTTAGGGAAATTAAAATCAAAAAGACACAGCCACCCCAAAGTTTGGGACGGCTCTGTTTACAAGAACCTCGTTTACGGTACAAGTTCAATATCGCAGAAAGTGAAAAATGGATAAAGAAGTTGTGGTACTTACGTACAATGCAATATCACTCAGCAATGAAATCTATGTCATCAGGCCCGTAGCAGCATAATGAGTGGATTCAGGTATGATGATTCTAACTGAAATAAGTCACACAGAAAAAGAAACATCATAAGATATCACTAATACACGGGATGTAAACTTGGCTACACAGGAACTGGATTACAAAACAGAACAGGGTCTCAAATTTAGAAAACCAACTTATGCTTGCTTAAGGGGAAAGGTGAGTTGGGGTGCTGCATAAAACCAGAGATTGAAATGAGCACAGATAAAGTTCCTTAAGCCAAATATGGAATAGACAAGAACTACTCCTTGCTCAACGAAATGGACTCAACACCCCATATTAAACGCCTAAGAATGTACCTGACTAGTAAGTATCTTAAAACCTATGGATTGCTATGTGTCTGAAAGAAAATCAAGCGTGTGTACAGGGGCATAAACGCAGCAGTGATAGGATTGGAGAGGTTCGGTGAGCAAATGAAGACCCTTTGAAGTCATATTGCATGGTACCCATTCCACGGGTCTCAACTCTCCAGGTTTAAGGGATTCTTCCTTCAGCTAAAACATGCACGTGGAACCCAGAGTATGATCAACCGTGTGATCGGGAGACGTGTTCCAATATGTCTCAGTTCTCGTCCCCTGGTACTCGGGTGCAACATTCCAGACGCTTTACTAACACTCTCCCGACTTGGAGAGTCAGTGCCTTTAACCTCCTGTTTGGCCCAGTTTGCAATTTCTGCGGAAGATGAACAGGAATAGGGAGAACCAATGAGAGACTAGCTGGAGGTGTCTGGACGGGCAAATTTAACTCTCATTTCCCACCAGGAAGAGGAATTAACCAAAGGCTCAGCGTGCCGTGCCGGAACCAGATTAGGGCCTGAAGCAATCCTGCGGTGTTGCGGCCAGCTCACAAGAAAGCGAGTTGAAGAAAGGAGCTCAGGGGCACTGTAATTCACAAACCTGCAGAGTTATAAATGACAGCTATCGTCCAAAAATATACTGAAGTAAGGCTGCCAAGAGGACTTGAAAGCGGGGCAGAATTGCAGGAAACCGATTTCAGGAGGTAGACTGGAATTGCATTTAAAGCATAGGAAAAGAGGCAGAACGTCCACAATGATGCACTTGGCCAAAAAGGGCGTATGCGTTTTTTCCTGAATATATTCAGGAAAAAACGCATACGCCCTTTTTGGCCAACCAAGCAAGCTTGCAAAGGAAATCTGCACTACAATGAAGTCTCACTTCCCCCCGGTCAAAAGGGCCATCTGAAAAAAGTGTAAAATCCAGAAAGGCAGGACAGGCCATGGAGAACTGGGAGCCTTGTTATGCTGATGGGCGGGATGTAAATTGCCAACAGCCACTCGGGAGAGGTGTATGGTGTTTCCTGAAACATCTAAAAAACAAAGCAACAGAGCCTAGGGCACTTCCACTTATGGTCCTATAGCTTAGGGAAATTAAAATCAAAAAGACACAGCCACCCCAAAGTTTGGGACGGCTCTGTTTACAAGAACCTCGTTTACGGTACAAGTTCAATATCGCAGAAAGTGAAAAATGGATAAAGAAGTTGTGGTACTTACGTACAATGCAATATCACTCAGCAATGAAATCTATGTCATCAGGCCCGTAGCAGCATAATGAGTGGATTCAGGTATGATGATTCTAACTGAAATAAGTCACACAGAAAAAGAAACATCATAAGATATCACTAATACACGGGATGTAAACTTGGCTACACAGGAACTGGATTACAAAACAGAACAGGGTCTCAAATTTAGAAAACCAACTTATGCTTGCTTAAGGGGAAAGGTGAGTTGGGGTGCTGCATCAAACCAGAGATTGAAATGAGCACAGATAAAGTTCCTTAAGCCAAATATGGAATAGACAAGAACTACTCCTTGCTCAACGAAATGGACTCAACACCCCATATTAAACGCCTAAGAATGTACCTGACTAGTAAGTATCTTAAAACCTATGGATTGCTATGTGTCTGAAAGAAAATCAAGCGTGTGTACAGGGGCATAAACGCAGCAGTGATAGGATTGGAGAGGTTCGGTGAGCAAATGAAGACCCTTTGAAGTCATATTGCATGGTACCCATTCCACGGGTCTCAACTCTCCAGGTTTAAGGGACTCTTCCTTCAGCTAAAACATGCACGTGGAACCCAGAGTATGATCAACCGTGTGATCGGGAGACGTGTTCCAATATGTCTCAGTTCTCGTCCCCTGGTACTCGGGTGCAACATTCCAGACGCTTTACTAACACTCTCCCGACTTGGAGAGTCAGTGCCTTTAACCTCCTGTTTGGCCCAGTTTGCAATTTCTGCGGAAGATGAACAGGAATAGGGAGAACCAATGAGAGACTAGCTGGAGGTGTCTGGACGGGCAAATTTAACTCTCATTTCCCACCAGGAAGAGGAATTAACCAAAGGCTCAGCGTGCCGTGCCAGAACCAGATTACGGCCTGAAGCAATCCTGCGGTGTTGCGGCCAGCTCACAAGAAAGCGAGTTGAAAAAAGTAGCTCAGGGGCACTGTAATTCACAAACCTGCAGAGTTATAAATGACAGCTATCGTCCAAAAATATACTGAAGTAAGGCTGCCAAGAGGACTTGAAAGCGGGGCAGAATTGCAGGAAACCGATTTCAGGAGGTAGACTGGAATTGCATTTAAAGCATAGGAAAAGAGGCAGAACGTCCACAATGATGCACTTGGCCAAAAAGGGCGTATGCGTTTTTTCCTGAATATATTCAGGAAAAAACGCATACGCCCTTTTTGGCCAACCAAGCAAGCTTGCAAAGGAAATCTGCACTACAATGAAGTCTCACTTCCCCCCGGTCAAAAGGGCCATCTGAAAAAAGTGTAAAATCCAGAAAGGCAGGACAGGCCATGGAGAACTGGGAGCCTTGTTATGCTGATGGGCGGGATGTAAATTGCCAACAGCCACTCGGGAGAGGTGTATGGTGTTTCCTGAAACATCTAAAAAACAAAGCAACAGAGCCTAGGGCACTTCCACTTATGGTCCTATAGCTTAGGGAAATTAAAATCAAAAAGACACAGCCACCCCAAAGTTTGGGACGGCTCTGTTTACAAGAACCTCGTTTACGGTACAAGTTCAATATCGCAGAAAGTGAAAAATGGATAAAGAAGTTGTGGTACTTACGTACAATGCAATATCACTCAGCAATGAAATCTATGTCATCAGGCCCGTAGCAGCATAATGAGTGGATTCAGGTATGATGATTCTAACTGAAATAAGTCACACAGAAAAAGAAACATCATAAGATATCACTAATACACGGGATGTAAACTTGGCTACACAGGAACTGGATTACAAAACAGAACAGGGTCTCAAATTTAGAAAACCAACTTATGCTTGCTTAAGGGGAAAGGTGAGTTGGGGTGCTGCATAAAACCAGAGATTGAAATGAGCACAGATAAAGTTCCTTAAGCCAAATATGGAATAGACAAGAACTACTCCTTGCTCAACGAAATGGACTCAACACCCCATATTAAACGCCTAAGAATGTACCTGACTAGTAAGTATCTTAAAACCTATGGATTGCTATGTGTCTGAAAGAAAATCAAGCGTGTGTACAGGGGCACAAACGCAGCAGTGATAGGATTGGAGAGGTTCGGTGAGCAAATGAAGACCCTTTGAAGTCATATTGCATGGTACCCATTCCACGGGTCTCAACTCTCCAGGTTTAAGGGATTCTTCCTTCAGCTAAAACATGCACGTGGAACCCAGAGTATGATCAACCGTGTGATCGGGAGACGTGTTCCAATATGTCTCAGTTCTCGTCCCCTGGTACTCGGGTGCAACATTCCAGACGCTTTACTAACACTCTCCCGACTTGGAGAGTCAGTGCCTTTAACCTCCTGTTTGGCCCAGTTTGCAATTTCTGCGGAAGATGAACAGGAATAGGGAGAACCAATGAGAGACTAGCTGGAGGTGTCTGGACGGGCAAATTTAACTCTCATTTCCCACCAGGAAGAGGAATTAACCAAAGGCTCAGCGTGCCGTGCCGGAACCAGATTAGGGCCTGAAGCAATCCTGCGGTGTTGCGGCCAGCTCACAAGAAAGCGAGTTGAAGAAAGGAGCTCAGGGGCACTGTAATTCACAAACCTGCAGAGTTATAAATGACAGCTATCGTCCAAAAATATACTGAAGTAAGGCTGCCAAGAGGACTTGAAAGCGGGGCAGAATTGCAGGAAACCGATTTCAGGAGGTAGACTGGAATTGCATTTAAAGCATAGGAAAAGAGGCAGAACGTCCACAATGATGCACTTGGCCAAAAAGGGCGTATGCGTTTTTTCCTGAATATATTCAGGAAAAAACGCATACGCCCTTTTTGGCCAACCAAGCAAGCTTGCAAAGGAAATCTGCACTACAATGAAGTCTCACTTCCCCCCGGTCAAAAGGGCCATCTGAAAAAAGTGTAAAATCCAGAAAGGCAGGACAGGCCATGGAGAACTGGGAGCCTTGTTATGCTGATGGGCGGGATGTAAATTGCCAAGAGCCACTCGGGAGAGGTGTATGGTGTTTCCTGAAACATCTAAAAAACAAAGCAACAGAGCCTAGGGCACTTCCACTTATGGTCCTATAGCTTAGGGAAATTAAAATCAAAAAGACACAGCCACCCCAAAGTTTGGGACGGCTCTGTTTACAAGAACCTCATTTACGGTACAAGTTCAATATCGCAGAAAGTGAAAAATGGATAAAGAAGTTGTGGTACTTACGTACAATGCAATATCACTCAGCAATGAAATCTATGTCATCAGGCCCGTAGCAGCATAATGAGTGGATTCAGGTATGATGATTCTAACTGAAATAAGTCACACAGAAAAAGAAACATCATAAGATATCACTAATACACGGGATGTAAACTTGGCTACACAGGAACTGGATTACAAAACAGAACAGGGTCTCAAATTTAGAAAACCAACTTATGCTTGCTTAAGGGGAAAGGTGAGTTGGGGTGCTGCATAAAACCAGAGATTGAAATGAGCACAGATAAAGTTCCTTAAGCCAAATATGGAATAGACAAGAACTACTCCTTGCTCAACGAAATGGACTCAACACCCCATATTAAACGCCTAAGAATGTACCTGACTAGTAAGTATCTTAAAACCTATGGATTGCTATGTGTCTGAAAGAAAATCAAGCGTGTGTACAGGGGCATAAACGCAGCAGTGATAGGATTGGAGAGGTTCGGTGAGCAAATGAAGACCCTTTGAAGTCATATTGCATGGTACCCATTCCACGGGTCTCAACTCTCCAGGTTTAAGGGACTCTTCCTTCAGCTAAAACATGCACGTGGAACCCAGAGTATGATCAACCGTGTGATCGGGAGACGTGTTCCAATATGTCTCAGTTCTCGTCCCCTGGTACTCGGGTGCAACATTCCAGACGCTTTACTAACACTCTCCCGACTTGGAGAGTCAGTGCCTTTAACCTCCTGTTTGGCCCAGTTTGCAATTTCTGCGGAAGATGAACAGGAATAGGGAGAACCAATGAGAGACTAGCTGGAGGTGTCCGGACGGGCCAATTTAACTCTCATTTCCCACCAGGAAGAGGAATTAACCAAAGGCTCAGCGTGCCGTGCCAGAACCAGATTACGGCCTGAAGCAATCCTGCGGTGTTGCGGCCAGCTCACAAGAAAGCGAGTTGAAAAAAGGAGCTCAGGGGCACTGTAATTCACAAACCTGCAGAGTTATAAATGACAGCTATCGTCCAAAAATATACTGAAGTAAGGCTGCCAAGAGGACTTGAAAGCGGGGCAGAATTGCAGGAAACCGATTTCAGGAGGTAGACTGGAATTGCATTTAAAGCATAGGAAAAGAGGCAGAACGTCCACAATGATGCACTTGGCCAAAAAGGGCGTATGCGTTTTTTCCTGAATATATTCAGGAAAAAACGCATACGCCCTTTTTGGCCAACCAAGCAAGCTTGCAAAGGAAATCTGCACTACAATGAAGTCTCACTTCCCCCCGGTCAAAAGGGCCATCTGAAAAAAGTGTAAAATCCAGAAAGGCAGGACAGGCCATGGAGAACTGGGAGCCTTGTTATGCTGATGGGCGGGATGTAAATTGCCAACAGCCACTCGGGAGAGGTGTATGGTGTTTCCTGAAACATCTAAAAAACAAAGCAACAGAGCCTAGGGCACTTCCACTTATGGTCCTATAGCTTAGGGAAATTAAAATCAAAAAGACACAGCCACCCCAAAGTTTGGGACGGCTCTGTTTACAAGAACCTCGTTTACGGTACAAGTTCAATATCGCAGAAAGTGAAAAATGGATAAAGAAGTTGTGGTACTTACGTACAATGCAATATCACTCAGCAATGAAATCTATGTCATCAGGCCCGTAGCAGCATAATGAGTGGATTCAGGTATGATGATTCTAACTGAAATAAGTCACACAGAAAAAGAAACATCATAAGATATCACTAATACACGGGATGTAAACTTGGCTACACAGGAACTGGATTACAAAACAGAACAGGGTCTCAAATTTAGAAAACCAACTTATGCTTGCTTAAGGGGAAAGGTGAGTTGGGGTGCTGCATAAAACCAGAGATTGAAATGAGCACAGATAAAGTTCCTTAAGCCAAATATGGAATAGACAAGAACTACTCCTTGCTCAACGAAATGGACTCAACACCCCATATTAAACGCCTAAGAATGTACCTGACTAGTAAGTATCTTAAAACCTATGGATTGCTATGTGTCTGAAAGAAAATCAAGCGTGTGTACAGGGGCATAAACGCAGCAGTGATAGGATTGGAGAGGTTCGGTGAGCAAATGAAGACCCTTTGAAGTCATATTGCATGGTACCCATTCCACGGGTCTCAACTCTCCAGGTTTAAGGGATTCTTCCTTCAGCTAAAACATGCACGTGGAACCCAGAGTATGATCAACCGTGTGATCGGGAGACGTGTTCCAATATGTCTCAGTTCTCGTCCCCTGGTACTCGGGTGCAACATTCCAGACGCTTTACTAACACTCTCCCGACTTGGAGAGTCAGTGCCTTTAACCTCCTGTTTGGCCCAGTTTGCAATTTCTGCGGAAGATGAACAGGAATAGGGAGAACCAATGAGAGACTAGCTGGAGGTGTCTGGACGGGCAAATTTAACTCTCATTTCCCACCAGGAAGAGGAATTAACCAAAGGCTCAGCGTGCCGTGCCGGAACCAGATTAGGGCCTGAAGCAATCCTGCGGTGTTGCGGCCAGCTCACAAGAAAGCGAGTTGAAGAAAGGAGCTCAGGGGCACTGTAATTCACAAACCTGCAGAGTTATAAATGACAGCTATCGTCCAAAAATATACTGAAGTAAGGCTGCCAAGAGGACTTGAAAGCGGGGCAGAATTGCAGGAAACCGATTTCAGGAGGTAGACTGGAATTGCATTTAAAGCATAGGAAAAGAGGCAGAACGTCCACAATGATGCACTTGGCCAAAAAGGGCGTATGCGTTTTTTCCTGAATATATTCAGGAAAAAACGCATACGCCCTTTTTGGCCAACCAAGCAAGCTTGCAAAGGAAATCTGCACTACAATGAAGTCTCACTTCCCCCTGGTCAAAAGGGCCATCTGAAAAAAGTGTAAAATCCAGAAAGGCAGGACAGGCCATGGAGAACTGGGAGCCTTGTTATGCTGATGGGCGGGATGTAAATTGCCAACAGCCACTCGGGAGAGGTGTATGGTGTTTCCTGAAACATCTAAAAAACAAAGCAACAGAGCCTAGGGCACTTCCACTTATGGTCCTATAGCTTAGGGAAATTAAAATCAAAAAGACACAGCCACCCCAAAGTTTGGGACGGCTCTGTTTACAAGAACCTCGTTTACGGTACAAGTTCAATATCGCAGAAAGTGAAAAATGGATAAAGAAGTTGTGGTACTTACGTACAATGCAATATCACTCAGCAATGAAATCTATGTCATCAGGCCCGTAGCAGCATAATGAGTGGATTCAGGTATGATGATTCTAACTGAAATAAGTCACACAGAAAAAGAAACATCATAAGATATCACTAATACACGGGATGTAAACTTGGCTACACAGGAACTGGATTACAAAACAGAACAGGGTCTCAAATTTAGAAAACCAACTTATGCTTGCTTAAGGGGAAAGGTGAGTTGGGGTGCTGCATCAAACCAGAGATTGAAATGAGCACAGATAAAGTTCCTTAAGCCAAATATGGAATAGACAAGAACTACTCCTTGCTCAACGAAATGGACTCAACACCCCATATTAAACGCCTAAGAATGTACCTGACTAGTAAGTATCTTAAAACCTATGGATTGCTATGTGTCTGAAAGAAAATCAAGCGTGTGTACAGGGGCATAAACGCAGCAGTGATAGGATTGGAGAGGTTCGGTGAGCAAATGAAGACCCTTTGAAGTCATATTGCATGGTACCCATTCCACGGGTCTCAACTCTCCAGGTTTAAGGGATTCTTCCTTCAGCTAAAACATGCACGTGGAACCCAGAGTATGATCAACCGTGTGATCGGGAGACGTGTTCCAATATGTCTCAGTTCTCGTCCCCTGGTACTCGGGTGCAACATTCCAGACGCTTTACTAACACTCTCCCGACTTGGAGAGTCAGTGCCTTTAACCTCCTGTTTGGCCCAGTTTGCAATTTCTGCGGAAGATGAACAGGAATAGGGAGAACCAATGAGAGACTAGCTGGAGGTGTCTGGACGGGCAAATTTAACTCTCATTTCCCACCAGGAAGAGGAATTAACCAAAGGCTCAGCGTGCCGTGCCAGAACCAGATTAGGGCCTGAAGCAATCCTGCGGTGTTGCGGCCAGCTCACAAGAAAGCGAGTTGAAAAAAGTAGCTCAGGGGCACTGTAATTCACAAACCTGCAGAGTTATAAATGACAGCTATCGTCCAAAAATATACTGAAGTAAGGCTGCCAAGAGGACTTGAAAGCGGGGCAGAATTGCAGGAAACCGATTTCAGGAGGTAGACTGGAATTGCATTTAAAGCATAGGAAAAGAGGCAGAACGTCCACAATGATGCACTTGGCCAAAAAGGGCGTATGCGTTTTTTCCTGAATATATTCAGGAAAAAAAGCATACGCCCTTTTTGGCCAACCAAGCAAGCTTGCAAAGGAAATCTGCACTACAATGAAGTCTCACTTCCCCCCGGTCAAAAGGGCCATCTGAAAAAAGTGTAAAATCCAGAAAGGCAGGACAGGCCATGGAGAACTGGGAGCCTTGTTATGCTGATGGGCGGGATGTAAATTGCCAACAGCCACTCGGGAGAGGTGTATGGTGTTTCCTGAAACATCTAAAAAACAAAGCAACAGAGCCTAGGGCACTTCCACTTATGGTCCTATAGCTTAGGGAAATTAAAATCAAAAAGACACAGCCACCCCAAAGTTTGGGACGGCTCTGTTTACAAGAACCTCGTTTACGGTACAAGTTCAATATCGCAGAAAGTGAAAAATGGATAAAGAAGTTGTGGTACTTACGTACAATGCAATATCACTCAGCAATGAAATCTATGTCATCAGGCCCGTAGCAGCATAATGAGTGGATTCAGGTATGATGATTCTAACTGAAATAAGTCACACAGAAAAAGAAACATCATAAGATATCACTAATACACGGGATGTAAACTTGGCTACACAGGAACTGGATTACAAAACAGAACAGGGTCTCAAATTTAGAAAACCAACTTATGCTTGCTTAAGGGGAAAGGTGAGTTGGGGTGCTGCATAAAACCAGAGATTGAAATGAGCACAGATAAAGTTCCTTAAGCCAAATATGGAATAGACAAGAACTACTCCTTGCTCAACGAAATGGACTCAACACCCCATATTAAACGCCTAAGAATGTACCTGACTAGTAAGTATCTTAAAACCTATGGATTGCTATGTGTCTGAAAGAAAATCAAGCGTGTGTACAGGGGCATAAACGCAGCAGTGATAGGATTGGAGAGGTTCGGTGAGCAAATGAAGACCCTTTGAAGTCATATTGCATGGTACCCATTCCACGGGTCTCAACTCTCCAGGTTTAAGGGATTCTTCCTTCAGCTAAAACATGCACGTGGAACCCAGAGTATGATCAACCGTGTGATCGGGAGACGTGTTCCAATATGTCTCAGTTCTCGTCCCCTGGTACTCGGGTGCAACATTCCAGACGCTTTACTAACACTCTCCCGACTTGGAGAGTCAGTGCCTTTAACCTCCTGTTTGGCCCAGTTTGCAATTTCTGCGGAAGATGAACAGGAATAGGGAGAACCAATGAGAGACTAGCTGGAGGTGTCTGGACGGGCAAATTTAACTCTCATTTCCCACCAGGAAGAGGAATTAACCAAAGGCTCAGCGTGCCGTGCCGGAACCAGATTAGGGCCTGAAGCAATCCTGCGGTGTTGCGGCCAGCTCACAAGAAAGCGAGTTGAAGAAAGGAGCTCAGGGGCACTGTAATTCACAAACCTGCAGAGTTATAAATGACAGCTATCGTCCAAAAATATACTGAAGTAAGGCTGCCAAGAGGACTTGAAAGCGGGGCAGAATTGCAGGAAACCGATTTCAGGAGGTAGACTGGAATTGCATTTAAAGCATAGGAAAAGAGGCAGAACGTCCACAATGATGCACTTGGCCAAAAAGGGCGTATGCGTTTTTTCCTGAATATATTCAGGAAAAAACGCATACGCCCTTTTTGGCCAACCAAGCAAGCTTGCAAAGGAAATCTGCACTACAATGAAGTCTCACTTCCCCCCGGTCAAAAGGGCCATCTGAAAAAAGTGTAAAATCCAGAAAGGCAGGACAGGCCATGGAGAACTGGGAGCCTTGTTATGCTGATGGGCGGGATGTAAATTGCCAACAGCCACTCGGGAGAGGTGTATGGTGTTTCCTGAAACATCTAAAAAACAAAGCAACAGAGCCTAGGGCACTTCCACTTATGGTCCTATAGCTTAGGGAAATTAAAATCAAAAAGACACAGCCACCCCAAAGTTTGGGACGGCTCTGTTTACAAGAACCTCGTTTACGGTACAAGTTCAATATCGCAGAAAGTGAAAAATGGATAAAGAAGTTGTGGTACTTACGTACAATGCAATATCACTCAGCAATGAAATCTATGTCATCAGGCCCGTAGCAGCATAATGAGTGGATTCAGGTATGATGATTCTAACTGAAATAAGTCACACAGAAAAAGAAACATCATAAGATATCACTAATACACGGGATGTAAACTTGGCTACACAGGAACTGGATTACAAAACAGAACAGGGTCTCAAATTTAGAAAACCAACTTATGCTTGCTTAAGGGGAAAGGTGAGTTGGGGTGCTGCATAAAACCAGAGATTGAAATGAGCACAGATAAAGTTCCTTAAGCCAAATATGGAATAGACAAGAACTACTCCTTGCTCAACGAAATGGACTCAACACCCCATATTAAACGCCTAAGAATGTACCTGACTAGTAAGTATCTTAAAACCTATGGATTGCTATGTGTCTGAAAGAAAATCAAGCGTGTGTACAGGGGCATAAACGCAGCAGTGATAGGATTGGAGAGGTTCGGTGAGCAAATGAAGACCCTTTGAAGTCATATTGCATGGTACCCATTCCACGGGTCTCAACTCTCCAGGTTTAAGGGATTCTTCCTTCAGCTAAAACATGCACGTGGAACCCAGAGTATGATCAACCGTGTGATCGGGAGACGTGTTCCAATATGTCTCAGTTCTCGTCCCCTGGTACTCGGGTGCAACATTCCAGACGCTTTACTAACACTCTCCCGACTTGGAGAGTCAGTGCCTTTAACCTCCTGTTTGGCCCAGTTTGCAATTTCTGCGGAAGATGAACAGGAATAGGGAGAACCAATGAGAGACTAGCTGGAGGTGTCTGGACGGGCAAATTTAACTCTCATTTCCCACCAGGAAGAGGAATTAACCAAAGGCTCAGCGTGCCGTGCCGGAACCAGATTAGGGCCTGAAGCAATCCTGCGGTGTTGCGGCCAGCTCACAAGAAAGCGAGTTGAAGAAAGGAGCTCAGGGGCACTGTAATTCACAAACCTGCAGAGTTATAAATGACAGCTATCGTCCAAAAATATACTGAAGTAAGGCTGCCAAGAGGACTTGAAAGCGGGGCAGAATTGCAGGAAACCGATTTCAGGAGGTAGACTGGAATTGCATTTAAAGCATAGGAAAAGAGGCAGAACGTCCACAATGATGCACTTGGCCAAAAAGGGCGTATGCGTTTTTTCCTGAATATATTCAGGAAAAAACGCATACGCCCTTTTTGGCCAACCAAGCAAGCTTGCAAAGGAAATCTGCACTACAATGAAGTCTCACTTCCCCCCGGTCAAAAGGGCCATCTGAAAAAAGTGTAAAATCCAGAAAGGCAGGACAGGCCATGGAGAACTGGGAGCCTTGTTATGCTGATGGGCGGGATGTAAATTGCCAACAGCCACTCGGGAGAGGTGTATGGTGTTTCCTGAAACATCTAAAAAACAAAGCAACAGAGCCTAGGGCACTTCCACTTATGGTCCTATAGCTTAGGGAAATTAAAATCAAAAAGACACAGCCACCCCAAAGTTTGGGACGGCTCTGTTTACAAGAACCTCGTTTACGGTACAAGTTCAATATCGCAGAAAGTGAAAAATGGATAAAGAAGTTGTGGTACTTACGTACAATGCAATATCACTCAGCAATGAAATCTATGTCATCAGGCCCGTAGCAGCATAATGAGTGGATTCAGGTATGATGATTCTAACTGAAATAAGTCACACAGAAAAAGAAACATCATAAGATATCACTAATACACGGGATGTAAACTTGGCTACACAGGAACTGGATTACAAAACAGAACAGGGTCTCAAATTTAGAAAACCAACTTATGCTTGCTTAAGGGGAAAGGTGAGTTGGGGTGCTGCATAAAACCAGAGATTGAAATGAGCACAGATAAAGTTCCTTAAGCCAAATATGGAATAGACAAGAACTACTCCTTGCTCAACGAAATGGACTCAACACCCCATATTAAACGCCTAAGAATGTACCTGACTAGTAAGTATCTTAAAACCTATGGATTGCTATGTGTCTGAAAGAAAATCAAGCGTGTGTACAGGGGCATAAACGCAGCAGTGATAGGATTGGAGAGGTTCGGTGAGCAAATGAAGACCCTTTGAAGTCATATTGCATGGTACCCATTCCACGGGTCTCAACTCTCCAGGTTTAAGGGACTCTTCCTTCAGCTAAAACATGCACGTGGAACCCAGAGTATGATCAACCGTGTGATCGGGAGACGTGTTCCAATATGTCTCAGTTCTCGTCCCCTGGTACTCGGGTGCAACATTCCAGACGCTTTACTAACACTCTCCCGACTTGGAGAGTCAGTGCCTTTAACCTCCTGTTTGGCCCAGTTTGCAATTTCTGCGGAAGATGAACAGGAATAGGGAGAACCAATGAGAGACTAGCTGGAGGTGTCTGGACGGGCAAATTTAACTCTCATTTCCCACCAGGAAGAGGAATTAACCAAAGGCTCAGCGTGCCGTGCCAGAACCAGATTAGGGCCTGAAGCAATCCTGCGGTGTTGCGGCCAGCTCACAAGAAAGCGAGTTGAAAAAAGTAGCTCAGGGGCACTGTAATTCACAAACCTGCAGAGTTATAAATGACAGCTATCGTCCAAAAATATACTGAAGTAAGGCTGCCAAGAGGACTTGAAAGCGGGGCAGAATTGCAGGAAACCGATTTCAGGAGGTAGACTGGAATTGCATTTAAAGCATAGGAAAAGAGGCAGAACGTCCACAATGATGCACTTGGCCAAAAAGGGCGTATGCGTTTTTTCCTGAATATATTCAGGAAAAAACGCATA